>NC_082641.1:30753520-31990920 GCF_028023285.1 Balaenoptera ricei
CAGAATATGTAGCAGAGAATATTAAAGTTCAAGAAGATCGTAGATACTGCCTTTCTGATCTATTTCTCCCATTATTCAGATTAAGAAGGGGGCAGGGAGGGCAAAGAGATTATGTGACTTGAAGATATTAGCTGTGGAAATAGGCAGATCTAAGTTTGAAACCCCATTTTGCCAACATCAGTTACTGGCCATGTAATCCTGGACAGATGGCCTATTTTTTCTAGGGCTCAGTCTCTTCATCTATAAGATGGTGATATTAAGTCCTGTAGGTTTGCTATGAAGATTCAGTCATTTAAGTGAAGTATCTACTAGCGTAATTTACTGGCAGCATCAGGCCCAGAACCCTCATCTCTGACTCCCAGACTATGATCTTTCTACAGCATCACACCTGCTGTCTTTCATACTCAAAAAAAACCTGCCTAGTGAGAGAATTAGGAATCGAGAGCTGTCACTCCTAGTTTGTGAATCTAGAAACCTAAGCATATGAGAAATCATAGTTCAGTCAAGAACCAGTTTCCCAAATCATGAGAGAAATCACAGTTTGGTAGAGAAGGGAGGTCCCTAAGGGTAGGCTCCTACACTCACGGAGTGCAGTAGGGAATCGGATTCACGGTGCAACTAAGCGATTCCTCTGCTCGGGAAACTGTTCAACAGCAGCTGGGGGCCAGGCCTAGAGACTGTGCAGGTCAGACAAAGCCCTTATCATCCTGTGCAGCTCACTTGTTGGTGTGGTGGAAACTGTGACCTTGCTTTTAACCAATAGAACATGGCAAAGGCAATGGATGCCACTCCTGTGATTTTATTACATCATACATTAGATTGTTGTAAACTTGAGGCAAAGTAGTGCTAGTTTTTTGTTTGTGTGTTTGGTTTTTTACTACAAAAATGAAAAGACCCTAGCTGGGAAAGAATAGTATTTTGTCACATAAAACCAATGGTGCGCTATCAACAAAAATATTTGATACTATTATATCCTTGAGCCATCTTGCATTCAAGCAGACAGCATGGCCTCCTTTCTGGCTGAAGATCTACAGGCCAAACTTTTTCCCGGTAGGAGTTTGAATGGGCTTTGACTGGTTTGCAATGTAAATGCTAGAAGAGCTAGTTAGCTCACCTTGGGTGGGCCTTTGGTAGTTTTCTTACAGCTGGCCTCAGAATGTGAGGTCTTCCTCTCAAGATCAATGCCACTATCACTTTTAGATTCTCTTTTGACATCTGAGCTCTTTGGGGGGGCATCGTCTCTTTTTCTGGGGAATTTTGCATTGTGAATAATAATTCTAGAAGGCTTTGGTCTGCCGATCTGTTCATGACAGAGTTTGGAGATAGGGAGGGAACGTTAGTAAAACTTTATTATTTCAAACGCCAACATCCACCAAAAGTTAAAGTGGGTGATTTGGTCTAAAGTTTACTTCAGGTTGTGCTTCATTCTTTTACTCTTAAATATTTTCTGGCTTCTTAATATTTTCAATAATTTTTTTCAGATTAGATATGAACCAAATTCTTAAAACAGGTCTTTAGCTTTAACTTGTGAGTGTCTGGCCTTCAAAAGTGAGCCAGGTATGTGTTCTTTCTGAGGCTCCAGAGTGCACATCGTGTCTTAGTTTAGAAAGTGAAGTGATATTTAATCTTCCAAAGAAGTGTTTGTTGTATAGACTCCCCAGGGAGAAACAGTGAACCTCTGAAGGACTCTTTTCTTGAGCTTTCCACATTAGGGGAGAAAAAGTATTTTTAAAAAATGCATCTTTGTTTGCAGCATTCAACAAGCACAGTTAATTTTGATCACCGTAAACATTTTTGTTAAGATATTTCCTAGATTCTAGAAATCTTGTTAAAATACCAAAATAAGAATACTATGAGATCGTTGGCTGAGAATGAGCAATTTTGATATTGCTCGTGACATCTATGTATTACATAATGTCACCAAGATGCCAACTTTGCAAAGTTTGCTTCGGATGTAACAAATCCTGTTAGGAAGTTCTTCTGGTTTTTATGGTTATTTTTGCAGAGTAATCAATAATAAAGGATCTGTTCTCTTGCACTAAAGATCTTGTAGCCATAAAAGTTTTTATTAGTTCTGGGAATATCAATCAATGTGCTTAAATAAGTGCCCACTAATGGAACTCAGCTCTGCAGAGGCAGTGAGTTGCTTTACTGAAGGGAAGCAGGCTTCCCCCAACCCCTCTCCCTCTAACTGGTCAGAAGGGCAGAGTGGAGAGGGCTCTGAGAAGTCTATGTATCAGGCTGTGAGAACTTGTTTTCAGGGAAGACTCTTCGTTGCTGGGTTCTGTAATCAGAAACCTGAATTGCTTACCCAGAAAAGCCATCTTTGCATATGCAGGGCATCTCCTCTTGACTTGATGCTGATAGCTGGCTGACCTCAGCACGCTGGCTTCACCTCTAACGCTGCCTGTCCCAACAGAAAGCTGAATAAAAAAATGGCTTTTGTTTATTCATTTAAAAATGAACTGAAAAAAAGCTAGATGTGGACTTCATTAAGTAAAATCAACAAAATCTTTCCTCAACTTAAGCTCTATATTTAGTTAACCTAATTCAAAATAGAATGAAAATGTAGATAAAATATTTTGTACTAACTTAGGCTCTTTAAATTAGTACCATGTCTACTGAAAGACCGTGAGTACCGCATAGTGGGTGAGGGTCTGGGCCCTGGAGCTGGGTATGAAGTCCACCTCAGCCACTCAGCTGACCTTGAGAAGAGCTTGACCCCTCTCTATGCTGACTATGGCTCTGACCTATACAGGTTTGTGGTTTTGGCAGTTTACCCTCTGTCAGTGACTGGTTCTCCATCTGTGAGATACGGGTAGTACTATTCCTGGCCTCCATGGCATCTGTGCTTGTGAGAACTTGGCATCTTGCATGTGCTGAAGACTGTTAGCTGTTGTCATTAAGCATGAGAACCTGAAGCATGTTTTCATTTAATGTCTTTCCCACCTTTGCTACTGATGGTTTCCAACGATGAAAATGTGTGCACTGGAGGGAAAAGGCAGGCTACTTTAATTAATAAATTCTATATACATCTAGTTAAATCATTCCATGCAAAGGGACTTGGTGTAACCATTTTAAACAGTGACTTGATACTAATAACCATATTGTGGGATCCTCAAAAAGTAAGAGGACCTGTGGAAGGTTCCGAAGGTGCCTCTGGGACATCTCTAGCAGATCCAAGGTTAGTACTCAAGTGCTTCTACAATTTTGGGGTTAGAGATGCTGAAGACCCAGAAGCCAGGTGCATTTGAGAACTGTCTTCAAGCAAGCTAGTAGAAGGAGCGCTGGCTTTTGTTTGGAAGCCCCCGGGTCAACCACTTACTAGCTCTGCAACCTTGAACAAGTTAACTAGCTTCTGAGCATCAGCATGTTCATCTTTAAAATAGAAATGATAATACCTATCTCATAAAGTTGTGATGAAGATCACACCACCATTAACACATAGTAAGAGCTCAATAAAAATTGCCCTTCCCCACATAATCTTTCCTAAGAGTAGAAATGGCTCACTTGATAAACCCAGAGGCAGTAAGTAGACCAAAGCACAGTCAGGGACAAAACTGATTCAAAGTGTATTTACAATGTGCCATCACTCTAAACAACTCCTCTCTTCAAAGCACTTGACTTAAAACTATCCCTTATAAATAAATGATGTCATCTTTCCACAGTTCCTACTATAAAGAAGAGCTTTTAGAAAGTGTGGTTTCCGTATTGGAGACGGTAAAGAAACACAGACATTCTAGGGTAGATGCCAGGACTACACTTCCAAGCAAGACCAGCTTGACTGGAAGGAGACAGATGAAAAATTTCACCACCTCTTGAGACTTTGCCTCCTTGACTGTCTTTCTGTTGCTCTGTTAGACATTTTTTGGCATATTGGAGAGTTAAGAGACTTTGTCATTCATGTATTGCCCAGAATTCATTCACTGAGCTGGCTTGCTTTCCCTCCGAACATCTAGATGAAAATTGGTTGCACGAAGTGAATGTGGGGTTTGATGGGGGAAGGGAAGGGAAGGTGCGAGGAGCACTCAGGGAGAGAAAGAGGCTGCATACAGCTGGTGTGCTTGTAGACAGGGGAGTAGAGTCAATGTTGGCAAAGGCTGGACTCTGGGAAAAGGGATCAAATGCACCTAGTGTTTAGAAAGAATAGTCCCTTCTTTCATCTACACTGGCTTGTCTCTTGCCCCTAGAACCTGTATCATTAGTAGAGCAGCTATTTTACCAATTTTTTCTGAATTATAATTTAAATGGGTATTTCTGGGCTAGGCAGGATCCTACCCACCCTTGAAAATATTGTTGTACATGAGTAAATACATTTCTAAAAATGTATTTAGAAAGGGTCTTGTAAAACTAAGCTTGTTCTTAAATTGTTATTTGAAGGATATCTAAAATTCCTACTAGCTTGGTATGGTCAAATTTCAGAAGACCAAAATGAGTTTCTTGGGCTTACTGTGCATATTTTTTGTTATAATTGAATGACAAACGTTTAAATGCATGTAAATAAAAGTCACAAAACATAACCAATACCAGTGAAAATACATTTGATTGGAAGTAAACTTTATAATATTTATTTTATTACTTGCATACTTATTATAAGATAAAGCACAGATTTTAGTAACTTGACCTTTATATGAACAAGTAGGAAAGAACCAGATATAACCAGAGCTTTTTATAATTCCTATGTGCTGTTAATACTGTTGTATTGAATAATGCACACTGAAAATTGAAATTAAATACCTTACCCCAAACCGAGTTCCGGGGAGATTAAAGATTTAAGATTTTAAAACCAAGCAAACTATCAAAAAAGGAAAAGTGTATTAAAGGTTTCTCAAACTTGGGAGGGTGAGGGAAATTAAAGTTTATAACTCTTGAAGAAATCACTTAATAAAAAAGATGTGTAGACATTATTTGTAGAACACCTGTATATTTTAAGTAATAATATATGGCAAGCAAATTAGAAAAAAACTATAGCAAATATTATTTTAAACATAGGCAAAGGGTAATTATCTCTATTATATAAAGAATCTATACCAAATATACACACACATACGTAAACTCTTAAACTATCAGGATTTAGTAAATGACTGGTGAAAATACAATTAGGAGGAATGGTCAACATCATTAGATATTAAGTAAATTCAAAAGAAAACAAATATACAGACTATTTACTCATTCAAAAATTCTGCTTCTTTTAACAAGTTTTTATGATAATATTCTGTTCCTAGAGGTATGGGAAATAAAGCCTTCTCATTCACTAATGGGTTATTAAACTGCTGGGCCAATCCATTGGGAAAGCAATTCGATAGCATGAGTTGAGGTAGTCATATGCTTTATTTTTTTTTCTTCCAGTTTTATTGAGGTGTAATTGACATACAGCACTGTATAAGTTTAAGATGTATGGCGTGGGAATTCCCTGGCAGCCCAGTGGTTAGGACTCTGAGCTTTCACTGCTGAGGGCCAGGGTTCAATCCCTGATCTGGGAACAAAGATCCCGCAAGTCTTGCAGCTCGGCCAAAAAAAAAAAAAAAACCACACACATACACACACACAAAGATGTACAGCATAATGATTTGACTTGCATACATCATGAAATGATTATCACAAAAAGTTTAGTGAAAGTCCATCGACCAGGGATTGAACCCATGCCCCCTGCAGTGGAAACACGGAGTCCTAACCACTGGACCACCAAGGAATTCCCAACAACTTTCATATACAACATACAGCAGTGTTAATTTGTCATGTTGTCCATTACATTCCTAGTACTTATTTGTCTTATAACTGGAAGTTTATACCTTTTGACTGCCTTATCCAATTCCTTTCCCCACACACACCCCCTCTTGTAACCACAATTCTGATCTCTATGAGTTTGTTTGTTTTTGAGGTATAATTGACCTACACTATTTTAGTTCCTGGTGTACAACATAGTGATTCCATGTTTCTATACATTTCCAAATGATCTTCATGATAAGTATAGTTACCATTTGTCATTCTACAAAGACATTACATAATTATTGACTATATTCCCCACACTGTACATTTCATACCCATGACTCATTTATTCTGTAACTGCAAGTTTATACCTCTTAATCTCCCTCACCTATTTCTCTCCTCCCCCGAGCTGGTAACCAGATTCTTTAATGTACTGGTTCCCTTTCCCTGAACTACACTAAACAAAATATTCCTAGGTAAAAACCAGCCTTCATATATTCATAATGGTGTTTTTCATAAAAGTAAACAACCTGTGAAACAACCAAGTGTTCAACAACAAAAAGGGTAGTAAGTAAATTTTGATACAGTCACTGGATGTGCTATCATGAGGCTTAAAAGTGATGTTTATGGTGACTATATATGGAAAAGTATAGTCTGCGTGATCTCCGTGTATTTAACTCTGTAAGAGAACATTCTGGAAAGAAGCTCAGGGAAGAACTAACAGTAGTTGTCTTTGCTCTACTGAAGAGACAGGAAGTATGAAAAGTAGTCAAGAATGTGAAATCTGAGTCCAAACTGCCTGGGTTTAAATCCCAGCTCTGCCACTTGAATGGACGGCTATTTGACTTTGATATGGAAGAGCTGTTGAAATTGGGCATGTTTTAACTTCACTATGATTAGATTTCTCCATCAGTAAATTGGTGGTAAATTAGTACCTATGTCCTGGGAGTTTTGTGAGGATTAAATATATTGATACTAATACAGGTAAAGCACTAACAACAATGCCTGGCAAATAGAAAGAGCTCTCAGTCAGTATTAGCTATTTGCTATTTAAATGGTAGAACCAATAAAGGCAGGCTTTTGCTTCCTCTTTTCTACATTTTCCAGATCAACTTTTCTCTCCCGAACATATTACTGTTACATTGGGAAAAAGCAATAAATATTTTTCTGAAGGTCTTGAAAACAAGGTCAGCTGGATTTTCTAGTCATGTAGATTCAACTCGTAATTGGGATATCACGGTATGTAATCAAAGAATGGATACTTCATGTTGTTGGAATCCAAGAATTGAAATTGGAGATGCAGTAACAATTGAAATGAACTTTGTGTCTCATTTCATAAGAAGTTAGGATGGTTCAGTTTCCTTAAAGGACTGCTTGCTTCCTTTGGAAAAACTTGTGTCTACACAGTGTTCTCTCTCCTCCCCCCAACCTCTAGCCTCTAGACTACTCAGTACTTCTCTATAACTCACATGTTTTAGTAAAATTTTTGAAAATATTTACAATAATGGAATAAGCAAATTTGAGGGGGCAAGGAAAGTTTATTAGGGAAAGGGAAGAAGGCGTAAATTATTCAGTACATTTGTTAATTTCTGAACATTTCCAAAGGTACCATGCATAATTTGATTTATGTATAGAGTTATCATTTAAATATTTTTTAAAGTTCCAGGAGCAGAATCAAATTAAGGGGAAAATTGCTTTCTCTTTCCCTTATTATCCCCTAAGTTTTCAGGGAAAACTTTTGGAAAAAGTCTCTGCTAATTTTATAGTCTTCTTTTGCCAGCAACTAGCAAGTCTGTACAATATAGTTGCCAAGGCAATATCGGGACCATGTAGACAGAAAGTGTGGTGTGCAGACAGGGAGATGATGAAAATGGATTAACAGTGTGAACAAGAGGAGTTTTTTTTAATTGTAAAAAATAAAAATAAAATAAAATAAATTAAAATAAAATAAAATTACACTACCCTTTATAAGTGGTTATGCCAGCAGTTCTAACATCTGTTGTTACAAAAGAACTTCATTATAATAAGCCTTTTTTTTTTTTCCTATACTGCCTTGTGTGTGGATACATGATTTGTTTCCTAGGTATGCCCCAATCTTTATGACTGTGTCCTGGGCCATGTCAAAATTGGTTCCCCTACATGCAAGTTAGACAAAGAAATGTTTCATTTGCTAAGACCAGGAACATTTTTTCTCTAAGTTCTACTTGAAGCCCTGAATTCAGCCAGACCCTTCCAGACTATGATTGAAAAGATAGGCATATCCCTTGCTCCAAAGCAGTACAAATATTTGCTGCTTAAATAAATCGACTCTCGTTAGACAGGAGTGATAATCAGCCAAATGCTTGCTTATTTTTCTATGATTGTTACAGTTTCAAAAAAGACTCAACTTTTCTTCTTTGTTTTGTTTTGTTTTGTTTTTCTCCTGCAGGTACAATCCTTGGATTTACCCTCCGACCATACAAAATGAGCTACCGGGAAGTCAAATACTTCTCCTTTCCCGGGGAACTTCTGATGAGGATGTTACAGATGCTGGTGTTACCACTAATCATCTCCAGTCTTGTCACAGGTACCCTATGCAGTTTTGTTTTGTTTTGTATTTTTCATGTGTGCTTATTGCAAAAGATCGCTTAGAAAAACAAACGCTTTAGGTTTCTGCTGGATGCATGCTCTGTTCTAGAAAATAAAAGTCCCTTCAAAATGATGGAAAGGAGGCTTTAGTAATGCATGAATGATTATAACTCTCGTATTTTACCAATCACAAGAGGAAACGGATTTGAACCGCCACGTAATCTGGTCTGCCTCACTACAAAAGAGGCGCACTGCTAAACACTACACAACCAGCCTTCTCTGCCCACAGCGATGTAGTTGACAACAGCGTACAACAGGTCTGTTTTCTCACCCTCTTATCCCACCCAGATAACATCTGGTTGGACAGCCTATTAGCTATTGATGCAAGAATGCTTGTTCTCAGAGCCACCACGACTTGAGCGGGAGCCTTCTTGGAAGCCTCATCAAGAGGTAATGCCCACAACACACTCAGCAACTCTGCTGCCACCAACACTGTATCTTTTCCTGGTGAACCCGCATGATTTCGTTCCCTTCTCCATTGTCCCCCACCCCCGTTGCCTTTTACGCTGGTGGGAGAATGGGGAGGGGGTGGGAGATTTTCCCCATCCAGATATTTTGTCAGTTGACACTTGGATTTTCAAGGCATGGAAGCTTTGCAGGATAGGATTCTTATTTTCTATGAACGCGAAATAACGATTTACGCCTGCATGGGAAACGGTTGAAGAGTCACTGGTACCTGTGATCGGAGAATACAAACAGAACCAAGAAGTTGTAGAAAAATGTTGCTGTACATTCCTCCTTGCCCACTCTTCTCTTTCCCCACAGCACATCTCTGACTTGGAGAAGGAATGTCCATAGACACTGCCCCAGCAGGATGGTTTCTGAGTTTGTAGCTAAAACCCAGAACTCAGGTATTACTGGCCCTGTTTTCTCTTCCGTCCTTGGCTTACTGCCCACCCTTAGGCAGATCATTCTATGAGCTGGCTCTGAGCATCTTTTCCCCTCCCAGGGAGTTCTCAAGGATATTCATAATCTCCTTTCAAGATCTCTGTGTAATAAGAACAGCATAGAACAACTCAAAAGTCTTAGGGCAAGATTCTGACTACTCTGTGCCTTGGAGGGCTGGCCATTACTTGGACAGAAACTATGTCAGTTTGTTTTTTTTTTCAGCGCCTTGCAGATCTCTGCTGGCTTCTACTTGTTCAGGTCTTCAAACAAGTGATTGCATGTACATAAAGCTTCCATTGGAGGATGAATTGCCCATAAAACAATCAAGTAGACAGGATGATTTGGGGCACTTGTTTTTGAAACTGGCCTGGCCCATTGCTGACCAGAGGTAATCATAGCGGCCACGATTCTTATCACAGAAGCTAAATTCGTGCTGATGTGAGGGCACATTCTCATTATCCGTGTGCTGCCATTTTCCTGGGAAACAAGTTCTTGCAGAAGCACTTAGGGGACAGAACTCACATCCACTATTTTGTTTAATGGTACAGGGAGTCCCTTCCCACCATCCCTACTGGCTGGAGTCTGAATTGAGTACCTGCAGTTTTCCTGGATGCAACCTGTGGGGTTTGGGGTTCCTTTATACTGTCTCTTCAAGGGTGAGAACAGTGTTTAGAGGTTTCTGCTTTCTGGTAATTGTGCTACAGTGGGTTTTATAAGAGGAAAGCCCTCGTTTGGTACAACTAGAGAAAATATTAGCTCCCTTTAGTAGCAATCCTAGTTAACAGTTATTTGAAGTGGAATTTCCTGGTATTTTCTAATACTTAATACATCAACTTTGTTGAAGGAATAAGAGCTTTCGTTGAGTAATTTTTCTGGGAAAAAAAAAGAAACCACTATGATGCAATCCCTCTGCATGGTTAAAAAGAAACTGTGCGTAAACCTTGGAGAAATTATCAACATTTATGATATTGGTGTTAAAGAGAAAGGAATTATAAGCTGCAAACAACCAGTATAAAATGAACTTTTAAAATGTAACCTAACTGCAAGTTGGGAAAGCTGCCACTAGGGACCATTAAAAGATTGTCAGCTCTTTTCCAGGACTGTTAAGAGAAAGGGCTTAATTTAGCTTGCCAAAGATCTTTTTAAGGTGTTGGTCTCAAAGGAATAATTTCCAAGCTACATGGTAATTTAGATATTCATGATCAACTGGAGTGAGTGACAGATTCAATAAGAATTTCTTTCATGGTTTTAAGTACAGGGATTCTAAACCAAAGCAGGGTGTGACTCAGTGTGAATGAGGAGGTGGGGGGACTTTTGCAAAGTACACACACCCCAGAGGATCCCTGTGTGTGTTGGGAAGCATTATTGGAGAATGTGCTGGGAGAGAACAAAGTCAGGGTCCACTATTTTAGAATGGAAAAGTAAACTCAGATGCCTCCAATGGCCAAGCAGGTGACGTATATATATGAAGCTGCCCTTTCAGGCTACTTTTTGTTGTCCTACTTAATAGAGTCATGGATACAGAGAAATATTTCTCTTTGACAGGAGAGGTAACAGGGATGAGTGTGATGATAAATGGAAACTGACCCGCTGCAGAATAGCGTAGACAAAGGGAGGCAAGGAGGAGATTGTGACCTGAAAACTATCAGCTCCAGCCAATTGTTGCCATGTGTCAACAAGGGCCAAATCTTCCAATTTTTCAAAAGAATCCAGAAATCCAAAAATTGATAAGGACCTAGATTTTCAAACATTGACATAATCAACAGAACAAAAACAGAGCCAGCCAAACGAAGCACATCTGCAGGCTCAATCCAACTCTTGGGCTACCAATATTGGAACTCAGGTTTCAGTGTCAGTGCTATTAATTATAAGAAATGCACTGATAGATTTGTGCACCCATCAGGCTATCGCTGGGTTTCATATGTTGCCTCATTCCACTGTTGACAGTTGCATATCAAAGCTTAACTCAACATGGAATCAGCTACTGAACATCACGTTTATTGTCTACTAAACAAATAACTGTTGGAAAACTTCTCCTCCACCTTCTGGGTATTACTATGTTGTGTCCTAGCCATGTTGGCCTTTTCTGCACCCGACAGGAACACAAGAACTCAGCACTCTTAAGTTCAAAAGTCCCAGGGTCTGTACAGACAGAAGCTGAAATGCATGAAACCCTTATTGCATTACTTCCATTTGGCATTTTGTTTTAGAAGTTTCTGTACATTTAGTCGCATTTAAACTCTGAGACATTTAAGTTAGGTTTTCATAGTCGGAACATCCCTGTTGGTGAATTGTGGCACTAGACCCCCTGTAAGCCATGTTCTCCTTTTTCTGAATTTGAAATTTCAATCCTTCCAAACATCCTTGGTGTGTATTAGCATTCCAGAAGCTGCCAGAGAGAAGCTGGAGAAAGCCTAATGGCTAGATTTGTACTCAAGTACCTATTTTTTTGAACAAGAAGAATACTTGTATGCCAACATACCGCACAATAAAATAGGGGGTTGGCACCAATTTCTATTGATCTGGTCAAAATTGGCAGCCAGACTAGATATTTCATGCCAGAATTATGAGTTGGCTCGACTGACTTAACCCTGATTAAATTCACTAGATTAATAATTATACTCCATTTCAGGTTGCTCTGTGTAGACATAACTATCACCTGCTCCTTACTTTGGAATTTTTTCAGAAAACTAGTGCTTTCTTCTTTTCTCATTCTAAGTGTGCATTCCTTCTCAATCACTTACCTCGAAAGGAATCTTCCGTGTCTCCAGTTTTCTGGAAGGCGGATGCATCCCTTTTGACAAACATCTTCCAGATCTATAGACCAATGAATTCAGTGGAATGTGGGACTTAACTGTAGTTGAAGCCAACAAGCTACACTCAGCAAAAGGCTCTCTTACCTGAGAAAATAAAAGTACAGACAACAAATGGCGTACCTCAAAGTATGACCCTTAGTGTCAGAGAAATGACAGTTACAATAAAGATAATCTAAAATTTTATCATTTCCTTTAACACAAGAGGGCAAAAAAATGAGCTAGACAATTCTTAGTATTTGGACATGTGAAAGGTTTGTGAAGGCCTTGCAAAAATGAAAGCCAAAATCACACAAGAAAAATTTAATATTTTAAACTATTCATTGTCATGGCTCAGGGATATAGCTGAGGCCTTTGTGAAATACCCCAGGCACTTATGTACAAGAAAAGGGACTGGAGATTTCTTTCCTTTCTTCCCCCACACATATATTTCATTGAAGAAGGGGGAAAAAGTATCCATCTCGGGTGAGGAGGAGTTTCTTTGAGCCTCCTTTTCATTCTCTGTAAAACGAAGGTGTTACTGGTACCTATGTCATGGGTCTGTTCTGAGTATTTATGCCTGGCACACAGTATGTGCTCAATTAATGGTAGCTATTGGCAGTCAGAGTAGCAGCAGTGAGAGCTGTCCTGGTCCACATTGTATAAGTGAAAATTCTAGAAGAAGAAGAGAGCTTCAATTCAGGGGCATGTAACTGAGCCTCCACATTCCTCACGTCTCATATGTCTGTGATCTTTACAGCGATCAGTTTCCTATTAAAGGTAAATTAAAGAAACCATGAGTAATGGAGTAACAACACAGGAAAATTCCTTTCTCTCCATTGGAAGGGATTGGTTTTTGCCCTGCAGTGAGGGATGGGATGACCTTATCACAGCTGCATAATTCTAAATATTATCATTGGTTATACAACTGCCCAGTCTTTCCTGAGAAACTTAGCCCCAGTGTGTGGCATCCTGGAATCCACAGGGCAGCAAATTCCACGTGCTGCTTACATGCCAAAAGCGGAGCCTTCCCGGCTAATCAAAACTTAGACAAACTGAGTCTGTCTCAACACTCGAACACACTTCATGGCAGCCTGGAAACAAGGCACAGAGAAAGCAGCTTCAGCCCAGCTCATTTGAAGCCAACCGTTGGCCCCGCTTTATTTTCTATCTCCATCTGTTTACAAACATGGGAAGGGAGGCTAAATAACATCCATCTAGAGGGAGAGGTTGTAAGATCTAATGGGAAGACCCATCTGAGGGCTAAAGAGATCACCTGACTTTTTTGCATCCCATAGAAAGGAAATCTGGGAAATTAAATGCTTTTTATTTATTTTTAGTGGATTTGGGTTTTGGTAAAGCGTAGACAAATCTATTTAAGTCTAGGTGTCCCAGAAAATGTCTACCTTTCTGTCGCAGACAATTTCATTCACCTAGCACTTGTTGAGTTTTTTTACGTACCAGCCACTCTTCTAGGACCTGAGGATCCCAAATGAGGAAGACAAGGCCCCTGACCTCAAGGAGCTCAGAGTCTGGTTGGGAGATAGACTCATGATGGCAGTGTCACGGGAACAGTGACCCAGGGAAGAAGAGCCCAGTGGAGGACAAAGCAGGGACTGAGTATCAGGCCATCCCTCTTCCTGAGTCTTCAGTTTTCAGGCTCCCCAGTCAGCAGCTTGTTGTTGCTTTCCTCACACCTGGCTCACCATTAAACGCGGTAAGAGCCAGAGGGGGGGCCCCGTGACATTCCCAGCAAAAGTAACCCCGGGAAACATAGCCTCACAGATGGGAAGTCAGAGGGAAGAGGCACCTGACAGGGTTTCAGCCACAGAAAGTTTCCCTTTCAGAGCAGAGCCGCTCAGCTTTCAGGAGGAGGGACAGGAGACTGAGGCTGTCCAAGCTGGAAGGCAGAGCGAGGTGATGCTGTGCGTCCCGGCGCCCGGAACGGGGGTCCCCTCTCCAGCACCCCGGAAGGTGGCCGCCAGCTGCCTCCCGAAAGTTTCATGCTTACGTGGTCCGAACTTGAGCTGCACTTGTCTCCTGTGAGGCCCACCTAGTGGTGCTAATTGTGCCCCATGGAGAACAGTTCTTCAGCCAGTTTCAGGAGGGCATCTGAGCACAGCCTGGAATTTCTCTCCCAATTCTTCTCATGTGCCCACTCCTTCTAGGCCCCTTACCAACTGGGTTGCCCTCCCCGGAATCCCACTGTTTTCCCAGAATTGAACCCAGAGCTCCAGGTGTCACGTGACTGGGTAGGGAGAGTCACCAGGAACCAATCCTCTGCTAATACCAGCTGGGGTTGGGTCCGCTGTCCTATCAGCTGCAACAAACCACTGGCTCAGAGGGGTTCAGCCTGTGGTAACCTAACCCCTCAGAACTGAATGTTTATGGAAAAACTTTTGTGGTAAAAATGGAACAGTTCTTGAACTGAAAGATCAGAAGCCCCAGGCTCAAGGCTTTGTGTGAGGTTTGACTTTCCAGAAGGCTTGGGGTTCTATGAGCTGGGATTTTTTTTTTTTTTTTTTTTTAATAAAGGGGTACTTTTTTTTTTTAAAGGAACTCCTTTATTTATTTATTTATTTATTTATTTATTTATGGCTGTGTTGGGTCTTCGTTTCTGTGCGAGGGCTTTCTCTAGTTGCGGCAAGCGGGGGCCACTCTTCATCGTGGTGTGCGGGCCTCTCACTATCGCGGCCTCTCTTGTTGCGGAGCACAGGCTCCAGACGCGCAGGCTCAGTAGTTGTGGCTCACGGGCCTAGTTGCTCCGCGGCATGTGGGATCTTCCCAGACCAGGGCTAGAACCCGTGTTCCCTGCATTGGCAGGCAGATTCTCAACCACTGCACCACCAGGGAAGCCCAAGTTGGGATTTTTTTTTTGGCCACACAGCTGTGGGATCTTAGTTACCCAACCAGGGATTGAACCCAGGCCCTCAGCAGTGAAAGCACGGAGTCTTAACCACTGGACTGTCAGGGAATTCCTGGGAATTTTTATCTGTGAATTTCAGCAGCTTCAAGGTAGCCTGTGGTTTTGATCGGTTCTGGTTTGTAAGACATTTTTGAAAGTTTCTTTAATAAAATTAACAAGAAAGAAAAATTTAAAACTTCTTTTAAAATTAAATTATTCTCTAAGAAAAATAAGACTCTTTTCCCCTTATATTACCAATTTGGTGATTTCTTTCAAACTACTGTGGAACTACAGGTCTGCGGGCCGTGTTGGAAAGAGATGCTTTTCTTCTGCTCATATGATAATGGTTTTCAGTAGAGCAATGATGAATCCTGATGAATTCTGACTGGAGATGTGTGCTTAAGGACACACACAGACACCCAGTCTATTGACTTTGAGTTGAATGGACTTCTGCTAGGAGAAATGCTCACCTTGGGAATGACTAGGAGCCTGCATTCCATTACAAAAGACTTCTGTGTGTCCCATAAAGCCAAGTAAAAAGATGCTGGAGTTTCTACCAGCAGAAAGAGACAGACATAGAGATAGAGAGAAAGAGAGAAGGTTCTGTAGCCAGACAAGGCTTTCTGTGGCAATGTCATGGGTTGTATGTCTACAGGGGACAGTACGCCACCTTCCCTCTGTTCCGTGTGTAGTGGGTATTTCATGATAAGCAGAAAGAAGGCTTTGGGGTGACGGTATTCTCTGCTGAAGGACTGATCTGCTGGAATGATCCAGCCGATTTTGAGTCTGGGTAGAATCTAGGTTCTCAAGCCTTATGTTTGTGCAGATTTATTTCTCTAGGCAAGATAATCTTCTTTTTAGCTTCTTCATGGAGATCTTTATAATAACCCGAGATCCCCCAGGCTGGAGGCCAGCACACTACCCGTAACTGCACTTGTTTTGCTAACCCAGCAACATCTACATTATCAGTTAGTACTGCTTTCAAATGTCCATTTCCTGGACTCCCTCGTACGGGGAAATAGGTTTTGCTGTCTTTCTATTTAATTTTTTAAACAATTACTTGAGTTTCCATCTGAGTTTTCCTCAGAGGGAAGAAACTTCCCCTAAATTACCAAGGGGGTTTCCTCTCACAGGCCACTGGATGAAGGGAGGCCAGTGTCTGAGCTCTGTGGTGCTGGGGACAAGTAAACAAGTCAGAAGAAGCTCCTGGCTAATCATTTAGAAAGAGTTCTGTAAGAAGAGCATGATGGCAAGATGATTGTAGGCCTCCTAGATCCAGCCTGTTGAGATGACATTTATATTACCAGGACCTGTCAGTGCTGTTGGGGGGGGGAAAAATAAACACACACACACACACACACAATCTTGTCTCATCTATAATACCCCCGGACCCTGTCCCCCACCTATACTCCTTCCCACCACTGGATTATTTTGAAGCAAATACGACATACTTCATTATGTTTCTAAAAGCAAAGAACACGTAAGACAGGAATAATATTTTAAGATGATTTTAACTTGTTTCGTGTTTCTTTAATGTTCTACACACAACCCCCCCCACACACACACACACCAAGAGCTGTCAGTCACTTAGAGAAAGTGTTGCCAGCCAAGCTCTTTACTTTCTTTCTGTTTGTGGTATAAACTTCTCTACCAGTGCTTTACCTTAATTACCAATGCTTGCAGAGAGCCTGGTGCATCTCTATCTAGTAGGAGATAATGCAGTAAAATGTGGATGCTATGAAATTTGGGAACACAATTTTTCATTATAGCACAACATGAGTATGTGTATGTGCTCACATAGCTTTGCATGTTTGTTTTTTCCAAAGTTCTTCTGACTCTGAAAAGTACTACAGTCTGACTGTTGCCTCTACTCTTTTTAATTTGCAACTTTTCCAGAATTTCTTTCTGTGCTTTAAGGTTTCTCAACTAGATCATGTCTCCTTAACCTGTAATTTGAATGCACTGTTCTCAAAGGAGTTTGTGCTAAGAGCTGAAGTTTCATTATTTTAAAACTAACTTTCCTAAAGAATATTGCAAAATTTTCCTAAATTGATACATACCATAAAATCCTTAATATCAGCATACCCTACCTACACGCTAAGTATTTATTTTTTTAAAAAAGATGGAAACATTAGTAGCTTCTATACTGGAATCTTGCTGTATTTTTAAATCTTAGAATATAATTTGGCAGTCTTATCTTGGGACCTGTGCTTAATGACATATCTGAAAGCATTCCTTTGGCATGCTTAGGCTTAGAGCCAGACATTAATGTAGTAGTTCTTAAACATATTTAAAAATAATAAACTGGAAATTCATAACAATAACACTCATGGGTACATACAAAATGTTTACATTTTAAATGATGTAGGAACACATTTACTGTGAGAGAATATGACTTAGTATAAGAACAAAACTATAAGCATATTTCCATGAATAGTATAAGCTATTAAATCTAAGCATGATTGACAATTTCAAAATTTCTAATATCACTTAGGCATTATATTTCATAATTTTTAGCCCCTTTTTTGCCAGTATTCATATGAGTAGAGGCAAGAAACACTTATGAAAAATTTATAGGGAAAAATCTTAAAATTGAAAGAATTCAATCTATTGACTTTATTCATTTTTTTCCCTCTGAATTGGACACATGGCATCATTATTTGATTTTAGCAGAAAACAGATATTCTATGGAAAGATGGCTAATGTCAGTATATAATTTCCCATTAAATAAACACCTGAACACTAACGTAACACCTACAAAGTGAGGTCAAGGGCGTGAAAAGTGCTGTATAAATCACATAAGCATATTTGGATATATAGCAGTGTGTATCAGACTTTCAACTGCTAGAGACATCCTTGTTGCCAGACTTTGCCCTCTACCACTAACTTCCCCTTGTTCCTTGTTCCTTGGAATGATAGAAATCTATTTTACAATAGAAAGAGAGGAGCTTTTATTTATATGAAGTCCCTAAAATTATTTCTTGGTATTGGTAGACTTAGGTTTATCTTATTTTCAAGATGGTTTTTATTTTTTTAACAGTTTTATTGAAATATAATTCACGTGCATACAGTTTACCCATATTAAGTGTGTAATTCAATGGCTTTTAGTGTATTCACGGAGTTGTGCATCCATCATCACAATAAATTTTAGAACATTATTACTAACCCCCAAAAAACCACACACTTCCTAGCCATCACCCCCGAATTACCCCATTCCTCTAGCCCTAGGCAAACATCAGTCTTCTTCCTTTCTTTATAGACCTGTCTATCCTGGACATTTCATATAAATGGAATCATACAATACATGGTCCTTTGTTACTGGTCTCTTTCAAGGTTCATGTTTTCAAGGTTCATCCCTGTTGTGGCATGTGTTAGTATTTCATTCCCTTTTATGGCCAAATAATATTTCATTGTTTGGCCATCCCATATTTTATTTATCCATTCATGTGTTGGTGGACTTGGGGGATTTTTTACATTGCAGGCAGGGAGCTCTTATGAATAATGCTGCTGTGGACTTTCATGGGCCTATGTTTTCATTTCTCTTGGGTATATACCTTGGAGTGGAATTTCTGGGTCATATGGTAACTCTGCTTAACCTTTTGAAGAACTGCCAGACTGTTTTGTAATTGCACTTGTAATTGTAATTTTCATCCCCACCAGCAGCATATGAGGGTTCTAATTTTTCCACATTCTTGCCAACACTTATCATGTCTTTTTTTTTTTTTTTTTTTTTGCTTTGCTTTTACCTGCAAAAGATGTATGCTTTAGCTAAAACTTTTGAAGTCATAAGATATGTAGTCTGGGTACTATAACTGTGCATTTTACCTTTCAAAAAAAATAAAATTCAAATGTTACATCTTTGGTTATACTAAAATAATTGTTGAAATCCTTTGAAATGTAGGTAGACTCATCAATTATAACTTTTTGTTATGTTAGAATATAATGTGTTACCTTCTTCAGCTATAGTGAATAAAAATCAGCTTAATTAAAAAAATGACAGGTGACACAATGTGAATATACTTAACACCACTGAACTGTACCTTTAAAAATGGTTAAGTTGGTAAATTTTATGTTATATGATCTTTAACACAATTAGACATTTTCAAAAATAAGGTAGATGTAATATTTTAATGTCAGTTCTTTTGAAAGGGGCATTCTAAATGCTTGTTTGCTTATTAATCTAACCTACCACAGCTAGAGTTTTTACACATAGCTTTCAAAGGACATCATACACTGCTTAAATCAGATAGCTTTCTCCCTGTGCCGGGAATTCACTTTTGGAAATGTATAGTATAGATGCTTGAGGTATCCAGAATGTTAAGTCTTGAGGGCAGTGATCGGATAATCTCTCCAAATTGAGACATTCCTCAGAGGCCCCTGTGGTTTCCCTGAGGAGTGGTTGGGGGTCAGGGTAGGGGTATGGGAAGAGACAGACCGAAGCAAGAGGACCTCTGGATTACATACTCGAGTTTCCTCCAAGGAATGTGGATGCTAAGACTGGAGTGCTGGTACAAATCTCACTGGTATGAAGTGGCCTTTATGAGCTGCTTCAGTGGCCTGGTGCATCTTAATTTACAGAATGTTCCCCGTTGCTGAAAGTTCTGTTCAGATCTTTTACAATACTACTGAATTATATATTCATTATAATTCTCTGCATTATGAGCTATAATTCCAGGTCAGTTATTTTCAACTCAGAAGGAAAGGGTTTGCTTCCTTAGGTGTCTGCACTTGGGTAATTCCAGAAGAGCCCCTGAAGTTCCGTTCTTTTAGGACCCTCCACTTTTTAAAGCACTCGTAAGACCTCCAGTCCAAATCTTGGACTGTGTCTTTGTAGAATGGCTTCTACTGCCTTTTGACCATCAGTAAGCCAAAGTGAAGCTTGCCAACTGACCATTCTCAGTAATTTGGGGGTTGTTTCATTCAGCTTCCATCTCATTTCTTGAATTGCCAGCTGTGAGTTGTACCTCTGCTTGATGAGCTAGTTTATTGTGGTACTGATTATTGCTCATTTGTATGCCTGAAGAGGACTATAGCCCAAGCAACCTCTTGCATTGATGGTGATATCCTCTTACAAATGTATAAGTAATGTACAGGCTAATTATAAATCATTCATTTGTGTTTATTAAAGAAAATCCCAAAGACCCTTTGGTGTAAGCAAAATGTAAGCCACTGACCACTCTTTAAAGAGACAAAGCTATATCGCTAAGGGAAAACTAAAGGTGGTTGGGTCTTTTGAAGTTGATGTCACGGAGGGCAGCATTGGTGCTGCTGCCAGAGACAGGATGGATTATTGGTCTGACCAAGGGAAGTCTGGAATTTTAAAGAACACTGATAGAGTATTACAAGCACTATCCTTGATAGCAAGGGCTGGCTTTTTTTTCACTAACAGTTGGTTTCCTCTGTTTATGCTGCTGTTTCAGATTATCCTTTCTGTGTTGAAATCCACACAAGGGGCATGAGCTTAAAACCCTCAAAAAATAAACAAAATATCCCAAGCTTTTTGTAAGTCTAAATATTAGACATTGTTCAGTTATGTCTGCCCCCTCCATCGTTGGACAAACCACACTGTGGTATGTGGGTCGGCTTTATCCTCCAGCCCTGTGATCTGCTGTCAGTGGCTCTGGGCCAGTGTCCTCTCCAAGTGCAAGCTGCATGAAGGCAGACAGCGTGTCTCCGTTCTGATTAAGCTTTGCAACCAAGCTCCCCAAAAGGCGCCACACTGGCGCGGTGCTGTGCAACTGTGTGTACACGTTGACAATGACAATTTAACCTCCCGGCTGGGAAATGGGATTTGGATATTAGTAGGAAAACAATTTGTGGTCTCATATTTGTGGTCTCTTAAAGGAGAAAATTCTAAGTGGTTGCTAAGTCTTGGAAAACTTTCTATTTCAGTATCTCAAAAGTCCTCCCAAATAATGCTCAAAGGGGTATTTTTGAGAAAAAAAAAAGTTTTCTTGAAGCTTTGCAAGTACAAAAGTTCCTGCCTCGGTGGAGTACAAATAGTGTTATATGAGGGAAGCAGAGGCGTGGGCAGGAATTTAAAAGTACATTACATCCACCCGTGTTTATTGTGCTACAGTATTGGGATGTAAGGGTCAGAGGCAGAATTGGTCCCTTGGGATGTTTCTTGTTGAGATCATTTCTGTCCACGGCCCTGGTGTTACTAGCCAAAATGCATCTATTCTAATAAAATATAGGTTCCATATGACACCATATCATTATAAAATACATATTTGTGAGAGTTGCAATGGAATTAGACTCTGCCCACCTCATACACACAGGCAGTGCAGAGAAAGTTGCATGATTCTGCATAACTAAGTTTTAGGTTTTCATTAATTACCCTATTGGAAATACGTAGTTCTTCTTTTGTAGTTTCAAGTAAGAATCTAATTTGACCATTTTCCGCTTAAAATACTTTATGAGTCCTGTGGTACTCAACTAACACTCACTGTTAACCAATTTCTATTCTCAGCCACATGCCGCTCATAATGCAATTTATTACAAGGACTTGAATGAAATAATTTAATTATTTTCAATATACAAAAGGCAAAATTAGCTGCCATGAATTTCTCTGGAGCAAAGCATACTCGATCCTTCCAAATAAGTGTTCATTTGTGACATTCAATCAAGATACACTCAAATTCAAATATATCTTTTGTTAAGTAGAGTATTTCCTTTGGCGTTCAAAATGATTCCAAACTTTGCTCAGAAAAGAGAAAGAGAGAGAGAGAGAGCAGATGTATTAAGGAAATTTAATCAGTTTCACTTGGCACATTCCTGCCAATCTACTCATTGGTTTACTTACACCAAAGAGTACATATATAAGTTAAGACAGAATCCGTGATTCTTTCATGGAAAGAGATTTTTATCAACACTAGAAAAAGTCTGATTTTGGTGAAATTCTGACTGCAAGGCTATTTCCTTAAATATCCAGACTCTGATCATCCATTTTATTTTATTTTTACAACTGAAATCATTTTTTGAGAAAAGGTAGCCATTGCAACAATTATTATTCTTTAAAAAAGATCAGTTTCTTTTATTGAAATTTATCAGAGTAACTTCATGGCTTTTTTATTCCTTGTTTTTAATTTATACCAACCCTTATGTGGAGGAGGCTAAAATGGGCTCTGGGTGCTGTGAGTTTGTAGTGAGCATTCTCTGCATTTCTATGTGATCACTTAGAATTTTCTTTTAATTAAAGCATTAATCAGCATTAAACTTACCATTTGGCTCTTTTTCTTTTTTTTTTTTTTTTTTTTTTTTTGAGGACCAGCCACATAAGTGTGCAAGAAATTGTATTTTATTCTGCCAAATACCTTTCCATTATTAAATTTTTTAAAATGATTGCACTGTCTGAACGTCAAAAGGAAATTTTTAAGGTTTGTATGTTCGATTATTTTATCTACAGCCAGGACTGTGCCACTCTGAGCAACAAACTTAGGTTTCAAAATTTTAACTTGGGAACTTCTCAAGGAAATTTGAGATTTGTGTCAATAAACCTTTTCTTACTGATGACTAATGTAAGTTGGAACACAGTTCTTAAATTAAATCTACCATTTTTGCCCCCATAGTTCATTGGCTCTTTGGACAACCTCCAAATGCAGTCTGTACCACACTTCATGCTGTCTCCTCTGTGTAGTTTGAGAGTTTGGCTCTTACAACCTTCGATTGCCCTCGGAAGGTATTTATGGCTTTAATGGGCTTTGTTCACAATCACAGTGTTCTTGTAGATAAAACCCCTTGGCTTTCTTGTGACACTGAACTACTGATCCCAACTTCCCACATGTACAGTCAAAATCCACTTTCAAAAAGTGCAGCCTCACCAGGAGAGAGGCTTGGAAAGGATTTCTTAAGCATGAGCAGACCCCCTGTGTGACTGGTCTTTAGAGATAGTGAATCGCTCTGTTTTTCTTTCTAACCACAGACATTGTGAAAAGACTCAGTGGAGAAAAGAGTAGGATTTGATCTCTCTTGACTCTAACTGCATTGATGACCTATGGTCCAAGAGTTGCTAAGTTTTCAATAAAAGAAAAAAATATGAAAACAAAAACTGTTTTAAGAAAACACCACAGATACACTTTTTTGTGTGCTACATATCAGTATAATGAACAGTCCTAATAGTACAGTACAGTTATTATATTCCTTATGTATGTTGAATTATGAAAGTCACAGTCTATCCTAGCTGAATAAATTTATCTGATTGGCTCAGGGGTAAAATGTTCTCTGAGGATTTCGTTTTCTCTATCATGAAGAATGGACAGTTGGTTTAAATTCCTATTTTTAGGCTTCCCAAAATAAAAACACAATCCTAACTTCTGTTGGTTGACACGATGGAAAAGTGGCATAAAGAACAATGCTCTGGCCTTTCTGCAGCTTATTTGTCTGTTAAAAAGAAAGGTATTTCTATCTCTTTCAGGAACTTCATTCCAACAGATTCGTTCTAGAACAATTCCTGACTGTGTTGAAAGATCAAGGTAGACTTCACTTTGAGAAAATACCCAAAAGGGAAGTCCAGATCAATGGTTCTCAAAATTTTTCCAGTCCCAACTTACTTGAGAGAGAAAAATCACTCCTCCTAGTGATTAATAGTAGCTAATATAATTTCTTGTTTTTGTTTTTATTGGTATGGGGAGGAACAGAAGGAGTCTTCTAAGTATTGTTTAAAAGGTTTCTAAAGATATATGCTCTGATACTCATTTTTCCCCACTCCCCAACCCCTGAGGGAGATGTGCCTTCTCTATTGAGAATAAGTGTGTGTTTTCCAAAAATAATAAATTATAAAATGACTCACCGTGGATTATTTTAGTATATTTAAAATCTGACTCAAGCTTTTAGGAACATTGATTTCACTTTCAGTTCACTTTCAGGATTAAATTGCTAGGCAGATGTGAAAGTAGAGTTTGGGAATGTCAGTCTACCTTACCGTTTTTATCTGGAGTATCCAACTCTTAGTGTAGAAGCAGGTGGGGAAAGTAGATTCACTGTTGGGGAAACTTGTCCACTGTTTCTACCCTGACCTCTAGCTCTGGGATGAAAGTGAAAATCATCTTTCCTGGATACAGGCTAGGGGCTTTCTATAGTCTGAGGGAAAGTGTGGTTTCTGTAGGAGTCATTTATGTCTAAAAAGAGAAAAATTATTTTCCCTAAACATAACCATAATGTCCATGATCATTTGTTTAAAAATTAACAATGACCTCTTAATATCATCCAATCGGTTTCAAAATTCCCCATTTCTTTTCTCCCCCTCTTTTTACAGTGTGTCAGTTTGAATCAAGCCACATTCATAAATTGAATTTGTTTTGCATATCCCTTAAATCTTGTAATCTATAGGTCCTTTCTCTGTCTCTCTGTCTCTGTCTCTATTTCTCTGTCTCTCTCTCTCTTTCCCATCCTTTTCTTTTGCAGTTTATTGAAGAGACCAGATTGTTTGTCACGTAAAATTAGTTTTCCACATTCTGGATTACAGAATGTGATTCTGTACATTACAGAATCTGATACATCTGATTACATCTCCCTAGTGTTGCTTAACATCTTCCTCTGTCCCTCAGACCATGGTTTTTTGGTCAAGAGAGTCACAGATAGATACAAGCAGTAGAAGTCTGTATTGGAAAGAGGCCTTGAAGAGCCTTAGGATCCACAGCTTTCAGAAGCTGGTAAAACTCAGCTGGCCAAAGGCTCCTGAGTTAGGCCAGCTTTGACAATGTGATTGCTACTTCTTTAGATTCAAAAATTCTTCTTTTGTTTCAAGATGGGAGAGAGCTATTGGATGTGTTCCCAGGTGTATGCAAACTAGAATTATCTGCAAAATAAACTTAAAGACACAGTAAAGCCTTCATCATTCTGAGCCTGCTTCCCCGCCTGAAAGGGACCCACTGGTGCCTTTCAAGTTAAGATTTTACAGAGCTGGTTCATTATTATGAAGATGGTGAGTGCACGTAGAATAAATTTAGTCCTGGTGAAAGGACGTAAACGTGGAGGAGAATTCAGCTATTTTAGATTTAGAAACAGTAGGAAACTATTGAAAATTTGTTGTTGTTTTTCAATCAAAGGAAATGCAGAAAGGAGGGGCTAAATCAGAAACTTCGACCCTTCTCCCACTCCTCCCCACCCCCAGGCTTGTTGATTCTACCTCCTTAACTCTGACTTCTGACTGTGGCCACCCCTCCACCAAGTCCAGACAGCACCGTCTCAAACCTAATCTGCAGCCGCAACACCATCGCTAGTCTCCCCGCCTTCCCCCCACTCCCCATGGGAACTTGCCGTTTTCTGACCTGCTGTTTTACATGAAGACTGTATGATCTTGCTAAAATTCCCCACTTTGCTTTTGAAATAAAGGTCAGAACTCTGAGCATGGCTCCTGCTTTTCTCTTTCCATCTCATTTCTCACTGTCTTCCCCCCATGTCTGCATTGACTCTTTACCTGAAACCCCGCCTTTCCCTTCAGTTCTTACTTTAATGTCACTTCCTCCAGGAAACCTTTCCTACCCGTGCTGTGTCACCAGGTGGTCCCATTGTCATTTTCCACCTCCTCCAGCCAACTGTAAGTTTCAGGAAAGTGAGGGACCATTTTGTTTGGCACTCCATCCCTAGCAATCATTTTTTGAGATCCCAGAGAGTCTTCAGTTATTTTAGAAAAAGTCATGAAAGTCTCCTTTTGGATGTAAAAAAGTGTTATACCCTGCATACCATTTTTCAGAGAGGTTAATACAGGAGGGAAGAAGCATCAAAGTTCCAAGGTGACCCAGCTCCTCCTGAAACTATTCCACTGTGTCCTTGAGTAGCATCAGACCAGAACAACCAACATTTGGACTCCTGACTTAGAGAAATATTGCACCCTACTGCCAATTTATGCAGTTGGCGTGTTTGTTTTTTTTTTTAAACAGGCAAAGAGAGCTTTAACATGCTTTTCCTGGAAAGATTCACTGATTCAATCTTTCAGTTAATATTTGGTGGAGTGCCTTCTAAAGCCGTGGCATGCAATTCTGCCCTAGGACATGAGAGTGTGTGCCGTTTAAAACAGTGAACATTACATGGGAGTTTCTGATTGCCAGCTACTTTGCTTCCCTGATAGGCATTTCCGGATTTGAGGAAAGATTTATTTTGGCATCCCCAGCTCCAACTGGTATGCGCACACATCTACACACAAACATACACACACACACACACACACATACACACACACACCATACTTTCTCCCTCAGTGCTTAAGATCATCTGTCTTCAACGTTTGGAAATTGAATTTACACTACAGCAGAGTAGCTGGCTCTCAGTAATTTTCAAGGGGAGAAAGGGCATCTTTCCTTCCCCAGGAACTGAGTACAACAGCTTAAAAATAGAACAATGTGTTTTGGGTGTTTTTCTTTTCATCCTTTGCATCAATAGCAGGTGTACAGTTACAGACACAAAGAGCTAGATTCACGTCTTCTGCGTGCCTCTGGAGAATTCCCAGAGTTATCCAGGGAGCAAGAACTGGCCTAAAAATGTTTAGTAAAATGAAAGTAACCCAATACAGCTGTGTGTTACTAACGCTGCCGTATCACATGACTTTATTATTCTCCTCCCATAGTGACTCTAGGAGGTAAATGCCCAGTGGAAGAAAATTTCACCAAGAACAATTTTTAGGTACCAGTAAACCATATAAAGTTAAAACCTTGAAAAGTCAGATTAGAACAACTGACTCGGCTACTGTAAAATTGCAGGCTTTGAAATGGTTAGGGAGAGGGTGCTGAAAATTGAAATGCTTCCACTGGAGAGCATAGCTACAGCTTCACAAACCAAATGTGAGATGTGAGATTAATTTGCTAGTTTGCTTTTTAATGCATTTTCTAAGATGTATTTCCTAAGTTGTTTTATGATGTCTTAGGGGCATTGACCTCACATGCGCTCTGTGACTGAACTCCTCGTCCATTTTGCAGCATGTCCGTGGTCAGTAATGGCATTACTTAATGAATAAGTTCACACATAAATTTACAGCGTGGAAGCGGCATCCCCCGCTAGCACACTTCTCGGCAGCTGCATGCAATTCTTTCACTTCCTCCCCGAGGAAATGGTTTATAATAGATTTGAACAGATGCTAGGTGTTTGGCAGCATGGGGAGGGGTACTAGTTTTCAAATTTTGGGTTATTTCATGTCTCCGAATTAGAATTTCAACAGCCTTTATGCCTTTGATGTGCTTCAGCGTTCACAGAAATACCTAACCTGACTCCGCACTTAGCCCTCATGAGCTCTCTTAACCTATTTTATTAGTTCTGACGACATCACTGCTAAATCCTTGGCTGTCAGAGTCCAATCTGGTAAACATGCACAGGCAGATCTGATTTGGCACTAAAATTGCTCCTTCTTTCTAAATGTGCTTTTCCAGTTGTCCTGACAGCAAAGGCAAGCGTTGCCAGGACCCCAGCTTACAGGTTATCACAGTGCCCCAGCTTCCCTTCCCGGGTGCTCCTCTTTTCTTCTGCCAGCACTGCTCTGCCTGCCAGCCTGTGAGCATTAAGACCAGCCCTGGGTTGTAGCTCTGTCTGTAGCTCTGGGCCTGGCATACAATAAGTGCTCAATAAATTTCTTTCAAATGAGCCAAGGATGGTTCGCCAAGAAAAAAGCAAAATGTTCCTGTTTCCTTCTTAATCAGCTTCAATGTCAGAATCTTCCTCGGAAGCGGTTCCTATGCCCCTCCAGGAGCGTAAAGAAAACTTTGTGCAGACAGAAAACCCTCAGTGCATTGGATAAGCCAGTGGAAATGTTCTCATGCTTCCAAACACTCAGTGGTGGATTAAGGAGCACGTTTGTGTATCCTGCATGCTGATTCCCAGTGAATGGTTATTCTGTTCACCTTCTTTACACGTTTATCTCCCTACTTGAAATATTTTACATCTCTACTCATTTGGAAGTTATTCCACAAGCCCTCGTGAGGCATTTTCATGTGCTGCGGCCTCAGCAAGACTGTCGATACACTTCTCAGGGAGCGCGGGCTGTACTACTTCCTTTATGTTCCCTGTCAAACCTCGTCTAACTCTGTGCTTTCACCGGATACTCGGTAAATAGTCCTGACAGCATCTGCCATATGTTTTCATGCTTCATTCCCTTCCGTGTCCTCACTGCTTTTGTGCTCTGAGTCATGCACCGTGGCTACTGTCTAGGTGAGGCTGTTAATTCATTCAGTATTGAGCTCCTCCAGTCAGCTGTGTTAGGTGCTGAAGAAGGAAGTCACAGAGCTGTTAAACAGGGACTCCGGGCTCTGGATGTCCTTCCTCTGTGGAGAGATGAGATGTTTAATTCTGAAAACTTGAAGAGGGACCAACTGAGCAGTGCAGGGTATAGGATCAAAGAAGAGGCGGCTCCCTCCAGCTGCATGTATCCGTGGTAATCCCTGTTTGGTTCTTAAGAACACAAACTTTGGAACTCTCAGACTAGTTTTCATACCAGACTAGGTTTTCAGCACTGGTTAGCTATGGGGGAAGTCTTTGCTTTGGCATTCAAGGCTTATCAATGGAGTGGAAATAACGGTAGTGATAGTAATAGAAATATTTGTTGTCCATGCCACGTGGGGGGACCCTGACGTGAGCCCAGCTGAGATCGTGGCTGTGAGGGTACTCTGTGTGAATTGCAGGCACTGGACTAATATTAGTGATTACAGCCACTTTCGGATTCTGCTTTGATACTGTAAACACCAAGTTCAAAGGCCCTTTGGCTTCCTTGCTGGAGAGTATTCTGTGAAAGGCCCTTCCTTGCTTGTGCATCTCGCGTCTGCTCAGAGAGGATTATTTCCTCAGCCTTGGCACGGGTCTCATCAGTGACCATGCCTGGGCTGTCACTAATTGGAAGCCAGTTTCAGAGATCGTGTTGTGTGTTACTCCACCTCCTTTCAGTTGATTTGCTACTTCCTGAGACATGCTTGTCAATGTTTCTGAGCAAGGAGACTGCTTGTAGATGACCCTGAGTAAACAATTAAAGTCACTTTACTTTCTACGTTAGAATAAAAAACCCATTTGCCAAAAAAGCTCATGACCTTCCAGGATTGGGAAAACTTTATTTGTTGTAAACTTAACCGGTTTCAAATTGGTGCACTAACAAAGCTTTAAACTATTTTGCAAAGTTCGTGGTGAAGCTTTTGTTCTGTCCTAGCCTCACCGCTAACTAGTGGTGTCATTTTGTATATTATTGAGCCTCTTGGTTTCTTGGACTCACTTTCCTTAGCCATGACCTAGCCCCAGTTTTAAGCAATTAATTTTGGCTTTTTGATAACAGACTTGGTTTCCAAGGGTGTTTGCGGATTCTCCCGTGGGATTATGTTCTCTACAATCAAGTTTCCATAGCATTAAGATGTGTGCAAATTAGAGACAGTGCTACATGGTTTACTTAGTCTGGGACAGAGCCTGGCACATGGTAATTCCTCAAAACTTGGCTAAATAATGTGTGATTTACATCTGAAGCTGAAAATATATGAGAACACTGGTATTGCCATTCAGATCATGTTTACCCTCTTCTACCTTAAAATGGTGACGTGATGATCTTGACTGCAGATTTATTCTTTGATTGGTCAGTGACTTTTAAAATTTCACCTGCATATTAATTGCTAGCAGTTACTGAGTATAAAAGACATGCTGGGCATTGAACACACATACTTGTTATTCCTTCTGCAAGATCATTATTATTATCCCCATTTTCAGATGAGGAAACTTCCCAAGGTGTCCCTGGCAGCAAGTGGCCAAACCTGTGTTCAAACTCAGATCTATTTGTCACAAAAGCCACCCCTCTGTAGTGTCATGCGGTGTGGCCGCTAGATTTATACTGGATCGATTTATAATGCTAAAGTGCATTTGTTGCCTTAATTTTACTGCCTCTGATAAAGTCTTTTCTCCACATGAGCTAAATATTCTCCACAATTTTCCCATACTTGTGCACTTAACTTTTTATGTCACGTGTGGTTGATCATTTGATTATTTGGTGAGAATATGACTTGTCTACTCAACGAAAGAACTCCTTGAGAATAGGAACTACTGTTTGGACATTTGCATCTCAGCCCTAGTTACAGTGACGAGTTATAGTAGATATTACATAAATAACTCATTGATTTGTGGATTGAGTACAGTTGCTTAGTTATTCCTACCTGCTGAATTTGCGGGCTTTGTCACTCATCATTTGTTCAACAAAATATCTTTTGGGTCCCTACTGTGATAGCCACTGGACATATAGCAATAAATACAGACCATCAGGTATGTTTAGAACTGAAGGTCTACAACCTGGAAAACCACAAGCTGATATGTTACTGGTGGAAGGAGTAAAAGTAAAGATGAATTAAAGGCATACACTTAAATAATGGACTTTTTAATGATCAACGTAACACATTCAGAATTGTTTGCCAATGAGTTATCCAGTGAACTTTCCTGAAGCCTAAAATAATTATTATGCTATTTCTTCCTCATATGAATAACTTACATTTTTTTGTTTTGTTTTTAAATTTTATTTATTTTTGGCTGCGTTGGGTCTTCGTTGCTACACTCGGGCTTCCTCTCTAGTTGCAGCGAGTGGGCGCTACTCTTTGTTGTGGTGCGCGGGTTTCTCATTGTGGTGGCTTCTTTTGTTGCGGAGCATGGGCTCTAGGTGCACGGGCTTCAGTAGTTGCAGCACTCAGGCTCAGCAGTTTCAGCACGTGGGCTCAGTAGTTGTGGTGCGTGGGCTCAGTTGCTCCACGGCATGTGGGATCCTCCTGGACCAGGGCTCGAACCCGTGTCCCCTGCACTGACATGCAGATTTTTAACCACTACACCACCAGGGAAGTCCTGAAAAACTTATGTTTGTATTAATCCTTGACATATTTAGGTATCTACCCAATGATATTATATTCCCATTTAATAGAGAAAAATATTTATCAGTGTATAATTTTCTAGATTGATACTACTGGTTCTTTTAGAAAAAGAGAGTTATTTCCTAAAGTTACAAAGTCAGGCTTACTGTATTCTCACAAAACATCTTGTGACAGTTACCTGTACTACAAGGAATCTTTTTATGTTTTAAAAGTACTCCCTTCCTATAATAACATTTGGCTGTGGAATTCCTGATACAATTTATTTTGGTTATTCTGAAATTTTAGAGTCTTCTATAATACCTTTGACAATAAAATAGAACCTAATGAAACGGTGGTGTGGACTTGAAACTGACTGAACATTTAGATCTAAAGAGTGTTTAAGGCTCCACGACAACCTGGAAAGATCTCTGATAAAGTACCCTAGTGCACTTATTAAAAAAACCCTGTCCTGTTCCTTTTTTTTTTTTTTTATCAACAACTTAAAGACCTAGAAGGCACCTACACTGTGTTTTGAGATGATATAAGCCCCCAAAGAATGGCTTCAACCACATATGCCTCTGAGCTTGAGTCAAAGTGACTTCAGTGGGCTGCAGTGCTGCATGGAAACCAACAAAATGAAGTCGAGCAGAGGATAAATGCACATTTCTGCTTTTAGATTCAAAAGATTCAATCACAGGATGGGGAGTGACTGAGCTTGGCAGCCATTAATGTGACTAAAAGCTTAATGTGAACCAACAGTAGGATGTGGTGGCTAAAAATGAATGAATATAGTCGTGTGCTTCCTTGGTAGAATTATGAATAGTTCACTGTACTCTGCAGTGGTCACAATGCCTTGGGAATATTTGTTTAGTGCCAAGCACATTCAAGAGTACCTTTGACAAAGCAGGGTATCTACTAAGAGGGTGTTGAATCCAATCCAAGACACATTTATTGGACATCTATTTGGGGCAGGTGATGTGCTAACCGGTGTGCAGAATAAAGATGTGAAGAGACATTACCTGTCTCTAGCCTCAAGGAGTTGAAAATATTAATGGAGATCCCAACAGGTACAGACATGACTGTAAAACAAAGCTGGCTCTGAAGCCAAGAAGCACAGAAAGAGTGCTCTGGGAATTCAGGAGCTGGACCGGCGGGAGGATTTCCACAGGAAATGAGGACAAGAGCAGAAGAAGCCTTAAAAGCAAAGATGCAGAGACAGGAAAACTCAAGGCGTGTCTAGGGAATACTGAGTAGTCTAGGTTGCCCAGAAGAATACGGTAGAATCGGCCCTCGTAAGAAATGAAGCTGAGAAAAGAAGGTTTGGAGCAGAGCATGAGGGCCCCGACTGGTAGGCAGTGGGAAGGATTACAGGTTGATGAACCTCTGAAAACAGTTATACATGAGGATCAGTTGGAGAAATGACGTGCATTTAGTCTGGAGAAAAGAAGACCGAGGTCTCTCTGGTAAATGTGGACCGGACTGGCTCCAGAAGCAAAAATGTATCTCAGGGGCAATATAAAGAACCAGATTTCAGTTCTTTTTAAGCACCAGTTTTTAAAAATCAAAGCTGCCCAACAATGAAGAGTTAGCCTAGGAGGTGGTGAGTGCCATCATGGATGGGGTCAGAGAAAGTTTGATAACTGCCACTCTGAAGGGTATGGGGTGGAGGGAATAATGCAGCTTCACCAAGAGACCTGGGAGTTCCAGGAATTACCCAAAGGCCTCTGCATGGGTGAGGTTTCTTTTTTCTCTTTGATTCAGGATATCTGTTAGTATGTCAACTTCTGAATAAAGCTGGCATGTTATGACTCTCCAGTTCAACAAGGTATCGGACTAATTCTAGTGCAGGCTGCCCACTGCTTTGACAGTAGCCACTCATTATCACCGCTTTCCTTTTCATCATATGCACCAAGACTTTTTTACTATGATATAAGGCATCCTTTCAAATACGAATTTAACAGATTTTTGCCAGAATTCCCCATTAGACGAATCAAATGCAGATCAACAATTGATACAAGTCTGGTGCAAAGAAGACTTTATTTTACAAAGAATCTCCAGGGCAGTTCTGGGGGTAGAAAGATTTGAGTTCAGATGCCAACAATAGCCACTTACTAGCTGTGTGATCTGAGCACGTGGTGTCACCTCCCTGTTTCCTAATCTGTAAATGGTTATTGACCATTGTTAAGTCCCAACCAGGCAGGTCATTTGAGAGGATTAAATCAGATAAAGCACTTAGCATGTGCCTAGAAATATAAGGTCTAATTTTACTTACTGAGATCTCACATTTTACAGTAGTGTTCCAAGGAGTCTTTCAGACCTAAAATATTTTTTAAAAACAAACAAACAAAAAAATGACCGTCATCATGGCTAAGATATGTGCCAGATATTGTCCTAAGGCATCACATACGGAATTTATTTAATTCTCAGAACAATCCTATGAAGTAAATACTATTATTATCCCTCATTTACTGAGACACAGAGAGCTTGCATATCTTGACCAGTCACAAGCTAATAAGTAAGGGAGCCAGGATTCAAATCAAGCAAACCCTTCAGTTTATTACAATCATTTCCGTCCAGTATATGCCAACAAATTTCCCTATTTTCCTCCCAATTCCATCTCAAATCATTCTGCTGGATAATTTTATGCATTTCACTTGTTCAGGGCTGTTTCACAATAATATATTTTTTAGTCTTACTTCTTACTAAATACATGAGGGCCTTAATGATCATGTCTTTGGCCAGAGCATTGAGAAGGTCCTTAATGAAATGTGAGTGAACACATAAGTGAGAAATTTTTAATTATGAAAGCAATCAGTATAGCCACTTTCAAAAGAAGTAAGTTACCTTTAATATAATTTCACTTCCTTACTGCCGCTTTCCATTATTTGTGATGGGGCAGTCATAGTCATTTGAATTAGTCATTTGAAATCAATGTTTTGTACCTGCTTTTCTTTATCTTATTTATAAATCTTTTATCCCATATTCCTTGTTAAAGACAATGTCCCCAGTTCATATTCTCTCTCTCTCTCCCTCCCCCTCTCTTTGCCATTTTGTGTTACCAAATTTTACTCCAATGTGCCCATCCACTAGTTGTGTTTTTTTCCAGACACTGGTGACTGTATCATTACCCACCCTCTCCCTAAATTCCAAGTTAAAGAATATTATTACCAATCCCACGCATGCACCATCAGTCTCAAAATCAACCAACTGTCATTTCCACATCTTTTCTTTGACATCCTCCAGCTCCTTGAAGTCTACTCAGGATAAGTGAAATTCAATGTAAGGGGCTGCCTGTAATTTTCTTTGGAGAATTTTTTGGAATTCCTAAATACCCCGTGGAAAAAAACATCAAAATATGAAACTGATGCTGCAAAACTAACTCCCTTGTGTAGAAGGAAAAAAGCTGTAAAGTGTTGCACCACTTCTAGTGGAATATATCAGGAATAATTCAATTCCATTGTTGCCCTTAGCCCTGGGGGCAAAAATGCAGCTTTTCCTGTTCCAAGGAGGGAATGTTCTCTGACTTATGTGTAAGGCAGAGATGAGGGAAGCCAACCAATTCTAGAGTTTACAGTCTTTTTCACTCTGCGAAGTGATACTGCTTTATTGTTAGGGTCAGGTAGTTGGGAGCATAATCTCCCACTCCCTGGGTGCAACTATTCCTTTATAGATTAGATAAGAACAATTGATGAACTTTTAAATGCTGAGAAAACTAATCAGAACTGAAAGGAGGTGTGTTGGCCATAGCCCAAGAAACATGCTGACTGAGATAAAAGCACCTTCTGAACTGTTTCCCCATCCCATACTTCTCTGCTTTAAGTCTCCCTTTCTTTCTTCTCTTTTCTCTCTCCCCTTTCTTATCTGTCATTCCTCAACTCTCACTAGCTTCCTCTTCTCCTCAACTCCAACTCTATCCCCAAAGACTTAATTTTGTACACTCTCTTAACTGGTCAAAACATGGACTTGAATTTTTTTTTTTTTTCACACACACACTGTATTTTATTTTTACAAGAGATAAATAAACTGACACCAAGCACTGTAAATGGATGACCACAACAAAAGCAACAATCATTGCAATTACCAAACACGAAACACACTCATACTATGTGGACTTGAATTTTTAAAAATTTATTCTTTATTCTTCTTTATTGTTCTTTCTAAAGCTCATAGTATATAAAATTCTGTATTCTGGATTTAATTCAGAAAATAGCTGAGGTGAACATGTTTTACTATCAACTATTTCTTTCTTTCTTTTTTTTTTTTTTTTAAGAAATTATACCTTTTAAAAATATCTTAATTTCAGTTTCAGGCAACAGAACTTAACCTCAGTTCATTTCAGAGTTTTCAGGTTGGGTTATGGTTCCAGAATCTTCTGATGGCAAGGAATTGGAGGGGTGGGGTGGACCTTGGGTCACATAGTTTGTATGACACTTTTGGCCCCAGGAATCTCTGCTGCTTCCCAGCCTCCTCAAGGCCTGGAGTCACACTCCTGCTTCAACTGTTCTGGGAATCTGGGCCAGATGGATTTGGGTTTTAATGTCCATATGTCGCTTTCAGTTTCTATGAGGCTTTCAATTCCTTTTTTTCCTACGAGGGACAGGACTTCCATGGGAAGAAAGAGCACCCCTTGAGTCTGACATGTTCTGCAGTCAACTCGTGACGCCCTTTGATTAACTTGGGACAAGTCTGGCCCAATGGTGGAACTCAGTCTCATTCAGCATCCTGCCAGCTAGAAAATGTGCTTTTTTTTTTTTTTAACATCTTTATTGGGGTATAATTGCATTACAGTGGTGTGTTAGTTTTTGCTGTATAACAAAGTACATCAGCTATATGTATACATATATCCCCATATCCCCTCCCTCTTGCGTCTCCCTCCCATCCTCCCTATCCCACCCCTCTAGGGTTTATCTCCCTGTGCTATGCGGCTGCTTCCCACTAGCTATTTTAGAAAATGTGCTCTTTTGATCACCATCTTCTTAAGAAAGTTGCACAAGGCCCAGAACATAAAGGTCTTTTCCGTGGCAAGTTAGACAACCCTTAGTAAAGAGGGCTGTTACGGAAATTGCGAGCAACTCATCCGGTGGTTGGTTGTAAATTGTGATTCTTTTGCAAAGGCAGAGGGGGCTGGAGCTCTGGCCCTCAAAGAACTTCCTCTCATTAAACCAGAGCAATTTGCTGCTCTCTGCGTGCTCTTTCTGTCAGGAGTGAAGTCACCTACTTTCCCCACTCACATCAGTGCTCCTGGCGGGGGCTGGTTGAAGGTCCACCGCCTGCGGGTGTGACTTTCCACATCATAGGGGTCTCTTTTCAAAGCCAGGCTTCACAGGTAAAACCAAGAGTCGTCTGATCGGCCCTTGCTCCGACCACCCAACCCACACTTTTTCTTTTAGCTGCTATTTTCTGTGGTCCTGGGTTTCTAAGTCTTGGCGAGAAGACAGTCATTCCTTTGTGCTCCGCTGCTACACAATGAGGTAACCAAAGAAAGGGTCTCGGTCTGAGGCTGTCAGCTGTTACTAATCACTACTCCCCAGCTCATCGTGGGTCCCACTCGCCTCTCCCTCTTGCTCTGCTTAGCACACATAAAGAAGATGAACGACTCCCTGGTTCCTCTTCAAGAAAAGCATATTGTGTGGCACATTCCAATACCGTGAGCGAAGGATGGGCTAGTGTGTGGGGTGAACGGTCACCTCTCCGTGGGGCTCGCGCCGGCAGCGATGGCCTGTGAGACGTGAAACTCAGAGCTGGCCCTTCTGAGAGTTTCCTGGGACCTTGCTGAGAGAGAGAGAGAGTCGGCGTGGTGGGTTTCCGCGTTACTGGAACCATTCATGGCAGGGCCGTGTCAGGCTGTGATGAGGCTATTGGATGGTTAAGACCAGTGTAGAGAAGAGCAAAGCTTGACCACTCAGATGGCTTCACCAGCTGGTACCCCGGAGAAGCAGTCCCCCTCCCTGCCCAGCCCCCGCCAAAGGTTAAGGGGAAGGACCCAGAAGCTCTTGGACATGAGAGGTAGCAGCCATTGAAGCTGGGCCTCTGCTTCCCCTCACTGCTTCCTTCTGTGAAAGTTCATTTTCAAGGATGTCTATGGCCAAGGAAAAGGGATCGTTTGCTCAGTCCTACCAGACTGAGAATAAAAGGTGATTTATGATAGGACTTTTTCTGCCAATGGTACCAGTGTCTGCTCTGCTAGTTTTTCTATTTAACAATCTTTTGAAAGAGAAAGTTTCCCTTTTACCTTTCCACACTGCGTTCTACTAATGCACACTAGAGCTCAAAAAAAGATTCATTGACAAGTTGTAAGGGTCAAGTTAAAAAATCAACTTGCCTGACAAATGCCATCACAAGTGGTAAATTTGTAAGGAAGCTTCCTTGTCATTCTGATGCAATATAACTTCATAAAACTAAGTGGTGTTATAGGTGAATGAAATGCCAAGTTTTGTGAGACTGTGAACAGCCATAACGGGAAGGAAAAGTTGGCCAGGGTGAAAACCCATGTGAGAATACTTGTGATTTAATTGACTGTGAATTCCACAAAATCATTCTCAGCTCTTTGTGGAGATGGTTTAACTCTCTTCACTAAGAATCACTGATTAAAGTAAAAGAATCACTGATTAAAGTAAAAGAATTTTCTTGGCTCAATATTCCACAAAACAAACCTTTTCTAAAACTTTTTCCCTCGTTACAATGTCTGTAGAATTTCTGTTCAAATGAGTTGCCCAGATTCCAGAAATCAGCACCGTCATGTCCTTGGTCTCTGCTAGCAAGATGGGATGAGGTCTTGGGTATGGTGGGTGGGCAGCCCGAGGGCATCAGAAGCAAGGTGAGAGGAAGGGAAGCCCATAGCTCGTGGCTCCTTGTTAAAGCCTCTACTATTAACTGAAAGGAGGTAGATACCAGTGTTTGCAAACCTTTTTTTTTCTTTTTTTTTACCAGAACCTGCAAAGAGGATACAGATGTATTTTACACTGTGACCTGGATACACACAGACATACACACACACAGCTGAAAAAAGTTTCACAAAACAATACCTTTACCCCATGTATGCACTCTATTGTTTTCTATCCTCTTTCATTAATGGATAAAAATACTAGCCATGACCCACTTAAGCACATGTTAGACCCCACCCCCTCTTCCATTCCCTTCTCTGCATGGAGGTGTGCCAACCTCCTGCCCCTCCTGCCCTGCTCTGATGACCTCCCAGCTCTGGAGATAAAGCTCCAGGTGATACCGAGTCACTCCCCACAAGGTCTGTCTCTCCTTCTTCAAGATAGAAGGAACCTCACTATTTTGGATTAATTGGCGGGAAGAGCAATCAAAATTGGTGAGTCCGCATTTCAGAGTGCTTTAAGCAAAAGCAACTTTAGTGCTCGTCATTTGAACAGGAGCCTAATCTAAACGCTTTTTTAAAAAGTGTGTGGCCTCCTTCGGGCATAACAGCCGCAGTGGTGGTAAGAATGACTATTCAACAAACATTTATTGGGCACCTTCCTGTGCAGACACTGTTTTGGGCAAGGAGGCTACATCAATGAATAAGACATATGGTTCTGCTCTCTTGGCACTAAAATTCTAGTAGAGGGAGTCATATAATAATCATAACTAACATTTATCAAGGGCCTATTTTGTACAGATTCTTTATATAAGTTTTCCCTACACTTGCAATATAGGTATTATTATCTTCTTGTCTAGGTGAAATGGAGGCTCAGAGAGGTCAAATAACAGAGAGTAGCTTATTATTTATCTGATTAATTAATAATAATAACAGCTAATGTTTCTTGAATGCTTACTATGTGCCAAGCACTATGCTAAGTGCTTTCTGTATAGAAGTCCCTTTAATGCCATGAAAACCCTGTGAGAGAGCTTTCCTTATTCCCATTCTATAGATGAGGAAACTGAGGCTTACAGAGGTCACATGGTACCAGAGCTCGAAGTGGAATCCAGGTATTCTAACCTCACGGCCGGAACTCTTAATCACTGTGCCGTCATTTTTTAGGAAGAATGTGCTTCTAAAAATGCCTGGGGTTGGCCTCAAGTAGTTTGAAATATTGTCTCTTCGATGAAATTCTGAGGCTATAACCAGCGTATTCATTGTGATGCAAAATTATGATACAGTTTTTTTTAAGAATTCTATTTTTTCGTGTTTTTTAAAAATTTATTTATTTAATTTATTTTATTTTTGGGTGCATTGGGTTTTCGTTGCTGTGCACGGGCTTTCTCTAGTTGCAGTTCTCTAATTGCGGTTCTCTAGTTGCGGTGAGCGTGGGCTACTCTTCGTTGTGGTGCACGGGCTTCTCATTGCAGTGGCTTCTCTTGTTGCGGAGCACAGGCTCTAGGCACATGGGCTTCAATAGTTGCAGCACACGGGGACTCGGTAGTTGTGGCTCATGAGCTCTAGAGCACAGGCTCAGTAGTTGTGGTGCACGGGCTTAGTTGCTCCGCGGCATGTGGGATCTTCCTGGACCAGCGCTCGAACTCGTGTCCCCTGCATTGGCAGGTGGATTCTTAACCACTGCGCCACCAGGGTAGCCCCCTATGATACAGTTCCTAACTTAACTTTTAAAGATTTGCCTTCTGTTCCAGAACCCCTACAATCATAGAACTTTTTTTTTTTCCAATCTAGTCTATAAAGAAGCCAGAAGACAATATTTCAGTGAAAAAAACCTTCGCATAGTTTTAGACAGAGATTTAAAGTGATTTGTTTCACACTCCCTCCCTCCCCCTCACTGCCTTTCCTCGGAGCTTTGTGGCTCTCCTATTCACTGTCCATTGCTGAGGGTTCCAGTGTGCCCTTGCTCCAGCAATGCGCAGCTGCTTTAGGACACAAGAGCTCATTTTTCAGTCTGTAAATATGAAGTATATTGTATTTCTAGAGCTTAACTTTCTTATTAAAAATCATTACCTTTTATTCAAATGAATACGGTACATACTAGAGCTCATCCTTGATTTCCTTGTTGTAAGTTTGCCCATCTTGAAATTCTAGGAGGGTTGAGAACAGGCGGCTTTCATTAGATGAGTGTTTGAGAAGCCCATGGTGGAGAAGGAGTATATGTAAAATAAAATAACAACTGAAACAGAACAATATTCTTGAGTCCACAGTTGCCATCCCCCCTTTTCCGTTCTTTCTGGGCTGATCCAGTGGCCCTGGAAGAACAATGAAACACCACGAGGACGAGTAGAAAGACAATTCATAACAGACGGCTTCTTCTTTAGATTTCACATTTCAAACCAGAAATAGGAGTTATTGGGGGAATAGACTGAGGCACATTAATGTATAAGACAGATTTTTAGCTGATGGGAGAATAAAATCCATGCAAATAATAGAGCCTTGGGAACTTGACATTATTTATGTTACCCTCTAATACTTGACTGAATACATATTTCATTTGTCTGAGAAGTCATACCAAATATTATACCAGAAGAAATCTAATTTACAATAGATTTACAGAGTTCCATACACATATTTAGGAAACACTCCCTCCCCAACCCCACCCCAAAAACGTGAACTTGGCGCATATCTGTTGTGCTGAACTGATTACCTAAAGATTGTCTTCATAAATAAAGAGGTAAATGCATATTGACCCATTTGTATCAAGAAACTCTCTTCTCCTCCTTTCCTCTCTCTTCAAAGTGACTGCTGCCTAAAATACCCAGGTGTTTTGAAGCAAAGTCTAAATCTTTTACATTCTAGAAAATGTCTTCTTCAATCTTTCTTAGATGCCAAACTCATTGGTAAACTTATAATAGGTTTGCAGGAATGAATGATTGATTAGTTTCTTGATGACCAGTTATTGACAGGTTGATTTTTAGAAAAGAAAGTAAGACCCATGTGCCCACAGTCAGCAAATATCCATGACCCTCCACCCTCCATTAGAACATGCTCTGGGCTGTTTTTCTAGACATAGAGAGGAATTTGAACTGATTGATCAGCTCTCTGGCTGGTCCTTCTGGTGACCAGTGTTACTCACTTCCCCTCAAGGTGGGGAATGTCAGAGTTTTTCCACAGTTACCTCCCTTCGTGAAATTTTCTTCCAGTCAGGTGGCTCATTTCAATATTGATCTCAAAAGCAAGAAAGTTAGCATGGATAACAAGCAAATGAAATGTGGGTGACTCCTAGCTTGTCCATTAGAATTGAGGTATAGTGGAAAGGGTACTCCCTTGAGATTGTGGGTACGAATCCTGCCACTGCTGTTTACTAACTGTGCAACACTGGGCAAGTTACTTAACATCTCTGGCCTCGTCTCTTTACCTTTAAAATGGTGTCAACAATATCTACAACATACAGTTGTCATGAAATTAGATGAATATGTGCCATTGATCAGAGGGCAAATTTGGTGAGTTAGTGAACCAGCACAAAAGTTAACTGAATATTTACAAAACATATAAACTTACAAACATGTAAGACAATATAGTATTTCTTTGGGTTTCAAGAGGATCTTAATTCTGATGACAGATTGTTTTCATAATAAAGATGTCAGGATGTCTTGAATGGGGCTGGTTTAGCTAAGCCCAGATCAAATGAAGCAAAAGGGACCAGTCAAGATCATTATCTTTACTACTTGCTCTGGAATGTGTTTCTCAAATACGTATTTAGATGAACACATAGTTGTCATAACATACTCCCGCAAGTACCTACATACCCAAGGGACCTCTTTCCCCCTCACCACAGTGCCCTTTTCTTCCATATATTTTAAAGTGACAAGGCTCAATGCAAACTTTTCCCTTCTCAAACATTTAGGGCACTTCCTACCAGAGTTCCCTTTTCTACAAAGTGATTTAGTACTTTACCCTTGTGCCCAGGCGCGTGTTATCTCTAGTGTAGAGCTTTGTCTGGAATTTCAGGAGGCTGGGGGAAGAAGATGGTCACAGTGTCTGGGTAAGAGACAGGAAGAATGACAGCTGGCTTATGTGGGGTTTCACCTTCCAGAGCTCTTCCTCCATTTTCTTGGCTCCACCAGCATCAAGGCTATTCTCTTTCAGGCCCAGTGTTGTGACAGATCGTCCACATCCATCCTGCTGTTGCCCTGATGACAGTGTGTGGCTTTGCTTCTAGTGGTCCCTTTAGTTTTACAAGCCTGCCTCAGAGAAAAGGGGAGTGGTTAGAATTGGAAGGAGGAGAGGGGATGCTGGGGTACCCTGGGCAGAAGTGGGCAAGCAGCCCCGCTGTGGGACACCAGAACCCTTTTAGGGGAAGGACCTACATGGAGAATCGGTTAATGAAGATACTCCCACACATTCCTTCTTCCGCTGAAACAATCGGAGCTGCTGCTTTATTCTCTTTCAGAGGAACAAGGTCAATATGCAGAGGTTGGTGAGGCCTCTCATTTGACTGTTGATTCTCCTTCTGGGCTCATTGCTAAAAAATGCCTCAATGTTTGTCTTCGTCTATTTCAGAATTAGAGCATATGGAGAAAATACTTTCTTATTGGTTTTCACTTTTTTTAAACTTTATTTCTTTAAAAAAAAAAAAAATCTATAGACTTTGTTTCCTAGAGCCGATGGCCCTGTAGCTGTGGATTCTGGTATAATTTTCCCCATCCCTCCCCCATGGTGGGAGGGAGGGAGATTTAAGCCTCCTCCTTTGTCTGCCACGTTGGTTTCCAGTGCTCTGCCTTGACCACTTAGCGCTCTCTCTGAATAGCTATAGGTCGAGAATAGTGGGCAGGAGCGGCAGAGAAGAGTTGGCGAGAGAACGGAACAGCACCACAGAATAGAAGGCGAGAGGGAAAGAAAGCATCTCGGAGGAAGAAAATACTGCCGCCTGGTACCCCTAGCAGAGATATCCGGCCTTTTGTGCCCACACCACTCGCTCACCGAAGAATTGCAGGCTTCAGTGGTGACAAGCTCAGGCAATGATGGGAAAGAGAGTGGGCCCCTTCTGGGAGAAATGATTTCAAGCACAGGAAAGCCAAGATGTTTTGAGATATGATGGAGACCTGAGAATGAACCTGGGGGGATGGGACCACTTGGACTGAGAACAGATTAGCCCATTTTTAATGATGGTGAAGTGTTGAAGTGGCGCCACCCCCATAAGTGGGTATTAATCCTGGGTTTCAAGAAACCCAGGGCAAGGATAAAAGAAGCTACGTTCATGCATTAAAGTCAAAATTGGCCTCCTTGTTTGTGGGAACTGTAGTTGGTTTTCTCAGGGGGAGAAAGTACGTTAAATTCAGTTACACAAGATCTGGGTTCAAGTTCCCCCTTATTTGGTGTTAACTAAGACCTTAGAAAGTTACTTATTTGTTTTTTAATCTGCCTTATAAATTGTTAAAAATAAGAACGTAGCAGGTACTAAGTGCTTATTATGAAAATTATGAATGATATGATTCAAATACACATTATACATGAAATTATAAGTTGAAGGTCATGGCTTCAGTTCCCATAGAGCTCATTACCATTGTATCAAGATTTTGGAGCAAACCCAGCGAGGTATCTGGCAATCATGGACACTATTTTTTTCAATACTTTACCTTACTCTAAATATCAATACATTAGTATGAACAGGGTCACTACCTACATGTTGAACCACTATTAGAATCTGATACTGATCATTGAAATACAATATAAACTTTTAATACGTTTATAGAATCATGATTTTAAACAGTAAAGAAAAAAGTTTGATTAACTATAATTGGATGATGCTATAATTGGATTTTAGTGTTTTAGCTGGTTTGGGGAGGAGAAAGAAGGAAGAGAAGTGAGGAAATGGTTAATGAAACAGAAGAGCCCATATTATTATTAAGATGACTTAATCTCTTGAGAGTTTTGGGTCATTTCCAATTTTTTTCCATCCCAAGAGGCATGGAGATGTGTTCCATTGGCTAGAGCAGTTAGGGAAACCTTCAAAGTCATACCTCCTCTCTCACAGGGGATAATGCCTTGCCTGAGGTAGATTTTGAAGATGTCCTAAAAATGAGGGAAAGAATGTTTCACATGAGATAAGATACTCCAGGCCTATGGGACAAGGTGGAGGAAGGCAGAGTGCAAAAATGAGAAGAACCCCACCAAAATTATTCTTTTTAAAAAATTGTGATGAGATGAGATAAAATGAAACAACAGAGAAGCTATTCGAGAACTTTGGCCTACTTTAAATGTAAATTGAAGATAAATCAGTAGGTGATTAGAATAATAGCTGAAATTTTACGTAAAAATATCCAAAAAAAGGACTCCCAAGTACATACATAAAATAATAATTCTTATAAAAGAACTTAATGGCAGCTAATCTGTCTGAGTCTGCACAGTGCTCAAAACCTGAGATATGCTTAGATTATTCTGCCAGAAATCTTTTAAGGTATCTCTTCACACACACACACACACACACACGCACACACACACCTCACTAATTAACACTCATAACTTCCCCAACTAGTAGCAACCTAGGAAAGAATTCGATTGTCCCTTCAAACCATCAGAGAGCCTCATGATATCAATTCTTGGGGCAGAAAATAGGTGATCACGAGTTTGCTGACACAGCTGATGCCTAGACGTTCCATGGCTTTTTCCCTTCACCTTTTGTTGATGGCCTGATTAAATTTGGTGCCAAGTTCTCATAACATGTATAAAATCCCATTGCTGGGTGGGAGAGGGTAGGGGAGTGGTGAAGGAAATGCTCTTCCTGTGACCTTCCACTGGAGAATTCCCTGAACTGATTTGCTGAAAATCTCCTTCTGTTTGCCTTCCCCAGGAATGGCGGCCCTAGATAGTAAGGCGTCAGGGAAGATGGGGATGCGAGCTGTGGTCTATTACATGACGACGACCATCATTGCCGTGGTGATTGGCATAATCGTTGTCATCATAATTCATCCTGGGAAGGGCACAAAGGAAAACATGCACAGAGAAGGCAAAATTGTACAAGTGACAGCTGCAGACGCCTTCCTGGACTTGATCAGGTACGTCCTTGCAAGCCCATCCTTTTGGGTATATTTTGACCACCCAACCCCTCTTCTTGGGGGAGCTGATCAAACCCTAGAAGAGGTATCTGACTGAACCAGTCCCGCTGGGCTTGAAATGAAGGTCACATCTTTACCTCTTTCTAACAGAAATGGAAGTAAGGGTCCGTTTTCTGATCTCATGTGAAAGAGGTGAGAAGAGCAAGGAGAAGATAAGGATTTAAGAGCCCTGCTTTTAGGATTCAGAATCTGAGCACTCAGTCATCCTCTCAGCTGTGCAGCTCACCTTGCAATATTAATAGTTCTTTTGTGTGTGTGATTTTTTTACTGAAGTATATTGCTGTACAATTACATATGTTACAGGTGTACAATATAGTGATTCACAACTTTTACAGGTTATCCTCCATTTATAGTTATTATAAAATATTGGCTTTATTCCCTGTGTTGTACAATATATCCTTGTCGCTTATTTTACACCTAATAGTTTGTACCTCTTACTCCCCTACCCCTCTATTGCCCCCTCCTTCCCTCTCCCCACTGGTAACCACTAGTTTGCTCTCTATATCTGTTCTCTATATCTATATACATCTGCTTCTTTTTTTGTTATAATCACTAATTAGTTGTATTTTTTAGATTCCACATATAAGTGATAATCATATAGTACTTGTCTCTGTCTGATTTATCTCACTTAGCATAATGCCTTTCAATAATTCTTGACCTACTTTTCTCAAGTCTTGCTCTTTAAGGCTACTTTTTGTTTTTTTTTCAAGTATAGCCTGTTCATTGGATTCTTTTAATTTGGAACTTGTGATCTGTATCATCATCCATTGTACACGACAACTTATTTCCAAAAGGGACTTTAGAGATCATCTGATCATACCTGTCCCAAGGTTTTCCTTTTGTACTATTTATGAAGGTCAATAATAAAAGACTAAAGGATGGCTTCTTTAGCATTGTTTTATACACAGACCGTACACTGATTACAAATTAGCTTATCTAATACTTGAAACAGACTTGAGGATAGAATATGTTGGACACAGAACTGAGAAGTAAGCCCAAGTTTGAGCCTGGCACGTCCCTGCCTGCTCTCTCTCCACACTTGCCTTTGCATCAGTCAGTTGCTGGCAGGAAGCGTATTGCAAGCCCAAAAGGATCACTGAACGGGGTTTGCAAAGGTGTGGGCAGGGTAAAGGGAACCTACAAGTGATGGTGAGACACTAGAGGACTAACAGCAATAGGAAGCTGTTTTGTTACCACCTGTGGCTCTGAGGACAGAAGGGAGCCGATACTGGAAGTCTGGACAGGCTGTGTCCTGAGGGAAAGGGCCCTCAGGATAGGGACTACAGCTCTAATTTGGAGGGAGGGAGCTGTTGCCCAACCTGCCAGAGGGAGAGCCGGAAGAATATATACATCCACTTCTCTCCTCCCACTGCCCTGTGATCTGTCAGCGCCTCCCACTGGACAAACCCAACAGGAAGCCAGAAGGTGAGGGGTCAGCCTCCCAGGCACAGAGCAGGTTGGAGAGTGGATGGAGAAAGGCAAATGGAAGATATCCCAGCACGGACCTCTCAATGCCCCACCTGCTTAGCATGCCTCCAGCAAGTAGCCCACCCAGGCTGTCCTCCCCAAACCTAGCCCTTTCCTCCCTTCTCTACAACGTACTTGCAGAGTGACTGGCTTACCAATCCTAGATGTTTACTCTAAAGGATTCCCCACCGACCATCTGAGAGAAACTCCTCCTAGGGACTTGAGTTCACGTGCCATCTCAAGGAATGGGTCTGTGGCCGGTAGATTCAAGAGTGATTTGGACAACAAAGGGTCTCTTCAGCAGCACCTCTCAATTCCGACCATGAGTGACTTTGTGTCATCTATATGTAAGCACAAGGCAGCCCCATGGTGCCTCCCTGAAAGCCCTTTTCAGGGAGTTAATCGCAATTATCCGAAGGTAACAAGCCACTCTGTATTATTTCATACCAAGTTGGCACCCAATGATAATGATTTTATTTAGTTCGTACAATTAATTAAGGCTTTTCACCATTTTCTTTTCAGGAACTTTACCCTGAGGGAGTTTGGATTAGGGGTATTTTATTATACTTTCTTTCTGTATAATTTCTACTCCTTGTTTAAAGAATTGGGATCTTGTCATTCTCTATCTGGTGTGTTTCTGCCCCTCCTTGCCCCAGTGACAAGTGTAAGACTAACCTGTCCCCACCCAGACACCTGGTTCGAGCGTTTATCTTGGAATCTCCTAAACTCACTTTTCTCTCAGGGTTTGTAGAAACAGACCCATAGAGCATAGATGGGAAGGACAAAGAAACTGGATGGTCTAGGCCAGCGATCCCCAACTTTTTGGCACCAGGGACCAGTTTCGTGGAAGACAGTTTTTCCACGGACGGGGGCTGGGGAGTGGGGATAGTTCAGGCAGTAATGCGAGCGATGGGGAGCGGCAGGTGAAGCTTTGCTGGCTAGCCTGCCGCTCACCTCCTGCCCCACAGCCCGGTGGCTGGGGACCCCTGGTCTAGGCAGTAGGAAGAGACAAGAGTTTATAACCTTAAAATCTGATTGATGACATACACCTGCTGGAATCTCAGACTCTCCAGCTGCCTGGGTCATGTCTCCTTCTCCCGAAGTCTTTAGTCTTGGAGCCCTAGTGATAGTTTAATCCAATCTCCTCTTTAACAGCTGAGTCAACTGAGACCTACATGGGTGCCATGAATTAGCCAAGGTCATACAGCTGGCTAGAGATTCCCCAGCGAGAGTGTTGCCTCTTACTTCTTCCCCACCATGAACACAAACGCTGCACTGAGGCAGTAACAAACCCTGCCACATGGGCCTCAAGTTCAAGTTTTGTGGGCCATCTCCCTGTTGGTCACCAAAGAGCCTTAGAAGCTCTAGCAATTCAGAGTCAATATCTCATCCCCCAGAGGGCCTTTGGGAGGACTCTGTGGAGAACAGTCTGACCATGACATTTGATTGCGAACACTTGGTCCTTGAACACATGGCATGATACCAAAATGGCCATTATTGAATAATACCTCAGTTAACCAGAATGCTTATGATAAAAGGCATTTCCATTCTCGCTTGGGTTTTTCCTAGGAGCAGGGTTTGATGTTGGAATAAAAAAATCCCATTGTCTGACAAAAGGACAGATGAGTTGAATTTGGGACTTCCTTGAAAAATATGAACTACATGGGCCACGCTGAGGGATGACCTATGTCCCATTTCATAAGATCCACCAAAATCTTTCTCTTTTTCCATTTGCTGCTTATTTCAGTGCAATCTTTACCTTAGACACAATGAAAAAGTATTTAAGGAACTGATTTATTATTTGGGAATTTTTCAAGTGACCATTATTTTCTTTACAGGAATATGTTCCCTCCAAATCTGGTGGAAGCTTGCTTTAAACAGGTAAACACAGCCACTAATTCACCTTTAAAATTCCTCTTTGGTGTACCAAACAGAGTAGGGTTCTCTTTTTAATTTAATTTAATTTTTTCCCATTTCTCTGTAGTAAGAAACACTTCTCTTGCCAAGCAGATGGAAAGCACTAGAGTTTTCTGGGGAATTGGGAGAGGAGGGGGGGTGGTCTTCCCTGTACTGAAGGCTTTATTAGTTGCCAGACACTATATGTCTTGCATACAAATGACTCATTAAGTCTCTGTTAATTAGTAAGAAGGCTAATCAGGAGACTCTCTCTCCTCTCCTCCATAGCCCATACACAAAAGCTCACCAAGCAAGCAAACTCCAGTATAAGATATATTTACAACTCGCTTTAAAGATTAGGGAGATTATTCAAGTTTCTGGGTTTGATTTTAAAAATCAATGGGTTGTTTTTTTCAAAGTCTACTAAGGGCCTTATAGATTCTAAAGGAGGAACCACATCAGAAAGCACTGCCACCATCATGTACTGAATGTCCGCTCTGTACCAAGCACTAATGTTATATTTACTCTTCACATAGATATGATGGGTATCATTGTCTTCATTTCATTGATGAGACAACTTATCTATGATAATTCAGAGAGGTTATGTAGTAGGTGTAAGATTTCACAAGTAGTAAATGGCAGACCTGAATTCAAATCCATTGTGTTGATTTCAAATTCCATCCTCTTTCTGCTTCTACATTCTGTTCTGCTTCCCAGGAAGGGGTATCCAGGCTGATGAGACCCCTAGCAGGAGGCCATAGTGAAATCCAGTTCCCTTTAGCCCCAAATCCAAGCAACTCTTGGCTCTCTGTGTTGAAGATACAAATACATTTTACTATTAGGGGATAAAATTAGTAAAGTTCATTCTAACCTCACCTGAACAAAAAAGCTTTGTTGCCCAAGATACTAAAAGGGAAACAATTAGACATTCTAGTTGTTAAATTATAGCTCCCAAACATTTCTCCAGATGGTGTCACTTCACCCTTGTTGTAATTCCCTAACCCTTGTGCTTGGGATCTGTAAAACAAACAAAATCAAACCCCAAACTCATGGAGGACCAAGTTTTACACTCTTTGCTTTTTTCCCTTTTAAAAACTTGTATTGACCATTTTTAATAGGTAATGCATGTGCACACTGCAAAATTCAAACAGAATTCCTTCTTTATTTAAAAAAAAAAAAAGCCTGCGAGGGCAAAATCTAACTCTCTTTATTCAAAACAACTGTAATCATAAATAATAAACCCCTTTCAACCCAACCAGCCAACCCCAGCACCATGGAGTTGACTATTCCAGTTAGTCAGCTGGCACTAGGTGACATCAAAAATGCTGATGTCTAGCAACGCTGGGAAAAGTGCTGACTCATGAAGATTTATTGTATTTGGTTTTGGATTGCATTTACAGGATTTTGAAAGGGAAGCAAATGTATCATCCCAGATCTATTTGTCTTAGATCAGAATGCAAATGAGGTTGCAATTTCGGTGTAGGCTGCAAACTGTGTCTAAGGGGAAAGAGTTGGAGGTGTAGGAAAGGCTAATTGGGATTGAAAATTCACCCTAGACAATCCGTAAAATGCATAAGCACCCCAGTAGAATAGAGATTTGAGAGCTGACTGACAAAAAGGTGTCACTTTCTTTGTTAAAATTATGAGCAGTGCCACTGATTGTTTAGGGAATATGTCTACAGTATTGACAGCTGGCCATGTCCTTGTTTGGGAATAGTGCTTTCCCACTGGACAAAAAAGTCTCCCATTTACTCTTGGTAGAGAAATGGCCCAACACTCATGTACACCTGTGCTTTCTTCACCTAGACTCTAGATCCAGTCAACATCCATAGATTATTATTCTCTCTGGTGCTTTACTCCCATCAATGTGAAGGCCAGAAATTCTGCTCTTGTTAAAATCATAGAGAGATGGGCTTAATTGTTTCAAACGGCCACAGTAATACACTCAGCATCTTCTGTCTGGGGCATCTATGCAGAAGCTATGGGGAAAGAGGAGACTTTTCTATAGACTTGAGAACTGGGTTGTCATCCTCAAGTATTATTCACGCAGCTATTCTTAAGAACTAATACTCTCAGGAATACTTTGAAGAATGTTGTTTTGGGGATTTTAAATTGTTTAATATTCACTGGTCTCCAACTAAGTCTAGTCCCTGAAGGGCTTTGTTATTGAGCACCACCAGCCAACATTAGTATAGTGCTTTAAAATTTACCAGATGTTCTCATATATTCTGTTTAATTTGATCATTACAACAACACTATGAGGTAGAACCAGCACAGTTATCCCTGTTTCACAGCTGTGGAATATGAACAAAGGGATGTTAGGTGATTTGTCCATGATCCCCTAACATGAACCCATAGAAGGTAAAGGGATTATTGTGAATATTTGAATTTATAGTCATTTTATTAGGGTTTCAGAAAAAAGCAGAAGCACATGTATCTGTTTACTCCATCTTCAACCTCTTTCCTATTATGGTTTGTTGTGTATTTGAGTGTGTGTGTGTGTTTGTCTGTGCTGAGGAAGTAGTAGAGGTTTGTCACAGATTAGGTAGATGATAAGTAAATAGATAGAAGATAAATAGATAGATGATAGACAGACAGGGTAGATAGATACTTTGTATAACGCTTTTCTCTGAATTTGGGGTAATGTATACCATTATAGAAAATCCGAGCAAAAAGTACAAAAGAAGAAAACAAAAATTACTTTTAATCCCTGTTGTGCCTTTTCTTTTTAAGTTTAAAACCAACTATGAGAAGAGAAGCTTTAAAGTGCCCATCCAGTCCAATGAAACACTTGTGGGTGCCGTGATAAATAATGTGTCAGAGGCCATGGAGACTCTGACGAGGATCACAGAGGAGTTAGTCCCAGTGCCAGGGTCTGTGAATGGGGTCAATGCCCTGGGACTAGTTGTCTTCTCCATGTGCTTCGGATTTGTGATTGGAAACATGAAGGAGCAGGGCCAGGCCCTGAGAGAGTTCTTTGATTCTCTTAACGAAGCCATCATGAGATTGGTAGCAGTGATAATGTGGTATGTATTTCCATTTGCTATGTATGCTATCTAGAAGATGCTTATTGCCATCAACTTGTGTTCTGTACTGAGGAAGATGCCACCAGGCAGGATGGCCAATTGCAATGATCTCATTCGGGTAAGCACAAGAAAATCAGTAACTTTCTGGGCTGGTAGTGGCCTTGAACATATCTGCAAGCCTGTCTGCATAAGTTTGCTTCCTTGTTTTTGAAAGGTGTCAACTCCCTTACTCCAGCACTGATGGGATCCCACTCCTCATTCCTCCATTTGATAACTAATTAGTTATTCATTCAATACTATTTATTGATTGTCTCCTATATACCAAGCATTTAATGCCAGGTACTATGGGTATAGCAATGAAGAAAACAGACAAGGATGTCCTGGATCTTACATTCTCTTTTTTTTTTTTAATCTTTTCCATTACAGTTTATGACAAGATATTGAATATAGTTCCCTGTGCTATGCAGTAAGACCTTGTGTGGATCTTACATTCTTAAACAAACAAACAAATCATCCATGTGCTTTAGTCACAAGTGCTATGGAAAAAAATAATAATAAAATAAAACATGAGGTTTTCTTTCACGTAATATGATGTGATGTGATAAAAAGTGAATGGGGCAGAGGCTTAAAATTTGCCTTGGATGGGACGGAAAGGCCTCTGAGGAGGTGGGTGATCAGCAGAAGCTAGCCATGCAAAGTACTGAGAGAAGAGCATTCCCAGGAGAGGGAAAAGCCCCTAGACCATCAGAAAAACCGAGCTCTCCTCGCCTGCATTTCAGTCCTAAGAAAGAAGTGTAAATGGCCATTCTGCATCCAGCCTGAAGGACTCATGGGAAGTATTATAGAAGGCCAAGCCACAATTTATAACACAACTTCCTTCAAAGAAAGTTGAGAGCAGGAGACAAAGGAAAAGACTAAATCCACAGAGGAACACTGGCCTTGGAAAGTAAACTCTCCCCAGCAGGGAGAGAACCCTGTGATTGGTTTAAGCCTCCTGTGAGGGTTGCTTTCCCTTTTTCCTTTGTTTTAAATCCAGACTCCCTCTTGGCACCTGAGGCAGGAAGACATCCATTTCTAAGAAAAGCCCTCACCATCATGATTAAAAATATCTTTTGTCTTTATTGCCCCCAAAGCCCAGAGAAATCCATTTTTCAGGAGTTTGTTCAAGATGGATATGAACTTGGGGGCACAAAGATGATCAGAATGTCATCTCCCCAGGAGTCCCCATTGAAATGCTGGGGGCCCTCCTTGGAAATCTTGGCAGAGCTGAAAGTGGACATTTATCTTCATATTATTAAAATGCCTCCACCTTTCACCTCTTTTATGAAAGAAGCCTATTCAAGGCTGCTGAATGAACCTCACATGTAGCTTTTCTAGCTGTACGTTTGCCTGCACATTCAACATTGAGTTATTACATTTCTGAAAACAGGTACTCTTATAATTTCCTGGCCTATGTTTTTAAAGGAGTTTTAAAAGAACCATTGTATTTTTCAATATGAAATAAGTCCTCCATAGTTCCCAGCAGACCCTTCTCCTGAAGGATGATCAGCTTCTCTGTTTTGGGTAATGTGAGTTGGGTTGTAGTTTACAGCACACGTCGGACAAAGAGAGTGGGGCCTTGATTCAATGTGTACAAGACATTTCATGTCTCCGTTGTTCATTCTTTCGAGTCTACAGGCGAAAGATCACAAATGGCAGTAGCAGCCTGTGGGTAATAATTGCTTAACTAGAACACCCATAACCTGATTGTGGTAGTACAAACATGCATGTTATTAAATTTGATAGCTCTGAATTTATTTTATGATTGTCTTCTACTTATGGCAAATGATGCTAGCTTTTCATTTGCATTGTAACATACAATTTCCTCTTATCATACATTTATTTAAATTTAAAAAGATTAATACTAAGTAATATTGTAAGTAGTGTGTAATATGGGAAAAACTAATAAAAGTTGTCCTTGATTAAGAGAGCTGTCTGCAAATCTAAAACACTGCAATGCCATCGTGTGCATCTTGCTTTAGCTTGGGAGTCAAGCTCCAAGGTAGGAAATGCTCCCAGAAGTCTGGATATTGGTTCACTGGATTCTGACTGTTCAGAGTACTTAGCAGGGGAGCAGGAGACAGCAGGATGGGATGTGGGGTGGGGGGGGGGGGGTGGATGGCATCTGAGGACCCCCAAAGTGACCCAGGTGTGGTGAAATGACAGGTATTTAGGAAAAAAAGAGGTGAGTAACAAAACCTCTGAACCTGCCTTTTTTTCCTGGTTTAGGAGAAAAAAAGAATTGTGACCTAGAGAAATTCTGAGTGAGAGGAAAGCCTAATTATGCACTAGTTATATTTAAATTTATATTTTAAAAAAGAAAAGAAAGACGTTCACAGTTTCTGCAAGTCCTCATAGTATTCTGCGCAGAAAAGTTTGGAAGTCAACTCTCTGACTTTTTCTTATCACTTGGTAATTTCTGTGGAATAGCTTGTTGGAAATCAGACTTCCAACTGTGCGTGTGTTGCTTCTACATAGGTACGCCCCTCTGGGCATCCTCTTCCTGATTGCAGGGAAAATTGTTGAGATGGAAGACATGGGAGTCATTGGCGGGCAGCTTGCCATGTACACAGTGACAGTCATCGTGGGCTTACTCATCCATGCCGTCATTGTCCTGCCCCTCCTCTACTTCTTGGTAACGCGGAAAAACCCCTGGGTTTTCATCGGCGGGTTGCTGCAAGCGCTCATCACGGCTCTGGGAACCTCCTCCAGGTACGCATATATCCGTGGCTTATTTCTATCAGAAAATGTATCTCAAACTTTACTTTGAACCAGAACCTTCAGATTGAGGGGCGGGAGTGTGTTTTTCCAGGTTTTAAATGTCCACACGTAGGAATTGGCTTTTTGACTCCAATGCTAGTCAGACCTAGTTGGGATTCAAAGACTAGCTGGCTATATACCCTTTCAGGGGACAAAATGGAAATCAGCTATCCTTTCCTGTTGTCATCTTCCTCGTCCAGTTGCCATTTGCCTAAGGGAGAGATGGCCGAGCCTTGGCACAGGCTCTTGTTGGGGGGTGGGGAGTAATCACAAGTGATGCCTCACAGTGGAACCCAGAAGCAGGGGAGCTGCCAAATGACCCAGTGAGGGGACCCACTGTCCCTAGCCCTGCTCCCCTATTTATACTAGTGCTGACTTAGTTCCCTTTCACTTAGGATGTGGGGAAGGAAGGAACTCTCTGTCCAAAATACCAAAACGGACAGGCACAGTCTGAGCTGTGAGGATGGTCAGCTGACATGTCCTGTTTTACTGTGCTCAGCTCTGCCACCCTACCCATCACCTTCAAGTGCCTGGAAGAGAACAATGGCGTGGACAAACGTGTCACCAGATTCGTGCTCCCAGTAGGGGCCACCATTAACATGGATGGGACTGCCCTCTATGAGGCTTTGGCTGCCATTTTCATTGCTCAAGTTAACAACTTCGACCTGAACTTTGGACAGATTATTACAATCAGGTACAAGGGACATTCTATACGACCTTTTCTTAAGAACGACATTAAATGATGAGTGGTGATCAGGGCTTGAGTGAAGAAACTGGGAGAGGGGACTCTTCATAGGAATAGTGTTATTTTTGATATTGAGAGATTTTTATTTTTTTTAAACTACAGATGTGCATATTTATAAATAATGAATTTCTAATAATACAGAAATGTATAAAGTAAAAAGTGAAACTTGTCTGCCACCATCACTCCTCATCTTTCTATAGGTGACCAGGGTTACTGTTTGGTATACAAAGACCTTTTCCAATGCACAGACATACACACTTTTTTTTTTTTAATTAATGGAATCATACCATACATACTGCTTGCCACTTGATTGATTTACTCATCCGTATACCATCTATAAACATATCCAGCTCTTTCTTTTTAAAATCTGTACAATACATAGTATGGATATTTCTCTTTTTAAAAAATGTTAAACTTCAATAAAAGGCCTTGAAATTTTAGCTTTTATTATTCATTAGCTTTTATTGAAAAAATTAGGAAATAAAAATACATTTGAAAAACTGGATTAACATTTTCTCTTGGGTTAATTTTTAGACAGTATATATGACAGAGCACACTGACAAACAGGTTGAGAATTTTCCTTTTGTGGACTATTTTTAAACTATTATTTGAGCTGTCTAGTGAAAGGTAATTTTCCCTCTCCTACCTTCCGCTAATCTCTTAGTTTCCTTCTCCAGAGGCAACCACTGTTGCTTGCTAGTTTCTTTTGTATCCTTCTGGAGACAGTTCAGGCATATCCATGTGCACATGTGAATATCGTCCCTTCTTTTTGCTTAATGAAAGTCATCGTGCACAACAGACCAATGAGTATAATGGAGACAAAATCTCACAATCCAGATCAGACCCTGCACACGTGTGTGTGTGTTTTAATTATTATTAACAATTTAATTTGGAAATCAAAATAAATCAGTTTTTTCACAACATTTTGATTATAAATTGTCTTACACATAGGAAAGTTGAAAGAATATTACAACACACATCTTCTACCTAGAACCAACAATTGTTAACATTTTGCCATTTTTGCTTCTTTCCCACCTCTCCCCGCCTTCATGACACTTCATTGTACATAGTTCAGCATGCATCACCTAAGAATAAGGATAGTTTTCTACATAACCACAATAGTAAGATTCTTAAAAAAACTTCTGGAATATCCAGCCTATATTCAAATTTCCCCAGTTGTTTCAAAATATCTTGTATAGCTTTTTCCCCAGACTAGGATCAAATCCAGGTTTATGGCTTGTATTTGGTTTTTATGTCACTTTAGTCTTTTTAAATCTCTATCAGTTCCCTCACATTTGTGTGTGTATGTCTATCTATGTTTATTTAGAAATAATTTATGTCAGACTCTGTATACATATTTTGTACTATCGGGAAATGATAATAGTTGTAGGATGCATTGGGATAAAAAAAGATGGGGCTGATCGTGGCCAGAGGTTCTGGGAGCCCCAGGCCCAGTCTAGCTAAACTGGGGCTGGGATCTCAATATCTCCGTTCAGTATAACCTATTCTTGGGCATACCTTGACATACTGGTTGAAAAACCCTGTGTTATGAAAAGGTTTCAGTTGCGTGTGTCAGAGTTAAAAATAATAATAACAATTACAGTGCCTTCAACAAGATAGAACTGTACTTTTCTCTCATGTGGAGCAGCTCCACCCCACAAAGCCCTCCAGGCTGGTAGGTGTTCTACAGTGTAAGGGACCAAAACTTGTGGTTCCATCATCCCCGGGGTATCACCCTCATCCAGGTGGTCCAGGATGGCTCAACATCACCTCCAAATTTTAGCCAGTGGGAGGAGGAGGAATGGCACAACCTGCAATTTGCTTGATCACTTTCACCTATGTCTTTTTTTTTTTATTATTATTATTATTTTTAATTTTTGGCTGTGTTGGGTCTTCGTTACTGTGTGTGGGTTTTCTCTAGTTGCAGTGAGCGGGGTCTACTCTTCGTTGCAGTGCACAGGCTTCTCATTGTCATGGCTTCTCTTGTTGCAGAGCACAGGCTCTAGGCGTGCAGGCTTCAGTAGTTGTAGCATGTGGGCTCAGTAGTTGTGGCTTGCGGGCTCTAGAGCACAGGCTCAGTAGTAGTGGCACAGGGGCTTAGTTGCTCCGTGGCATGTGGGATCTTCCCCGGCCAGGGCTCGAACCTGTGTCCCTTGCATTGGCAGGCAGATTCTTAACCAGTGCACCACCAGGGAAGCCCCTCACCTATGTTTTATTGGCCAGAACTTAGTTTAAGCTCCAAGCAGGGCTGGGAAATATAGTTTCATTGTGGGCGGCCATACACCAGCTAAACATTCTAGTACTGTACAAGGGGAACAATGCGGGGGAACCATGAAGAGTCTCTTCCACAGACTTATTACTTTATGAATATCACTTTATATCTAGGTAATACTTTATTGTTCAGAAAACATTTTCACATTCTCACATAAGCCTATCAAATAGATATTTAACAAACTGAGTCCCAGACAGTTTATGTGCCCTACAAATGAGGTTCACACTGCCTCCATAAAAAATATTGCTAGTGCTACAGAACCTTGTTCATAAATCATTTTGTTTTTGAATTAATAAATTTGATTTTTTTTCTGACCCCAGTAACCATACAAGTTCAGTATCTTTACAATCCTCTGCTTGGATAAGGGAATTATTAGAAACAAATTGTTATTGTAACTGTGCAGTATTTTAGACCTTACAAAATACTTCCAGGTACATGAAAAAGTATATAGGCACAAGTTTCTTCATTTAGAAACAGCTGTAAGAACAGGACCAACTTCCTAAGGGTTGTTGTGAGAAATAAATGAGGTAAGCCATGCTTAACAAATCAGGAGGCACGTAATAGGCATTTGATAAATATTAGTTAATATGATTATTAGCTCAATGGGTTTTACACAATCTCACTTACAGTTTTCTAAAGCACATCCTCTTATGTTAACTTGGCAAGTCAGACATCGCCCCTGTGCATGTTTTACAGGGTCTGCTCTCTATCTGGGGAGATTTAAACAAATGTTTTCTGTTTGGGGACTTCCTCTAACAGTATCACAGCCACGGCTGCCAGTATCGGGGCAGCTGGGATTCCTCAGGCGGGCCTGGTCACCATGGTCATCGTGCTGACATCTGTGGGCCTGCCCACCGACGACATCACGCTCATCATCGCAGTGGACTGGTTCCTGTGAGTACGCTGAGACTGCATTCGGCCTGCTGTCGTGGGGCTCTCCTCTGTCATCCTAGGGCACCAGGCAGCCTGGCACCCCTGCCAAAGGGCTCCATGAAGAGGGGAGGCTTGGCCTGTAATTAAATTGTCCTCCCTGCCTGATCCCTGCCGTTATCTGGCCACCAAGCCCCAGGCGCCATGCACACTCTCCCTATCAGCCTGCAGGGCACATCTGGTTGCTACGCTTCTCACTCTATAAAACCATTCGGGGATTGGGAAACCCGTTGTCTACAAAGCCAACATAAATCAGCAAAGCCATTTCTGAATTGCACAACACATCCCCATGGTGGCTGGGACCGAACAGCGGGCCTCCCAGGCTGGCTCAGGCTTTCTTCTTGCGCTTCCCATTCCAATGGCGTAATACGGTGCAGATGTTCCCATCTGACCCCAACAGCGAGTGGGGCAGCTGTGCAGACAGTGGGAAGAGAGCTGGCGTCATTGAGTGGAATTGATTTTTGGCTCTGGGGAAAGTTTCAAGAAAAGCACCCTCAGACCCTAACCTCTAGGGCCCACCCCTCTGCCCTTTTCCCGTCACCCTTCCAGCTAACATTCTCTGCCTCTTTTCTTTTCCTTGCATTTACAATTGCTCCCCAGGATGCCCAAGGTGACAGCCTAGAAGGACACAGTAGGTGTTGGAGTCTACACAGACTCCATGAGGTAGATCTAATGACCACAAAAAGTTCAGTGTCCTCAAGGCACAATAAGTGGGGGGAAGATAATTAATTGAGAGCGTGAGTTCCACGGTCACTTGGATCTGGGTTTGTGTCCTGCGCCTGTGTGACACTGGCCAGGTTACGCAGCCACTCTAGTTTCCTTCTCTGCAGAATGAAGACAATAATGTCGTCTACCTCCCGGTGGTGTTGTGAGGATTAAATGCATTGACACATGGAAAGCATTCAGCTCACTGTCTGGCCCACAGTCACTACTTGACTCATGTGAAGACTTTTATAGTATAAAGCTGTGGTTCTCAAACTTTTTAGTGTCACAACCCCTTTACACTTAAAAATTGATGACCCCCAAAGCTTTTATCTGTGTGGGTCATATCTATCAATATTTATCATGTTAGAAAAACTTAGGCATTTTTTAAATGTTAAATTCATTTAAAGGTTACAATAATCCATTCATTACATGTTCACATATATAACATTTTTATGGAAAAATATCATTTTCCAAACCAAAAATTTAGGGACAAGAATGATACCATTTTACATTTTTGCAAATCTCCTTAGTGTCTAGCTTAATACAAGACTAACTGCTTCTGCATTCAATCTGTTGTGTTATCTTTGGTGTTGTGTTGTTTGTTCGAAAAACTCCACTAGACAGACATTCATGAGAAAATGAGAGGGAAAAGGGCAAATAACATCTTAGCATTATTATGAAAATTGTTTTTGCCTCAGGGACCCCCAGGGGTCTCTAGATCACACTTCTGAGACCTTCTGGTAAAAGGAAAGTGGGTGGTAGGAAAGAGAACCAAAGAAAAATTTATTTAAAAGGAGAAAGGAGAGGGTCATTCCTACTGTTGGTACTCTAATTAGTAACTGAAAATTAATATTAATATATATCCTTAGTTATAAGTTATTAATTAATAATAATATATTAATTAAGTTATTAATTATAAGGATAATAATATTATTAATAATATAATTATTAATATAAGTTATTAATTATAAGGATAATAATATAATTATTAATAATAATATAATTATTAATATAAGTTATTAATTATAAGGATATATATTAGTAACTACGATTTTGAATGTTATGTGTCTATTATGGAATGATGCAGTGGGTGGCTATACCAAGCAGAATTTTAAGAGATGCCCCCAGTGACTTAGCCAGCTGGTTCAAAATATGAGCTGAAATCCCGTGATGTTCACAGGAGCCTCGCTTTTCCTTCCACCCCTCCCTTCCCCAGGGACCGTCTTCGTACCACCACCAACGTGCTGGGAGACTCCCTGGGAGCTGGCATTGTTGAACACTTGTCACGACATGAACTGAAGAACCGGGATGTCGAAATGGGTAACTCAGTGATTGAAGAGAATGAAATGAAGAAACCATATCAGCTGATTGCCCAGGAAAGCGAAATTGAGAAATCCATTGATAGTGAGACCAAGATGTAGACTAACACAAAGAAATGCTTCCTTGAGCACCAGGTGTTTGAAAACCATTATACAATGTTTCCATCTCATTTCAACTCATTCTCTCCAGTCAGCCCCTTACCTCCCTTTTCCTCCCTGCCCTGATAGGATTGGGAAATATTCATCCAAAAACAAGGGGGGATTTTGCAGTGGCCAAAATGTATAGTTTTCATCCCATGTTTGAAATTTTTAAGTCATTTCATGTTAGTCTTATCTAATAAGGTACTGAGATCAAAAATAGTCTTGATCAGATCTTACAAGTTTATGTGGCACACAATCCTGTAAATGTGATAGTTCTTACAAATTAAAGAGTCAAAACAAATACTAGGCTAAAAACATGGTTTTAAATCAACTTTCAGAATTTAAAAATCCTTCAGAATACAGTTCAGTTTTAGTATCAAAACAAAACAACTTGATCAGCAATGGGTTATCGGTTGGACATTACAAGGGTTTTTTTTTCCCTTTCTCTTATGATTTGTGTCCTTATTTTATTAGTAGCAGGACAATACAAATACACACCCAGCACAGCTGTGAGGAGGCGCAGAAAGTGAAAATTCCATGTGGCCATGGGCAAGTTACGTCTCATCTCTAGGCCTCAGTGTTCCCATCTGTAAAATGAGAGAGTTCCTTAGATGCCTTTATGGTCGATTCTCACCCAAACATCCTGTGGCACCATAAAAGAGCCTGCCCTCCATTTCCCCAAAGAACATCCTGTAGCAAGTATCATTCCATGGAGCATGGGACTTTCAGAATAGACATTGATTGGGAATGAACATTTCTAAGTGGAGGCAGGATGGCTGTGTGGTTTACCAGGTCCTGTGTCCAAAATGTCAGTTACACAAGTCACCTGGCTGGAGGCCATTCCAGGAGTGGAATTGTTCACGAAACTCTGCTTAGTTCTTCCCAACAGGGGAAGTATTCCCTTCTTTCCTACTCTTCACAAACTAAAGGGACTACTCTGGGAAGGATATCTCCCACCACTCCTCAACTGACCACAGACTTTTAGAAAATAAAACATAAGACTAGCAACTAGCAAGGGTGCTCACGGTCTTACTATGGAACACTAAAGATGGCCAGGAAAGAACGGAGCATGGTTGACATTATAAAGAGAGGATTTGAAAACACCAAGATTATAAGTCATCTTTAAGGAAGGTTTTTTTTTTTAAAGGAGAGGTTCTTTTTTTTTTTTTTTAACCTGAAACACTTTTTCTTTTCAGTTCAAAAATCATTCCTTAAGGAAGTCTGCAGATCAAAATATAAGGTCACTTCTTATATGTTTTAAAGAAGTCAAATGAATGAGCTCTCTCTCCACTAGAGGTCCATGAACCGGGTGGGTGGCCTCTTATTTGAAAAGGTTTTTGACTATCATCAAAAGTTCTTAGAATGAGAAAAACAAGATATTTCTTTGTGTTGGAACTCCATTCACCAAATCATTTAAAACCTTCAGCTGAAGTGGGGTTTGGTTTGGTTTTGTTTGCGTCCCTGAGAGAAACCGTAGAAGATGAAACAGTATGAAGTCATGTCAGTGTGGTTCCAAGAAAAAAAAAACAAAACAAAACACTAGGGGTATTAGTTTCAGGCAAGGCAGCTACCAAGTTTAGAGGAGATTAATTTTTTTACCCTCTAAGGAATATCCAGTCAAAGATGTGAAGTGGGAGCTGTCAGACAATACCAGCTGTGTTTGAGTTTCTGACTGAAAATGGTGAGGAATGGACTTAATTATGCTAACAGATTGAAAATCTAGACATACATCCTCTGATATACAATTAGAGATATTTTTATATAGATCGCGAGCATTACGTACATGTGTACAAAAGTTAACATTAGGCTGTGGTGGAGTAACCATTTAATGTCAAGGCTCTATTTGGGAAATACACTACAAAAGTTAATGTACATGGCTGTCATGACACCAGTAGAGTAAAAATTAATCATGTCAAATTAACTCTGTTACACAATGTGATCTTTTTTATACTAACCATCTCTTATGGAAAGCAGGTCCTCTGGGATGATCCTCTTGCCAGCCCATCACAGGCTCTGCGTATTACATGCACCCAGTGTGGACTGAGAAGCATTACCTTGTAGATGTATTTTCAATAAAGAAAAAAATTAGTTTTACATTATACTTTTGCATGCTGTTATTCTTCTTCTCCCTGAAGGAAAATAAAATTTTCATTCATGGAAGTATTGCAATGAGTTCAGGACAATGCTGGGGAGGGTGCCACGCAGATTATTTTTTTTTTTTTTTAGATTTTACTAGGTAAAATTTTGGAAGGCCCAACTGGGGAAGCCAACCACAGGAAAATAAATAAGGACACACTCTCCCTGCCCAACTCCTAGAACTGGAAACAGGAGGAGGTGAGGGAAGCACTTTGCTGTAACAGCATGCATTTACTTGTTCACCTCAGATTCAGATTTCTCCAATACATTGAATCATTTCCATGTTGGGATTAATTAGAAAAGTGTAATGCCACCATTGGTTCTTCCAAAAAAAGTAATTTCCTGTCTGACCTTCAAATTAGGTAGGTAGATTTATCTATGTGATTACTGCTGCCATTTGTGAAAAGAGCTGAATAAGTTCTCAAGGGATATTTCAGAAACAGCCAATGTGCTAGTGAACCGTTCTATTCATAAAGCACGAGTTACGACAACTGCTTTTTTTTTTTTCTGTCATGCTTTTTAACAGAGGACTGGGAGGCAATATCATGGAATGCCCAGACCGAAGTTGTGTCTAGAGACATTTTAATCTGACCCTCTACTAGCAGGTGGCAGCCATCTAGAGGAGGGGCTCTTAAGTATGGTCCACAAACCCCTAGATCATCCATGTGAAGACTTAAGTGAGTTCTAATAGCCCTTGAAAGCGTGGGGAGAGTTTTGTGCATTTGCCTTTTTCTGGGGGAGAAATCCTTAATTTCCATCAATTTCTCTAAAGGATCTTTTGACCAAAACATTTACAAATCACTGTTTGATTAATCTAACTTTTTACAAGGCATCTATGGTATTGGAATGGCTGATTGGGGAAATGCTCACAGCCTGAGGGCATCAAACCAGCTCTCATCAAACCACCCTGAGGGAATCCCGATCTATGGGACTTTCTGGATACAGAAGCAATCAGGGAGATGCCACCAAAACATGAGTCCACCCCTAGGAAGTGCTTCTTCCTGCAATCACCAGTTTCCTTCCAGTCGCTGCCTAAGCTGCATTTTGCCTCCACCCTCCCTCTGCCCACAGTCGCGCCTGCGAAGCTGGTCATCAGCCTGTGGAAGAGCTGGAGATGCCATTAGGGCGGAGGGACGTGGCAGCCCTGTCAGGGTGTGACTAAGGTGATGGGGAAGCCAGCAGAGATCCCTCTGTGTGGTAGCTCACAGATCTGTTCACAAATGGAACTTTGGAAAATTTTCAGATTAACGCTTTTTTTTTTTTTAACGTTTCTGATGAGTAAATAACGCTAACAATTTTTTTTTAAATCCTACACTGTGAGAAGTTGGGGGTCTGTGTGCTTCCCATATTTATCCCTTCAGCAGCACTGTCTCACCCCAAGCAGGATTCCCTTTCCCGGTAAAATGCTTTCTTTTTTTTTTTTTTTTTTTGGTAAGCCTTTATTCATATACAGAGTGTTGAAAATAGAGGTTTTGGTGCCGTTAATTACGTGCGTCTGAAGGAAGGGTTCATTTCCCGCTGGAAGGGGCGGGGGAGGGGGAGGGGAGCACACGCCCTCCTTCCGGGTGGCCCGCCGGGCACTTGACCTGAGGCTGCTGTCAGTCATCCGGCCTCCGCGGCGGCGCGCTGCCCCTTCTCCCGCTCGGGTGGTCCCAGAACTGGGGCAACAATGACCAGCTCTGTGTGGCCTGTTCCGGGGGCCAGAGCAGTTGGGAGGTGTCATGCCATGCCGAAAGCAGGCTCCGAATGAATAAGCCATCAGAAAAAGCAGGGAAGGAAGAGCGGAGGAAGCCGATGGGCCGAGTTCTAAGAGGGAAAGTGAGAGATGAGAAATCTCGGGGGTAAATGAGGCAGGGTCTGGGGGAGCGATACCCACAATAGCCACCGGGGGGAGCCCGGAACTCTCCGCAGGAAGGAACTGAACTTCCCCTTAGAGAACTCGCTTGGAGGAGCTCAGTATGAAATTCCAAGGTCGTCTGCGCAGAGGGAAGATCAGTATGTGAAAGCCATCAAAGGGTTTCAAATTCTTCCCCGCCCCATTTCTCCTTTCCCTCTGGTCATCCTGCTTCTCCAGTCCTCTCTCCCAGGAGCCCCTTCCTTTCCGGGTATTCTCTGTTTCCTCTCCCCTGTGCCCTGCCTCTCTCCTCTCCCACCTCCTTTTTTGATGCCATCCTGCTCTAGATTATTATCTTCCCATCCTATCACTTATGTTTCCTAAGCACAGAACAGGTTCTCAGTAAGTGGCTCGGTAACATTTTTTTAGCTGGTCTTCCCTCATCATGCCCACAAAACTGGTGTCTCAGCCTTCAATTTGGAAACAGTCTCATTTTACCGAACGTACACATACAAGTAGGATTGTTAGATAAAATACAAGACACCAGTTAAATATGAATAGTAACAAATAATGTTTTAGTGTATGTTCCAAAATACTGTATTTTTTTGGTTAATTTGGCAACCCTACGTACAAGCAAAATGAAAAATTCAAGACAATTTATGTTTGCTTTGATGAAGAGAATATTATAGGTGAAATAATTTGTGTGATTATTAAAAATAATCATCCTAATTTCTAATTCCTCTTTGCAGACAAAAACATGCTTTAAAAGGCAGTCCAGATCTGGGACTCTTCTTACTATTTATTTGTTTTGGGGACGTTATCACTCATTATGTGCTTGTAAATCTTGTTGCTGCATTTAAAACGCCTTATCAATCACCTTTAAGACTTCACAGAATGATCTTAAATAGATTAAACAATGTTTCAGTTATCCATGCTTGAAATATTTTAAGACTCACATCTGTTTTTCTTTTCTTCTCTTTTTTTTCCCCTTTCCTTCTCTCACTCCTTCCTCCTGTTCTCCCCTGCCCCCCCCCCACCAACTCCAAACATAAAATACTTTCTGTAATCCGTTACAGGGCTGAACAATTTGGCGTTCACATATTGTTTTCCAATGTGAACATATTTTTTTCATTTGGGGTGCTCTTTCTAGAAACGCACCCATATTCTTTTCATATTGTGCTACTCAAAGACCATCATTTTCCAGTCATTGTAAAGTTCGGAAGGAGGCATTTTTCAAAGTCTTTTGAGGGGACTCTAGCCTCCGTGAATGGGCATCATTCCCACAAAAGCCCCTTCTTTCAGCTGAGGCTGAAGGATATAAAAAAGCGGGGCCCAATCAGTACTGCAGAAGGAGCACAAAATATGCCCCTTAAAATCATAAATTCTTTCCCAATAATCACATATGTGCAGCCAGGTTAAAGACAACAGTGTGTCTCACAGAAGACGGGTGTCAGATGACAACTTTTGGATTTCCTTTCCAAGTCTGTAGGTCCAGGGGATCATTAAAGAAAAAAAAAAAAAGCTTGAAGGCAGCCAGCCGGGAACTTGCAGACATAACAGGAGAAAATAAAGACCATCCAAGGGTCATCTCAGCCCCAAAAGGAAATGATGATCGGTCTGCCCTGGGGAGAACTTAGCATTCAAAAGTTCTGTCAGCAACACAAGTCTGAAAACTGTCACCAAATTCCATGGCCTTGGCATTACAGGGCTTCAGTGAGGTATTGTTTCATGTAAGCTGATGATGAGCCATTAACCAAAGAAGCAGAATGTCTACACGTGTGTTAGAAAACTAACACAGCTAGACTAAAAGTACCTTCATGCTTCCTAAAACTTAAAGGCCTTCAGCTTCAGAGTGGTGGTTGAATCCAAACCTATTAACCCTAAATTCTTGAGCAGTTTCGTCAAGGTCCCTGGACTGTCTTGGTTAACTCTGGAACATGATCTATTGGATTCGTGGTGATGGTAGTTACCTGGATGAGAAAATGTGAGTTCAAGTCCCTGACTTGCTTTTAACCGACTGTGGTACCTTGACCTAATCCTTCAGTCTCCCTGTATGTCCTCATCTGTACATGTGAAGTTTGGCTGAAACCTGAAGTCTCCAAACCAGTTTTCATATCAGGTTTCCATATATTGGAGGAGGCTGAATGGGGCTCTGTGGTCAACTAAGCTTGGCACGTGATGGATCAGACTTCAACTCCCTCATCATCAACAGGTATAATAAGACCATGAGGTGTAATGAGAATTAAATAAATGATAATATAAAATTCTCAGCACAGCTCCTGGCACTTAGGAAGATTCTTAAGATGTTTACAACAAAACCGTCTCAATGAAAAAAGAAGAGGCCTAGGGATGAGGCTGGAGGAGGGGAGAGTGGTTCCCAGCTCCATCTGGGCCCACCAGAGCAGGAAGGAACTCACCGAGGAGGCCACAGACCAACCTCTCCTCCGAGGGAGGCTTTGCGGGGTCAATCACCCCTAGAAACGGGCATCCTGAGAAACTGCCAGGCCGGAGGGGCCCAGGCCTCTGCGCGCGCCCGGGGCACAGGCAACCCCTGCCAGTCTCCTCCCGGCCTTTGTCAGGCCCGGCTCTCCAGCGTTGCATGACGGTTTTGTCAATGGCACAATTCGACACTCTGAGGGGACCACCCAGCTTTCTCCCGGTCTCCCAGAGAACAAAACCACCACTCTGTGTGCCAATGACCTCCCCTTCTGCCAGGCCCCCTCCTGCTGTCTCCTCCCTGCCAAGGGGAAATGGAGAGGCAATCAGGCCCACACTCTGTGGGAACCAGGGGCTGGTGTGCTAATGAGCTGTCCCCAGCTCCAAGCCAAACTCTCTGTGCCTGGGGTGCTGCTGCCACCCTGTGGCAAAGGTCTTTCTCCAGGCTCCGGATGGCCGCTCCAGACAAGGCGGAAACACCAGGCGTTTACTGCACACTCATTTCTGATGGACTCAAGCAAAGGTTATAGTGACAGAAAATAGCTCAGAAGTCTGAAAGAAAAAGGAACTTGAAGTATTGTACGTCTACAGCAGTGATTCTCAAAGTGTGGTCCCCGGACCAGCGCTATCAGTATCCCCTGGGAAATGCAAATTCTCAGATCCAACCCTTGACCTATAGAATCAGAAACTCAGAGGGTAGAGCCCAGCAGTCTGTTTTAACAAGTCCTCCAGGTGGTTGTGAAGTACACCAGAGTTTGAGAACCACTGGTCTAGAGTCTAAAAAGAAATGGACTTTGGAGTTGACAGACTAGGGTCCTAATCTTGACCTTGCCTATTAGTTGTGTGACTTTGGGCCATTTACTTAACCTCGCCATGCCTCTATTGACTCATCCCTATCACAGTAATAATCATTCTTATTTTCTAGGATTTTGTTGAGGATTAGATCAGAAACTAAGGTAAATTCACTGGCATATGTATATGCTTGATTAATGGTGCTTATTTGAGATGTTATCATAATGGAGTCATAAACTTGTTTACACTACCACTAGGATAAGCAGAGTAGATCATTTATTTATTGAACAGATTATTTATAGAGTGCCTACTATGTGCCAGGCACAGTAATGGGCAATTTAGGTATAGCAATGTACAGACTATTCTAGTAAATACTTTCTAATAAATGTGTAGTTATAAGGGCACCATGGACTGAATAGTGTCCCCTCCAAAATTCATATGTTGAAGCCCTAACCTCCAATGTAATTATATTTGGAGATAGGGCTTTTAGGAGGTAATTAAGGCTAAATAAGGTCATAAGGATAGGGACCTAATTTGACAGGATTGGTGGCCTTCTCTCTGTGCGTACACACACACACATACACACACACACACACACACCCCCCCCCAAGGAAAGGCCATGTGAGCACACAGAAAGAAGGCTGCCTTCTTCAAGCCAGGAGAAGAGCCCTCACCAGAACCCTACCATGCTGACACCCTGATCTTGGACTTCCAGCCTCCAGGCTACGAAAAAATAAAATATCTGTTGTTTAAGCCACCCAGTCTGTGGTATTTTGTTATGTGGTGTTTTGTTAAAATGTAGGCTCAAGTTGTAAGCATTGTTATGAGGAATAATAAAGCCGGGCAAGAGCCTGGAGAGGGGTTGGAGCACTATTTAAATAGGCTGGTCAGGGAAGTCTTCCTGACGAGGCTCTGTGTGAGGAGATACCTAAATGGAATGAAAGATCAAGCCTGTGGCTTCAAAGGGAAGAAAGAACCAGTGCAACCCCCCCAGCCCATCCCCCATGCCACACCACCCCTCACCAGGTGCAGTTATGAGCGGTGTGGAAGCAAGAGCCAGGAGGCCAAGGTGGTTGGAAAAAGACAAAGGGGTCAGAGAGGGGTCAAAGGAGTGCTGGCCTGGTGGGGTCTTGCCTACCATGTGGAGGATTGTGGATTTTAGTCTAGGTGTGATGGGATGCCACTGGGGGTAGAGAGGCAGGGGATCCTCTATTTTTTCTCTAACTTCTCTGTTCATCCTCCAGGTTGGCAATCCCAGTCTTTGCCCATCTAAATAGTCTCCTTTGGGTAACTCAGCAACTTAGTGCGATTCCCTAGACTTTCTGCTCCCTCCCCTCTTCTCCACATTCTTTTTTTCTTTTTATATTTAATTATTTATTTATTTTGGCCGTGCTGGGTCTTCATTGCAGCACGCGGGCTTTTTGTTTTGGCATGCGGGATCTTTAGTGGCAGTATGTGGACTTCTTAGTTGCAACATGCACACTCTTAGTTGCAGCATGCGGACTCAGTTGCAACATGTGGCCTTCTCAGTTGCAGGATGCGGGATCTTTTAGTTGCGGCATGTGAACTCTTAGTTGCAGCATGCATGCAGGATCTAGTTCCCCAACCAGGGATTGAACCCAGGCCCCCTGCATTGGGAGCACAGAGTCTTACCCATTGGACCACCAGGAAAGTCTCCTTCCCCACATTCTTCATCCAGCCCTGGAACTCACTCACACCAAGCCAGGGTCCCGGTTTAGACCTGCTGGCTCTCAGCCTGATATCCACACTGTACAGGAAATGAGAGAGGTCTCAGATGAGCAAACCGTACCCTATGCTGGCACAGGGCAGCCCAGCACAGTAAAGGGGGGGAGTCGGAGGTCTCTGCCCACGGGGTTCTCCTCAGCCTATGTAACGCCTGCCTCTTGAAGAAAATAGTTCTCTCCTGGCCTCCCTTCTTTTTCCAGCCACCCCCATGACTGGAAGGGATGGGGTTCTGCCACCCACCACTCTTCCTGCATGTCTCACAACAAAAACCCTATGGGCTGGTTCACCAGGGCTGGGTTTTGATAAGCTAAGGAAGGACATGAGTGAATTGAGAAAATCTCCTCTCTTCACAATACCTGCTCTCAAGTCTACTGCCTTGAAATTAGATCTTGTTTTGAGAATCAGACCTGAATACTATTGATTTCTTTCTGCTGTAATTATCCTAATTTCTTGAGGCAGATGAGTGCCCTTGTCTGGGCTCGGCAGAAAGTATATTCAGAAAAGCAAAAGAGAAAAATCATGCCAACTTTTCCCGCCAAAATATTACGTAATTATTATAATACTAGTCATTATTATAGAAAGATGAGGCCTCGTGGCAGGGAAATTTCACTGAGGTTCTTTCATTCAAGGGATTTTTCCAGTGCAGGGTCACGCCTAAACCAAGCCCAGCCATTTTTCTCAGGTAAGAGCCCTCTTGAAGTGGAAAGGAGGCTTGAAGTAAAAATAATGGACATGCTTTCCCAATCCACTCCCCAAAAGGCCAAGGAAAGCCTTGACATAGGAAAGAGGTCAGCATTTTCTATTCATTTCCTGCCCTAATGGGAATCAGAGAACAGAATGTCTATAACACTCTCGGGGGCCCTTGCTGGACAAAATCAAGAACCCTCTCTAAGCAGAATGGAAAAAACTCCCTCACCCACATGTCTCAAACTCTCAAACTCCAAGCAGATGCTTTCCTGTTCCCGCCTTGTCCCAGCTATGAGCTTCTGAGACAGGCGTCACCCCAGAGTTGTTAAGCCTAGCATGGGCCTTGCAGCCAGGAGCTCCTAGCTCAAATCAGACACCTCCACTGACTCACTTGTATCCTGAGACACTAATGTCACTTCTCTAAACCTAACGTTTCCTCCTCTGGTGACGTATCATTGGGCTCGTGGGGTTTTCTGGGGATTTAATTAAGCAATGCTTAGCTCATGCCCAGCACATTCACGTGCCAGGGCTGAAATACAGCTGAAAATCAGTGGCCGGTCCAGCCACACCAGATATTTGCTGCTGTGTCCTTTCTGATTGGTCGGCATCCATGCTTCAGCAATTGTAATGTATGTTCACTATCACCTCCGGCTATTGTTATCATTAATGTTATTATTCTTCTTGTTTTCACACTGTGTGTCCCTGGTGGCTTTATCTGGAGAGAGAGAGAGATCTTACCACAGGATGGCAGCAGATGATCTTCAAAGTCCTTCCCAGCTCGAAAGTTTCATGAGTCTATGAAAATGATCTCTAGCTGGAATTGACTAAGGCCAGAGAGGACTGAATTGTAACACAAACCAGTTGCCGGAACACAAGGCGCATCCTTCTCTGTTCCTTCCCATCCAGGCGGGAATCTTCAGGCGTTGTTTAGAGAGTCTGGGGCTGTTCTGAGGGTCAGAGGACTTGTCCCCCTCCCTGCTTCCCCTCTCTTTACCCCTCTATTCTCCCTTGATTGCACGTAATCACTCTCTTTTTCTCATTCTCTCTCTCCCTGGCCCTCAGACCAAGGACTCAGCTTGCTAGTTTTTCATTTCTATTCCCCCTAAGGCATTATCTTTTGCATCACCACTCCCCTGGCTCTGTGCTCTGAAGCATGCCCCACTAACCGGGTCCAGGATCCTGGAACACTCAGTTCCAACCTGGACACTGCAATACAGGCTCCGGCTTGTCTGCAGGGAATCAGACCTCGGAGTCCTGGGTCTATCAGCCCATCAACCATCAACACATATTTCACTTATTTGTTTGTTTTTATTGAAGCATAGTTGATGTGCAATATTATATGTTACAGGTGTACAATATAGTGATTCACAATTTTTACAGGTAATACCACATTTGTATTTCTTATAAAATCGTGGCTATATTCCCCATGTTGTACAATATATCCTTGTAGCTTATTTTATGCATAATAGTTTGTACCTCTTAATCCCCTACCCCTATCTTGCCCCTTCCCCCTTACCTCTCCCCACTGGTAACCACTAGTTTGTTCTCTACATCTGTGAGTCTGCTTCTTTTTTGTTACCTTCACTAGTTTGTTGTATTCTTTAGATTCCACATATAAGTGATATCATACAGTATATATCCTTCTCTGTCTGACTTATTTCACTTAGCATAATGGCAAAATTTCATTCTTTTTATGGATGAGTAGTATTCCGTGCGTGTGTGTGTGTGTGTGTGTGTGTGTGTGTGTGTGTATATATATATGTATATATATATATATATATATATATATACCACGTCTTCTTTATCCATTCATCTGCTGATAGACACTTAAGTTGCTTCCATATCTTGGCTACTGTAAATAATGCTGCTACAAACATTGGGGTGCATGTGTCTTTTTGAACTAGTATTTTTGTTTTTTCAGATATATGCCCAGGAGTGGAATTGTTGGGTCATATGGTAGTTCTATTTTAAGTTATTTGAGAAACCTCCATACTGTTTTCCACAGCGCTGCACCAATTTACATTCCCACCAGCAGTGTACGAGGTCAACACGTATTTATTATGAGCCCCAACTCTGGCATTAGGGGGGTGAGTTTGAATCCTCACTCTGCTGTTTGCTAACTGTGTAACCTTGGGGAAGCTTTACACCCTCTCTGAGCCTCAGTCCCCTCACCCGTAAAATGGAGATATAACAACATCTACCTTGCTGTGGTAGCTGTGAGGGTAGGTGATCATGCACACGAAGAGCAGGTAATCACAAAACAAGAGGCTTTATTGTCATAAAACAGGTTCAAAGAACTTATAATCCAATGGAGAGGAGAGATATAAATACATCACAAGAAAACACTGCCAACGGTGCTATGGATTCTTACACCAGGGGTTCAGAAGAGCTGAAGTGCTAGGAAATCAGTCTCTTCCTCAGGTGACATAACTTGGAGGCTTTCGCAGACTGAAAAAATCTATACAGGCAGTTTCATTATGAAACAAATCATAGTGCACTTGTGATCAGTATTTATTACCTTGAAAATTAAAAAGTCTTCCTAGCTCCCCCTCAGCATGTCACAGGGCTCCTTGGCTAGAATTCTCCAGATAGAAAGTCTGACCCACAGTCCCATGCTCAGTCATAAATCTGCATTAATATCAGCAATATTTTGAGCACCTACTGTTTACCAGCCAAGCACAGATCCTAGCAGGGAAAAATCATTAAATGAGTAATAATATCTGTGTGATAAGTTCTAGGAGAGGGCCAAACAGGGGAGTTCCAGGAAAGCATCACTGTAAACAGGGCATGTCGTCCTCTCCCCAAAACTTTAAGAGGCATTATTCCAGCTCTCTAACTGAGCACGATTATGCCTGAACTATAGGCACAGGATAATTCTATTCTTTTTTCTTTTAATTTTTTTTTTTTGGCTGCACCACGTTGCTTGCAGGATCTCAGTTCCCGGACCAGGGATTGAACCCGGGCCACAGCAGTGAAAGCACCGAGTCCTAACCATTAGGCCACCAGGGAACTCCCGGATTATTCCATTCTTAAGGATTTCCAGGAATTGGTTTTAGGATCTAACCTCCCTTCCACTTTAGAATGCCCTGGTTTATTTAAATTGTAATTTCTCTAACCACATATAATATAAAACCCTTCAAGTACAGAAGGGCAAGGCATATGTTGAAAACCTGTTATATATCAGGCACCTCACAACAGTCCTGTGAGGAGGCATTATTATATCCATTTTACATACAGGAAAGTAGAGGTTCAGGGAATAAGTAACTTACCCAAGGCAAGGTTGCAATTTGAGTCCAGATCCATACCCAAAGCATGGGTTTCCCCCCTTGACTACTCTAACCCTGGAATTTAATTCTGACGAAGCACTGCAAACCCAGGACCTCATCTAAAACATACTATGGCGTAATCTCCTAGGTCAGTGTTTTTCAAACTGTGGGTCATCAGTTTGGTGGGTCCCAACCAGCATTTTTTAATGAAAGAATAGAAGAGAAAATATCAGAGTGCCCCACATGTAGTAGAATATTGTTTTGGGAAATTTTTATTTTAATTGTATAAGTATGTGTATAGGATTACATCATGAGTAAATTACATTTCATGGTTTCAAAGGTTAAAGCTACAGTTCCAAGCTTTTGCTGATCAATAACCAGTCACCAGTCAATAACTTTTTCACCTCGTGAATTTAAGGGTTTGAGTGCCTTTTGGTTTCCACAACTGCCTGCCCTCAAGGAAAGTTCATCTTCCAAGTACAAATAGCTCGGGAACTCCCTGGCAGTCCAGTGGTTAGGGCTCCGTGCTTCCACTGCAGGGGAATCCCGCATGCCAAGTGCGGCGCCGCCAAAAAAAGAAAAAAGTGCAAATAGTTCCTTAGGATGTGATGATTTGGACTTTTATCTTAAAGACCCAAGTGTTCTGCCACCATATATTTTCCAAATTCAGTTCTGGGCTCTGCTAAAATATATGACCCAGTCCTCCAAAATCATTCCACTCTCCGGTGAACTTGAAGATGGGCTCCACGACCAGGTTAAACTTCTCTTAGACAGCCGCATCCTCCAGTGCTGCTTCCCAAATGAAGACATAAGTACACTCTGACACTTAGCTCTGGAAACAGGTCCAAGGGGAGGAATGCCTTGTTAGCACTGACATCTGGTGGCCGTCAAGAGGCTGGCAACCCAGTACCTCGGCCATTTGAAATTCATCATGTATATATATAAATATACATAAATTTACGTATATGTAGTGTTTACTCGGTGCCAGGGACCAGAGCAGGAACCAGGTACCAAGCCTGACTGCAGCTGAATTGATTCCTTGTCTCCCCACACCCATCTTGACTCGCCTCCCTTCTCCCTGCAGCTAGACGCAGCAAGGTGGAGGGAAAAGACAGGGACTTCCAACATACCAGGGTCATGGGATCCTGGGTAAACTACTTAAACTCTGCAAGACTCAGGTGCAAAATCAGGGTAAGAAAATTACAAGCTACGCTGGGCACGGGGGTATCTTATTTTATTTAAGCCTCAAAATATCTCCTTTGATGTTAAGTTCCAGATACTTACTAAGCATTCAAAAATACTGGGTTTCTTCCCCCTCTGTCATTTTAGGTAAGGCACTCACTAGTTGTCTTTCACAGTCTAGAGTCCTACCTCTTTCCCATCATGGCTTGCTTGCCTTACTCAATTCAAATAAAAACATAGATTTCTGGAGAGCTTACTATGTGCCAGGAGCTTTCTAAGAGAAATCTAAGAGATTTATGTGGTTAAAATCAAGTCACTTTAGCCCTCTGAAATAGAAACTATTATCACCCCCCATTTAATACCTTGTCTCACCTAATCTCTATTAAAACCCTGTAAGATAGTTTTTTTCATTATCCCCATTCTACAGATGAGAAAGCTGAGGTTAAATAACTTGCCTGAGGTCACAAAGCTAACAAACACTAAAGTTGGAATTCCAACTAAGTTTGATTCTAGAGACTTAGGTCTTTCTTAACTGCTCTTCTCCTTTAGACTTTCAAGTGGTTTCAGTCTCCCAAACTAGCCTGTGATCTCGAAGGCAAAGCAGTTTGCCCGCAGAAGACGCTCCCTCACCAGGTGGTATATTTAACACGAGAACAATTTAGCAACTTTTTAAAAATTGAGCACTTCATGACACTTTTGATATAAAAGGCTCTCCTGGGCTGTTGTGCAAAAAAAAAAAAAAAAAGAAAGAAAAGGCAGGAATCACTGGGGCCAACACATGGGGACTGCAATCAGCCAACCCAATCTTTGGGTGACTGTTTTCTTTTTGTTAATAAGCTGTATTAGTTTCCTATTGCTGCTATAACAAATTACTACAAACTTACTAGCTCAAAACAACACAAATTTATTCTCTTGTAGTTTTTATTCTCCTACAGTTCTGGAGGTCAGAAGTCTCAAATCAAGATGCTGGCCTGGCTGCATTCCTTCTGGGAGTTTTGGAGAGAATCTATTTCCTTGCCTTTTACAGTTTCTAGATGCTGTCCACATTCCTTGGCTGATGGCCCCTTCCTTGCATCACTCCAACCTCTTGCTTCTGATGTCACATCTCCTACTACTAACTTTAATCCTCCCTCTCATAAGGACCCTTGTGATTATATCGGGTCCACCAGATAATGCAGCATAATTTCCCCATCTCAAGACTGTTAGCAAAGTCCATTTTACCATGTCTGGTAACATCTTTACAGGTTCCAGGGACTGGGCATGGACATCGTTGGGTGACCACACTTCAGCCTACCACACAAGCCCAGGTCAGGTTTCCTCCCATGAGGAGTTTTGCGGGTTAGGGCCCTGCTTCTCTAACAAGGCGGTACTTGGAAGCTCTACAAGGCCTGGGCTCCACATGCATGAAGTGAACTTTTACTCTCAACAATAAAACAGCATGGTGTGGTACTTTAGAGCCAAAGGATAGCAGGACTTCTGAGCTCTCGTTTCCTTTTATCAGGTAGATCACAGACCATTCACTGCACTTGACTAAGCTTCAGTTTCCTTGTCTGTGAAATGGAAACGACACCTGCTCTCAGGGTTGACGTGAGGATTGAAGATCAGCTCTGGAAAGGACCAGGTGCTTAGTAGGCTCTCTTGAGACCCTCTTGGGAGACAGTGAACTTGAGCTGTCCGGCAATAGCATTGTCGTGTTGAGTCTGCTCACGATAGAGATGAAGGGTGAAGAGGAGGAGGAATCTAGAAAGAAGAAAATGTTGGTCATGTTGCCAGGGCAAGGAGCGGGTCTGTGTCGAGAACAAAAGGCTAGCTTCAAGAGATGCCTTATGTGCTTTGAAGATGGTGCTGAGATTTTGAGACTTGAAAGCTATGCTGAATATTCAACACTGATACCCAGTTAAATTGGGAAAGCAAAAATCCTTAATTGATTGGTGGTCTCAGCTTCCTTCTCTGCAAATGAGACAATTTTTTTTTTAATGCCTCTCTTTCTAACTGGGTAGAGCACAGAGGAACCTCAAAGAATTTCATTAATGAACGTGCCATATATTTGTCTATTTGAAGGATAATCATTGCTTAAGTCAGGGCTTGTGTCTTAGTTATTGGTGTCAGCATAGAAAAGGGTTAAGTATGGGACTCTGTTATGAAAAAGATTTGTGAATCTCTGCTATTATTTCTTTTATACTCAGAGGCACTGATCACTTTAATCAAAAATAAGACACCTTGCCTAAAACAATTAGCATTGACAATACACATATAAGCAGAACATTAAATTGTAAATGTGTTCATTTTCGTCTTCCCTGCCACACGTATTAGGTAATAGCGACAAGAAAAGTAGGTGGAAGATGATTCCAGGTAATTTCAGGGCATTATTACAAAGTGAGGCTGGTGAGATTTTTGTCTTTTTGACAAATTGAAGGAAGCCAGCAGAACAAATCTTGTTTCAGGAGTGCATTTTCACTTAGCTATCCTCTAAGTGGAGATGCATTTACCCCTAGAAAGAAAAATTAAAGTTCTTCAACTGCCAAAGATAAAATGACAAATTTGGCTCCCAGCAATACATTCTAGACAGCCACTAGAGTTCCAGGAAAAGAAAACAAGAAAATTAAATTTGACAGAAACGGAGAAGCGGGAGAAAGAGGGAATTTTTTTTCCAGTTAGCACCTCAGTGCCTTTGAAGGGATTTTAGGACCATTCAGTAACAGACCACTTAGATGTCTTCCCCATTTTACCCTATATACATGAATGTTATTTTCATGGAGCTGCCACTCTATAGACAATAGGTAGTATCTACACATTTAGTCCACAGATTGACTGCATGATGATTTGTTCAAGACAACTTGAGAACAAACATGAGCAACTACCTGTCTGGAAATGAATTGTACAGCCCTCATTTCTGTATTTCCAGAACACCTTTCCACAGAATTCTTGCAGAAGCCTGTTCTCTAATCTGAGCTTTGGACTGAGGAGCTTGTGTCTTCCATATTTGAAGAGCTGTGCTATTTAATATGGTGGTGGTTATTTAAATTAATTTAAATAAAATAAGTCAATTATTTAAATTAATTAGTCAATTTTATTTAAAATGAAATAAAATGTAAAATTCAGTTCTTCAGTTGCACTAACCACATTCCAGGTGCTCAATGGTCCATGTGGCTAGTGGCTGCCATGTTGGACAACACAGATACTGGACATGGCCATCATGGCAGAAGATCTCATTTATTGAGTTATCTCTGCGCTCAGGACACTGCAGGTTGATAGTGAAGGGTGGGAACTGGGAGAGGTGGTACATGAGTACTACAGTCGGGGAAAAGGAATTGAAGTAGACGTCTATGGGCAACCAGAGGGAGATTCAAGTCAAAAAATAATCGCTGATTGCCTACTCTGTGAGCACCAAAGCTGAGAGAAACAGAGATGAATAAATGAGATGTAGTTCCTGCCCTCAGGATATTCAGGGTAGGACAAAAACAACAAATACACATTACAAAACTACTCTTATACAAGTTATAATGCCAAAGGAACATATCATGAGAGAGCTATGGGCATGCTCAGACAGGTATTAATGGAAATTAAAGATGAGAATAATCAAGTGGCTGACGGGTGGAAGAAACAGGAGACCACAGGGTAGGAGAGGATGCCAGAGGGAGATTATAGGGATTGGAGAGAAATGTCAGAGCGGAATTGCTAACAAACACAAGCCCAATATGGAGCCAGACTAGCAGAGGGTATAGATTCCCAACATCACCAAACACCATTTTTTATTAGTCTCCCACTACTATGTTTTGAAAGATGTTTATCATTATTACCTGAAATGATAGAACATGCATGTGCTTTGGAGTCAGAAGGACTTGGGCTTGAATCCCAGCTCTACTACTTACCAGCTGTGTGACTATAAACAACTTACCTAACCTTAAACAACTTACCTAATCTTAAACAACTTACCTAACTTCTCTGAGCCTCTGTCTTCTTCCTCATCTACAGAACTGTGGATTATAACTGCTATTTCTAAGTATTTTCATGAGGATTCAGTGAAATAGTGTAAGTGAAAGTGCTTAACAGAGCACCTGGCACATGGTAGATACTCAACAGGGGTTAGGTTTCCCTTCCCTTTCCCGAAGACAACGGCTAAGCCTACAGGTTTTAGAGGCAGACCTCTTGGTTCAACTCCTGATTCTGCCTCTTATTGGCTGTGTGATATTGGGCACATGGCATTCTGAGAGAGGCCTTCCCAAGTGACAGGTGAGTGTGTACACGTGACAGCTTAAATCTGAGTATACCACTTTTTTAGCAGAAACGGGAACTATTGGCAAAATCACTTGGTAGGACTCCATTCACACTTCTGATGTTGAGGATAAACACTTGCTAGTTAACATCACAGTAACAATTTGAGAATGGAGGTAACCAATACTGAAGCGACCACTCAGAGCAATTAGTGAGTGAAAAGAGTTAAGCAGGGTTATATTTTGTTTACACTTGTATGGTCAGCTCTGTTTTAATCCGCATCAGCAGTGATACCTCATAACATTTCCTATGGGTTTACACTTTTAGAACTTAATCACATACATGTTGGGCTTGTGGTGTTATCTCTTCCATAACAGATCATCTGTTTCCTTTACATTTATCTTATCTCCCAAGCCAATACATAATGTTTTTGAAAGCAGGAGCCAAGTATATGTTTTTTACATCTCACATGGTACCTAGCACAATCCTGCACTTGTTGCAGAAGGAATGGAGAGGGGGAAGAAGGAAAAAGGGAGGAGCTTGTGTTTGTGTTAGAAATCTGAAATAAACATATATTTGACAATAAAATGGCCATACTGGGTAAGACTCACATGGTTCATTACAGCCTAATGGAAGACTCCTGTCCTTCTTTGTGCCAATCTCAAATAATCAAGACTGTATTCTACAAATACACTAGAAAACCTTTAAGGCTCTGCAGCCATTACTTGTTCTAAATTATTTTAAGAGATATATTAAATTCTTTTCCTTACATTTATGTTTTTAAAAATAGAACATAAATTCATTCCCTTGTAAAAGACTTGAATGACAGGGAAACATACAGAGTAAACCACTGAAGTTGCCTTCACCTCCTTATCTCACTTCCCACCCCACTGACAGCACAAATAACTGTTTGTGTGTTTCCCTGAATCAATTTATATTTTATGCCTGTACCATGTTTTGGGTTGCTGGGTTCCTTCTAGATCAAAGATTTCATGATTTTATAATTAGGAAGGGGCCATTAGATATATTCATTCATCTAATAAACAATTACTGGGGATCTACTCTGGGCTAGGGGAATATAGAGGTGGATTAAACCTACAGTACTGCCTTCTCTTGCTATTAACATCGGGATTCCAAGAACTCTGTTTCGAAAGGGCATTTGGGAGGGGGCACTGGGATGGAAGCTAGATGTCAGGAAGTTGGAGGGTAGATGGGAAGGAAGACTGAAAGCTGTACTGTTGTGGTTTTGTGAAATTTAGCTGTGAAAGAAATGTTGTGAGGAGGTAATAGCTTACAGAAGTACTGGGGGCAAAAGGAAAGATTCGTTTCAACATGGGAAGAGGCTGTAAATTCATGTAAGGAGTATTTTGGAACACCTACCATGGCCAGGCACTGGGCTTACCTTCCACAGGAGTATGTGTCACCCGTGTCCACTCAATAAGCATGCAATGAGCTCCTTCACATTTGGCTGGACACTGTGGGTGTATAAGTGTGTGTAAAATAACCACTGCCCATTTACGAGCACCACTACCACATTTGAAGCAAAAGTGCAGAGAAGAGTTGATTCATGGGGCCAGTTCTAGGAAAATGCTAGGAGGATGACTTATGTGACCAAGTAGGAAGATTTATTTCGGACCAGTGGGAGGACATCTTTTCTTCTCATTGGAGGGAATGGCCAGTTAGTATAAAATAATTGGGAAAAATATATCACAAGCCTTTAAAATGTCCATGCCCTTTGGGAATTCCCTGGTGGTCCAGTAGTTAGGATTCTGCGCTCTCAATGCTGAGGGTCCAGGTTCAGGGAATCCCTGGTCAGGGAACTAGAATCCCACAAGCCACTCAACACAGCCCGAAAAAAAACAAGTCCATACCCTTTGACCCACTAATTCCTCTTCTAGAAGTCTTCTCTAAGGAGATCATCAGTATGTGGTAAAAAATGAGAAGCATAGTGGTAGTTATAGAATATGGACTCTCAGTTCAAATCCTGGCCACTCCACTAACTAATTACATTACCTTGAGCAAATTCCTTAACTTTACTCTCTTCAATTTAAAATAGGGATAATAGTATTTATATATAAGATTATTGTGAGGCTTAAATGAACTGATATGTCAAACATTTGAAACTTGGTAAGCACAAAAATATAAAGATTTATCATTAAAGCAAAAGAAAATCGAGATATCAAAAATCTCTAGCAATAGTATGTGGTTTATATAAGCAGAGGACAGCCAGGCAAAGTGTGGCAGAAACTGCTAGTTGACCCTCAATATCTGTCTTCTTCTTCTAAAGTAGTAGAAACCCTGGATTTTAGTTGGGCATATGATCACCTAGAATAAATACTATGATTCCCAGCCTTCCTTGAAACTGGTTATAGCCATATGACTAGATCTGGCCAATGGAATATGAGCAGAAGTGATGGGCATACTTTCTGGGTTGTGTCCTTAAAGACTAGAGGCATGCTTCCCCACCTTTTTTCCTCCCCTTTCTGATTTTCACATAAACATGGTGGTGAGACATCTTGGACCATGCAGACAAGGGCTATACCTCGGGATAGCAGAGCAATTCAATAAAAGAGTCTGAGCCTCTGACAACTTCACAGGGCTTCACATCAGCTCAGAGTGCCACAACAGAGAAACACATTTCTACCTTGTTTAAGCCACTATTGTTCCATGTCTCTTTCACAACAGCCAAACCTACTTCCTATTAGCAGAAAGAAATAGTATGCAACTATTTAAAATGATGCTTTAAGAAGCAGTTTGAATGTCACAAAAGAATGTTTATCATATATTGGGTGGAAAAAAACTGGATATTAAATTTTATATATATATATATATATATATATATATATATATATATATATATATGATATTATCTCAGCAATTTTTTTAAAAAATTCATGGTTAAAAATACTGGAAGGAACTATGCCAAAATAGAATTATGTTTGGATATTTTTCTTCTACTTCTCTATACTCTTCCAAATTTTCTGCAGTGCACATCCAATATGTTGATAATCAAGAGAAGATACAGTATAGAATTCTAGCCACCTATATTTCAAGACAAAGTTGTCCCAGTTGACAGGAATGCCCTTTCTCCTTCTGCACTCATGGGTCATTTTGTTCCTGCCCTGGTTAGATTGTAAGCAAGCACTGTGTCTTGTATAATTCTGTGTTGCACAAAATTTCACCTCTAGTAGACACTAAATAAGTATTTCATGGATAAAACATCACAATTAGAAAGGCAGAGATGTTTATACAGCTAACAGAGAAAGGCACAGATGTTTATACAGCTACATACAGCTAACTTAAAGCAATAACTTGGCTGCTTTATTTATACACTCCCTGTATTACAAGCAAATTAGTCACAATTCCTTGCATATAGTTTATCTTCCAATATTATACTTAAGAACAATACAAAATTTACTATAGCTGCATTTGAGTTTTACACATATTTTTAAATATGTATCACCACTCTATTAAGCATATATTATTATCACCATTTTACAGATTTCAAAACTGAGGCTCAGAGAGGTTATTTGCCCCAGATCACAGAACTAGGAAGTGACAGGGCTAAGACTGTAACCTTGATCCTTCTGACTTTACAACATTATCCTACCCAAAATATATATATTTGTATATATTATCCTACATAAGATACATGCACACACATACTATTTTAATCCTCACAGTAATCTACCTAAGTATTTTTAGTGTGCTAATAATATATTTCCTTTTTTATTAACTAGTTTTTAATTGAAAAAGAAAAGAAATACATGCCCCAGTCTAATCATGACAAAAACATCAGACAAATTCCAATTAAGAGACATTCTACTGACTAGTAGCCAGTACTGACCAGTACTCTTGAAAGGTCATCAAAAGCAAGTCTGAGAAACTGTTTCAGCTAAGATGAGTCCAAGGAGACATGACAATTAAATGTAATGTGGTGTTCTGTGTGGCATCTTGGAACAGAAAAAGGACAGTAGGTAAAAACTAAGGAAATTTGAGTAAAGTATGGAGTTTACTTAATAATAATGTATCAATATGGATTCACTGTGACAAATTGTGAAAAATGAAACGTACTAATGTAAGATGCTAATCATAGGGGAAACTGGGTTTAGGTATATGGGAACTCTCTGTACGATCTTGGCAATTTTTCTGTAAATCTAAGACTATCCTAAAATTAAAAGTTTATTTTTTTAAAAAAGAAGCGTATGCATTTGAAAAAATTCAAATAGAATCAGAGTATATAAAATGAACAGTAAGTCTGCCTCTTACTTTAGACACTTACTCTCTTGGTTCCCCTTCCAAGAAGCAAACATTGCTGCTAATTTCTTGTGTCTCCTTCTGTACAAGCACATACAGGTACAGACATATTTTTCAGTAGCGAGACCTATGTTCATGACTTAAGAATCTAACTCCCTAGGTTCAAGTTAAGTGTATCAGTTTCCTACGACAGGTGTAAGAAATTACCACAAGCTTGAGGGCTTATAACAATGAGATTTATTTTCTCACAGTTCTGGAGGTGAGATATCCAAATCAGCATCACTGAGTCAATATCAAGGGGTCAGCAGAGGCTCTAGGGGAGATTCTTTTCCTTGCCTCTTCTAGCTTCCGGTGGCTGTCAGCATTCCTTGGCTTGTGACCACATCCCTCCAATCTCTGCCTCCGTGGTCACATTGCCTTCTCCTCTTCTTCCTTATATGTCGTCTCCCTTTATTTCCCTCTTAAAAGGATTACACTGTGATTACGTAGGGCCCATTGGATAATTCAGGATAATTCCTCCATTTCAAGTTTCTTAACTCAGTCACACCTGCGAAGAATTTTTCGAAATAGGGAAACATTTACATGTTCCCGGGACTAGGACATGATATCTTTGGGAGCTATTATTCAGCCCACTACAGTAATTTATTTTTTTAATTGAAGTTTTCACTCACAAATTAATGACAAGTACAAGAACAAAACTGCTGTCTACACCTTATTCATGTTAATAAAACTGACATTCTGATGACTCTCTAACATAACTCATCACTTTCCCTCTAAGTGACATAATTATATTCCCTTAGGTCATCCTAAAAGATGTGGAATGGTCTCAGGTAATATGCAGCTGGTCATTTAAATTCAGTGCCTCAAGATATTGTTTTTAATTTTCCTTTCTGTCTTCCCTTTAGCAAGGGTAACTTAACTCCCCGTGCTTCCAGCCCCTTCTATCCCGTTGCATCAGTTTTCAACTGTGGTTTTCTAGCCTCACTGTGAGAGCAATATGATGAAAGATCTTCAGCATCTGATGCAAGACTGTGCTCCCTTGGTGTCCTCATGCCCCAACAAGTTGGCTCTGTGCCCCTGTGTGAGAACAGGGCTGCCTGACTGGGGAACATTTGCCAGTCCCTGAAGTCGCAAAGATTCTGACTTTAAAAGCAATCTGTAGGGCTCTACCTGTGAAGCAGAGGAACTCTGGAAAACTCTGTACTCTGGTGGGATCACTAGGACAGTGAGGAAGGTAGGAAGGTGATATACGGTCCAGGAGGAGGAAAAAACAAAAACAGAAATCTCAGCCTCTACTGACCTACCATCCTCTCCAGACTCATTTGCTCCAATCCAAAAGGTCAGACCCTCCAGAGACAGCCTGGAACATCTTGCCTGCAAAATATACAGCACGGAGACCTGGTACTTTTTGTTCTCATATGATGAGGCATTGAAAATAATGGTTAATACTGAGCCTGTCAGGAGAGGTTGAGTTCAAAACTTAGCACTTTCCTACATCTTAGGCTCTTAATCATCTGTACCAGTATTTTTTTTTTTTTTTTTTTTTACTGCAGGGAAAGAAGCAGTTAAATTTCAATATGAAACAACAGCTCCCAGTACTCTCATCTACCACCAGTAATTACTGCTCAGAGAAAGGATTAAAAAATATGTAAAGCCTAACCCCAATTTCCTATAGCCCGCCTGCTAGTTCCTTTCTGTAGCCAGCATGATATTTACCAATATATTTTAAACCAAGCATGAAAAAGTCAAGAATACCAATAACTTTGTTATTTGGAGTGCTGACAAAGGCTATAATGGAGCTATTAGGCACCATGTCTGTCCGGGCTCATTACACAAGTATGCCCATCCTCTGGGAGGACTGCGGGAGGAATGAGTGAGGTAATGTATCTAGGGCGCTTCGCAGAGCGCCTGGCAAGCGGTAAAGGCTTGATAAACAGCAGCTATCGCTATTATTAGCACCACAGTGGGGCCCGCATGGAAACTCCATCCAGCGTCAGGCAAAGGGAGGAGAAGTGAGGAGGAACGTGCAGTAAGAGGTGGGGAGGGAGAGAAAGGGGAGAGACCAAGAGAGACCAAGAGTCAGACAGACAAGTTTTCCAAGTTTTCGTCAGGATAGCTTCTACCCTAGATGCATCATCCAAAATGACCTTTTCCTAAATTTGATTATTAGATGCTGCCAATTGAGCCAAATTTTTATGCTTTTTATTTATGAAAAACATTTTCCCAAGATTGAAAATTCAGTTAGCTATATTTAGGTGGTTTTTGTTTTTGTTTTTGTTGAAGGGGGAGGGTGGTTTGTGTGTTTGTTTCACAAAAACGAAAAACGCAGATGATCATTTTTCCTACCTACTCAGTCCCGAGATTAAATTCTGGTGGGTTATAGTTTCATTGATCATTGTCTATCTGGAATATCTGGAAAAAGTGCCTGATTGGGTAAAGCTCCCCTTTTCTGACCCAGGCAACCAAGACCTCCTTGATCCACATAGTGGAATAGGCGGCATTGGCACCATCCCCTCTGCCCTTTCAATGTAGAGACATCAAATACACGGCTGACACCATCCCCAGTCTCTCGATGGGGACATCAGTGTTACTATTCTGTATACTAATTTGTATTCTGTATTAGTCCGTGGAGGATTTGAAGAGCTTTTCACCAAAACCCATACAATAACATTGTGATGTAATAAAAGTTAGAATAAAGAATCAGCAGCAGAGACAATATAAATAAAAATAGAAAGTCGAGACTGAGGAAAGCCCATGACAGCTTATATAGGGCCTATAATTGTGCCTCAAATTTAGCTTGAGAGAGAACTTTCCAGGCAACCAGAGCAGAAACCTAGGAGCCGGGGCCCATGAGGCCAACCTCAGGCCCAGAGAGGAGAGAATGGCAGGGGCCGCTGGAATTACAGAGAATTGTAGGCAAGGGTGAGTCTGTCGGGCCTGCCAGTCTGGACGGGGGGCGGGGCAACCAGTGAGCCAGAGATGCCCAACTTTGTTTGCATTTTTGCAACCTCAATCCACGCCCATTCCTATTTAGTGTGGCCCCAGGGAAGCACAGATTATGAGTTTTCAGTCAAGGACCCAGTGTGCAGATAATTCAAGATGCTGGTTAAAAGTGGATCCAGGTGCTTTTGAGATCAGACGAGCAAGTGGTTAAGGCAGCACCTGCAGGGTACCAAGGACCAAGCCAGGAATTTTCCTGAGAACCAGGGTCTACTCTAGCACGGCAACAAGCAAAGGCTAAGGTTGTGGCATTCTATACTACGGATCGTGGCTCCAATGCTCTTGGCATGGACTACGCTTAAAGCAAGTGTGACCAATCATTCAGCAAGGTCAAAAAAGAGAAAAACCGTATCAGAAATACTGTCAGCTTCCCAGCGAACCTGCCTGGATGAATTAGCTGCACAGCGTGCCGCTGGAGGAACTAGATGAATTCGCCTGCAGCAGCGGTTGCCAGATATGAAGCAATAATTTTGAAGGACATCTGCCAAAAGCATAATTTTTATTTTAGAATGGTTACTGCAGAATGGCTCTTAAAGAGGGGAAAACAATTAGCTAGCAGGACCACCTGTTTGTGGTAAGCCTCTTGGTTCCTAACCAGAGGTCAGCAAACTGTAAGGCTTACCTGTTTGTATTTTCCCATTATCTATAGCTGGGCAACCAGGGGATTGCAAAGAAGCTTCAGATCATTGAAATACAATTTTGCAAATAGGAGAAAAGTGGCAAGACTAAACAATCTCAAATTATAATCTAACGTCTTAGCAGTCCATTCTGGCTAACAATGCTTCTTACAGAAGTATGAATACACAGTGTACCAGGCTCCCACTTATGTCGAAATTAATAGTATAATAGCTTTTGAGTTCCTTGGCCTCTCCAGTTGCCTCTTCTGATTCAAAAAGTGTGGGGAAGGAATCCCTGGGGTGTCTCTTACCCAGTGATCTTGTCCCTTATTTCCTTAGGAAAAGCAGGATAATGCCCCCTCAAAGATATCCAGATCCTAACCCCCAGATCCTGTGACTATGTTAAGTTACATAGCAAGATGGAATTAAGGTTGAAGGTGGAATTAAGCTGCTAATCAACTAACCTTGAGATGGGAAGTTTAACCTGGATTGTCTCAGTGGGTCGTGTCATCACAGGGGCCTTAAAAGCAGAAGAGGACGGCAGAAAAGTCAAAACCAGGGAGACAGCATCGTGAAAAAGACTCAGCCAGCCTTTGCTGGCTTCGAAGATGGAAGGGGGCCAAGAACCAAGGGTTGCAGGCAACCTCTAGAAGCTGGAAAAGGCAAGGAAACAGATTCTCCCCTAGAGTACTCAGAAAGGAACCAACCCTGCAGACACCTTGATTTTAGCCCAGTGAGACCTATTTCAGTATTGTGACTGTGAGATGGTAAATTTGCTACTTTACTAGTGTTTTATTTCTCCTCCACTGCAACTCATACATAACCTGAGAATTCACCTCCCTCTCTCTTCCAGACTGCGGTGGTTCTCCAAACTTGGACACACATTGGAATCACCTGGGCAGCTTTTAAAATACTGAATGCTGAACTTCCCTGGTGGCACAGTGGATAAGAATCCACCTGCCAAGGCAGGGGACACGGGTTCGAGTCCTGGTCCGGGAAGATCCCACATGCCGCGGAGCAACTAAGCCCATGCACCACAATTACTGAGCCCGTGCTCTAGAGCCCACGAGCCACAACTACTGAAGCCTGTGTGCCTAGAGCCCATGCTTCACAACAAGAGAAGCCACCGCAATAAGAAGCCTGTGCACCGCAATGAAGAGTAGCCCCTGCTCGCCACAACCAGAGAAAGCCCACGCGCAGCAATGAAGACCCAACGCAGCCAAAAATAAATAAAATTAAACCTTTAAAAAAAAAAAAAAAAAGCACTGAATGCCGGGTCCCACACATAGAGATTTCTGATTTTATTAGTCTGGGGACAGTTCATGAACCAGGAATTTTTCAAACTCCCCATATAATTCTAATGTGCTGAGTTTAAGAATTGCTGTCGTAGAGGGTGTGATAGATTTCTCTCCGGAATAGAAGCATAACAAGCAGTAGTGGAGAAGCTACACCTGAACCTTGCTTGCTCCTCATGTAAACTATTGGCACAGGACAGTGGGCTCCTAAGCCCCTATATTGATCAGGGTTTACTTGCAAAAAACAGAATCCATTGTAGCTGGTTTAAGCAGGAAAAATACTTATTACAAGCTTACTGTAAAGGCTTACTGAATCATTGGGAAAGCTGAAGAAATAGCTTCCACGACAAGCTTTCAAGAACAGAAAGTCTCAGTGCAGAAATGGGTCACCAAAGGAGCTTCTGCCTCTTCTGTGGTCAGGAAGAAGCTGGCTCCAGAATTGTGGCAGGAAGCTGCTACAATGAGGAACCTGCCACATCAGGAAGTTGCACCATCCCTGCTCTGATACACACCAGCAGGGAGGCCTCATGCTCTGCCTTTTAGTACTCAAACCAACTGAGTTCCTAGACACTGGTATCTATGTTAATGCTGCCTCAGCGGGAAAAAAAATCCCTCCATGCCTGTACTTTTTAGAAAAAAAAAGCAAGTACAGCAGAAATACAGCCTCCATTCCACTCTGCCTTCCAAATCTTGCACAAGTGTATTTGATTGGCCCAGCCTAACAAATTCCAAAACCTTAGCTGCAAGAGAGTCCAGGTTAAAAAAAAAAAACAAACAGAATTTTTTTTTTTTTTTTTTTAACTTTCTAACTTCTGCAGATTGGGAAAGTTCACAGAAGAAAACTTGAATGGACATTGAGCACCAATCCACCATAAATGCCATAGACCCTTCCTCTGGCTATTCAACATCCATACTTACCTTCTCTCCATATTTAAACTTCCAAACAATAACATAATTGTCCCTGTACCAAAAAAAACAAAAAACAAAAAACAAATGTACTCACCTCCCCTCAAAAGGGAACACCCAAAGTTCCATAAGTCTCTGTATCTATCTTTGGGTGATATTTATTCCTTCTCTAGTTCAGTAACAATTCCATCATGATATTCCATGCTATATAAATTAACTTGTAAAATTAACCACCATCAGTAGACTATTTATAAAGTTTTGAGAAAAATGGAAAGGGAGGAGGGAAAATGTTTAATGTATATAAAAACACATAACAGAACAAGGAAGAAATCATTTGTGGTCATGATAGTTCCAGAGGTAGCTGGAAGTCTACAGTTGGTATTTACAACTTATTTCCTCCACAGCCTGTTATAAGTTACTTTTGTCCTCAGCCAGCATAACAGCTGGGCCAAGTTATTTAGCTGGTAGAGTGACCCGGATCTTCATTCTTAGTGGATCTAAACCCTCAGGGATCCTGACTATACTAGATTTCTGTAGTCTTCCACTAAAAGTTATTGTTAAATATATAAATTAAATTAAAATACATATTGAATATATAATTTAATTTAACTTTTACCACTGGGCATGGCACTTCTATTAAGTGTCCCAGAGGATCTTCCAGATTCCAAAAATACCTCTCCCTGCTCCCATAGTAAAGCAGCAACACTATTTCCTCTTGATAACTGGGCTGAAACACTCCTCTGACATAGTACTGACCCCTCTTTTGCCTGTTGGTTCATTTGCACGTGGTGGCCAAAATGGTGAATAGCAATCTCAAGTTCCAATTTAACAGAACAAATTGATATCACGTGCTTCCTGATATTTTCACTGAGAAGGATACATTAGTTACGTAGTATTCCTGCTGAAAATGCATAACCTGAATCTAATCATGAGGAAACAATCCATCAGACCGAGGAAAGAGGCTTACAGACATCCACAAAACAGGTCAATGTGTCCAATTTATTTTTCAGCAACTTCTCCTCAAAATATGCCCTATTTTGAACAAACATGTGAGTCACACATATCTTCCTACTTTGTACCCATCCTAAGAGTTCCATTTGCACACCTCTGATACCAGTCCTCCAATCTTTTTCCTTCCAAATCTCTGGCCACCCAGCTAATCCAGAGCCCATTAGCCATTACCAATGAATCTGTGTTGACCTGGACATCTGAACAGCTTTATTTTCAAGCAACATTGACAAGTTCTTCCCCAAGAGAGATTATCTTTCCCTACTGTTTTTCAAGGTCACTGCTGAGTGGGGCTGTAATGTTACAGAAGCTGACTTTCAGCTGATGCAAGCACATCATATGGATGCATTCATAAACCAGGCTTGACTTTTTTTCTTTCTAGGGTAACTTCTTCATTGGGCTCACCCCAAGGATCTACAGGTATTGATTGAGGGAGAGGGCAATGCAGCAGTGGGTGATGCCCTGGCAGTGTGACCCCTCTGTTCATGCAAAGTACTCATCCTTCAAGACCACTTAATCATAAAGTGTTGGAGAATGAAGAATGAGAAGACCCATTCCTGTAGCTTGGTCAATCAGATAACACCCAGCCCACGACAGACAGCTCAGGTCACGTGGTCACTTGACCGTGAGAAGCAAGCCAGGCCTATTTCTCAAAGAGAGAGTAATCAATTGACAAATAGAGGATAACTTTGCTCCAAACTCTAGGGATGTGTACTGTATCGCTCCTGTAGAAGCTCCATACTCCTATAGGTTCCATGCACCATCCTCATCTGATAAAGACACTCCAGTCACGTGAGATAGTTGAAAATATATATATTGGTCTCTGCCCTGGGTTCCTGGCACAGAGCTCCTAAAACCCTTGTTACTTCCTAAGTGATAAGAACACTAGGATCATCTTGTGTTCCAGTATTTATATCTGACCCAGTCCCTGACATAGGCTCCTAAAGCCTTGTCAATTCCTAAGTGGTAAGAGCACTAGGAGTATCTTCTGTTCTAATGAGGCAACTCTGGGTGGGCTTCTGATGACTCTTGGATGGGGGCCAGTCACCACAAAGACCAAGTCATGATTAGAAGTTTGGAATTTTCAGCACCTCTCCCCCTCCAACACTTCTCCAAAATAGGGAGAGGGGCTGGAAATGGAGTTAACAATTGATTGTGCCTATGTGAGGAAGCCTCCAAAAATCCCAATAGTACAAGGTTCAGAGAGCTCCCGGGTTGATGAACACACACACACACACACACACACACACACACACACGCACTGGAAGGGTGACACACCCCAATTCCAGCGCCAGAGCTTATGTCCCCGAGGTCCTCTCCTGAGGACCGTCCCAGAGCTCCTCCTGTGTATCTCTTCATCTGGGTGTTCATCTGTATCCTTTATCGTATCCTTTAATAAACTGGTAGTCATTAAGTGTTTTCTTGAGTTCTGTGAGATGCTCTAGCAAATTAATCAAACCCAAGGGGGTGTTTTTGGAGCCTCTGATCTATAGCCAGTTGGTCAGAAGCACAGGTGATAACTGGCATCTGAAGGGAGGGGTGGTCTTATGGAACTGAGATAGTGTAAGAATTGAGTAAAATTGTAGGATACGCAGCTGGTGTTGCAGAGAATTGATTGGTGTGGGGGAAACTTCCACACATTTGGTGATGAGAAGTGTCAGAATTGAAGTGTCTATGTAAAAGAAAAGGAAACTCTCAGGGAAGAAACGCACAGTCAGGAAGAACTGGGTTTTTCCCTAAGCAGTTAGAAAAACAGCTGAATTTTTTCCTTTACAAGTCACCACTAGATCGGCTGGATTATTAGGCCAAGTGGTAGCCTGCTTCTATTCCTTTTTATGCTCTGGGCCCCCCATAAAGCTGGCATCTTAAGGTTACTCAGTAAATGAGTCCAGGTAGCACATGCAGATGTGGTATGTGCTGTCTCCAAAAGCCAAAAGAAAGCTTCCAAGCTTGAGCCTCCTTCTTAGCAGAAGGTACAACAGTTAGTCTTTCACTTTGGATGGGATATCTCAAAATGCTCCAGACTATTGGTCTTCCATAAATTTTACTGAAGTGACAGACCCTTGTAATTTTATGATCTTTTAAATATCCTGTCATGTATGCATCTTACCAAGAACACATGCTACTTCTTTTTCACCAGGCTCAATTGAATGATGTCATCAACATAGTGGACCTGTATGATGTTCCATAGCATGGTGTGATGATCAACTTCCCTGAAAACTAAAGTATGTCTGAGCATCTGATACATGACCCAGCCCAGAGATAAACAGGGAAAGTATACTACTATCTCTGTGAGGTAAAATATAACTGAGTCTAGTGTTCTCTACCAACTAGAAGGAAAAAATACTATTTGCTAAATGTATAGGTCCCTTCCAGGTGCTAGAAATTATGTTAATTTGACATGTCGAACAGCAAATACAATTGGAATCACCAACTGATTAAGTTTACGGTAATCCACTGTCATTCTCCAAGACCCATAGTTTTCTTGTATATCTACTATGAGTTAAATGTAGATATGAGAAGAATCATCATCCCTGCACTATTTTAAGCCTTCTATGATGACACTAATCTCTGTGATTTCCTCAAGATTGCAGTAGTTTTTTTTGGGGGGGGTGTTGGTTTGGTTTACTATTTTGATGGGTAGGGGTTACTCCGGCTTCCACTGGACACTTAATAGTTAATAGCTTTTACTCCACAAAACCAACGTGGCTACTCTTCAGTTGCTGAAATGTATACTCCAACTACACATTTAAGAGTAAGGGAAATAATTACAAGAGGGCTTCACAAATTCAGTGGGACCACTGAGAGACAAGCTCAGACCCAAATTTCATTTATCACCTCTAAAGGACCACAGTAGTATTTGGAGTCTTAGGGGATTCATGTTAATGAAAGCTAGAATCCAATCAGCCCTCATCAGTTTTGGTGGTTCTCTTTTCCCAGTGCAGAGTTAAGTTATTAAATAGCTACAGGTTTCTTTGAGGAAGAATAGGAGAAATATTTATGGTACATTTTCTTGATAGGATCTCAGGGTTCTGGTTTCCCCTTCATTAAATGGCTCTAGGTTTATAAACTGGTCTGGAAATTGTGAAGGCCTATGACTTTCCAGATGCACAGTATTTTTGATTATATATATCAACAAGTGGATTCTGATAGAACGGCCATCTCTTCATTCCTAGAAGGCAGATGATCAATTAACTACCAGCAAGGATCAGACTGCCGCTCTGGCTGTGCTGCCAGAAGGTGTTTCCACCTTGCTTCTAACATTTAAGTATCGCTACTTGCTCTCTGCCTCTCCAGGTTCTCAGCAGACCCATTGCAATCAAAATGTCCATTTCAAAAGCAGCATCTCTCACCTTCCTGACTTACAGATGACTTCACTGCAACACTTCTCAAGGATGTACTTCTCACAGTTTTGTTTCTCAATGCTCTGGTGAAAAGTTAGTCCCTTGGCCCTCTTACTGGGTTACTGGATTATATGTGAAATACCTACCCCAATAGTCCTTTCTCCTAAGTGTTTGGATTCCTCCCCCTATGTTATATACAGGTTTCTGATACCTCAATTTCCTTCGACTAGGCCACCATTGAGTCCCAATTCCAGTCAATCAGTCAGGCCAAGAGTTACAACCATTCCCAGCTGCTCCAACTAGAACAATCCAGAATCTCCAGAAAATGCAACCACACCAATAAAGTAAGCCAGATTTAAAATTATGTTTCTTATTTTCTAGCCTAGATTCTCATAATCTATTCCTACATATATTCCCTAGGTTTTTGCTGATATAAGTGAGAAAATCTTGCCATTCCCTAGGTGTGTAAACTTTTGCCTCCTAAGATAGACAGTGTACTTGTTCTTCTGAGTTCATGATGATGTTTGACTCTAGTAATAGATCTAGACCAATGAGTGATAGGAATTGGGGTAAGAGGAAAACTGGCATCCCCTTGCAAGGGAACTCCCTCAGCAAGGTCATTACAGAGTCTCTAAGAAAGGCTGGACCAGCCTCATCAAACAGAGGAAGAGGAGATGCTTCTACTGGCAACAGAGGTTCAATGGAGTTTTGGGGATCTTTGTACTCAGGTGCAGCTGACCCCACCCAAATCGTCCCAGTTCATATGGTCTCACTCTCTCCCAATCAATACTCAAACTTTCGCATAACAGACCTAGTGATTCTGTGAGTTCAGATTATCTTTTAATCATCAACCCACAGGATCAGACGGCATTTGATGTTAGAATGTATCAGCCCTGCAGCTACATGAAATAAATGATTCTTCTAGAAATTCATAGGCACTTCTTGTCCTCTGATCATGCCTTACGACAGTAACTTTAAAATCCTAAGCAGATCATTTTTTCTTTAAGTTCTCTAAGGTAGGTGAAAACAGCCACCCGGCTCCACCGTGCTTGTATGCCTCATTCTCACCGTAGGTGGTCAACAGGCACCCAGTGCACCAAAGCCTTGCCTGCACTGTACACTTCATTCCAGGTGACCCGTATTTTAAGTAACGGTTACACCACTCCATGTCACGCACTGCCAGTATTCCATATTCTAATGCTAATGTCATTGTTGCTCCTCTCGAACCTAATCAAGTCAGAAAAAACAAATCCAGATTTCCAATTCCTTTAGAGTCTGTTGCCTGTAACTCTCCTCTACCAATCACAGTCATGGGCAGGGTTTAATTGCAGAGAACATAAGCCATCCTAGCAAACTGAAGCATGGAAAGGTTTATCATAGGGCATTAAAAAGCTCACTGAGTCATTGGGAGAGGTGGCGAAACAGACTGAGGTTGAGATTTCAGAAATGACTCCCCAGACCATGTAGTCAAACTGGGTCACCAAGGGAGCTCTTGGTTATCCCAAGATTAGGAACCTGCCACCTTCTACACAGTATGACAGCCAAAGCCAGGAAGCCACCGCAATGTGAAGGCCCTCAGGGACAGGAAGCTGGCTCCCCACCAAACCAGACATGCTTTAATCCTCACCTGCAGGATGGGGTCCCTGAGACCTGGCTCTTGGCACCCACAAACTTCTGCTAATGCTGCCGCAGGAAATGCAAATGCCTCTACAACCAGACTTTTAAAAGAAAAAGCAGAAGCAGCAAAGGCATGGCCTCTGCTCATTTCTGCCTTCCAAACCTTACACTAGTGCAAAGTAATGGCTGGACTTAAATCACATCCAGAGCACATCCTGAGGTCAGGGGAGTCTGGGAAATGGGGTGTTTGGCTCTCCAGCCACTACAGTGCAGGAAGTGGCAGAAGGCAGGTGGGGTGGACACTGGGGGGGGATCTACCAAACCCATCACAAAACCCCGATACTGAGTTCTAGTCTTAAGCTCTGACAAAGAACCTACGTAGATATAACTCTATTTGCAACCAATGAGTCCTCCACTGACATTTCTTTATATTCCCCACATACCTGTATAATCCCTGACAGTTAAGAGGTAAACTATAAATTCCAATTGATTGAATGATTGGCTTAGAGTATGTGACAATAGAGAAAGGCATTTATTTTTATTTTTCTGACTCATTGCTAGAAGTCACTGGGAAATGGCTTGTCCATACAGCTGCAGCACAAAATATTTGCTGTTTGTCTTAATAAGATCCCAGAGGGTCTTCTGAATCATCTGAGTAACAGTAAGTTATATTCGGTAACATTGTAGATTAAAGTACATTGTACAATACACTCATTTCTGGAAACTGATATAGGGAACCAAAACACCCCTTTTTTTCCATTCGCTTCAGAAAACAGAGAGCTTACTGTCTTAAGGAAAGGCACACTTTCATAGCCTCTTGCCTTGAAGTCAATAATGTGCCTTCCAGAAGAGTCCCAGTAGGGATAAGCAGCCTATCTTCCCCAAGCTATCTCCTTTCTTATCTTGCATCCAGTTGTCTTGAAACTCCTCAAGTCTCTGGAGTAATCATTGTGCCTGAAACAGAGAACATCTTTGTGAGTGTTTCTCAGAGGAACAACTGACCGTCCTTCAAATACTGCTCTCAGCACCAAGACCTACTGATTTGGATGTATAAATCCCCATGTCACACAGTGTGCCAAGTACTGGTCAGAACCCACACCTCGCACAGCCCACCAGCCTGCTCAGAATTTGGGAGAGCAAGGATCACCCCCGTCCTTCCCCTGCCTTCAGTCAGAACTTTGCAAAATCACTCCCGACCTACAAGAACCCCACTGTTGACTCGGAAATGATATGAGATACTAAATAGACATTTTCTTCTCAAGTCAAGTATCCCCTGTTACTTCCTAAGCTACTGATTGAAAGAGAAACGTAACTATTGAAAGGTGGAAAAGTTTTGTCTCTGAAGCACCCAGGAGACCTCGCCAAGGCCCATAAAGGCCCAAGAAAATGATATTTCAATGATTACTGTGTTTTACTAAAAAGTGAAGGATTTAGGAGGCCGCCCTCACCCAGCAAGGTGGCACACATTGACACGAGCAGACCAGATCTCTCTCCGTGAACAAAAAAGAAAGGAAATGGAGGTAATTATTCTAGTAATTCAATAGCTCCCCTTCCTCCTAAATCACTGGAATAATTGCCTCATTCTTTAGTGGAAACTAAATTATTGCTTAGTAGCTGCTCTGGCTTGGACCTTAAGAGACTTCTTCATGGTGGAGGAGTCTCGCATCTCCACATTCCTACTGCAAACTTCATGTTCCTGGGCAATGTACATATAACCACCCTCCACTTTCTCTCCTTGAATACACTCAAATCCAAACTTTCCTGTCTAACCCAAAATTCTCGAATCTTGTGTATCAAGTAGCATCAGGACCCAGGGACTATTGGCTAGGGTGGAGGTTTATGGCTCCAAAGGAAGGTATTTAATATGTTATTATTTTTAAAAGGAATCATGGACATTTAGATGCCATTTCTACTCCTTTTTATTCTTAAAAAGGGAAGAAGTGAGTAAGAGAAACTTTTCAGGGTCTTGTGCTAGAATCCTTTCTGGCTCTCAAGGCAAGCCCACTAAGTTATCCGTGAAGCCAGCTGAACATTTAAGCCTGGGAAGCAGAGGATCCAAGGATGGCATATGTGCTGAGATAATTTCCCACATTTTTTTCCTTTTGGTGTATGGTTGTCTTAAAACCTATCTCCTAAGCAGTGATTTTCAAACTTTAGTGTTAATAAGAGCCAGCGAAATGTGTTAAAATGTAGAATCTGGGCCCTCTCCCCAGAGATTCTGGTTCAGTAGGACTGGAGTGGGGCCTCAGATAGGGCCGCTATTTGTGGCCACACGGGTTATTCCTTGCACTCCTCTGGGGACACATTCATACTGACTATGATGTGTGTGCCTCCTGCGAGTTGTGCAGTGCACAACCTGCCCAGCTAAACATGGCCGCTATCCTTAATTCTCATACAAGTGGCTCCAAGTTCACACTAAGAAATATAATTTTTTTTAATTAATTTATTTATTTATGGCTGTGTTAGGTCTTCATTTCTGTGCGAGGGCTTTCTCTAGTTGTGGCAAGCGGGGGCCACTCTTCATCGCGGTGCGCGGGCCTCTCACTATCGCAGTCTCTCCTGTTGCGGAGCACAGGCTCCAGACGCGCAGGCTCAGCAATTGCGGCTCGCAGGCCCAGCCACTCGGCGGCATGTGGGATCTTCCCAGACCAGGGCTCAAACCCGTGTCTCCCGCATTGGCAGGCAGACTCTCAACCACTGCGCCACCAGGGAAGCCCAAGAAATATAATATTAAAGGTAACTTGGATATGTTCCCTTTTTGCTATTTAAAAGGATCCAGCAAATACCAGTTCCCTGCTGACCCACCCCAGGTCCCAGCCACTGTTCATATCTACTGGGTATCGACAGTTAGGAAGGGCTGAAGCAGAGGGGAAAGGATAGGCAGAGAAAGAACCAGTGCATTTGTGTTTTGTTACATACAGAAAGCTTCAACGAGAGGCTTGATGTCTAGTCAAAATAGATGTCCTTTCTGAGTGCCACTGGCTGTGAAACAATTGGAATGAAACCAAACACAAGGAGTGCAAAATGAATTGCTCATGAAAACCTTACAACACCCCAAGGCACCAGCATCGTGCTCCCAGCTCCCTGCCCCTCGTTAAAGATGTTGCTTTCCAGACCCATTAATTGGCGAGGGTCTCAATATAGTTAGGAAATGGACTCCACAGGCCCCTGAAACGATAACTGTGCTTCTAGAGAAAGGATTTATCATCTGTCAAGTGAGTTCAAGTCGACGGGTTTTTAATGAGCACAGTTAGGTGCTGATTGGATAAAAAAGAATTAGAAGACTCCATCCCAAGCTTCCCAAGGAGACTGAGGGGAAGAGGGGCACAATTCAAAGAGACAAAGAAATTGGAGGACAAGGAAGAGAATATATCATCAAGTGCTAAGTTACTGACTCTGTCCATGCAATTAGAGTTGAGGAAACCAAGAGACCAGTGAGGCTACAAACGCCACAGGGAGGTCATTGAAGAATATTCCAGGGGCTATGTTCATAAACAGTGAAAATATCTGAGGTTTGAGGGGAGAAACGGACTTGCTCCTTTTCCTGTTGACTGGCATTTCCTTTGATCCCAGCATGGGGCCTGGTTGTGTTCACTTCACATACTCTGGAGCTTTTTACTCCCATTTTCCTGAGCACATATGACTTCTGCTACGTGCTTGCCTGGGCTTCTCAGACACCTGGCCTAGGACACCTACAAGAATAACTCAGCACTTGTGCAAACCTGGCAGTGTGAGGGAGTTAACATCTGGGGCCGATCCTTGGCCGGTTAGGGATGGGAGCTTGTGGGTCCCACTTGTGTCCCCTGAGTGCACAATTCTGAGATGCATTCCTCATGGCTCTCAGATGGTCATAGAAAGATCAGGCCCCAGTTTCCCACAGCCAGGACCAAACTTGACTGTGAACTTCCTATGAATTGTCTCCCCTTCTTTCTCTGTTTCCCCTCTTTCCAATCCCCTAGTCCCATTCCCTGAGGTCACTTCCCAAACTACCTGCATACAAGCCCTTGTCTCTGGCTCTACTTTCTGGAATGAATCCTGGCTAAGACAAGCTCTGAGAAAGATGATTTCTGATTCTGGAATTCGAATATTTTATGCTCAGTTGGCAAAGAACTCTGACACAGGGCTCCGCCCCTAAGCACACTCATGTCAGGACAGTTCAAACCAAAATACAGGGTCTGCTTGATTTGAGGTTTTGCTAAAACTGAGATGTATTTCATGAAGGCCCAGAATATGAGGAAAAGGAGCAGGGGCAGGATTTTATACTTCTGAAGTTCCTATTATGTTCCTATTATGTGCTATACCTATTTGTATATTACTGTTACATAAATCTAATGAGGTAGGTAGACTCATCCCTCATTTAGAGATGAGGAAACTGTGGCTCAAAGAGACCAGGAAGTGACAGAATCAGGATTTGAGTTCAAGTCCAGGGCCCCCCAAATCCATAGCTTGCCCATTTACCTGATGTTTTCTCCCACACACTATTTTATGCATGGGGTTAGGTGCCTTTCTCTCAAGTGTATCAGTGCTCTTCATTAATTCTTGTTTTCAGGTTTGGAACTAGAAATCAGTGATCTGCAGCAACTGGTTGGCATTTTAGTCTCTCCAGGTTGAGGGATGGAGGTGGCCCTTTAAGCAACAGTGAACGCTCAGAATTCTAGAAAGCTGCTCACATCTGTGTGCTACACCCAGGGATTGAACACCAGCCTCAGTTTGGCTCTAGAAATGTAAGACAGCTGTCTGGCTGGTAATGAACACAGAACATGAGTCAGGCCTATCATGGCCTGGGGCTCAATGCTGAGCACACAGTAGGTACACAAGAAACATTTGCCAAATTACCTATAAGCTGTCAGAGCCAAAGCTCCATTTTCCTCCAAGCACCTGTTGAAGGTAAACCACTGTGGGCCACCTAACACATGTCTGTGTCATCCACATGTGCCCACTTGTACCTTCTTCTACACATGAGCCCCCAGAATAATAAGGATCTAAATAAAGACATTTATTAAAGCCACACAGTAGCATTTTGAGACTGAAAAACTCCCACCCGCCTCTCTTGCGCTCACATAGCTTCTGGAGCTTTATAACTCACAGGCCTTTGAGCTGTCACCCTTTATATCGTTTCTACAGGATTAACTAGCTCCCCACTGCCTTATGTCATCCTCTGTGCTTTTCCTGACTTTGTGTTTATTTACTAATTGGCTGACTCTGGTTGTTTCTTATTGATTTCCAAGTCAACCCAGAAAAAGTGATTCAAGTGCAGTGTATTGAAAACTCGGGTCTATATCCCCACACTGCTTCTTTGGCCACGGTGACCCTGTCACATCTCTGGGAATATCTGCTCTCGCCTTGCGTCTCCCAGCCTTGGTGAAGAAGGAATCAGAAGCACTAAACCCCTAGAGTCAGCAATGCTACATTCATTTATTTGTACTTAATGATATATTAATGAGATACAACAACATTATTTCTACACAGGAGAAGTAGGCACTTTAATAACCGTAATCGATTTTCTTGAGCACTTGGGTGCCATGGAATTAGGACTCTCTATGCAGTGTCTCTCAAACTGTGGTCCTTCAACCAGCAGCATCAGAATTCGCTAGAATAATTGTTCAGAATATAGATTCCTGGGCTCCATCCCAGACTTAATGAATCAGAATTTGAGTTTTTTGTTTTTTACAAGGTAACTGTTAACAAGGAGATTCTTGTCACACTAAAGTTTAAGATCCCCTGTGTGTGGAGACCTGCATAGTCCTAAGTGCCAAGCAAAAATTTAATTGGTGCACGTCACCTCTGCCTTTTCCAGCTCAGAGCTCTCAGCCCAGTTCTGACACTGTGTCACCTAATAACTGTTTCATTCTATGCACCATTCTATGTATTGGTGGTAGTGAAAAGAAACCAAGAAGAGAAGAAAAAGCAAAGAATTACAATCCAAGAAGTACACCAATGAGCTGAGGAGGAAATTGACCCAAGAGTAGACCATGACAAGCAAGTCACTCTAACAACATATGTACTTCAGTTATTTCCCACGTCTGTGTATGGCCCTCGGTCGAAATTGGAATCCAATTTTGGTTCCAAAACCATAGTTATCCAAGAATACCTTGGAAGCAGGGAAGAGTTAACCTAATAACCTAATTTTCATTGGGAATGTAGGAGAAATTTGGCTTTATATCAAAGCCATGTGTTGTAATAATAACACTACCACCTTACATTTTAAAAGTAATTTATGGTTTCAAACAGTCTTTCAGGACAATATCTCATTTAAACTCTGCATTGTTGGAGATATCAAATTACAATTTATATTGGGCTTCCCTGGTGGCGCAGTGGTTGAGAGTCTGCCTGCCAATGCAGGGGACACGGGTTCGAGCCCTGGTCTGGGAAGATCCCACATGCTGCAGAGCGACTGGGCCCGTGAGCCACAACTACTGAGCCTGCGCGTCTGGAGCCTGTGCTCCGCAACGGGAGAGGCCGCGATGGTGAGAGGCCCGCGCACCGCGATGAAGAGTGGCCCCCACTTGCCGCAACTAGAGAAAGCCCTCGCACAGAAACGAAGACCCAACACAGCCATAAATAAATAAATAAATAAAACCCAAAAAGTTTAAAAAAAAAAACCAATTTAAAAAAAAAAAATTACAATTTATAGACTGAGGTTAACAACAAACCAGGATTTGATTATCTCCCCAAATAATTTCTTTCAAACACAGTGAGGTCTTGGAACCAGATCAGAAGACATTCTTCAGCTATGATATAAGAAACATGCAAACTCTGACTCACAGACTGAGTTTTCCAAGACAATCCTAATCTCCAGGTATGTAGTTAATGGCCAAAAAAAAAAATATTATGATTTGCCAGAATGAAAATTAGCTCCTCTGATTCACTGGACTTGAGTGTATAAGTTTTGTTAACAGAAGCACCTGCCATGGATCAGGTTCTAGGAGACATATCATGTTTTAAATCACTTCCTGAATTTATTCAAATCTGCCTGTTGAAGAAAGGTTTACTCTCACGCATAATGCCTTTGACCACAAATAAAGTCTCTGCCATCTGTTTTCATGCTAGAAAACACAATTTGGAATCAGTGATGAAATAAATCCTATTCACATAAATCCAAATCTTGTTCTCTTACCCTGGGATATTTCCTGCTGAAATTACAAGAAAAAGAACTTCGTTAATTAAAATGATGAAGTGTGAACATGTGTTATTCAGGAATACCAATACCTCCATCTACATTTCTAAATTATTAACATTCACATAGTCCTCAGTGTTCATGTGTTTATTAAGATTTTTTAAATCAGAGCTTCAAATATCATCATTTTATAAGGTACCGTGATACTCTGGAGGGTGGGAAGCGGTGTCTTAATTTTATGTCTCCTTTTAGCTCTTTGCACCAAATATTTCAAGGATATTTATCACCACTAAGTATCTTATCAAAATGGGAAGACATAGGCAGGTTAGACATTAAAGAACCTGTAGGGGACTTTAAGTCTGATTAGACAAAAGAAACATCATTATCACAGTTGATAAAGGCTGATTCTGAATCCTTAAATCCCACCCCATCATGACTTCTTCTCTGGACTTCTTTTTTTTTTTTTGCCTTTTGAACTCTCTATTCTCTTATTGGTGTACAGAGGTTTCATAAGGTATGATATAGAAACAGGTTGAATGCAGAAAGGAATATGAGAATCTAGTGGTCTTCTAATAAGCCAGACTTTAAGGAGATTTGCAGAAATGTAAAACAATGATACTCTTCTTGCTAAGTTTTTTATTTTTGGAAAATATAGTTATTTTTCATAAATACATTATGTTAACATGTAATGAGCTTATTGTTATTTTTAAATGAATTAATAAGTACTTTGGAAATTTCTCCATTTAATATTTAAGATGGTAAATATCAGTGGATATAAGCAGCATAAATAAAAGCTCTTTGATATTCTAAATAATTTTCAAGAGTGTAAAGGGGTCCCAAGATCAAAAATTTGAGAGGTCCAATCTGGTGCATTCCTCAGCTCCTGCATAATTCTGACCTTGACTCCACTTCCCTGTTTCTATGCTTTCTCTCCCTTATTTTGATGATTCTACTGACAGATTTCTGTATCCCACTTCTCCCCTCCTTCTTCCCTCCTGACTCTTCTCTGAATTACAACGAGGACACAGCTCAAGGGCAAATGGATAGTCTTCAGTACAGCCTGGAGTTTTGCCTCAATCTCCTAGCCCTGCCCTGTGGAGCTGAGCTTTGAAGACCACTCCCACCACCGTTTTTTTTTTTTGGCCCCATAGTGCCAGACCTAGAACAAGGGCAGGCTGAATAGCCTGTTACTTGGCTCATTTCTCTCTAGCCCTCACCATGTTCTTGACTCTCATAATTACCATGACCTACCCCTGAACTAGCCCTTCATGCTTCTTTTCCCTGGTCCCACCCACAAGGACATCCAAGGGGGTTGGGGTCATGCCCAGGCCCAGAGGTTCCTGGTACCTGACTTTCCATCATCCTAGGGAAGACAAGGGATGCAGGGTGGTTCTGTTTATCATCCCTTTGCTTCTCCCAGCGAGAGCCCCACCCACTAGCAAGCTGGTCCTCTTGAGTGTAACTAACCCACAGCAGCGTCCCTCCTTTTGGGGATAGAGTATGGGGAGATGGGAGGAAGCTTCATCTCTGCATCTTGGAAACAACCTTATCAACCCAATATCTCAGGGCCACACATGAGTCAAAGGCCCTCCCTGCCACCTCTACTTCGGACCATGGCCTCACCATTCTCTCAGGGCCGAACATTTCCGGTCATGCTCTTCCCTCTGCGTCTTAAGTCTTTCACACCATCTCTCACATCTATAGCTTTCCATATTCACTGCTACCGCTCTAATTCAGACTTTAATTTGCATACCAGGATTTATTACCAGAGGCTCTTACTGGATTCCTTCATTCATCCATCCATCACTCTATGTCTCTGCTTCCAAATGTCTCTTCCTGAGCACCACTATCTTCCTGTCACGCTTACTTACCAACCTTCTGTATCTTCCTACTGCCTACAGACTGTGGTACAGGAAAATATTAAGAGCATGGATTCTGGAGCTGGTCTATCTGGGCTCCAACCCTGATTCTGCCACTTATTAACTCTGTTACTTTGGGCAAGTTACTTAGCCTCTCTATGTCTCAGTGTCCTCCTGCTGAAGTAGGGATAATATAGCACATATTGCACTTCATAGGATTAATGTGAGGGGTAAATGAATTCATATAGAACAGGGTCTGGTATTTAATAAGCATCCAGTAAGTGACAGCTATTATTACTATTGTTATAGAATGTGGTCCAAGCTCCTTGACCCAGCATGCATTGGCCTATACAAGCTGTACCCTGGAGCTGTACTCTTAAGATGGTAGATGCTCTCCTGGAGCCCCTCAACCAGCTTCCAAAACAAATTAGAAACCCACTTCAGGTGATCGACATGGTGGCCAACGAGCCATTCTCTGCTCTAACAGAATAAATATTTAATTTGAGCCAAGAGCCTAGAAGAAGTACAGAAAGCTGGGGAGGAGAAGTGGTTTTCTCCCTTCTGCCACTGCTGGGGACAGATGTTATGCTCTGAGAAGCCAGAAGGGAAGATTTGAGCTGATTGTAATCTAATGAAGCTGCCAAATCAGTTTTACTTTCCAATACAGGATAATGACTAGTGAGTCCCATGGGTCCTGAGCCAGGGTTCTTTTAACTGGTAGCATTATCTGGGTCAGACCTGTCAGCCTCTATGGGGAATACTCTGGAAAATGTCATCTTCCAAGCCAGAGTGGGAGTAACGTTTGCCACTAAATAGGTGGTGATGGCCAATCTCTGAGTTCATGAGATGTAGCAGGTGAGCACAGAATGGGAAAGGAGAAGGAAGAAGGGCAAGTACACAGCATAATAGACGAAAACAGAACAATACAGGTGGAATGGGAGTCAAGGGAGAGGAGAGAGATGACTTTAAAAGAAAAAGAAAACAAAAAACAAAAAGAGTAGAGATGAAAGGAACTGGGTACTGGGGAATAGAGGCATGTCTGGAAAGAAAATGAGAACTTCCAAGGGGCTTGAGTTCCTGATGGGTTCTGAAGACTTAAAATAGACAACACACACACACAATACACAAGACAGCAAGGACACCCCTCTGTATTCTAAGCAAGGTCGTTTGTGAATATCTGTTAATAAGCTTAGTGACACACTATATGGAAGAATAATCTGGCAAAATAGAAAAACTGTGCACCAGCCAGTTGGATTCTTGAAGCCTCAGAGTCCTCTTCCTGCTCCAGTGGGCTAGTTACTTAGGAGTTCCCCTGATGCTCTAGCTCCTTCTACTGCTTGGAAACAAGGCTGGTTCAATGTGCTTACATTTCCAGACAAACCCGTCCCTGGGTTTGCCCCCAAGGGTGGCAGCAGAGGAGCAGGGCCTCTGACTCCCCGTCCCCTCCCATACCCCAGGCGACTCCTACACTTTCACTCTGGGCCTGCGTGGGTGGAGGAGGGCTTGGCAGCCCCAAATACGCTGTGGGGTAGTGATTTCGTCACCCCAAGGGACTGTGTCAACACCAGTAGTCACCATCCCTCCACACTACCTTGTGGGCTCATATTTCTGAGCTATTTTTTCCTCATATGTGAGTAATTTCATGAAAAATACAAGTGAAAACAGCTTCTGTCACCTACAGAGTCAGGAACAGAGATCAGATTCACAGATCAGATTATCCTTTAGAGGCCCTCCCCACTCCCACCCCAAAGGAAGACAAATAATGAAAATATGGGGAAATGCCAAGGTGTGACATTTATATAGGCAATATTTTTCAAAAGCCAAAAAATTCTTCTCTATTAAAAGTTCCAAACAGGAGATGAATGCATTTGTTGAAAATAAGGGAGCGGGGGAGGCGGGGTGTAATCAAATAAGATGACTCTTTAGACTAGAAGGCACTACTCCGTTTTCTTTTGCTTCTCCTAAAGTTTCTGAACGTTAGCCAAGTGCAGTGTAGCTTCTGTTTTTTCATTCACCTTAGGGCAATGACAGGGGCTTGGTGAGGATGAGATCCATGTTCCATGGCGATAGGTTAGATCCTTAGAGGGTTCCTGAGTTTTTTTCCACTTCGCCCCAACTCCAGGGCCACCACTCTAATCAAGCCACCATCACCTCTCACCTGCTCCCCTGCCACGGCTTCCACTCTCTCCACCTCTTTACTACCCACTCTCCCCCCGGCAGCCCGCGGGCAGGGCACTTCCTCTACCGCGCCCCCTCCCACTTACTGCCCCCGGTGCTTTTCCTTCCTAACACTGACCGCAGCTTGTAAACGTGTGATTGTGAAACTCTTTGACTAGTGGTTCTCTCCCGCTTGCCTGTAAACCTAGGAGAATGGGGACGGTTTGCAGCCTTAGCGCCTGGTTCAATGCCTGTCACATAAGGGCCTGGATCTATGGGGGCCTTCTAGATCAGATCACAGGACTGTCGCGGAAGGAGCAGGAGTGAAGGAGGAGCTGCCAATCGAAGGCCTGGGGCGGGCATATGACCTTAGCTGGCCAATCAGAATCCTCTCCTGAGTTGTTGAAAACTGGAGCGAAAAGCCTTCTGTCTTGGGTTGAGTTCTCCCAGAAGCAGATCCTGAGTTGATGATTCAGGTGCAAGTGCTTTTTAAAGGAAATGCTTCCAGAAGAAAGCAGTAAGGGAGAGGGAGGAAGAAGGATAGGGAAGAAGCCAAGCAATGGAGCAGGCATCGAATCAGGAGGAGGGGGAGGCAACCCCGGAGCCCCAGTGTGGGCTGTTGAGGAGGTGCGGTTAGTACTGGAAGGTCGGCCCAGGTAGCCCTAAGCTCCCGTCTCCCATCTCCTGTCTCTGCCTGGGGTCATGGGCTCTACATAAAAAGCTACCACAGCCACCTGCCTGGGCTTTTGTTCTGGCTCGCTTGTCACCCGCTTTCTCAGACTCTTTCTGCCTTGGTTGCCTCAGCTGAACCCACAGGTTTTGCATTTTGCTCTTCACCACCAGCGCAGGTAACCTGGCTCCAGATGTTAGATCTGTGCGAATTCTCTGCTTGGCGACTCGTGCTGCTTCCCAGGCATGAGATGCCCCCGTGGTTTCTACCCACCTTCCTGGGAGGGAGATCCGAGGCTCAAAGACATTGCCTGACTCCAAGACCCTGTGCTTATTTGGGCTTAAAAGGTTTTTTTTATCTTATTGAAGGACAAACCTGGAATCTACTAAAATCTCTTGATTATTTTAAAATTAACTAGATATTTTTATCAAAGGCAGCTTAAATGACTATGAAGAGGGAAACTACCTTTTTAAGATTCATTGCTCCATTTCTTTCATCCGTCTCCATCACTGATGGTATGAGCTACCGCTTATTAATGACAACAATATGTCAGGCTTCATGCATTCACACATACATGTCATTCTCAGTGTTAGAGAAGATAATTTCCCCAGAGTCACACAACTGGTATTGGGAAAGGCTTAGATTCCAACGTGGGTCTATGTGACTCCAAACCCATGTTCTTTACTGCTTCACTCAACTTTTTTCAGCAATCATATCTCCTGGGCTGAATGCCAAGATCTAAATCATAGGGATTTGGGAGTGTAAGGAGGAGAAACAGAGTAAATCTTTGGAAATGCTTCAGAAATGGTTTCTGCGTATCTGGGCAACAGTCCATGACCAAAGGATCCCAAGTCCCTTACCACTTACAGTTCATTCATTCAACCGATCCTTATAGAATACTCCTTGTGTTAGGCACTGGGTGTTTCTCAGTGAACAGACAAAGCCAAAAACACTGTGCTTGCTCATAGAATTTACATTCTAGGATGCAAGAAGGAGGCTTTGCAGGGAGGTAGGAAATAAACACAAAAAATTAAGTAAATTTTGTAGTGATTGCTATTGGGGGGCGGGGAAGAGCAAAGTAAGGGAAATTTGGAGTGCAATTTAAAACAGGATGGTCAGGTGAGGCCTCCCTGAGAAGGTGACTTTTGAGCAGACTAGGAGATGAGAGAGTGAGGCATGAGGCTGTCTTGAGGAAGAGTGGTCCTGATGGTAGTGATGTGGCAGCTTCACTTGTTCATTAAGCCATTCCGGTCCTACCCACCCCCGCCCAACACCCAGACTCAACTCAGTTTTTCAAGAAGCTGGGGTGACTGGAAACCAGAAGCAGCAAAATTCCCCACCTCTCAAGCCACCTGCCGCTGCAGCTCCTTTCTTGTTTTTTTGTTTTTGTTTTAGTTGTAGGATTTTTTTTGTTTGGTCGGTTTTTGTTTTTACAAACAATGCTGCAAAGAATATTCCTATAAATGTATCTTTGAACATGCACATGAGTAGTTATATAGAATAAATTATTCCTGGAAGTGAAATTGCAAAATAGCCACTGCCAAATTGCCCTCCAAAGAGTCGATTTACCCTCCCGCCAACAGTGTATCAGTGAGTGAGAAGATTAGGATTGTAAATATTTTTACAAAGTACTTTTTCCAAGTAAGGGAGGCAGAAAGGCATTGGGAGCTAACGTCATTAATTAAGAAAGTCCAGAGTGTATCACATCTCAGGGACAGGGTTAGCACATGATGAGCAAATGAATGGCAAAGTCAGGGGCCAGGAGAGGGACTGGGTGAGATGTGAGTTGCTTGAGAGTGGTGTCCATTTCAGAGATTCTAACTTGTGCCTAGAGGCAGCTACTGCATGTAAAGGAGCTGTCCCAGACTGCACAGGTATGGCTTTGTGCAAATCTCACTGTCATGAGTGCAGGTCGTTGGCGTTTTTTTGCTCTTAACTTATTGGTAAGGGGCAAAGCAGAGCTTTCTGTTCCCTATGGCTCTGTAGAGGTGATACTGCCACGTGTCAGCCAAGACTGTTTACACAAACACATTAGCCTCGCTGCTACTCTCCCCTGAGGGAACATAACACACAGCCAAGCACACAGTTGCAGTTTGGGGTTTGAGCTGCATGTAAACACATCCAGCATTTGGAGTCGTGCACAGGAAGAAGGCAAAGCCATAAACTGAGAGGTCAGAGACTTAAGGTTGAACCCCAGGTCTGCCACTTAACAGCTGGGTAGCAAGTTACTTAAGTTCTCTGAGAGTCTTTCTTATAGAAAACGAGGGTATATCCAGACCTCAAAGGATTGTTGTGAAGATTAAACAGGATGTAAAACACCTGACACGATGGCTGGCCCGTAGCACCTGCTCATACAACCTCTTTTAGAAGAACACCATTCAGGACGTCTGGTGGACCACAGAATTAGATGCCACATTTGAGAACCTGAGAGAAAATATGGAAATTTCAATAAGACTCTCCTCAAAAACACACAATTTACTTTCAACTCTGCCCTTCGATTCCTGCGAATCTGAGGGAAAGTGAATATCCACCCTTCAGCCAAGGGCTTTGGAACAATGACTCCAAACAAACCCAAGTGAAATCTGACTTCGATGTCTTTTCTTTTTTTTCTCAGTGTATTTTACAGAGAAAAATACATAAATAAATGAAAAGTTTATTCCAATACAACATCCTCTAAAATGACTCTGTGGAAAAGGCAGTAAGTAAAAATCTTTAGGCTATATTCACTTTCTTTGACATTAACTCATATAACACAAAATCGTTGATTTTTAAATATTTACCACCAAAAACCATTAAACGCAAACGTGGCCAATGTTTGATTTTTAAATATTTACCACCAAAAACCATTAAACGCAAACGTGGCCAATGTTTGTGTAAAGAGTCACCTCTTTCTTACAGTTTTGGACCTTTACAAAAATATTTTTATAAAAAAATAGGGATTTCAATGTTGACTGGTTAATGTTTTAGCAAGAGATGTCAGAAAGATCTTTGGTAAATCCAAGATTTTTTTCTTTGGTTCTTAGCCTCTGTAAGAAGCGAATGATTTCCAAGAATTACCACCAGAGGGCACTGATGCCAAATTGAGTCACAAAGTCACATGCAGTATATTTGGCCTTGCTATCACCGAAATACTCCCACTTAAACAAAATGCCCCCTTATAATTGAGCAAAACTTTGAACAAAAATACCTCACACTAGCACTAACTGAAAGCAAAATGTCTAACTACATTCAAACACTGATATAAACACAAACTATTCAGGAATAGTACACTGGTGTTTTTTCTTATTAAAAGTAGGCATGCATAAAATTTAAAATATGGCAGAACCAAGAACGTGTTCAAAATAACTAGGTACTCATCTTGGGTCTGCTTCTCTGTGATCCTCTAGTTTTCAGCATTTGTATGACTTTTTTTTTATGAGGACTTTTTTTTTTAATATTTATTTATTTGGTTGTGCTGGGTCTTAGTTGTGGCTCGCAGGCTCCTTAGTTGCAGCATGCAGGCTCTTTAGTTGTGGCATGAGAACTCTTAGTTGCGGTATGCGAACTCTTAGTTGCAGTATGCATGTGGGATCTAGTTCCCTGACCAGGGATCGAACCCGGGCCCCCTGCATTGGGAGCATGGAGTCTTAACCACTGCGCCACCAGGGAAGTCCCTGTACCACTTCTTGAGTTTAATGTCTAATAAGCTCCAGTGAGGCTGTATTGCAAAGAATGGGTATCTAGACAAGATGTGGGTTTGAATCCCAGCTTTTCCACATAATAACTTTGTGACATTAACAAAGTCTCTAGGCCTCAGTTTCCTCACCTGTAAGATGGGAGCAGTAATAATTAGCCTGCCAAGCTGTAGTAAGGTGTATGAGACCATGCTTATAAAATCCTTAGCACATTTTGGGTGCCTACTTAATACTGAAATTTACTAGGATTGTATGTAGGATTCATGCATAAAAAGATCCTAAGACTGAAGTTCTATTATTATTCATATATTACATGCATGAAAACTGAGGTTATATAACATGCCAAAGGTCACAGAGCTACTAAGTAGTAGGGAAGTTTACAAAGCTCATGTTTTTACTTTCCACCCTTAGAGGGTGGAGGGTGGGTAGGTGGGCACTGTATACTATGCTTCTTTGCATCAAAGCTGATAAACGATTGATACTCAATAAATGCCTGGTGGAGGTGATGAATTATGTATATGTAGTAACTTCTCGGGGGGAGAAACTGAGATAAAAATACAATTTGCTCTGAAAAGTCAAAAGAACTTTACCACAGCAATGTGTTTTTATCATTATTAATATTATTGCTATCATTATGATAAAATGCATCACCAGTTTGGCAGATTGCAGGGTAATGATATGCAGAGACTATAATTCAGTCTAAAAGGTGCTAAATTTCCAGGAAATAGAAAGAAAGAAAGGCCAACCTGGGGTTCAGCTGGTTCAGAGTTTCTGAGCAGGGAGAGGAGCTAGGCCCGTGCAGGGGGAGGGAACACAAGGGGAGCACTTAGACACTGACAGGTAAGCTGGCCCAGGACCACACCTTCCGCACACCTGGATGAGCCCCACCTCCCCAGCCAGACCCAAAGAACAGCCTGAACCTGAAGGGGCTTCAGCCCTGGGGCCAGTGAGAAAGATGCAATCCTTGTTTGCTTCCGGGCCTCTGTGTGTCCATCCTTGTCACTACTGCCGTCACAGTTCCCTGCCATCAGAGAATGTGTCTAGGTCATCTTTGCATGCCCAGTGCTACACCTAATAGCTCGCTCAGTGACCCTCTACAGCCTGAAAAATTAAAGGCCCCATACTCACCAGCACCGCCGCCACAGGAAGAGGCGTTTGCCAGCATCTGTCCTGAAGCATCAGCATCAAGTGCTTTCAGCCACAGCACCCGCAGAGCTCTGGGACCTGTGTTTTCTTGCTACACAGGCAGTGAGAAGCACAGGCCTGCTGCTGCTACAGCAGGCCAGACAGAAGCTAATTACGGCAACCTGAACCTGCCATGACTAACAGGCTTATTTAATTTCAAATGTTTGTTTGTTGACCTACAAAAATCAAATACAGTGGCCTCACAGGCCAGGCTGCCACTGGGGCCCTGGGAGGGATGTCTGTGTGCGAAGCAATTACGTAGGCCCCATTCAGGCAGGGATTGGATTGCATGGTGATACCTGGAAGAGAATCCACTCTGGAAACCTGTCAATTCTGTGGGGAATGTGGTTCAACTTGGGCAGCGAGTGAAAGGCATGAAGCTGGCCACGGAAGGCCCTCAGCCAGTGAAGGTTCTCCAGCATGAAGGCTAATTTGGGGAAGTAATGAAATAGCTCCCTTCATGAGAATCTACTATGTATCATGTCCTTTAGGTACATTATTACATCTGTTCCTCCCATCTTTATGAAACAGATATAACTATTCCAATTGTACAGGTGAGCCTCTGAGTGATTAGATAGCTTACTCATGGTCATACTGTGATAGCAATAATAATAGCAAATATTTATTGGGTACGTATTAATTCTGAGCTGAGCACTTCACGTAATACTCTCTAGTCCTCATACTAATCCTATGAAGTAAAGATTATTATTAACCCCATTCTCCAGATGAGAAAACCGAGGCTTGGGGAGGTTAAGTAACTTGCCCAAGATCACAAACAGGTACTATGTGGCACAGCCAGGGTTCCTATGATGATAATAGAGTAAGTCTCCTACATACAAATAAGTTCCATTCAGAGAGCGCGTTCGTAAGTAAGTCCAAAGTTAGCCTAGGTACCCAACTAATACAATCAACTATATAGTACTACTATACTGTAATAGGTTTATAATACTTTTCACACAAATAATACACAAAAAAGAAACAAACACAAGCACAGAAAATAAAGAAAACACTTTTAATCTTACAGTACAGTACCTTGAAAAGTACAGTAGTACAGTACAACAGCTGGCATCCAGGGGCTGGCATCGAGTGAACAGGCAAGAAGAGTTACTGACTGGAGGAGGGAGAGGAGGTGGGAGGTGGTAGAGCTGAAGGATCGTCAGCAATAGGAGACGGGGGTGGGGGACAAGCTGCAAATTCACTCACACCTGACCTTGATGACACACGTTCTGGTTCCTTGCTGGATTCAATTCTATCTACCTTCTTGAAAAAAATGACCCAGTGATGTCTGGGTAGTAGCTCTTTTTTTCTCATCATAGATGACACGGTAGCACTGGATTGCTTTCTGAACGGCTGCTGCAATCTTCGTCTACCGTTCTATGTTCAGGTCCTGGGCCTCAAAACCTAACAGCACCTCCTCAAATAAAGAAAATCCCCTTGCCATTTCCTACATTGTGAATCTCTTCGGTTCTTCAGTTACTTCTTCCTCTTGTCTCTCTTCATCCTTTCTCTGGGCCTCCAATTCCATCAGGTCTTCATTAGTAAGCTCCACGTTCGCATCTTTGAAAGTTCGCAACTTGAAGGTTTGTATTAGGGGACTTACTGTAACAGTTAATATTTATGGTAGGTACATTGCTCCATGTCTTTTGTCATTTCAATTCTCACAACAACCTTGTGAGGTGGGAATCAGTATCCCCATTATACAGATGAGGGAACTGAGTCTGGGGGAGATTAAAGAAATGTATCTAGGGAATAAGGATTTCAACATAGACAGTTTTACCCCAGCACACAAGCCTGAAATCACTGTGCTATGCTAGCTCCCTGGGCTAGACATCCTCAGATCGCAGGATGTGAAACTAGGCTTCAGACCCAGTCTATATGGCTCCACAGCCTTTACTGCTTTCTGGCTCTTGATTATACAATCCTCCGAATGAGGTTCTTGTCTAAAAAGCAGCAATTGCCCTTGAAGTCCAAGCACATCAGTACAGGTTACTCTGATCCAAGGGCAGCCAAAGAGAAAGGAAAGTGCATGGAGCTAGAAGGAGACTGGACTAAGAGGGGAAGGACTGAGGTTAGAATTTGAAGCCCATCGCCCAAGTCAGCAGCCAAGCATCCCTGTCCTGGCCAGAGGCAGGCGCAGTCAACACTGGCAGCAAGGTGCCATCCAAGCATGGGAATTTGGAGCAGGCTTGTTATTAATAATAATGATGCAAATGGCCACTAATATTTACTGAGCACCAGTTAGGTGCGAGATATGGTTCTAGGCTCTGACATACATTCTCTCATCTATTATTTCCCCATTTCACACACGAGGTAACTGAGGCTCAGAAACCTGGAAGACCTGCCCAAGGTGACAGGTAGGAAGGGGCAAAGCCAGCACTTGGATCCAGATCTCACCCTAGAGGCCCCAAGCTGAGCTCTTTCTGCCACTGATGTCACTAGTGGGTGAGCTAACTTAGTGCCTCAGTTAATTAGGTTTCATCATCTACAAAATGAGCTCAGAAGTTCCTCTCTTATAAAGGAATTCCCTCCCTCTTAGGGAGGGAAGGTATTAAGGCAGTTCTTTCCAAAAAAAAAAAAACCTGGCAAATCTTTAAAATTTTCCAAGCTGTCACTAAATAAATATACCTGTCACAGAAAGGATGCAGGACCCTTGAAGAAGACAGCACAACATCAAAACAAAATAAACCTCCATTGTTTATTGTAATCAAATCCACAAAATGTAAAATGGAATTGTATGACGTCTCTTGAAAATATGCCAGTTACACACACAGACACAGACACACACACACATACACACACACACCCCTTCACTACCCTACCATTAATGGAGATTCCTCTCTGTAAGGCAGTGGGCAGGTCTGTATAGACTGAACAGTGTGAAGTTAACTTCCAAGATTTGTAGGATGCGTTATGACTCCCCTACCCTCCGTAAGCTCTTTCTGCCCAAAAGTATCAGAGAGCTTTGCTGATAAGCTTAGAAGCTTAGAAGCTTCTTAGAAGCTGATATGCTTTGTTGAATATCTCCAACGTAGTCACAGAACACAGTGTAGAATTTGTCCCAGAAGGTCCCCATCATGAACCAGAAAGAGCCCTTTGTCTTCAGCAGCCTCTCCCCCAATAGTAAGAGAAACCCAAAATGTTCGTGTTAACTTGCTACCTTCACTTGAACTCAGGAAACACATTTTAATTCCTGTTTGCCTAGCTCAGAGTCACAATATCAAGACAAAAAATGCTATCAAATATTTCTTCAAAAATATTCATTTCTACATGGAGCTTTACAAAGCTTTCATGACTCAGGGTGTCTCTGAGTCATCCTTATGCCATATTTATTTGGTAAGAATGCAGAGTCCAGCTTTATTTATGCAAATACATGCACTTTTATTTCATGTTAAGATTTTAAAAAATTCATTTCTGAATGTTTTCATATAACACTAGAATCTTATTACGATGGTAACAAATTTGCACTAAAATCCACATCTTCAGCTGTTCTGTGTGATGGGTTTATTACTCTACATACTGCTCAATCCCTGGAGATGGTCACTTAATTAAATTCAGAGAAGTCTTCATGGATAGAGTCCTAATTTAATGTTTCTATGCCAAGAGTGTCAGAGGTCTCATTTCCGTACAGAAAATTCTACTGCCACAAAAAGAGAAATTAATGAACTCAAATGGCTACTATCTCTCCTAAAACTGCCTGCTGGTAGCTGAGCTCTGGATCTAGGGTCTAGGTTAGAAGAACACCCCCATCAAAGGGGAAACCTCTTTCCTCCACCTACCTGAGCGCCTCTCACAGGCCACTGCACGTCCAGCCAGAAGCAGCCTTTGATCTTAAAACTCCATAGAGATATCACAGGGCTACTGGAACTGCAGTACTTAAAATTCTCACCAACACCTTTCTCCACCCCATCCACCATCTTGGCAGAAATTCTTGTAAAACTGATGAAAAAGAGTCAGTGTCAAGATCTTATGAAAACATTAAGGCTTGCTGTAGAAGGGGGTGTGGGTGGCATTTTTAAGTCCTAGGGACAGTTCCGACTTCTGGTCCTCCTGTCAGGTTTTTGAATTTTTCTAACAAGCTAACAACAAATGTCTAACCTCTAGGGTGCAGGGTCGCACAGCTTAAAACAGAACATGAGCCCTGCTGTCCATCTCACCCACACCCATCCTGCTACACATGGCTTACCTTAGCCTGAGGGAACGAAAGACATAGCTTTTGAAAAGGCATCTTTAATAGAGTAGAATTTTGTCTGTTGAGCATTCTGTCAACCAGAAGGCTTTATGAGAACGAAACTGCCTACACATGTGTAACAGTTATTATGGTTTAAAATGAGAATTTTGAGGTCCTATGATTCTGTCGCACCACCCAGCAGCCACTGGTGTCCATATCCTGAGGATTCTGTTTCCACGGTAACCCTGGCTACACATCTCCTCTTTTCACTGCCCTTTCTCAGAGGAGGACTTCATCCTGTCTCACCTGGTCTGCCATCATCATCTCCTAACTGATGTCCTTGCCAGTCTACCCCGTACATCACACACTGCCGTGTTATTCATCCTGAAGCACGGGTCCAGTTTTTGTCATTCCTCTGCTCAAACACCTTCAGTAACCGCCACAGCCCCTACAGTCTTTGATCTGCCATTGAGTCCTCTCCAGTAGGTGGTCCCCAACACCTACCTTCCTAAACTCATCCTCCAGTGCTAACCTTTTCACAGCTTCCTGTGATTTCCTACCTTCCACCCTTTACTCCTCAAATTTCCAATCACCTTCCTGCTCCCGTTTCTGCCTGTCAGGATCCTACGCCTATCTTTTCAAATAAATGCTACCTCCCTCGTGAAGGTCTTTTTCACTCCAAGTCCACCGTCCCTATAAATAAACACACACCAGATATGACCTCCTCTGAATCCCCATTACACTTTACACTTTTCTGAAAATGCCATAGCCTACCCAGTATGAGAGCTAGTTGTGAGCTTGCCATAGCCACAAATACTTTACAGGGTCATAGCAAATCTGCATTCTTACAATGCTTGGTACAATGTGCTAAGCATGTACCAAATACCCCAGAAGTGTTAGTGGGTGCTATGGAGTGAAGGTATCCACCCAAAATCTATAGTTTGAAGCCCTAATCCCCAATGTGATGGTATTTAGAGGTGAGATCTTTGTGGGGTGATTAGGTCATGAGGGTGGAGCCCACATGAATGGGATTAGTGCCCTTATAAGAAGAGACACCACAAGAGAGATGTTCCCTCTCCCTACCATGTGAGGACACCACAAGAAGCCAGATGAGAAGGACAATCCTCACTAGACACCAAATCAGCCAGCACCTTGACCTTGGGCTTCTAGCCAGCAGAACTGTGAGAAATCATTTTCTGTTGCTTAAGCCACGTAGTCTGTGATAAAATGTTATAGCGACTCAAACTAAGACAGTGGGTGTGTCCATGCAGGTAAACAATACACATTCATTTTGCTTTCAGAAATATTTAGAAGACTTTTAAGTTTTCATACCTGGTAATAAAGAATTTTAAAACAAAGCCTGTGCACTCTAGAGCCCACGAGCCACAACTACTGAAGCCCACGAGCCTAGAGCCCATGCTCCTCAACAAGAGAAGCCACCGCAGTGAGAAGCCCACGCACTGCAAGGAAGAGTAGCCCCCGCTCGCCACAGCTAGAGAAAGCCCCTGCGCAGCAACGAAGACCCACACAGCCAAAAACAAATTTTTTTAGTAAAGTAAAAAGTTAAACGAAAAAACAAAGGCTGAAAGGCTTGAGAGTATATATGATACATGCAAAATAATTAAAATATCTTAATCAACTGAGCCACCTTGCACATAAGTGGATTTGACAATTCTAATGTATAATATTGTGAATGCTGCTATTTAATATATCCCAATGATCTGAAGCCAGCCTTACGTTTCCAGGCCTTGTCCCTTTCCTCTGTGGAGTGTCTTTATAGGCTTTTTCTTTTTTAACTCAAGTTGGTACTGAATTTTTGGCACTCACAAACCTATCACTTTAGCAAAGGAGCTCAAGAAGTAATAAGCAGGCCCAGATTTGGGTTCAGTGCCCAAAATAAAATGCAGTTTCTCCACTTTAATCGGATCCAGCCAAATGGCCAGTCCAATATGCAACATATGTCCAGCCAACTGGTTGGGGTCCATACATTTGGTTCCTTCTGTAGATTAATGAGATTATGGCATTGTTAAAAAGAGGCAGAAAATGCTAATTTGACATCTACCATGATATACTTTACAGTTTGGGGGGTTTCTGCATTTTAAGACATTTTTAATTACTTTGGTGTGCTGTGCCAATGAGGACCATATGCCCGTTCTTGTCCTTCCCCGGCTGTCTCCACAGTCACCTGCACATTCCCAGGCAGTGCAGACTGTCGAGAACTTGCTTATCACAGCCTCTGTCGAGAAGAATCAAAGGGCAGCTTTCTCTTCCACTTGTGCATGCATTTTCTGGTTAAAGCTGTCTCAGAAGAAAATAAAAGTCACTTACATATTCAGAGCTAAAAATTAATTGACCTGTAATGAAAACCTAGTTCAAAACAAAGGAGCTTACCTGGCTTTAAGAGAAAGCCAACCACATAGCAATAGAGGCACTCGCTAAAAGTACCTTCCTCTGTGACTTGGAAAAAATTGGAATTTCACTCATATGATGTACATTATTTACATTAAAAAAAAAATTACTTGTGGTTCTGCAATTTGTCACTGGGCTGTGTGCTATATGCTGCCCCAGAAGGTTGCTGGGAATGATTGATGTGATGTGTCTTAACATACAGGGTATGACTCATCTTTTGCAAATGCTTCTGACCACTCAGAAACTTTAGCAAAGCAAAGTTGTACCTCCCTCCTTCGATCCTCAGGGAAGCCTCATCTCATAATCATCTCCTTGTATGGTGATGAACTTTACATGCAGAGGGTGCTCAGGGTGAAGGTCAGCACAACTTATCCATCCAAACCTTTCCTAAAAGCACATTTGGAGCTGAGGACTACAGTCTCAAAAACAAAACAAAACAAAAACAAAAGACTATGCAAGCTAAGTCATGAATAATAATGGTAGCTGGACACTTGTGAAGCACCTACTATAGGCCAGACATCATTCTGATTAACTCATTTAATCCTCATAATCACACTATGAGACAGATACTTTTATTATCTCTTTCTTACAGATTAAAAAAAATGGAGGCACAGAAATGTTAAGTAATTTGCCTAAGTTCATCCAGCAGGAAAGTTAGAGTCAGGATTTAAACTCAGATAGTCTGGGAAAGACAGCGCCCTTACCTGCTACATTAGAGTAAAAGAAAAAAATGAACAAAGGCCACCATCCTGCTGAAAATATAAAGATGAAGAGAACAAGCTTATTTTTCCAAATTCTATTGAGCAATTCTTAAAAATGTTTTGTTTACCATGAAAGCATTTTAACATTTTGGGGTTCCAAAATATGAAATAATGGTTCATAGATTTAGTTCAACGTTGGCATGATGGCAGCCCTCCAGTGAGGAGGTATACAGGAAAACAATGCAAAACAAAACACAAGCACATGCATCTCAAATCCACCCAGCAAGAGCACAACTGGCAGCAAAGAGAACCCAAGTGTCTTCTCCTGCCCACCCGACACCTTCTCCGCTTACAAGGGGGGAACCTGGTTCTTTTTCTTCTCATGTTTTAGGGAGGCAGTAAAAGGCTCCCAGATGCTGCTGGACAAGCAGCTTCCACACCACCTGGAGGCAGCCAGCTTGCTGCTTGCACAGATGTGTAGCGGACAGCAATGCTGAGCCCAGGAAAAGGGCGGAAAGCAGTAAGGGGGCAGGAGGGCTGTCACGGAACCGCTCCTCGGTGCCAGCATCTCCCACCTGTCCCTGGGCTGAGACATACCCTGTTCTGGAGCTGCTGCAGACCCAGGGAAGTGGAAACGGAAAGCCCATATGGGCTGGGAGTTGGAGCTGAAAAAGATGGGTAGAAAACACAAGTGAGTCTCCACCCGTTCCTTTAAACTCAGGCTGAACCTCAGTTCCAAACCTGATTTCTGGTCATAAGACCATGGGCCAGTCACTTGACCTGCTCCTACTTTGTTCAGGCCACCACTACCTTCATCCTCTGCCTGGTTATCTTGAGATCAAGTCCAAGATTTTTACCATAACCCTTAGGATCTGGCCCCTGCTTACCTCTCCAGCTTCATTTCTCAGTCCAAATCTATATTCCAGCCAGGGTTAACTTTCAAGGGTCATGTTAGTTCTCACCTCTGGGCCTTTGTATATTCTGTTCCCTAGAAACACCTTCCCACCCTCTCCCTTTTTTTTTTTTTTTTTTTTAAGCTAGCCAACTCCTATTCACCTTTTAGGTCTCAGTTGGATGTCACTTCCTCCAAGAAGCCTCCCTGACTGTCTCCTGTGTGCTCCCATAGCACCTAGTGCTTATTCGCATGGAGCACTTATAATCAAGCCCATCGTAACGGACTGCTTACTCTTCAGTATCTCACTGTGCTGTGAGCTCCTAATGGGCACCCTCCTGCTACAAACTTCAACAGCACCCTGTTAAGTCATGTCTCTTACCTCTTTTATGTTTCTCTTTCCTGCTAGATTGTAAGCTCCAAGAGAGCAAGGACCTGTCATTGCTATAGCCCTAGAGCCTAGCACGGTGTCTAGCATGTAGCAAGAATATAATAAGTATGGTTGACTGAGTGAATAAATAGACTTCTCTGAACCTCAGTTTCCCCATCTATAAAATGGGGGGAAATAATATTCATCTCAAGAAGTATGTGAGAATCAAATGAAACAGCATGTACAAAGCACCTGACACAGGGTGGGAGCCCATAAATGGCAGCTATACTGACCAGCCAGGACACAGCTTCCCGTTCCAATCACCCTCTGAGTCTAGAGAAAGTCTGAATGCAGCAGGTGCTCACACTGCATCTCAAAAATATCACCATCACTTCCCTTAAAATTCACTAGAGAGGAAGCCACACCTCTGCCACTAGCAAATACCTATGTTTGCCAGAGCTGTTAATTAGTCAATAATAATGTCTTAACCATCAACATATGCTAGATTTTCAACACTCTTCACATACTTATTTGATATCCAAAGGAAAAAAGTCATCAAAGTCATTTCCAAGAGTCATTTATTCATGGTCTTTTTCACCTTCTCTGTCTCTCTCTGTCTCTGTCTCTCTCTCTTACACACACATACACACACACACACACACACACACACACACACACACACAGAGTCTCCAGGACCCTGAAAAAGTTTTCAAAGGACAAAGAGATAGCCATTCATTCACCATCCACTGAGGGCTCACCCAGTGCCATCTAGAGGCTGAGGCAGAGGAACAAGGACAGATGAGACACAGGCCATGCCCCTTGGGTGTTCACAGTCTACGAGGAGGAACAAGCACATAGACAAGTAGTAAATGGAACAAGGGTGGGAAATGCGGGGTAGTACCCGGGAAGCCCAGAGGAGGGAGCTAAAGCACAATCTAGTCAGGCTTTAAAAAGGACTTAGGAGCAGGCTATTTCTGACTTGACTCTTGGCTATTTAAAATGAGGCTTTAAAATGGCCTTAGAAGCAGGCTATTTCTGACTTGACTCTTTTAGCTACACCTTTGGCCCACTTGCTCTCATTCTGTCCTCTGTGAAGATGGAGAGCCGTTCATCAACATCTTCCTCATAATAACGGCCTTGATCCATCATAAAGCCCAGCTCTAATGAACACAAAAGTCACCAAGGACACGGTCCTGGTCTGAGTATTTCACCGTCACAGAAGTCTGCAAGACAGGACTTGGAATCAGTCCAGTTGAGCTAACAGGAGCTTTCTGAGCACTAGCTATTCGACCCTTTCATAGATAAGCTCTTCGTAGGTGGTTGTGCAAAAATATCCCTCTATTTGTTTCCTCTGAGGGCTACTTTTTAAGTTCTGACTTGGTCTTCAACCCTCCAAGCACTTTATTTTGTGTTTTGAAAAGCAGGGCCCAGCTGAGATTCAGAATCATTACTAAATTAAAAAAAAAAAAAAAAAACTCGTATGAATTATAAATGCAGTCAAATCTCATTTTCAGGTCTTGTTAATGAGGAAGGACCCATTTCTTTCTGTTCTGAGTATACTTTCAGAGGAAGGCAATGGAAGAATCTATCGCCAGAGACAGCCTTAGGAGCAGGTGGTGGAATGTTCCTCCAACAGCTGTGAGCTGGGTGCTCAGAAAGGCATCTCTGACCAGCGCCCTCTCCCACAAGCCCTGCTCTGGACACTGGAGTGGCCACCGTGGGGAGCCTCCTGAGATACACAGGACTGTTATCAGGGAAGAATAACATTTTCAGTTCACAGGGAACAACTTTTCTGATAACTACTAAAAACCACCCACAACATATCCAGAGAATGAGTGGCTGGGAAACAGACCTGGTAAAATGTAAGCAGGGGGATACACTGGCAGACGGGGTGCCCTCAGCTCAGACAGGGTGGTCATACAAGAGCACTGGTCCCTGGAGGAGTATATTAGTTTGCTGGGGCTGCCACGAAAAGGTACCACAGGCTAGGTGGCCTAAACAACAGAAATTTGTTTTCTCACAATTCTGGAGGCAAGGAGTCCAAGATTAAGATGCCTGCAGGGTTGTTTTTTTCTAAGTCCTCTTTCCTTGGCTCATAGATGCCTGTCTTCTCCCTGTGTCTTCACATGGTCTTTCCTCTGTATGTGTCTTTGTCGAAATCTCCTCTTCTTATAAGGACGCCAGTCACATTGGAGTAGGGCCCACCCCAATGACCTCACTGAACTTTAACCACCTCTTTAAAGACTATCTCCAAATGTAGTCACAAGCTGAGGTGCTGGGGGATAGGACTCCAACTTATGAGTTTTAGGGAGACATAATTCAGCTCATAACAAGGAGTGAAAAGGGAAATATGGAATGAGGAAAAAAGGGATGAGGCTAGGAATCCACCAGGGTGGCACTAAAATGGTTTTGATCAGGAAAGGCTGGGGGGTGGGAGTGGAGGATTTCAGCCACCGCCTCTCTGCTGAAGACTTCCAAGCCAAACTATCCAGCTCTGACCTCTCTCTCAGAGACAGCGCATTTCCAATGCCTACTGGATATGTGCCACCTGCATGGCCTGCCAACATCTTTAACAAACACAGGAAAACTCAAATTGAACTCGTTTCTGATTTCTATGATTGCTATCATCAAACTTCCAGGAATTTTTGATCCTTTCCCTCTTGATCACCAAGGCCCTTTGCCCTTGCTTTATTGTATCTTCTTGCATCCATTCCCTTTTCTGAGGCTGTGATTGCCATCACATCTCCTCCGGCCATTATTATCTGGACCACTGAAAACATCTCCCAACAGGTCACCTTACCTCCAGGCTCTGCTATCAACTCACCTACACATACTACTCTCAGATTCACCTGTCTAAGCACTGCTTTCAGCATGAATGTACCTGTACTCTGAAACATTCTATGGCTCCCTGCTATCACCAGGAAAGATCTTAACTATATAACAGCATTTGAGGCCTTCCCTTCACGTCTGAGAGTCTGCTCCTGCCCTAAACATTCTGAAAAACATTGAAAATGAATGAATGAATGAACACTCCTCCCCAACCCTCCCTTCCATAAGATGATCCTCTTACTTACGGCCATCTTGTAACATGCCATGTATACTCTCCTGTGCCCAGCATTTCCTCCTCTACCTGTCCACAGCCAACCTTTCTTCTAGTTCCAGCATCCATCCTACTTCCTCCATTCCTACCTTTCCTGATTACTGAAAATATCTTCTATTTCCCTCAACAGCAATTACTGTCTCTAGTACCCCATGTAGCCCTTAAGCATGATACTCTTTTATATTTTCCACTATCTGTTCCTGTGTAGCTTACTGCATAACTACATGTGTGAGTGTGCTTTACTCCCTAAACTCCACGAGGACAGATATCATGCATTTTACTTCTTTGCAATCCCCAGGACACACAATAAGAACAATAGCCAAAAACATTCACTGAGTGTTTACCACGTGCCAGGCACTGTGCTGTTTTCTAGCATTATCTCATTTAATGCAAACAACAATCCAACAAAGTAGGTACTATTACTCTCCCCATTTTACAGATGAAAAGACTGAGGTTAGAAAGGTTAACTGCCCCCAAATAACATAACTAGTAAGTGGTCAAGCTAGGACTCAAACACAGGGCTGTGTGACTCCGAGGTCCCTGCTAATGGTACCTTTCACAGAGTTAGTGATGAGCACATATTTATGAATTAATTAAGGCTATCCCTGCTACCAAAGCAATTGGGGTGTGTGGCAGGCAGAATAATGGCCCCTAAAGGTATCCATATCCTGCTCTTCAGAGCCTGTGAATGCTATATTACATGCCAAAGGGGCTTGTGTCAGATTTTTAACCTACACAACTGTTAGATAATGAATTTTGTTGTTTTAAGCCACCAAACATGTGATAATTTGTTACAGCAGCAATAAGAAACTAATTCAGAGCTATAGAGTCCCAGCTAGCCCTAAACTGTCCTGATGAATGGACAAGGCCCTGGTGAAAGGTAAATAGACTGCTTTCTATAGAACCCAAATATCTGCCTTCCACATCCATGAAAATCCTTCATAGACAGACACTGTACCATTCCCAGGATCACCTGTTTCCTGACTTGACCCTTTCCCATCCTGTTCCTGCACTATTCTGAAAATGGCCTTACCAAGAAGGACACACATGTTCCTGACAGAATTCTCTCACGAAGATTATTATTACAATCAAAACATGTATGGTATCCTTTTAAAATATCATTACCTAGAGCTTTTATTCCGAAGCACTTCCCATGTATTATCCCAGGCGTCTGTGCCAGCCCTTACGTGTGCATAAATGGCAGTTTCAAGTGCACACCGTGGTTTTTGGACTGCAGTTGTTGAGTCAATTCCAAGAATTTTACTCTTAGGAAGCCCAAATAGCCCTGCAGAAAACTGTATTTTTCAGAATGGCAGGAAAACCAACAGTTGTGAATTTTTTCGTACTGTCTTAAGTAAGTGATGTGCAGCCAGTAGGTGACAGAAGACTTTAGTACAGACTCATAGACCGAAGTCCCTTTTCGTTGAGCCACCCTGACACTGGGCCTTTACCTAATTGGTTTTCTAGGGTCTCTAGCCATGTCTAGGCTGTGGACACACCTGGTAGGGTGGTGGTGTGGACACATGGGTGGGGTGAGAGCTGGGATCCACATTTCTAATGCTCCATTCCCTGTCCAGCTGCCTCTGATGGATTTCCCATAACCACCTGGACCATCACCCCCTCTGCCCCTTACCCTGTAAATCAATAATGAGTCCATTACATCTTAGCTAGGATCACTCTGATGTTTATGTGTCTACAGTAATGGAAACAATAATAGCTTCCACCCTGCTCTGTTCCAGGTACATTACATGCACATTATCATTTAACATGCAGTTTAGCAGCGTAATTAAAACATAAACTTTCGAGCTAGACCACCTTGTTTCCAGTCCTACTCCCACCACTCATCAGCTGTGTAACCTTGGCACATTCATTAACATCTCTAGGACTCAGTTTTCCCATCTGTGAAACGGCAATTTAAAAAGTGCTTCTTTATAAGGTCGTTGTGAGGGCAGAGTGTTTAGAATCCCATTACACAGTCAATACCACTTAAGCGTGTCAGCGCTTCTCGACCTTGTGAGGTACGTATAACACCGCAACTCTGAGAAGTATCAACCTGCCCATGGTCACGTAGTTTTTTGAGAGGCAGAGACAGGATTTGGAGCGAGGTCATTTTGTCTGTAAGGCCATGTACTTTCCACCCTGCCTCACTATGTCACTTTTGTCCCTGATCCCTTCTGAACCACCTTCGTCCTGCCCATCCAAAGATGAAATAGGTGGTCCCCCGTGCCCCACTTCCACCCCGGGAGCTCCCTGGAACGCTTGAGAAAACCAGAAACACTGAGAAGTGCGCCCCAGAAAAAGCCAACCAATCTGCTCTTGGTCCGCCTCTGCCGGCCCTGGCACGTGGGCACGGGCCCTGGGCGCAGTGGGTCCCGGTTTCTGAGCTGCACGCAGAGGCCAGAGGGTAAGAGGCTCGCGGGTGGCGCGCGGCGCGCAAGGCGCGCACCGTGCGGGCAGCCTCGCCGCGACTGCTGCCCAAGTGCTGCCTGGTGGGAATCCCTCCCCAGCTGGGGAGGAAGGCAGTTGTTTTCCTCCTAGTGGAACGTTCCACTTGAAATCGTTCCACAAGGGCTGTTCTCGCCTCCGACTCCGGGAAGAACTGTAATTAACACAGCAACAAACGCCCACGATGCTAACTGGCAAAGGGAGTGTAACACGAGCGGCTCCTCCAACCGAACTGGGCCAATTGCTTTCCCTTCTTGCCTCCCCATTTGGTCTGTTTTGGTTCCGCAGTCATCCAACTGTGGCGTTTCTTAAAACATGTCAGTGGCTGGTGTTTGTGTTTTGGGTGGAACAGTTTCACACACGTCGCTGGAGACGGTGCTCCACCAGCTGCTGTGCTGGGTCCTTGCTTTCGGCGGCTTCGGGAGTGTCAGGTAGAAAAATGAAGAAGCGACTGCAAGGGTGGGAGGGAGGATGAGGAAGGACGCCTGCCTTCTCCGGTGGTCTGGAGTTGGGTCGGTAGCCTCCCCCGGACAAGGGCGGGTAAAACCGGTCTGCCGGGTCTCCAGGGGGAGCGGTGGGAGAAGGCCCAGGTGAGTCGCGTCGTCGGCTCGTGGGGATTGCGCTCACCTGGCGGCAGCGCTCCGACTCCGGCTCGAAAGCCCGGGCACTGAGGCAGCGAGAGAAGCGAGAGGGGCGGGCCCTCGCGGGTCCTGGAAAGAGCGCTCGGAGGCCAGCCCCGCGCGACCACGTGCGGGCTTGTGCGGATGCGGGGAGTTGGGGGCGGCCAGGGCCGCGGGGAGTGCCTGCCTCCTTCATCTACTGTTATCAGGGTCTGATCTCTGATGCACCCGTTACAAATAACCTTGCCCCGGCCAAGCGTGGCCCACCAACGACAAGGAGCCCTGGCATCGCTTGGGAGCTTATTACATGCAGAATCTCAGGCCCTTCCCCAGGCCTGTAGATTCACAATCTACTCTTTAACAAATTCGTACGTGATTTCTAGACACACGGAAGTTTGTGTAATGTATATGCCTTTCTCTAACGCCTTTCCATCCTATAGTGTCAATACATTACCTTCAAAATCTGTGTCCAAAACATGGCTTTTGGAAAAACGTAACCCGGCTCTCAGCTAAAGGTCTGCACCAGTGTGATGTTTAGCAGCAGCTCTCTGCTAATTACTGCTAATGGGGAATAAGTGGATGGAAGGCAGAGCCAGCTCTACAGTCCAACCTGGAAAAACTCAGAGACTAGATGGGGAGCCAAAACCCAAACAACCCAAATAGCTATATGAGATAACAAAACCCAAATAACTATGTGAGATAATAATTCAAGAGGTTACACAAGGGAGAATAACTCGTATGAACAGCTTAAACAGTAGTGCTACATATTTAGTAAACTCTACTAAATTCACTGTACCACCAATTTTGTATGTGTGTTCTCTATATATACAGATTCATATATATAAATGTATGTATGTATATGTGTGTGTTATATACACAGAGAGAGAGAAGGGGGGACACAGAGACAGAGTATATATTCTAACATAGCGCTTCATACATAGTAGGTGATCAATATTTATTGAATCAATAGCTGGATCCTGTTACAACATATTCTACTGGAAAGAGAAGAATTTTGTGTTTTAAACCAAACCAGCATGGATCTGTTTTAAAATCAAATGTATTACCGATAACCAACAGTGCATTTAATATGTCCTTAAAATATTACTTATACACACATCCACCATAGATAGATACATGGCCCCCATTGGAACACGATGGACTGTAGGAGCCCAGAGTGCTTCTTCAAGAATCCTGCTGTTGGGCTTCCCTGGTGGCGCAGTGGTTGAGAATCTGCCTGCTAATGCAGGGGACACAGGTTCAAGCCCTGGTCTGGGAGGATCCCACATGCCGCGGAGCGGCTAGGCCCGTGAGCCACAAATACTGAGCCTGCGCGTCTGGATCCTGTGCTCCGCAACAAGAAAGGCCACGATGGTGAGAGGCCCGCGCACCACGATGAAGAGTGGCCCCCGCTTGTCGCAACTAGAGGAAGTCCTCACACAGAAACGAAGACCCAACACAGCCAAAAAACTAAATTAATTAATTAATAATAATTAAAGGTGCTAATGATTAAAAAAAAAAAAAAAAAACCAAATTCCCAATGGTGCATGTAAAATACCTGGATAAGCATCATGTCAAAAAAAAAAAAAAAAAGAATCCTGCCAAGTCGTCCCAGTCAGAATAACCCAACATGCTTTCTACATGTCCATGAAGGCCTCCCAGGCCACAGTACCCTCATAGATCATGCACTGTAACTTTTTTCAGAGTTGTTTCAGTCTTATGAGTTATTGATCTGCAAGCCAAACATTTTCAAACTGAGGCTTCACTGAATGACCTCCAATAATAGCTTCAATTTATTCTGTCAAGTACTCAGAGTTCCCTTATGGGGCACTTAGTTGTGCATCATGAGTACCAGAGAGAAGCAGGGGTGGAACATCCCTCACCTGTTGGTGGTTAGAAGGGTCTTTACAATTTTAAAATTCATTTATTTTTTTTTTTCTCGGCAGTGTTTCGTTGGCATTAACCCACCAAGAGACGAGGGATGCTCCACTCCTGCCTTCCTCTACACACTATGCACAACTCACATGACGGCGTGCCTATTTAGGGAACCAAGTACTTGACAGAATAAATTGGAGCTATTACAGGCCATTCAGTGTGATCTTCTTGAGATATAGGCAAAGAAAAGATGATTCTACCTAGCACAGTCAGGGCAGCCATTGGAAAAAGACAATCTTTAATGTTTGCACCCCAACCAAATTAGGCTTTTCAGTTTTACAAAAGTTACACTTGTTTCATCATCAGAGTTCAGCAGAGCTTATCCAGATCCACTATCTAACAAATTCTGTTGGGTAAAAATGAATTGTCAAGTGCTGGTGAATAATGAAAAATCAAAGTGTCTACATCCTGAAAGTTTTCTTTGCCTCCACCATTATATTAAAGCAAAACCAAAAGTTCTTCCCAAAACTTTCAGGAGAGCTGAGCAGCAAATATCCAAACTGGAAGAGAGTAATCCATTTTTGGTGGGCAGTCCACAAAGCTACTTTCTCTTGTACCATTTATTTTAAAATATTGGGAATCTTGACATTGAAAGAATTCAAAATCCGTTTCAAATGAGAACTCTAGAAACAGATTTGAAGAAATTGCCACAGGGAATGTTGTTGGTAAACTTTACAAACGGCATTATTGGTTTGTAAAAGTCACCAACATATTGTCATGATTTTGGTAGAGCCAGGCACGGTATCTGGGGAAAAAAAGCTTTCATCATCAGCAATGTTGAGAACCATAAAATCAGCAATTAGATTTAGAGAAAAAAAAAAAACAGTGGGAGTTGAAAACCACAGTGATGCAGTCAGCTGATCTGGATCTGGTTAAAACTCTGGCATAGCATGGGCACCAGTTACTATCTTTTGCTGATAGAAACCGAAGGAATAAAAAACAAACACAAATGACAATAGGTAATAATAAAGATGTTTATTGTTCTTTCCTAGTGGCTTTTCTGATCATTGTTTCCCAAATATGCCACGAAGAGGGTTTTTATTGCTCTCGTAAAAGAAAATATTTAATAGAAAATGTGTAGGAAAAAAATCTATGAGGACATTCATTAAAGAAATTTGAGATTAATAATGGAATTTTTTTTATCCCAAGCAGAATTTGATTTTGTAATCAGAAAAAGCAACGAAGATACATCTTTAAAATTAAAAACATCTAAGGGCTTCCCTGGTGGCGCAGTGGATAAGAATCTGCCTGCCATTGCAGGGGACAGGGGTTCGAGCCCTGGTCTGGGGAGATCCCACATGCCATGGGGCAACTGGACCCCTGTGCCACAACTTCTGAAGACCACGCACCTAGAGCCCGTGCTCCACAACAAGAGAAGCCACTGCAAGGAGAAGCCCGCGCACTGCACCAAGAGTAGCCCCCGCTCGCCGCAACTAGAGGAAGCCCATGAGCAGCAACAAAGACCCAACGCAGCCAAAAAAATAAATAAAAATTTTAAATCTTAAAAAAAAAATTAAATTTAAAACATCTAAATATTTATTCCAGGAGGAAGAATAAGATATCAGGTGAACATACTCATAGACTGTGGTTTTGATATTGCTGCAGATGGACATTTGTCATCCTTTGTGGCCACCCGCCATCTGAGCCTCTTTCCAATGTTTGAAGAACGCCCCTCCCCAGTCCCATCTCCACTCCTGAGGAAGAGCCCATTTCTCACTATAAAAGTTGAAAATGCCAGGCTCTGGACTTCTCAGCCTTCCTGTGGCTCCATTTATTAGATGTGTCCCCCTCAGTCTCTAATTAAAAGGAGAAGGACTGTCCGAATTTACTGTGGGGATGGGTGTTGGTTGCAGCAGCATCAACATCTAATTTTCAGAGGCACAAATGACAAGAGTTGCAGCTGGTGGCACCAATGTAAGGGATATGAGCAGCACAAGCTGTAGGGTCTGGTATCCAGAGAAGGCATGTCTGCAACTTATTTGGACATTGTTCTTGGCCTGAGCTTCCCCACAGATCCTGTGAGCTGCCCAATATGTTTTAGATGAATCCTTCAGCTTTTGAAATCACCTAGGTTTCTTTGACCCAATTACCACTCACGATATATTGGAAAACTGCAAAATGATTTGGAGCAATTATATCCATTAGAAAGAAGTGAAAATGCAATTTCATCAAATCTCCTTTGGGATAAGGCTATTCTAAAGGCAGTCCCTTTTGCCACCAAGAAAAGTAAGAGAATAAGCCAGGAGAGTAAGCCTGTATATCTACGAATTTAAGTCTGGAAAATAGAAGTGACAACTTTTATTTTTAAGCAAGTGCTAATTCTCAATAAGTTTTTAAAGTGATGATTAAAGTATTGTTCAAAATTCTCTTGAGTTGTTTTGTAATTGGTTAAAAAAAAAAATAGAGAAATAGAGGAGGAGCCAGAGAATTCTAAATTCATCACTAAGTACATTTCAAGCAGACCGTGAAAGGCTTGAGTGAGAACCTCTAGGAAACTGTGAGTGAGAGCATGAAACAAGCAGAGGTCAGCTTAGTTGGATGACATTGGACAAGGATGCTTTCCAACATGAAATCCATGTGATCTCTCAAAGAAGAATGATCAAAACTGTGCCTGGAAACAGTTATAAACCAGCCAAACGTGACACTTACTATCCAATAAATTATAGCACAAAATAATAGTTAACACAAAAATAGCAACAGGAGAAACAGCTCTCATTAGAGGATCAAGGTTCAAACAAACTTTCCCTAATTTCAACAGCATCAGGAAGTTATTATTTAGCATTTTCATAGATAGCATTTAATGTTTTCAGAGTGTTTTACCAACAGCAATTAGTTGTTCTTCTCATCAACCTTTTGAAGTAAGTCAATAACATTATCCCCATTTTAAAGACAAGCAAGGCACTGAATAAATATGTACAGAGCATGGAAACCACTAACATAACCCTCATGTGGATCAATTCCCATTTTTCTATCACTCCCATCTTAAAAATATGTAAAAACACCTTTTAAAAATTGCCTCATTTCAACTCCCATCAAAAACCCAATGAAGTAGGCAGAATTGCCTCCATTTTGCAGATGAAAAACTGAGGTTCATGCATATACATACATACCCCTCACATCAGAGAGGTGGTTGCCTATTTTGTCTGCTTGTAAGTCCTAATTCAACCATGGTCCCAGAGTCCAAGAGGACTGGAGCTGCCCAGACAGACAACCTCCAACTCCTGAGACAATTCCCTTTCAAAGTGAAAGAAGTTCCCAAGCATCTGTGCCCCACAGTGTAATGGGTTTTATAAGATCTGTTCTAACTATGAACAATTTTGAGCTTGTTTTATTAATAGCAGATCTATGGACCACCAATCCCCTCAGACAACTATGAGGACCATTTTGAACAGAAAGATGGCACTTGTTACATGTGAAAACAAAACTACCAAACTCCCTGATGGCTTTAGGAAAAGCAGTCTTGTTGAGAATAACATGAGCTGATTGGTCTTTGAGAAGAGTAATTCAAAACTGGGCAATCAGATTTAAGAAAATAGTTTTGACCAAAACAGAATCAACTTAAACCTATTCACAAAGGTTTTCATCATATATGGTATTTCTTCACAGAAAACACAAAAATCAACCATACAAGTATATCTTTTTTTATTGTCTGTAATTATACTGGACTTCACGTTTTCCTTTTGTGAGAAGAAACGTCAACTGTGTATTTCGTTTTTAACTTAGTTGGACTATGCTAAATGTTATCAATTACAGCAAAATGTGAATAATGAAAAAGAATAAGTTGTTAGATCATAGTCTGACCTCCTTTTCCCCACCCCCCCACTGCATGAATATTGACTATATCAAAGCAAAATAAATTGGAATTAGTAACATGCTATTTTCCATTCTTCTGACAATTAAGCTTAAGTGAAGCAAATTTGGCCTTGAAGTTTATAGAATTATTCCACATTAACCAAAAATGAGCTAGAGCCAGTCAGTGTATCTTCAGTCACTACTCTGCAAATGATGTTTTGTTATCTTGGAAAAGCTGCTTTCAGAAACTTAAGTTTTAATACACAGTATTTCTTAAACCTGTCCTTTCATTATAAGCACATTATAGTAATTCTGGTCAAATGTTTATTTTCTTTAGTTGCATCTTACTGAAGCTTCATCTAAGGAAAGCACCAGTTGGAGAGGCCAAACGTGAGCTATGAAAGAATTCTACAAATAGAAAATGACTTAAAAGCTTACATTGGGGAAATTCCAAAAACAAGGACATGCCAAAACCCAACAAGTCAACAAACAGGAATTTCCCTTTAATACCTTCCAGGAGTCCTTGTTATTTAGCTCCACTTACGAATTGAAGCCAAAGGCCTTCCATGATCCCCTTTTAAAATTATTTTTCTTCCTAATTTAAGTACTCCAACTTTGAGCAGAGGTATAACCAGAAATTCCTCCCTTGAGGGAGTTCTGAGAGCAATGCCACCCTGTTCTCACCAGATTACCTGCGGGCAGCACAGTGTATCGGGCGCCATTTGAGGACACCAGGAAAGAGGTTGTGAAGGGGCTCAAACACCAGGAATGGTGAGCAGCAGAAATCAACAAGAGTGAGGGGCCATGACCAAGCCGACGGTAGCTGGATCTGTCCCCTTTCCGCTGCATCACCCAGGGAAGCCGCTGCATGTGCACCTGGTTACTCGTACCCTTAACCTTGCCTTTCTTCTAGTTAAACTGTCCACACTCTGCAGACCAAGATTTCTAGAAACAGGTGCTAAGTCAAGGTTCAAGGTCCATCTAACTCACAGGGCTGGGAAAGACGGAATGCGATAACATGAGGCCCTCAGAAAAGGATAACATGCTGCTTAAGTTAAGGCACCACCATCACTATCTTAACATTCAGGGTCACTTCACTCCAGCTTGGCCTGGGTACAAAATTACTAATAGCTAACAGCTGAGTGTGCAATGTGTCTGGTGCTACATCAGTCTCACTTAATATTTTTAACACCAACCTGAAGTAGGCATTATTTTTCACAGACCATAAAACTGAGGCATGAAGAGGTTAACTACCTTGCTAGGATGGAAGCCTCATTTCTCTGACCTCAGGGCCCACTCATTTAACCATACCTTAATTAAATATGCATATTGTCTTTGAGTTCCTCAGAAAGCAGAGCCTAGGGCAGAGGATTGTGTGATGCTATTTTATTAGGAGGCACAGTCCCACAGGGTGGGAGGAGTGGGGGGGAAGGAGAGGAGTGATGGGAAGTAAGGGGAGTCAATACAAGGCTGCATTATGGAACTGGTCACTGCTAACTGCTGTTGATTGCTCAGACTACAGGACTTTGCCCCCCAGAAGTCATATTAACTGCATCTCATTATGGAGAGAAAAAGGGAAGAATGTATCCATCGGCTCCTACCCTGTGTTGGTCAAAAGTTCACCACCTAGGGCATTAACTCCCCTACACCTCTAGGTTGTTCTTAGGTGGGTATGAACCCTGAGTTGGGTCCCTTGGTGGAATCTATAAGGGATCCCAGAGTTGGAGGTGAGAGGTATGTGCATGAGCAGAAGGTGAGGTGCTGTGAACTTGAACCTGAATCAGGGTCTGTGCAGAGACAGAGGATCTGAAGTGGTCCGTGATAGGGGCCTCATACACATATATTCTATCATGAGAGTGGATTTCCAAATGGAGCAAAAGTCAGAAATCCCTCACATGAAAGCCATCAAGCCATTTACAACTCAGAAATCATTCACTGCTTCTGGGAGAAACATCTCAACTCTAGCACCAGATTTAGAGTGGTCCAGAGCTGTGTATACTCACACATCTCATATAGTGATAAAATATATAATTTTACCATATACTATTCAACTATGAAAACAGCTCAGAAATCACCAACGTCTTTCCTAATTCCCCACTTATTACGTATGAAAACAAACAAACAATGACAGATGAACGGATAAAGAAGATGTGGTACATATATACAATGGAATATTACTCAGCCATAAAAAGGAATTAATGAAAAAAAAAAAGGGAATGAAACTGGGTCATTTGTAGAGACGTGAATGGACCTAGAGACTGTCATACAGAGTGAAGTAAGTCAGAAAGAGAAAAACAAATATTGTATATCAACGCATATTTGTGGAATCTATAAAAATGGTACAGATGAACCTGTTTGCAGGGCAAAAATAGAAATACAGATGTAGAGAACAAACGTATGGACACCAAGGGGGGAGAGATGGGGGTGGGGTGAATTGGGAGATCAGGATTAACATATATACACTAATATGTGTAAAATAGATAACTTATGAGAACCTGCTGTATAGCACAGGGAACTCCACTTCGCTATACAGTAGAAACTAACACAATAATGTAATAACAACTATACCCCAATAAAAACAAACAAACAAACCCAAAACTATCAGGTTCCCTGATGGCTTTAGGAAAGCCAGTCTGGCTGAGAATAATATGAACCAACTGGTCTTTTAGAAGAGTAAGTCAAAAGTGGGCAATCATATTTAAGAAAATAGTTTTGACCAAAATAGAATCAACTTAAACCTATTTACAAAGGTTGTCTAAGTTCTGATCGCGTCCTCTGCAAAGAGCTCTGCCATTGTCCTTTTCATCTTGTATTATAATTATCTGTTTATCTAGTCTTCCCCAGTAGACTGTGAGATCCTTAAGGGAAGGGACTGGTCTTATAGATCTTTGAATCCCCAGCACTGCATTGTACCCTAGGATTAATTATATGCACAAGGATTACTGTGTAAAGAAGGGGAAGCTGGGGTGCAAGGACAGTGAAGGCCTGAAACAGCCCCCATGGGGAGTGGGGATGTGAGCAGCCTAGAGAAGGGGGAAGAGTGTTCAGGCAGTGCCGAGGGCCCACCTGAGCTTGTGAAGTTGTGGCGACAGCTACCTAGCCACCTGTGTGACTTTCTCCACTAGCACCTAGCTGGACAGAAGAGGGAGACTGCGAGTCAGGTGTCATAGATTTTGATGAGTGCCATGACCAGGAAGTCAGAAAATAATAATTTAACAGGATGTTTGATGGTATTTCCTGTTATCCCAGAGTTTGGGCTGAGACTCCAGTCTAAGGATAACTGGTTATAAATGTTTACAGATTCAGAAGAGAAGTGGTATCAGACGCCCATATCCAGGACTTGCAAAGAGGCAGGCAAAAACCAGTTCTTAATCTATTACCCATCTCTAGGCTATAAAAGAAAAAACAAAGCATTTGTCCTGGGGAAAAGCATCATTTCCCCTCTCCTTTCCAGGGAAGAAGAGTTTGATGGTCACTACCCTCAAGCCAAATGAGGGGGCTCTCTTGGCCCAGTAGCCCCATGAGGCTTACGATTATCAAAATTCTCAGAGGACCTCCCCCAATGGCCCACACTCATATAACCTCCCCTTGAGTGTGGCTGATACATGCAGATATGATGGGATATCACTCCCATGATTAGATTAGATTAGATGACCAAAGGGATTTTTGCAGATGTAATTAAAGTCCCCTAGGGTCAGGTGAGTTCATCAAAGGGAAGATTATCCTGGGTGGGCCTGTCCTAAGCAGGTAAACTCTTAAAAGCGGGGAGGAGAGCTAATGGTCTGAGATGTGCTCTGCTGCTCTGGAAGAAAGCAAATAGCCATGTTGTGAACTGTCTGTGGAGCCAAATGGTAAGGAACTCTGTGTGGCCTCTAGAAGCTGAGAGTGGTCCCAGTTAAGAGCTGGCAAGAAAATGGGGACCTCAGTGATACAGCTGCAAGGAAATGAATTCTGCCCACAAGCAGTGAGCTTGAAAGAGGATTCTGAATCTCCGATGAGAATTGCAGCCCTGGCTAACACCTTGATTTCAACCTGGTGAGACCCTGAGCAGAGGACTCTGCTAACTCCTACCTAGACTCTTGACTCATGAAAACTGTGAGATAATAAATTTGTGTTGCTGAGCTTGTGGTTACGCAGCCATAGGAAATGAATACAGAACCTCAGCAAAGTGGTGAGAATTCTTGGGACATATTCATGCCTGTCCCTAGAGTTGGAGAATGACAAAGACCTGATTCTTACCTGGAGAAGTCTGAGAGTAAATGGTTGTCTGAAACAGCTGTCTGCAATGACATGGTGAGGAGAAGCAAATGGGGTGCAGGTTGATTCTGGGCCAAATTGTCTCTGCAGAAGCATCTGGGAATGAGACTTCTCAAAAGGACTCCACCCAAGAGAGCTGCCTGCTGGGGGAAGGCAACCCCAGCAGAACAGGCTTGAAGATGTCCATCAGAGGAAGGGGTAAGGATGTCAGCCAGAGAGGGGATTCCCTGGCAAGGAATGTGCAGTAGGAGGTCTGCTGAGTGGCAGTGGTGGGTGTCTGGGAAGAGCCCACAAAAGCACTCCACAAGAGAAACAACCAGCAATAAATTATAGACCGTGACAGAGGACACCAATGGCCAGATAATACCTGCAATGGTCAAGTAAGAAATTGCCCTTTCCCTCTAATCCAGTGGTTCTCAATGAAGGGCAATCTGCCCCCCATCCCCAGGGACATTGCTAAACATCCTATAATACACAAAACAACCCTCACAACAAAGAATTACGCAGCTCAAAATGTCAGTAGTTCTGAGGTTGAGAAATTTTCTCTAATCCTTCCTCTCCCTGCCTTGAGGGAGCCAGAGACAGCGAAGAGAGTTCAGGAAAAGGTGGAGGACAAGACCTCTCACCCTTTCTGTGATGCCCTCCTGCAGAATCTCAGAGCAGTCCCACGATGAGAGAGGGGGGCAGCTTTGAACTAAGTGAGAGATGTACATATTGATGGGATGTTTTAATACCCTAAAATGAGACTGCTTTGTTAACCACATGTGACCAGAAAAGCTATGAGAGTCTGAGATACCATAGGAGAAGGTCAGGGAAATACAACTGAGTGTGTTTAAAGGCAGTTTAGTAGAGAAACCATTAAGGGATTTCCCAAGTGCACTTGGCTGGTTCAACTAGTTTAATAAAGCTGTTAACAATAGTAACAGGTTCAGAGAGAAGATGGTGTAGGTGCATGACATGAACCTCAAAGGAGCAGAGGGTTTTGCAAGAAGGTGGAAGTCCTAGTGAAGAATAAGGAAAATTCCCATTGCCTTAGGTCAGGTTCCCTAGAAGCAGAGCCTGAGGCAGGGATTCTTGTGCAAGAGGATCAGTAAGGTAGTGTGCTTAGATGAAACCCCTTCTATTTGTTCCCAGAGCTGCCATAACACAGTACTACAAACAAGGGGTTTTTATTCTCTCATAGTTCTGGAGGCTAGAATCTGAACTCAAGATGTTGGCCAGGTTGGTTCCTTCTGAGGGCTCAGAGGGAGAATCTTTCCTAGCTTCTGGTGATGACCAGCAATCCTCGGCATTCCTTAGTTAATAGGTGCATCACTTCAATCTCTGCATCCATCTTCACATGGCACTCTCCCTGTGTCCCTATGTCTTCACCTTATAAGGACACCACTCATACTGGATTAAGGATTCACCCTACTCCAGTATGACCTCGTCTTAACTAATTACATCTGCAACAAGCCTTTCCAAATGAGGTCACATCCTGAGCTAGTGGGGGTTAGGACTTCAACATCTCTTTTTTGGGAAAACGTAATTCAACTCATAACACCTCTTTAGAGAATGAGGGTGCAGAAAAGGGCAGGGAAGAAGTTTGGCCAAGATATAGGTTCGGTTCAATTCCAGCCTCAGCCTGATCCCGTGGGGAGTTCTGGAGCCCGAATGGCATCACAGTGTTGCCCCCTGTCAAGGTTAAGGAGCTAGCAGCCTTTTGTTCTCCCTGACTCAGTCGGCCACTGACTGCAAACATCCCTGAAGGGAAGATGTATCATCGTGAACATTTCCAATTTGGGTTTCCATTCACTCTAAGACAGTAGTTGCCAAACTTTATTGTGTACCAGAAACACAGAGAGCTGAACCCAGCCCAAGTTTCTGACTTAGTAGGATGGGGTGGGCCTGAACATTTGCATTTTTTTTTAAATTTTTTATTTATTTATTTATTTATTTTTGGCTATGTTGGGTCCTCGTTTCTGCGCAAGGGCTTTCTCTAGTTGTAGCGAGCAGGGGCCACTCTTCATCGTGGTGCGCGGGCCTCTCGCTGTCGCGGCCTCCCTTGTTGCGGAGCACAGGCTCCAGACGCGCAGGCTCAGTAATTGTGGCTCACGGGCCTAGTTGCTCCGCAACATGTGGGATCCTCCCAGACCAGGGCTCGAACCCGTGTCCCCCGCACTGGCAGGCAGATTCTCAACCACTGCGCCACCAGGGAAGCCCTGAACATTTGCATTTTAAACCAGTTCCCAGGTGATGCTGATGCTGCTGGCCCAGGGACCGCACTCTGAGAAACACTGACGTAGCGCAATCCTCAGAAGGGAGCAGCTGTGTGCTGTCGGCAACCACCGCTTAGAGCAGCCAGGGGACGGGACGGCTGCCCAGAGGGGAAGGGGAATCTGGGCAGGGCAGCAACCGTGTGGTAACTGCACCATCCTTCTTCACAAACCTGAGGTATGTTGCGAGTGGGAAAATAAACCCGAAAGGGCTGCAGAGGCATCAGTGTCCTTAGGAGAGAGCCAAGTTTTTGCTGTGGCAAAGAAGGAGGGAAATCTTGAGGCTGTAGAAAGAGGAACAATACCACGGTAGACCGCCAAGTTGCCTGGATAAAAAGCCAGAAAAAGAAGTCTGTATTTTGTAAATGATCAGTGAGACAAGTGGGGTGTACAGTAATGAAGCAGGTGACTTTAGCACTACAGAATTATTCTTGGATCTCCCCTGCATGCTTTGTGATCGACCTGGCAGCCACCGCCAATTCACTCCTTTTTTCAATCTCCGTGAATCATTGGGTGGCCATCAACTATGCAGCAACACTACTCAGTCATTCAGGGGACCTGAAGAATCCCATCAAGTGTGCTACAGTCTGGGTATATAACTGTTAGAGACAAAGCTTTATGGCAGCTTTAAGCTGTGGCCGAAGCTTAACTATGAGGCTTTTCTAGTAAGAGTGTTATCGAAGATTGTATAAAACTGCAGCAATCTTACTGAACCCAAGAAAATGTTCTGTGTTTAGAAAGGGAAAATAAATTATTTCAAATGCATTATATGAAAGACAAATGAAAATGGGCAATTGAAAGAAATGGGCTAAAAATAAGTAAAAGGGAGTGCGGACGGAATTAGCTCTGATATCCACAGAGGTTGCTAGAAAAAGAACCTGGGAATAAAGTATGTATTAATTTAACAGCATCAGACCGAATTATGAAAATAGAAGTTTAGAAATAGCAGAATATTTTCAAGTTAATAGCAAAGAAGAGAAAGGGTTTTCTAAGAACTTCTTTTCATTTCAAGCTGAATGGGTAATAGGAAAGTCCACATGAAACGAAAGGGGAGAGACTTCCCTGATGGTGCAGTGGTTAAGAATCCGCCTGCCAATGTAGGGGACATGGGTTCAAGCCCTGGTCCGGGAAGATCCCACATGCCGCGGAGCAACTAAGCCCATGTGCCACAACTACATGAGCCTGCGCTCTAGAGCCCTCAAGCCACAACTACTGAGCCCGCATGCCACAACTACTGAAGCGTGCGCACCTAGAACCCATGCTCTGCAACAAGAGAAGCTACCACAATAAGAAGCCCGCGCACACGCACTGCAACGATGAGTAGCCCCCGCTCTCTGCAACTAGAGAAAGCCCGTGTGCAGCAATGAAGACCCAACGCAGCCAAAAATAAATAAGGGAGTTTTCTTTTGGGGTAGCATATTTTTAGAGTCCACAGATTCTCAAATTGGAGCACACATCTTTATTAGGCAGCCTCCCCAAGGAAGCCTTATGGGACAAGAAGTTGAGATTTTCAAATGTCTTTAATTTTGTATTGGAAGATTGTTTAACTCTTTAAATATATATATGTATACAATAGAAAAATGCATATTAGGCTACTGACCTCTCTACACTCCAGCTTATGGCCTTAAATAAGTTAATATAAGCAATTAGGAAAGCATCTGGCAAACAGTGAGTCTATATACCAGTTAGCTATTATTATTTATCATATGCAAATTCAACCTTGGGAGAGAAAGGACAATTTGAATCACATGAGCAATTTTGCCCGTTGTTCCTTTCAGAGAGCATATGCCTTGATTGAGAGTAAGATGGGAGATATGAATCTGCAGTTCCCTCAGGGGAACTTGGTTCCCAGGTACTTTTGTGAGGAGTCTAATGTTTAAAGATAAATATTTTTTCTGCGACAAGCCTCTAAACCAAGCCAACCACTGCATTTGGCATCTCAACTGAAGAAACAACATTTGTTCCAGTCCTGGGGGAAAACGTGCTATATTGTTCTCCAATGTGGTATATTCTTAAGTGATTTTCAGGTCAACGTATCTATATATGATTTTTGCCTTAAATTCTGATATCTAAGATGTTACTCTACTATGTATCTATATTCATTTCCTTTTGCTACTGTAACAAATTACAACAAACTTGGTGGCTTAAAACAACAGAAATTTATTCTCTCACACTTCTGGAAGCCAGAAGTCCAGAATCAGGTTCACTGGGCCAAAATCAAGGTATCAGCAGGCCTGCACTCTCTCTGGAGGCTCTAAGGGGGAATCTAATGCTTGCCTCTTCCAATTTCTGGTAGCTGCCAGCATTCCTTGGCTTGTAGCTGCATCACTACAATCTCTGCCTCTGTGGTCACATTGCCTTGTCCTATTTAGTCTGTAGCAAATACTCCTCTGCCTCCCCCTTATAAGGATACTTATGATTGCATTTAGGGCCCAGCTGAATAATCCAGGATAATCTTCCCATTTCAAGACCTTTAAATTAATCACAACTGCAAAATCTCTTTTGCCATGTAAGGTAATACTCAAGGATATCGGAAATTAGAATATGAACATATGTGAGGCCATTATTCAATCTACTAAAATACCCATCAAAACTTGTGTGTGTGTGTGTGATAGAGAAAGACAGAGAGACAGAGAATGAGTAAGAGAGAGTATCATGGGTGGGACCAAAACTATGGTTTGATTTGGATACCATTAAGCCAGCCAGTTATGTTCGTAGGTGTAAGCTGATCTCCAGAGAAAAGAAGCTAGTTGTTGCTCAAGAGGCTTTTATAATCTGCTTTGAACACACCAGGTGGATCTTCAATTACAATATTTCCCGAGCTTTAGCTTAACAAAGCAAGTTCTAGCTCCCCATCCTTTCCATGTGTTGTTTTCAGTAAACACACATTTGGTCTTGTGTGAATAAAGATTTCTCCAGCCCTGTTTCAGGATCCATATATCCTCTCCCATTTGTCTGATTCCACCACCCCCACTGGTTTTTCAAATGCTTTAAGGAACAATCCGTTTTGCTGACACGTTGAATCCAATTTTCCAAATTTTCTAATGAGATTAAACTCAGCCAGTAGAAGCCAGAAATTGCCTTTTATCAGAAGACAAGGATTGCATGTTTCTATGCATGTTGTCAAACTTTCTTGAAAAAGAAAATGGAAAGGTGGAAAACTGACTCTCATGCCTGTAATAGTCAACCCATTTCTTATTCCCCCTCTAAATTAAAAAGAGGCTTAAGAATTATTAAAATAATAATAATAGTACATTTGGAGGATTCTATTCAGAATACATGCATGGAAAAGATCAGAAGGTGCTAAAATGTCCCTATTAATACAAGGCAGTTATACCAGTTGGAGAAAGTTCAGGAGAATTCAGGTTATATCCCCATTTTCTTTCACTGGTGTGAATGATAATGTGAAGGAATGCAGATCTTGCAAAACTTCTGATTCATTTGAATTCAGAATTTGTTGTTTTAGAGGCAGCTAGCTCGAGATCCAGATCACATGCAGAAACTGGACAGGAGACATGAAATGGTTGAATACACACAGCTCAAGTTTTTCCTAAAAAGCCCACCACAACAACTGTAATAACCAGCATAAACATAGAACAGAAAAACTTGAAATGATATAGATAAATTATTCATGGCTTTATCTAAACTACTTCTACCCTAGGTAATATGATTATACTCCCTCCACTGACCAGTCCTAACTCACCTGTCCATCCATGTCTCCTATTTGTACCTACCTTGAGACATATTAATGTTAAACATCCCTCCACCAGGAATGCCCATTCTTTTTTTCTCTCCATTGGCCAAAACCTACCCATACTTCTAACTCTACATCTTGTTTAAAGTCTTCCTAAATCATCCAGCTTATGTAGGCTAACACACACACACACACACACACACACACACACACACACATTGAACTTAATAGAATTCTATCAATTGTTTTTATATGTATCATACACTCCTTTGTACTATTTAATTACAAGGATCACTAAATAGGTGATGAAGAAGGGGAAGTAAACCTTTTGCCACCACCTCAGGGTTGAGATCCCATTCCTAGGCCAGTTTCTCGAGAGTAGCTTCTTTTTTTCAGAAATTGCTAGAAGGAGGGGATGGTCAGAGTAAGTGCATGACCCCTGGCTGAAACTTGAACCTAAGACTTTTGAAACCTTGACGGGGAGAATGGAAGCTGGAAAACTGCCACTTCAAAGCATCTAACAGTTTGGTGTGTGCAAAAAGTAGAGAGTTGCACAGACTTTTCTTTGTTCTGGAAAAACTACCTGGATGGTATCTTTACAAATGTAAAGACTGCAATCTGAAACAAAAAATGTTTGAGACTGGTTCCAAGGGGTTAGGGGTTAAAGCTACAGTGAATGATAATGTCTGTGCTGTAGGCAGTTACAGCTCAGTAGAATGATGGTCCCTTGAGAAAATGTTTTCTTTCCAAGTACGCATTTGAAACTGCTGTGTTGCTGGAAAGCTTTGGCTCTTCGTCATGGAAGAATGTGAATGTGTGTTAAGGAGATGTTGTCAAGGACCCAGCAACTCAGTGCTAGAGGCTAGGCAGCTCTCTGCAAGAGCAAAATTGCAAGATTCTGGATCCGGGTCAAGGAGCTGCTTTGAAACATAGGTCTGTCCATTACCATTAGCACTTCTCTGACCCTCCAAGAAAGATGACTTTGGGAAGGCAGTATCCCTGGAAAATACTGTTGGCTAACTACACAACAGAACTCCCCCTTTCCTCTTTGCCAACAGAAACTTGATCTAATTTGGGGTTATCAATGAGTAGAGCCCAAGGGGATGAATCCTAACTGACTAAGCCAGTTATATTTATTCTGTTTCTCCTTAGCAGATGATCACTTTCTCAAATTTCCTTGAAGGGCAGTTCATAAGACCTAGTTCTGACCAATGAGATGTCACAGGAAATCTTCTGGGTATGTGTGGTGGAGGAAGATACCTCCTCCGGAAAGGGTTTTCTCCTCTGAATAAAAGAAAAGAAAGCTTTTGCTTTAGACCATAATGTCTAGAGTTGTGAAAGGACAAAAAGCCAACACAGTGAGGATGCCACCGTGGAAAGATGCAAAGAGCCTGTGCTACTGATAACTCTTGGGCCAGTTTCAAACCTACATCTGCTTTCCTCCAGACTTTCTGTTACGTGAAAAAATTACATCTTTATTTCTAAAGATATTACTAGGTGGGTATCCTGTTGCTTGCAGCCAAATGTATCCTACATAATAGAGCACTTCACTTTCATCACTGAGAATATCAGCCTCAGAGGCCATGCTAGGGTAACTTGGCTGGAAGACCAAGAACGTGAGTGAATATTTCCTGAACAAATATGAGACAGTTTGCTAGGGATTTTCATAAGCATGACCAAGTTCTTATGCAGACAGTTGTGGCTCAAAGTCATTACAGTCTAGACCTAATACACATAGGATTTTGGACTCACAGCCCTGTGAGTTACAGAGGGCAGACATTGACAGTCAAACCTCCCACAGTGATTAGTTGATTATACCTAATCAAGTTGTCTTTCTCAGTGCTACTCAAAGTCCCAATCCACGATGAGATACGTAGATCGAGCCAGAATGTAAACCAACATACTTGCTTCCTTCCTCCAGCAGTCTTGCCACAAAAAAAGGTAAGCTGAACTAAAAAATGTGCTTAGTGATGTAGTTGATTTACATTTGGTGACAAGTTCCTTATCTCCCTATCTCTTTGCTAATTGGTAACAGTTTGCAGGCCCATAGCTGGTCCACAACCACACAGGCTAATAAGTTAGGAGTCAGGTACCTGTGTAGCCTACATATGATAATTTACAAGGAGAGAAATCCCGTGATTCCCCTCTGAAACCTACTCTAGTGATTCACAGTGGAAGGTTTCTTTACATCTCGATGTGCCGGCTACCAAATTATGGTTCCTTTGAAATTTTCTTTAATAGTACTGAATAAGTATATTTGTACACATCATTGCCCACTTAGAAAAAAGTCTGTATCACTCTAATTTAACTATTAAACTAATTTGAAATTTGTTCACAGGTGAGAAGGTGGTAACTGTCTAGCCATCGGATGGTTGGAGGTAAAGAAATTTCGTGTTCTGCATGGCTTCCAATTAGATCTTTCAACTATGCCCAATACAGCGCAGTCCTCTTTTTCATGAGGTTAATAACAGTCACTAAATATCTAAGGTATCGTTTAGAAATTGCACTCAGCTATGAGAAATAGAAACTTGAATGGAAAAAAAAAAAAAAAAAACAGTGGCCAAATAAATGAAAGGTTCTGTTTTTCTCACATGAAAGGATTCTGGAGTTAACTGGTTCTGGGTTGGGATAGTGGCTCTACGATGCCATCAGGTCCCGGGTTTTCTGTCTTCCTACTTGGCCATCCTTGACTGTTGCTTCTTGGTCTCAAGTTGGCCACTCTACCATCAGATTCATATTCCTATTCCAGACAGGAAGAAAAAGAAGGGCAACGAGTTAAAGGCACATGATAGCTAATTCTGACCTCTTTTAGAGAGCTTTAGCAATTGGCCCACCAAGGAACTCTTCCACTTTTTTATCCCCTTGGCCAGAAAGCTGAGGCATGGCCACCCGTTGTTGCCAGGAAACTGAAAAAAAAAAGTTTTTTGTTTACCCTTTATATTAGCTTGCTAGAGATGCCATAACAAAGTACTACAGACTGGGTGGCTTAAATGACAGAACTTTATTTTCTCGCAATTCTGGAGGGTAGTAATCTAAGATCAAGGTATAGGCAGTGGTGGTTTCTTCTGAGGTCTCTCTCCTTGGTTTCTAGATGGCTGCCTTCTCTCTGTGCCTTCACATGGTCTTTCCTCTGTGTGTCTCTGTCCTAATTTCCTCTTCTTATAAGGACACCAGTCATAATGAATGAGGGCCCACCCTAATGGCCTCATTTAACCTTAATTACCTCTTCAATTATCCTGTCTCTAAACACAGTGACATTGTGAGGTATTGGGGTTAGGACTTCAGCATATGCATTGTCAGGGCACAAGATTCAGCCCACAACACCCTTCCAAACATAATCAGGGTTCTGTTAGTAAGAAAGAAGGGGGAAATTAATATAGGGTATACACTGCAATGTCTGCCAAACCTACGATATTGCTTGACTTTCTTTAAACAAACAAACAAACAGAAAAGCTTGAAAATTGCCCCCAATTCAGTTTAGATATTTATCAACACGATGCATGATGAGGACTACCTAGCTGTAATGAAAGGCCTGCTTATTTATTTAAGGTGTTTAATTTTTCTTATAATGTAAGACTTTCCCCAGCTGCCGTGAGCTACGTTCTCATTAGGAATACTCTGGAAGACACCAGCAGGTGTCCATTATGTTGAATAGCAATTATCACAAATAAAGGAGAATTTGCTTCCTTGAGGATCTCTATTCTTAATGTTTGCTGAGGCCCTTATAATTCAATTTATAATTAATCAGGGCAAACTCTTCCTAATTTTTTAGGGTCAGAAGATTTTTATCTCTCTCGATCATTAAGTGAATTAAATACTTTGTTGGTGATATTTTTCCTTTTCTTTTTAGACTATCCATCATACTAATTAAATGAACCGGGTAAGAAGCTACCTGTAATGTTACTACGTATGTCTGCTCTTCCAAGTCTTGGAGAAATGCTACATCTTATGAAGTGTGAGAAATAATTAGGCAAAATTCTTTTGATATCTTGCTTTGATTTTTTAATATATAACAGTTCTGTTGAAATATAATTTCACTTATCAAAGAAATCGTACTTTTAAACTGTAAACTCAGTGATTTTTAGTGTGTTCAGAGTTGTGCAACCATCACCACTATCTAATCCCAGAATATTGTTGTCACCCCTGAAAGGAGCTCCATTCCCACTCATACTCACCTCCCCCCATTTCCTCCTCCAGCCTTGGCGGTCACTAATCTACTTCCTATCTCTATAGGTCTGCTTACTCTGGACATTTCATATAAATGGGATCATACACTGTGTGGTCTTTTGTGTCTGGATTCTTTCACTTAACATAATGTTTTCAAGGTCCATCCACGTATGTCACATGCATCAGTACTCCATTTTCTTTTTATGGCTGGGCGATATTTCATTGTACAAATCTTTCTTTGATTTTAAGATTTCATTACTATCAAGGATTTTGTATTAATTCTCTGATTCCTTGGAGAGGCACAGAAAAGCACCTTGGAATTCTAGTCCCAACTCTCTTGACTCCTATGGACCTCATGTGTGCAATCTACAAAATGAAATGTTTTCCCCTATACCCAGTTTCTAAGAATCTCCATTGAACCCTATGATTATTTTTTTCCTGCATTAAAAGAAAATCTGCGGACATGTGTTTCAATTTTATCTAAACTAGATTTTTTTTCCTTACAAGATGTAAAGGTTTTATTGAATGTTCTTTTTTTTTTTTTTCCAGTTGTTTCAAAAACAATTGAACTAAGGTTTCAGAAGCATCTAAATTCATATACGGATAGTTTTGTAAATAACCAGTCTTGGAGACATAAATAAAACCAGAATAGAAGTGAAAAAAAAAAGTTCTTCTGGAAATTATCCATTGAAGGATAAATACAACACCTATTTGTGCCTGTCAAATGAAGAGAGAGGTCACCGATTATTCTAATCCTCGGCTTTTAATGAGGGAGGAACTTATTCATGCAAACATACATGCAGTAAATGTGTGCCACTTCTATTTGTGAGCACATCTGGTTCAGAAATAGAAGAATCTAGTAGTCAGACCCACCTGCAAATTCCCCAATCTACACAAAAAAGACAAACCACACCCATCACGCCTAATAACAAATTCTTTTTGCATCTGGTTTAACTGAACTTGAAAAAGGATGCCTGTTCTCATATTGTATACTCTCATTCCAGAATATCTCTCTTTCATTCAATTCACCAGGGACTCTGTGGGTGGGAGTTGAGAGTGTAGACGTCAGAACTGATTATCCCAATCCCACCACTGTATATTTTATAGCGAGAAAAAGATGAAGAGCAGCTGGGTGAGAAGTAAATTAAGTGTGCAATATCTATGTATATATAAATGAAAATAAAGGGGTTTGAAAGAGTATGTAACAAATGGTTAATAGGACTGGAATGCCTTAGTAAGGCACACATGTGGCAGATAAATCCAGGGACCAGCTACTTCAGTGAAGTTTCTGGGAGCCCAGACTGGAACATGCCAGAATGTTTCCTCCAAAATGTGAAAGAAAAGGTGGTGTACTTTGCACCACTTCCCACCAAGGAAGAGGCACAATGCTTAATGGGCCTCCCGGGATTTGGAGGCAACATATACCACATTTAAGCACGTGGTTCCCATCCATTCGCTAAATGACCCTCAAGGCAGCCTGCTTTGAATGGAGCAGAGAGAAAGAGAAGCTCTCCAGCTAGCTGGTCTAGGCTAACATGAGTCCCTTACAACAACATATCCAATAGAGTTTGAAATGTCTGTGGCAGACCTGAAAAGCTGCATTCAAAGAATTACTGCCCAGGCTCCTAGAGTTTCATAGGAAAGCCATGCCCTCCTGAAAAATAACAATTTTCCTTCTGAGAAACAGCTTTTGGCTTGCTACTGTGCCCTAGTAGAGACTTAATACCTACCTGTATTAGTTGCTACTGTAAAAAATTAACACAAATTTAGTGGTTATAGTAGGGGCAATCATGGCCACCCAAACAGCAAGTCCTAATTCTGGAATCTGTGAATGTTACCTTATAAGGAAAAAGGGTCTTTGCACATGTGATGAAGTTAAAGATCTTGAGATGGGTTGATTATCCTGGATTATCTGGGTGGGCCCTAAATGCACTCACAAATGTCCTCAGAAGACAGAGGTAGAGGGAGATTTGTTAAAGAGGAGATGACACACACAGAGGAGAAGACAATGTGAAGATGAAAGCAGAGACTGGAGTGATGAGACCACCAGCTTGAAAAATGCCAGCAGCCACCAGAAGCAGAAGAGGCAAGGGATGGATACCCCCTATAGCCTCCAGAGGGAGGGCAGCCTTGCCAACACCTTGATCGTAGCCCAGTGATACTGATTTGAGACTTCTGGCCTCCAGAACTGTGAGAGAATAAATCTGTGTTGTTTTAAGCCACAAAGTTTGTGGTAATTTGTTAGAGTAGCCACAGGAAACTAATACAACGGCTTAAAAAAGTGCAAATTTATTCTCTTACAGTTCTGGAGGTCAGAAGTCTGAAATCAGTTTCCCTGGGCTAAAGTCAAAGTGGTGGCAGAAGGACTGGCTCCTTCTGGAAGCTCTGAGAGAAGAATCCATTCCCTTGCTTTTTTTTTTTGGCTTCTGGCGGCTGTGGCCCTAAGTTTCTGGCCCCTTCGTCCTTCTTCAAAGAACATCACTCCAGTCTCTGCTTCCGTCATCCCACTGTCCTTTCCTCTGACTCTGACTCCTCTTACATTCTTCTTATAAAAAATGTTGTGATTACACTGGGTCCACTCACATAAACTAGGGTAATCTCCCCATCTCAAGATTCTTAACCGCATACACAAAGTCCCTTTTGCCACATAAGGTAACATGCACAGGTTCCAGAGATTAGGATGTGGATGTATTGAGGGGCCATTATTTAGCCTACCATGCTATCTAACCATTGGATTTCAAGTGACTATGCAACCTGATGTTCCTGTCATGAGCTGAGGTGTTATCTGATCCAGCAAACCCTAAATTTGTATGCAGCTGCACTCCATCCTCTAGGAAAAAGATTAGGCCCAAGCAGGTCCTGAAGACACCAGCATTTTTCACAAACATGTGGCTTACTTTCTTAATATTCCTAGTCCTGATGCACTGCCACATCCTCCTCATCTAATCAGTTATGACAATTGCCTGGGGAATAACAAAATTAAAGAAAGGTTTTTAAAATTATTCTGCATACTCTGTTGGCACCTTCTGTAAGTGGAATGTCTCAGCATTACAGTGCCACGCAGGTGAACTATGAAGGGTAGTGAGGCAGATACATTCTTTCAGTGTGGAGAACTTTGGGCAGTACATAGGTTTATCCTCTGCTTGGAAATGGAGATGCCCCAAAGTACAAATCAATATCAATTAATGGGCAAGGGTTACGAATTTGCCTAGATGGTTAGGGTCTTGGAAGGAACAAGAATGAAAAATTAGAGATGAGGAATTCTGGGGAAGAGGTATATCATGGTGGGGTAGAATTTTATTTTCCAAAGATGGCCATGCCAATATATCCCATATTACATGTGCTCCTTTCAATGTGCCATTGACACCCCTCCATAGAGAGATGAGGTCTATGTTTCCTTTCTTTGAGTCTGGGCAGGTCATGGCAGAAGCAATGTCATATGACTTCTAAGGCTGTCATAAAAGGCAATACAGCTTGCTTCTAGTCCTCTTGGGATGCTCGCCTTTGCAACTCAGTGACCATGCTGGGAGGAAGCCAAGCAGCCAAATGGAAAAGCCACATGTAGACAGATGTTCCAGTCTCAGCCCCAGCTGAAGACCCAGCCTACAGCAGTATCAACCTCCAGATATGTGAGTGAGCAAGCCTTTGGAATAATCCTACTCCCAGCCTTCAAGTCACTGCAAGTGACACTAAGTAGAAAAGAGATGTGCTATTCCTGTGAGACCTGCCTAAACAGTGGATTCATGAGCAAAATAAATGTCTTCAGCCATTAAGTTTGGGATGATTTGTTACATGGCAATAGATAACAGATAGCTAACCTCTCAGACTTGGCCCAAAGTGTAAAATTGTATGTGCCCTTATGAAGGCTAGCCAAAAGTCAACCACTGAAGATGAGGCTCTCAAAAATCTGGTGGACAGGTACAACTGTTTGGGGATATTAGTCAGACTTTTTCTCCAGCCAACCTGTACTTGTCCAATGGGCTTATGAACAGGTAGCCATGCTGAAAGGGGTGAACTTTGTCTCACCAATGCTGATCTGCTCGGTACCCACTGCTAAGCATTGCCAATGGCAAAACCCAGCAATGAACCCACAATGTAGTACCATAAACTAGTACCTGAAGGCAGGTTGACTACATGGGAAACCTTCCATCATAGGGAAGCAGAGACTGTCTTAATGGTATAGAGATGTATTCTGGATATGGATTATCTTTCCTCTCTGTCATATTTCTACCACACTTACTAAATATCTTGTTCACGAAACTACTGACCAAAGAACTAAAATGTGCAGAAAAATAAGGTATGTGATAAATTGATACCTATGGCAATCACTGATCTTACCATGTATCCCATCACCCAGAAGCAATCAGTCTTATAGAACAATAGAGTGACTTATTGAAGACTTGCTTATGGTGTCACCTGGGAAATAACACTGAATTAGGTTGGAATGCTTTCCTACAGGGTGGGATATATACTCTGATCAAAAAATCAATAAGGGGCCAAGATGGAATAATAGGGACCCTATTTATGCTCACATCTGTAACAACAATAAAAGGACCCAGTGATTGAAAAAACAGTCTTGAAGACATTAGACATGAGGCAATAAAGGATAGTGATCCCTGAGAAACAAGAAACACATGAGGTAAACCCTATGATTACCCTAGCTTATTGGCTTGAGAGAGTTTCTAGGCTGTGTTACAGGAAGGAGAAACCCAGGTCGAGTTGGATGGAGTCTCTGAGTTAAGGAGAAGGAACTAAGGGCTCAGGGAGACTAAGGTGACAGAGTTCACCTGACAGAATACCAGATATGAGAGAGCTGCACATATGAAAGAACCACAGAGATCTACAGAGGCTACTCCTTTAGTATTCAGAACATCTCATGTGTGTGAGGAAAATACCTTAGGCAAGAGAAAGGAGTGCCTAGTGCCTGCATAGGGTTTGAAACAGTGCCCACCAACCAGACTGGAAAACCTCATAATCCACAGGGCATTGAGTAGAATACTTTGAAGGTTCTTGCCTCAAAAGTGGGAAATAATTAGCCCTAGACTAACCCTAGCTTAACAAATCCTAAAAGCAAGACTCTAAAGAATCTAAATGTGTTCAAGTAACTTACCTGCATTGAAGAACAAAGCTCAGGAATATTTCTAGAAATACAAAAAATCTGGCACCCAATAAGTATGCCTTCCTGTACTGCAGAGGCTAGAAACCTATAAACAAGATTTCTCAGATTCCCTAACAGCTGGGATCCTGAAGACAAGTTTTTGTTTGGTTCTTGTTTTGTGTTATATTTTTGCCAACCAGATATATTTTCATGTGACTTGGAAGGCAAAAGTGTAGCAGAGACTTGTTTTTTTGTTTTTTTGTTTTTTTTTTGATGCTTTGGTTGATGCTATGGATACACATACTGTTTGTTTGTTTGTTTGTTTTTCTGCAGTCACATTCCCCTATCCATGTAGGAAATTTTGTGGGTATTGTAGCAGTGGCAATAGTGGCAGTGGTTTCCTGATTCATTTAGCAGAGCTCACTGAAGTCAGCAGTTGCAGGGGGAGCTTCTCAATTTTTCACTTTCCTAATAGTGGCAATGGTAGCAGCTCCCCTTATAGGTGAAAATAGTGGTATTATTCTGCAAATATGGCCTAAATATCATTCTTCTAGTCCTCTCAACTATTTATATTATACCTCTTTTAGCTTAAAACAGCTGGAATTAGTTCTGTTTCTTGAAAAAAAATCCTCTTATAGGAATTTGCATTAGTTATCAATTGCTGTGTAACAAATTGCCCCTTCCCCCAAATTTAGTGGCTTATAATAATACATATTTATTATCTCACAGTTTCTGTGGGCCAGGACTTTAGGAGCAGATTCACTTAGTGTTTCTGGCTCAAAGCCTCTTCTGTGGTTGCAATTAAGATATCAGACAGGACCACAATCATCTGGGGTGGGAGGATCCACTTCCAAGGTGGCTCACTGACAAGCTGCTGACAGGAATCCTCAGTTTCCACTTGCTCTTAGCAGGAGGCCTCACTTCCTCACTGCATGGGTCCCTTCATAGGGCTGCCTGGGTGTCCTAAAGATTTAGCAACCAGCAAATCCCCCCAAAGGAAGCAGTCCAAGGGAGAAACCAAAGAGGAAGCTGCAGTGCCTTTTATGACTTTGTCTCCTAAGTTGTGGGCTATCACTTCTGCTTTATTCTATCTGTTAGAAGTGAATCTTTAAGTCCAGCCCACACTCAAGGAGAGGGAATTTAGGCTCCACTCTTTGAAGGGAGGCGTGTCAAAGAATTTGTGGACATATTTTAAGCTGCCACATAATCCTCTACAGATGTGAAAGTGTATTATTTTGCATAAATTTTATGCAGTTTGCATATAATATGTAACACTTGCAAAATACTTCTCATCATTGGTAACAATTCCAATAACCCCAAATAAGATTATCTCTTCCCTTTTGGCAACTGGTCACATTTATTTATTCTTTCTTTTATCATCCTAATTTTTCTCCTTCAAAGGCAAGTTTTCATGAAGGTCAATTTGCCTCTCCTTACTCAAGCTAATATAAAGATAAGATTTGTCCCCATAGTCACTATTACCAGTGACAACAGACCTACCTTTTTTATGAGTGAAAAATAAAATTCTACAATTGTTTCATGACAGGAATCCCCACAAGTAATTAAAATATAGGTAGGTCACTTTAAAAGTGTCAGGGTAAGGGAATAAAAAGGGTTTGAATTATCTTACTGAATTCATTGAAGAAGTGAATCAGAACAAATAAGAATAATTTCAATTTATTACACAATTTTTAAAGAAGCAGTAAAATTATTTTTAAAAGAGTCCCCTGAAAAAAAGCATGCCCTCCCTTTTATGAGCAGAGACCACCCTCATGCAACAGTAACACTTGGCAAGATATTTCAGAATTATTTTGACAAAGCAAAAGAAAAGTTCCTAATGAAACTATAGTTATGTCACAAAAATGGAGAGACTGCATTAAGTATTCATATTTGTTTTAATGTCCCAAACCATAACTTTAAAATTAAAAAAAATTTAAATGCTATGTATGTTCCATAATTCTTTCCACAGGTCCCCATGTCAGTAAAGGTAATATAGCACTTCACACAGTGTCCAGAAACAAGCATAGTTATTGGTGTAGAATAAGTGCCCACTAAATTTCCTTGTAGTAATTAATGGATTAATGTAGCTAATGAGAGTGAGATCTGTCACCTGAAGAAAAATAGTATCAGCCTGGCTGGCAATCGTTTCAAAGTTAATTAAAAATCTTCCAGCTCATTTCACTTGACCTGACGGGTTTTCTTTTATGTCCTAGGTGTGTGAGCCCATAATTTTCAAGATTCATGTGCAAGATACCACAAAATACGGCCCACATCCCCACCCCAACCTACCTAATAAGTGGAAAATACTAGAACATGAAAGATAATAGCAAATGAAGTAGGGATGCTGAATTCTAAAGATATATTCCCAGCACAGGTATCATTACATTCTTATTACTGATTTGTCTTTTCAAAGTACTTCATGCTGGTCTCCCTGTACCTGGTTGGCTTCCTATCGCTGTTCTTGAATCTTCTTTGCTTGAGATAAATATATGTAGTTTTCATTTTAAAAGCTAAGATAAATGGTGCTATTATGAAAAGCACTCTGTGAGATATGAGCGCATTTGACATGGGCATTAAAGGATAGAAATGACCTCAACAGATACATGGAGACAACAGATGGCATTCACTGTAGAAGGATGAGGATAAGCAAAGGTATGGAGACTGGGAAGTCAAAACCTTTTCAGCACTTAGATACCCTTTGATTCTAAGTAAATAATGCTACCAATTGTGAAAGGAGGTATATTAAAACACAGTATGTAGGTACACACCTGTTAATTTTGGAGAATGCAATAGCCTTCACTTAGGTAAGCCACCCATCAACCAAAAAAGGGAACTCCCAAGGAAGTATGAGTCATAACATTTTCTTGACTATTTAGCTGTAACGTCATTGGTCAAATGTATTGTTTAATACACACCAACACACACCCCAATAACAAAAAGAGTCATTTACTTTTTGACAAAAGGCTATCGTCAGGGCATAGCTATGAAATATGAGGAATCTCTAATAATCATACTATGAATACTATCAATACCTGGGGAAGATATGGCGACTGCCTCCACAATGTTCTCTCCAAGTGGCTTCCAGAATCTAGTCTTCCTGGTAGGATGTGGCAAAATGATACCCTTGACCCTAATTGTAAGGAAGCTTAGACATAGTCTAGTCTCCAAAACAGTTGTGACAGCAATTTCTCTGGTAGTACTAGACAATGGCTCATAGTACAGTCCTCTAATTACATGTATAGCTCCTCAGAAAAATAAAAAATATGTTTTTGGATCTGACAAGCTCAATAAAGGACGTTTGTGATTCAGATTGGAATGTTTATTCAGCTCACACATTAAATACACATGTCGATTTCTTCAAAAAATATTTACACATCTACTAAATGCTAGTCACTGTGCTAGGTGATGGAGCAGAAAGAAGAATAAAAAGATGCATAAAACTGAGTTCCTCCCTCCAAAGGAATTTACAATCATACAAGGGAAAAACAAGGGAGAAAGAAAGCATGGAGGGAAAAGTTCACATGTGACTCTTTAAATTTATATTTTTTATTTTTATCAAACACATGTATTTGATTCTTTGACCAAGTAGTTCTATAAAGCTTTCCCTATCTTCTTTAACTTTCTATTTAATAAAGACAAAGGTGTCATTCTTCCAAAAGGTGCGTGGAAGAGACAGTACAGATTTCTAACATGGGGTTGGTATGGAAAGAGATCGTCTGTTTATAGACTCTCCTAAGTAGGAGGGTTTGCTTGGGAATCACCATCTGGCCTAAATTTCACTAATATGAAGAAAAACCCATTAATCTGCATAATACTAAAGCATGATCTTTTCTTGTTTTCTAGACATCATCTGGAAGGAACTTATAATTGAACATGCAGAAAATCCCCATGTGGATAATCAAGAATTGGTTACAAATGTATTGACATGTTTCCTAGACAACTGTGATTTCTCCTGATTCTCCCAACTCACTTAAAAAGATGATAATTTAGGAAATAAATTAGAGGTCAATCTTAAATTAATGGCCTAAGCATGACACTTACTTTGAATGTTTGAATTGATCATGTGTTCTTTGTTAGTAATAAAAGTATTACTTTTAAAATAGTATTAAAAAGTAGTATTTTTAAGTATTAGAAATTTGAACATATCTTGAGGAGGAGGTTTGTAAATAATGTATATATTTCATATTTTATAATATATATAAAGATACTACTATAGTTATCATTTTATTTACTTTTTCCAGCTTTATGGGTATACTTGACAAATAATTCATTTTATTTAAATTAGATGCATTCCATCTACTACCACCTACCTTCTTCAGGCTAAATACTGTACTAGGCATTTGACAAACATCAATCCATCTTATCATCATAGCAACTCTTTGAATTAGATATACTTAGGTCCATTTTATTACTCAGAAAACTGAGGCTCAGACTCCTGGGATAAGATGGGAGACTGAAACTTCTTCAGAGAAATTCTATCCTACTTCACCTAACAGAATGATCAAAAAACTTACTAGCAACCACCAAACTAGAAAAGGTGTTTAAGCTAATGCTACAAACCTCAATAACAGGTGTCCAAAGAAAGAAACAGGAGATTCAGGAGTTGAGCAAAGGAGCAACGGGTTCACCTCCTAATGCCACCTCCACCATCCAGACATTTTAATGAATCCTGAGAATTCTCACTTATCTCAAGTCCAGAGGAAAGCAAACTGAGCAACCACCCTTGTCTTTCTCTTCTTCTTTTTAAATCATTCTTTTCAGTAAGGAGCTATGGAAACTGGAAGAGAAGAGGATAAAACAAGGAAAGTGAATAGCAAGGCTGGTTTTCTTTAACCAGTTAACAAATGAAGCCTTCAGTGCTGTACATAGTCTGCCCCTTTGGAACGGTACACATATCCAAAAAAGGTGGAGTGAAACTTGGTTCTCAACAAAACCTAGGTGCTATAACCTAGACACCACCTCCTCCCACACACGGACAGTCACACTACAGGCCACGTTTCCTCAAGCTAAAGAAGAGTCAATGGAGAACAAAAACCCCCAGCTCCACATGAAAATTCAGAGGGAAAACGTGGTCTCAGAGCTGAAAGAGAGTCAAGAAATCTCTTGCATTATATGGGAGCAAATAGAATATATGCCTGGACAGAGCCAAGCATGAAAAAGAATAGCGTGACAACCATGAAAAGCTAATCTGGAAAACTTTTAAAAGGAAGAAGGAAAGAGTGAAAATCAAAAAGTCAGGTGCAGGGGGGAGGAAGGTAACATTGAAGAAACAGATAAAAAGCTCAAACCAGAAGAAAACCTAATTCAAGGAATAGAGGAAATTCCTTGAACTTAACATCACTGTATAAAAATGAATAAGAATATAAACTAAAGAAAGCAAGAGATCAAATAAAAGATAAAAATGAAATAAAAAGAGCGCTTGTGGATCTAAGGAAAAATTGAGGACTAAAAGGATATCATTAGAAAACAAATAAATATGTAAGAAACAAAATAAGCTAAAAAAACTGATCTACTGACATAGGAGAATGCCCTGAGATAATCACAATACACATTGATGAAAATGAAAAGAAATGAACACAGAGAGAAACTGAGATGGAAAATAAACACAATCAAATACAAGGATATAATTATTCTCTCTTATTTAGAAAACCAGTGTAGAATTCATGAAAATGCACTGCTCAGATCTCTTACCGTGGAGAGTATAATTTTTATTATTCCTCCCTCTACTATAGATGTAGACAATAAAGCATAGTCATATGTGCTTTACCTGTGATTTTGTCACCAATAGAAATTAGATGTGTTCATATGACATTGCAATTAATACAAATATATGAAATATCATTAATGTTCATTAATACTTCTGAATTACTATAATTATTAGTCCCATCACTAGATCTTATTATTTAATGCATTAATAAAGAAGCATATATATATTTTTATATAACAAAATTAAAAAAATTTTTTTAAGTGTTTGGTTTTTTGTTTTTTAAAAATAAATTTATTTATTTATTTATTTTTGGCTGCAATGGGCCTTCATTGCTGCACACAGGCTTTTCTCAAGTTGCAGTGAGCGGGGGCTACTCTTTGTTGTGGTGCGCAGGTTTCTCATTGCGGTGGCTTCTCTTGCTGCAGAGCACAGGCTCAAGGCACGCAGGCTTCAGTAGTTGTGGCACGCGTGCTCAGTAGTTGTGGCTCATGAGCTCTAGAGCGCAGGCTCAGTAGTTGTGGTGCATGGGCTTAGTTGCTTCACGGCATGTGGGATCTTCCCAGACCAGGGCTTGAACCCGTGTCCCCTGCATTGGCAGGCAGATTCTTAACCACTGCGCCACCAAGGAAGTACAAAAATTTAAAAATATTTTGATGAGTGATCTTTAATATAATTGGTTTTCTTTGTAATCCTGTGTATTTTACATTAAACTTTTAAAAATATTATTCTGAGAGACTTCCCTGGTGGTCCAATGGTTAAGACTCCACGCTCCCAGTGCAGGGGGTCCAGGTTCGATCCCTGGCCAGGGAACTAGATCCCATATGCTGCAACTAAAGGTCCTGCAGGTTGCAAAGAAGATCTCACATGCTGCAACTAAGACCCGGCGCAGCCAAATAAATAAATAAATATTTTTTAAAAATCTATTATTCGGAGAAGGGGTCTATAGACTTCACCAAAGGGCCAAAAGTGTCTATGGCACTAAAAGTACCCCTACAGTCGTATCCCAGAAAAGCCTGCAGCCCCTCCAACATTACATGATGCGTAGAAAAGACCCATGCAAGTAAAGGATCCTGAAGTTGAATCTTCATTAGTGTTACAACAAATTGATCACTGGTTGTAGCTGAAACAGCATTTTCAAACAAGGAATAGAACCTGAGTGTTGATCTTGTCCAAATAACAAGATAGGGTGCCTGACACTATGGAGCAGTCATACTATCACTAGAATGCCTTCCCAGAATTCCATGTGAGAAAGACACAGTCTGTCTTGCTTAAGTTACTATATTTGGGGTCCTCTTTTTACAGCATCCTAATCTGTTCCCTAACTAATATATTACTCTTTCAATATAACTCCCAAGAGAGAAAATAATTTCCCACCACCGGCAATAGAAAGATGGATGAAGAAGGAGAAAAGAGCAGAGTTTGGGGCCAAAAAGGACCTTAACATTTATGGTAATCCAGAATTTAACCCACTGACTCCTAGTAAATGTTAGAACTGGGGAGATTTACATACTCATTATTAGCATTTTCCTTCACAGTATCTAATCTCCCTCAAATATCAAATCTCTTACAAATACAAATATTCAAGTGAAAATTTTTTTTCACATTAACCCCATAATTGCAATGAAAAGTATACCTAAGTTTTTAAAACTTTCCCAACAAAAAAGAAAATGAAACAGGTCTCCAATATTTGTTCAGCCCTGCAACAAAAGTAACATCATCATTCCTTACTCAAAACTCTCCAAAATCATCATTTTATAATGATGCTTTAAAAGATGAAAGATTTCATTTAAAAAAAAAAATCAGTGGATTTTTGGATGAAAAATCCTGGCATGAACTTATACCTTGCCAACACTTGTTTGATAATTGCTTTTGAAATTTGAACTCTGGGTATTTTGTTCCTTTAATCAAAAAGCAATCAGACCAGAAGTGAAGAAACAACTGGTAGTCTGAGCACACCCACTTCCCAGGTGGTGCTCCTGCCGTGGATACTGTGAAGTGGGTTCAGTAATTTAACCACGTCAGAGAAGAAAATAAAGCTCAGGGATTCTAGGGCAGCCATACATCACCTCCAAGAGCATCCATGGGAAAATGCGGAGGCCTGGACAGTCCCCACCTGGCACCCACAGGACAGAGCCTTGAAGAAAAGGCTTGAAAACTACAAGCCATATGGCTGACAGGGTCTTGGTGCTCCGGCTTGGTGTCAGGTCTGAGCCTCTGAGGTGGGAGAGCCGAGCTCAGGACATTGGACCACCAGAGACCTCCCGGCCCCACATAATATCAATCAGCGAGAGCTCTCCCAGAGATCTCTGTCTCAAGCTAAGACCCAGCTCCACCCAATGGCCAGCAAGCTCCAGTGCTAGACGTCCCATGCCAAACAACTACCAAAACAGGAACACAACCCCACCTTAGCAGAGAGGCTGCCTACAATCATACTAAGTTCACAGACACCCCAAAACACACCACTGGACGCAGCCTGCCCACCAGAAAGACAAAATTTAGCCCCACCCACCAGAACACAGGCACCAGTCCCCTCCACCAGGAAGCCTACACAAGCCACTGAACCAACCTTACCCACTGGGGGCAGACACCAAAAACAATGGGAACTATGAACCTGCAGCCTGCGAAAAGGAGATCCCAAACACAGTAAGTTAAACAAAATGAGAAGATGCATAAATACACAGCAGATGAAGGAGCAAGGTAAAAACCCACCAGACCAAACAAATGAAGAGAAAAATAGGCAGTCTACGTGAAAAAGAATTCAGAGTAATGATAGTAAAGATGATCCAAAATCTTGGAAATAGAATGGAGAAAATACAAGAAACGTTTAACAAGGACCTAGAAGAACTAAAGAGCAAACAAACAATGATAAACAACACAATAAATGAAATTTAAAATTCTCTAGAAGGAATCAATAGCAGAACAATTGAGGCAGAAGAACGGATAAGTGACCTGGAAGATAAAATAGTGGAAATAACTACCACAGAGCAGAATAAAGAAAAAAGAATGAAGAGAATTGAGGACAGTCTCAGAGACCTCTGGGACAACAGTAAACGCACCAACATTTGAATTACAGGGGTCCCAGAAGAAGAAGAGAAAAAGAAAGGGTCTGAGAAAATATTTGAAGAGATTATAGTTGAAAACTTCCCTAACATGGGAAAGGAAATACTCAATCAAGTCCAGGAAGTGCAGAGAGTCCCATACAGGATAAACCCAAGGAGAAACATGCCAAGACACATATTAATCAAACTATCAAAAATTAAATACAGAGAAAAAATATTAAAAGCAGCAAGGGAAAAGCAACAAATAAATAACATAAAAGGGAATCCCCTTAAGGTTAACAGCTGATCTTTCAGCAGAAACTCTGCAAGCCAGAAGGGCGTGTCAGGACATATTTAAAGTGATGAAAGGGAAAAACCTACAACCAAGACTACTCTACCTAGTAAGGATCTCATTTAAATTCGACAGAGAAATTAAAACCTTTACAAACAAGCAAAAGTTAAGAGAATTCAGCAACACAAAACCAGCTTTACAACAAATGCTGAAGGAACTTCTCTAGGCAGGAAACACAAGAGAAGGAAAAGACCTACAAAAACAAACCCAAAACAATTAAGAAAATGGTAATAGGAACAGACATTTCAACAATTACTTTAAATGTAAATGGATTAAATACTCCAACCAAAAGACATAGACTGGGTGAATGGATACAAAAACAAGACCCGTATATATGCTGTCTACAAGAGACCCACTTCAGACCTAGGGACACATACAGACTGAAAGTGAGGGGATAGAAAAAGATATTCCATGCAAATGGAAATCAAAAGAAAGCTGGAGTAGCAGTTCTCATATCAGATAAATAGACTTTAAAATAAAGACTATTGCAAAGAAGGACACTACGTAATGATCAGGAATCAATCCAAGAAGAAGATATAACAATGATAAATATATATGCACCTGACATAGGAGCACCTCAATACATAAGGCAAATGCTAACAGTCATTTGCCTTATGGCTGTTAGCTAAAAGGGGAAATTGACAGTAACACAATCATAGTAGGGGACTTTAATACCCCACTTTCACCAATGGACAGATCATCCAAAATGAAAATAAATAAGGAAACACAAGCTTTAAATGACACATTAAACAAGGTGGTCTTAATAATTGATATTTATAGGACATTCCATCCAAAAACAACAGAATACACTTTCTTCTCAAGTGCTCATGGAACATTCTCCAGAATAGGTCATATCTTGGGTCACAAATCAAGACTTGGTAAATTTAAGAAAATTGAAATCGAGTATCAATTATCTTTTCTGACCACAACATTATAAGACTATATATCAATTACAGGAAAAAAATCTGTAAAAAATACAAACACATGGAGGCTAAACAGTACGTTACTAAATAACCAAGAGATCACTGAGGAAATCAAAAAATACCTAGAAACAAATGACAATGAAAACACGATGACCCAAAACCTATGGGATACAGCAAAAGCAGTTCTAAGAGGGAAGTTTATAACAATACAATCTTACTTCAGGAAAGAAGGCAAATCTCAAATAAACAACTGAAACTTACACCTAAAGCAATTAGGGAAAGAAGAACAATAAAACCCCAAAGTTAGCAGAAGGAAAGAAATCATAAATATCGGATCAGAAATAAATGAAAAAGAAATGAAGGAAACAATAGCTAAGATCAATAAAACTAAAAGCTGGTTCTTTCAGAAGATAAACAACGTTGATAAAGCACTAGCCAGACTCATCAAGAAAGAAAGGGAGAAGACTCAAATCAACAGAATTTGAAACGAAAAGGGAGAAAAAACAACTGACACTGCAGAAATACAAAGGATCATGAGAGGTTACTACAAGCAACTATATGCCAATAAAATGGACAACCTGGAAGAAACGGAAAAATTCTTAGAAAAGCACAATGTTCTGAGATTCAACCAGGAAGAAATAGAAAATATAAACAGACCAATCACAAGCACTGAAATTGAAAGTGTGATTAAAAATCTTCCAACAAACAAAAGCCCAGGACTAGATGGCTTCATAGGCGAATTCTATCAAACATTTAGAGAAGAGCTAACACCTACCCTTCTCAAACTCTTCCAAAATATAGTGGAGGGAGGAACACTCCCAAACTCATTCTACAAGGCCACCATCACCCTGTTACCAAACCAGACAAAGATGTCACAAAAAAAGAAAACTACAGGCCAATATCACTGATGATCATAGATGCAAAAATCCTCAACAAAATACTAGCAAACAGAATCCAACAGCACACTAAAAGGATCATACACGATGATCAAGTGCTGTTTATCCCAGGAATGCAAGGATTCTTCAATATATGCAGATCAATCAATGTGATAAACCATATTAACAAACCGAAGGAGAAAAACCATATGATGATCTCAGTAGATGCAGAAAAAGCTTTTGACAAAATTCAATCCCCATTTATGATAAAAACCCTCCAGAAAGTAGGCATAGAAGGAACTTACTTCAACATAATAAAGGCTATATATGACAAACCCACAGCAAACATCGTTCTCAAAAACGTGAAAAACTGAAACCATTTCCTCTAAGATCAGGAACAAGACAAGGTTGTCCACTCTCACCACTATTATTCAACATAGTTTTGGAAGTTTTAGCCACAGCAATCAGAGAAGAAAAAGAAATAAAAGGAATCCAAATCGGAAAAGAAGAAGTAAAGTTGTCACTGTTTGCAGATGACATGATACTATACATAGAGAATCCTAAAGATGCTACCAGAAAACTACTAGAGCTAATCAATGAATTCGGTAAAGTAGCAGGATACAAAATTAATGCACAGAAATCTCTTCCATTCCTATACACCAATGATGAAAAATCTGAAAGAGAAATTAAGGAAACACTACCATTTACCACTGCAACAAAAAGTATAAAATACCTAGGAATAGACCTACCTAAGGAGACAAAAGACCTGTATGCAGAAGACTGTAAGACACTGATGAAAGAAATTAAAGATGATAAAACAGATGGAGAGATATACCATGTTCTTGGATTGGAAGAATCAACATTGTGAAAATGACTCTACTACCTAAAGCAATCTACAGATTCAATGCAATCCCTATCAAACTACCAATGGCATTTTTCACAGAACTAGAACAAAAAATTTCACAATTTGTATGGAAACACAAAAGACCCCGAATAGCCAAAGCAATCTTGAGAAAGAAAAACAGAGCTGGAGGAATCAGGCTCCCAGACTTCAGGCTATACTACAAAGCTACAGTAATCAAGATAGTATGGTACTGGCACAAAAACAGAAATATCGATCAATGGAACAGGATAGAAAGCCCAGAGATAGACCCACACACATATGGTCACCTTATCTTTGATAAAGGAGGCAAGAATATACAATGGAGAAAAGACAGTCTCTTCAATAATTGGTGCTGTGAAAACTGGACAGCTACATGTAAAAGAATGAAATTAGAAATCTCTGTAACACCATACACAAAAATAAACTCAAAATGGACTAAAGACCTAAATGTAAGGCCAGACACTATCAAACTCTTAGAGGAAAACATAGGCAGAACACTCTATGACATAAATCACAGCAAGATCCTTTTTGACCCACCTCCTAGAGAAATGGAAATAAAAACAAAAATAAACAAATGCTACCTAATGAAATGTAAAAGCTTTTGCACAGCAAAGGATACCGTAAGCAAGACGAAAAGATAACCCTCAGAATGGGAGAAAATATTTGCAAACGAAGCAACTGACAAAGGAATAATCTCCAAAATTTACAAGCAACTCATGCAGCTCAGTATCAAAAAAACAAAAAACAAACAACCCAATCCAAAAATGGGCAGAAGACCGAAATAGACATTTCTCCAAAGAAGATATACAGATTGGCAACAAACACATGAAAGGATGCTCAACAACACTAATCATTAGAGAAATGCATGTCAAAACTACAATGAGGTATCACCTCACACTGGTCAGAATGGCCATCATCAAAAAAATCTATAAACAATAAATGCTGGAGAGGGTGTGCACTGTTGGTGGGAATGTAAACTGATACAGCCACTATGGAGAACTGTATGGAGGTTCCTTAAAAAACTAAAAATAGAACTACTGTATGACCCAGCAATCCCACTACTGGGCATATACCCTGAGAAAACCATAATTCAACAAGAGTCATGTACCACAATGTTCATTGCATCACTATTTACAATATCCAGGACATGGAAGCAACCTAACTGTCCACTGACAGATGATGGATAAAGAAGATGTGGCACATATATACAACGGAACATTACTCAGCCATAAAAAGAAACGAAATTGAGTTATTTGTATTGAGGTGGATGGACCTAGAGTCTGTCATACAAAGTGAAGTAAGTCAGAAAGCGAAAAATAAATAACGTATGCTAACACATATATATGGAATCTAAAAAAAAAAATGGTTCTGATGAACCTAGGAGCAGGACAGGAATAAAGTCACAGCCATAGAGAATGGAATTGAGGAGACATGGAAGGGGAGGGGTAAGCTGGGACGAAGTGGGAGAGTGTCATGGACATATACACACTACCAAATGTAAAATAGATAGCTATTAGGAAGCAGCTGCATAGCACAGGGAGGTCAGCTCGGTGCTTTGTGACTACCTAGAGGGGTGGGATAGGGACGGTGGGAGGGAGACGCAAGAAGGAAGGGATATGGGGATATATGTATACATATAGCTGATTCACTTTGTTATACGGCTGAAACTAACACAACATGGTAAAACAATTATACTCCAATAAAGATGTTAAAAAAAAAGAAAGAAAGATAGTGCAGGGCTCCCTAAGACTAAGAATTGGCAAACTAGACTGGTAGGCCCGTTGCCTGATTTTATAAATAAAATTTTATTGGAACCATTAAAAAAAAAAAAAAACAATAGACCGACTGACAGACTGCCAGCTGCCCGGGACAGAAAGGCTAAATTGATTACCCACGCAGCACAGCATCTTACAGGAAAAGCATAGCACTTCCTAGAGGAATATGAGCATAACAGGAAGGTGTCATTGACTCTGAATTAAAATTTTAACCTGTCCCCTGAACAGCTACAGGATTTGGAAGCTGAATCAATGTTATCAGATGAGTTAGAAATCAAACCAGAGCTCCTGGTACAGTTTGTTCAGAATACGTCCATCCCACTGGGACAGGGGCTAGTAGAATCAGAAGCTAAAGATATTACTTGCTTGTCCCTCCTTCCAGTGACTGAGGCCTCAGAATGCAGTCGGCTAATGTTACCAGATAATACTCTAAATATACTAATTCCTCCAAGGAGGTTCCTTCCTGAGCTGTGTTGAGAAGCCTTCAGGTGAAGGTGGGTCCAGACAGAGAAGAGACGAGGGCTCAGATTGTACAGAAACCTCCGGAGTCTTTGTCAACTCCAGAGTCTCTTAGCTTGTTGCAAGATCTACAGCCAAGTGATAGCACTTCTTTGATTCTTCTTAACCTAACAAGAGTCTGGGCTCTTCAGCCGAACACTTAGTGTTTGTACAAGATGAGGCAAAGGATTCAGGGAATGATTTCCTCTCCAGTGAGAGCACAGACAGTAGCATTCCATGGATCCTCCGGGTTTGGGAGTTGGCCCATGACAGTTTGATTGCTGCTACTCGTGCACAACTGGCAAAGAATGCGAAAACCAGCAGCAAAGGAGAAATGTCCACCTTGGTTCTGATGATGGGCAACCCGAAGATTCTGGGCCCCTTCCTCAAATGGAGGAGAAGCTAAGTGTACAGTTGAAGGCTGTGACCAGACATTTGTGTGGCCAGCTCACTTTAAGTACCACCTCAAAACTGATCGAAACGACCGCTCCTTTATCTGCCCTGCAGCAGGTTGTGGGAAGAGCTTCTATGTACTGCAGAGGCTGAAGGTGCACATGAGGACCCACAATGGGGAGAAGCCCTTTATGTGTCCTGAGTCTAACTGTGGTAAGCAGTTCACTACAGCTGGAAACCTGAAGAACCACCTGCGCGTCCACACAGGAGAGAAACCTTTCCTTTGTGAAGCCCAAGGATGCAGCAGTTCCTTTGGTGAGTAGTCTAGTCTTCCAAAACATTTGGTGTTTCACTCAGGAGAGAAGCCACATCAGTGTCAAGTCCGTGGGAAGACCTTCTCTCGGAGTGGGAGCAGGTATGTGCACGTGAGAAAGCATCACTTGCAGATGGGAGCCGCTGGGAGTCAAGAGCCGGAACAAACTAATGAGCCACTAATGGGCAGTCGTTTGCTTGAAGAGGCTTCAGTAACCAGTGAAAACCTGGTGTCTATGAATTCTCAGCCAGCCTTGGTGGAGAGTCCTTGAAACTACCGAATACCGATTCTATCCTAGGAGTTGATGATGCGGGGCTCACTGAAGGATCCCCACGTCCTCTGTCTTCAGCGCCTGATGTGACACATCATTTGGTGACCATGCAGTCATGGAGGCAGCCATGTGAGGTTTCTGTCTCAACTGCCATAGATCCACAGGAGTCACTAAACCAAGGAGATCTAACTGACAGACAGACATGAGCATGGGTGCTGACTTCTCTGATCCCAGAGTGCATGTAGTGGGAACAGGACGCTTATGGCTCACAATCTGCCAGAACCAAAATGAAGCTGTGAAGGACAAGACCCCACTTTTGCCTCTGTTCATCTTTCCTGGCCTAGATGATGAATGTAGGAGAGCTTCTCTTCGACTACCATCTAATTCAGTCAAGGAAGAAAGCAGTGAATGTGGGCTGGGTAACTGTACCTACCTCTCTTCCCACTGCACAATTTTGGGATAGACTTATCCCAAAAGTGAATTTGATTATGTGTTGGCTTAAGTTACTCAGTAAGACTGTTGAGGGGAGATTTTCCTTTGAAGAGTTTTCATCGCAGACTGAGCTGTCTTTTCACATGGGTGAACTAAATCCTGCCACCAACCATAAAACTTCACCAAGAAGTTGAGCTTTCAAGATGCCTTGTTGCTTTGGAGAAGGGAGTGATGTCAGTTCTGTTGTGACATTCTCCCTTTAGCAACCTGAGTAAGAGACCCTCTGTCACTGGTCTGCAAAAACATTAATTACTTGAATCCCTGCTTGGTCCAGGCTGAGGCGCTATCTTGTCCTATACACCTCCACTTGGCCACTTTGCTTTCTTTGTTATGGAACATACAGTAGCATGTTTAGAGGTTGTTTGCTTTTGCTTTTTGGTTTTTTTTTTAAAGTTAAAAATCACATGATTCAGAGGTTCAATTGTTTTTCCTTTAAAAAAAAAACAAAACAAAACAGCCAGTCCAAAAAAAGAAAAAGCAATATATACATCAAGTTGACTTTGTACTTGTGATTTGATCCTCACTAATATTTCCTGTGGCTATTACTTTCAGATTATGTACCTCATCCATTAAAGTTCTCAACTCATAAGAAGCAAATGCCTACCTTTTTAGAAGTTACATATCAGAGATGGTTTCTCAAAGAGGAGTTAACTTTTTTAAAAAATTTTTTCCAAAACACTAACTTTCCAAATGGACTCTCTTTCCCCACTAGCTGTCAAGGAACACATGGGGAGTCTTTCCAAGTTCACAACCAGCCCAGAATGTTTACTTGCCTAGAAATGAATATCCCAAGAATCACAACTAGACAGAGAAGACCTGCGGTCCTTCTTCCTGAAATGTCCTTGCCTAACCTCTGCTTGGATATCCCCTCTTCATCTTTCGGAGCCTTTGTGTTCTTGCATCTCCAATAGCCCCAGGTAGAATTAGCTGCTTTGTCTTCTGTTTCCATAGCACTTGAGTTATGTCCCTGTTTCAGCACTTGCTATCTACTATTTGAATCTGTTTATATGGCTGTCTCCTCAACTAAATTGAGTTCCTCAAGGTTAGGGCCAGAGTGGTCAGTCCTCTGGGTGATGCAAGGATAATGTGGGTGTGGAATCACAAAACAGGAGCCAGGGAGAACAAAGTTTGATAGGGAGAGTGGGAGGCAGAGCCCAGAGTAACTCCTCAAGCCAACCTTCACCTGCCGTGACTTTTTCCTTTTAATGTGTTCAGTTTTAATGCAGAAGGTTAAAGGAGTAAGATTCAGGGCCAAAATATTTACCAATTTTAGTAAGATAATTTTCTTGTACAAAAATCAAGGTAATCTAAGGTTTATCTCCAACTGTGCCTTTAACCCAGGCTGACTCATCACACATTGTGTAACCAGCACTAGCGCTCAGTAAAATTGAAAGCTAGGTCCCATGCTTCCTCTTCTAGCAACTGTCTTCCACCCTTTCACTTTGCTTTTCCCGAATTTGTTCTTTGCTCCCACAACCTGCCCCACACCCATCTCAGTTTATCACACTTGGACTTCCTGACTTTTTTCCGCTGGGAATCACTGGGACTGAAGCCTGGTCCATTTTCAGGCTTCATAATGCATCTCTGAAACTCAAATCCCACATCTCAGTGATTTGGAGGAAAGCTGAAGAGGTGGCATTGCTCTTCTCCTGAGAAGAGTTGAGGCAGGTATGGGTGGCCTCACATGGGACACGGAGCCCCACCAGGAAGGTTCCATGAGTTTCCGGGTCTCATTATGTGGTATTTATAATGCCCTCATCTGAGTGGACAGTCATCCCAGCGAGCTGCTAGGTGGGATAACCCGTGTGTATCAGCCACCAAAGAGGATCCTAATAAGGAAAACAACTCTGCAGATATGAGACACTATAAGACTTAATTCTCTACTTTCTATTCTTCACTCAGATTAGGAAGAAACACCCCTTCATGATCAAAAAGAGGGTCCCCTCCTCAACCTTAATTAGGCTCCCTCTACTGGGTGGGGGCATGTGGAATGTCATGAATGACATCAAATGCAGAGGCCCAGTTTGGGAATTATTGTGAATGATTTGTATGGTCCTTCCCAGAGGTCTCTGCTCTCATCTGGTGAATCATTCAGGTTTTAGTACAGACAAGTAAATCTCTCTAGTTATTTTTTTCATTTTAAAGTTACTTTTAATTGTGGTAAGAGACATACAACATAAAATTTACCGTCTTAACCATTTTTTTAAAAATTTAAGTAGAGTTGGGACTTCCCTGGTGGTGCAGTGGTTAGCAATCCACCTGCCAATGCAGGGGACACAGGTTCAAGCCCTGGTCCGGGAAGATCCCACATGCCACGGAGCAACTGAGCCCGTGTGCCACAACTACCGAGACTGCGCTCTAGAGCCCATGAGCCACAACCACTGAGCCCGCGTGCCACAACTACTGAAGCCCGTGTGTCTGGAGCCTGTGCTCCACAACAAGAGAGGCCAGCGCAGTGAGAGGTCTGCACACCAGAACGAGGAGTGGGCCCCGCTCACTGCAACTAGAGAAAAGCCTGTGCGCAGCAGCGAAGACCCAACACAGCCAAAAACAAATTAATTAATAAATAAATTAATTTTTAAAATGTAAGTAGAGTTGATTTACAATGTTGTGTTAGTTTCTGGTGTATAACAAAGTGATTCAGTCATATATATATGTATGTATAAATATATATTCTTTTTCAGATTCTTTTCCACTATAGATTATTACAAGATAGTGAATATAGCTCCCTGTGCTATGTAGTAGGACCTTGTTGTTTAACTATTTTATATAAAGTAATGTGTATCTATTAATCCCAAGCTCCTAATTTATCCCTCCCTACCCCTTTCCTCTTTGGTAACCATAAGTTTGTTTTCTATGTCTTTAACCATTTTTAAGTGTACAGTTCAGTGGTATTAAGTACATTTACATTGTCGTATAACCACCATCACCATCCATCTCCAGAACTCTTCATTTTGCAAAACTGAAACTCTGTACCCATTAAGCAATAATACCCCAAACTCCCTCTTTCCAGTTCCTGGGAATCACCATTCTATTTTTTTATCTCTTTGAATTTGATTACCTTAGGTATCTCACATAAATTGAATCATGTAATATTTCACTCAATGTAATATCCTCGAGGTTCATCCATGTTGTAACATGTGTCAGAATTTCCTTCCTTTTTAAGCCTGAATAATATTCCAGTGTTTGTATATACCACAGTTTGTTTATCCATTTGTCTGTTGATGGACACTTAGATTGCTTCCACCCCTTGGCTATTGTGCATAATGCTATAAATATGGATGTACACGTCTCTCTTCAAGTCCCTGCTTTCAATTCTTTTGGGTATATACCCAGAAGTGGAATTGCTGGATAACATGATAATTCTATTTTTAATTTTTTGAGGACCTACCATACTGTTTTCCATAACAGCTGTACCATTTTACATTCCCCAAAACAGTGTGAAAATGTTATAATATCTCCGTATCCTTACCAACACTTGTTATTTCTGTTTTGTTTTTCTGTAGTAGCCACGCTAATGGATGTGAGGTTGTACAGTTATTTCAAGCAGAAAGGGAATTAGATAAAAATTGTTTGAAGTACTGGAGCAGCAAACTCTATACCGAGCTTCCAGAATGATTCCCAGAACACCATAAACTGATCCACTAGGGAAGCTATTACATTTGTCACAATTACAAAAGAGGGAACCAAAATTTTGTTATTGGAACTACTGAGTTCAATAATAATCTACCATTACTGTCATACCAGTTAACTATGACTACAACAACAACGCTTAACAAACGACCACAAGTCTTCATTAGCCTTACATCGAGAGGTATTTATATAGCTCATGAGCTCGTGGTTGGCTGATCTTGGCTGGGCTTGTGGCTGGGCAGCTCGAATGAGGGAGCTCTGCCCCATATGTCTCTCATCTACCTTCTGGGACCACTGGGCTTATGGAGCAGGTTCATCTCATGGTGATGTCAGAAACGATATCAGATGTGTAAAAAAGAAAAGTGGCAGAACTTAAAAGACAGATCTTGACAGCAATGAAATGCAAAACAGTAAATATTAGTACAGCACCTGTTATGGTTAAAGGGTCCAGTAGGACCAATTTTTAAACATAATTTTCTTATTTTAAAACATTTAATTGTAAAATGCATAAGACACCTGCCTTTTATTTTTTATTGTTTAATTTTTAAATTCATCTTTATTGGAGTATAATTGCTTTACAATGTTGTGTTAGTTTCTGCTGTACAACAAAGTGAATCCACTATATGTATACGTATATTCCCATATCCCCTCCCTCTTGAGCCTCCCTTCCACCCTCCCTATCCCAACATTCTAGGTGGTCACAAAGCACCGAGCTGATCTCCCTGTGCTTTGCAGCAGCTTCCCACTAGCTATCTATTTTACATTTGGTAGTGTATATATGTCAATGCTACTCTCTCACTTCGTCCCAGCTTACCCTTCCCCCTCCCTGTGTCCTCAAGTCCGTTCTCTATGTCTGTGTCTTTATTCCTGCCCTGCCACTAGGTCCATCAGTACCATTTTTCTAGATTCCATATATATGCATTAGCATATGGCATTTGTTTTTCTCTTCCGAACTTACTTCACTCTGTATGACAGACTCTAGGTCCATCCACCTCACTGTACATAACTCAGTTTCGTTCCTTTTTATGGCTGAGTAAGACACCTGCCTTTTAAAGAAATATTTTCTGGTACCGAGACTTCCCTGGTGGTCCAGTGGTAAACAATCGACCTTCCAATACAGGGGACATGGGTTCTATCCGTGGTCAGGGAACTAAGATCTCCCATGCCACAGGGCAGCTAAGCCCATGCACCACAACTACTGAGCTTGCACGCCTCAACAAGAGAGCCCGCGTGCCCTGGAACCTGCGTGCCACAACTAGAGAGAGAAAACCCACATGCCACAACTAGAGAGAAGCCCGAGCGCCACAACGAAAGATCCGGCATGCCTCAACAAAGATCCTGCATGCTGCAACCAAGACCCAACGCAGCCAAAAAAAATAAAATAAATAAATAAAATAAATAAATAAATATTTTTAAAAATTATTAAAAAAAGAAATGTTTTCTGATACTAATTTTACGTTATATTATTGAAGCATTCAATAGAAAGCTAAATTATTAATAAATTAATTCATCAAGATTAGGTTTCAGAAAATTTGCCCTATGACCTTTTCATAGAAGTATGATTCTGTAAAAGAGACAAAGAAACAGGTTTAGAAACCTAGAATGAGTCTTGTTTCTAATAATAACTACTGATTGTTTCTTCTTTTTTCTTTTTTTAAATTTATTTTTAAATTGAAATATAGTTGAATTATAATGTTGTATTAATTACTGCTTTACAGCAAAGTGACTCAGTTATACGTATATATATATATACACACATTCTTTTTCATATTCTTTTCCATTATGGTTTATCACAGGATGTTGAATAGGGTTCCCTGTGCTATACAGTAGGACCTTGTTGTTTATCCATTCTATACATACCAGTTTGCATCTGCTAATCCCAAACTCCCAATCTAACCCTCTCCCACCCTACTGATTGTTTCTGATAACATAAAAGACAACACTCTATATCTTAATTTGAACATTTGACCATTTTACAATAGCAGCCAAATATACATAACATATAAATGATTATTGGTATCATTAATATGATCTAATACTTGGAGTGGGGAGAAACTCTTATGCTTTCTTATATGGGCTATGTGATCTTTAATACCAGCTCAAATTATATAGTTGAAGATAATAAAAAACACATGACTATCTCTAATCATAAAGCTCATTAAAATATATGTTGCCCTTTGACAACAAATGGATTTGTGTAATCAGCTAAAACTCACTATAGTACACACAAATACTGTGTCCAGAAAATATTCTTTGTTTTAAAAGAAACAACTTCCAGATATTGGTGAAGTTGACCAATGTCTTTTAAAACTTTGTAACTGGGACTTTCCTCTGACAGCACATTTCATGTTTCCATCCAAGTCACTTCTTGGTTATATTTTACATTGAAACCAAAAAGCATTTCAACCTGTTTTAGAATGCAGCCGTTGATCAACACAGGAGTGATGTTCATCTTAGTAGCAAGATGCTTCTGGGCAGGGAGTGAATGACTGCAAAATACCTCATAGCAAGACAAACCAACACACAAAAACTGTGTTGTGTCTGGTCATTAAGATCCATTAAGTGGTCTGAGTGAGTTTCAAAAATTTATCTTCAGGAAATGACAAATAAGATAGTTTCCAGAGAACCCTTTTTTACTGTATTCTCTTCCTGATCTGATTTTGCAGAAACCTGGTGGCATGACCTTCAGGGCATGGAGGAAGCATGCTGCTTATAAATCTAGTTTTTAATACATTTTAATGTAATGATCATTGATTCTTTGTTTTGAATGATATACTTACGTTATTTTAAAGCAAGCATCAGGGAACACCAACATTATTAGGTAACTATAGAATAAAGGTGATAAAATTCCTACTAAAGTTAGCTTAAAAACAATTTCACCCAAACCTTTAAGACATCTTGATAAATTCTCAGTTAGTTAAAACAAGGAGAGCAGTCAACAAGGTATTCTAGAGTCTAATCTCTCTTATCTACAAACTTTTGCTCATGTTGTTCATCCTAGACAGAATTCCATATAACTGTCTCTTTGCCCTATCACAAGCTAAATATTTTTAAAGGCAGCTCAACATCTGAGGAAGTGTGTGTGTGTGTGTGTGTGTGTGTGTGTGTGTACAGGGATGTCCTAGTTAGGACTCAAAAACTCAGATATCCAAATAAGCTAACCCCAATGAAGATACACAAAGCATATAAAAGAATCTCATAAAATATAGTGGTAGGAATATACCAAGCCTGTGTAAAACTGGAACTGGGGAATGGAAAGTTATCTGGAACCAAGGCTACACTCTCTACTTCCCAGGAGCCATGTGACCTACCACTTGGTCCTCTCTCTCTTAACTAGATTCTTCTACTTATCGGAACATGGTCATCAGACATGACTTCATAGCTTGGCTTCTCAGCTCCAGTGACAACCACCAGCTAGAATGTTCCTTTATGTTTCTTAGTTCCAATTACTAAGAAAGGGACTGTGATTAGATCAACATTGCGCCCTGTGATGGGCCCTCTTTGGGTTCTCTGGAATTATCAGTTAGATCAAAAAAGACATCACAAATATGGTTCCACAGCCATAATGGACAGGACAAGCAAAAACAGATATGTGTAGTATGACATCTGTATGCATGTATAATTATTACTTGTATGGCACATTACATACAGCTTCACAATATTACATTTTAAAATTTACTCTTTGTCTTAGTCAAAATTCAACCAAAGAATAGAAGACATAGTTACATGTTAACGACAGAGGGACTTTAATACAGGAAACTGATAATACAGGTGATGGAAAAGGTGAAAGGGAAATGGGAGACAGCTGAGGCAACTCAGAGATGAGTAAAAGCAGAGAGCTGTTGGGCTTGAGAGACAAAAGGAGGAGGAGGTGGCATTGCTGGATCCCAGGGCCATACTTCCCCAGCAAAAGCTAGAAGCACAGTCCGCTTAAATGCAGGGAGCTGAGGTCATGAAAGAGGCTGGAGATGCTGCTGAGGCAGAGAGAAGAAGAGAAATACTCTGGCTTTTCCCTTCATCCTACTTTTCAGTCTCCTCCTGTAACTGCCATTCGCCTGATGCTCCTGACATGGGAACCTGATGTCTTAGTTCAGGCTGCCATAACAAAATACCGTAGATTGGGTGACTTAAAGAACAGACATGTATTTCTCACAGTTCTTAAGGCTGGAAAGCCCCCAATCAAGGTGCCAGCGTGATCATTTTTTGGTAAGGATTCTCTCCCTGGCTCGTAGAATGCTGCCTTCTTTGTGTTCTCACATAGCTACTGGGAGCAGGCAGGTAGAGATTACTCTCTCCCCTTCTCATAAGGCCACAGTCCTATTGGATTAGGGCCCCACTCTTATGACCTCATTTAACCTTAATTACCTCCTGAAGACCCTATCTCCAGATACAGTCATATTCAATATATGCCTCAGTATATCAATTTGACAGGACACAGTTTAATCCACAGCACCCAGAACATGCAGCCGCTTGTCACTCCCACTCAACTGTGATACAGAAAGGGCAAGAAATAGATCTGAGGACAATAGGACAAGTACTTCACAATACGGCAAGGTAAATATTATCACTCTTACTTTACAAATTAAGAAGCAGGGGCAAATTAAGTAAACTTGTTCAAGCTAGTAAATGACAGCACCAGATTCTAATCCAGGTCTTCTAACTCCAAATCCAGTTGACGGTAACTTCCACTGAGTCTTCACTACATATTTCATCTACCCTGAGCTCACCGTCCTCTGAGTTTCCATACCAGTTTTATTCTTTATCTTGAAATTCATCAGTGAGTCCTATCTCATTTTCTTTCCATCATTCTTGTGAGGAATATCTCATTATTACACATCTCTCCAAATGAACCCAAAGTACCTTAAGATCTGGGATCAAACAGTGCCATCCTGTTGTCTAGTTGCTGAATAACTACTTTGATTAATTAATTTTCTCCCACAATATTTGCTACAGTATTATTGAGCAGGGTTCTATTATTTCATGTTAATAAAATCCTTCATCTATATTCCAAAATGCCATAGTTCTCTAGTCACCAAGAAAAATTTTCTGTGACTCAAAGGGATCATCTATATAAATATTGTTTATTATTTTAGATGTAATTCCATAGAATGGCCTATTGGTATGAATCAGGATCTTTAAACACTTTCCAGTTTCCCTCTTAACTGAGTTATCTGTCAAGGTTTTCTTTTATCTTCTTCATTATTCATCCTCTTTTGTCATAACTGTTCTGCAAATATCCGGCTTGGTCACTATTGATCAGCAACATGTCATGCCATCCTTTGCATATAAAATTTATAGAAAAATCAGAAATTTCTTTGCAAAAGCTCCTGAGGGAAAAATGATAAAGATTTCTTCCCTCATTACCCTCCATGTTATGAAATATGCCATGTATTTTGCAATCAGTCAGAATATTATAAGCATAATGAGATATGAAAGAAGACCAACGTTTAGAGTACTTGTATTAAAATATCAAAATCATGCTACCTTTTACTTTACCCTATCTCAGCTGCCTGTTCCTGGACCCCTTCATAACTAGTACATCTTTTCTTCAAGTGTCTAACTCCTGATCATCAGCAATTATTCTTCCTCATTACTTCCTCTGACACCACTGCATAAACTCCAGCCCTTGGAGACCTCCAGTGAAATGACCCCCCACTTCCTCGCAATCTACTACTCCACTCCCTGCCCAAAAGGTCCTTTTCTGTATCTTTATTCAAGCTGCTGAACATTCTTGGAGAAAACAATGTAATCAGGCTAAACGATCTGTGGTTTTTGTCTTTTTCGGGGAGGGGAGGGTGGAGGGTTTTTGTCTTTTGTTTCTGTTCTTGTTTTCAGGGGGATGAGGGCTTCAGGTTCTCCTAAGTTTTAGGGAAGGTTGATGGTTTCCGTCAGACCCAAACTACACTTAATTTTTTTTTTTAAGATTCCTTTGATGTGGACCGTTTTTTAAAGTCTCTATTGAATTTGTTACCATATTGCTTCTGTTTTATGTTTTTGGGTTTTTGGCCACGAGGCACATGGGATCTTAACTCCCCAACCAGGGATTGAACATGCACCCCCTGCATTGGAAGGCGAAGTCTTAACTACTGGACCGCCAGGGAAGTCCCCTTAATTTTAAAATTTTATGCACTTGTAATCTAAAATTTCAAGTTATACAAAAGGGTATAGAGAGCAAAATAAGTCTCCCTCCAACCCCTGACCCTTTGTTCCCCCAGATCTCCTCCCCAGGAGCAACGAGCGTTTTCATTTTTTTCATCTCCTTCGCGGAATCATATTAAAATAGGCAGGATAGGCTGGGTTGTGCTGTGGTAACAAATTTAACCCAAAATCTCAGTGGCTAGACAGAACAAAGCTTTTCGTTTCTCCATCAAACTACATGTTTAAGCTGTATCACCTTGTGACACTGCCATCTCGGCATGTGGCTTCCAGGGAAGAGAGAGCTGGCACGTTACACAGAGGCTTCTCTCTCCTACTTGGACTCACACTGACCAGAGTTAATCACATGGTTCACTTAACTGGAAAGAGCAATCTTCTGTGTACCCAGGAAGCAGAGGAGAACCGGCTAGTGGTAAACACTAATAAATCTGTATCGCATATGTACTTACACACGTATTTTACACAAATGGGAGCATACTAGGCACACTTTTCTCCACTTTGTTTTTTCCACGTATGGTGTGTGTGATACTTCTTTATGTGTGGTCATACTATAATTTCTTTATCTAGTATTTAATTAATAGATAATTAGGTTCTCATCTTTTATCACTACAAATAGTAGCTGTAATAAATATCCTTGAAAGAGTAATATTAATAATAACTGACATACATTGAGACCTTACTATGTGCAAGGCACTGTTCAAAGCCTACATATGTTTTAACTCAGTTCACACTCTTAGCAACCCTATGTGAGACATGACATAATTTACAGGTGTCTCATTTACAGTGGCAGAGCCTGGCCTCCAACCCAGGTAGTGAGGCCCAAAGCCTATCAAATTCACATAGATATTTGCACCTCTAAACACAAATTTCTCTAGTATAAACTCCTGTAAGTGAAATTTGTGGATCATAGAGTGTTTACATTTCAAATTCTGCCAGATATTTTCAGAAGTACTAGATACCCTTCAATTTCACTCTACTCCTAGGGAAGCCATGCTGGCTTCTACAACACCTTTTCTTGGCACTGTCAGTGCTCACACGTGGGAAACCCAGAAGCGCAGGGAAATTTAATACCCACGGCGCCAACCTTGACCGGTGGGAGCCAATTGATAAGTTCTTCTCTGTTATTGCCCTAGGCAGAAACTTCTGGGCTGAACTTCCTAAGGCTCCAGTGATCTTGCGCGTTGAGCAGCAGTCTTCTAAAGCAGCAAACAACCATGTAGCACATCTTTGCACTGGCTTTTCTTCCTTCTTTTTCACTCTCCTGTGCCTCACTCCTGCTCCCTGACATCACTTCCCAAATAGAGTATCTGCAACAAAGCATTTGTCTTGACCCTGCTTTCTCTTTAAAAGTAGTAAATGCAGGGGTGCGCCACCCCCAGATCTCGCCTTCAGCCCCTTCTGTCGCTGGGACTGTTGCCTGCTGACGGTTCACAGCTGAGTACCTTTCAGGTGTGGCCCTGGCCAAAAGGGGCTGCTTCCCCCAAGCTGACAGCCCATCCCCACAGCCCAACCCACTGACTGGTAGAGTTGGGGGTAAAGTAGCCTTGCCTCAGTTTGGGACATCTTCGAAAGGCAAGCTCAGTTCCAGAGATTTCCATGGAACCCCCAAACCCTCTGTTGCAACTGTGTCACAGCTCAGCCTCTCCCTCTGCTCACTCCTGCTTTCCTCACTCCCTTACAAGTGTTGCCGTCGAGAACACTCCTCAGTATACCTCCTGCATGTAAATATCCACCCCAGAGTACGTTTCCTAGGAAACATGATCTAAGATACTAAACCAAGACAATTGGTACCAGTAGTAGACCTAGAAAATAGGCCCTTGGGATGGGACTTGGGAACTGCATCACTCACAGCAATAAGACCCCATTGCAATTCCTGAGACTCTCAGTTGCCAGAGGTTGAGATGAAGTGCAGGTGGAAGGCGAAGTGCTGGGACATGCAAGAGCAGTGGTACTTAGTGGTGGTCATGTTAATGATAACGATTGTCAAGGTGGCCCCAAATATTTTTGATTTGAAAGGTTTTGTAAAGACTAAACAAGTGGATTGCGCAGGGATATAATGACCTCTAGTCTTCAGCGGTCCCCAACTTTTCGGCACGAGGGACTGATTTCGTGGAAGACAATTTTTCCACGGACGGGGGCGGGGTGGGGTGGATGATTCAGGTGGTAATGCGAGCGATGGGGAGCGGCAGATGAAGCTTTGCTTGCTCTCCCGCCGCTCACCTCCTGCTGTGCAACCTGGTTCCTAAAAGGCCCCAGGGGTCGGGGATCTGGGCTTTAGACATATCCTGGATTCCTTAAATATTGACCGAGGCACCAGTCACTACATTTTTCTCTGGATTAGGTATTACTTCTGATTCAGTCTTGGCTGAGGGCTGGAAGGACAGTTTCAGAGGTTTACAGAATGACTGGTCTACCAGCACAACATTACTTTTAATGAGGGGACCCATTTTGTGGCAGAAGTGGTGTGTCAGTGGGTACAGGAGGCACGAGACACACTTGCTTTGTCACATACTTCTTTAGCGCGATGTGTCTAGCTTATTAGATGGTTAAATGACCTTCAATAGGTTCGGGCAATTCTCCATTTCAAGGACAATGTTCTGAGAAGGTGGGAGAGAGCACAGTCCCAAAAATGTGGGGAAAGCTTTGAATCAGTGACCTATACATGGTGCTAATTCCCAATGGTTGGCATACATAGATCCAGAAAACAAGAGGTAGAAGGGAGATTAGTCTCTCTCATCATCATTACCAGTGACATATTTTCAGATTTTGTGCTTCTCTTTTCTGAAATTTTGGGTTTTGTCAGATTAACTTCTCATTCTCAAGGGAACACTTGTACTAGAGAATGAAATAAGAATTTCACTGAACTTGCAACTATGAATACCATCTGGTCTCTTTGGGCTCCTTGTGTCAGTGGACCAGCAAAGGCAGAGGTTACTCTACTGTTAGAGAAAAGTAGACTGATTACCATGAGAAGCTAGGCAGCATTTTTGTAACTCAAAGGATTCATGGGGGCATCTCTTGGTGCTTCCATGCCTACTTAAGTTGTGAATAGGTAATTGCAGCAGCCGTAGTCCACCATGGCCTGATCGCTGCTCAGACCCCTCCGAGTCACCTTCATCCCCCAACACAGTCAAGGAACCTGGACTAGCTGAAGATATACAAATGGCAAGCAAATGCATTAAACAGCATTAATCATTAGGGAGATTCAAATCAAAGCTACGACGAAATACCACTCACTTCCATTAGGATGGCTATTATTTAAAAATGGAAAATAACAAGTGTTGGGGAGGATGTAGAGAAATTGAACCCTGTGCATTGCTGGTGGGAATGCACAATGGTGCAGCCACTGTGTAAAATAGTATGGTGGTTCCTCAAAAAATTAAACATAGAACTACCATATGATCCAGCAATTCCATTCCCATGTATATAAACAAGAAAATTGAAAGCAAGGACTCAGATACTTGTGCATCAATGTTCATAGCATTATTCTTAATAGCTAGAAGGTGGAAACAACCCAAGTGTTCATCAACATATGAATGGATAAACAAAATTGTGGGTGTGTGTGTGTCTGTGTATATATAATGGAATATTAGTCAGCCTTAATAAGGAATGAAGTTCTGATACCTGTTTTAATATAGAAAGTGTTATGCTAAGTGAAATAAGCCACACACAAAAGGGCAAATATTGTATGATTCCACTTACATGAGGTACTTAGAACAGGCAAGGTCATAGAGACCAGAAGTATAATAGAGGTTACCAGGGGCTAAGGGAAGAGGGACATGGAAAGTTATTTTAGTGGATATAAAGTTTCTGTTTGGGATGATAAAATAGTTCTGGAGGGCTTCCCTGGTGGTGCAGTGGTTAAGAATCCTCCTGCCAATGCAGTGGACATGGGTTCAAGCCCTGGTCAGGGAAGATCTCACATGCCGCGGAGCAATAAAGCCCACGAGCCACAACTACTGAGCCCACGTGCCACAACTACTTAGCCCATGTGCCACAACTACTGAAGCCCCCGCACCTAGAGCCCATGCTCCACAACAAGAGAAGCCACCGCAACGAGAAGCCCACACAACACACGAAGAGTAACCCCCACTCACCGCAACTAGAGAAAGCCCCCACGCAGCAATGAAGAACCAACGCAGCCAAAAATAAATAAATTAAATAAATAAATAAATAAACAAATAGTTCTGGAAATGGATAGTATTGATGGTTGTGCAATACTGTGAATATACTTAATGCCACTGAATTGTTCACTTCAAAACAGTTAAAATAGTGACTTTTATGTTATGTATATTTTACCACAATAAAAAATTCAAAAAAGGTTAAAAATAGTACATCTAGATAAAAATTCCATGATACTGATGCTTTACCTACTTGTTAGCAAGGATACAAGTAGATAGAAAATTAGACAAAGCAAAGACAATTTACTGGAGTTTTCCATTTTTGTTCCATTTGTGAATGGCATAGCCTTCTGGAATACCAGTTAGAATGTGGATAAAAAGATTCCCACTTACTTTGCTTTATCTCTACATGTGAACACACTACATACTATAAGAATAAGTCATTGTACAATTAAGTTGAAAGTGATAGGAAAATTATTCACTGAACCAGTATGTATTTCATTACTCACTAATCCAGCTATGGAAATTATACATGCCAGATAAATATGAATTTTACCAGTTTTGCACCTTTTAGGGCATAGGCAGTCTTTCAAAAAATTTCCATGAGTAGTTAGTTCCCTTCTGTATTCGTATGGAGTATAGTAAGTTCTTCGTCTAAGTGCATCAACGTATTCCTTGGGAATCCCCTCAGAGGTTGACAAAAATGATAAATTTGCTGTTGATGCAAGATCTGTTATTTTTCTTTTGTGTAATTTCACAAGAAATTTCAAAGATAAAACTCAGCCATATAACCTGCAATAGTAGAAAATATGCAAATGCACTCATAAACTGGTGCAGAGGATGTGTAACTAGATAAAGTGGAAGAACTGATAAAGAGTATAACAAAACAACCATACGTTTTTGTTTTTATTACTTAACTGAAATATTCACAGTGGCACAAACATTGCTTTTGCAATACATAAAGGTAATTGCTTCTATATTTAGAAGTAGCCATCTAGGGTATGGAATATTGATTATTATTTCCCCTGAGATCATATAAACCATTTTAATATGTTAATGTGGTTAATATTTCACAAAGATAATACTTATTTCTTTCACAATTATAACTCAGATAAATCACTCTTTTTAGCATCATGCTTTGTCATCTTATTCTGCTCAATTTTATCTTAAAATTACCGCCATCCTTTGTTCTTTTTCTGTGATAATTCTATCTTTTCTTTTGATTTTACTTATTTACTATTCATTGCATTAACCATTTTTTTGATTAACCAACTACCAGCAACTAATGTGTCAGCAGAGTGTTCACTCTTAGATTACAGTGTAGAAGGGCTCTGTCTTAATGACACCTTAGTATTCCTAAAATGTGTCATGAAAAGCTGAAAAATTTTAATAGTACAAAATATATCATTTGCTATATAAACACATAAAAGTGTGGTGAAGTACAGAATAGCAGTGCCTAATATCTTAATGTGTTGCACTTATAGTAATGTTGGCATAAGCTGATATGATTTATAAAATAAATGACTATTTCTTGCCTTTGTATTTTTTAACTTTTTATTTTAAAAATAGAATGGGGCTTCCCTGGTGGCACAGTGGTTGAGAATCTGCCTGCCAATGCAGGGGACACGCGTTCGTGCCCTGGTCTGGGAGGATCCCACATGCCTCGGAGTAACTAGGCCCGTGAGCCACAACTACTGAGCCTGCGCGTCTGGAGCTTGTGCTCCGCAACGAAAGGCCGCGATAGTGAGAAGCCCGCACACCGCGGTGAAGAGTGGCCCCCGCTTGCCGCAACTAGAGGAAGCCCTCACACAGAAACGAAGACCCAACACAGCCAAAAATATAAATAAATAAATAAATAATTTTTTTAAAAAATAGAATGAATTGTTTTCTTGTTCAAATGTGAGGTTTTTGTTATTATTGTTTTAATAAAAGTTGGGGGAAGGGAATACAAATATAACACTTTGCTTTTCAGACTTTCCAGGAATTAGGAAGCAACAAGAGAATCTTTAAAAAATATATTTTACAACTTTATTGAGGTATAATTAACATATAATAAACAGCACATATTTAAAGTTCTGTTTATTGATGAATTTTGACGTATAACTACACCCATGAAATCAACCCCCAAAGGTCCTCATCCCCCTTTGTAATCTAATCCTCTCTATTCTTCATCCCTATCCCCAAGCAACCCTGATCTGCTTTTATCACTGTAAACTAGTTTTTTATTTTCTAGAATTTTATACAAATGAAATGCTACAGTAAGTACTCTTCTTATTTGGCTTCTTTCACTCAGTATAATTACTTCGAGACTCATCCATGTTGTCGCATGTATCAGTAGTTTGTTCCTTTCTATTGCTGAGTAGGATTCCATTGTATGGATAGAAAACAACTTGTTTATTGATAGAATTCTGGATTGTTTACAGTTTGGGGCTATTACAAATAAAATTATCATGAATATATACATATAAATATTTATATGGAAATACGCTTTCATCTCTCTTGGGAGTAGAATGGATGCATCATATGGTAGGTATAAATTTAACTTTTTAAGAATCTACCAGCAGTTTCCAAAGTGGTTGTACCATTTTACATCCCCACCATCAGTGTATCAAGATTCCTATTCCTCCACCTCCTCACCGAGAGTTAGTATGTTCAGTCTTTTTAATTTTAGATATTCTAGTGGGCATAACTTTTACAAGGACAAACTTGTGAGTGGCAGAGCTAGGATTTGAACCCAGGTAGCCTGGATCTGGGAGCCAAGTTCTTATCTAGTACGTATTATACTGCCTCTCTCCATAGTTGCTAGCTTGCGTATGCAACAACTTTATATAACATTATTTCTGTGGGAAGATGTATTCTGATCTCCAGTCTTTTTTGCAAATTTCTATTAGAGTACAACCTGTTCATAAATTGGTAACTACCCACAGATTAATACACTTCCATCTGGACTATGGAATTTCAGAGCATATATGCTCAAGGCCTTACCAATAATAGAGTGACAACTTTATTAGAAATATGTTTTAATAACAAAATATTTAATAAGTACACATGAGTTAAGCTCATCAGTGATGCTCATATCCAGCCACTTATATACAATGTGAGTGTTTTTCTTCTCACTTGATTATTTTGAGAGAGGAAGCAATCAATGAAAGCGAAAAAGGAGGAGACAATATATTAGTTCATTTTAGAAAGATGTAGAGCTGTCCTGTTATTTGTGAACTCACTTGAAGCATGTGACAAATTATGCCACTTCTGTCATTGCCTACTTCTTATTATCTTTCCTCAAAAACTGACTGAGCATCTGTTAAGACTCTTGGTTACGAATAACAGGAGCCCAACCTAAACCAAATAGGAAATTTACCAGCTCATGTAACTTGGAAGTTTAAAGGGTGAACTTCAGGCATGGCTGAATCTAAGAACTCGAGATGATGTCATTATAATTCTGCTTTCCCTCGTCATTCAGTTATACTTTCTCCTGTGCTGACTTAGGTTCTCTCGAAGAAGTGTCAAAGTTGGCCACCGGTAACCCCAGGAGACAGATCATACCACAGGTCAAGGGCTCCAACAGAAGTCCCAAATAACACTCTCAGATGTCAAGATTGGCCCATGTTAGGTCAAGTAGCCATCCCTACTCCAACAACTCAGCATAGGAAGATGGAATGGTACGCTCCGATTCAGCCCCTGGTTGAACCCTGTATGGAACAAAATCAGGGTGATGCTACCAAAGGAAGGAGAAAAAAATTTCTTTTTTCCCATTACTCCATTTTTTCTCTTCCTTCACTTTCCTTTCTGGCAAAGGACTTGAACCCTCTTTGAACTTTTTCAAGAGACTCACTGTTAACTTGATAGCAATAAACAAAAAAGCAAGTTCTCTATTGTTATGGTTGAATTGTATTCCCCCCAAATTTATATGTTGAAATTCTAACCTCCAGTACCTTAGAATGTAACAGTTGGAGACAGAGTCTTTACAGAGGTAATCAAGTTAAAACGAGGTATTATGGTGGACCCTAATCCACTCTAACCGGTGTCCTTATAAAAAAGGAGAAATTTGGAGATGCACACATATTGGGTTGGCCAAAAAGTTCATTCGGGTTTTTCCATAAGATGTTACGGGACAACCTGAACGAACTTTTTGGCCAACCCAATACATGGAGAAGGCAATGTATACATGGGGGAGGGAGACAGGCAGGGAGATATATGTAGGTAGGCAGATAAGAGAAGAATATATAGGTGGAGGTAAATTATTGGTAGTTATTGGCTTGGGTGAGTATTAGTCATATCTTTTGGGGGGATGGGAAGTAAAATTTTTAAAAATAAAATAAAAAGTTAAAGAAGGATTGTTCATGGATCAGTGATGGCAATGTATTATGGTTAATTCAATTCTGTTTACCTGTGATCCAAATAAAACATAGAATGCAGATAGAAATCAATAAAAGAATAGGGTCAATTACTTCCAAACTACAAGAATAAAAAAAAAAAGAAAGTAAAAGTTAAGAGGGAAAAGGGAAAAGCACCCCAAAATATCTATTACTTATTTTTAGGTTTGTTTTTTTTTTTTTTTTGTATACTCCTTTTTTCATTGTAGACTAGAGAAAATTTCTTCATGCCCCAATTACTAGAAACCAGTGACCTAGACTGAGCCCCCCAGAAACCCAAAAGGGTTAGAATCTCATCATTCAACTTCATATACTGTCTTTGGAACTGGGGCAAAGGGTTTGTATTTGTCTTGACTGACTGCATGTTCTTGAAAATGTAAATTCCAGTGACCGTTAGCATTAATGCTATTGCACCTTAGAAACACATGGCTTAAGATTCATGTTAGCAGAAACCAGTCTGAAGATGTCACTCAACAAAAACATTTCCAGAAGCTTAGCACTTAATTGGCCTTATTAGCACCATCTGCTCATCAGTCTTGCTTGTGGAAAAGTGTTTTCATCAGATAGCAACAAGTTGAAAACAAGGCAGATCACCACACTTTGTTTTGAATTTGACACCGCATTTCGCATGCCTCTTATCACAGTTTTAAATCATCAAATTAAATAAGTGTGTCGAATCATAGCACTTGCATTACATGTTAGACCGTGGTTTTCTTTGATCCCTCAGGCATGTACATGTGTCCAAAAGTCTTTTTTTCCCCAGACCTGCCTTCATCGGATTGCTTAGCCAGACCTTTGGGGAAATCTTCTTTTAGGAGTAATATTGGAGCACATTTGTTTACACACTCCATTTTTTCATTCTATATATCCAGTTAGGTGTAGAAGATCATGCAGAAATTAAAATCAGATGCTGGGTGAAGGTTTGAACTAAAAATTACTCCTACTATAAAGGCATTTTGACAACTAAGCACTAAAAATAAGAGAGTTTACTGTATGGAGTCCCTGCCTTCCATGTTTACTTTAATATTATGAATTTACCGTAAGTCATTTTTAAGATATTTATATAATAAAATAAAGAAATATTGTAGTTAATCATTATAATGTTCATTTAAGAATTTGATTCAAAATTTAGAAGTTAAAATTAAGCCTTCACGTCACTTTTTACATGGAAAAATAACAAAAACTGATAATTTGTAAAAATGACAATTTAGCCAAAGCAAACATAACACTTATTAAGAAAGAGAATGTAAACAGCAGCTTTCTTTCTTGGCCATCTTGGCTGTTGATATAACTGTTTATATTATACCAAATTAGTATTTTTTATTGAAAAAATAAAGTGATAAACAAGAAAAATAATACTCTCCTCAGAGTTCTATCCAGAACACAAAAGACTCTGCCAGGGGAAAACAGTAAAAATGAATTTTAGAAAGATATAAGTTTAAGCTTATTCTTCTCTTTTTTTTATAAGAAAAGAGAGACACACACACACAAACCCTGAAGTTTAGAATACACTACGGCATCAATAATGGCAATAAAATATAGCACCTTTGTAGACTGATAAAACCAAAGGGATTTAGAATAATGGCTAAAAGCTGCTTTGTTTCCAACCTATAAAATGCTAATATTTATATCTTTCTCCTATGATTGTTGTGCTAATTACAGGAGATACTTGTAACAGATCTGGCACATACTCAGTAAACAGCAGCCATTGTTATTGTAAACCATGCATTAACAGTTTGTAAATAAATACTGTAAATAAGCATTAGGCTATTTCAGGAGAGTTTCTCTATTTCCTGTTTCTATAATTTACAATTTTGGCATTTCTCACCAAACACCTTGTTAGTTTTACTCCACATTGCAGCAAAGACTCATTAAGACTTGCTAAAAAGCGTTCACATTACTTCATTATCACCGAGACAAAAATAATATAGTGCGCTTGTTAGTCTTGTACACGGTAAATACATAAATATTTTAAACCAATTACATCCACACATTTTAGCTTGCATCATTCTTAATTTTAAAAATTTTCTATGAAAATATATAATCTGCTAATCTGCAAAGGATTTCTTATTCATGACAATTATTACAGACCACATTTCATCTCATTTTTTTTTTTAAGATTTTTTGATGTGGACCATTTTTTTTAAAGCCTCTATTGAATTTGTTACAGTATTACTTCTGTTTTATGTTTTGTTTTTTTGGCCCCAAGGCATGTGGGATCTTAGCTCCCTGACCAGGGATCGACCCCACACCCCCTGCATTGGAAGGCGAAGTCTTAACCACTGGACCACCAGGGAAGCCCCTCATCTCACGTTTAACAGCTTTGAGTAAAATTGCATTATAAGCAAAAAAAAAAATTTAATGTACATGTAAATTACTGAAATGAAACATAGTTATGGTAATACATTTATTAAGAAAATGTGTTCAAATTAATCTTAACATCATCTTTGTGGTACTCCCACCAAAAACGTTTTATGTGAATCTTATCATAAGAGAAAAAAATCATATTAATCCAAACTGAGGAACAGTCTACCAAACAATTGGCCTGGACTCTTCTATGAGATCAATGTCATGAAGGACCAAAATATTGGGGGAGTGTTCTAGACTAAGGGACATTAAAGAGACTTGACAACCAAATGCAATGTAGTATCTATGCTCAGGTTCTAAAGCAGAGTTAAACCTGATTTATATTGGATATTATTAGGACATTGGGACAGTAGGAATGATTTGAAAATAGACTGCATATTAGAGAATAATAATGGATTCATGTCAAATTTGGTTAAGTGTGATAAATAGGCTTGTAGAGTGTCCTTGTTCTTGAGAGATATATGCTGAAGCATCAGGACATCTGCAACTAACTTTTAAAATAAGTAAGGGAATTCCCTGGTGGTCCAGTGGTTAGGACTTGGTTTTCACTGCCAAGGGTGTGGGTTCAATCTCTGGTCGGGGAACTAAGATCCCTGCAAGCTGCGCGGCCAAAAGAAAAGGAAAAAATATATAGAGAAGCAAATATGGCAAAATGTTAATTTTTGAACCTATATAAGTAATATATGGTTGTTCATTGTACTAGTTCAACTTTTCTATAGGTTTGAAATTTTTCAAAGTATAAAATTGAGAGTAAAAAAGCTAAACCATCTAATTTTAAAAGTATACCTTATCTAACAATAACTGGGTGTTCCCTCCTCCTTTCTCACCCATGCCCTCCTGCCCGCATGTCCCCTAATGGTACCAGTTGTCTGTTGGCTAAATTGTCCTGTCATTGCCCAGGGTTTCTGGTGTCATGCAGAAACCACTCACACAATAAGTCCACTGTAGCTACTGACGTGTTCTCTTTCATAAGACAGCATTCATTCTCAAATGCACATGATTTATTTAGTTCAGACCATCTGCGTGCATGCTTTTTTTTGTCTTTGACTATTCAAACCAGAATTTGTATGTTATTCCAATTAAAATAAAAATTTTATAAAACCCATGGGGAGGGTCTTTATTACATGTAAAAAATTATTTGTTTTTCAGTTATCCACCTTTGAGTTAAGGGATCACCCTTTGCCTCACGAGATTGCAGTGAGGATTAAATGAACAGATGTACAAAAACTTGGGGCCAAGAGTCTGGCATTCAGTAAATTTATTTACATTTAATAAATTGTGGCAATTATTCTTACCCTAACCTTAATTTAAGGAGCAGAGTCATCTTTGTTGTTTGCAAGGAAAATAGCCAGGTACTATGCATGAGAATTCACAATTAAGTTCAATTATCATCTCTAGTGACAGAAAGTGTGCAAAGCCTCACAAAAATCTTCTACTCTGAGCAAAATGACCTCTATTATAGATATTACCTGGTCAATAGGAAGCTGGTATTATGGAAATTCACAGGTGATATTAAAGTACGCTAACTCGTTACATCTACAGTCTTTAATCCTAAAATCTTTCTCGGGTAAGCGCTACCTCTGACTTGTAGAGGTAAAAGGCAATGATTCTTCTTCTTTTTCATGCCTCCAGCACAAGTAGATGCTCAATAAAGGTTTCCATTAAAGTAAAAATGCAAGAACAAATAGAGTGTTTGCATGCTAATGGGAATGACCATGAAGAGGGAAAAAATGATAATGTAGGAGAGAGAAGAGTTGCTGGAGATGTACTTTAATAGGCAAGAGAAGATGAGATTGGCCTTTAAAAAGAGGCTGTTTTGTTCATTGAAAAATTACACTTCACTTGCATGAAGATATGAGAGGAGACGTTGGAGGTTTGAGGAGAAAAGAGAAGGTATGAATTTTCACCTAAGAGAGTGGTAAAGTGAATGCACTAGGAGAATACAGGACGATTCTCAAAAATCATTAAGGGCCCAATGAGGTTAATGATCATGAATTTCAATTGAGACCAAAAGCACAGTTGTGTGTTGTTTCCTAGCTCTGTTCAGTTGTGGGGTTGCAGGCACACAGCAGCAATGGCTAGATTAATCAGGGTTGTGGTTTCGCTATGGCAGTGTGATGAGGTAAGAGAGAAGGGCAAGGGATTTGAGGATGAACGAAAGTAAGTGATTATAGTGCCTATATAGTGATTTACATAGTGATTATATAGGATCAATGGACTGAGGTTCTGGTTAGATCCAAAGCTTGTTAGAGTTACTGTACAGAGACATGAGTTAGAAAGGTGGTTGTCAGAGAATAGTATGCAGCAAATTGAGATTATGAAGCCATTGCAATTATTGGTAATGAGAAAGTCTAGGATATAATTATGGGATGAGGAGCTAAGGTAGGGTCAAGATTATTGGAAGAGAGATGTGAAGGAACTAAGTGACCAGAGTGTTGGAAGGATCACCCACGTGTTTATTGACATTACCAAGAATTAAGGTAGGAATAGTGTACAGCGGGTCAGGAGATAAAACTAAGAAATGATGAGCTGTGACCCAGGGGGCCAGAAGATGGAAGCAATAAGGGAGGTAGTGGGGATAGTCTGATGACATGAGACTCACATCTGAGTATTTTTTAGGGAAGAGGGAGAGTGAGAATGCTCTAAAAGTGGTGATAAAGAATAGGCCACATACTCCCCCCACCCTAACCCCAATCCTATGGGAGAAAAAACATCTTATCACTTGATAGTGTAGAAGTAGACTCAGGAGAGAGTCAGGTTTCAATTAGAGCAAGGAAGTGAGGGGAACCTTCAGAGAAGGTTGAGGATATAGAACAATTTGTTGATGAGGGATCCATAAGTTCCAAAAGACATAGTGTTAAAGGTTTCAGAAGTCAGGGAGAAGTGGGAGAAAGGAATTAAATAGAGGGTGTGAGCAGTGTATGAATTCAAGTGGGAAATGATTAGGAAGGGGAGTCTGGGGCTACTTGCAGTTTTAATATGAAATTAATTTTTGTGGGTTCACAGCAGATATTGGTGGTAAAGCTGTGATTAGGGAGTAATGTTTTTAGGGCTTCCTCTTTTCCGTACAGATGAAAGCAAAGACATCTAGGAAGGGATAGTCTTACGGCAAACACAGAGTGCCCTCTTGGCCTCTGACAACAGAGATTAGATTCAGTGTCCTTGGAATTGCATTATATCTATACAGTGGCTTGGAGAAAATACTAGGTGCTCAATAAATGCTCACTGAAGGAATGAATGAAACGTGAATGAATGAAAACTTCCTTTTCGATCTCTCAGAGGTGTTAGCATGTTTACACCTGCAGATATTTCAGTGCATTTCCCAAAGCTACTCTTCTGTCCTTTACACCCATGGGATCTCTTTCTCTCTCCTTCTTGGATTTGGAAATTTGAGAGCAGCTGAACAACGCTTAATTTTATCAAACAGATTTCTCCTTTAAGTAAACACAACCCTAGGTGTGGAGGAGGGGAAGTTTTGTGACTTCCCAGTTCCTTTTCTTGAGAAAGTTAGATATTAAGTAACTTCCTGAACCATTCAGTCTCCCGTCACTGCCCCACCCTCCTTCCTCTCCACCACCTCCCATTCCCTTGATCCACCTCCGCTAACCCTAGCCCAATCTTGTAGGATGGATAATAATTCATATATCCATTTTTGTGATCCCTATGTCACTATTGTTGCCTAAAGATCAGGTAGCATAGTACAATTATGACTATCATCACATATATATCAGATGAACTTTGAAATAAGATTAACATGATTACAATACTCTTTGTATTACTAGCCTTTGCAATACACATGATTCAACCATGCCAAACATTATTAGATAGAAGAATAATAACTATCACTTCTGACATTCTGGGCAAATCCCTCTTCAACAATTGTATAATATCTCTTTCTGTTTCCCAAGTGTTTCTCTTCATTTCCTTAAAGTATGGCATTGTCAAATAACTGTGATAAAGTGGTTGCCCTTCGGTAATAGTGATATTACTATAATTAATAATGTTCAAGGAGTTTATTCATAAATAAGAAGAACTGAATCTGCACATAGCTCTGCTGTCCAAATTAACCCATCATATTCATTCATTTCCAATAAGTATTTATTGAGCGCCTACTATGTATCAGTCACATGGTATTTTTACCCTAGGTATATTTACCCAAGAACCACGTTAGATAGTGAATTTTCCAATCCCTTTTTCCCCTTTTCCAAAATATAACTTCTTATAACATACTTATTTTTCAATAGCATTACTAAGTAAAATGATAAATATGATGCACAGTAAATTTTGAAGAAAAAAGTATACAGACACTTTAGTGCATTTCTCATTAACATTTAACTCTCAAGAGTCAGTGCTTAATCTAACCATTTGCCCAGACTTGATTAGAATGCTCTTTTTTTAACTCAACCTCCATAGGTTAACTTTTTATGCTATTTGATTTATGTGCTTTGGTTTTGTCAGTCATTAGCCTAAATAATTTTAAAAGCTCTTGAATAAATGAGAATTAATCAGATAGTTATTTCAATTAATTCACTTTTCAGTTCCTCAAAGTCATATTTCAAATGATTATGAAAAGTTTCTCAGATCTCTCTCTCTCTCTCTCACACACACACACACAGACTCATATACATATACACATTAAAACACTGTAATTTAGATTTAGCTTGTTTTTCTTTCTAAAGTCCAGTATTAAGAATTTGATATTCTAACCATTTCAAAATGCTTAACCTTAAAATTTTAAAACCATTAACACAGATGGCATGTTTTTCATTCCTGAGGGAAAGGAGATTAAAATCTTTACTGCTGTTTAATTGAAAAAAATTTCAAGAGAATCCCTATTACTGGGCCATTTTCCTGGATTTATTTTCCAAAGGCAAGGTTTTAGTTTAAAATGACTATATTACACAGTGTTGTCTGTTTCTTTCATATTTCAAAAATATTGTTTCAATATATTTCAAGATATTGTTAAAACAGTTATTAAAGTTAAAGCGTATTGCATTGCACCATTTTGATGCAATAGTAATTTCCAATTTACTTAAGTGAAGTTTAACTTCCTCATAAAATGTTAAAATATATCTTTTAAGATATTACAATGTCAGATAAACCAATGCCTATTTTTTCAATATTGTTCATATCAATAGAGACTTTAAGTGTTTAAAATGTCAATAGTTATTAAATATACTATTTCTGAAATAGAAATTCAATTTTTATAAAGTAAAAATTCCAATAACCATTAAGTATATTGACATGAATATTAATGTTCACGTTTATTATTCTGAAATTGTTACAAAAGAAATAAATTCCTTTGTTTAAAACAACTCTAATGAGAACAAAGTTGAAAGCAAAGACTTCCCAACTACAATTTACATTTTAATTTTGAAATAGTAATCCTTGAAAGTCTAACATTAGTTAGACTAAATTCATTTTTTAAAGATTAAATGCATTTTTTATCATTTTACATTATATATAATTTAAAAATAGTAACCTTCTCCTACTTTGGTGATAGGCTGACATTTCTACTTATTATTATCCGTATTAGGTGCATTCTTTTAAGTCACTTCAAGTATTTTTGGAACAAGGCAAAGCATAAAATAAACAAATGCATTACATATATGGCTGACATTTTTTCCCCAACATGTCTAAATGCCTCGTGTGATCTCCAGAGCTGAAGATGAAAGCAAGCACTATACAGTTGTATTTACCATAGTTTTTCATGGGAGTTGTAAGAAGCTGAAACAATACTTTGTTTTATATTCAAGCAGAAGGTGGTAAGATACTAAATTATTGCAATAAGCAATCTTACAGATAGGGTTTGAACATAACCAAAGATTATTAGCTTACAGAAGAGTTGCAAGTTTGCTGTCACTTTTATTTTATTATTCTTTGTGGCAATACAAGCTTTACAAACACTTCTAGTTCTTACCAAGGCATCCTCAACCAAGGCATGACTGATCAAAATATCAAAAAAGAAAGCCAACTGTTTCTCCAGGTCATCTGCTACGTACCCACTCCCATCCCACTCCACCCTCCCACCATCCTCAGAGGCAATTCTGACCATAATCCCTCCCTCCCACTCTACTACCCCATTCTCAATGCATTCCTAGGATTCTGCAGCCACTAAAACCCTAAGGCTAATTAAAAATCAAGGCACATATGATTAGTTGCCTATCTATTGTTATTTCACCAATTCTTTATAGTTTATATATCAATTTAAGAGACCTTGAGTTTTTTCTAGCAGCATTTTCATAGAAGGTGGACTCTCCTTCCAGGCCAGGACGTAGACCATAATCGGCATAAACCAAGAGTGTAAACTCATTCTCCTTTGTTAATGTTTTATATGAGTCAGTTCTGGGTAGTTCTGAACAATGAGATGAGGGGAAATCTGTTGGGTGCACTTTGGGGAAGAATTTTGCTCAAAGAAAGATGTTCCTTTTCTTCTTCCTTGAAAGTTTGAAGATGCAGCCATCTTGCCACCATGAGGTGATAAGTCTGGAACAATAGGCCAGCATTCTGAGGATGACAGAGAGGAGTGAGCCTGGATCATTGAGCTTCACATCTGGAACCCCCTACTGACAGGTTCCTTGTTTTATGAGATAATTGAATGTCTATGGATTATGGATTATAGATTTAATGGCTGGGTAATCTGTTACTTGCAGCAGAAATCTTCTAAACTGATTTTTTGAAAATTAAAAGATGACACCTTGCCTGTTCCTCCTAACTTCAAGCATTATCTAAAGCATTTTAATGACACCCCCTTTGAGGAGAAATGTTTTCATCTCCCATTCTTTTTCCTCTCTTATGCTGTGCACCTATTCTCTTTTCTAACAAGATCTTGTTACTAGAAAGGAAGCTTTATGAAATTATAAAGAATTAAGTACATGCAAAGTCCCCATTTTAAGTACCCTTCCCCTACCATTGTTATATGCCAAGTTTTAAAGTATTCAGTCTCCTCCCAAACCCCACCACCAACATTAGAATGTGTTTTCAGAAAGGAATATTTGATAGTTATAACCTTAGTATGATTTTTAAAATCAAGATGCTGGATTCCCTTATGCAGTGATTTTTCAGTGTGTATACACAGATCATCTGCATCAGCATCACCTGCAGGGCTTGTTAAAACAGAGTACTCAGTCCCATCCTAGAACTGGTGAAACTGAAGTCTCTAAAGGTGGGACCCAGGAATATGTATTTTAAAAATCCCATTAAAGATTGAGAACCACAGGCTTAAGGTGACTTATTTTTGTTTTGTTTTGTTTTGTTTTTGTTTTTAAGGTGACTTATTTTGAATAGAGTTAGGTTAGAGGTAAAGGAGACTTTGAGATGGGATGCCTAAGACCCTTAAATAATCCTGAATTGGGCCAGCTGGGGGTTTTCTTGGCCATTTGCCAAGTTCCTTGCCAGTGAACATATGAACTTCTAAACTTTTCATCAGGAAAGTACAGCACAGTAAGTCTTCCCCCTTCTAATGAAGTTATTTATATAAACGATAACAAGGAAATAACATAGTTCATAGAACACTAATTTTTTTTTTTAACTTACATTGGGTCATCTCTGATAGAAGCTGCCTTTCAGTGCTCCACATGAGAAAGTAAAACTATTAAACAAAGATTGTTAGGAAGGAGGCAACAGCCAGTTTGTGGATATGGCTTTCTACCTAGACAAATCTCTTTTCTTTCTGCCTCCCCTAAGATAAGTGGTTGGGGTGGGATAGAGAGCAGGGGATGTCTAATTTCTGGCGTTTTAAAATAGTTCAACCCTTAAGAACAGAGACTTCACCACCAGAGGGTTGAGTAACTAGTATGAGTAATATTGCATTATTCATTAATATTACATTGAGCAGACAATAAAGAGACTTTGCTGAAAAATAATTATGTCTGACATCTAAAACTTACACTCACTAGTTTACAAAATGACCAATTATTTCCAGGGACCTAGCAAGGAAAAGGAATTTCCCCAGATCATTGGCCAAAAAGTCCCCTAAAACACATGGCAATCAAGGAATTTGGTTGAGTTGCACCTGAGACTTAGATACCCGAATGACTTCACCAGTTTATCTCCATTGTTCTGCACCCCCTGGATCTTCAGAAGACTCAGGAGCTAAAAAGAAGGCCTCTCAAAAACAGAAGACGGGGACTTCCCTGGTGGCGTAGTGGTTGAGAATCCACCTGCCAATGCAGGGGACATGGGTTCGATCCCTGGTCTGGGAAGATCTCACATGCTGTGGAGCAACTAAGCCCGTGTGTCACAACTACCGAGCCTGCGCTCTAGAGCCTGCAAGCCACAACTACTGAGCCTGTGTGCCACAACTACTGAAGCCCGCACGCCTAGAGTCTGAGCTCCACAACAAGAAAAGGCACCATAATGAGAAGCCCGAGCACAACAACGAAGAGTAGCCCCCGCTTGCTGCAACTAGAGAAAGCCCGCACACAGCAAGGAAGACCCAACGCAGCCATAAATAAACAAATTAATTAATTAATTTAAAAAAAAAAAACAGAAGACAGCCTGGACCCTAGAGAATAGTGGAAGATAAAGGGCAGACAGGTGTGATGAGTTATGGATGTTGCCAACACAAGAGCCCAGATGAGGACAGATCTACCTACTATATAGAAGAAATGAGCCAGGGGTAGTTGACCATATCAACATAGAAAGAGCATAGAGCCTCTCAAATGTAGCCCAGCCAAAAGGTACCATGCGAGAAGATGGCTCAATGTGGATGAGTCTTCAAAATTTTTAAGAGAAGCTAGAAAACTGAATGTTTATGTGAAAGCTCCTAGTTTCTAAACAGTGGCTCAAAAGAATTTTAAACACTGTGTGAGCCAACAAAACACATTTTCAGAGTTGAATTTCACCTATGAGCATACAGTTGCAACCACAGAGTTTTTCCTTCAAAGGTAAAATAGCAGAGTAAAAGACTATTGAGATTTCCAACTTAACCGGGAAGGGTCGAGTTAGGTATATTTTGGAAATTATTGTGTTGTTTTTGTTTTTGGTTTTTTCTGCCTTTCTGAGCACATGACATTGGCCCTAATTTACCTGAAAGTTTGAATCATCCATTGGCCTGGAGTAAAGATTAGGAATTTTCACAGAAAAAATTCAAAGAGAAAGACCAAGGTAATATTCAGCTTCTGATATTCACAAATGGTTTTCCGGGGTTTCCCTGGTGGCGCAGTGGTTGGGGGTCTGCCTGCCAATGCGGGGGACACGGGTTCGAGCCCTGGTCTGGGAAGATCCCGCGTGCCGCGGAGCAGCTGGGCCCGTGAGCCACAACTGCTGAGCCTGCGCGTCTGGAGCCTGTGCTCCGCAGCGGGAGGGGCCGCAACGGTGAGGGGCCCGCGCACCACGATGAAGGGTGGCCCCCGCTCGCCGCAACTGGAGAAAGCCCTCGCGCAGAAACGAAGACCCAACACAGCCAAAAAAAAATAAAAATAAAATAAATAAAATAAATAAATTTTTTAAAAAAATGGTTTTCCTCAGTCTACTATGCCAGCAAGCAGTAAGCAGCCCCAGGTGGATGTGATAACCAGATAATAGTTTTATGTTCTAAGTAGTTAATCTCCCCACAGATTAATTTAAGTGAGCCACAGAGAATTCAGCATGTTTTTCCATTCAATGATACTTCTATAAAATAGAACTCTCTTCTAATGCAGAAAAGTCTAGGTAATTACTCATGTCGCATCTAGTAGGTAGCAGCAGGGCAATGTTAGTCCCAGGAAGCAGGTAGTAAGAGAGTCAGGCAAAGGAGCCATTTCTGGTATCAGCAATTCAGGAGTTTAAGGTTCAAGGTGAACAGAAATCTAGGAACAGGAAGTCACGTCAGAGCCAAGACAAGAGGCCCCGTCACCACAGAACAAAGTAGATTGGAATCACCAAGTCTCAAAAGTCAATGGAAGTAAGATCTAGAACTGCCCTATCCAACATGGTAGCCTCTAGACACATTTAAATGTGTCTGGTCTGAATTGAAATGGTCTATAAACCTAAAACATACACTGGAGTTAGAAGGTGTTATGAAAAAGAATGTAAAATGTCTCATTAATAATTTTTTATTTTAATTACTTGTTGAAATGATAGTATTGAATATTTTAGGTATATTGGGTTAGATAAAATATAGTTAAAACTCATTACACCTGTTTTGGGTTTTTTGGTTTTTGTTTTAGTTTTTTTTACTTTTTTAGTGTGACTACTAGAAAAATGTAAAGTAACATATGTATCTCATATTGTATTTCTGTTAGTCCAAAAGTCAGAACCCCAGAGTCACCCTGCTGGCAAGCATGCAGTCCACACTCTTCTACACTTCCTGATGAACTAAGGAAGGAGGTTTTGCCCTGTGGCAAAGCTGGAGGGTCGCTTTAGGTCTTCACACACAGAAAGGGAAGTTAGAGAAATAGAGAATGCTAGTGAAAACTATACCTGATTATGGTTACTAGAATGATAGAAGAGCTGAGATAATAAGAAATGTTTATAAAATTTAAAAAAGAAAATTTAAAGCAAAATTAAAAGAAATATAAACACTGAAGTATAATAAGATATATTTATTGGTATTTGATAGGCTTTATTTTTTTAGAGCAGTTTTAGATTCACAGCAATATGGAACAGAAGGTACAGAAATTTCCCATATACACCCTGCCCGCACACATGCATAGCCTCCCTCATTATCAACATCCCACACCAGAGGGGTGCATTTGTTACAAATGATGTGCCTACATTGACACATCATAATCCTCCACTTCCATAGTTTATATTAGGGTTCACTCTTGATGTTGTACATTCTGTGGATTGGACAAATTTATAATGGCACGCATCCACCACTATAGTATCATAGAGAGTAGTTTCATTGCCCCCCAAATCCTTTGTGCTCTGCCTATTCATTCCTTCCTTCCCCACCAACCTTTGCCAGCCACTGATCTTTTTACTGTCTTTATAGTTTTACCTTTCCCAGAATGTCATATAGTTGGAATCATACAGTGTATAGCCTTTTCAGGCTGACTTCTTTCACTTAGCAACAGGTATTTAAGTTTCCTCTATGTCTTCTCAGGGTTTGAGAGCTCCTTTGTTTTTAGTGCTGAGTAATATTCTATTGTTTGTATGTACCACAGTTAACTTATCCATTTATCTACTGAAGGACATCTTGGTTGCTTCCAAGTGTTGGCCATTATGAATAAATCTTTTCTAAACTCCATGTGCGAGTTTTTGTGTGGACATAAATATTCAGCTCCTTTGGGTAAATACCAAGGAGCGTGATTGCTGGATCATATAAGTATATGTTTAGTTTTGTAAGCAACCACCAAACTGTCTTCCAAAGTGGCTGTACCATTTTTCATCCCCATTGAATGAACTCTCATTTGTTGAATAAATGAAGAAGGTGTAGTATATTTGTTTACAATGGAATAATATTCAGCCATGAGAAAGAATGAAAGTTTGCCATTTGCAACAACACAGATGGACCTAGAAAGTATTATGCTAGGTGAAATAAGTCAGAGAGAGAAAGACAAATACTGTACAGCTTCACTTATATATGGAATCAAAAGACAAAACAAATGAACCAACATAACAATATAGGAACAGAGTCATAGATCCAGAGCAATGAATGAGAGTTCCTATTGCTCCACATCTTGCCAGGACTTGACATTATTAATGTTCTGGATGTTGACCATTCTAATGGGTGTGTAGTCTTATCTCCTTGTTGTATAGATACCTTTGTCACCAATCTTTTAGACTACTACATCACTAGTCAATGTAACCAAACCTGAGGCTTTCATGCGGTGACCTGGGAATAGCAGTTGGTCCACAGCTTGTTCTTGGTTCCAAGATCTCCAGCCAGGCTGGCTCAATGCCAAAAATCAAAACAAAACAAAACAAACAAACAAAACCCCCAAAACTATTATATCCATCCTTCTGCTAGAATTTTTGTTCACCCAAATCTTCACCCCAACATAGAGCACCTGACTCTTACCGTATATTACTAAAGATTTAATATTTCTTTTAAAATAAAATCTAGACCTCTTACCATAGTTTACATAATTTAGTCCCTGCTTACTGCTACAGCCTTGTTGCCCACCCCTCACTCACTATGTCACTGACATACTGGAATGAATGGCAAAATCATTCCCATCCAGAAACTTTGCCCTTCCTTTTTCCTCTACCTGGAATAGTCATCTCTCAAATCTTTGTATGGTTGACTCCTTGTCATTCAGGTTTCGACTCAAATGTTACCTCTTTAAAGAGGCTTTTCTTGTGATATTGCTCCCATCACTCTCTATCTCATTACCCTATTTTACTTTCTTCAGAACAATTATCACTGTCTGAAATACCCTTATTTTTGACATATTTATTGTTAGTTTCCCCACTCTTCCCTCAACTGTAAACTCCACAAAAGCAGGAACATGTTCACTGCTGTATCTTTATTGCAGGGTTATCACAAACAGTTGTATAGATCGTGTACTGCACGATCAGGTCATAGTCTATGTGTGTACATACATGGCACCTTGCTCTCCAGGTGCCTGGCACATAGTAGGTGTTCAGTAAACATCCAATAAAGTGAAGGAAAAGTTGTCTTTATCCTTCAAGATCCCCTACGATTCCTTCAGCTCCTTCTGTTTATTTGTGACCCAGGAGGATAAGATTGAAATATTAATATAGAAAAAATGATTTCTAGCCTAGAAAATTCTTTCCAAGTCTTTTTCAAATCAACGAATTCCCTGGCATCTAAATTCTAAGTCTGAACCTGTTTATTCTAGTTTGGAAAAGCCTTCAGACATTACCCCCAACCTGACACAGGACCTATGTTATTCTCATTTTATTATCAGAAACTTCATCTTTTCATAATTGCTCTTGTTAGCTGAAAGATCCTGGCAAGTTTGAACTCATAGTACTCACTATTGATATCACTCATTTGGGAATTTTTTCGTGAGTTGCCATATGAAATTTCTCCTACTTTTGTATATATTACCATCTAGCCCTTTGTTTTTTCATCTAACTTTTCATAGTGTGCTCCAGTCTGCCTTTCTACATTTTGTTGAGGTAACACACTGATTATTTCACTTTAAATTCTGTAGACTATTAGTCAAATGTCTCACACACAGTAGGTCCTCCATATCAAATGCTAATTTGAGCTGATTTAACTTTTTTACGGCTGAATTTCTGATTCAGAATAAAATCTTTAAAAGAGACCGGGCTCCCTTTCTCAAGGTATATCAATAAAAACACTTAAATATATACCTCCAACAGTTAATAATGTTTATTTAGAGGTCACTGGATTATGGTGGGGTTTTTTCTTTCTGAAATTTTCCAACTTTTCTCATTGAGTTTAGAAAAATTTTCAGTTGGAAAAATAATGGAAGTACATTATGTTTTTTAAAGGCAATACAATAATTAAACATGTCAGAACTAGGTTTTAAAGACTTAAGTCCCGCTGAGGAGTCAGGAGGTTCTATTCCTGAGTCCAGGCCTTCCCCCATGTTGCCTATGAATGTGGTTGCAGAATTTGCCAGAGGGGAAAAAAAGTTGGGAGATGGAGCAATCACTGCAGGTCAGACCGAACTTAAGCAGAGAGAGGCTGGAGAAACAGTTCGAAGCTGGAAATAAGAAGGCCATTTTATTTCATTTAATTCATTTTATTGAGCATTTACTACATGCCAGGCATTTTCAAATTTATGATCTTACTTTAACCCTTATGCTACTCTATATAAGGTATTTATACACCCATTTTCAGATGGGGCAAATAACTTTCTCAGAAATACAAATGATTTGCACTAGGTCACACAGCAAGTAAGTAACAGAGACGAGTCTCAACTTCACAAGGGTTCCTCACAAGATTCAAGCAAGAGAAGCTTGTGGTTTGGTACTAAGGTGACAATTGTTAAGTTTCCAGAGTGATGCTGCTTGGAAAAATCTTGGTGCACTTTGCTTAGCTAAGTTCAGGCATTTTAAAGGAGCCCATCAAACCAGATTAAATAGTTACCTACATTATGTTCCTGCACCAGCAAGCAAGTAGGAGATATATTTTAAGGATTCCTGGGATTCAGACTCCACAGGCCTTGCTCAGTCATCACATTTATTCATATTTGCCCAAATCACAGGGTGGGGTTGGGAGGATGAGGAGCTCATAGATTTGCAAGCTTCTACTCTGCCAGTCTAATACAATGTAAAGAACTGGCCAAGAGCCCGGTCTCTGGAGTAAGGCAATCTCAATTAAATTCTTTGCTCTGTTTCTTCCTAGCTGGTTGACCCTTAGTCCAGGTACTTAATCTCTCTGAGGCTTAATTTCCTTCTCTGTATAAAGGAGAAAACAGTAGTAATTATCTCATAGGTTTTAAGGAGTAAATGAGATAATATATGTATAGCATTTAGTTCAGTACATGACATATTGTAAGTATTAGGTTCATGTTAGTCATTATGATCATCTCATTAATTCCTCATTGTGTTCAGCCCTGACTAGTTTCTCTTTCTGGTGATGACAGCCAATTTTAGTGCTCTGCCATCTCCTGAGTCAAGGCCATTGCCCCTCCAGCGCTGGTTCCAGCTCAGATGTGTGAGGTGAAGAACATTTTACCCTTGTGGTTGGCCTGAGTGCCTCAGTTGCTGCTTCTTTTCTGTTTAGTTATGTCATAGGAGGAGGCAAAGTCCAGGGAAAGTATAGTTGTTTAAGATCTCAGGATTCACGGCTAGATTGCTTGTTTCTGCCACTTACTTAACCTCTGTTCTTCAGTTTCCTCATCTGTAAAATGGTGATAATAAGAGTACCTACCACCTTATTACTAGTTTTAGTTTGGGAGGGTTAAATGATTAATTCAGAAAACATGCTTAGGACAGTGCTGAGTGAATAGAATGCTCAATAAATGATAGGTACTGCTATTACTTAAAATTCACGTATGAACAAATTGAGATTCAGAATTATATATCTGGTGTCAGAGCTGTGATTTGAATCCAAGTCAGTACAGTGCTAAAGTCTAAGCCCCTGTTACCAATCATAACCACTTTTGCAGGGAAACAAAATATGTACTTATTATTTTAAATTGTATAATGTTTGTTTAAATAAAATGTTTAAAGATAAATACATGTATGAATAGATATTGTATATACATATATTGGGTTGGCAAAAACATTCATTCAGTTTTTTTCGTAAGATGACTCTAACAGTGTTTAGATGTCTTTAACTTCATTCGAAACAATTTTGTTAGATTGTATTGTGACAGCTGTCATATCAGCGTGCATTTAAAAAAAAAACTTATCAAAATTGGTGAATTTTTGTGTAGCCACTTGAATATTGAAGATGGAAGAAAAAAAGCAACATTTTCAGCATATTATGCTTTATTATTTCAAGAAAGGTAAAAACGCAACTGAAATGCAAAAAAAGATTTGTGCAGTGTATGGAGAAGGTGCTATGACCGATCGAACGTGTCAGAAATGGTTTGTGAAGTTTTGTGCTGGAGATTTCTCACTGGACAATGCTCCACGGTCGGGTAGAACAGTTGAAGTTGATAGCAATTAAATTGAGATAATAATTGAGAACAATCAATGTTATACCATGCTGGAGATAGCCGCATACTCAAAATATCCAAATCAACTGTTGAAAATCAACGTGTTGCACCACGTTGGTTATGTTAATCGCTTTGATGTGAGGGTTTCACATACGTTAAGTGAAAAAAACCTTCTTGACCGTATTTCCGCATGCGATTCTCTACTTAAACATAACGAAAACATTCCGTTTTTAAAACAAATTGTGACAGGCAATGAAAAGTGGACACTGTACAATCATGTGGAACGGAAGAGATTGTGGGGCAAGTGAAATGAACCACCACCAACCACACCAAAGGCCGGTCTTCATCCAAAGAAGGTGATGTTGTGTATATGGTGGGATTGGAAGGGAGTCCTCTATTATGAGCTCCTTCCGTTAAACCAAACAATTAATTCCAACAAGTACTGCTCCCAATTAGACCAACTAAAAGCAGCACTCGACGAAAAGCGTCCAGAATTAGTCAACAGAAAACGCATAATCTTCCGTCAGGATAACGCAAGACTGCATGTTTCTTTGCTGACCAGGCCAAACTATTACAGTTGGCTGGGAAGTTCTGATTCATCCGCTGTATTCACCAGACACTGCACCTTCGAATTTCCATTTATTTCAGTCTTTACAAAATACTCTTAATGGAAAATATTTCAATTCCTGGGAAGACTGTAAATGGCACCTGGAACAGTTCTTTGCTCAAAAAGATAAAAAGTTTTGGGAAGGTGGAATTATGACATTGCCTGAAAATGGCAGAAGGTAGTGGAACGAAATGGTGAATACATTGTTTAATAAAGTTCTTAGTGAAAATGAAAAATGTGTCTTTTATTTTTACCTAAAAACCGAAGGAACCTTCTGGCCAACCCAATATATGTATTTATATTGTGTTAATTTTAAACAGTAGGTTTTTTCCCCCAAAATAAATCTCACGTGGAATTCCAGTAACATTATGAAGCAGATAAGAAGTCATGTGGTTGAAGGGACAAGTAGATGCAAGCAGAAAATGGGAAGATCATGGGTGGGTCTGTGGCCTTCCCCAGGCCTTTCCATCATGATCAGAAGTCCCTTCTCCAAGCTGGGTTTGAGAAACAGCATTAGTTTTCTATTGCTGCCATAACAAATTACCACAAATTTAGTGACTTAAAGCAACACAAATTTATCATCTTAAAGTTCTGTAGGTCAGAAGTCTGGCACAGGTCAAAATCAAGATGTCAGAAGAACTGCATTCCTTTTTGGAGGCTCTAGGGGAGAATCTGTTTCCTTTCTTCTCCCAAATTCTAGTGGCTGTCTGCATTCCTTGGTTCATGGCTCACTTCTTCCATTGTCAAAGCCAGCAACAGGGGGTGGAGTTCTTCTCACATCACGTCTCTCTGACCCTTCTCCTGTTGTGAACTTTCTCTCCAATTTTAAGGACTCACATGATTATATTGGGCCTACCGGGATAACCCAGGATCATCTTCTCATCTTAAAGTTTATAGATTTGATCACATCTGCAAAGTCTGGGATTAGGGCATGAACATCTTTGGTAGGCTAGGGGCAGTATTCTGCCTACCACAGCTCCACAGAACACAGCATTTTGAAAACCACAGTATTAGGGTAAACATTACTAACTTTTTTTCTAGTTACTGAAAGTTGATGACGTTTTAGTGGATTACAGAAAAGTGAATCATACACAAACCGATTTTTTCACATTAATATATTTTTTTTAAAGATGTCACATAGTAAAAGGGAGAAAAAAAGGAAGGCAGTATAGTCCAGGTTATTAAGCTAAGTACAAAAATGTTTATTTTGGCTGGCTAATTACAAAAGTTATGACGCTAGTTACAAAGGATACAAATTACATTTAGCATGATTTTAATTATTTGTATTTATTTATACCCTGTCTTATTCTACAAATATTGAGGCAGATAGGCTTTAAAAGTTTGCCATTTATGCACACTGCATTTAGCCAACAGGAGAGAAAATTGTTTTATTTATGGTTAGTATTTCTACAAAAAAGGAAGACATTTACAGGTGCTTTCTTTCACCAAAAATGCATGGTATATATAATTATTTGTGAAATATTAAACTTTGTATTACTTGGTATTTCTCATCAACTGAACAACAGAAAAAAGCATGGCTCTCATTCATATTAGCTTGAAAGAAATTTACTACATCTTACAGATATACAATATGTGCCTTTAGAAAGGTTATGCCTCTACTGCATGATATCACTTACATGTGGACTCTAAAAAAATAACACAAATGAATGTATATGCAAAACAGAAACAGACTTGCAGATACAGAAAACAAACTATATATATAGTTTACAAACTACACAATGGTAACCAAAGGGGAGAAGGAAAGGGGGAGGGGAAAATTAGGGGAACGGGATTAAGAACTACTATGTATAAAATAGATAAGCAGCAAGGATATACTCTATAGCACATGGAATCATAGCCATTATCTTGTAATAACTTTTAATGGAGTATTATCTGTAAAAAAACTGAATCTCTATGCTGTACACTTGAAACTAATATAATATTGTTAATCAACTATACTTCAATTTAAAAAAAAACAAAGAAAGGTTATGCCTGCGTGGCAATTTTTCTCTCCTGCGAACAGTCCATGAAGGAGATATCGTATGCTTTCAAGAGCTCCAGAGAAGGTGGCCTGCAGAGTTGACCAATCTCTGTTCACTCATTAAGGCCTCTCTGTTGCCACCCATGCCCACAGCTTCTTCTCACCATTTCTGCCCTTTCTAACCTCTGCCACTTCTGCAGTTACTACCTTTACTCTCCAATCTTCTTTCTTCTCTAACTCCCTCCACTAATCCCCTGCTTCATGGATTTAACAAGCAAAAGTTAGCAAAATTGCTTTTATGGGCAGGATTAATCAATCAGAGTACTCTGGTGGTTTTTCGTTTTGTTTGTTTGTTTGCTGGTTGGTGTGGTCAATCCAACCATCATGATGCAGAAGGCATAAGCATAAGCTCTGATTTGACACTTTCTCTGCAATGTTTACTTTAATTATGGGCTAAGAGTTGTACCTGAAGATTCAGAGTTGCTGAAGGATGGATGTTGGATAGGCAAGCATTTACAGTAACTGTATCAGAATAACAAACCGGTTCCAGACAAATTATTATGCTAAAAAAAAGAACTGCACAAGTGCTAAAGAAAAACTTAATGATTTGAACACTTTCCCAATATTAATTGGCCCTAAAATATGTATAAAAACAACGCACAAAGTATCAATTAGAAGCATGACAGGCATACATTATAAGCCTAAACCCATCTTTTTCTCTCTAAATCATTCATCAAAAAACAATTCTTCATTGATTAGTACAGACCGACAACAAAAATAAAGGGTAGATTAATTTTTTAAAGAAATCTATCTATTAAAAATATATGTTACCTAATTTGGTAAAATAAGCTAAAATTGGACTTAAGTTTACCATAACAATTAGTTAAGTGGCACTAACAGAAGCATTCACTGAGATAGCATACCACTGTTAGAAAAAGAGCCTGCAATGATAATATAGACACTATTTAAAAAAAAAAAAGTGAGGAAATATTTCTTTAAAAATACTGTGGTGTTAAAGAGATGTGGTTCTAAAAGGTAGTGCAATATTCACAGGATGAATTAAGAATGTTACCAAAATAATTAGATAGCAATTTTGGCTAGGTATTAAAAGTTATATAGTAATGGATTACTTTCAAATAGGATTCCTATCTGGTCACTGTAGAAGAAACCTAAATCAGGCATAATTAACTTGAATCAAATGTACACAAAAACTTTGTCTATGGTTCATTATTACCTTATATGGATTTTTAAAAATAAATGTATTTATTTATTTTTTGGCTGCGTTGGGTCTTCGTTGCTGCGCGCGGGCTTTCTCTAGTTGCGGTGCGCGGGCTTCTCATTGTGGTGGCTCCTCTTGTTGCGGAGCACGGGCTCTAGGCGCGTGGGCTTCAGTAGTTGTGGCACGAGGGCTCAGTAGTTGTGGCGCACGGGCTTAGTTGCTCCACGGCATGTGGGATCTTCCCAGACCAGGGCTCGAAACTGTGTCCCCAGCATTGGCAGGCAATCCGCTGCGCCACCAGGGAAGTCCCCTTACATGGATTTTAAATCAAACTCTATACCAAGGAAGTTAAAGCAATTTACAAATAAAGGCCAGAATAACTAAGTTAGCCTATGAGGTAGTCCTATTTCTCATCAGCATTATAATAGGGAACATTTTTATTTTTTAAAAGTACACTGTGGTGTTATATAATACTATGTCACAGACACTAGCATGGATATTAATGTCAGAGTATCTATCTCAAAAAATAGTAATTCTGAAGATTAGATATGAATCCAGATTGGTACCTTATGGATCATGTGTCCTTCGTTCTCGGTACAGTGTCAACCAAGCTCAACAAGTATTTGGTGAATTTGTCACCAAGTGGTTTAACTTTCAGTGTTACTCCTATGGCCAGATGCTAAATAAAAGCCAAAACCAGAGAATTGTTTTTCACATTTTAATCAAACCTTCACATTTAGAGGAACTTAGATGAATGGATTCGTCAAATCTATATTTGTGTTATTAACAACATCTTTGAATAATTAAAATGTAACCATTTCAAACTGAATTACATTTATAAATACATAATTCTACCTGGATTTTTTCAAGTGCCTTCCAACTGGTACTTATTTTCTTACACTCCACAGCTAATCCATTCTTCAATCCTGTCAGCTCTATCTTCAAAATTTATCCAGACTCTGACTCCTTTCCTCCACCTCCAATAATCCAATCACCTTTGCCTCCCATCTAGAGTACCCAAGTGACTTCCTAACTGGTCTCCCTGCTTCCACCCTTATCCCCTAAACACAGCAGACAGAGTGATCCTTTTAAATATGTCATATCATGTTACTCCTCTGCTTATAACTATTCACTGGCACCCCATCTCACTGAGAATAAACCCAACGACCTACAAGCCCCAAGCAATTCTGACCCTGGCTACGAATCCAACCTCATCTCCTACCATTTCATTCCTGCAAACTCTCCTTCACACTCCTTGCTTTTCTCTAAGCATCTCAGGGCCTTTGCACTCACTGTTCTCTTGCCTGTTTCACTCTTCCCTAGATATCTGCGTGGTTCGCTCCCCCTCTTCATTGAAGCTTCTCTTATCTCCTCTAAGGAGCCTTCTCTCCCCACCCTAAGACAGCACTCATTTTTTTCTCCTCCTCCTTCTCCTGATCTGCTCTTTCTTTCATAGAACGTATCACCACCCAACATATACTTATGTGATGGTTTGTTCATTTTATTTGTCTCTCTTCCCCTGGTATGGTGTAAGTTCCAGGAGAACAGGGATTTGTCATTTGGTTCACTCTTTCAGGAACTCCACTCTTTCAGAAACAAAATGGCTTTTTTACTGTTCCTGAAACATGCCAAGTTCTTACTCATCTTTCCTCTTGTTTCTTCTTGTGGCCGACTTGTGCACAGTACAGACAGGTCAACATCTCCTAAAGACTAGAGTGGTCCATAAACTAAACGAACAAATGATTAATTAGCTTTGTTTGTCAACATAGGTAAAATCTGTCAATTTATTGAGATTAAATGTTCGTTATTGTGTTGTCCCTATAAAAAGGAAAATATTAAGAAAAGTGATAACTGCTTTAAATTGAATAATTTAAATTTCATTTTGTACCCAGATATGCTGTCTTTTTGATCCCCATGACCCTGTAATAAAGGTAAAGCAGGTATTAATACTCAGAGGTGGATTTACTGTGAATTAAATTTCAGGACCCTTTATTTGTATGAGGCTTCTTGGGAGAGGTGCAAGGTGTATGTTTCTGTATTATTTTTCTTAATGTGATCTCCATGTGTTTTAGAGATCCTTCCTTGACCATCTTTACCAAACTAAACAATATTCCAAGAGCCCTCTGAAGAATGAGGATCTGTTTGGTGAAAAGGATGTGGGAAAAGCTTTCAAGCAGAAGGAATAGTGTATGGGGTACTAACGACAAGAGATTTCCTGAACTAACATAACAGAAGGCCAGGATTGACAGTGAAACTGGAAGAGCAGACAGAGGTCGGATCATGGTGAGGCTAAAAAGCAATGCTTAGGATTTGAGACTTTTATTTAACGGTCTTAAGCTAATATTTCTAAAAGATCATTCTAGCTGCACTGTGGAAATTTGTGGAAAATTTTAGGCCCAATTCTAAATTTGATTACACGTGTAAAATGCCTGCAAAGATGAATGGAAAATGAATCCAGGGACTGAGGCTAGAATGTATTGTTTTGTATTTTTATTATTTTTCTGCTCAAAAAGGTACATTTTCTTTATTTTTTAAAATGGGATTATTCCAGTTTTTTCCTGCCTAGTTTAAATCTCTAGAGATGCAGAGCAAATTTTATCATGATTTAAAAAAACTAATACAAAATATACACAGAAGAAAATGGAAAGCTAAGGCATGTGGGAAAATCAAAGTAATATGAATGTAAAACTATAATCACTTCTCTTTTATGCTTAGTAAACTAACTAAAATAATTATTAATAATACTCAAAACTATTAAAGTTGAAATGGAATGAAAACACAAACAATTTTAGTAGTATTGTCCATTTGGAGAAAAATATAGTACTAGATAACAAGAGCTAAAAAAATGTTTATATTGGGCTTCCCTGGTGGCGCAGTGGTTAAGAGTCCGCCTGCCAATGCAGGGGACACGGGTTCGAGCCCTGGTCTGGGAGGATCCCACATGCCGCGGAGCAACTGGGCCCGTGAGCCACAACTACTGAGCCTGCGCGTCTGGAGCCTGTGCTCCGCAACAAGAGAGGCCGCAATAGTGAGAGGCCCGCGCACTGCGATGAAGAGTGGCCCCCGCTTGCCGCAACTGGAGAAAGCCCTCGCGCAGCAACGAAGACCCAACACAGCCAAAAATAAATAAATAAATAAATTTATTAAAAAAAAAAAAAAAATGTTTATATCCTTGGATCCAACAATCCCACCTCTGTGATTTTTTTCAAAGACAACTTAAAAGAAGGAAAAAGTTTTTCATAAAACAATGTTCAGGTGGCAGTTGATAGTGACTATTAATGTCCTAAGGCAATGAGGCACAGACCTGGTGATGTTTTTCAGGATATAAAAGGTTGAGAGGTTCTGCAGCTTGGTATGCTTGTCTGGGGCTGGAGGCTTCAGGGTAGGATGCTTTCCTTGGCCAGACTAGAGTCCTTGTGAAGGTGCTGAGTATCTGGAAAAGATGAAATAATGTGAAAATGAATTGTCTCTTATTGTATGTAAGCCATCCCTCAGATTAGGGTTACTTTATGGTTATATTATTGTTAGGTTGTGACATTGTAATGAAATTTTAATGGGAAGACTTTTGTAAAAATACTTTTAGGAGGGCAAAGGATAAATCAATCAAACGAATCACCATGACATACCTCAGAAAATGGTGGCGCTGACAACCCAAGGAAAGGTATCTACTTCATAATTCCATGTATTCTTGTACTTTAAAATACAGCTCTATAATCAAGTAGTAAGAGTAGTAAAAATATACAGATTTGATCACTTTAAATAAGTATATGTCAAAAGTACATCATAGGCAAAATTATAATGTAAATAACTTAGAAAAGCATGTTTATATTTGTTAATATAAACAAAAGGTTAAAGTTCATAATATACAGAGTTCTTATAAATAATTGAGATAGATGGCTGCTATAATAGAAAAATATGTAAATGACATGAAAAATGTCAGAAGATGAAATGCAAATGGACAATAAATATAAGAAAAGATATTCAGCTTAATTAATAATAAAAGAAATGGAAGGAAAGAAAGACAGACAGACTTGATGGATTGTTAAAGTTTAAGAGGATTTATAATACTCAGCGACATTGAGAGTGTTGAGAAATGGATATTCTCTTGTGCTTGGTGGGATTGTAAATTGACATCATATTTCCAGAGGAATGATTGAAAATATGTACCAAATTTTTAAATGGATATAATTTTTTGCTCCCAGCAATTCCACTTCTAGAAATTTATCCTAAGGAGATAACCCAACAAGTACTCAAAGATTATACATAAGGATATTCTCTACAGTATTATCTACTATAAAAAAATTGGGAACAATCTAATTATCCTTTAACAGGGGTTGATTAAACAACTTATTGTTCAACCATATTACCCAGTTATGAAAAATAATGATGTAAGAGGATATACACAACATACTATTTCATTAGAAAGCTGTGTACAAAGCAGTATGCATATAGAATGTCCAGTTATGTAAAATTATACGTGTTTGTGTGTGTGTGTGTATTATAAGATGACTAGAAAATTGTTTAACAAAGTTTTAGCAGTGCTTATCACTGGGTGGTGAGATTTCAGGTGATTTTACTTTCTTCTCTTATGCTTTTGTGTTTTGATTTTTTTAAACTATGATCATGTATTATAATTATAGTCAGAAAAATATAAAGCCATTCTCATTTGAAAAAATATACTTCACGTTTTATTTTTCACAAACTTTAAACTCTATATGCTTTATAGTATGAAATTTATGATTTACCTTTATATTTAGAAATGCTTTATATTTAGAAACCTATTCATGAAAATCCACTTAATTCATATTATTGTCAATTATGTAAAAAAGTAAAAATTAAACTAGGTCATTGTAGTTTGAGTAGCGTAATGCCGGTACGATTTCTTTTTTAATATTTTCCTCCTTTTTTTTTCATTATTTACGTTTAAAAAAAAATCTCTATTAGAATGAGCTAACTGTTTAAATAAGAAAACTGTCTTTGCTTTAGTATAATTTACAGCCTCTTGCCCTCCTGCTCCCCAGTTCACACACAGAGCCACCCGCCCAGCCTCACACGTAGCCAAATTAAGACCAACTTACAGCCGGCGAGACACACGTGGGACTACTCGCCCAGCGGAGCGTGGACCCGCAAGCGCAGCTCGTGGACGCTTCCATTTTCCCCGAGCGGTGGGGGGAGATTTTCTTAGAAATATAACTTACTTATCCCCATATTTCATAAAATAACTTCACTAGCAACAATGAAATCAATAGAATAAATTACACGAAACCAAGTTGTGCAATAAAATAAGTAAATCTGAGGTGAAAAATTGAAGTTGGTGTTCTCTTTCTCTTAATACAGGAACTCGCTAGGAAGAATGGTTTAATCCGAAGCGTCCCGCTCAGGTAAGCGACTTCACAGTTTTTTCCTCCTTATTACTGATTAGATAATTCTCTAATAACACCAAGGTCCTGCTAGTGTGTCTGCTTCCAGAAATACAAGCACTTCTGTAACCCTCTTCATGAATTTGCCCCAATCAACACCTAACAGAAATGCTGAGTACTGGACCTCGTCCCTCAGGTGTGCAGAAGGTCAGGGCTGGGAGGGCACGTGGGATGTGCTCCCATACTATAAATAGAACCTGAATTTAAACTTTACACTTGAAATATTTTAGACTCCTGACGAGGTGGCTGTGTACTATGGGAGGGGGAAAACCATACGTCTTGGATTTATCAGGATAGACCTGGTTTCACGTAAGTGTATTATTTTCAACGAAGGTTACCTGTTAAATGTGTAATTAAATGTAATGTAATTTGATTTTTATGTCTTTTAATGTTGAAAATAAATAGGAAAATATCCACGTGCCCAGACGTTTGGTTATTAGCTGAAGCCAGACCCCGCGCCACCCCCAAATTTGCCGTTTCTTCAAGGAAAGAGAGAAATGTAGGTTTGACAGGGAGATATTGTTTTATTCAAGTAGCTACCTGGGCACCTACCTGGGACTTTACATGCTTTATCTCATTTACTGTTCATTGAAAATTTTCATTTGGGGAAGTTAATTTGCGGAAAGATACAGAACTAGTAGAAATTATAGCATAAGGATGGGAGCCCAGATCAGACTCCTAAATCCATGCTTTTTCCACAATATCTGCTGCCTCTAAGTAAAGGACTGCAGCAGTTACTTAGGTTATCTACCTTGCTTTAAGTTGAAACAACTTAACCAGAAAGACAAATTTTAAACGGTCGGATTACTAGTTGATGGTAGAACCAAAATGAAATATAGACGTTGAGATTCAGGATGCTTTCCCATCACAGCATATACTAATTATACCATTTTGTCATTTGCTTGTAACCAAAACAGAATTGAAGACGTGAAAAGCATTTTTAAATCCTTTCCTTTGAACCAAGTCAAGAATATTAGTAATCTTTTTTTTTTTTTTTCTCTAGAGCATATAATAAGCAATAACCAAGAATGCTGTAGTACGTATACTATTTCTATGAGAACTTGGATATAAGTAGCTGTATATAGCCTGGGCTTTTATTTCATGTGATGATGAGTTGAGTATCAGGACTTGCACAGCTTCTTTTTGCCTTTTCCATAAATTCTCTGTGACTTGGGACAATCATTTTCAAGTAGTTTATTCATCAGTGAAATTGGTACGATCTTAGGTAGCTTAGTCACAGCATATTCATTTTTCTTTTTTCATATTCATTTCTTAGTAAAGCCAAGGATGTTTCTTGGTTTATAATTTCAGGAACATGGAATGATTCAGAAAAATCTGTGAAAAGTTAATTGCTAATCTTTATTTTTGGAGGAGGGGAGAAATCAAAGAGGGAAAGCAGTTTTTAAATTCTCAAGTGGTATCTAATAATTTTTTAAATATTGTTTTTTCATTGCAAAATATTTACATCAGTCCTATGAGCTAGGTAGTATTTTAAAAATATGAACACTGGGGGGGACTTCCCTGGCAGTCCAGTGGTTAAGACTACACCTTCCAATGCAGGGGGTGCAGGTTCCATCCCTGGTTGGGGAGTAAGATCCCACATGCCTCGCAGCCAAAAAACCAAAACATAAAAAAAAAGAAACAATATTGTAACAAATTCAATAAAGACTTTAAAAAATGGTCCACATCAAAAAAAATATGAACACTGGGTTATTTTGGGTAATTTGCCTAATATCAGAGTTAGAAGTAAAACTTGAGATAGTCCAATAATCACATTTATTTAGAATTATGTGCCAGGCATTGTGCTAAAACTTTACGAGTATTATGTCCTTTAATTTGTACCCTTAGCCGTATGAGTTAGCCACAACTATAATCTCTAATTTATAGATGAGGAAACAAAGGTTTAGAGTTAAATGACTTATCGATAAGAGTTAAGTGATTATCCCAAGTCCTATCAATTACTTATTTAAATCTAAATTTTTACGGTGTGTGCTTGATGAAATTCTCTATTAGAAATGAAATTTCAATAACAAAGATTAGACTAAAATATAACATTTGCTTCTATTTTATTAAAATAGGCTAAAAATTGACCCATTCTTGCAATATTGTATTTCTCCTTCCGTATAAATCCTGCCACCTCAGATTTTTTTAAAAATCTTATTGATTTTACCTGCATAAATTACTTACATTTGCACAACTTACTTTTTAAAAATTAATTAATTATTTTTGGCTGCATTGGGTCTTGTTGCTGCACGCGGGCTTTCTCTAGTTGCGGCGAGAGGGGGCCACTCTTTGTTGCGGTGCATGGGCTTCTCCTTGCAGTGGCTTCTCTTGTTGTGGAGCACGGGCTCTAGGCATGCAGGCTTCAGTAGTTGTGGCACGTGGGCTCAGTAGTTGTGGCTTGTGGGCTGTAGAGCACAGGCTCAGTAGTTGTGGCGCACAGGCTTAGTTGCTCCGTGGCATGTGGGATCTTCCCGGACCAGGTCTCGAACCCGTGTCACCTGCATTGGCAGGTGGACGCTTAACCACTGCGCCACCAGGGAAGTCCACAACTTACTTTTAAAACTGAAGGTTTAATTTGTTAAAAGTAGTGAAAAAATAACGGTAAATGTTAATATGTGTTGACTTAAATAACAGCTTATTTATATAGCAAAATTCCATGTGCTCTAACAATATGTAGTTAACAATTCTGTTTTAACAATGTGGGCCTATTTGGTTTATTTAAAAAAACACATTTTGAACAATGTTTATTCACTCCATGTGGTTTTCCACAGAAAAGTACTTTCATGTTAAAGATATATAGAGCAGTTATATGACAAAAACTTTTCATGACCAAAAATGTTGTGTCAAACAAAATTTAACAACAGGCTTCTTTACCGAGGAACTTTTCAGAACATTCAATATGTTGATATGCATGATAAATCTTCAAGATGGAAATATGGGTAAAAAACTTTTTTTTTTGGCCGTGCTGCATGTGGAATCTTAGTTCCCCAACTAGGGTTTGAACCCGCACCCCCTGCATCGGAAGCACGGCGTCTTAACCACTGGACCACCAGGGAAGTCCTAAGAATCCTTTATTTCTGGATCATTTTGCAGGACTAATGTTCTGTGAATTAATTTGGGAAATAGTGGTATAGTGACTCAGTCTAGTTAATTCATGTTAAAATTGATTAGGCACAGACAATATCATATTGTCAACCTGTCCACAAAAAAGTTAGTGATTTGCCAAAATGTGTAATTTAGTAAGTCTTATCCCAATTTACAGTCCTTGATTTTTCTCCCTAGTTTTAATGCCAAGCTATGGAATATTTTTTGCCCTGATAGTATATGAGAGGGGGGAAGAAACAGAAACTTCTAATTTTTTATTGAAGTGTGGTTATTTGGGGGTCATTCATTCAACAAACATTTATTGAGTGCCTAGCCAAGCACTGTGTTGCTACTGAAACTACAAGAGAAGCTGGGGGAAAAGATTTTTTTTTTAAAAGAGTAGGTATATTAAGAACATATTGATATGTATGTGTTAAGTCCTGCACAAACTACCAAGGAACAAATGAAGAAAGTCTCTGATTTATCACTTACTGTAAAAGTCTGCTTAGCTTATACCACTAGGACAAATTTTCTACTTAGAATTTAGATTATATTTGATCATTAATCCCAAAAATGTTGGATTCTTTGGCCTATGATTATGAACATTATAACTTAATTTATCCATATTTTCTCTTTTAAAAATATTTCATACTTTTTTTTTAGTTTTGAAATCCTTCCTCATTCAAATATTTGGAATAAAACCTTCATATTTTCTTCAAGATTCGTACTGCTTGTTTTTTTTTTAATTGAAGTATGATTGATTTACAATGTTGTGTTAGTTTCTGATGTATAGCAAAGTGATTCAGTTATACGTAAATATATATATTCTTTTTCATATTCTTTTCCCTTATGGTTTATTACGGGACATTGAATATAGTTCTCAGTGCTATACAGTAAGACCTTGTTGTTCATCTATTTATATATAGTAGTTTGTATCTGCTAATTCAAACTCCTAATTTTTCCCTCTCCCACCCCCTTTCCATTTTGGTAACCATAAGTTTGTTTTCTATGTTTGTTAGTCTTTTTCTGTTTTGTAAATAAGTTCATTTGTATCATATTTTAGATTCCACATAAATGATATCATATGATATTTGTCTTTGTCTGACTTACTTCAATTAGTAGGATAACCTCTAGGTCTATCCATGTTCCTGCAAATGGCATTATTTCATTCTTTTTTATGGCTGAGTAGTATTCCATTGTGTATATGTACCACATCTTCTTTATCCATTCATCTGTCGATGGACATTTAGGTTTCCATGTCTTGGTTACTGTAAATAGTGCTGCTGTGAACATAGGGGTGCATGTATCTTTTTGAATAATAGTTTTGTCAGGTATATGCCCAGGAGTGGGATTGCTGGATTATATGGTAGTTCTATTTTTAGTTTTTTGAGGAACCTCCATACTGTTTTCCATAGTGGCTACACCAATTTACATTCCCACCAACAGTGTAAGAGGGTTCCATTTTCTCCACACCTTCTCCAGCATATGTTGTTTGTAGACTTTTTAATGATGGCCATTCTGACTGGTGTGAAGTGGTACCTCATTGTAGTTTTGATCTGCATTTCTATAATGATTAGCAATGATGAGCATCTTTTCATGTGCCTATTGGCCATCTGTATGTCTTCTTTGGAGAAATGTCTAGTTAGATCTTCTGCCCATTTTTCAATTGGGTTGTTTGTTTTTTTTGTTATTGATTTGTGTGAACTGTTTGTATATTTTGGAAGTTAAGCCCTCGTCGGTCACATCATTTGCAAATATTTTCTCCCAGTCCGTAGGTTGTCTTTTTGTTTTGTTTATGGTTTCCTTTGCTGTGCAAAAGCTTATAAGCTTGATTACATCCCATTTGTTTATTTTTGCTTTTGTTTCTATTGCTGTGGGAGACTGATCTAAGAAAACATCGGTACGATTTATGTCAGAGAATGTTTTACCTATGTTCTCTTCTAGGAGTTTTATGGTGTCCTTATATTTAAGTCTGTAAGCCACTTGGAGTTTATTTTTGTGTATGGTATGAGGGAGTGTTCTAACTTCATTGATTTACGTGTGGCTGTCCAGCTTTACCAATACCACTTGCTGAAGATACTTTCTTTTCTCTATTGGATATTCTTGCATCCTTTGTCAAAGATTAATTGACTGTAGGTGTGTGGACTGTATTTCTGGGTTCTCTATTCTGTTCCATTAATCCATATTGTACTGCTTGATTTTTAACTCTACCTGTTTGAAATAGGTAGAATTTGGTATGTAGAAATGAGTGAGACAGTGAATAGATTTTTTCAGATGTCCAGTCAGTTTTCATAGCACCATTTACTGAACAATTTCTCATCCCCGCTGTCTTGCTTTCAAAGTGATTGTACATGTGACGGATGATGAATACCGATTTGGGCATCTATTGAGATGATCCTGTATATTTTCTGATTTAATTGATTGATATGATGTATTATATTTTATATTAATAAGTTCACATCTTTGCAATTCTGTTATGAGCATAATTGTTATGGTGAATTCTTTAAATAACTATTGAATTGAGATTTTTAGTATTTAATTGAGGATTTTCTTTAGTCTCCATTTTAAGAAATTTTGGTCATATTTTAGTCTCAGAATTCTATTAGTCTAAGAAAAGTAAACAGGGTAATTTAAATCACTTTTAAGTTCTGAATTAATTATAAACATAGAAATCCTTCATTCCATAAAAGTTAAGATGATCTGTCAAGACTCAGTAATATTTCAGTATAATTTTTAAATAACATTAAAAGTATGTATTTTTGGTTGGTTGTTCTTGGTCAATAATAAAAAGTTTGTATTTAAGAAAAAAAGTATGGGAAAGAAAATTACTTTTAAGCCCACCTTTCAGAGATAACATTTTGGTGTATTTCTCTTAACCAATTTTTAATTTATAAAGTTGGAATTATAATATTTATGCATATATATATATATATATAATCTGATTTTTATACTCTATTATGTGCTTATTCTCCTATAATCTAATTTTTTTTTAAAAATGATATATATTTATAACATTCAATTGGTAGACATTTAAGTTTTTACATCTTTGATATTATAATCAGTGCTTTGTTTTTTTATGATTTCCTCCAAAATACTTGTTTAAAAAGTCTGTTCACATCCTGAATTCTGTTAATTTACCCAAGTAATCTATAATTTTTAAGTGGACCTATTTTGTTTTTACATTTAAAATTTAGAATTTTGTCTGTAACTTATTTCAGTGAATATGATCATCTAATTTTTTTTCATTCATTTATTTTTAAGTTATTCATTCAGTGAATGTTTATCAAGTATATATTCTGTTAGGTGCTGGTAAACCAGCCGTGGTCCCTGCTGTAGTGGAATTCACAGTTTAGATGGTAAAGGCAGACATAAATCAAATAATCATACCAGTAAATGTATAAATGCAAACTGATATTAGTGCCCTAAAGGAAAGGAATTGCGGGGTCCTTGGCAGCAGGGAGCACGGTATCGTTCAAAGCACTGGGAAGAGAGCCAGGGTGCCTAAAGCACAGACTGCAAGGTAGAGATTAATGTGAGATGAGGCTGGAAAGGTAGGCAAGGGCACACTATGCAGAGCCTTGCTCCACATTAAGAATTTTAATCTTTATCTTAAGAGTAATGAGAACCATTTAAAGATTTTTAAGCAAGAGGCTTACATGATCAAATTTATGTTTTCAAAAGATTGCTGTGGCAGCAGGAGAAAGAGTTGGAGGGGGGTCATTGTGGATGCCAGAAGCCCAGAAAGTAAGCTATTGCAGTAACAGGTGAGAAATGATGGCAATCACTTCTGGCTACCAATGATAACTAGTGACTAAGACTGGAGATAGAGAAGTGACAGCTTCAACAGATACTTTGAAGACAAAGTGAAGATTTGGTGGTTGACTGAATTGGTGGGATGCCCGGGAGATGAAAGGGAGGGGTGTTATGGGCACTAATCTCATAATAGGGGCTGTACCCTCATGCCCTCATCTAATCCTAATTACCTCTCAAAAGCCCTATCTCCTAATACCATCATATTGAGGGTCAGGGCTACAACATACGAATTTTGGTGAAGGACACAAACATTCAGTGCATAATAGAGCCCAAATAGCTAACATGATTATATTTTGTTTGGTATTGCAAGCAGGGTAACTGAATATACTGAACTTGAGACTGCAGAGAAAAAAAATTAAAGAACTGATGAGTTGGTGAAAGAACTATACTTATTAATATTCAAACCAGAACATGGGGAGTGGGTAGATGTTACTTGGAGTGTGCATTCATGTCCCATATCAGAACTGCCTTGTGCTAAATGGAATCACAAAATTTGAAGAACTGCCGAGCTATTTAGTAGAAATAAAATCAAGATTTCTAAAGAAATTCACAAATTTTCATTAGCATGAATTATGCTTTAAGTTTCTGCAGCTGACTTTAGAGTGATGTATTTGAATTTTTTAAGCCTCTGCCTTGTAACATCGCTGTACTTAAAGAAGTACTGATTATGATGAAAGCAAACTATGTCCACGAAGAACCCTTAGAATCTCTAGGATATTGAGGATGAATATATACATCATAAGTAACTCTTATGAAATTTCTGGCTCTGTGGCCAAATTCTTGCAATATACGAGTCTTCCAACTCTGTTAATGTGTATTATATTCCCTTTCCTGAAACCATGGAAATCAAATCTGAGGGCCCCTTTCAGTAATATAAACCTGGAGTGAAAATTGAGATGTGTCCTCTCTGTATATAGTCCTTGTTTTGTTTTTTATAATATTTAGCATCTTTATTGATATAGAATTCATACACCATACAATTCATGCACTTGAAGTGTTCAATTAAATGGTTTTTAGTATATTCACAGATATGTTCAATCATTTCCACAGTTAATTTTAGAATATTTTCTTCTCCACAAAAAAGAAACCCTATGCCCTTTAACTATCACCCTTCCCATTCACTCATTCCTGACACCCACAGCTCTTAAGCAACTACTAATTTACTTTATGCCCCTATAGATTTCCCTATAATACACCATTGTATGGGTATAGTACATCTTGTTTACACATTTGTCAGTTGGTGGACATTTAGGTTGTTTCCACCATTTGGTGATTCTGAATAATGCTACTATAAACATTTGTGTGCAAATTGCTGGGCGGACATATGTTTTCATTTCTCCTGGGTATACCTAAGAGTAAAATTGCTAGGTTATATGGTAACTAGAGACTTAATCATTTGAGGAATTGCCAGACTGTTTCCCAAAGTGGTGGCACTATTTTACATTCCCACCAGCAGTGTATAAGCGTTCCAATATTTCCACATCTTTGCCAATGCTTGTTATCTGACTTTTTTTTTAAAGATTTTTTTGATGTGGACCATTTTTAAAGTCTTTGTTGAATTTGTTACAATATTGCTTCTGTTTTATGTTTTGGTTTTTTTGGCCATAAGGCAAGTGGGATTTTAGCTCCCCGACCAGGGATCGAACCCGCACCCCCTGCATTGGAAGGTGCAGTCTTAACCACTGGACCGCCAGGGAAGTCCGATTATCTGACTTTTTTATTCTAGCAATCCTAGTGGGTTTGAAGTAGTATCTCATTGTGGTTTTGATTTGCATTTCTCTGGTGACTAATGATGTTGAGCATCTTTTTATGTGCTAAGTGGCCATTTGTTTTTCTTCTTTGGAGAAATATCTACTCAGATCTTTTACCCATTTTAAAAGCAAGTTATTTGTTATTTTATTATTGAGTTGTAAGGGTTCTTTATTTATTCTAGATACAGATCCATTATCAGATGTATGATTTGCAAGTACTTTCTCCCCTTCTATGGGTATTTTTTTTCCCATCTTCTTTCTTGATTGTGTCTTTTGAAGCACAAGAGTTTTAAATTTTGAAATCCAAGTTATCTTTTTTCGGCGGGAGGCGTTGCTTGTGCTTTTTTCTCATATCTAAGAATTCTTTGCCAAATCCAAGGTCATAAAGATTGCCCCCTGTGTTTTCTTCTAAGAGTTTTGTAGTTTTTGCTCTTACATTTAGGTCGTTGATGCATTTTGAGTTAATTTTTGCATACGGTATGAAGTAAGGGTCCAACTCCATTCTTTTGCATGTGGCTATCTCAGTGTCCCAGTACCATTTGTTGAACAGCCCTTTGTTCTTGAGAGCACAGTTTGATCTGATGTATAATAATATTCTCATTGACTTTTTAAAATTGATTGAAGACTAGTAATTGGCCCATAATTGGACTATTATATGAAGAAAGCTGAGTAAACTATTTGGACACTATAAAGCTAAATACTTTTGAAAAGTTAATAGATTATAATTCCATTATTGTTATGATTTAAAATGTATGTGGCCCAGAGATATATGGATTTCTTTTTTTTTAAGATTAAAAAAAATTATTTTATTTATCATTATTTATTTTTGGCTGCGTTGGGTCTTCGTTGCTGTGCGCAGGTTTTCTCTAGTTGCGGCAAGCGGGGGCTACTCTTCGTTGTGTTGCACTTGCTTCTCATTGCAGTGGCTTCTCTTGTTGCGGAGCACAGGCTCTAGGCGCATGGGCTTCAGTAGTTGTGGCACCGGGCTCAGTAGTTGTGGCTCATGGGCTCTAGAGCACAGGCTCAGTAGTTGTGGTGCACGGGCTTAGTTGCTCCGCAGCATGTGGGATCTTCCTGGACTGGGGCTCAAACATGTGTCCCCTGCATTGGTAGGCGGATTCTTAACCACTGCGCCACCAGGGAAGCCCTATGGATTTCTGATTGTTGTGTTTCACTACTGAAAAAATGGATATCTCTAGACTATGCTATGTTTGCATAATCTTCATTTCAACCCTGTTATGCTAGTTTTCTGTCTTACTAAATTAGGTGGCAGGAACAACGAAGACTGTGATATTACCCTTGACTAAAAGAATCAAAATGTGTGGAGACAGTGGAAACCGATAATGACTAGATAGATATTATGAGAGGGTTAGTCATAAGAGAAACAGGGGTTAAGAAGGAATGATCTAAGTGAAAACAGCAAGAATAGTCAGGTAGATAGGCTTGCGGATTGGACTGGAGTGGCACCTTGGGGCTAGTATAGCAGAAACTACTTGGAAAGTTTGGACGCTGTTACTAAACTTTCTAGATCTGGGTTGTAAATATTATATAATGTTAAGAAGAATTTGCTTCTTAAAAATAAAATGTCATTAACCTTATCTATTATTCTCTTTTAAGAAATCAACCTCTGTTCTCTTACTCTCCCATTTCCAAGTAAAATGTAAGAGAAAGAGACAGTAATTGAATACTTCCAAGATTAGGTAATATTTTATAGGTTATTGATTTTAGAGCCAAGCATCTGTTATAATATTTAACTAAATGTGTTATAAATAAAAAGGGTTCTTTTCAAATATTTTAGGGGGAAGGTGGTGGATTATTAAACCATAGCAAACTTTGGTAGCTTGCTTTTTCCTTAGTTGTCCTTATAATTCTTTGGCTCTTTCTCATTTTATAAACTCTCCCTGGGTTCAACTCTGTGGCTTCAACTATCATCTATATGAAGATGACTCTCACTTCTTTATCCCTAACTCCCAAGTATCCACACATATTTTCGGCTGCCTATTGGATATTTCTTACTGGGCGTCTAATAGGCAACTCGGATTTAATTTAACCCAAATTTATTCTTACTCCTCTCTGCTCTCAGCCTGCACTTTCTCTTGTATGTATTATCTCATTTATTGACACCAGAGCCTTTTTAAAGAACTAAATCTGAATTGTCAGTAATCCTTGAGTCCTCCCCTCCCCACTTTTCATAACTTATCTTACTTTACACATTCATTGGTTCAAGGAGTCCTCAATTCTAGTTTTTCTTTCAAATCTACCTCCATCTCTCTAGCCATGCTCCCATAACCCAGCCTTCATTATCTCACTTGAACAATTACGTTAGCTTTCTTATTCACATTTCTCTAGCCTCTCTCACATAGCATCTTTCCTTCATTCAGTTTCCTAAGCTTCTTTCTGCTTTAATTGAAATTTAAAAAGCCACATCAAGAGTCCAAGTGAGAAAGTTCTGTGTCAAAGAGTATGAATACAAAGAGTATGAATACTCAGAATATATTTCTAAATAGTATGAAACTTGCAGGTTCATACTTTTTTTTTTTCTAATGCAGTAGGTACTTTTTAATGTTAATTTGCAGAGTGATTCTGAAATGCAAATTTTATCATATTATCTTGGGTGTAAAATTTTTTAATGTTTACCTGTTGAGTGTGGGATAAAATCCAAACACTTTATACTGGAGTAAGCAGATCCCAGACTCCTTACCTAACCTGCATTCTAACCAAACCAATTTTCAGATTATGAAATACTAGGAACTTTCTTATGCATCTATACCTTTTTATTTTTAAAAAAATTTTTATTGGAGTATAGTTAATTTACAATGTTGCGTTACTTTCTGCTGTACAGCAAAGTGAATCAGTTATACATATACATATATCAACTCTTTTTTAGATTCTTTTCCCATATAGGTCATTACAGAGTATTGAGTAGAGTTCCCTGTGCTATACAGTAGGTCCTTATTAGTTATCTGTTTTATATATAGTAGTGTGTATGTGTCAATCCCAATCTCCCAATTTTATACCTTTTTATATGTTCCTCTCCCTCTTTAGAATGATTGATTTCCTTTCTTCCTGTCTTTCTTTGCCTGGAAAATTACTTCTCCTCCACTAATGTTCAAATTTTACCTCTCCTGTGAAGCTTTTCTCAAAACCTCCAGGTATCTTTAGTACTTTCATAGCACTTTTGATACAACTCATAGTCATTTATTTCACTGTTTTAAGGGTATTTGATCTAGTCTTCCTCTTGGCTGTGAGTTGTATGAAGAAAGAGACAAGGTTATTCATTTGGATTCACTATTTCCAGTAGATAGGTGCTGGGTACATTCTTGTCAAATGAAGGATCTACAGTAAAAATGTTGTAAATAAGTAAAAAACACTTATCTTTTAACTTTGGATATACAAATTCAAAATTTCTTTAAGAAGCACCTTGTCTTCTGATACTCAGAATTAAAGACACATTTATTCAGAGATCACACTTAACTCTTGCCATACTGAATATAATAGTTACATTGTAGTCAGAATAATTTCAAACCAGTTTTCTGGTGAGCATTTCTTAAACCGAGATTTCACAACCATGATGTTTTTACAGCAATATTATAGGGAGAATTAAAGCCCAAAATATTTAATGTAAACACAAGATTAAACATTAAATCATTATCAATTCTAAACTAAAACAAAATAGACATTAAAATTTTTTACATAAAGCCTACAAGATGTGCAGTACGTTCTTCAAATTAAAAATACTTTTGCATATATAAAGTATTGTCAAGTACTACTATAGCTCTTCTAAATTCATAATAAGCTATTTCTCCTTACATAAAGCAAAAGTTACATCGTTTGTCTGGATATGATCATGAGAAATCAGCTGAATATATTGGAGAAAGCTAATGAATGTTGATGATTGAATTAGGAAGAAGGCAATAGTGAGAAGGCTACACCAGAGAGGTGCTTTAGAAGAGATGCAGAATTCAACAGTGTAAGACCAAAAGAAGATGATAAACTAGAAACAAGACTACTAAAGCAATTTGGATTTTGGTGTTGTTTTTTCAAAGAGAAAATAAAATATTTCAAATGTCTCAAGTGCAGTGTTAAAAACAGTATTCATGTGTGGGTATAAATTCCTGACTAAAATGTTGTATTTAATTTTTTTTAGGGAAAGCAAAATTCTTTACTCAGACCTCATTTTGTTCACTGGAAGTCACTGTTTGGGTGCTTTTCTTAATCTGTCACCATTCCCTACTCTGGAATAAGATAAGGTATGAGCTATTTTCTTTCCTTCCTTTGGTTTTATCTTTACAGAGCTTTAGATTGTTAAATAAAAACTAGATAAAGCAGAAAAACATACTACGTATTTTAGACTCTGAAATGTTGACTTTGGTGACAAAGTTAATAGTTTTTATTGAATTTTGATGAATTAACCCATTATTATGCTTATCAATTAAAAAATGGTTCACGGCAAAGCTATTGCCACTTTATTAATGAAATTTTTAAAAGATCAGTATAGCATTTTCCATGGGTGAAAACACTAACAAAATTTAAAATATAATTAAAAGGTCAGGCTGTTTATGCAATTTTTTTTTAATTAATTAATTAATTAATTAATTTTTGGCTGTGTTGGGTCTTCCCTGCTGCGCACAGGCTTTCTCTAGTTGTGGCGAGTGGGGGCTACTCTTCATTGCGGTGCGCGGGCTTCTCATTGTGGTGGCTTCTCTTGTTGCGGAGCACGGGCTTCACTAGTTGTAGCTCACGGGCTTAGTTGCTCCGCAGCATGTGTGATCTTCCCAGACCAGGGATAGAACCCGTATCCCCTGCATTGGCAGTCGGATTCTTAACCACTGCTCCACCAGGGAAGTCCAGTTTATGCAATTCTAATAGCCCATATTTATAGCAACTTATGTGTAAAAGAAGCACATAATTAGTAGTAATACTGGTTGAATTCTTTTTTGGCACTAAAATGTCTCTGTGGCTGCTATTAGATGAATTTTACTTATTGGATATTATTGCTGTGATTAACTGATTTGACACCAGATGACAATATATAATGTCAGTATAATGTAGTATTATAAAAGAACTGACCTACAGAGGTTTACAATCTACCTTCTAGTACTCAATAGTAAATGATTTGCTTCTAAGTGTCATCTTCTTGGATTCAATGGGCTGCATATTGAATTTCTATGACTATTCACATAATATTAATGAAATTAAATCTTTCAACAAGATGTAAGACTTTTGTCTAGTTCATAATGAATACATGCTCCATGTCCTGTGGAGATAGTACGTGTTCAAGAAGTATATTTTTAGAATGAACAAACACATAAGTAAATATACCTATAGCTAAAATCTCCCTGAATCCATTGTCCTTCTATGCTTTGGACAGTATGTTTCCACAAACCTTACAATGAGTAAGTGGCTAGACTACCATTATTTAGTTTATTAAACTAAAATTGTTTGGGCCTTTAAATTTTTTAATTTTAATACAGTTAGCTAACATCCAGCTCTTACAATTTTACTTCAAATAATCATTCTATCAGGGATTTTGAGGTACTTAGAAGATATTAAATAAGCTGACAGTACAACTGTCATTTAGCTACTATATTCCTCCAAACATGTCATAACTCAAGGTATTACTTTTTGTTTTGTTTATAAAGGGTAATGGAAACAATTCTATTTTTCATTTTTAAAGTGAAAAATCACCTCATATTAATTCACTGTAATCATTCTTTATTAAAATTTATCCTGTTTTTTAGATTATCAAAGTACATACAATTTTAATGTAAGATCAATCTATTTGTGCCAACTTGATCATTTTATAATGTGCCTATTAGAGACTAATTTCAGCTTTCAATAAAAATGGAATTATTAAGAAATGGTTTACTGTTACATCTAGTGAGTAATGCATCATGGCCCTAGGTACTATTTTCTTTGGTTTTCCATCTTAGGTTATAATACTGAGACATTTCCACTTTTATATTTCTACTTGAATTGCTTCTGCTTAATGGTTGATAAGCTTATCATTGCTTTGTTCTGATCCACCTAAGTTTCACCACCTATAGTAGAAAGAAAACCAATGTTAGTTTGCATATTTTACTCGTTTATTTATTTATTTACTTATTTATTTATGGCTGCGTTGGGTCTTCGTTTCTGTGCGAGGGCTTTCTCTAGTTGTGGCAAGTGGGGGCCACTCTTAATCGCGGTGTGCGGGCCTCTCACTGTCGGGCCTCTCTTGTTGGGGAGCACAGGCTCCAGACGCGCAGGCTCAGTAATTGTGGCTCAGGGGCCTAGTTGCTCCGCAGCATGTGGGATCTTCCCAGACCAGGGCTCGAACCTGCCTTCCCTGCATTGGCAGGCAGATTCTCAACCACTGCGCCACCAGGGAAGCCCCACTCATTTAGTTTTTAACATCTGTTTTTAAAGAATTCTCTTTTATGCTACACATTCTTCGCAGGGCTGCCCTTAACTTAAGCATAAGTGTTTTCTTTCAGTTTGCTTCCTGCAACGTAATTTTGACAGTTAGAATTGTCACCCTATCCACATCTGATACATTGGTAGCCTTCTTAGCCTTCTACTTGGCTTTTTGGTAGACTAAACTGAACAGCTGCCACAACTCACAACAGGAAGTCATGTGGTCTTTCTTTATACTCCTATCTTTCAGGACTGACTTGGCTCCCTCTGCTGGTTAGTAATATAATTCCTTTCTTAGTTCAATAGGGTACATATTTGTATTGGTGAAATATTTGGGGTAAATAAGCTTTGGTTCAATAATTGAGTTCGAGATTCTCATGTCAGTTCTCTAGAAAATTTTGTGTTTAGCTAAGGTTTTAATCAAACTAGGTCTTAAACATCTATAATCAAAAGGGAGCTGGTATCATATGTCTGAAAAAAACCTTTCATTAACGCTCATCAACATTACAATACAGAAATCTATACTGAAATAAGGTGAAATGGTAATGAAATGTTTAAATTTTTCAAAATGTCTAAATTTTATTAAAACATTTCAGTATAACATAATTCTCATTTTCTGTTTGGTAGGTAGTTTTCATCCCACTGATCACAGTATATTGCCTCCCTTTTAATTCTATACACAATTCTCTCATTTTAAAATTTCCCCCTTTTAAATTCTGTACAGTTTTAAGTACATTTATTTAAATATAGATGAGCTAGGTGGCGAATGAAAGTTAACTATTTACTTAAAGTTAAGAAATTATTATTTACTTTGGCTAGAGAGAAAAACCTTATTCAAAGTTTGTTATTTTTCAGGAGGAGTTTCATTTTCAGGGAATAACTTGTTCGTATGATAATCACTTTGTGAAAGCAGCAGTTTGCTTTGCACTCCTATGACTAGTTAATATCTGTTTTGAGATTGAAGGGAAGGTGGGAAGAAACAGAAAAACATTTTTTGCCTTTTATTTATTATCTTGCTGTATTGGGCATCTGAGATTAGAAAGTGTGCTACAACAAATCAGTAAGAAAATAGTTATGGACCTAAACACACCAAATTTAGCTCCACTAGGAAAATAATTCCTTCTTACAACTTCAACCAAATTTGATGTTTCCATTGATACATAGTTTATTACCTACCTCTTACCTTAAGATCACCTTTCTGTAACCAATATCAAACTTCTCTAAAATATCCTAGTGCCTCCTCTAAAATTCCTCACTATTTCATAGGCAATCAGAACTTTCTAGCATTTTTCTTTTTCATTTTCTAAGGGGGGAAGTAAAGGAAAATCTGAACGGTAGATAAAACACTACTTTTTCTGGCCTATACCCAGAATAAAAAATATATTTTACAAGGTAACCCAGCACATGCACACACATAAATGGAATGAATGTTTATAAATACAGACTTTACCGTGTGTGATGTACTCTTAGATTTTCTATTCTTTCCTCTATTTCAAATAAAAAACGCTAGTCTCAACCTATTGAATTTATTTCATGACCCATAATGGTACATGACCCAGTTTTAAAACACTGGTCTAGAGGAGGTGCTTTGAAATGTGCATCATAAGCACCCCCTTCATACCTATTTTAGATGTTAAGTTTTTAATGGATTTTGTATTTTTCCTTCATTGATAAAATCTTTTTTTAAACAGTGTTGTTCCAGATTAGTTTAGTATTAAAATGCGTGTAGAGTTTAATTCTCTGGTTCACATTCAGCATATGCATAGGTTCCATTAAGATGAGGCTTTCATGATGATTTAATGACCCTAAATAATTTTATATTGAATTTATATTTCAGAAGTGCACTTTTTGAGTGCCCTACAGTAATGCAATGCACAGTGAAACTTGCAATGTAGTATAACACAGAACTAGTCACTTTGATCCAGGAACATAAGGCATAGCTACACAAAAATATAAACAACAGTATAGGAAAGTCACAGGATTATAAATGGATAGCATGAATAATAAAATCTATGAATTTAGAGAAAATCCTTAATTAGAGGCGGGAAGGATTAATGAAAAGACAAAGCCTGTTCTCCAAGGCCAACATGAACTAAGTCATTCAGGGGAAAAACCATTCATTTCTATCATCTTAACAAAAATGGATAAGATATGTTGAATAACCTTCATAAACACTATCACAAATTTGATAAAGGTATTTACTTTGAGAACTTGAAATAGAAACATTTACAGACTATTTGATATTTTTGTAGCTCACCCTCAAATCAACATCTATAATTAATACTTTGTCAAAGTTTAAGATAAAAATCATCCTAAAAGTAACTTTAATTATCCGATATGTGAAATAAGTTTGGTAGTTTGAAATAAACTACGAAACGTATATACATTACATGTCTATTTTTTCAAAATCTGTTCCTATAGGTTAATTTTATCACTAACAAATGATAAAACTGGTAGACAAAATAATGAGAAGAAAATTATTTTCTAAAATTTTTTATTCCTATCATTTTATGGCAAATTGTATTTATCTTAAAAATATTTTCAATAAAAATAATTCATAATTTGCCAATTGTACCAATTCCTGTTGATGACATTCAGTAGTTAATACTTAAAATCCGTTTTAAAATATTTTATTAAATCTTTTGCAGTTTATTGATCAAGAATACATACGGGAATATCCAGGAATCTCCTTGGCAAATAAAATGAGTAGTGCAACTCAGTACTTCAAGCAAGGAGGCAATATTAAGTCAGATTTAAGGTTTACTGGGCTACCCTACAAACTAAGAATTGATACATCAATGATCTAACAATGAAACATAAGCCCACCATAAATCAACTGATTTTGGACATAAAGGTTTTAAAATGTAAGAGCAAAATAAATAGATGGTGGTGAGGAAAATAATTATTAAGCAACCCCCCCCCCCAAAAAACAAACACCAAGAAACAAAGCAATGAAATAGAGAAAACACTAAGATTCTATTAATAGTCTACACAAGATCTCAACTTGGATACTTAAATTTAGGCAAGCAAAACACTAATTGATTTAATGGAGAAATATCCTGATATGCATTGAAACAATTTCATTAATTCTATGATTTGGAAAAAATTGGTATAAACAATATACAAGTTAAAACACTTAAAAGGCAGGGACCCTGTCTATTTTTAATTCACTAATGTTTAGGAGGTGCCTATTGTAAAGCTAATTATAGCACCTAGTTAAGTCCTTAGTAAATAAATGAGGGAAGAAACTAAAAAATATGTAAAATTTTAAATTAAATGCTACAATAATGCCAAGACTTTCGTTACCTGGACATGCAAAATTATCAGCTTACCAGTAACATTTAAGGAAGTATATAAGAAGATAATGGTGCTTCTTTAAGCAAATTGAAATATTAGTATTTTGAAAATGAACAAAAAACATATTCTGAACCACCCATATATTAAAGCTATTCTTTAAGATTAAAAGGTACACTTATAATGAACAAACGGATTTACTAAACAGTGTCTAATTAATTGTATTAATGGTTATAAAATACCTTTTCTTGTCCAAAAATTCCATACATGAAATATGATTATTTGTAATTATCACTGCCAAAGGCTTATAGCATAGTTGTTAGTTTCCTGGCATTTGTTATTTTAATTTAAAAGCCCTGTTTATCCAACCACTAGAAAATACAAATTCTCAATTTGTTTCAGTTTTCAAAAATCATTTATCAATTAATTTATTGGTATACCTGGTGCTTATCATAAAGTAAATGTAAATGAACAGCAAACTAAGAGGTGAATTAAAATATCCACACTAATAAGCCTGACCTCAGCATTCACTGAACCTTTTCTTCAGAAGGAAACTGTAAAAATAAATCTCACTAGCGTTTGCTTTGCTTGACAGCATAATTGAGTAGTAACCGAAGTAGCCATATGTGGTCCTTTAAGCCTCAGAAACACAGCACCTTTTGAATCTTTGTGCCGGGCACACATTTTGTGCCCGATAGATACTTGCTGAATGAACTTTTACAGTAGTGCTGGATTTGGGCTAAGCCAACCAAATTTTCAGACTTCAATTTAGTGATTAAATGATTAAACGTTTGCAAGAAAGAGGACAGACTGGATGAAGAACGCAGTTTGTCATTCAGGAAGAGCAAAGCTAACTGCCCCAGTACGCATACGATCATATAATCCAATAATGCACTGTCCTCTAGCAAACCCATTTACAGAAACCCAAAAACAAATAATTATCACAGTTTGTGGGCTTCTGGTGTTGTTGTGGACGGCTTTCAATGTCTAGAAGTAGTACCGTTTCCTAGAACTTTATAATAAACTTGCACTTTTTTCCCTAGGTTTTTTTTTTTCCCCCCACAAATCTTTCATAAAGTTCTCTGTAGTGTGTAAGTATATACATACGTAAGGGACAGAGTTCAGAAACTGGTGTATGTGTGGGTGGGGTCAGGGCCCTTACAATCGTCATTCATTCATTAACCAAATATTAAGCATCTACTGTGTGTCAGGAATGATTTTCTCCACAAAACACCAGTGGAGAAAAAAAAACCTCGCCCTCCTAGAGCTTAACGTTATTCTATCGGTTAAAACAGATAACGAGATAAACATGTAAGATATGTAGAACGCCTGAAGGATAAAAATGGGGAAAAGGGACCGGGAACTTGCAGTTTAAAGAGTGGCCACGGAGCCCCGAGGACACAGTTGAGCAAAATCCTGAAGGTGAGGCAGCAAACTCTGTGGTCCTTGGGGAAGGAGCCTGGCCCAAGGAAAAGCCAGGACAGACGTCTTGCCTGCAAGGCGGCCGAGGCAGCCTCCCCCCGCCCCACCGAGCGCACCGCCTTTAGGCCGCGGTCAAGGCTTTGGCTTTTACTCCCAGCTAAACAATGGCAGGGTCTAGAGTAAAGGAGTGACAAGATCTGATTTAGTCCTTCGAGTGATGTGAGGCAAAAGGAATAACCTGTGGGGAAAATTTTCCTGTTTACTTTCAGCGTACCGGTACATATGCATATATAATTAACATACCATTTAAGTAAACTCATGAAAATATAACACAAATTTCGTCCCGTTTGAGTAAAATTCGCTTACCTATGCACTTTTTACCTGAAGAAAAGCCCCCTTTTAATGTACAGAAGTAAACTTAATAGTGACCTGTACGGTAAAGTTATTTCACGTGTTTCAGTCAGAGACTACAGGAGGCTTGGAACTGTACACATAATCACATTTGTACTCCAGCCTTGGCCAGTACCTCACTGTTTCGAACGTAAAGGAAAACGAAGTCTGAAACCGGCTGGCCCCAGGCCCCCCCGCGGCCCGCACTCCGCCGGCTCTCCCCGCGTGCTCGGCTCCACCCACACCTAGAGGGGGGCGCGGACCGGCTCCTCGCTCGAACAGCGTCGCCTACAGGCCCTTCTCCCGACTGCTAGGCAAGAGCCAAAACCACCGGCAACAAAATGCAAGACCAGAAAAGACCACATATTTCCAGAAATATATGCATCACAAACATGGTTCCATTTCAGTCCAGCTGAGAATCTTCGTCTCCTCCACGCGTTGCGTTCTCACTTCTCATTAAATAATGCAGAGACGGGCGTAAAGTCTGGCCTCTCAAAAGGAGAGAAAGGTGTACAATACGATACATCCATCCACCCGGCTGCAGGGACACCATTTAAAAAATGCTCGGTCGCCGTCGGATCGCGGGCGTCCTCTACGTGGCCGCCCCGAGCTCGGCTCCCGAGAGCTAAAGACGAGCAGCTGGGGCGGCGTGCGCGGGCTGCGAGACGGTCCGGGCCTGAGAGCCCCCCACGCACGCGACCACCACCGAACTCGGGCCGCGGTCCGGTCGGCCTCCAGGAAAATAAAGACCGGGAAGACCCGGCCCGCCCGTGCCGCAGCGAAAACGCCGCTCCGCAGGATCGACACTAAAAGGCAACATCCACAGCCGCCCTGAGGCAAAGGGCGCAGAGAAGAGCCGCCGACGCCTCGCTGCCGGCCGCCGCCCGGCCCCGGGTGCGGTGCGGAGCGGAGCTGGCCGTGCGCTGCGGCGCAGCCGAAGACGCGAGCCGAAGTGGCGGCGGCGGCGCGGCGGTGGCGGAAGTGGAGTGGGGAAGAGGGGGTGGTTGTTAGTGTTTGGCGCCGGCGGAGGGAGTCATTCCTGCAGCTGCACTTCCGGTCGGCATTTTGTTCTGAGAGGGAGAGACGAAACGAGAGAGACACACACACAGGGCTCCTTCCCCCCCCGCCCTCCCCCCCCTCCCTCCGTCGGTACCGACTCACCCGACACCACCAAGCCGCAGGGAGGGACGCCCCCGCCGACTGGAGGATTGGTTCCCGGGCCGGCGGCGATGCCCCCCCGGTAGCTCGGGCCCCCGGTCGGGTGTTTGTGTTTCTATGTGGGAGAAGGAGGAGGAGGAGGAAGAAGAAGCAGCGATTTGTCTTCTCGGCTGGTCTCCCCCCGGCTCTACATGTTCCCCGCACTGAGGAGACGGAAGAGGAGCCGTAGCCACCCCCCCTCCCGGCCCGGATTATAGTCTCTCGCCACAGCGGCCTCGGCCTCCCCTCGGATTCAGACGCCGATTCGCCCAGGTAAATTCCTGCTCTTTATTTCGGCGGCGGCGGCGGCGGCGGCGCCAGGTCCTCAGCGTCTCTCCTCCTCGCTCCCCTCCCCGCCGTTTCCTTAGCGGCCCCAGGTCTCCTCCACGGGCGAGTCTAGAGTTTGCTCCTCTCTGGTGGCAGCCGCCCTGGGTGGCGGTGGTTTGGTACCCTCTCCCGGCCGGCTCCGGTGGCGGGGACTGGGCTCCTGCCGGGCGGCCGGGGAGGCGTAGGCCCGGCGGAGAGTGCAGGCCGCGGGCCAGCGGAATCTACTTGAGCTCGGGGATTAGGAGAGCTTCGGGCTGAGCGGAGCTACTGCTGGTCGGTGACAGGCCTCGCCCGGGAGAAGACCCGTAGCTAGTGAGGAGGCGGAAACAATACAACTAACAGCAAATGTGCCTTGACCGTCCCCATATTTACAACTTTCCTGGTCCGGGAGTGGGGAACGTCCCAGCGAAACAAACAACCCCCCTTCTTCCCCCTGTGACCCCATGAAGGGAGGAAGTAGTTTCAGTTAGTGAGACAAATGTAAATACTCAGACTCGGATCCAGTGGTAATTCTTTTCCTGTGTAAAACTTGTTTGGACGTTGGAAAGTTAATAAAGACTCATTTTCTTTTTAAAAAGAATTAAGTCGTCCACATGAATATTTCATATAGGAACCCGTAGTGTGGTAGACACTGCATATGACCCCCACCCACGCAAAGAGCTTTTATGTTGCTGTTTGACAGTGTGTTGCACATGGACTTTTTATTCAAAGACAAGTATAAAGTACTTGACAGGTTTACCCTGCCACTTTATATTTGTGTGCGTTGTATAAGGACAGTTTTAAACGATTATACATAACACACTTAGGTACTTCCTGATCTAAACGTGTAGAAGCTTAAAAAAGATTTTTTAAATGTTCTGAGAATTGTGCTGAGATACAGGTACAACCAATTTTCTTTAGAAGGATAGAAATTAAGTTATGCTTAAAATCCCTGGGAGGTTAAAAAAAAATGTAGAAGGTGCCATCCTTTCATGTCTGGGCAGATCTTCTTGAGGTCCCAGGATTGTCATTGGCTGTTTGTGCCCATGATGTTTGACTGTGTAATGAGAGAGGTGTCATTTTAATAGGTCAAATGTATCTGTAAATGCTGGAGAAAAAGATCAGTTCTATCTTAAATTCTAGTTCGCAAGTAAGTTAAGTGTTTAGGTCTTGCTTATGGAGGCATTGGTAATGTAGGTTGGCATAAGGGAAAAACCAATTTAAAAGTCCTCAGCCATACAAGTTGCACAGAAAAATAAATGTACCTGGGTTAGACTGTTTTGATAGTTTGTCTCATAGTCACTGAAGGAAAACTTTCATTGCTTAAAATGAAGCGACACTGATCAAAAAAGTCCCTTGTTTTATTAGTGGGTGTTAACATTGGTTCGAATTTTTTGTGTCTCATTGAATTATTATTGTCATTGTAGAATAAGTAACTTTTCTGAAGGTTGTTTTTGAGTTTGGCCCTCTGCTTAAAATAAATTGTTCCACATTTCCTGCAAACGTATGGATAAATGTTAAAAAGAGTGAAGTTAATATAGCTGTCACGTACGAGGCATGTTTTTAATGCTATAAATCCGTGTAGTAGTCAGTAGCGTGTCCGTGATTTGTATTGGTCAGGGAGCAGTTTGAATTTTAAAAAGCCTGAAGCTCCTGCTGAGCCCCAATCCCGGCCTCCCTCCCTCCCACTAATCTCCCATTCCTGTCTTTGTGCTGCCTGCTCCTGTTAGACACTGTTTGCTACAGGGCCTCAGGCCTACACTGGGTGGGGGGCACGCGAATGGGGGCTGGGGAAGGGGGGGGAAGAATACAGAAGGTAGGAGCAGTTCACTTCTTAAGCGGAGGATTTGGGGGTGGGAGGCGGGGTAAGGGCTTCAGTGTAAATGTTTAAAAGGCCCTTATATGAACCTGCGATTGTCTTTACAACTTTTATTTAAATAAAATACTGAGATGTATGTCAAGGGATGAACATACTTCTTCTAAAGGTAATGGAAAGAGGAGTTCTGCTTGCTTAGTTTTCATCAACAGGAACAACTTATCTTTAGCGTTTTATATAGTTAAAGGGAGCTTCCTTACACAGATGTTTAAATCAGTATATTAGATATCTATTTATGTGACTGATTTTTTATTGTGACTTTGGAATTAAAGTGAATTAGTTCCTATCAGACCTTATTTTCCTAATTCTACATATTTAGTAATCTGTAAGTAATATAGGTTGTGTGATAGCTTTCGTTCAGATACCATAAATATTTCTTTAAATTACATTGAAAATATTTTTTGTTTAGTCCAAACCAATTAAATAGATTATTTTTAAAGGAGACATTGTGAAACTTGAGTAAAACCTAAACTTGAAGTTTACATTTTTGATAACTTAGTTGGAAGGAATAATTTGTGTTTCCCTAGAGATTATGAATAGTCTGCTCTACCTCCCCTGTATTGGTCGGGATAGTCACCAGTGGCTAATCTTGTATTTCCATTTTTTTTTTTTTTAATTCAGCGAAAGGAAACAACTATAAATGTTCCAGAAATCTTATAATGCTGGTTATATTATAGGATAAATATTTTATAATATACTTAGAGGAAATTTCAACAGTATGGTTTATTGTTTCTTTTGAGTCTGCAGAGTTACCAGTAACTTATAATAATTACTTGAAAAGAAAGTAGTTTTAAAGTATATCATGAAAGTCTAGTAAATCAAATTAAAGTTGAATAGTAAATAATTACTTCTATTGTTTTGAGATGAGTATATTGGGTGCTTCCTTTTGAAAGCCATTCAACAAATTTGTTTACTAAAGTTATTCGAAAGCTTTATGAACCTGTGCTACGGATCATTATAATACTGTCCACTTTTAAGAAGAAAAGAGTTATCTTCGAAGAAAGACTATTTCAGATTCTCTTTGGGGATGAAAAGTGAAAGTTTTCAGTATGGTAGTAAGCCTAGTTTTGGTTTTCTGCATAATGATCATTATTACATTTCAAAAATATGATGAGCAAAGCTGTACCAATTCAAACATGAAGTTTTCTTTATTTGGAGCCAGGCTACCCAACTCAAACATGTATTTTCTAAGGCTTCCTAAACTAATTTCATATTTAATTTTTTGGTACCAATTCATCATCAAACTGCTATAGAAACATTTGAACCCATCTGTGTTATATTTTGACATACTCTATTGTGGTATTTTTACTCTCCCAAAATAAGGTGTAAAAATTAACAGTAAAGAGTAAATAAAAACTGAAGAGTTTGTGTTTTACACAGTTTCATTTAACTTTCCGCACTCTGTTGCTTATTAGGAAAAGCATAATTTGTAAGTAATTCTGAAATTTTTTAAATAATGTAAAATTTCAGTTTTATATAAAGTGACTGGGAAGACTGAGGTAAATAAAAATTCTTTTCATAGAAATGTAACTTCAATTCCGTTTATCACATTTATTTGCCATAAAACGAATAGGAAATTACTGACTAGGAACTTTATAGAAACCTGGTAATTAAGTGTTTAGTTGACATCTTTAATATCCTGAGCATACTAAGTTGGCTTTGGTGGTAATGTATGGTCTTATGTAGCTTTTAAAAATCATTTAAAAATATACTTTTTGAACAAAGTTTTTTTCTATTTTTAGCAGGTGTCAATAATTATTCTCTGTATTTTTAAATTGGTTCTTTTTCAGGGTGACCTGAGTTCATTCATAAATATTCTCATTTCCCTGCAAGGTAAATGACCAGCATGATTTCCATTTTTTGATGAAAAACTCAGAGGCCACATGATTTGTAGAGATTCATGTAGTGACTCAGTGGGAGATTAGGTATTCTCTGACTCTTAATAGTTTCTTATTAGATTATGTTGCTTTAAGAAACCTGTGAGCTTTGGTCATGAAGCTAGGTATTGCTCAGTGCTGACACTGATACCATTTGTGATTTTTTCCAATTATCTGAGTCCAAGGTGCTTTTCTCATCTCCATAGAGATATGATACTTGTCTTTTGGTTGTATTTTCCTGGTATGAAAATAGTACTTTTACATTAGAAATCTTGACCTTGTGTGTATATATTTGGTGTTCAGGTGATTAAGTTTATTTACATATGTCCCTCTTCAGGAGTGTAAGTGAATTAACTGTATGTGTAGTAAATAATGACTCCTTAAAGTTTTATTCTTATTGTGTTTTTCAACTACTAGAGTGGAATTTTAGTGTTTCTATTTGATTTAAATGCAACTTTAAACACCAAATCTGCAGTCAGTTTTAATGAATTGAGTTTTGTCAGATTGCATTATGTTTTAAGGCAGGTTTCTTTCTATTCCCAAAGTGATATTACTAGGAGACATCATTTCTTGATACAGCATTGCCAGCTAGGTAAGATTTTGAGGGGCTATTATTTGCCAGGAATTGTGTTAACGTATGTATGACCCTCCCAATATTATCTCATTTAATTCTGCTAACAGGCTCATGAAATAGAAACAATTATCATCCACAATTTACGGATGAAGAAACTGAGGCTGAAAATGTCAGAATGTCTTATTAGTCTTATTGGGTGCTTATGTCTTATTAGTATGATCAGTCTGATTTATATTTGTTCTTAAGGACTTAGGATTCCACATTTCTAGTTTTAGTAAATTCTTAATATTATACTTTAGTTGCTCAGTTGAATCAATACTTAAAAGTCAGGTAGTCAAGGAAATTATGTACTTTAGGCAAAGAACTAAAATAGAATCCAGACTATATATGCTATATATATTAATGATAATTTCAATAATTTTGAAGTCAGCACATCTTTACTATCTTACATTTTAATTTTGAGTTTGTTAATCTGAATTTTTTACTTCTTTTAAGTTTTTTATATTGAGTTGAAACTGTCAAAGCATCTTTTTAGAAAGGGAAAATTGAGCTTTAGAGTAATTTTATTCGTAGAAATGTATATGACCAATTTGTATTGTAGTAGATGAATCTATAAATTAGTATGACTGGTACTTTTTAAAAATTCCAGTATTTATATAGCCGAAGAATGTGGATCGTTTTGAAGTTCTCAGCTTGGGAAGTTGTGCACTTATTCCAGAGCTGTTGCCATTACATACACTTTTATGGGGATTCCTTTAGTGAATACCTTTATAGACCTTGAACTAGTATTTTTTTATCATCCTTAATGGCATACATTTATCTTCAGGGGTGAATTTGAATTTTAGAGACAGTAAAAAAGTAATTTAGAACTTAGTTTAGGAAAGCTAAGATTTAAGATCTCTTTTGTGTCAGGCATTGTGTTGAGTACCTTACATTTGTAATATGTAATATTATTGAGTGATTCCCATGTGCCAAAAACTGTGCCAGGGGCTTTATATGGATTTTCTCAATTCTTCAAGGTATAGTATGAGTTTGGTTATATTTACTACTCTAAGATATTTGAGAAAACTGAAATATAGAATGATTAAGTGACTAAGGTCCCACATCTAACAAGTGGAAGAAAGTGGAGAAAGGACTCCAGAGTTGATGCTTCACCCACCAACCTTAACCACTATACTGATTATCGTGATTACCTCCCAACTATCCATTGAGGTTAGTGATAATGTTCTCGTTTTACACACAAGGAAGTTGAAGCTCATCATGTTTAATAACCTGTCCAAGGTGGCAAATCTAGACAGTGTTAGAGATAGGATCCCAACTCAAATATGTCTAATTCTAAAACTTCTGCTCTTTCCATTCTACCACTCTGTCTCTTCAAGATTTATAATACTTTTTTTTGTTTGTTTTTTTGATAAAAAGAGTAGGCTTGATTATAAAGTAGTGAGACTTGTTTTTCTTGTGTGGCTTATAAAGCGATCCTATGGCTTAAAAAGAGGAATTCTAAAGTTTTTTGGTCAGTTATAGCTGATTCATTATCTGATTACAGTCTTTTAAAACATACCTTGTTAACTTTACACTATATAAAATATACAAAATGTTTCTATGTACAGATGTGCATTTAAATAGAATATTGACGTTAAATATAATGCATGCTGTATTTTTTGAAAGTGTGGAAAAGCCACTTTATTTTCATAATATTGTGATTCTTGAATTATTTTTTATAAAAACGTTAAGCATTAAAAAATATTCTCAAGAATACACTAAATTTTTAACATAATTAATGTAGGTAAATTTTTTTGCCATCTTACGTGTGTGTAACATCATTTAACATGATATAGCAAACTCTTAAAATTTTCTTTTGTATGTATTTGCCTTTTGGCAGAAAGGAAAAACTTTAACAGGATGGAAAAGCATAGAATTAGCAACATTGATTAATTTATTTATTAAAATAATTTTGTATACTTTTACCTCTTCTGAGAAATTCAGAAGCTGTGACATAATTTTGAAATACTGATTCCTTTTCGTTACAGTGAACACATTTGGGTCACTTATAATCTCAGTTCTTTAGTCTTGTGCCAATAAAATGCATATGTACTTCACAAGTACTGTTTTTTAAAAATAGTCACTGATTCTAGATACCTTAAAAACTAACAGTGCTTGAAACACTGATGAATTATTAAAACTCAAACTATAGTTTACTGTAAAAATATTAATATTTATGATGATATATTTAATTTTTTTATTTACAAACAAACAAGTCCTTGAAATTAGTCCTAGTAAGGAAATAGGAGTTTTTCAACACTGCTACTTGGCAACCCTTTCAGGATTTTATTTTATTTGTTCTTTTGCTTGGTTTTTTCCTATATTTGCTATGTTTTATTTTATTTGTTTTTTTTTTTAATTGAAGTATAGTTGATTCACAATATTGTGTTAGTTTTAGGTGTACAGCATATTGATTCAGTAGTTTTGCAGATTATATTCCATTATAGGTTATTATAAGATAATGGGTATAATTCGCTGTGCTATCCTGTATATCCTTGTTGCTTATCTATTGTAACCCTTTCAGGATTTTAAAATCTGCTTTTAGTGTTCTTTGTCTGATAAGATTGCCAGTTTCTACCTAAAGAAATTGATGATCTGAGTATAGGCTATACATAATTTAGTTTTTCTTTGGTAATGACCAAATTGAAATTTTACATGGGTATATATTGGCCCTAACTCCCATTAAAAAAAAGTACTATTCTTAAAAAATTGTTGCACATAACATAATCTTTTTCCCAGGGTTCTGCCTATGTCTCAGAAAACTCTTAAGGTTGAAAGTTGAAATGTAATGGCCTAAAAGCTACTGTTATCATTTTTTTCCCTTTGAGAAAAGAATTAAGAATCCAGTATTCATGCTGTAATCTACTCCAAGTTATCCTGAAAGACGTATATGTAGACATATGAAAGACATATGTAATATTTCCATCACCCCCAAAAGTTCCCTTATATCCTTTTGTAGTCAGTTTCCTACCCCTAGTCTAGCCTCTGACAGCCAGATCTAATTTCTGTCCCTATAGTTGTGTATTTTCTAGAATGTCACATAAATGGAATCATATAAGCTTCTGTGTCTCGTTTCTTTCACTTAGCATAAGGCTTTTGAGATCCATCCATGTTGTTGCCTGTATTAGTAGTTTGTTGGTATCTGAATTTTGAAATTGAATTTGATATACTCTTTAACTTTGGTACTACCCTGTCAAAAAATACTTTGAACGGTTTTAGATATTTGTCTCAGATTTTGCAGCTGCTTTATTATTGGACATAATTTTACTTGCCCATGTTTACCCCTCAACTCCAAAAATCTTGTAATTTACATTACTGTTGAGTGGCATGCATTTATACTAGTTAATTCTGTTAGGTTAGATGCTCTACCAAGTAGGTAAAATAGACATTGCCCTCTTTTTCATCATAATTAAAATAGGTTAGCATCATGTATTTTGAACATACAGCACATAGAAACTGGAACAATGGTGCAGTGATAACTTATCCAGAAATTGAGTTTACACTTTAGTATAAAATTGCTGTTTATACTAAAAATAGAGCATAGGTTATAGTGAAGAACAGTCATTGCTTCTCCTCTAATGCTTAGAGTTAGAGAAGTAGTGCTATTTACTGAAAGTTGGGGCAGATAATGATGAAAAAGAGTTATTTTATTTGACCACCTATTTTGTTCCCCCTCCCTCCTCCCTTTTTGAAACCGCTTTCTCTCTTGGGTTCAAGGATATCAGTCTCTCATTTGTAGACTCTTTTTGCTAGCTCTTCCATCTCTGCCCACTCCTTAAATATTGGTATTCCCAAGGTGGTTCTTCAACCTTCATTCTGTTCTCTCTTCCTATTGATTTAATCTATTCATTTGACTTTTTTTACATGCTGATGACTCACATATCTATCTCCAGAATATAATTCTCTTCTGAGACAGATCCAGCTGTCTCACCAGGCACCTCCTGATGTCCCATAAATACTATAAATTCAAAAGTAGTGTAGAAATCTGAACTCATTTGTCAGTTCTTCCCTAACCTTATCCCCTCCCACTCAAAAAGAAAAACTATTCTTAGAACTATGTGAAGTAGGTTAATGTTCCCATCATTAACTCAAGTTGCCTAAACTAGAAACTTGGTGATAATGCTTGACCCTTCTTCTTTAGTGTATCTCCAAACGAGTTGTTTACCCAGTTGTTTACCCATTCATAGCACCTCCCTGAATATCACTTGAATCCATCCCTCCTTTACAGTTTGATTCTGAGAGTGGGCTTGTACGTACAGCTTGTTGGATGGAATAACATAGCATTTTAAGAAAGATTTAGAGGTAATTGTGAAAGATGTATTTAGTGTTAGGATACGTTTTGCTCATATGCTTGGGCTCTGATGTTTATAATTAAGGTGTAACTTTCAGTACCTTTCATGTTTTATAGCTTAAATGTCAATGTCTTCTGTACCCATTTCCATATCTAAAATCCAGAACTTCTTACTTTAGAGCCCAGTGTATCAAGTAGAACAGTTTGAACTCAGTCTTCTTTCCATACCTTACTTTTAGAGCACTACATTTCATGGATGTGTACGTTCATTTAAATACTGCATGTTTATGTGTTCAGGGGCAGAGTCTGAATTGAGAAGAAAATGAGAATGTAGGAGCAAAGGAAGGCTTTTTAATTGACTTTCCTGTACTGTGGAAGCAACTTTACTTGAATAACATTTTCATTTTTATTGCAGGTAACAAAACTAAAGAAGCAAATGCAGTGGGGATATGATACTGTTCAGTTGCTAGGCATGCAAACATTTTTAATGGCAAGAGTCACATATACTGTAGCTGTATTACTTGTTTGTGAGTTTGGAAGTTGTTGCTCATGGTTTTGTATAACCTTGCAATGTTTCTTCCTTAGAATAAGTTATCTCCTTATTCCCCAGTTTTAACAGAAGGGTATGCTTAGAGTTACTGATTTAAATAACCCTAAGTATCTCTTGTGAAGGGCATCTTAAAATGTGATGCTATCTTGAAAAATGAAGTAAACATTTTCTTCACTGTATCTAGAATTTATAACTAAGGAAATAATAGGTGCTGTATTTTGTTCTAGTGCTAATTGCCATGTTTTTGAGAAAATGGGATCAATCCAAAGGCTGTTTACAAAGACTGACCAAGAACCTTGCCTGGTTATTGCGTTGTGGTGGCTTGCACATAGTAAGCATTCAACGAACAATTGTTGAATACATGAATTTGAATTATATTTTAGTTTTGAGATATAAGACTGATTGGAGTGACAGAAGATAGGTGGGGCTTGCTAAATATTAAGCAAATTTGATAGAAGAAAGGGAACACTGAGCCCGTAAAAGGTAGGACAGCCTTTAAAGCAAAGAATTGTGTAATTTAACTACTTGTATTTGGACAATTAGGTTTGTTTAGCTGGATAAGAGGAAGATCTATGTACAGAAGTGTTTTTGAATTCTTTCTATTCTTTTATTCCCACTCCAGTTTTGCTTCTGATTTCAAGTATTAGCTCTGGGCTTCCATCTTCAGTGGTAAGGGACAATGTAATAGGCTCAGAGATAAAATGACCTGCATAATCCAGATATGCATAGTAGGACATGGAAGGTGTTGGTGGGAAAGGGAGAGAGATATTATAGTTCTTCAATCGTTTCCAATTATTCATGGTTTTTAGCTTATGTCAAAGTGCCATTGTCCTCAGTATTGAGATGAGGGGGCCTGAACACTAGAATTTAAAACGACTTAGAGATTACAACATGCTTGTTACTGTGCTACCTCGATGTTGAGCCATGTTGCCACCTATGCTAATTATCATATGGTTTTAGTGATTCTGTTTTCAACTAGACAATAGCCACCGAAATTCTAATGTTCTTTATAAAATTTCATACTTTAGCAACTCTCCATTCCTTAGTTTTCTTGGGAACCAAAACTACTTATAGTTTGCTGGTATGTTAGGTAAGGCTAAATTGTGGGATTTAGAGCTTAAAAAATTTTAAGAATCTCAAAGCTAAAGCTTTTCCCTCTCTTTTTTCCTTTAATTATAGAAGCAGTATGGAAAAAAACTGCATGCTATTTGGAAAATAGGAAAAATATATATATAATCTCATATTTTATGTTTTTCCCTACTAGGTTTTTAATAAAAATATTTATATGAATGTAATTATGGTTAAATATGTATTTACGGTATAAATATATGTACCTAGTCCTGTTTTCTCTTAAGGTTTTATCATAAAGATATTCCTAATTTTTTATATAGTGTTCATAAATATTTAAAATGTTACCCAACATTTTGTCAGTGGATGAACCGTAATTTTCTTAGTATTCTATTTCGGACATTTTACTTGCTGTCACTTCTTTCTGTACGAAAATGAGGCAGTGGAACATCTTTATATGTATAGTTTTTTTCCCCCTTTGGGGGCTTTATTCATTTAGAGTAGAATTCCGTTAGTGGTAGTTAGGCCAAAAGGTTTGAACCTTTCTGTGGCACCTAATACGTATTTCCAAAAATAGTTTTACCCTTCCATAATCTTTATTTTCATTCACGTCTTAATTCATTCAGTGAATTCATTTCTTTCCTATGATGCACCTTTCCTATTAAGATTATTCTTAGGTCATTTAAATGCTCACCTTCTCCACTGTTGTGGCTGTGGTCTCTTTTCAATATATTTTTGAACTTCTTCATAATAAAAATAATGGGTTTTTCAAACTGGGTATATCATTTGGAGGTATTATATAGTGAAATTAGCATAGGATCTAGTCTGAACTAGCTACTAGCCAAGTGACATTTAGACCAGTCATTAAGCCCATTTCTTCAGCTGTAAACTGAAGGAGTTCTCAGGTTTCAGGATTTTTGTGGACTAATAAAAACACAAAACAAAGGGGAAAAAAAGGAATTTAGATAAATGAAAGAAGAGAGTAGGTAGGTCCTAGAGATACAGTTATAGTTAAGGGATCATCAGTCTTCTATCTGCAGAAAAGTAGTAGGTAGATTTTAGATTGGAACGTATGAAAAAGAAAAATCAGTTTTTTGGTAGGTCCTATTACTTAGACTTAATATTTGAGATATGAAACATCTAGTGTGATGTAGACTTGGCTGTGATCTCACATTCATTCTCTTGTTCATCAAACATCAAGTGTTTCCTTTATCTCAGGAACTATAAGGCATTACAAGTGGTGAAATAAAATATTTCACTCTTGCCTTCAAGGATCTTACAGTCTAATAATAGACAGATAAATAAAGATTTTGTTACAATATCAAGATTAACAAAGAGGATACAGTAGGAGCACTGAGGGGGATCACCTAATTTAGACTAGAGATGGTGTATAAAGTAAGTTTAGAAGGCCATTAATTAGACTTGGGAGTCTGGGGCAACAGTTTGATTTTGGAAACTGCAGATGCTTTGATTATTGGAGCATAGGGCTGGAAAAGGAGCGTGCCAAAAATATTCGAAGCTACAGAGAGGGGCAGGGTCCAGATTATGAAGGAATGTATATGCCTTTAAGAATTCTGCATTGGCTTCTGAGTTGAGGATTGATTCTCAGTTTCATATTTCTGGGACTTGAAGTATGAAAGTTCCATTCACTAAAGATCAGGAATATAAGAGGAGAAGGTTATAAGAATTGGAAGATTGGGTTGTAGAGGAAGGGAAGGAGATGATATTACAGTTTTAAGCATGTCAGTGGGACATTCAGGTTTGTGGTAGATATGAGAGTCTCAATACTTCAGAGCTGAGAAGACATTAGGCTTTTCTTTGGCAAAGTCATAATTATGAATTGGTCTATTAGGAAATTATTTTTATGAGGACATTTCTGAATCTTTGTAGACTTTTAAAAAGGATATGTAAAATTTAAGTTTAAAACCATGTTGAAATCCTAGAATTTCTTTTATTACCTTAACTGAGAATATCCAAGGCAATATTCAATTTATTATTATAGTTCTCGTATAGATATACAAATTAGAATTAGCATATAGCTTTTATTTATTTTATTTATTTTTTAACATCTTTATTGGAGTATAATTGCTTTACAATGGTGTGTTAGTTTCTGCTTTATAACAAAGTGAATCAGCTATACATATACATATATCCCCATATCTCTTCCCTCTTGTGTCTCCCTCCCTCCCACCCTCCCTATCCCACCCCTCTAGGTGGTCACAAAGCACCGAGCTGATCTCCCTGTGCTATGTGCCTGCGTCCCACTAGCTATCGGTTTTACATTTGGTAGTGTATACATGTCCATGCCACTCTCTCACTTCATCCCAGCTTACCCTTCCCCCTCCCCGTGTCCTCAAGTCCATTCTCTAGTAGGTCCACATCTTTATTCCCGTCCTGCCCCAAGGTTCTTCATGACCTTGTTTTTTAGATTACATATATGTGTGTTAGCATACGGTATTTGTTTTTCTCTTTCTGACTTACTAGCATATAGCTTTTAAAGCCAACATAAGTTGAATAACTTTTGGCTGCTTAATAAGAATACAGTCTACCAAACACTGTATCACTTTTCACATTTTGGATGGCATGGATATTAAAAAATTTAGTGACTTGGTCAAATTGTTGTAGATACTAATAGTTATTTGAAAATTTCTTTCAAGGCTGACCTAGAAGATCTCTCCAAACAGTCTTAAATCAGGGTTAAAAGTAGTATTTAAAAAAAAATCTTACTTGGTTTAAATTACCAGAAGATAATAATACCGTTTCTTCTTATGGCTTTGTTTTCCAGTATATTGACTATTACTATGAACTTAGGATAACAAAATGAATGTTCTTGTATGACTATTTTCTATTGTATAAGGCTGTTCTTAGGGCCTTCCTGGTGTATTTGTCCAACTTAATCTGAAGACTACTTCTTTAGTTGGTTTTATACTAAATGCATACATATTATGAGATCTTTAGTGAGAGCTATGTTGCTTTGCTTATGAGGGGATTGTCTTTACAGATATAATTTAAGGCCTCCTTTTAGAATAATTAAATAAAAAATGAAAAGCAGTAGCTTTTCTGAAGTATTATATGCAGGAATAATTATGAAGGAATCAAACTGATTTATCAAAAATAATTTACCAGGTCAATATCAAAATGAAAATGAGTGCTTTCCTAGGATCTAAGTACATTTAAATAAATGTACTTTTTGGGATTTTTTTTTTTTTGGATTAGAGAGGTGGCGTGTCAGAATCACCTAGGGAACTTTTTCAAACTATAACCCTTTTATGGAGATGTAAGGTAAGTTTTATAAGTTTCTCTATTAGCTAGTTCGTTAGTAATCATTCCACAAGAATTAATTGAATAACTGTTGTGCTGTCAGCAATGAATTCTAGGCATTTGATCATAGGAATTTTTTTCATCCTCGCTCTCAAAGTTTACATGGCTGCCTAAGAGATGCCTCTATTTTATTTATTTATTTTTTCTATTTCTATTTTATTTTTTTCTATTCTATAAAAATATCATCTGCGAGGCATAAAGGAGCAAGGAACCATGGTGAGCAGAGTTATTAATGACTTAAAATTAAAAATAGAGGTAGAATGGAGAGGTGTGTTGAATTCTGAAGAATGGAGTGGAGTTTCTGGTTATGAGAGAGAATGTAGTAGAATCGAGGAAAGAAGAGTAGCAGATACTACAAATGAATTTGGCAAAAGAATTAGTGAGAAAAATTGAAGTTAAAAACTCAAATACAAGTTAGCAACAGTACTTAGAATAAAATAAAAAATGATGAACTGACTGATCTGTTCGTAATGGTGGCTTATGTTTAAAAAGTTTACTCAAAAGTCAAAGTGCCGTATTTTGTATATGTTTGATAATACACTCTTACAAAGTGATGTGTAAAATGCTTGGAACTGTGCTCTGCACTTACAGTAAGTCCTCAGCGAATATTTATTATTTTTATTTGTTGACAGCTACCTTTCTAATTGGTGATTTGATGAAAAACATACTTGTCAAGTATATTTCTAAATAAAAGTCTGCGAGTTTGTGACATAAATTATTAGGAAGGTATTGGATAAGAAACAAAAAGTTATCAAATCAACTCAAGTTCATCTGTTATTGAAATGTGGTAAGTACTTCACAACACAACTTGGCTATATACCCCAAATCAAGTGAAGTATCCCAAATAATAACTCTACTTATACAAGGAACTTGATTTAACTCTTTCTGTTATCTAAAGTTAATTATGCCTCTAAAGGTATTGTATTATACTGCTGTGTATGGCAATATACATATATATACAATATATACAAATATATCCACTATATTTTGATAGCTCATTTTGTATTTTCCAGCTTCACACCTTTTAGTCAAAACATTTACCTCCTTTTCTCTCCATCTATCCAAATCCTACCTTCTTTCTATAAAGTTCTTAGGGGTTTTGGGTAGTAATGGAGAGAGGTAGCATATTAGAGTCACCTGGGGTTTTTGTGGGGTTTTTTTTTTTCCCCCAAGCTTACATTTTCTCTCTTTGCTCTTGCCCCAGTTCATGTGATCTCTTCCTTTTCTAATACATACCTGTGTGTAGGAGTTAGTAATGTAAGTTATATGCTGACTCATCACATTTTTGTATTGTATATCAAGCTACGGCTTATTTTGTTTCATTTTCACATTATATTATCAATCAGATTATAAACTCTTTGAGGGCAGGATCTGCCTGTGGTACCTTATAAAGTGTCTTGCCTGGAGCAGGCTTTTAGCAAGTGTTTGCTGATAAGTGGCTCATCTGAACTAGTTTGAAAAGGTTTGGAAACTATTTTACATTCTTAAAAACCATAAAATTCACTCTTTTAAAGTGTACAGTGGTAAAAATTCAGTGGTTTTTAGTATATTCACAAAGTTGTACAACCATCATCACTGTCTAGTTCCAGAACATTTTCATCCCCTGGAAAAGAAACCCCATACCCGTTAGCAGTCACTCTCCATTCTTCCCACAGCCTGCGGCAACCACTATCTACCTTCTGTTGCTATGGATTTCCTTATTCATATAAGTGAAATCATATAATGTGGCTTTTTTGTACCTGGCTGCTTTCACTTGGTCATCCATGTTGTAGCATGCGTGAGTAGTTAACTGCTTTTTATGGCCAAATAATATTCCATTGTGTGGGTATACCACATTTTACTTAACCTTTTGTCAGTTGATGGACATTTGGGTTGTTTTCACCTTTTGGCTATTATGAATAAAGCTTCTGTGTTTTCAGTTCCCCTGAGCAGATACATAGGAATGGAATTTCTAGGTCATATGCTAACTGTATGTTTAACTCTTTGAGGAACTGCTAGACTGTTTTCCAAAGAGGCTACATGGTCTTTACATTTCCATTAACACTGAGGTTTACACTTTTTCTGCATCCTCTCTAATACTTGCTATTGTCTGTTTGAGTATAGCCATCCTAGTGGGTGTGCAGTGGTATCTCATTGTGGCTATGATTTTACTATGGGCATCTTTTCATGTGCTTATTGGTCATTTATATATCTCTGGAGAAATGTTTATTCTAATCTTTTGCCCATTTTTAAGTTGGATTATCTATCTTTTTATTCTTAAATTATTAAAATTTTAATATATTGTGGATATGTGTCCCTTATCAGATGTACGATTTGCAAATATTTTCTCCCATTCTGTGGGTTATCTTTTCACTTTCTTGATAGTATCCTTTGAAGTGCAAAAGATTTTCATTTTGTTGATGTCTGATTTATCTGTTTTATTCCTTTGGTTGCTTGTGCTTTTGATACCATGTTTAAGAAACCATTGCCTAATCCAAGATCATGAAGATTTACACCTATATTTAGTTTGAGCTCTATAAGTCTGATCCATTTTGAGTTAATTTTTTGCATATGGTGTGAGGTAGGGATCCAACTTCATTCTTCTACATGTGACTATCCAGTTGTGCCATTAGAATATGTTGAAAAGACTGTTCTTTTCCCATTGAATGGTCTTGGCACCCTTGCCAAAAATTAATTTAATGTAAATATAAGAGTTTATTTCTGGACTCTCAATTTTATTCCATCAATCTGTGTGTCTTGCCTTTTGCCAATATCACACTATTTTGATTACTGTAGCTTTGTAGTAAGGTTTGAAAATGAGAAGTATGAGTCCTCCAACTTTGTTCTTCTTCCAGATTGTTTTAGTATTGTGGACAGTGTACAAGTGTTGCACTTCTTTTGTTAAATGTGTTCCTAAGCATTTTATTCTTTTTGATGATATTGTAAATGGGATTATTTTCTTAACTTCATTTTTCAGATTGTTCATTGCTAGTGTATGGAAGTACAATTGATTTTTATATATTGACCTTGTATCTTGCAACCTTGCTGAACTCCTTTATTAGCTCTAACTTATACTCCTTTCTCTAGGGACAATTTACGTTTGTTCAATATGGTTCATTCTGTTCTCCATTCTTCCAGACACTACATGCCAACAGTAGTTACAAGACAGACTTTTTCCTCTTGTCCAATTCTGCTGCTTTGTGAGCTGGAAATAAGCCAAACAAACTTGTACATATATGGAAAGTAAGATTAGATAGCTCAGAAGAAAAATTATGGTCACATTATGTCAAAATTTTCATTTAGTGCTATCTGGCTATAGCATAGGATTAAAAATTGAGGAATTGTGGTCTAGAACTTAAAGCAGTGTGCTTTACCTGTAGTAAGGGCCATCTCAAATGTTTGTTGCGGGAATAAATAAATGCTTATGATAACGATGTGTATATATGGATGCAAAATAAATTCTGTTGATTAGTAATTTCTAAAGTCTTTGTCTTCCACTGGTCAATAAGTGATTTTCATTAGTGCATCTGGAAAGCTTGAACCATACAGGGTGTGGGGTGGGGGGATAAAAAGAATGACTAGGCAAAGAGGGTAAGAGTATTAGGGAAGAGGAAAAGAAGGTAAGAGAGAAGAGAGGCAAGGAGGCAAGATTAATAAGTTGACTTTTGTTAATACAAGCAATATAATGATATAAAAAATATATCTGCTGATTAGAAACAAAAGAAGAGAAACAGTGATAGTGCATTATTATTCCTCAAGTTCAAACTTCTGTTTTTTTAACCTGAGTCAGAATTGAACCTAAAATGGCAAGTACATATATAAAAAAATGTTCATCATCAGTGGCAATTAGAGAAATGAAGAGGTGTACTCTAGTTAGCTTATGATGTGTTCTGTTGATCAACAAGGATTAATCAAATGCAAAAGTACCTTAAAATTGTTCTTATGAGATAAGTTTTAGCTTCCATTAACATTAATACTGTTCTTATCACTAACCTTTCGGTGTTGTAATACGTATAAAAATGGGTAGGGTAGTTCTTCCTGCTCTCCCTCCCCCTCTTTAAACAAACATTTATCAAAAAATTTCTATATATTATTCGTTGTCATATTTAACACTCTTAGAAAAGACCTCCTGGAGTAGATATTATTTGCATTTCCAGGTAAGGAAATAGAAGCTTAGGAAGTCAAGGTTATACAGCTTACACAGGAGGAAGGAGAATTTGAACCCAAGTTTTTCTGATTCTAAAGCCTAGTTTTGAAATCTTAACTACTATACAAATACTGCTTCTCCATTTCCTTTGAGGAGCCTGCACTGAGGTTGATAATATTACACATAATACTCCTTGGATCCTTAAACTATAAATAAGATTTAAAGCAGAATTTTAAAATTGCATTTTAATTTTACTTCAGAAAAATCTCAAGTCTTTGCTTTTGGAAATCAAATATAGTGTTTGCCCATTCTTTTAATGTTGCTGTATCACTCAGTTTTTGTGGTTTCAAAAATTTCTTTAGTGTCCTCACTTTGGAAAGTTGGCTCTTAAAACTCACGGAGTCAGGCTTTGAGTCCAGAAGCTAATAGACTCAGTAAAAGAGCAAGTCCTGGGAGAGTTCCTTGAATAATTTTAGGATGAGAAGGTTAGCTTAAAGAGATGATGGGTAAAAGTTAGGAGTGAAAGAATTCTGAGTTTTCTCTGTTTTGAAAACTTCTGTTTTACCTTAGATCTTAACCAGAGTAAAAAAAAATAAGTGTAATGTGGTTACCTTATAAGTACTTAAAAATTAATATGTATTATATTTCTTTTTGATTGAACCTCTATGGAAGTTTTATATCATTTGTTTTGTTATACCTTTCTTGCGGAATTCCACATTCAGTGTACATCTTTGTTTTGAGTTTGGTTTTGTTGAGCTTTGAACAATAGGATTTTGTAGAATGAAATTTAGCTTAAAGAAATCATCCAAAACATTGGATGGTGTTGTGCCCTTTTAAAAATGAATTTTTAAATAGGTTTAAAATAACTGATAATCCTTCCAAAGGATTGCTTTCTAAATCTTGTGTCAGAGACATGTTTGGCTCCTGATTTTGTGAACATTTTCAATTTTAAGCCTCAGTCACCCTTTCTATGATTATTTGTTTATTTTTTCCTTTCCTCTTTTTTCATCTGTTACTGCAAGTCTCTTATTTCATGCTCTTCAGAACATGCCTTTCAATGTATATCAGCTTTTTATTTTTAATTCTTAGTTTTTTAGATTTTAGGCCCATAGTGAATTAATTAAGGTTTTCTGTTATTCAATATTACTTATTTTTTAAAAAAAAATTTTTATTGGAGTATAGTTGCTTTACAGTGTTTCAATATTACTTTTTTTTTTTAAGGAAATCTTTTTTTTTTTAATTTATTTATTTGTTTATTTATTTTGGCTGTGTTGGGTCTTCGTTGCTGCACGTAGGCTTTCTCTAGTTGCGGCGAGCAAGGGCTACTCTTGGTTGCGGTGAGCAGGGGCTACTCTTGGTTGCAGTGCGTGGGCTTCTCATGGCAGTGGCTTGTCTTGTTGCGCAGCACAGGCTCTAGGCACACGGGCTTCAGTAGTTGTGGTGCATGGGCTTAGTTGCTCCGCGGCATGTGGGATCTTCCCGGACCAGAGCTCAAACCCGTGTCCCCTGCATTAGCAGGCAGATTCTTAACCACTGCACCACCAGGGAAGTCCAGTATTACTCCTTAAGTACACTTATACACAGAGTTTAAAGTCCTGCTGCTAATAGAATCAATCCCAGATTGTATCATCAGAGACTATGTCTGCTGATAGATTAGGTGTTACTTTTAGTACTCTTTTGGGGGGACATTGTGACAGACTAGGGGTACTTAGTGCCTTGGTTGATGACATTATTGCTTCCTATACTTTGTAGAACCTAGAAGGAGCGAAACAGAAGAGTCCTTTTCAGTTCCGTAATGATTTAGAAAACAGAAGAATTCTTTACTAAAACTTTTAATTGCCTTATTCTTAGCAATGAGGATAATAACAGTAAAAGCAATAATGGCTAATATTTATTGAGCTCGCTGTTTTGAATATTTTACTTGCATTATTTAATTCTCACTACAATCTTTTGAAGTATACATATAATATTATCCCCACTTTACAAATTAGGAAACTGATGCTTACAAAGAATGTGACTTGCCCAAAGGATAAGAGAGGGAAGGAAATCTCATGAGCATTTCGGAGTTGGCATAATTAAAATGAAAATGTGCTCTCCTAGGTTGAATTAGACTCTAAAGCTCCCTGAGGTCGAGAACTTAATATCATGTTTATTGCTTTGTTTGCGTTACCTAACATGGGATTTGAGTTTTGCACAAGTGCCAGGCGTATGGTATATACTTAGTTTTGTAAAATGAATAAATGAGGTTGTGAGGGGCTGGTTCATTAGCCTTAGCCATGAGTCTTCTGGACGGAATCCATATGAATCTCATTTGCATTGCATACTTGTTCTTTTTCTTTAGACTACCATTTTCTCTGTATCTGGCAGTGTACCTGGCACGTTTCTGTTCATTTTTCAAGTTCCAACTAATTCCATCTCTTCTGTGACCCCTTCTTGTCTCTTTTAGGCAAGATTTGTTGTTCCATTCTTTATCTGGCCATTTTTTCCCCTTTAGCCTTTATTATAATACCTATTATATCATATTGTAATTATCTTCTTCCACTATCCTGGGAATCCTTATAGGTCAGGAGGAGGGTGGTGGTGGACTGTGTCTTATTCATCACAATTAAATTCAACAATGAGTATAGTTTCGGGCACTTTAGGTGCTCACTAAATATTTGGGCTGAATGATTCCATACAAACAAGCTAAAAGTAGACTTGTAGGTGAATGTTGAGGGACTTTATTTCAATGCTGTCCTCTCTGAATTACTGTCATTTGCTTTGTGACTTTAGATTATGAAAAATCATTCCTCTAAACTGCGTTCTTTCAGAAATAATAATTGAGGAGATACTATAGTATCTCAGGATTGTTACTAGGGCTTTCTAAGAAGTTCTCTGACATCCTTACCCTTTGGGGAAAAAGATTTAAGAAAGGAGGAAAAAACTTAATAAAAGATGTGCTCATAGATAAGCCAAATATCTATGAATGAACAAGTTATTTAAGAATTTGAGTATAGAAAGGAGTATATTAGATTAAGTTTTAGGATCCTTAAATACAGGGCATAAGTCAGAATTACATCTGTTCTTACACATACCACATTGCACATGGAATTGTTTATGAGGTGCAGTAGAGATACTAAGAATAGAAGTGCACTACCATATATATACTACCAAACGTAAAATAGATAGCTAGTGGGAAGCAACCGCATAGCACAGGGAGATCAGCTCTGTGCTTTGTGACCACCTAGAGGTGTGGGACAAGGAGGGCCGGAGGGAGGGAGATGCAAGAGGGAAGAGATATGGGAACATATGTGTATGTGTAGCTGATTTACTTTGTTATAAAGCAGAAACTGGCACACCATTGTAAAGAAATTATATTCCAATAAAGAAGTTTAAAAAAAAAGTGCTTATAAATAGGATAGTGCTATATGTTAGTTTCTGCAAAAGGAATTTTATTAAACTATTAGGACGCTGTAAATTAAATGATTCTTAGGAATTTTGTCAAAAACCATGTTAGTTACCTATTGCTGTATAACAAGTCACTCCAAAATTGCACAACTTAAAACAGTAAACACTTATTATCTCCCAATTCCTGGTTTAGCTGGGTGCCATGTAAACTCTGGGTGTCTCCCAAAGCTACACTCCTACAGTCAAGGCATCACTGGGGCTGCCGTCATCACAAGGCTTGACTAGCAGAGGATCTGCTTCCAAGCTTACTCACTTGGCTCTTGGTGGACTCAAGTTCCTCACTGGTTATGGGCTGGAGACTTCTGTTCCTTGTCATATGGACCTCTCTGTAGAGCAGCTCACAATACAGCAGCTGACTTCCCTCAGAGTAAGAGAGGGTTCTCCTAACAGAAGCAATAGTCTCTTTATAATGTAACCTCAGAGGGACATGTTGTCACTTTTTCTGTTATTGATTTGTTAGAAGCAAATCACTAGGTTTAGCCCACGCTCAAGACGAGGGGGTTACACAAGGGCATAAGTACTGGGACGATGGCCTCATTGGGGGCCATCTTGGAGACTTCCTACCACAGTGCCCTATGGATTAGTGTAAGGATTTGAGTATTGCAAAAGTTTAAAAATGCAACAAAAGTAAGAACAGGTTGGGAATTCCCTGGTGGTCCAAGTGGTTAGGACTCGGGGCTTTCACTGCTGGGGCCCGGGTTCAGTCCCTGGTTGGGGAACTAAGATCCTGCAAGACACATGGTGTGGCCAAGGAAAAAAAAAAAAAAAAAAAGGAACCAGTTGAGTTTTTTAAACATACTTTTAATGCATAAAGGATAAATTGCCTAAAATTATTAGTCAAGAGAAAAAATATGTAGTTTGTCAGGAATTAGTTGGAAAAGGTAATAAGGAGCATAAAGGATAAATTGCCTACAATTATTAGTCAAGATAAAAAATATGTAGTTTGTCGGGAATCAGTTGGAAAAGGTAATAAGGAGTGAATTTGAGTAATCTAACTTTAAAGACAGTATTACTACAAAGTGTGCCTTCGTGGAATAGGGTCCTCTCTTGGTATACATTTCTCGTTTCTGTGTTGGTTCTGATATAGAAGTCTTTTCCTGGTTGAAGGAGATCCACTAATGGAGGATTCTTATTTGAAGATATGAGACTTAATAGTGGGTGATTGAGCAGAAAAGCCTACAGTTTGCTTATAAGATCAGGGTTAGACTTGACTATGGAATACCTTCTTAAATTTAGTTTTTCATGTATGAAAAGGGCAGTTTCCCTTGTGCTTTTTTCCCCTTTCCTAAATTAGTCTTAATGAGGAATGTATGTGACATATAAAGAAAACAAACTTTGAGAAAGGCAAATGGAGAAAATATTTTGAAGATACCTATTTCTGAATTATTTTTTGGTTTAATATATTTTCAATCAAAATTCAGTGAGGTGTTGGGGAAACTTGAAGTAACATTTATGTAATTTATCTAAAAATAAATAAGAAAAATTTGAAAACTATGAGTTAATAGGGAGGGGAAAACAGACATGCTTTACCATTATGTTAAAGCATATTATCAAGTGACAATAGCTAAAACATCACTATACAATAAATCATGATAGGTAAGTCAGTGAAACAGAGCAACCCTAAAATAAATCCTACTATCAACTTATCTCTGCAAATTAAATATATAATCAGTATAATATGTAATATATAGTGTATAATAAATATACATAAAATATGTAAAGGAATTGTGTATTTTTAGCTCTCCCAGAACAATTTTAAATAATGATAGTGATACTAATAATATTATGATATCTTGGGACTCTGTTTTAAGACTAGTTTTAAAAAGAATAATTTGTTAAGCATAATCTTGGGAGCTTTTTACGTAATTTTTCCTCTGTTAAAATCATTGTGTTGTCTTTACTAGTCTTTCTATTAAGAACGACTTTTTTTTTCCTATCAAACTACTAATGCAGTGGCTTTTAAAAATTTATTCTGTCTGTGTTCATTGAATGTATCAATGAAAATAACAGTCTTGGTGGCTCCAGGGTCTTCAGTGCTATATACTCTGATTCCATCTCCACTAACCACTTTAAAAGTTATACAGTAAATAACTTCTTTGGCAAAGTGAGATGTCCAGGAACCAAGGATCTACCTGATGCTGTTCCATTCAGCTCCAGGTCTTGCTCCAGTAGGAAATAGATTTATAATGTTAAAATGATTCAGGTTCTCAAAGTCCCACCCCCCAGCTTACAGCACAGAAAGATGCCCAGTATACATTATAAGGCTATATAGCTTCTTCAGTGGTCTTAAAATGATCTTAGAAGTGGAAGCCAGTAGTCCCCTTAGGTAATCTTTCTTTTACTGTAGCCTCAGACCCAAGGTTTTCTCCTTTCCTTTATTTATTTATTTGTTTGTTTATATGAAACATATCACTGTAACCTGAACAGATTTTGTTTTATTTATTGTTAGCTTAAAATTGTTCTTTGCAGAAGGAAGTGAGGTGAAAATTTGATTACAATATATGGACTTTTCCTCTCTCCCTAATAATTTTCCTTAAATTAACTACCTACATTGATCAAAAAAAAAACCAGTTAATTGACTTTGTTGCAACCTGACTTTTTATTTTGTCAGTATGTAGTTATCTTTCTCACTAAGTCTTAAATAGAAAGTATAGTTAATACTTAGTGATTTCTAAGTCTGAGTATTGGAGAAAAGGGCACAAAATTGAAGAGTACTAGATTTTGAATATTTTCTAGAACTTTAACCTTTATGTTCTTTGAGGGAATGATAGCTTATTAAGCATGTTATTGCTATGGGAAAACTGATCCACAAGAAATACAAATGAGTTTCAGAGTAGTGCTAAAATGCTGTGGTGTGTTTCTTTGCACAGGTAATGATTGTGGTAAACTATGGATTTCACCTGTCTTGGTGAGCCATTTCAAGTGTCTGCGTTCTGAAGCAGTGGTTTTCAAACTTTGCTACATATTACAGTCACCAGGAGGGTGACTTAAAATCCTGGTTCCCAGCCCATACTCCTCTAACAGTGAAATCAATATATACAGGGGTGGTACCCAAGGCATAAGTACCTGTGTAGAGTTTTCCAAGTGACTCAAGTATGTAGCCAAGTTTAAGAAACACTCTTGAGAGATGCTCACTGAGCATCTTTTAAAATGCAGATTATGATTCAGTAAATCTAGAGTAGTCTCCGAGAGTCTGCGTTTCTAACAAACGACCAGCTGGTATGATACTCCTGGTCTGTATTCCACACGTAGAGTAGCAAGGTTCCAGAGTACTAAACTGCCTAGATAGACTTTAGTTGTTGTGATGTCTTTATTCAAAAAGTACTTTATTCTGTTCTTGGTCTCATAATTGCAAGATATTTTGTTAAGTGAGTCCCATATGCTTTTTCTCTTTTAAACTTCACAACATACCTGCAAGACTGTAGTACATGTTCATTATGAAAAATTCAGATAAGTGATGAGAAGAAAAATAAAATTAGGTAGCTACCAGAAATTAAAATCATGCTTTTTTTACAGCTTTGTCTAAGACTCCAGGTAAAAGTTAGAACTTTAAGAAGCGTTTCATTATGTTGTCCCCTTAGGTAAAGAAAACAAAATACTGTGGGAGCAATATGGCTAAAACTGAAATTCATTTGCTCATAAAAGACCAGAAAAAAATATGCCAAAATATAATGCAGTTACAATACATTAGGGTGACAGAATTATAGGTACTTTCTCCTTTTATCTTCAGTCTAAAATTATAACGTGCATATATTACCTTCACAATAAAAAGAAAAAAACCTTAGACTTCTCAAAAATGCCTCTGAAGAACAGGCCTGACTAAATAATTGACAACTCATATGAAAATCACCAAGATTTCAGTAGATGAGCAAAGAATAGGTACCTACTTTCTCCTAAAAGAAGTGCTTTAGAGTTGATTTCCAGTGCTGACAAGGTACAGCAAAACTAATATATTCATTAATTTCTGGTGGCACTCTGCAGCCTTTTGAAAGGCAGTATCGTTAATGCAAAGAAAAATTATAATTAATATAATGGCAATAAAATACAAAAGTACTGTACACACTCCAGCTGCCACTATACAGAATGTTTACAAGCTGAAAGACAATTTTTTGAAGTAAAAGCCCTGATTTGAGTGTAAAGAGATGAGACTGCAAAATGCTTTAATATTTACCAAAAAATTTATTTAATCTTGCAAACTTTCTCTTCAACTTAAAAAAATCAAGTATGTCTAAGTTAATTTTACATATAATAGCCTTCTGACTATAGGGTGAACAAACCACATTTTATATATTATGGATGCTTAGGTTTTATTTGTTTTTATGTTTTTGGCCCTCTTCAGTCTATGTCCTATAGAGGTTTCCTAAATAATAAACCAATTTTCATCGAGATTTTGTAAATTTCCTAATATTAAAGAGCCAACCTTTTATCAAAGGTTTTGTGTATGTATGTATGTATGTATGTATGTATTTATTTATTTGTGGCTGCATTGGGTCTTCGTTGCTGCGTGAGGGCTCTCTCTAGTTGCGGCGAGCAGGGGCTACTCCTGGTTGTGGTGCGCGGGCTTCTCATTGCAGTGGCTTCTCTTGTTGTGGAGCACGGGCTGTAGGCGTGCAGGCTTCAGCAGTTGTGTCTTGCAGGCTCTAGTCGTTGTGGCGCACGGGCCCAGCCGCTCTGTGGCATGTGGGATCTTCCCGGACCAGGGCTTGAACCCCTGTCCCTTGCATTGGCAGGCGGACTCCCAACCACTGCGCCTCCAGGGAAGCCCCTAGTGAAGGTTTTTTGAGCTGACTTTGTATGTGGTACAGTTACTGTCCAGGTACTGTGTAGGGAACACAGAATTAGGACCACAAAGACATTAAGATTTTAAGAAATAAAAAGGTATTAAAGATACTGCTTCAGAAATGACTGAAGAACTTTGGGCATCTTTAAAAAATAATCTCTAAGTCCTGGTTTCAGTTTCTTCTTTCCAGTATCCAAGGTTGCATCCAAAATAGTGCAGCCACTGACAAACATACCTTAAATCTTGGAGAGCAAAAAGAGAAATAATCTATGCCAGTAAGCCACAACAGTCAAAAGTTGAAGCAGGGAATTTCAGAAGTAATAAGTCAGATGCAGTTTCTTTAGAAACTTGAAGCCTTACCTAAGGAACTAGGTAAAGGAAAAGAAACTTATAATATTGCAGATAGTTCACAAAGCTCAAATTGTTACTGTGTCCCCACTTGAACCTCTTTGACTGTCTTTCCAGGCTTCTTAAACCTGAAATTGAGCAGCATACCCGAACTGTATATTTCCCAACCACAGGTTGGGTGAGTTCTGTTGGCATTTTTGGGCAAGACATTCATTGTGCTGGACTGCTCGGTGGTTCATTGTCTCACTCACTATTGCCAGATGCATCCCTCAGGTATTATGAATACCAAAAATGCTCTCACAGTTTTCTGTCGGTTGATGAGTGAGTACCACCTTCCGTTGAGAATTTGTCAGTCTAGTCTCTAGAAGAATGCCAGTTAGCTCTTTTAAAAATAGATTAACTTAATGTTGTAGAGTTTAGATTGAAACTTCACATTGGACATGAGTGAAAAGGATTAGAGTTCAGTGTATTGGGAGGGATTTGGGTCTTCTTTTTTCATTCCAACAATTGATGGTTTAGAAATGCAGGAGAGGACTTGTTACAGTCTTTTTGGAGGGTAATTTTGCACTACTGTGTCAGTCTAAATTTTAAATGTCCATTACTCACTAACACCACTTCGAGGAATCTGGCCAATAGAAATCTTGGAGGGCATAAAAATTCATGTTTTAGGATGTGCATTTGCAGTATTGGTAATAGCGCAGTACAAATACACGGAAGTTGAAAAAAACAAACAATTAACCAACAACAAAAAACCCCACCCAACTAAGTGGATATAAATAGCAGTTAAATAGTTCATAGTATATACTGTACATCTACTTTTTTTTTTTTTAAAGGAAGTAGGACTCCATATACTGGATAAATTGTTAACAAATAATATACCATTAAAGGAAAAAAAACAAGTTCGAACAGTATGATTAGTGCAGTCCCAGTTTTGCAATAAAATTGTGTGTGCATTCAAGTATATGTGAGGCCTGGAAGGTGATTTTTGATACTGTTTAAATAAATAAAAAGTAGAACCAACCAACTGTAAAATAGATAGCTAGTGGGAAGCAGCTGCATAGCACAGGGAGATCAGCTCGGTGCTTTGTGACCACCTAGAGGGGTGGAATAAGGAGGGTGGGAGGGAGATGCAAGAGGGAAGGGGATATGGGGATATATGTATACGTATAGCTGATTGACTTTGTTATACAGCAGAAACTAACACACCATTATAAGGCAGTTATACTCCAATAAAGATATTTAAAAAAAAAAAAAAAGTAGAACCAGGACTTTGAAAGGTTGAGAAAGAGACAATGTAATACTTTCTTTGTTCTAGCATACAGTTAGTTCCCCTATCATTTAACCTTCATTTCATCCTTTTCCTCCTTTAGAGAACCCAATTACATTCAATAGAAAAGCTTGCTTCTTGAATCTCTACATCAAAAGGCTTAAAAAAGATCTAGTAGCTAATGGGTCAACACTTTCTTCATGGGCACCCTAGGCTCAAAATTATTTTTTGACTATTTCTGTCTTTCCTTGCACCTCTTCTTCACTTAAGTTGTTGGGTCCAACCTGCAAAACATTGTTCTCATATGTATCTTTGTTCTTACTGCTTTTACCCTAGTTCATATTCTCATTACTTTTATGTTTGGACTATTATAGTAGCCTATGAAATTGGTTTCCTTTCAGCCTCAGCCCATTCCACTTCCCTGCTAAGCAGTGACTTCTGAGCATATGATAGTCAGGATTAGTACTGTTATCTTAAATGCGCTTGCAGAAGCAGTCTTGTGTTGTGTATTTTCAGCTGTGCACAGGATACCCTAATAAAAAATGTTGTTTTTGCAATTTGTACCTCTTTGCTCTGTAAAGAAATAAACTTTTATCTCACCTTCTTTAGTAGTGGGGAGAAAAGGTAAAAGAAAAGGGAGATATAGAAGCTGTTACTACTGTGTTACAGTACCAGTGTTCTATCCCTAAATAATTATTATATAAGCTTATACACTAACTCAGCTCTTCCAGGAGGAAAGGATGTTATTATAACCAAGATTTAAAGTAGTTTTATTTATGGGAAGAGCTTGCATGGTGAATTGTGTTTTAGGATAGAAATGCTATAGTGAATAAGCATGTCTGCTCTTTTAATATCTTTTAAAGTCTTGGTTTGCTTTATTCTTTTGATGTCATTCATCTTCCCCTTGAGAAATTCTTAGCTAAACTAAGAGGAAAAAAGGATTTTGTTATTGTGATCTGTGTCTTGACTAGCATTGTATGAAGACTGTAGAAATCTGGAGAAACTTGCTTAGAAATGGTCAGGTGTCCTTTTGAGAGCAGATTCTCATTTACAGGGCAAAAGAACCTCAAGAGCTTTTCCCCAAATGACACTTAGCAGATTCTGAGATGGCATCCCATTTATTACCATTCTCCCTTTGAGAATCGGTTTTAATGAGCCATTATTACTAAAATAATATGTCATATTCCTCTTGCGTGTAGGGGCAGAAAACTGATTTAGAATAGTTGGCTTAGAGAAAGTGAGTTGGCAATAATTATGATTATTTTCTTCACACTCATGCCCAAACCTTTCATATTCTTCAAGGCTGCCAACTGCCACCTCTTCTAGGAAATCTTCCCTGACTTCCTTCCAGCCTTTCCCACTCAGAAATAATTTCTCCCTCCTCTGAACTTACTTGGATCTTATTTATGACCCTGGTAGTTTTCCGCCTACCTGTAATTGTATGTGTACCTTTTTAAAAAATCTATATTCTGTACTGGAAACTCTTGCTAGAGCAGGGTATATGTCTAACTTTTGTATTTCTCACAGTACTTAATACAATACCTTGCACATACTGTAGAGGCTAAGCAAATATTTCCTGATCAAAGTATTTGTTGTGAAATTTACATAGAATAAAGTTCATGCACTTCAAATGTCATTGTTCTTCTATCTCCATGAAGTGTCTTTTGCCCCAGAGGAAAATTATGGCAAAAATTATAAAGCTGATATCCAGTGACTAAAGTGAAGAGAGCGATGTAACTGAAAAAAGTACAGTGCAAGTCAAGAAGTGTCTAGAAATGTAGATAGGCAATCAACTTTGTAAATCTGTGTAGGTGATGTTGAGTTTGAACTCTGTTATGTTCCTTAAAGAGGAACCATCCAAAGGTTTTAAGAGGTGAGTCACCTGATCAAATTTGTGTTTTGAATACATTAAACTGTTAACAGTGAGGAAGGTATATCTTAAGATGGTAGCTGGGACCCAGTTAGGCTATTGTAAGAGGTCTAGGAAAGAAAAAAAATCCTAAAATTCTAGAACAAAGGCAGTATATAGTTCAGTAGAAGAGAATGGATTTAAGAAATATAGATTAAATTGATATGTCATCTTGGTGTCTTAGTTGATGTGGGTTAAGGCAGAGAGAAGTGTCTTGACTGGGCTTTAGAGATGAGATGAAGTGCTGATATTTGAGTTTGAGAAGGAATATAAAGGGAAGGAGAGAGTAGCATTAAGTTTTGTGGCTGAGTTGAGTTTTGAACATGCTACTGTAAATTTGAATTGTCTGTAGGACAGCCAGTTGAAGATACCCAACAGTCAGTTGGTTATATAAGCCTCAGGCTTAGGGAGCGTCGTCAGCATGCAGTTTCAAAGTAAGAATGGTTAATGTTTGCCTGGAGAGCAAGTATTCTAGAGTTTAAAAACCCATTTCTTCTTCAGTGCTTTCTGTGATGACCCCACTAGCCAAGATTTGTTATGGTTTACTTTCTATATTTTTTTTATTATAAAAGCACAGTCTCTTTTAACTTGACTCTAATCATGAGGGAAAAAAGCAAAGCAATTAAAATTAAGGAAAACTCTATGAAACAATTGGCATTAACTCTTCAAAATATCAGTGTCTTGAAAGATTAAAAACGGGAATTCCCTGGCAGTCCGGTGGTTTGGACTAGGTGCTCTCACTGCCAGGGCCCCGGGTTGGATCCTTGATCCCTGCTCGGGGAACTAAGATCCTGCAAGCCACGTGGCACGGCCCCCCCCCCCCCCAAAAAAAAAGAAAGAAAGATTAAAAACATAGGTTGGGAAACGGTTCTGGGTTAAAGAAGACTAAAAGAGACAATGACCAAATATAATGTCATCCTTGGTTAATTGATTGAATGATCCTGGATTACCCCTTTAGGGGACATTATTGAGGTAATTGGGGAAATTTGAATACAGACTATATAGCAGATAATTTTATCAACATTAAATTTAAGTGTGATAATTTATTATTGTATAGGAGAATGTCCTTTTTCTTAGGGTGAAGTGTCATAGTGAAACTAAATCAAGTGGTTCGGCATACAAAAAAAGAGAGCGTATAGGTAAAGAGAAAGGTGTAAAACAAATTGGGTTTGTATTGTAAGAGTTTTTTTACTTATGTGAAAGTGTATTTTCATAAAATTGTCTAGTTTTCCAGTCTTCCATTGGCTCTTAAATATTTCAGCCATGAAATGATAAACAGGTCGTTTCAACTTGTAGCCCATTAACCAGAACCAGTTGTATGGCCCTACCCTATTGGTAAGGGTCTGGGACATGTGGACAGCACGTGGATATTTGGTGAGCAATAAATGTCTCAAATTTTGTAGTTCACCTCAAGAAGTAGTGAGCGTCGATAGTCTTTAAACCTATGGATAATGGCCATTGTTGCCATAACTCTGCTTATTAAACTGTAGGAAAAGTTTCTATTACTTTTAGTGTCAGGAAGTAGCTTATTACTTTTAAATTAACTATTTCTCACATAACCCATTTTTATTTATTACCTTCAAAACTGTATAGTAAATGTAAACTGCATTTAAGGGAAGTTTAGTAATTTGCCCAGTTACATTGTATATCATTTGGAGAACTTGTGTTTTGAGATTTTGCTTTGCCATTTTATTATTTTTTTAAATTAATTAATTTATTTATGGCTGCGTTGGGTTTTCATTGCTGCGCGCGGGCTTTCTCTAGTTGCAGAGAGCGGGGGCTACTCTTTCCTGTGGTGCGTGGGCTTCTCATTGCGGTGGCTTCTCTTGTTGCGGAGCACAGGCTCTAGGCACGCGGGCTTCAGTAGTGTGGCACGCGGGCTCAGTAGTTGTGGCTCGTGGGCTCTAGAGCGCAGGCTCAGTAGTTGTGGTGCACGGGCTAGTTGCTCCTCGGCATGTGGGATCTTCCCGGACCAGGGCTGGAACCCATGTCCCCTGCATTGGCAGGTGGATTCTTAACCACTGCGCCACCAGGGAAGTCCCTGCCGTTTTAATTTTAATGATAGCTACTTTTAAATACTTCTTTAACCTCAGACTTTTTTGAGATTTTTAAAAAGGGGGTTTCCTCAGGTTTTATTTTTTATTTAAAAATTTGCATTATTTACATTTAAACTAGCATTAGGTAGTGTTTTTTCAGTGTGGTCTATCAGCCACTTGTACATAACCCTGTATATAATCATTCCTTTATTTTTAGGCATTTAACTTGACATTTCTCAGAGGTAAACATTCTAATGTATTTCTGAACAAATATCCAAAATGTTTATCTTAAATGCATTTGAAAAGGCTACATAGATTAATTAAACCTATGTAAGCTTTAGTAACATATTTCCGAGATATGGTTCAAAATTAATTTCTAATATTAAAATTTTGGATAGAACTACAAATAATAGAAAACTTCATTTTGAATATCTAACCTTAGAATGTTTGTTCTAAATCTATTACAAACAAAATCAGTTAACCAGACTCCTTGGTTGACTTGATCCCTATACATACATCTTCTTATCAAATTAGGTAAATTATAGGCCAAAGCTCTTGTTAGGTGAAGTTCTGAGGTCAGTATGGGTTCAGTACAGTCTTTTTGCCTCAGTAATTCTTTTTTTTTTTTTTAATTTATTTTATTTATTTATTTTTGGCTGTGTTGGGTCTTTGTTGCTGTGCGCGGGCCTTCTCTAGTTGCGGTGAGCGGGAGCTACTCTTCGTTGCGGTGCGCGGGTTTCTCATTGCGGTGGTCTCTCTTGTCGCGGGGCACAGGCTCTAGGCGCGTGGGCTTCAGTAGTTGTGGCACACGGGCTCAGTAGTTGTGGCTCGCGGGCTCTAGGGCGCAGGCTCAGTAGTTGTGGTGCACGGACTTAGTTGCTCCACGGCATGTGGGATCTTCCTGGACCAGGGCTCGAACCCATGTCCCCTGCATTGGCAGGCAGATTCTTAACCACAGTGCCACCAGGGAAGCCTTGCCCCAGTAATTCTTGATGGGAGTTTTGTTCTCAAAACAATACCCTTATGAAAACACACTGGAGCTGTATCATAACTGTAGAATCAAAGGGAGATAATTATTTTAATATTAAGAATGTATTAAGGTTTTTATGCTTGAAACAGTAACTTTCTTTACCTTTTGTTCATTCATAGTCAAAAGAGGATTTTTAAAAAATAGCCACTCCTATTCATCATTCTCATATAAGTAGTTTCTGACCTTTCTTTTGACATAGAAAGATGGTATAAATCATCACATGGTAGTATGTGGTAACACATGCCTAAGGCTCTCCATGGCACGCCTTCATCTTTTGTGGAAGTGGTGCTAACTGAACACATCAGAAATTCCTTGCATTTGTATCAGACTCCCTAAGGATCCAACTGTTAGCTTATAAGTCAGTGAAATCATATTTCATCATTTATTATCATTGGTAGGACACAGACTAAAAAGAAATGCAGCTGGTATCCATTTCTTTACCCAGAGCATTATCTCCACTGGAAAATATATGTGAAATGACTGCACTCAGCTGCAAATGAATTGTCATTGTCATTTTATTTGTGGCAGTTTTCCTTTCTTTTTTCCCCAAACTGTCTATTTCCTGAAGAAAAGGAAAATTAGTGAAATTTCTTATCTCAGTATACTTTATCCAAGTTTGAAGTTTCCTAATAAAAGTAGATAATTGCCTTCTGGAAGGTACAAGTTCATTTTGATGTTTGAATTTGTTTTTCTGGTAAGTTAGACAGATGACCCCTATTTTTGAAGTTATTTACTAAAGTATTGCTTTAATTGAGAGGAAACTGACAGCTTTCTCTGAAACTTTAAAAAATACAAGTAAGCACCTTGCCAAAGTAAAGCCATCTCTTTATTTTTGTATTGGACATGCCAAGGGTTTTTTTTGTTAATTTTTTTAAAAAATTTATTTATTTAATTTATTTTTGGCTGCGTTGGGTGCTCGTTGCTGCCCATGGGGCTTTCTCTAGTTGCGGTGAGCGGGAGCTACTCTTCGTTGCGGTGCACGGGCTTCTCATTGCGGTGGCTTCTCTTGCTGTGGAGCATGGACTCTAGGTGCGTGGGCTTCAGTAGTTGTGGCACACGGGCTCAGTAGTTGTGGCTCATGGGCTCTAGAGCACAGGCTCAGTAGTTGTGGCACACAGCTTAGTTGCTCCGCAGCATGTGAGATCTTCCCAGACCAGGGCTCGAACCTGTGTCCCCTGCATTGGCAGGCAGATTCTTAACCCCTGCACCACCAGGGAAGCCCCTGCCAAGGTGTTTAATACCAGTGTTTCACTAGATGAAATTGTGGGACAGAATTGTTAACCTCCCCTCCCCCCAGGAGGGGACATATTTAACACAAAAAGGGTAGAGTAGGAAAGATAAAACTTCAGAATCAAAGACAGTCCTTCCATATGTTAGTTGACAGTATCACATTGATATATTTGTCTTGCATTTATCTTTATTTCTCTTTTTACCATGTGCTTCTGTGAACTTTATTTTCATCCTTATTTGAAAAGCATGATTTTGAACGTATCTTGTGATGAAGTTTACAGTGCTTATTGCGATAGAAAAGGAGCTTTTGATTTTGTAGGGAAAGTATGTGGCAAGTACATGACTAGTAAAACAAAATATTTTCATTTGAAGTAAATTTGTTTACATAAGCAGAGAATTCACTACTTTTTTCCTAACACAGCAAATTGATCCATATGCATGATGAAAAATCCTCTGATGACATTGACATACAGATTCTCATTAATTGCAGTGTTCACAGGGATAGAATTTTTTTAAGTACCACACAAACCAGGTGTTTGGTAGCCATCAATACTGGGCTGAATACTCATTAAGCCAAATACAGACTTTAGCAGAACTATCTTGGTTATCTTCTAAAATTATCCTTTAAAACTTGTTGTCAGATATTCTAGTTTATCTTATTAATTCTAAAATGGATTGTGACAGGGAGTCCATATAGTGTAGTCTTTAATGACTTGGACCCTGAAGCCAGGTTTCCTGGGTTTGAATCCCAGCTCTGCCACTTACTAATTATGAAACTTTGGATAAAATGGATTGTTATATTTGAAACTCACTAAAATTTCTCTTTTACATTTGATGTTAATATTCTTTTGCCATTTTCAGGATATAGGCTCTCATCATTTTTAGCTGTTACATTAGGTAGCCTTTTTGGAAGGGATAGGGGATGCAAATATAGGAAAAATATAAATATTGCACATTATGTCCCTGATTTCATAGGTAAAAAGGAGTAGTTAAAAAAAGAAAAAGCTTCACAAGTGACACAAATGCAAACATCTTCAAAGACTAGGAAGACATAAATAGATGATGGCAGAACTTGAAAGGCATTTAGGTTTGTGTCACTTGAGAAGCACTTGTTGCAAGCATCTTATCGATTTGTGCTGCAAGCATTTCAACAAATAGCCATTTTAAAGAAAAACATTAGGTAAATAATGGTACACAGATGATACTCAGATATGGTGAAGTCGTACAGGTAAACCTTGCATTAGAAGTGAACGTTTTAGGACGTATGTGACTCTCAACTTTTGATATTTGACTATGTAAGTTTAGAGTTGATACTTTAATTTCTTAGTAGGGTGAATTTGGGATTTATTGACTGATATTCTTTGGATAATAAAGAACACATTAATGTAGAACAAGAAACAGTGTTCTCAAATGGTAATTACAAGACTTTCATATCTATTTTGAAGAATGGACACAGCACATTATGTTCTTTGGCTATTAAAATAGACTCATTTTATAATTGTTTTCCAACAAAGAATAACTTTGCTTGTTGCCATGGCCACCACCACCATTGCATTCCTCATCTCAATGGCTTGGCTACCTGATATATTTTCTTTCTTCCCCCCCTCCCCCCAATTTTTATTTTATTTATTTATTTATTTTTGGCTGTGTTGGGTCTTTGTTGCTGCACACGGGCTTTCTCTAGTTGCGGTGAGCAGGGGCTACTCTTTGATGCGGTGCGCAGACTTCTCATTGCAGTGGCTTCTCTTGTTGCAGAGCACGGGCTCTAGGCGCACAGGCTTCAATAGTTGTGGCTCACAGGTGCTAGAGCGCAGGCTCAGTAGTTGTGGTGCACAGGCTTAGTTGCTCTGCGACATGTGGGATCTTCCCAGACCAGGGCTCGAACCCGTGTCCCCTGCATTGGCAGGCGGATTCTTAAGCACTGCACCACCAGGGAAGTCCCAAGCTACCTTATATATTTTCAATGGCATCTTTAACCTGTGTCTGGGATCTTACATATCTTTTTGTTAGTTTCCTATTTTCTTCAAAAACCACCTGAGCCTTTTCTCTCATCTTCAAGTACTTTGTTGAAGTTGCTAGTTTTAGCAACTTTTGAAAAAGCTTAAATCATAATATTTAATCATAAGGTTTAACCATAATGTTTAAATCAAACTTTGAAGATGTTTAAGTCATACCTAGACTCAGAAATAGAGATCTGTATTCCCCAGCCTCTTCTCTACATGTGCCATAGGCACTTTACTCTCCATTCCAGTTCTTTGTTTTAACTACCTCAAAGTTATCTTTTGATTTTGTCATTGTGGGCCTATGTAAATTACATTTTACCATGGGTCAGGTAAAATTTCTATTGCTGCCTATTTCCTACCCTCTTGTTTTTTACATATGACCTTGGATTTTGACCCATTTCTTAGAAACTGTAATTGTAATTTCTTTATTGTAATTTCTGTACTTGTCTCTTACTGTAAATATGCCTGTTAGTTTGATTTTTGAATACGGAAAATCATGCTATTCATAGTATAGGTTAAATCTCATTTTGAGGTTACGCAATTTGGGAGTATATTCTTAGAAAGAAATTTTTGAGTCTATTAAGAGCTACGTGTGAAAACTGGAGTTCAATTTTCCTTTGGCCGTTAGCGAGTGTTACACTCTTTAAACTAGGATGAGCTGTGGGAAGTATCAAGCACACTTCTATCTAATTTCTCTGGGCTCACTCTGGCTTTTTTTCTGTGGTATTTGGTACTACTACACAGTGATATAAAACTTATATTAGGTTTTATTTTAGAAAGTCCTGGATTTGACTTGCCTGCTTACTCATTTTATGAAGTTGGGCAAGTAACAGTCTCTCTGATATTAATTTTTTTTATTTTTTTGCTTTTCTAATATATCACCTAATTTATCTGGAAGGGTTGTTATGCCTAGAGTTGATAATTTTATGTATCATGGAAATTTTGTTGACAAGATAAATGAAATGTCAAAAAGCAGACCCTTGTAAATTGGTTTATCTTCTTTACCCTTCCTTTGATAAAGGGGATTCTAAAGAATGTGAGTGGTGACAGGGTAGGCAGTATGTTTGTAGATTTGAACTACCGCTTTCTTTCCACCACCTTTCAGTACTTTTAGGTACTTCCCAGTAATATTTCTGTAGACAGAGTTAAAGAAAAATACATTTGAAAGAAAATATTTGTTATAACTAAACTGATTAAAGTTGGCTTCTGTGGGCCAGTGATGCTGTTCTCTAAGTTGAGGGTATTATCTTTATTGATATCTCTTAATTTGGTAACTGGGTTATTTTTACACTTTTAAAAAAGTTTTTATTGAAAGCTACTTATCAGGGTCATTTGCAGAAATTGACCATATCTCTCTTGTATAGTTCTTTTTTCTGTGACCTGAAACATAACGGTATTTGGTTATATTACTTTACAACTTAGGTGTATTCTTATAAATACTCGTCTTGTGAAAACTCAAAACTCTATCCTTTCCTGCAGGCACAAAAGTTACTTATAACTTAACTCAGTCTTTTAACCTCTTTTGGCTTTCTGTGTAAAGTGTGTATTATATACCAGCTGTTTGGCTTCAATATGAGACTAAGGGGATATTTATTAATAAGTGATAAAACCCAGCTAACAATGGTAGGTGTCAAAGTGTTCACTACTATTTGTAGAAACTTGAAATATAGTAGTATATGAGAATTACAAATAGAGTCTTTTCAGTGTTTAGTCTTATAAGGTGTAAGGTGAGATCCAGTTTCGAGAGTGTTTTATTGATGACTAATTTCTATTCTAGAAGTTCCTAATGAAGGTGGTTTAGAATTTTGTTTGCAAGTTCCAAGTTAGTTGTCTGCATTCTAATAATTGTCCTATAGATGGCATTGTTATAATTTGTTTGCTCATGCCTTTGCTTTCCACAAAGATCCCTTATTTTCATCCTTAGGACTTTCTGATTTGTTAATGTTTGCTTAAGTGATTAATCAAACTAGATCAGATAATACAGAATTCTATGAATATAGCTGTTAACTTTGGATAACAGCTATTTTTCTCCTGAACTAATATCTGAATTTTTAATCTTTTAAGTGTTAAAACAAATTAGCACAGAATATTATTGAATTAAAATTAAATAAAATTATTTTATTATAAATTATTAATAAAACATTTGAATAATGTGGTTGTTTTTTATGTTTCTTAAGGAAATTTTATATAAGTTCATGTAGTTTCATAGTTTGTCAGCATTATAGAAGTTTTTTAAAAATTGTGTTAAGTGGTTAAGAGCATGGGTTTTAGATTTGAGTCCATATCCTCACTCTGTCCCTTTTGGCTGTATGAATTTAAGCAAATTGGTTAACCTCTTTGAAAGAGTTTCAGTTTCTACAATAGTCTGCAAGCTTGGTAAGGGCAGGGACACTATATTGTCTTGTGTACAGTTGTATTCAGTGTCTGGCACCTAGTAGATACTCAATAAAGTTTTGATGATGAATAATACCTATATTGCAAGATTGCCATGAAAATTAAGTGGTGCTATGAATATAAAGCAGCTAGTATCTTGCATACTAGTATGCAAGCTAGTATCTTGCATAGTATCTTGCAGCTAGTATCTTGCAGCTAGTATCTTGCAGGAGTTATTAGCTGCCGTTGTTATCAACAGTAACAGAAAACTCCCAGTCTAGCTAATACATGAAATAGATTTTCTTAGATTCTCATCTCACGTTCCCTTTCAAGATTTTCTTTCTCCGTCCTCATCCCAGATGTTTACATTTTGCTTCAGTTTTCTATGATATTTCCCAGGGGCCTTTGCCAAAGCCCCCTTTCTTTGCTTACTTTCAGCACACCGGTATCTTTGTTAATGTAATTTTATATATCTTATATCCTTACTATCATCAGGTTAAGAGAGAATAACTGCATTTTTTAAAGAAAAATATTTTACAGTGTTATTAAGCAAGTTATTTTGTCTGTGTACACAGGTATTTCATAAATGTAAAGTGGAAAATTTAAAACACACTTTTTCTACTATATCATCTCAAAACTATTAACAGTGTTTACTATCTTCTACACTGATTTTTAGATACATTATCTCATTTAATCTTTAAAATAACTGTGAATTGGGTACTATTATCCTCACTTTGTATTTGAGAAAACCTTTAAAGAGGCTAAGTAAATGATCCAAAGTCATTCACTAGTAAGTGGCGGAATTATAATTAAAACCTCTGTTCTCGCCACTATTGCATGTTGTTTGAAGGCTATTTCTTATAGAGGCTGAGCTAAGAGAAAGTAGGTACATCCTTGGTTCCTGTTCTATGTTCATTTTCCCATGTTCCACTCATATTTCCTGCTTTCTTTCTTTTTTCTTTTTTTCCTTCTTTCCAAATAGACCAAGAACACAGTATTCCATACTCTATCTTCTAGATTTCTAGGTCATAAATTTGTTTTAATCTTCTACTTTGCTTATTTTGCTAGGTGTTCATTTATGAATATTTTCTTCTCATTCTCATACCCATTCCTAACTCCAGTTCATTCAGTACCTTCCTCATCCCCTTATTCCTGTGAGAATCAACATCTTTCCTGACTTAATCCCTTTGGCTCTCTCCACAAAAATCTTCCACTTTTGAGCACTTGTCAGATGCATCTTTGTTGACATTTTAGTAATCTGTTTTGCAAGTGAGAATTGTTTCTTTTTATTGAAATTAATTATTTGATGTTGATTTTAGTTAACTACACTTTTTCTTCTGGAGATTTCACTTTTGTCAGTGACAAAAAGCCGCTTCTATAATTATCTATCATGTTCCCTAAGATTAACCTAAACTAGAATTGAGTTAGCCTTAAAATACTTCTGTCAGTCTATGCCTTTCTTATGGTAGCATTGTACCTGGAAATTATAGTAGGTTCTGAATACTAGTAAAATGAGTGTGACAATAATTCCAGCATTTTATGTTAGTTACATTTTAGAGAAAATATAATTTGGTTGCCTTGTAATTTGTTTTTTATTATTTGATTGCTATGTTATAGGTCTTATATATTATTTTATGCCTTTTTCTAATAGTAATAGTAATAATTTAAAGCTGTACTTCCTGCACTTCCCATTCACCACTGGGGCCCATACCGTGCAAGGTGCTTTGTGTATGTTGTTTCTGATCCTCAGTGACCATGTAAGGTTGCGGCAACTATCCTAGCTTTCAGATAAAGAAATAGACCTCAACATAGTTAATTGACTTGTATAAGTAATATGTGTATTATATTTGTATTCTTTGGTGTTCATCCCCTCATGTTCACTAATATACATGTCATTTTTAAATTACCATTATTTGGTTGTTAAATCAAGCAATTTTTTAAAAGACTTTTTAAAGAGCAGTCTTAGGTTTACAACAAAATTGAGAGGAAGCTACAGAGACTTACCCCTTTCCCCCACACATGTGTAGCCTTCCCTATTATCAACATCATTCACCAGAATGGTACTTTTCTTTTTTTTTTTTAAATCAAGGATGAACCTACATTGACACATCATAATCACCCAAAGTCCACTGCTTACCTTAGGGTTCACTCTTGGTGTTATACATTCTGTGGGTTTGGACAAATGTATAATAACATATACGTATCATTATAATATCATACAGAGTATTTTCACTGCCCTAAAAATTTTCTGTGCTCTTATTTATGTGTCTATCTCTTCCCCATCTCCCAATCTCTAGCAGTCACTGATCTTTTTTTATTTACTCCATTATTTCGTCTTTTCCAGAATGTCATATATTTGGAATCATACCATATGTAGCCTTTTCAGATTGGATTTTTTCAGTTAGTAATATGCATTTAAATTTCTTCCATGTCTTTTCATGGCTTAATAGTTCATTTCTTTTAGCACAAATAATATTTCATTGTTTGGATACCACAGTCTATCCATTTACCTATGGAAGGACATCTTGGTTGCTTCCAAGTTTTGGCAGTTAGGAATAAAAGTGCTATAAACATCCATGTGCAGGTTTTTTGTGTGGACATATGTTTTCACCTTTTTTGGGTAAATATGAAGGCGTGAGATTGCTGGATTTTATGGAAATAGTATGTTTAATTTTGTAAGAAATTGTCAGACTGGCTTCCAAAGTGGCTGTACTATTTTGCATTCCCCCTGCGGTAAATAAGAGTTCCTATTGCTTCACATCCTCACCAGCATTTGGTATTTCAGTGTTCTGGATTTTAACCTTTTTTTCAGGCATCAAGTAATTTTTAAAAACCAGTTGGCTAGATAGCATTATGACAGTGGACTCTGCATTTTTATTCATTCATTATTCTCATTATTTCCTTATTTGTGTATCACTCCATTACCTTCTTCCTAGGGCAATAGTACTACTTTCTCTTAATCACATCATTTGTTTTCTAGATGGAAGTTACATCTTTATTCTTTGGTTGATTAAATATTTTTAAATGTTGAGAAGTTGCTTGTTTCTTTGTAATTTATAAATTGCTCAGTGTACAAAATTTTCTTTAAATACAAAACGAGATTATGGTTCTTTTGCTGTTTACAAAAACCTTAGAATATTTTATTACATACTGAAATTTGCTATCATAATCGCAGAAAGTTAAAAGTCAAAGTAGTTATATGTTGTCATTTAAGTTTTAAGGAGTAAAGTGGGAAATAAGTTTGAAATAGTACATATATTTGGTTTCCAGAAAAAAGGAAAAGAAAATATAGGTTTATTAAATTTCTTTGTTGCTGATTTAATAAAAATGTTACTATTTCAGTTATCTCTTGCTGTGTAACAGAATACCCCAGAATTTAATGTGGCTTAAATTAACAATCATTTTCTTATGTCTCAAGATTTTGTGGGTCAAGAACTCAGGTAGGGCTCAGCATTGTTCCTGTGGTGTTGATGGAGATTACTTGGGAGGTGTTCAGCTGACTCGTTCTTATGGTCCAAGATGGGTTCATCCAGTGAGTGCTACTTTAGTGGAGATGGCCAGAAAGCTAAGCTCAGCTGGCACATCAACCAGAGTACAGAATCACAGACATAGAATCACCAGCATGACTGATTCATGGTAGTCTGACATTTGACATAGTGGATCAGAGCTCCCAGGGAGTATAATAAAATGCTTGTGTGGAAGCTGTAAGGTTTCTTATAACTTAGCCTTGGGAGTCCCAGGTCATTTTTTGCCATATTTTATTCGTCATGAAAGTCACTAAGGTCAGGCCAGATTTAAAGGGAGGGATATTAGACTTCACCTCAATATGAGGTCTAGCAAAGAATCTGTGGCCATTTTTAATCTGCTACAGTGAATCACACCAGTTATCTGAGATTGTGCAAATTCAAGTGAAAAATGAATTGGTGGTAGAGAGGGCAAATGGTTTCATGTATTTTCTACCATGAACAGATTTAAACAATTATTGTTAGAGCAGCTGTAACTGAAGTTGATCTTTTCCTGGAACTCAAGCAAAATGTTTATTGGTTTGATTTGAAAGGAGATGGTTTTTTAACATTAGAACTATAAATCCTTTTCCCTATAAATGTGTGTATTCTCCCTCTAATATTTGTTTTATAATTAACAGTATAAAGCCATACACTTTTATCTCACATGTCTTGAGTTCAAGAAGTTAGCTGTATGGGATGTGAAGAAAGACAAAGAATCCCCTGCTCCATTTCTTATCTTCTGAGCCAACATTATATCTTTTTCACCAATTTATATAACACTTAAATATTATAAATAATGTTTCCTAAAATAAGATGCAGGCTAGTATTTTACTGAGCGAAGAAAAGAGTATTAAAGCACATTTCTGCTTAAGAAATATTATAATTCCTATTCAAAACTTGTATATCATTTTAAAGATTCTGGTTTTTATCCTGAATGAGAAAGGAAGTTATTGAAGGATTTTGATCAGAGAGGAGTGACATGATCTGACCTGTGTTTTAACAGAATATCTGGCTGCTGTGTCAAATTGACAAGGAGTGGCTAGGTTAGAAAAGACCAATCAGAAGGATATGAGGGAGGAAGGCGGCTTGGAAATGGTTGAATTCCAGATATATTTTGAAGGTAGAGGCTCATGATCCAAAAGTGGGGTGAGAAAGAAGTCAAGAATAATAACAAGATTTTTGGCCAAAGTAACTAGAATGAGTTGTTGTTAATCAAAATGGGGAATGTTGCAGAAGGAACTGGTGAGAATAACAATATAAAGAACTTGTTTTGAAAATATTCGAGCTGAAGATGGCTATTAGACATCCAAATGTAGATGTCAAATAGGCGGTTGGATAGACAGTCTAGTGTTCAGGAGAGAAATCCAAGCTAGAGTCATTAGCATATATGATGTTTAAAATCCTTGAGACAGGGAAATCACCAAGGGAGAGCAAAGAAAGAAGGTGGTTATGGAGATGAAAGCAATGAGTTGGACTAAGGATGTGAAAGAAAGTAAAAAGGAAGACAAGAATGGCAGTATAAATGCCAGACAGGGTTGAATATAAAGTTAAAATACTAAATCAGGTGAAGAGACTTTTGGGAAATCAGGCAAAAACTTTCATGAACCCAGCAAATAGTTAAATATATAAAGCAAAAGATTTTTTGAAATGTAAGTGCAACCTGATAAAGTACAGTTGTACAGTGTATGTATATATGTGTATATGTATAAAGTGATGGATAGATAGATATGTATATATTATAGAGATTTAGTAAATTTTAATACTAGACAGATCTAGTAGACACAATAGGAAGATTAGAGGTATTAAATAGCGTAGGTAACAAGCTCAATAAAGAGATATACAGAGGTTCAAAAATTTTAAGTGGAAATCTCCCCGTTAATCTCAGAGGAAACGTTCATCAAATTTTGCTGTCTTTTACCTAATTCCGTTTTATATCTTATAGTAAGAAATGACCCTTTAATTCCTTCCTCCATCAAATATTTATTAATGCCTATCACTTGCTATGCTTGATCAGAATATAGTAACAAATAAGATGTACCCATTTTCTGGCCTCTTAGAACTTGATGTCTAAGAAGGAATTAAACAACTAGTTACAGAAATGGTTATTTCATTACAGTTTTGACAAATGCTTTTGGGAAAAGCACAGAATACTTGAGAATGTGTTTAACAGAAGACATAGTCGAGTCCAGGAAAGATCATGGAATGCTTTCTTGAGGCAGTGACCAGAGTAGAAGTAAGATAGCATGAAGGATTGGGGAAGGAGTAGTTTATACTTGAAGGAGCAGGTATCTTTCCAGGCTTCCAGTGAAGCCAGGAAGAAGACTTTCTGGAACTAAAAGGCAGTGTGGTTGCATCATATTGAAAGATAGAAAGGGTTGCATGGATATGAGCCTGAGGAAGGAGGCAAGAAGTAAATTTTAAAAATCAAAGCAATATTTGAATTCTTGCATTCAAACTAAATAATCAAACTTGAACCAAACTAAATCTGTCTACAGTCAAGTGGAGTTGCTGCTTTGGGCAGTCTCCATCTTGCCACTTCCTTCTCCTCCCACTTTCTTCTCTTCATTCTCTCTTCCTTCTCCTTATCCATCTTTGCTTTCACTCATCTAGAGTGACTCCATAGTCACTGGGCATTTGAGTTTACAACCCCTACTTTAAATATTAGTACATTTATATGCCTCAAGCATTAGGAGCTCTAAGCACAGATAACACAAGGAAAAGAGCTTTTCATGATCAGATAATCCTATTTTGATAGAAAATTAGACAAAGCCTTTTTCAGAAGTTAGTTTAGATGCATATCATATATGTGTGTGGTAAAGTACTTAATAGGCCAACAGTTAAGCATAACACTTATTTAGCATGTATAACTGCTGGGTATTGTGATAGGCTTTGGGAATATAAAAATAAATGATAGCGTTTGTGCCATTCATAATTTAACATGAAACTCAGAATTTCGTAAATAATTACATGGTGTAAATGCAAAAATAGAAATACTCCATAGATACAAGAGGTAACATGAGATTACACAAACAAATCAGTTTTAGAAGAATAACTCAGGCAGTGGTTTTAAAAAGTAGATAGAGCAGGATGATCACTTCGGCACTATTGTAATTGGAGTTGCCCATGAAGATCTGTGTGAAGATGCCTGATAAATAAGTTATTGCGTATATAGTAACACTCCAAGTAAAAATTATTAGGAATGTATTAAAACTACTTTATTGACAGTGCTACTTCCTATCTACTGTAGAGATAACTATAGTACAGACAGAACTACAGTAACGTTGTTGGAACCAAATGATAAGGCCACTTACGGAGAGACATTCTGAAAATCAGTGGTTTGGGCTTTAAAAACTTCCTCAGTGATGTCTTTTGCTTCTTCCTTCCTTCATTCCTTTCCCTCCCGCCCCTTCTCCCTCCTTCCTTTTTTTTTTTTTTTTCCTGTAATTGTCTTGTTTTCCCTGTCTACAACAGTTTGTAGTCTTCTGTGTGAAACTAGCACCAGATATTACTACAATCACTAAGTCTATTGCAGTTTCCAGTCTTTCTTTGGATGCCCATCCTGACTAACTCCAGTTCTTTCCAACTTTGCTTTTGTCTCTTTCATGTTTTGAAAATACTATGGGAATTTATTCAGGAAGATAGACTCTTGGGCAACAGAAATACGCTTTCTTTATCTTTAGTTTGTCAAATCGTTTAAAAAATCAGTCCCTGTAACTTTATAGTGTAAAGTTTTGTGAAAGATATTTAGAAAATGTGTTCTTAATGGGGGGCGATACCACCCCAAAGGGGCTGAAAATTGGTTGGCAAGGGGGACTCTTAAACAGTTGAGAAACACTGGTTTATAACCAGTGGCTGTAAGTCAAATTTGTAAGAGAACAAAGTTTGATTAGGTAGGAGAAAGATTCTAACATCTGGAAGGAATTGGACAGCAAAAGCTGAATTTGAGAAGTAGTATTTTACTTTACATTGAATTGCACTTCATCTTGGTAAAAGGTGATCCAAAGCCAAATCTATTTAATCATCCTAAGCTACATAAAAATGTCTTACAGCATACTTCTAATGAAGCATATTGTAGAGTCATTGAATTCTAATGAAGCATATACTGCAACCTGATTGCCACCTTCCTGGTTTCATATAACACTGTCAACAATTGTTTCAGTGATTTTTCTGTAGCTCAGAAAACAAATGTTATTATTTGTAAGGTTAAGAGATTACTTGCTCTTTTTACTTAAAAGCCAATGTTAGTATTATGGAAATATATTTTTGTTGTTGTTGTTGTTTGTTACCTAAATTTTTTTCCCCTACCTAAACACTGTAAACCTTTTGACAGAAAACTTTCAGTCTATCAGAAACATTATAATTTTCAATTATTTGTACAATTTCTTCACATTCGTTTAAAAATTCTGATTTTTAAGTAAGAATATCCAGCTTTATTGATGGAGCTATTTGAGCTTTTAAGTGGATATAATCCCAATTCAAGAGCCTAGGCAAAAAATAAGAATAGAAAGACACAAGTTTAATAGAGGAATTAATTGAATTAGAAGTACAGGAATTAAAGCTTTTAAATGAGGGTAAAGTTTCAAGAATAGAAGAAAATTTCAAAGGAGGATGGTATTCAGTTCTGGAATAACACAGTATTATCTAGAATAGTGGTTTCCAAAGTGGTGAACGTGTACAGGAAAAGGTGTAGTATGGTGGGACTAGGGATATGCAAAATAATTTAAGCTTATTGTGCAAAGGAAATTAGAACCTGTAAACATTTTAAAAATCTTATCCTTTTAAAATGTCTATATTGTGGCTTTTCTAATAAGCATAATTTTTGTATATTGGAGATGTAAGCACAATATTTATTGAAAGGAATTGTTTGGAGATCACTGCTGTGAAGTGTCTGAAAGAAGTGTGGGAAAATGGGCATGGGCTTTGAAATCAGATAAATATAGTGTTTTTAAATTTTGGCTTTATTATTAGATTTCTAGTAACTATGGCAAGTTAATTATTATCATTTTTTTTAATGTTAGGTTTGTTTTTTGTTTTTAATTTGGCTGCGCCAGGTCTTAGTTGCAGCACACGGGATCATCGTTGAGGTGTGCGGGATCTTCACTGTGGTGTGCGGGATCTTTAGTTGCAACATGCAGGATCTAGTTCCCTGACCAGGGATCGAACCTGGGCCCCCTGCATTGGGAGTGCCGAGTCTTAACCACTGGACCACCAGGGAAGTCCCTATTTTGAATCTCAGTTTCTCCAATTATTAAATAAGGTAATTCTCTTCATGAGGATGTTTTGAGTACTAAATGAGATAATAAATATGTAGAAGGCTCTCTAAAGTTTCCTTCCTTGTTTGTAGAATACAAAAGGAACCAACAATTGGGGTTACAAGAGATTTGTTCATAGGGTGAAAAATTAATCATTTGCTTAGCTGTTACCTAGATATTTTCCCTGTGATTATTTTTTATAATCTTCTACCATTTTCTTCTTTCAGTAAAACCATAGTCAGTGCACAGAAAGAGCAGGAAAGTTAGGATACCGGAAAAGATTGGGAAGCTTTACAATTAACTTTCAAAAGTGTGCTCTTGAATGTGTCATTTTATCTCTTTGCTCATCTGTAAAACAAAGGGATTGGACTAGGTTATTTACGAAGATGCCTTCCTTCTCTTAAGTGTCAGTGATTCTATTCAAAGTAAGGTAATTGTATTGAATGTAACTGCCATCAGAGGGTAAGTGAAATAGTCTTTACATGCACGTGACAGTGAACTTGCTTAAATAACATGATTGCTTTCCTTATTCCTCACTAGAAGTTTTAGTCAAGTGCAGGTTAGAGCTAGTTAATGCCACCAAATCAGTGTCTGTATTTGAATTCCCAGAAATTGTTAGTATATGACTAATATGTACAATGTTTTAAAAAAAATTATGTATCATTATCTTTTTAAAGAAGAAAAATATTGAACTATGGAAAAACATATATAGCCAGCTCAGGGAGAGTAATTTCTCCAGTTGCATTTTTACAACTTTATTGAGGTATAGTTTACATGACGTAAAATTCACCTGTTGCAAGTATACAATTTAATGGTTTTTAGTAAACAGAGTTGTGCAGCCATCAACACAATCCAGTTTTAGGACTTGTCCATCACCACCAAAACACCCCACAAGCCGATTTGTGCTCACTCCTATACCCCTTCCCCAGCTTCTGGCAACTACTGATCTACTTTCTGTTTTTATAAGTTTTTCTGGACATTTCATCTAAAGGGACTCATACTGCCCATGTAGTCTCTTGCACCTGGCTTCTTTCACTTAGCATAAAATGTTTTTGAGGTTCATCCATGGCATAGTGTGTATCAGTATTTTGTTCCTTTTTATTTCTTTTTTTAAATTTATTTATTTATTTATTTATTTTATTTTTATTTTTTAAAATTTATTTATTTATTTATGGCTGTGTTGGGTCTTCGTTTCTGTGCGAGGGCTTTCTCTAGTTGCGGCAAGCAGGGGCCACTCTTCATCGCGGTGCGCGGGCCTCTCACTATCGCGGCTTCTCTTGCTGCAGAGCACAGGCTCCAGACGCGCAGGCTCAGTAGTAGTGGCTCACGGGCCCAGTTGCTCTGCGGCATGTGGGATCTTCCCGGACCAGGGCTCGAACCCGTGTCCCCTGCATTGGCAGGCGGGTTCTCAACCACTGCGCCACCAGGGAAGCCCTAAATTTATTTATTTATTTATTTATTTATGGCTGTGTTGGGTCTTCGTTTCTGTGCGAGGGCTTTCTCCAGTTGCGGCAAGTGGGAGCCACTCTTCATCGCGGTGCGCGGGCCTCTCACTATCGCAGCCTGTCTTGTTGCGGAGCACAGGCTCCTGACGCGCAGGCTCAGTAGTTGTGGCTCACGGGCCCAGTTGCTCCGCGGCATGTGGGATCTTCCCAGACCAGGGCTCGAACCCGTGTCCCCTGCATTGACAGGCAGATTCTCAACCACTGCGCCACCAGGGAAGCCCCCTTTTTATTTCTGAATGATATTTCATTGTGTTAATATACCATATTTTATTCTTTCACTAGTTGATAGATGTGGATCATTTCCAGTTTTTGACTATTATGAATAATGTGTTTTTGAACATTCATGGACAAGTCTTCTTGTGGACATATGTTTTTACTTCTCTTAGGTTCCCAAGAATGGAATTGCTGGGTCGTATAATAAATTAGCTTTTTAAGAAACTGCCAAACTGTGTGGCTGTACCTTCCTACCAGCAATGTATAGGGTTCTAATTTCTACACATTCTCCAAACACTTGGTCTTATAACCAATTTAGTGGATGTGTTGTAGTATCTCATTGTGGTTTTAATTAGCATATTCCCAGTGACTAATAATGTTGAGCATATTTTTGTGCTTATAAGTCATTTATATGTCTTCTTTGGTGAAATGTCTATTCAAGCAAGTCTTTTCTCTTTTTAGATTGTTGTCTTATTCAGTTGTGAGAGTTTATCTGTATTCTGATACAAGGGTATTGCCAGAAATACAATTTGCTTATTGTTTTCTCCTAGTCTGTAGCTTGTCTTTTTCTTGTCTTGTTGGTGTCTTTTAAAGTGCAAAAGTTTTTAACTTTAAGGGAGTCCAGTTTATCAGTTTTATCTTTTATTTGTCATACTTTTGTTATCTGAGAACTCTTTGCCTAAACCAAGACTCAAAGATTTTCTCCTGTATTTTTCTTAAATGGTTTTATTGTTGTAGCTCATACATTTAGGTCTTTGATCCATTTGAATTAATTTTTGTGAATGGTGTGAGGTAAGGGTTTTTTTTTTTTTTTTTTTGCAAGTGCTATCCAGTTATCCCAAAACCATTTGTTGAAAGACTATTCTTTCTCTCATTGAATTATCTTGGCAGTTTTGTGAAAATTCAATCAAACATAAATATAAGGATGTTTTTCTGGACTCACATTCTCTTCATTGAATTATCCTTATACCAATATTACACTGTCTTGATTACTGTAGCTTCATACTATGTTTTGAAATTGGGTAGTGAAAGTCCTCCAACTTCCTTGTTCTTTTTCAAATTGTTTTGGCTATTCTCGGTCCTTTGATTTCCCTATAAAATTAGGATCAGCTTATTTCTATTTTTTAGAAAGGCCAGATGGGATTTTGAAAAGGATTGTGTTGAATCTATAGATCAATTTGAGGAAAATTGCCATATTAACAATATTGAGTCTGTTGGTCCATAAGCATGAAATGTTTCTCTGTTTATTTAGATCTTTTTCTTTGAGCAGTATTTTGTAGCATTGTATAAATCTTATACTTCCTTTTTTTCACATTTTAAAAATTGAACTTTTAATTTTGTGATAATTGTAGATTCACATGCAGTTTTAAGAAATACTACAGGGAGACCCCTTGTACCCTTTACAGTTTCCCCCAATGGTAACAACTTGCAAAACTATAGTACAGTAAGTATCACAGTCAAGATGTTGAGATTAAAACAGTCAAGGTACAGAACATTTCTGTCATCACAAGGATCCCTTTTATTGCCCTTACCTAACTCCCACCCCTCCCTTCTCTAACCCTTATACTTCTTTTAAAGGTTTTTTTCCTAAATATTCTTTGTGATGCTATTTTGAATGGAATTGTTTTCTTAATTTCATTTTCACATATTTGCTAGAATATAGAAATGCAGTTGATTTTTGGACTGTGATCTTATATCTTGTGACCTTGCTAAGCTTGTTTATTGGTTCTAGTAGTTTTTTAATGGTTTCTTAGGATTTTCCATATGCAGGATAATGTCATCTGGTAGTAACAGTTTATTCTCTTTTAATTTTTTAAATTTAATTTTTAAAGTTTCTTATTTTTTGACAACACTGCACTGGCTAGAACCTACAGTACAACATTCAATAGAAGTAGTAAGAACAGACATCCTTCTTCTGTTATTCGGGGGAAAGCCTTCATCATTAAGTATGATCTTAGCTGTAGACTTTTCATAGGTATCCTTTAATAAATTGAAGAAGTTCTCTTCTGTTTCCAGTTTTTTGAGCATTTTTTATAATGAATTGATATTGGAATTTGTCATATGCTTTTTCTGCATCTTATTAAAATGATCATGTGATTTTTGTTCTTTATTCTCTGAATATGATGTTTTACATTAATAGATTTTCAGATCATTAAACGTACATTGCATTCTTAGGATAAATCTCACCGGGTGATAACATATAATCCATTTTAATATGTTGTTGAATTCAATTTGCTAATTTTTTAAGAAGGATTTTTGTATCTATGTTAATGAGGGGGGATATTGATCTATAGTTTTCCTGTGTTTATGTCTGGCTTTGGTATTAGGTAATAATGACCTCATAGAACGAGTTATTTCTTAAATATCTCAAAAGCTTCATCAGTTAAACTGTCTGTTCCTAGGCTTTTCTTAGTGCGAAGATTTTTAATATGTAGTTCAGTGTCCTTAACTGTTATAGATCTATTCAGATTTTCTATTTCTTGTAGTCAGTTCTGGTAGTTGTGTCTTTCTAGGATTTTCTACTTTTTAATGCAAGTGCTCTGATTTGTTGGTTGGAAGTTGTTTATCATATTCCATTGTGATCCTTTTCATTTCTATAGGGTCAGTAATGGTTTCTTCTTTTCCATTTCTGATTTTGGTAATTTGTATCTGCTGTTCTCTTATTTTATTTTATTTTTTTTATCATTCTAAGGGTTTGTCGATTTTCTTGATTTTTTTTTTTTTTTTTCCAAAGAACCAACTTTTGAATTCATTGATGTTTCTCTTTTGTTTTTCTGGGTTTTGTTTCATTCGTTTTTACTGTAATCTTTACTATTTTTTTTTTTAAATAAATTTATTTATTTATTTATTTTTGGCTGTGTTGGGTCTTCGTTGTTGTGAGCAGGCTTTCTCTAGTTGGGGTGAGCGGGGGCTACTCTTCGTTGTGGTGCATGGGCTTCTCATTGCGGTGGCTTCTCTTGTGGAGCACGGGCTCTAGGCGTGCAGGCTTCAGTAGTTGTGGCACATGGGCTCAGTAGTTGTGGCTCGCAGGCTCTAGAGCACAGGCTCAGTAGTTGTGGCCCACGGGCTTAGTTGCTCCACAGCACGTGGTATCTTCCTGGACCAGGGCTCTAACCTGTGTCCCCTGCATTGGCAGTCAGATTCTTAACCACTGCGCCACCAGGGAAGTACTACTATTTCTTCTTGCTTTGGATTTAATTTGCTTTTTTCTGGTTTCTTAAGGTATAGAAACTTACGTTACTGATTTGAGACTGTTCTTTTCTGATACAGGCATATGAATCTATAAATATTCCAATAAATACTACTTTAGTTGTATCCTATAAAGTTTGATGTATTGTATTTTCATTTTTATTCGGTTCAAAATATTTAATTTCCCTTCTGCTATCTTCTTTGACCCAGGAGTTTTCCCAGATTTATTTCTGTTACAGATTTTTTATTTTATTCTGTTATTATCAGGAAATATCCTTTTTATGATCCTAAATTTGTTTAGATTTGTTTGTGGCCCAGCATGTGGTCAGTTTTGGAGAATGTTCTATGTGTGCTTAAAAAGAATGTGTCTTCTGAAAAAAAAAATGTGTATTCTGAACAGTCTTTGGGTGGAGTGTTTTATAAATGTAAATTAGGTTAAGCTGGTTGATAGTGTTACTCAAGTCTTTGGCATCCTTGCTGATTTTCTCTGTAGTTCTGTTTGTTCATTCAATTTCATTCTGTCACTTTTTGCCTCACATGTTGGCAGCTCTGTTGTTAGGTATGAGTGAATACATTTGTAAATATGATATCTTCCTGATGTATTTATTAACTCTTTTATCATTATGAAATACTCCGTCTTTGTCTTTAGTGGTGTTTGTCTCAAAGTCTGTCTCATTTGCCATTAATAATAGCCACTTGAGCTTTCTTATTGTTACTGTTTATATGGAATAAATTTTCCATTCTTTTACTTCCAACCTGTTTGTATCTTTGAATCTAAAATGTGTCTTTTGTGGAAGTAATGTCAGTTGGTCTGGGTAATTTATCCATTATTTTAATGTCTTGCCTTTTGAGTGACATGTTCAGTCTATTCCCATTTAATGTAATTATTGATATGATTGGATTTATGCCTGCCATTCTTATCTTACTGCCTTCTTTTGTGTTAAATATTATTCTAGGGTACCATTTAAATTCTTCCTTTTTTTTTTTTTTTGCCACTTTTACGAGTTGTTTTTTTAGAGGTTGCTGTAGGGATTACAATATGCATCTCAACTAATCACAGTCTACCTTTATAGTTGAATTTTTATCCCAATAGAGTAGTGGAAAATGAAAGTTAAAACTAGATTTGTCTAGAATGGTAGTCATAAAGTATTTTCTGAATAATTATACATTTTTTAATACAATGATGATTCTGTTTATATTTCTTTTTTTGTTTTATTGTGTTTTTTATTTGTTTTGTGTTTTTGTTTGTTTTAATTGAGGTATAGTTTAAGTTTCAGGTGCACAACATAGTGATTCACAATTTTTAAAGGTTATACTCCATTTATAGTTATTATAAAATATTGGCTATATTCCCTGTGCTATACAATATATCCTTATATCTTATTTATTTTATACATAGTACTTTGCACCTCTTAAACCCCACCTCTATCTTGACTCTCCCCCTCCTTCCCTCTCCCTACTGGTAACCACTAGTTTGTTCTTTATATCTGTGAATCTACTTCTTTTTTGTTATATTTACAAGTTTATGTTTTAGATTCCACATATAAGTGATATCATTATAGTATTTGTCTTCCTCTGTCTGACTTATTTCACTAAGCATAATACCCTCCAAGTCCATCTATGTTGTTGCAAATGGCAAAATATCCATTCATCTGTTGATGGACACTTAGGTTGCCTCCATATCTTGGCTGTTGTAAATAATGCTGCTATGTACATTGGGGTGCCTATATCTTTTTGAATTAATGTTTGTTTGCTTTGGATATATACCTAGAAGTGGAATTGCTGGATCACATGGTAGTTCTAGTTTTAGTTTTTTGAGGACGCTCCATACTGTTTTCCACCGTGGCTCCACCAATTTGCATTTCCACCAACTATAAACAAGAATTCTCTTTTCTCCACATCCTTGCCAGTGTTTGTTACTTATGGTCTTTTTTTTTTTTTTTTTTTTTTGGCTGCATTGCATCTTCGTTGCCGCGTGCACGCTTCCTCTAGTTGTGGCGAATGGGGGCTACTCTTCTTTGCGGTGCATGGGCTTCTCATTGTGGTGACTTTTCTTGTTGCAGAACACTGGCTCTAGGCACGCAGGCTTCAGTAGTTGTGGCACGCGGGCTCTAGAGCGCAGGCTCAGTAGTTGTGACGCACGGGCTTAGTTGCTCCGCGGCATGTGGGATCTTCCCAGACCGGGGCTCGAACCTGTGTCTCCTGCATTGGCAGGTGGATTTGTAGCCATTGTGCCACCAGGGAAGTCCACTACTTATGGTCTTTTTGATGATAGCCATTCTAACAGGTGTGAGGTGATATCTCATTGTGGTTTTGATTCACATTTCTCTGATGATTAATGATTTTGAGCATCTTTTCACATACCTGTTGGTCATCTGTATGTCTTCTTTGGAAAAATGTTTATTCAGGTCTTCTCCCTATTTTGTTTATTTTATATTTCTAAGCTGTGATATTGTTCTAGTGTGTTTTCCATGGTAGTTAACTATACCTGTCAGTATTTTTTTTTTTTTTGGTGCGCCGGGTCTTAGTTGCAGCATGTGAGCTCTTAGTTGCAGCATGTGAGCTCTTAGTTGCAGCATACGGGATCTAGTTCCCTGACCAGGGATCAAATCTGGGCCCCCTGCATTGGGAGCACAAAGTCTTAACCACCGGACCACCAGGGAAGTCCCATGTGTTAGTATTTAATAGAATTTATATCTAGTTAAAGGTGGTATCAGAAGCTATATTGAGTTCTGTTATTATGTGAGTTTCATAGTTACAATAAATTCCCAGTTTCCCCATTACAACAACTGTAGTAATGATATTTCTCCACACTGTTGCTCCCCAAAAGCTTTGTAAATACGCAGCATTCCTGTTTCTTATGTAAAATAAGCAAGTTGGACTAGTAATTCTTAATTTTTCTTCTACCTTGAAAATTTTCTGATTCTATTTAGTCAAAAGATCTGTGGAAATTATAAGATTAATTTGAAACATTTGCATAGTGGTTACTTAAAGCTTACCCATTTTTTGGCTGATATCTGATCAGATAGCAGTAGAGATATTTCTGGGCTTTGGTTTTAGAGAACTTAATCTCTTAATTTCAAGAAGAAAAAAGAGGCTTGTAAATTTAGGAGCCATCACATGCCGAAAGTAGAAGTTTGTTTTTAATATCAATTTAATGGTAATTTTTGATAAAGAATTTAATTTTTTAATGTAGTAATTAATCCTAAGACTGAGCAGATTTTAGTTGTGGTTTCAGAAATCAATAGCGAAAATTACCAGAGTCCATTTAATTCAGCACAGATAAGATACCAAGTGGATTTGATTTTTTAATCCTCCTGTTCCCTCATCAGCTGTACAGCATTTATGTTTGATAAGTAAGAAGTTAGTAATATTACTGGTTTCTTATGGAGCTGTTTGGGGCTTTATTCTAGATTTTCCCAAGGATTTTAAATTATCAGTTTGTGTAAAAGTTCAACTCTAATTTTTCTATTCTCCTTAATAAGGTTATTGAAATGGGGGAGGAGAATTTTAGAGTTTAACTGATAGGTTTCTCTTAAAATGTGTTTCCCTTTCCAATAAAAACAGATATGAGGCTGCTAATATAAGCTTAACATGTGAAGATCGTTGTTTTAAGGTCATCTGATTATGTTCAATTATGACTCCCTGATGTCATCACCTTCTAAACGAACTTGCTCAGCATCCATATTTCAAATTCTTTTTACCTTGTGTTTGATTCTGTAAGGCCTTGAGTTATTTGTCTAATTCATCTTCTAGCAGTTTCCCACTGTTTTCATTTCGGTGTAACCTACTAACCATATGACCATCATTTTGTTAGGTATTATGGGAAAATGGAAAAAAATTAATGAGACAAGATTTTGCCCTTAAGGAGCCAATGAAATGATTAGAGAGAGTATAGCTATGCATGGTCAGATCCTGAGTTGTATGCATATAACACAGGGGTTCATTAAAGGAAAAGATAATGAAGTACAGTAGTGGAGGAAGATTTCAAGGAAGAGGAGCTTGAAGAATGGGTAGAAATGGTTGGGTATAGAAAGGAAAAAGAACAGTATACGGAAATGTATTGGTGCAAGATTTGAGGATAAGCGTGTTTTGGAAATAGTGAAAAGATCAGTCTGGCAAGAATGGACAGTTTATGTTGGAATAAAGGAAAATATAATTGAAGAAAAAACTAAATTATGAAAAAGATTAAATGTGAGGATAAAGGCTTTGGAATTAAGTTTGTAGATGTTTTTATTATAGTTCATTATGGAAATAAATAATAAAAACAGTTGTTTAAAGGCAATTCATTGCATACCTATATGAAGGACAGCTGAAAGTAGAAAAGTACGGAGGTTTAAAAAAAAGACTAGCTCATTGGTAATCAGAATAATCCATCCAGAATGAGATATTTAAAAAATGAGGGTTAGAGTTTGGGTGGATTTTTTTGTTTGTTTGTTTTCTGTTTTGTTTTGATGCTTATAACCCAAGAGTTTGGATTACTATGAATGGGAACAGTGATAGAAATTATAAGATTACAGGAATTGATTTTCATTTTAGAAGTGTTATTTGAGGTTCTGACACTTTGAGGGAGATGATTGTTGAATGTCAGACATATTGACACATTGGTACTGTAAGAGTTTGAAGTGCCAATGAAGAATCATGAATGAATTCTCATATAATGAAGTCATACAGGTCTTTCAGAATCCCATGAAAGTAAATGAATTTGGAGGAAGTATACATAGAGTCGAGGAGCTAGACTTGAGAAATGATGAAAGGTAGTAAACCATTGGAGAAAGTGGAATCAGTGAAGAGTTAATCAGTAAGGTACAAAAGAGAAGGTAGGGTTACAGAAATCAAAGGATTAAATTATTGCAGGATGGAAAGACTTATTCACAAGCAAAGTCATCCCTTGGTATCCACAGGGGATTAGTTCCAGGACCCACCATGGATACTCAAGTCCCATAGTAGGCCCTCTGAGTCCACAGATTTGCATCCGTGGATTCAACCAACTATACAGATCGTGTAGTACTGTATTCACTTTTGAAAAAAAAATCCACTCTATGAGTGTGCCCCCACAGTTCAAACCAGTGTTGTTCAAGGGTCAACTGTACTGAATGTTTCATTACTGTTTTTCTTTACTCTGATACCCCTATTTCTCATCTTATACCTTAAATTCAAAGGTCAGTCATAGGAACCCTCTTGCACTGTTGGTGGGAATGTAAATTGATACAGCCACTATGGAGAACAGTATGGAGGTTCCTTAAAAAACTAAAAATAGAACTACCATGCGACCCAGCAATCCCACTACTGGGCATATACCCTGAGAAAACCATAATTCAAAAAGAGTCATGTACCACAGTGTTCATTACAGCTCTGTTTACAGCAGCCAGGACATGGAAGCAGCCTAACTGTCCATCAACAGATGAATGGATAAAGAAGATGTGGCACATATATACAACGGAATATTACTCAGCCGTAACATGAAACGAAATTGAGTTATTTGTAGTGAGGTGGATGGACCTAGAGTCTGTCATACAGAGTGAAGTAAGTCAGAAAGCAAAACAAATACTGTATGCTAATACGTATAGATGGAATCTAAAAAAAAGAGAGAAAATGGTTCTGAAGAACCTAGGGGCAGGACAGGAATAAAGATGCAGATGTAGAGAATGGACTTGAGGACACGGACAGGGGGAAAGGTAAGCTGGGACGAGGTGAGGGGGTGGCATGGACATGTGTACACTACCAGCTGTAGAGTGGAGGGCAGCCGCGTAGCGCAGGGAGATTGGCTCCGTGCTTTGTGACCACCTGGAGGGGTGGGATGGGGGGATGGGGGGGAGATGCAGGAGGGAGGAGATGTGAGGATATATGTGTGTGTATAGCTGATCCACTTTGTTGTAGAGTGGGGGCTAGCGCACCATTGTGGAGCAGTTGTACTCCAATGGAGATGTGAAAAAAAAATTTTAAAATTAAAATAAATTTAAAATAAATAAATAAAAAATAAAAAATTCAGTCATACTCACTCCCTTGCATACATCTTCAGTTCCTTTGGCCTTCTCTGTCTTGGCAAAACTACAACTATGGTTAAATTTCGCTCTTAAGAGCTGAATAGAACTGGAGAAAAATAGTAAAACCATGATGACTGGTCTTACTCTAAAATAATAACAACAACAGTATACTCTTAATGCTCTCAGCATTTGTACCACACTTATTTGATCCTTTCACTTTTCTAGGTGACTATTTCATAATTTCTCCCCATCCTTAAAACCTTCAGCATTTTCTCCCTCACTTTAATTTTAGCTGATGAACTTATTTCCTGTAACAGTGAGAATATTGAAGCACTCATAAGAGAGTTTTCGTAAGTACCTGGCATCGCATTTGTTTATCTATCTACTTACCACTTTCTATACTATATATGCTATAGAGTACATGTATACTCTATTTTCTCTTCTGTCACTATAGGTGAACTGTCCAAGTTCCTAAATCCAGCCCTTCCACTGGGGTCTCACTCCCTCGCGCACTCAAAGATATCACACTCTTGTATTCTCCCCTCTTTCCTGTGTCATTTTTTTCCCTCTTGATCATTCATTTTCATGAGCATACAAACATAATGTTATATCTCTCATTTTAAACAAAAAGTTCCTCTTCTCTTGACCCTCCTGCTACTGCTCAAAATCTCAGCTCCCCTTTATAGAAGTTTGTCTGTAATTCACTCTTATTCCTCTCCTCCCATTTTTTCTTAGCCTATCCTAAACAAGTTTTTGTTGTTACATTTCTTTCCTTTCTAAATTGGTCTTCTCAGGGTTACCAGTAATTTCCATGCTGCCAAGTCCAGTGGTCATTTCTCAGACTTCAGTAGTAAGTGACACAGTGGAAGATGTTCTTCACTTGACTTCCAAGACCATATTGTATTTGAATTGTTTTATTAACACCACTGCCAAAATAAAACACACTAGGCAAGTTTCAGGATTTCTCTTCAATCTTTTCTGTCCTTAGAATATATCCCAGTGCATTAGTTTACCAGGGCTGCTATAATAAATAACCACAAAATTGGTGGCTTGAAACAACAGGAATTTATTCTCTCACAGTTCTAGAGGCCAGAAGTCTAAAATCAGGGTGGTAGCAGTCTCATTCTCCCTCCAAAGGCTCAGGGGAAGAATTCTTCCTTGCCTCTCTTCCAGCTTCTGGTGGCTCCAGCCATTGCTTGGTTTTGTGACTGCATAACTCCAATCTCTGCCTTCATCTTCAGGTGGCCTTCTTTACTGTGTGTTAGTGTGTCTCCCAATTCTGTCTTTCATAAGGACACGTTCAACAGAACGTGTCCTTATGGGCCCTAATTTAGGGCCCACCCTAAATTCAGGATGATCTTATCTTGAGAGTCTTACATTCTTACATTTGAAAGACCCTTTTCCCTAATAAGGTCACATTCATTGGTTCCAGGTGGACATATTTTGGAGGAGGCCGCAATTCAACCCACCACACCCAGTAATGGTTTACAGTCAGAGCACTGTGGTGAGAATTACTTGTATTAAACTTCTGTGTGTGTGATGATGTTATTATTTGATAGTATAGTTATGCTGCTTGTGTTTGATTTTAGGGTTTGCTTTTTTATTCAGTTTGATTTAATATTGATTTTTGAACGTAACATTTACATGGTTCAAAAGTCAACACTGTATTAGGAAGGTATACTCAGAAGTCTTGCTACAATCCCATTTCCACCTTCCCTATGGATAATGATTTCATTACTTTCAAGTTTATCTTTCGTGATTTCTTTTTATGATTAAACAATACCTATATATAGTCTCATTTCTTCTTCTTCATTAGAGAAAGATTGTACTCTGTATATACTTATTTGGTACCTTGCTTTTTTCACTTAGTTTATCCTGGGAATTACTCTGTCTTGGTTCATAGTTATCTCTCATTCTTTTTAACTGCTATATAATATTCCATGATGCGGATGTACTGTGGTTTATTCAGTCAGTTTGCCATGCTTGGACATTAGAATGTTTCCAAATATTTACATTGCAAACAATGCTGTAATGAATAACACTGTGCATATATGTTCTACATATTAGTGGAGGGTCGATTTCTAGAAGTGAGATTACTGAGGCAAAAGTTTTTGTAAATGCATATGTAATTTTGTTAGATATGCTAAATTCAACTACATTTTGCATTCTTACCAGCAATGTATGAGAGTGCCTGTTTCTCCACAGCCTCCACAATAGTGTCTTAACATTTCTCATTTATCAGGTTGGCTAGAATTCAAAAACTTGCTTTCTCAGTGTAGTTTTAATTCACATTTCTCATATATTAAGAGTAAGGCTGAACGTCTTTTTTTGTGTTCAAGAGCCATTTTATAACTTTTCTATCGAAATGATGACAAATTGATTTTGAATACTGATTCCACATTTTAACTAATTATTATATTTTGGGCTAGTCATTTAAGTTTGTTCTCATCTTTAAAATGAAGATAATGAGACATATTCATTGGGTTATTATGAAGATCAAATGAAAAATAAAAGGAGAAGAAAAGCAACTGGCACAGTGCCCAGCACATACTAGCAAGTGGTAGATACAAATTTTTTTCTCTCCCTCTATGCCACAGAATATAGGCCATATACTGCCTGCAATTAAGCAGTCTAGTAAGTGTATGGGGGGGGCATTTCTATAATGGAGAATTTGTGATGTGTTAAATACTATAGGCAATATTGCCTAGAGTAAGATGTTTTATTAACTTTCTGCCTTTCAGATTCTGAAAATTGCAATAACATTTTGCATAATTTATAGTTAGTAGAAATTTGGCACCATGATCTGCTCATTCATCCATGTATTAGAGCAGCATCAGAGTTTCTTTTTGAAGAAGATTCTAACCTGCCTGAGGTTTGTATGTAGAAGCAGGACATGTTTTGGGTAAACTTCTTAAACTTCATAATGTTATCTTCTCTTCATTTTCCTTGCCTTGATTGATTGATTGATAAAACATACATTGCTGCCCTTAGTAATACTGCATGTTTGTATTCCACCATGTACTCTGGACCATCTCAATTTTTCAGAAGCCCAGTCCTGAGAAAATTATTAATGGAGGACTGCTTAATGGCGATATTCTGTCCATTCCTCTGAATATTTAAAATTTTACTCTTAGATTAAACCATACCATTAGAGATCTGTGTACTTGGATAGATTGCATTATTTTGGCCCCTTGTAGATTTGCTTTTACTGAATTGTGCATTTAGGATGTGATTTTGTGTGTGTGTGTGTGTGTTCTTATTCCATTTTTATTTTTTTTTAATTAAAACATTTTTTTTCTTTTAATCAATCATCAATTTTATACACATCAGTGTATACATGTCAATCCCAATCGCCCAATTCACCACACCACCATCCCTACCCCACCGTGGTTTTCCCCCCTTGGTGTCCATACGTTTGTTCTCTACATCTGTGTCTCAACTTCTGCCCTGCAAACCGGTTCATCTGCACCATTTTTCTAGGTTCCACACACATGCGTTAATATACGATATTTGTTTTTCTCTTTCTGGCTTACTTCACTCTGTATGACAGTCTCTAGATCCATCCATGTCTCAACAAATGACTCAATTTCGTTCCTTTCTATGGCTGAGTAATATTCCATTGTATATATGTACCACAACTTCTTTATCCATTCGTCTGTCGATTGGCATTTCGGTTGCTTCCATGACCTGGCTATTGTAAATAGTGCTGCAATGAACATTCGGGTGCATGTGTCTTTTTGAATTACGGTTTTCTCTGGGTATATGCCCAGTAGTGGGATTGCTGGATCATATGGTAATTCTATTTTTAGTTTTTTAAGGAGCCTCCATATTGTTCTCCATACTGGCTGTATCAATTTACATTCCCACCAGCCGTGCAAGAGGGTTCCCTTTTCTCCACACCCTCTCCAGCATTTGTTGTTTGTAGATTTTCTGATGATGCCCATTCTAACTGGTGTGAGGTGATACCTCATTGTAGTTTTGATTTGCATTTCTCTAATAATTAGTGATGTTGAGCATCTTTTCATGTGCTTCTTGGCCATCTGTATGTCTTCTTTGGAGAAATGTCTATTTAGGTCTTCTGCCCATTTTTGGATTGGGTTGTTTGTTTCTTTAATATTGAGCTGAATGAGCTGTTTATATATTTTGGAGATTAATCCTTTGCCCGTTGATTCGTTTGCAAATATTTTCTCCCATTCTGAGGGTTGTCTTTTCGTCTTGTTTATGGTTTCCTTTGCTGTGCAAAAGCTTTGAAGTTTCATTAGGTTGCATTTGTTTATTTTTGTTTTTATTTCCATTACTCTAGGAGGTGGATCAAAAAAGATCTTGCTGTGATTTATGTCAAAGAGTGTTCTTCCTATGTTTTCCTCTAAGAGTTTTATAGTGTCCGGTCTTACATTTAGGTCTCGAATCCATTTTGAGTTTATTTTTGTGTATGGTGTTAAGGAGTATTCTAATTTCATTGTTTTACATGTAGCTGTCCAGTTTTCCCAGCACCACTTATTGAAGAGACTGTCTTTTCTCCATTGTATATCTTTGCCTCCTTTGTCATAGATTAGTTGACCATAGGTGTGTGGGTTTATCTCTGGGCTTTCTATCTTGTTCCATTGATCTATGTTTCTGTTTTTGTGCCAGTACCATATTGTCTTGATTACTGTAGCTTTGTAGTATAGTTTGAAGTCAGGGAGTCTGATTCCTCCAGCTCCATTTTTTTCCCTCAAGACTGCTTTGGCTATTCGGGGTCTTTTGTGTCTCCATACAAATTTTAAGATGATTTGTTCTAGTTCCGTAAAAAATGCCATTGGTAATTTGATAGGGATTGCATTGAATCTGTAGATTGCTTTGGGTAGTATAGTCATTTTCACAGTATTGATTCTTCCAATCCAAGAATATGGTATATCTCTCCACCTGTTGGTATCATCTTTAATTTCTTTCATCAGTGTCTTATAGTTTTCTGTATACAGGTCTTTTGTCTCCCTAGGTAGGTTTATTCCTAGGTATTTTATTCTTTTTGTTGCAGTGGTAAATGGGAGTGTTTCCATAATTTCTCTTTCAGATTTTTCATCATTAGTGTATAGGAATGCAAGAGATTTCTGTGCATTAATTTTGTATTCTGCAACTTTACCAAATTCATTGATTAGCTCTAGTAGTTTTCTGGTGGCATTTTTAGGATTCTCTATGTATAGTATCATGTCACTGCAAACAGTGACAGTTTTACTTCTTCTTTTCCGATTTGTATTCCTTTTATTTCTTTTTCTTCTATGATTGCCGTGGCTAGGACTTCCAAAACTATGTTGAATAATATTGAATAATAGTGGTGAGAGTGGACATCCTTGTCTCGTTCCTGATCTTAGAGGAAATGCTTTCAGTTTTTCACCATTGAGAATGATGTTTGCTGTGGGTTTGTCGTATATGGCCTTTATTATGTTGAGGTAGGTTCCCTCTATGCCCACTTTCTGGAGAGTTTTTATCATAAATGGGTGTTGAATTTTTGTCAAAAGCTTTTTCTGCATCTATTGAGATGATCATATGGTTTTTATTCTTCCAATTTGTTAATATGGTGTATCACATTGATTGATTTGCGTATATTGAAGAATCCTTGCATCCCTGGGATAAGTCCCACTTGATCGTGGCGTATGATCCTTTTAATGTGTTGTTGGATTCCGTTTGCTAGTATTTTGTTGAGGATTTTTGCATCTATATTCATCAGTGATATTGGTCTGTAATTTTCTTTTTTTGTAGTATCTTTGTCTGGTTTTGGTATCAGGGTGATGGTGGCCTCATAGAATGAGTTTGAGAGTGTTCCTTCCTCTGCAATTTTTTGGGAGAGTTTGAGAAGGATGGGTGTTAGCTCTTCTCTAAATGTTTGATAGAATTCACCTGTGAAGCCCTCTGGTCCTGGACTTTTGTTTGTTGGAAGATTTTTAATCACAGTTTCAATTTCATTACTTGTAATTGGTCTGTTCATATTTTCTGTTTCTTCCTGGTTCAGTCTTGGAAGGTTATACCTTTCTAAGAATTTGTCCATTTCTTCCAGGTTGTCCATTTTATTGGCATAGAGTTGCTGGTAGTAGTCTCTTAGGATGCTTTGTATATCTGCGGTGTCTGTTGTAACTTCTTTTTCATTTCTAATTTTATTAATTTGAGTCCTCTCTCTCTTTTTCTTGATGAGTCTGGCTAATGGCTTATCAATTTTGTTTATCTTCTCAAAGAACCAGCTTTTAGTTTTATTGATCTTTGCTGTTGTTTTGTTTCTATTTCATTTATTTCTGCTCTGATCTTTATGATTTCTTTCCTTCTGCTAACTTTGGGTTTTGTTTGTTCTTCTTTCTCTAGTTCCTTTAGGTGTAAGGTTAGATTGTTTACTTGAGATTTTTCTTGTTTCTTTAGGTAGGCTTGTATAGCTATAAACTTCCCTCTTAGAACTGCTTTTGCTGCATCCCATAGGTTTTGGGTCGTCGTGTTTTCATTGTCATTTGTCTCTAGGTATTTTTTGATTTCCTCTTTGATTTCTTCAGTGATCTCTTGGTTATTTAGTAATGTATTGTTTAGCCTCCATGTGTTTGTGCTTTTCACATTTTATTCCCTGTAATTCATTTCTAATCTCATAGCGTTGTGGTCAGAAAAGATGCTTGATATGATTTCAATTTTCTTAAATTTACTGAGGCTTGATTTGTGACCCAAGATGTGATCTATCCTGGAGAATGATCTGTGCGCACTTGAGAAGAAAGTGTAATCTGCTGTTTTTGGATGGAATGTCCTATAAATATCAATTAAACCTATCTGGTCTATTGTATCATTTAAAGCTTCTGTTTCCTTATTTATTTTCATTTTGGATGATCTGTCCATTGGTGTAAGTGAGGTGTTAAAGTCCCCCACTATTATTGTGTTACTGTCGATTTCCTCTTTTACAGCTGTTAGCAGTTGCCTTATGTATTGAGGTGCTCCTATGTTGGGTGCATATATATTTATAATTGTTATATCTTCTTCTTGGATTGGTCCCTTGATCATTATGTAGTGTCCTTCCTTGTCTCTTGTAACATTCTTTATTTTAAAGTCTATTTTATTTGATATGAGTATAGCTACTCCAGCTTTCTTTTGATTTCCATTTGCATGGAATATCTTTTTCCATCCCCTCACTTTCAGTCTGTATGTGTCCCTAGGTCTGAAGTGGGTCTCTTGTAGACAGCATATATATGGGTCTTGTTTTTGTATCCATTCAGCAAGCCTGTGTCTTTTGGTTGGAGCATTTAATCCATTCACGTTTAAGGTAATTATCGATATGTATGTTCCTATGACCATTTTCTTAATTGTTTTTGGTTTGTTTTTGTAGGTCCTTTTCTTCTCTTGTGTTTCCCACTTAGAGAAGTTCCTTTAGCATTTGTTGTAGAGCTGGTTTGGTGGTGCTGAATTCTCTTAGCTTTTGGTTGTCTGTAAAACTTTTGATTTCTCCGTCAAATCTAAATGAGATCCTTGCCGGGTAGAGTAATCTTGGTTGTAGGTTCTTCCCTTTCATCACTTTAAGTATATCATGCCACTCCCTTCTGGCTTGTAGAGTTTCTGCTGAGAACTCAGCTGTTAACCTTATGGAGTTCCCTTGTATGTTATTCGTCGTTTTTCCCTTGCTGCTTTCAATAATTTTTCTTTGTCTTTAATTTTTGCCAATTTGATTACTATGTGTCTCGGCGTGTTTCTCCTTGGGTTTATCCCGTATGGAACTCTCTGTGCTTCCTGGACTTGGGTGGCTATTTCCTTTCCCATGTTAGGGAAGTTTTTGACTATAATCTCTTCAGATATTTTCTCTGGTCCTTTCTCTCTCTCTTCTCCTTCTGGGATCCCTATAATGAGAATGTTGTTGCGTTTAATGTTGTCCCAGAGGTCTCTTAGGCTGTCTTCATTTCTTTTCATTCTTTTTTCTTTAGTCTATTCCGCAGCAGTGAATTCCACCATTCTGTCTTCCAGGTCACTTATCCATTATTCTGCCTCAGTTATTCTGCTATTGATTCCTTCTAGTGTAGTTTTCATTTCAGTTATTGTATTGTTCGTCCCTGTCTGTTTGTTCTTTAATTCTTCTAGATCTTTGTTAAACATTTCTTTTTTTTTTTTTAATTTTATTTATTTATTTATGGCTGTGTTGGGTCTTCATTTCTGTGCGAGGGCTTTCTCTAGTTGCGGCAAGCAGGGGCCACTCTTCATCGTGGTGCGCGGGCCTCTCACTATCACGGCCTCTCTTGTTGCGGAGCACAGGCTCCAGACGCGCAGGCTCAGTAATCGTGGCTCACGAGCCTAGTTGCTCTGCGGCATGTGGGATCTTCCCAGACCAGGGCTCGAACCCATATCCCCTGCATTGGCAGGCAGATTCTCAACCACTGCGCCACCAGGGAAGCCCTGTTAAACATTTCTTGATTCTTCTCGATCTTTGCCTCCATTCTTATTCCGAGGTCCTGGATCATCTTCACTATCATTATTCTGAATTCTTTTTCTGGAAGGTTGCCTATCTCCACTTCATTTCGTTGTTTTTCTGGAGTTTCATCTTGTTCCTTCTTCTGGTATATAGCCCTCTGCCTTTTCATCTTGTTTATCTTTCTGTGAATGTGGTTTTTCTTCCACAGGCTGCAGGATTGTAGTTTTTCTTGCTTCTGCTGTCTGCCCTCTGGTGGTTGAGGCTATCTGAGAGGCTTGATGGGAGGCTCTGGTCATGATTTTTTTTTAAGACATTAAAAAAATTAACTCAAAACAGATTTTTGGTTTTTTTAGGGATGCTTTCAAGGACTTTATCCATTATATCATCCAGAATCTTTATGAGGACTCACTAGTGAAATTTCTCTCAGATTACAGTATCTTAGAAAAGCTGTACTTCTCCTGAGCAACTGATTCACTTTTTACAGGCACTGTGTATTTTCTTTGCCTTGCTACCTAGGAGGCTTAAGCCACATTTGAAGGCCAACTCTCGGAGTTTTGGAGAGCAATATACTGTGCTTTACTCTGTACTTTTTTATTTATTTTCTTTGTCTATTTACTTTCTTTATCCCAGTGTATCCTTTGCCTTGAATCCTTCACCTATTTATTTTTCATCCTATGTATTCTTCTGGTAAACTGCCTCAAATCCTTGTGGAACAATGCAGGATGTGGTATCTGTGTTTATGAATGAATGAGTACGTGCATATTACACCTTTAGTTGCCCAACCTAAAGGCTGGAAGTTGTCCTAGATTCCCTCTCACTTACTCTCCACATCCAAGTTGTCACCAAATTTATCTCTTTCATCTCTGTATATCTATCCCTTCCTTGCTGTTACCTTGCCGTGTCTTGGTTCGTCTCATTGCTTCATTACTTTATTTCCTACCTTATTGTTCTTCCTACCTTCTGGCACCTTCCTACAAGTCTGGCACCTTTTCCTCTTCCACAGTGCTGCTATAGAGCATGTTCTAATATCAGAATCTGTTCATATCATTTTCTTAATACAAAAATCTTCTACGACTGCCTGTATCAGTCAGTCATATTTGGACTCTTTAATCTAGCACATAAGGCTTTTTAATGATCTGACTTCTGTTTAACCTTCCCTCAGTCCACATACTTGTCATGCAGTTTCACACCTATTTACCTTTGCACTTGCTTTTCCCTCTGCCCAGAACACCCTTCCCACTCTTCACCAATTCCTACCAAGCTTTCAAAATTCATTACAGGTGACATCTTCCTCGAAAGGTTTTCCCTGTCTCCCAGCCCAGTAGTTACCAGTGTGGTCCCTGGATCAGTAGCATTTGCATCATCCCGGAAAATTATTAGAAATGCTAAATCCTTGGGTATTACTCAAGGCTTACTGAATTAGAAACTCTGGGCATGAGGCCCAGCAATCTGTGGTGCCCATTGGTTTTCAGATTTTACCATGCATCAAAATCACTGGGGGTTGGGGAGTGGGGGCTTGTTAAAATATCAGCTTCCATTTCTGAAAAATCTTGGGTTGGGTGGGTGTGATGCATTGTATTAATAGCCCCAGTTCTTCACCCCTCCCTGCATCCAAGCCCTTTCCCAAGTGACTGTGTAGTTCCTCCCAGTCTTAAAGAGGCAGAGAATATTTCCCTGGCCCTTGACTTTGTATTTGGTCACAGGACATGCTTTGACCATTGGAATTAGTGGGTGTGACATGACCAAAGGCTTGTAAAAACATTTGCAGGATTGGGCTTGCACTTTTTGTGCCTCTGCCATGTCTGAAGACCAACATGTCCAGCCTGGCCCACTTGTTCTAGGAGGAGATTGAGAGACTATTGTTTTAAGCCACTGAGTTTTCTGTTGCGTATATACCTAGGAGTGAAATTGCAGGGCCTAGGGTAATCACCTAGCAGATAATGTCCCTTATCCAAAGTGGTTGTACCAATTTTATATACTCCCACCAGCATTGTATGAGCATTCCTGTTGTTTACTGTGCTGTCATTCCAACAGTTGATTAGTCTTTTTAATTTTAAGTGAATCTCATTATGGTTGTAATTTGCATTTTCCTAAAGACTAATAAAGTAAAGCACCTTTTCATATGGAAAATTGATCCAGTTTTCCATATTATGATCTAAGCTCTGTGAGGACATACAGGGATTGTTGTGTGTTTTGTTCACTGCTGTATCCCTAGCCACAACAGTGTATTGCACATTGTAGGCATTCAATAAATATTTGTTAATAAACAGTGTAAGAGCAGAACTTGATGAACATTGAATTGAGCATTCGCTGACTTTGGCTAATAATTTATTCTGTGACCATATTCAGGATACCTAACATCACTAGGTCTTGGTTTTCTTGCCTGTAAAATACAAGAGTTTGTTATCCCTGAGATATATCTTGCCTATGAAATTGTATGATTCTGGAATTTATGAATTGCTTTTCACGTTTATATTATTTTGGGACCCATGCTTTTACATACTTATTTTCTCTTGATTCTCCGTTTTTCGTTTAATGTGCTTGACTTACAAACGATACACCAGTAGCAGAGAGCACAACTAGCACTGTATCTAAATATTATTCTCCACTAAATAGAATCAGAGCGCCTCCCTCAAGAAAAGGCTGGTTTCCACTACTGGGATAGGGAAAGTATGAGATGAAGTTGGAACATCTTCTTGCACTGGAAAGTAAGGAATCTCTTAAAGAATGATAGGACATAACAGAAGGACAAGGAAGTCAGCTTGAAGGAGCTGCCACTGTCCAAATCTGGGACAATTTGAGCATCAAAATAAATGAATAATAATAGATTGTAACCCATTCAATAAAAAAGAAGTTCCCAGTCCATACTGACATGAATAAATGAATGAATGAGTGAATGAATGAATGAATAGGGAGGAAGGGATGTTCCATTACAGTAGAATGTCAACAAATAAATATAAAATCATTAATGGTGTTAAAATTCAGGAGTAAAAGTTCAATGGGAATCAGATATTTAATAGCCTCTCTCAAAGTCTCTCTCCACAAATTGCTTATTAACTTAACTGCAAGGGGTAACTTTATAGTGGAGAACATGTCCCACACCACATTAAAGTGGCCAAAGTTAACATCACCAAATTAGCAAAACAGACTGGTATCAGGTGCTTCCTGATATAATGTACTAAGAACCTCTATGGTATACCCACCAAAAACGCATCACCTGAATCCCAAATCTACAGATTCTACAAAACAAGTCAATAAGTACAAAGAAAGTTCAGGGAAGTAGTCTAGATTCAAGAAGACAAAGTCATGACAACTAAAAGCTATATGTGATCCTGGATTGGTTCCTGAACCAAGGGGAACAAAACAGGTAAAAAAGAACATTATGGGACAATGGATAGAATAGGGACATTGGATTAGATATTATTTTATAAATGTTAAATTTCCTGATTTTGTAAAAGAATGTTCTTATTCTTAGAAAGTACGTACTTAAGTATTTAGAGGAATGGACTGTGATATCTCCAGCTTGTTCTCAGATAGTTCAGAGGGATATACACACACACACACAGTAGGGCAGGGAGGAGAGAGGGATTGTGAAAGTTAAAGCAGATGGGGCAAAATGTAAGCAGTTGGTGAATCTGGGTAAAAGTTATGGCAGTTTCTTGTACTTGTATAGCAATTTTGTGTAACTTTGTAACTTTTTGTAAGTTTGAAATTATACCAAATTTAAAAGTTATCTCTTCAATCTAAAAAAAACCTTAAAAAATTAAAAACCTTTAGGAAAAACTTTACAAACTTAATGCCTATAAATTGCTTTGCAAAGTTTCCGAATCAGCTAGTCTGAACTTTTAACTTGGTTCCATAATAAAAGCCTGCAAAGTGAATGAACTAGGGATTGTATAGAACACACAGATTATAATTGCTTTTTAATGATTTTTTATTTTGAAATAATTGCAGATTCATAGGAAGTTGCAAAAAAAAAAAAGTATAGGAATATCATGTGCACCCTTATTACACAGCGTCCCCCAATAGTAACATTGCACCTTACTACAGTTTCAAAGCCAGAAAATTGACATTTGTACAATCCAGCAGTTTATTCAGATTTAGCCAGCTGTGCCTGTACTCTCTTTCTGTGAACTTTTATCATACGTGTAGTTACATGTAACCACCACCGTACTCAACATACAGAACTGTTTCATCACCACAAGTACCACTTCCTTGTACTATCACTTCATAGCCACACACCTGCACTCCCCATCTCCAACTTCTGGCAACCACTAATCTGCCCTTCATCTCTATAATGTTGGTATTTCAAGAATGTCCCATAAATGGAATCATACAGTATATATTGTTGAGATTATCATTTTTCACTCAGTATAATTTCCTTGAGATCCATTCAAGTTGTTGTATGTATGAATAGTTTATTTTTATTGTTGAGTAGTATTCCATGGTATAGATTTATCACAGTTTGTTTAACCATTCATGCATTGAAGGATATTTGGGTTTCCAGTTTTTGGCTATTACAGATAATGCTGCTATGAACATTGACGTGCAGGTTTTTGCATGAACATAAGTTTTCATTTCATAAATACCCAAGAGTGTTTTTTGGTTTTACTTTTTGTTTTTTTTTCTTACTTAGCATTTAGGTTTATGTTTTAAAGTTTATTCTGAGGCAGTTATTTTCATACTTTATTTGCGACAAACCATTGTTCCTTCTACTCTTAAATCCATGCCTAATTCTGTAAACACAGTGATTTGAATTCACGTTAATAAGGACTATATAGAGTCTGTGTGATAACGGAGAAATGGATTCAAAAATTAAGCAACTGCAGTTGCTGTGTTCAGTAACTAAGATATGTATGTAAATGGCCAGTAGATTACATTTTTTTTTTAAGTGGCATGAATCGAAATCAAAAGCCCCTTGACCTGGCCCATCAGGCTAGGTATGATCTAATTTGTATGTACCTTTTCTCCTTAATCTTGTATCAGTCCATCATTATGTATAGCCACATAATCTTCTTTTCCTTTGTACTAGGCTCTGGCCTTCTGTAGGGACTTTAACATGCTATTCACCCACCCCACCCCCCACCCTGTCCCCATTTCTTCTTCCCCTTTTGCCTATCTAACTCTTATTCATGAGACTTCCTTAATGAGGCATGGTTACTGCCCACCCTCCAGTATAAACTTGTTACAGTCTTTTCTTCTCTCAAAGTGCCCAATTCTTTTCATTTAGGAAAAGAGCAAGGACTCCAGAATGTGAAGATCAGGGACTCTGGAATCAGACCTTGGGCAAGTCACTTACCTTTATATGCCTCAGGTCTTATTATCTTAAATGAAATTAATAGTAGTACCTGTTTGATAGGATAAGGATTAACTGAATTAAAATATGTAAATATGAATGAACTAAATATAAATTAATATGAAATTAAATATGTAAATCCCTGAGAACAATTCCAGGCATATACTAGATGCTAAGTGTCATCCATTATTGTGAAATTTATCACAATATGTAATTATATGTTACATGATGATTATTCATAATATCACTCCTACTGGACTCTCTAAGCTCTATGAGGGTATTAACTGGGTCTGGTTTTTTTGTTTTTTTGTTTTTTTGTTTTTTGTTTTTTTTTTTTAACCACATTATACTCAATACCCACCATCTGTCAGATCCTATTCTAGGTGTTAGGTGCTAAGTGCGTAACAGTGAATACATAAAGACTTAATGTTTTAAAAATCAAGAAATCAGGTCATCAAGAAAAAGGAAATGAGTCACTTACAAATTTCATTATCTACTGATAGGCATACTTAAGATTATCAGGTACTGGTAAAGAGAAGCTAAACTACTTCCTCAAGTCCAGGCAATTCAGTATTCTGATTGAAATTTAAAGTGTTTATTTCCATTTTAAGTTTAGTTTGCTTTTGTGTTTATGTGTAATAGTGACTTGTGTCAAAACATTATTTGAGAAACCAATCTTTTTATTTTTTTAAAAAACTTAAAAAAAATGTTTAATTAATTTATTTATTTTGGCTGAGTTGCGGCATGTATGCGGACTTCTTAGTTGCAGCATGCATGCAGGATCTAGTTCCCCGACCAGGGATCGAACCCAGGCCCCCTGCATTGGGAGCACAGAGTCTTACCTGCTGGACCACCAGGGAAGTCCCCAAACCTATCTTTTTACATCCCTCTTTTCTGCACACCTTCCTCCTCCCCACCAATTTTACCTAGATTTCTTAAACAACTATAAAAGTCCTCTATAACACACAAAGTCATTTTATTCTGTATTTCCATTAACCTTCTACCTTTGGATATAGTTGATGTTACATTTTCTTTTTAAGTAAACTTTCATAGAAAGTTTACTTTTGTGTAACTCATCATTATATAAATCAGAAACTCCACTTAAAATTTTAAAATCCATTTTTCCTGATGAAACGTTAATCAGACTGATAATGACAGAATTTAAATAACCAAAAATTATTTTCATTTTATATACAGAAAGGATATGGCATTTGATGTTATAAAAATCTGCATTTTATGATTAGTTCATTTTTCAAAAATATACATCCTTAATTTATATACTTATGTCCTATAAAGTGGCATAGTGGGAGGGACCTAGTGGAAATTATTTAAAAGGTTCCTGTAGGTAATGTGGATGAGAAATTGCTTTTTCCATTTATTATTTCTTTTCCTATATATTGAACTATTTAAAATAATTTTGAAATTGAGCTCCTTAATAAGGAGTTGTTTGTTATTGGTTTTAATTGACTTTTTACAAGGTTATCTTCCCTGAAAAGTTACCCCAATATCTTTTCCACATTCATTAGTTATATTATATAATTATGATATTTGGGTCTCTTGAATTCTTTTACTGGTTTTTTAAAAATACCAATTACAGAAATAGAGTCTGAGGGAAACATGGTGTCTCAGTCCATTTAGGCTGTTATAACAGAATACCATAGACTGGGTGGCTTAGAAACAACAGAAATTTATTTCTTACAATTCTGGAGGCTGGGCAGTCCAAGGTCAAGTTCCCAGCAGATTCATGTCTTGTGAGAGAACCCACTTCCTGGTTCATAGATGGCCGTGTTCTTGCTGTGTCCTCATATGGCGGAAGGGACAGAGGAGCTCTCTGAAGTCTCTTTCATGATGACATTAATCCCATTTGTGAGAATTTGACCCTCATGACCTAATCACCTCCCATGGGCCCCACTTCCAAATACCATCACACTGGGGATTAGGGTTCAACATACGAATTGGCAGGGGAGGGGGATACAGACATTCACTTCCATGGCACATGGTTTAGCAGTAATAGGTCTGATAAAGAAAAGGCTTTACTTAATCCTGACTTAAATATGAGACAATGATATTTTGTACCCAACAAAAAATTTCCCTTAATTTAAAAAAAAAAGTTGAAACTTAACACATTTTAAATCAACTATATTCCAGTAAAAATTTAAAAAAAAAAGAAAAAGCAAGATACATATTGAAAAAAAGCTGTTTATTATGGAAAACTTTGTACGTTCAAGGTAAACAGAAGAGTATAATGAATGCCCAGTGTCCATCACTCAGCTTCCATAGTAATCAACATGCTGTCATTTTAATTTCATCTATACCTTCACCCATTCTCTAACCATTGCTAAATTATTATCATTATTACTTTTGCAGTATTTTGGAATTTGGTAATATTTAGATATATTGAAAAATAGAAATCTTGGATATACTCATGTAACCAATATCTCTCCATGATATAGAACATTTTGATCACACCAGAAAGTTTCTATATGCCTCTTTGTAATCAAATCCCACCACCATCATCATAAAAGCATATATTTATAAGTTGGACTTCATCAAAATTCCAAAAGATATTGAGAATGAAAAGGCAAAGCAAAAGATGATAAAATATTTTCAAATAGTATCTAATAAAACTTTCATCTAAAGCATATAAATCATGTTCTCAGAAGTCAGCAATAAGATTGCCAACCTCTACTCTAGACCTATACTTACTGGACATCAAAGCAGAGATGTTGAGTAGGTAGTTGGATATATGAGTGTAGTGTACGGGGGAGATGTCAAAGTAGGAGACATAAATTTTAGAGTCATCAGCATATAGGTGCTATTTTAAAATCATGAGATCAGAGACTTCCCTCGTGGTGCAGTGGTGAAGAATCCGCCTGCCAATGCAGGGGACACGGGTTTGATCCCTGGTCCGGGAAGATCCCACATGCCGTGGAGGAACCAAGCCTGTGCGCCACAACTACTGAGCCCACCTGCCACAACTACTGAAGGCTGCGTGCCTAGAGCCCATGCTTTGCAACAAGAGAAGCCGCCGCAATGAGGAGCCTGCACGCCGCAACTAGAGAAAGCCATGCACAGCAACAGAGACCCAATGCAGCCATAAATAAATAAATAAATAAATAAAATTTTAAAAAATGAATGATAAAAATCATGAGATCAGATGAGATCAACAGCAGAGGTAGGACAGGAAGATGAGAAGGAACCAAAATAGGATTCAGGAGTGGCCTGTGTCCTATGAGGAAAAACCAGAAGAATATGTTGTTCTGGAAAACAGAAGATTGATCAACTCTGTTGAATGCTAAGTGAAATCAGATGAGATATGAGGTTTGTCCATCACACTTAGCAATGTAGATGCATGCCATTACTAACCATGGCAAGACTTCTGGTGGAATGGTAAGAATAAAAACACATACAGTGTGGTTTCAAGAGAAAGAAGAATTGGAGATGAATATGGACAACTGAAGGAATTTTGCTGTGAAAGGAAACAGAAAATTAAGCAGTTGTTTGATGGAGGCTATAGGAGTCAAGGGGTTTTTTTTTTTTTTTTGTGGGAGTAGTAGGAGTTATCAACATATAGATGTTCATATGCTGATTGGAGTGATCCAATAAGAGGGAAAATTGATACAGGAGAGAGAAGAGAGTTGCTGGAAGTGACATCTTTGGGTTAGGGCAGAAGAGGGATCATTAATGCATGTTATGCATGAGTGATCATGATTTTTTTGCATATCTTCTGTGTGTACCCTTTCTCAATTGTTCTTTTAGGTACTTTAAGTAATGATCTTAAACTGTTGAATTGGAAGAATTTCCTAAAGTACTTGAAACATATCCATTTATTCTCCTACTGAGTTGTCTTAAAGAATTTATTGTTCCTAGGGAATATGTCACATAATGAGGATCAAAATAACCAGACAGAGGACCTGGATAGGCATTTTCCCAGTGAAGACTTACAGATGACCAACAGGCATGTGAAAAGATGTTTGACATCACTAATCATCAGGGAAATGCAAATCAAAACCACAGTGAGATATCACCTCACACCTGTCAAAATGGCTATGTATCAAAAAGTCAACAAATAAGGGAACTCTCATGCACTGTTGGTGGGAATGTGCAGCCACTGTGGAAAACAGTATAGAGGTTCCTCAAAAAATTAAAAATAGAAGTACCATACAATCCAACAATTCCACTTCTGGGTATTTTTCTGAAGAAAACAAAAATACTAATTTGAAAAGATACATGCACCCTATGTTCATCACATTATTTACAGTGTATGGAAGCAACCTAAGTGCCCATCGATAGGTGAATGGATAAAGAAGATGTGGTTATGTATGTGTGTGTGTGTATATACACACACACACACATTTTTTATGGCTGATGTCATTTGCCACAACATGGATGGACCTAGAGGGTATTATGCTGAGTGAAACAAGTCAGATAGATACCATATGATTTCATTTATATGTGGAATCTAAAAAACAAAACATATGGACAAACATAAGAAAACAAAAACAGAGATACAGATACAGAGAGCAAACAGGTAGTTGCCAGAGGGGAGAGAGGTGAGGAGATGAGTGAAATAGATGAGGAAGATTAAGAGGTACAAACTTCCAGTTACCAAATAGATGAGTCACAGTGATGAAATGTACAGTGTGGGGAATATAGTTAATAATAATGTAATATCTTTGTATGGTGACAGATGGTAACTAGACTTCCTGTGGTGGTCATTTGAAATGTATAGAAATATCAAATCATTATGTTGTGCACCAGGAACTAATAACATAGTGTTATGGGTCAATTATACTTCAAAAACAAACAAACTCGTAGAGGAAGAGATCAGATTTGTGGTTATCAGAGGCTGGGGTTGGGAGGTAGGAAACTGAATGAAGGTGGTCAAAAGGTACAAACTTCCAGTTGCAAGATAAATAAGTACTAAAGATGTAACGTGCAACACGATAAACATGATTAACACTGCTGTATGTTATATATGAAAGTTGTTAAGCGAGTAGATCCTAAGAGTTTTCATCACAGGGAAAATTTTTTTCTTCTTCTTCTTTGTATCTGTATGAGATGATAGATGTTCACTAAACTTATTGCGGTAATAAAAAAAAAAAATTTCCAAGTAGCCAGAGTTTTTTTGAAAAGATTCTTAGGGCAGCCAAATTCCAAAAAGCTAACAGGACCAAGATGGCTAATAAGACTATTACATACTTTTATCATTTAATATTAATGTAGAAGTCTTCATGTATTCAGGCTTTTCTTATATTTTATATGCATCCAAAAAATTTGCTTGTGTGTGTTTAAACAAAAAGAATTACAGACTTCAGGATCTCTTGCTTTCTAGTGGTGTTGAATGATCAATTCAGAAAAATCTGGCCAATATATTTGATGCACTAGAAAAAAAAAAAGTGAATTAAAAATTTTTACAGTAGTTGAAAGTGTGCCCTCTTGTGGACTGTTCAGTAATTTTACATAAAAGCATTTTCTCTCATATTTTAGATTACATTAATTGTGTATCATCAAGTGTGTAATGGTCAAAAGTTGTAGGTTAGACCTACATCCAAATATTATAGTTCTTTAAGACCTCAGCCTCATTTAGAAAGAAATAAAATGACCATTGTTTGATTTTTGCGTTTCTAACACCATTGTATAGGAAATCATCTTGTGATATAAGAATCAGTTTTAAACTATATTGAGATAGGCTCTTTCTTTTGCAGTGGAAAAGAATGTGAGAAATAAAATTTTTGGTGTGGAGGTGTACTAGTAACCCAAATAACTCATAGCAGCACTTGGAAATTTCCTCCATGGCCTCTGTGTTTAAACAAAAAAATTCCAGGGCTCAGGACTGTTTTTCTCCTGATGAAGCTTGCAGTTTTGTGTATTTTGTTATCATTAGACATCATGTAACTACTCTGCACCTCTGTAAGTCAGTTTAACTGTCATAATCAAGGGGGACCTTTTAAAGTAATATGAACTTTTGTTAAAGTCAGTTCAAATAAAAATGCATGTGAAATAAATTGATAAGAACAAGGAACAAGACTGGTTAGAGAAATATATAAAGTTATACTAATTGTTTTACTTCTCAATGAACATACACATATTCTATAAAGTGCTTTTGAGACACTCTAAATCTCAACCAGATTTACTTCTTAGTGACTTCTCTTTCTCTTCATAATAGTACTCAATAATGTAACTATATCCTCCTATTACATATTAAATATATTAAGATATAACAACATTACTGAATACACGTTATTGGTATCCAGCATGGTGGCTGCAGAGAGCTCAGGATTCCAAAAGCAAAGCATGTGTTTAGAGAGGGCTTTAGAGCTTTGTTTTATTTTGCAGTTTTCTTATTTAATGGAAATAATTTAGAACTATAGAAAGGGAGAAATGTTTTAAAGAAGTGAAAATTTTTACAGACAGCTGATTGGGAACTGTTTTTGAGCTAGGATTTGAAGAAGGTCTTTTGGAAGTGTCTTTAAACAGAATGTGAAAAATTCATTCGTAAATAGTAGGCAGCAAAAAGGAATCTGGAGGTAGCTTGACAAAGTGAAAGCATTCTGCTGGAGAGGTGCCACTCTAGGGAGTCACTGTTACCTATTTAAAATAGTAAATAGTACAACATGTATTTATTTACTTATCTAGCTACGTAGGATTTACATGCCACCTATTTCCCAAAAGAATTTGAGACAGCTTATTCTATTAAATGTAATATAAATTGAGATAATAAAAATGTACTAGTTTTAAGCCCTCCCTCCCTCCTTCCTCACCAAAGAAAAAAGAAGGAAAAAAAGAAATTAACATTACTAAGGAAGAAAAGTGCTAATTAGCTAAATAGTCCACACATATAAAATGTTGGTTTATTCAAAATAATGTTATAATCATGTAAGACAACGTAGTATAAAGAATACTGAACTAGAAATCCAAACATTTGTAGTCTTGACTAGACCTTCAACAAACATTTAGCTTCTCTGAGAAACATTTCCTTTACCTTTTATTGGTTTGTCTTTTCTGTCTTAGCAATGTAGGTATTTCCCAGTTTTATGTCCTTCAGATATGCTTGAGAATGTAAGGTTTGGTTAGAAACACCTGAGTTCACATATCAGCTCTGCTGTATGCTGTGTAGCCACAGGCAAAACATTTAGGCTCTTAGCCTTATTTTTGCATCTCTGAAATAGAGATCATCTTCACAATCCTCTGACTTTGATAATTAAGGAAATGTATGTGTTAATGTCTGGCATGTAAGAAGTGCTAAAAAAATTTCCACTGCAAAAGTTACCTGGTCTCTTGCCTGTCTCATCTGTTTTTATAATTTAACTGTTATCAGTCCTCTATGGATCACTTCCATATTTATAACTGTAGTTCTGACCTCTTTTGTGGATTCCAGAATTTCCAACTTCCTACTTTAGACATCTCCAACAACTGGATATTACTTTGGCATTTTAATCTGAATGAATCCAAAATCAGACCATCATTATATTTCAATATTGAAGTATTCGTCCAACAACTTTCTGCCTCTATTTTCACTCTCTACCACCCCATTTTCCTTATCACTCTTATTTTAGTCTTACTAAGTTCATTTATATCAAATATATAAAAAAAAGTCAACATTTCATAACAAATACCTTTGCAGTGTCTAATTCATCTTTCTGGCCTTATGCTCTGGCCAAAGTGCTTATGAATGCACGCTGCATATTCTATTAGTCTTTAACACCTAGCATAGGGTCTTTATACGGTAGATTCTTAACATAGGTTTCATAGATAATTATACAGATATACCAGAGAAATCTGTGTACATATAGCAGCACCTATTAGAAGGCTCATTTAATGTTTTTCATTTTAATACATATTTTATATCATTGTTTTTCTGATTTATAAAATAATTGTCTAATAGTTTTTTTAAAATCCAAGCAACACAGATATAAATATTACAAAAATGGGAATTCCCCAAAATACCAGAATACATCCCATCCCCTAACCATTGTTAATGGTTTAAAAATATATTCTTAAAGAACCTTTTTTCATGCCTATCATTTGTATAAAAATGTATTTTAAGCAAAAATGGGCTTGAACTGTACACATTGATATTATTTTCAGTTCCCAGTATCTATATGAGAAGCTAACATCTGTCTTTTGGCTACCATTTATAACTCAAGGAGTAGCTAGCTGTGTGGGTTTGGATGAACTATTGATCTAACCTAGTATGACATTTTGAGACTATTTTAACTATCCGGTAAAAGGAAAATGCTTTAGTTAGGTCCAAAAAAAGGTGACGCATATTTTCTGGAGAACAATACAAAGTACAATTTAATGGAATTTCAATTATTAATTTAAGGAAGACTGAATGGCTATTATGGGAAAAGTTACCAAATTGATATCTTATATTTAGCATACATTTATCTCATCGATGATATGCTCAGAAATGGAGGAAATAAGGGGTTTGTGCTTGACAATACTTAATAAAATGTTATTATATTATGCCAATTTTGAGAAGTTATTAACTCAGCATAAAAAGTATGAGGGTGTTAACTTATTCTTTATAATCTTTTATCAAGGACTGATTTTCTTCAACGCGAGTTTTGCTTACTGCTCTATAGTCCGATCAAGAAGAAAGTAAGAGTACTTGAAGTACCATAAGATGTGAACCAAGTACAAAATAGACGTGGTTATAAATTATCAAGTAAGGAGTCTGATTCCATAAAGCCATAGTCGCCTTACTTTATATTTACATGGTATAGTTTACTGAATAACATTCATTTAAATTTGATATTTCAGTCGAGCTATAAAATAATATTAGATTAGAAAAAGAATGAGACATATCTGCATTTATGAAAGATTTCTGAGATAATGTGACAAATCAAGAAGTTTCCTCATTAAATAAAACTGGAATATTAGTACCTCAGGTTTATATAAGAATTGAATGAGAGTACATTTTATGTGTTTATTACCAGTTTTTATTATATAGTAGGTCCTCAATAAATGTTAGTTATCACTTCTACCAGTTTTTCACTACTAAAAAGGTGCAATCGTTGAGACAGATTATACACATTTTTGGGCTGTGGGGTACAAAGTGGCTGTACAGGAAAGTTTTATCTACCGTCAGATTATGAGATTGCCTTTTATTCCAAATCCATTTCAATTTGAATATTATTATTATAACTTTTACCAATACTGTTTTATTTTCATTTCTATCATTTACATTAGGAAATCATAAATTTTGAAGTGAAATTAAATGAGTGAAAGACTAAGGTCTTTAAAAATCTTGGCAAGTGCTTAGAAGTTCCCTTCAGACTCATTATAATGGGCTGAAATGGAAATTTACCAAAATATCTTCCACTAATTAACGATTAGTAATTGTAGGTGAGCGTGCCTAGGACTATTACACATATTTGTAATACTATGGTGAAATATATACTGGATAATAATTTTTAGTAGGTCTTTCAGAAGAAGGGAGTACTTGTATTGAAAGACCCCTTTTCCCTTATGCACCTATGTTTCTCCTCTGCTCCTCCAGAAGTGTTTTTCCAGTTAGCAGTAACATTGTTAACTTTCTGGATCACTTACTATGTGCCAGGTAGTATGTCAAGTGATTTACATGCATTATTTTATTTCATTCTCATTACCACTTATGCAGTGGGCTACTTTCTTTACTCTTCCATTTCTTTAAATCAGCAACTTTCAAACTGCTTTGATTTGGTGACCCATCATTAGAAAGACATGTTACCTAGACTCTCAAAGCAGTGTGCAGTGTAGCCTTACAGTTCTATTCTCTCCATCCCTCTCAGTATTGATCTCAACCCACTAAATTTATTTTACAATCTACTAATCAGTCACCGTTCACAGATTTTAAATAAAGCACTGCCTTAAGCGACAGTTCTAAAGCACTCATTATAACCTTTCCCATTTGGTTACCATTTCATTCTGGACACATTCTTCCCCAGAGATAATGACTTTCAGCTTCAGTTTTGGTAGTTTCATGAAAGACAGTGTACTTTCACAGAGGCAGGTGAACCAAACAGTGCCCAATCCAGAGCCAGAAATGCCATGTCTAGTTAGGAGTGTGTATATTCACTTTTAGAGTTCTAGGAATGTTGTTTCTTGATGGTCTTTGGTCACCTTCTAGCATAAGACAGCAACATTTCTATAGATTACTCATATTCATTAAAATCTATGACCTTAGCTAAAATTATAAGTCTGTTTCTACCAAAGTCTTCTGTTCTTCAAAATCTTCGATCACATGAAATTGTCACAGTTCAGCAGTATGGTGTAAATATTTGTCAGTAGCCAAATACTTAATTCATAGTTAAAGCACCAAGTTTTGAGTTGACATCAGAGTGTTTAGATGCCTTTGTTATATCAACTGAGAAAAATATTATGGTTAGATTTATTAATCTTCCAATTCACACGTGGTAACTAAATATGTAAATCTTTTTAGGCTAAAAAAAACTCCAGCCTAGGGTTGGGTCTACTTTACGTGTTACTCATCTGAAATTTAGGAAAATAGAATAAAGTCAAATAGCCCACAAGAGAATCCCCTAGCATATTGTTCTTTATGGGTTTCTATCCTCTGAATTAAATACTTAAACACGGTCACTTGTTACTTAATCTGCTTGAATGAATATGGCAATTTACATGTACAGTAGTGAGTCATATATGAATAACAAGAGGTTTTGTGCTGTTCTATCCATAATTTGCATTCAATGATTTTTTTCCCCATCAATTACTAATCATAAAATGGAACTTTCTTATTAACCTAAACTTAGAAAAACGGTATTGTTTTGATGACTCTGTCAGCTTTTAAATTCTAACTGAGTTTTTAAAGTGCTTGATGCAACTGTTAAATATGCAGTGCTTCTTTAAACTTCTTTAGTAATTATTAAATAATCAAATTAATTACTTCAAAGTATAAAGTCCATCGTGGAGCAAAAGGAAAAATAGAGGATAGCCAGTAGTAATTATATCTTTCCTATACTATTTCTTGTGCCTTTTCCCTATAGTGGGCTTCTACTAGCAAGTTTTGTGTCAGTCATTCATCAGAGGAAAACAGTGTTTTTTCCTTAGCCAGCTATAGAAAAGAATGTACATATAAAAGTCATTAAAGGAATAAAAAGAAAAAGAAATGATTACTGTTGATAAAAACACAGGATAGTTGTTATCTTTAGAAGGAGCTAGATTGCTAGAGTGGTTCCATGGATGCTTACTTTTTAACTGTTAAACCATACATGTATGTTTTAGGAACTTTTGTCAGTATATCATATTTATAATAAAAGTGAAGAAAAAGAAAGTTCTTAATTTTAACTACTTATATACTTCTACTTTTTTTAAATATATTTTTATTTTTTAATTTTTATTTATTTATTTATTTTTGTCTGTGTTGGGTCTTCGTTTCTGTGCGAGGGCTTTCTCTAGTTGCGGCAAGCGGGGGCCACTCTTCATCGCGGTGCGCGGGCCTCTCACTATCGCGGCCTCTCTTGTTGCGGAGCACAGGCTCCAGACGCACAGGCTCAGTAATTGTGGCTCACGGGCTTAGTTGCTCCGCGGCATGTGGGATCTTCCCAGACCAGGGCTCGAACCCGTGTCCCCTGCATTGGCAGGCAGATTCCCAGCCACTGCGCCACCAGGAAAGCCCTATACTTCTACTTTTTTAATGAAAAAACTTAAATTGTAAAGTTGCATTAAGATGTAGGAGTAAGGGGAGTTATTATTATTATATCATTACACTGTTTTGAAGTTTTTAATTCAAAAAACTTAGAGGTTCTCTTAAAAGTTAATGACTAGCAGGTATAACCTCAAAGAGAAAACATTTAAACTGTTTAAACTAAAAATTACAATTCAGTTTTCTATTTTAGCACTATGTCTTAGATAATTGATGTAGAGCAGACTTCTTTTGTTTGCCGTTTATTTTATGAAGCTATTTAATAAGACAAATCTTTTAATAATGTGCACATTATTTACTAGAAAGGCAAGTTGAAGCTAAATTTTTATGTATTTATGATGTGGCAAAGAAAATAGTGCTTGTCAAAATTGAGTATCCCTGTCCGGTAATATAGCCTACTAGTTACACAGACTCTTGAGCCAGATTGCTTGGGTTCTAATCTTTGCTCCACAAATTACTTGAAACTTCATGTAAATTAATTTCCTCATCAGTAAAATGCAGAAAATAATAGTACCTACTTTAGTTGGTTGTTGTGAGGACTAAATGAGTTATTGTATACAAAGCACTTTGCAGTGTGTAACATACAGTAAGTAGTATATGCATGATGGCTATTATTGTTATATAGCTTGAGCAAACAAGAAAAGCAGAAAATTTTATTTTTTAAGCACTTTCCTAGTAGTAATATATTTGACATATTGTTACAAATAATTGTCTGTTTTTTGTTGCAGTGTTTGGGAAATGGGAAGTAATGACAGCTGGCACCTGAACTAAGTACTTTCATAGGCAACACCATTCCAGAACTTCAGGATGAATGGGGATATGCCCCATGTCCCCATCACTACTCTTGCGGGGATTGCTAGTCTCACAGACCGTAAGTTTGGTTATTTTATCTAATTTATGTTCTACTCTGACATTGATTTTTAAAGAGACTATAACATTAATTATTTGCAGCGTCATAAATAACAAAATGTGTAAAGATTTTAGATTTTGAATGACACACAACATTATTTTCTTTGGTTTATTGGCATAAATGTGAAAGTAACAGAATTAGTGTAGTCAACTAATAATAGATAAGACCTTAATTTCTGTTTCATGCTAAGGACCCATTAAGAAATGGTAGTGTGTGTTTGTTTAAAGGGCTTATATGATAAAGGGATAAATGCAAAAGTAAGGATCAAAGAAGTTGGAACAAAGCATTAAGACAAATCAAAACCAAAGAAGCATGGGTTTGCATATAGGAACTATTACAGACTTTTAAAAAAGCGTTTATGGAAATGGTAACTGAAACTGCCCTTCAAAGAAGAAAATTTGATAGCCCAACATAATCTGATTTCTTAGTGACGTTTATTTTGGATGTCATGTTTAGTAATCTTTTGGAGTTTGTCATAGATGTCAAGAGCCTATTTTACCGTGAACACTTAAGTTTAAGAACATCTTCATTCTCTTGAGATTTAATTAGTGTAGCATAATATTTTAGGGACTCATTCTTTTGGTAGGCAACTCTAATACTTAGTCCCTGGGTAATGGTGCAAAAAGCTCCTCACAATGTTAGTCCTTATCCTACCTGAATAAAGGGAAAAAGAGATATGAGAGGGGAGGGTAGACCGTGAGGAGATGACATACTTTTCTTTGTATAGCAAGCATTATGCAAGATATGGGGCTTCATAAAAGGAACCATAAGAAAATAACTTCAAGAAATGTTTTCATCTGTTTTCCCTCAAATACTATTTTTTTCTGTTATTAATGTCCAGCTGGTTTAAGTGGGGGTAAAATAGATAACAGCCTACAGCTTTGCAGCAGGGCTAGTTTATAAAATCTGACATAACAAGAAAGTAGCCAGTAGGGTTAGAATAACGCAGGTAAGAAAGCTTTTGAAACAGTCTTTAGTTTTGGTTATCACTTTGTTATAAGTAAGCCATAAATTCATATAATATGTAGGAGTACAGAATCAAATATACTACCAGGAATTTCTTTGGGGGGGGGTGGTCTGCCCATTATCTCAGCTGTACCTCATTTTAAAAATTTGCCCAATAAGCCCTACTTATTAAGTAATAATTTGTTTCCAGTGTTTTTATTAATAAAAACCCTGTTATTACCCATTGTGGCTGAGTGGCATGATAGTTATACTATATAGGTGATTAGAAATTAAACCAAAAACAAAGACACTGTAGTTAACTTTCTTAACTTTTAGTTTAGACAAATGAACAAATTTCATTTATATGAAGACATTGAATAACTGAATTTAGACTACTGTAAAACATTTATGCCCTTTTGTTTGCTGTCAGAATAAAATGAAGAGAGACTATTTAGTAATTTATAACTTAAAGCAAAATTCCTTAGATATTTTTCTTCCTTCAGAATCCTATTCTGTGGACGTTGTTCTCCTACCAAAGTGAGCTCTTTATTTTTGTATTTATTTAAGCTTTTAAAAACACACATTACTTGTCTATCTGGTAAAGAGTCAGGTATTGTTACTTGGTTTATTTATTTGATTCTGATAAATCTTATAACAGAAATAATTAATATAGTCTCAATTCTTGGAAATTAGTTTTTAACCCTAGTTTTTTTATTCATTTATTAAATTAATAAAGATTTAAGACATGAAAAGTTAGCACAGAGTTTTATTCTTAGAGAGTAGTATAATCTATTATGGTCCAAGGGACGTGTGGGGAGTTTTAATAGAGTTGTTTGGGGTTTGTTGGGGGAGAGACGGAATACCTTTTTATAAATTTGTCACATTTATATTTATAGCTTATTTTTAATCCCCAAATACATTTAAACACTAAAGAGATTTCTTTCTGTCACTCAGTTTCTAATAATCTGATTTTATTCCCAATAGTCCTGAACCAGCTGCCTCTTCCATCCCCTTTACCTGCTACAACTACAAAGAGCCTTCTCTTTAATGCACGAATAGCAGAAGAGGTGAACTGCCTTTTGGCCTGTAGGGATGATAATTTGGTTTCACAGCTTGTGCATAGCCTCAACCAGGTATCAACAGATCACATGTAAGTACAATCTAAAATAAAATGAAAAGTTTTGGTCTTACTAATAGAATCAGTATTCCTGGTTTTACTTTTATTTCAAAAAATCTTTAATACATAGTTTATTTTAAATTACTTGAATATCCAAGTGAGAATAGCCTTACTGTGATGAGATATTAATGAGATTTAAATAGGGCATAGTTATTTTGAGACAGTAGTTCTGACCCATGTGATTCTATGAGGATCTTTTTGATTCTTATAATAATCTTGGGATTCATCAAGACAGATCTGTGCAGAGGTCTAAAGTTGCTCATGAAGTTAGCTCCCTTTTTCCTGGAATTGCTGGAGTCGTTAGAATTCCCAGGCACTAGGGACTTTAATGCTGGCTTTATTTGGAGCAGGCTTATATGCTTTTCGTGTAAAGTATAACAAGAACTCAAAGATTAACTTCAAGGAAGGCTACTACAGAATTTGGGACTAATTTTTTTCCAGGATTTATAGTACAATCTGAACATAGGTGTGTATTTTCACACAATAGACTTTTAAAATAATATGCACTTAAATTACGTAGCTTATTTACAGAACTTTTGCATGAGTATACTTTTTAAAATTTACTTTTTACTACAAAAGCAGTATATACTTATAATATCTGAACACAAAAATGTAAAAAAGTTCACAACCCACTACTCAGCGGTACTCATGTGTCCTTCCATTCTTTTACTGTTGTTTAACTTAAAGTTCATTATTTAGCAGAATGAGGATAAAGCACATTATAATGGAGAGGTCTCTGCCATTAGCTGTAGCACATACTTTAGGGCCATTTTTAAACCTGATGAATTTAGGTGAAATACTAAATGTGAATTTTCTGATGGAGAAACTGAGAAATGATTGGTTATGTCACTCCAGAAATTCAACAATGTCTAAATATTATATCACTTCTTATACATGTACATCCTTAATCAAAAGTTTTCACCACATATTTAAAGAGATAAGGGAAATAGCACATGTATAGTTATGATTTATTATATGGAGAGCTGCTTTAAGATTGCCCCCAGAAATTAATTTTATCATTGGATACCATCTTTATGAATCTTACTAGATTTAATGAGTGGAACAGTGACGTGTAGAATATAAGACTTAAAATGCTGCCTATATTTAATTTTTTTATCCTTTACCTTCCATAGTTGTGAACCTAATTTGCTACTTACTAATTGCAGCTATTCTTAACCACTTGCTTGGGTTTTTTCCCCTGATGGCTTTATTTGAGAAGAGAATAAAGAGGGGAAAATTATGTAACCTTGGGTCTTGTCTTAACCAACATGGCAACATTATTTCATTCAGAGGACATTCTCAAAAAGACAGATCCACTCACATTCAGATGTAAGGGAGAAAATATATTCCAAGCCCAAATATCAACTTCTGTGCATAATTATCACCTCTACCCTTCCATTATTTTGAATAGTTTAGAATAGACACTATTTTCTCCTTTGAAACTAATATGAACATTCTTAAATAAACTTATAGTTCCATAAAATAATGTTTGGGTTTTTGTTTTTTTTTTCTGTTTAAAGTAAAATGGGGTGGGGGAAAAGAAGTCCGTAGAAGAATTCCTCTCTGTCATTTTTTTGATAATTCTATTTCTTCTAGGATTAGCGTCTTCAAAAATCCACGAAACTGTTAGACATGCTTGTGTAATTTATTTTTATACCATAAGTCTTCTTGATTTTCTGCCTCAGCGTTGTCTGAATTTCACTGGCGAATTCTTAATCATCCATCACTGTTTTAATGTTTTGTATTTATTTTTTCAATGCCAGAGAGTTGAAAGATAACCTTGGCAGTGATGATCCAGAAGGCGACATACCAGTCTTGTTGCAGGCCATCCTGGCGAGGAGTCCTAACGTTTTCAGGGAGAAAAGTATGCAGAACAGATATGTACAAAGTGGTGAGGTTTTTAATAATTGAATTTCATAGTATATATTTCTTTAATGTGTCCCGTATTAGAACTTGTTTCACATGTAATTAAGTTCAGGTGTGTCCTTTAACAAGCTAGCTTGTCATCTGTTAATGCCGTGTTGATACCTTGAATGAAGCCAAGAATGAAAAGGAAACTAAATGGATGTTAACATTCTTGCAGTTTAATATGTAGCTAAATTCCTTGGGAATTAGGCAAAGCTTAATATGTAGTTTGCTAGATATTTCAGACTTTATTAGTTCAGTCAATGAAAGAGCTTTAGGAATTTTTTTTATTTAAAAAAATCATAGAATAAATATGAAAGGAGTCTTTTCATTAATCAAATAATAAATAAAAATATCTGCAGAGCTTCTCAACATGTAGTACATGTATAAATAATTATACCAGGTATTAGTTTTAGTATCGATGGTGATTATATTCATGCTTATGTAGTAATTGGTTTAACGCTTCTGTTGCCTTAGCAATAGAAAAAGGTTTATAATAAGTATTACTATTAAGGAAAATTCTATTTATAGTAAGCATTAGAAAACCCATAAAAATGTGATATCCAACACAGATATGATTTTTCTGTAGTCAAGAAGAACCTTTAAGTTAGGAAGATTGTTCTGGTCTGAAGCTTACTGAATCTGGCAAGCCCAAGTACTTGCTTCCCTCTCGAGATTAAAACAGTCAGAAGGGAATAGTTTAGAGAACCCGGGAAGGTCTAGTTTATTTAATTGGTTACTTGTATTCAAGAATATTGCCACATTTATTGACAGTACCTCCATGAAGCTTGCCATTCCATTTCTTAGTTTTGTTTTTTAATAGTATTACTTTGTTGATTCTTTACATTTGTGTGTAAGTTGTGTTTTTAAAGCAATTGCATGGTTACTATCCATTTCCCAAAGTGAATCCAGGGAAATTTCCTTTCAGGAAATCAAAGGTAGGTATGCAGGGCAAGACTGTATCTTCATCAGAACTAATAAGCTAGGTGGCAGTAGTAGGAGACAGATAGGAATGGTGAAAGGACAGCTAGAATTACACATACTCTGGAAGAGTGTTGGAATGAAAGAAAATATGGAGAGATTGTTGATTGGAAGAAAGGCTATAGGCATACCTCGTTTTATTGCACTTCGCTTTATTGCGCTTCTCAGATATTGCCTGTTTTACAAATTGAATGTTTGTGGCAACCGCGCATTGAACAAGTCTGTCAGTGCCATTTTTCCAGCAGCATTTTACTTTGTGTCTCTGTCACGTTTTGTTAATTATCGCAGTTTTAATTTTTTATTATTATTGTATGTGTTCTGGTGATCTCTGATCGGTGATTTTTGAAGTTACTGTTGTAATTGTTTGTGGGCACCAGGAACCGCACCCATGTAAGACAGTGAACTAATCAATAAATGTATGTTTTGGCAGGACTGGCAGTTCCCCTCTCCTTGGGCCTCCCTATTTTCTGAGACACAACAATATTGAAATGAGGCCAATTAATAACTCTACAATGGCCTCTTAAGTGTTCAAGTGAAAAGAACAGTCACATGTCTTTCACTTTAATCAAAAGCTAGAAATGCTTAAGCTTAGTGAGGAAGCCGTGTCAAAAGCCAAGATAGGCCAAAAGCTAGGCTTCTTGTCCCATACAGCCACCTAGCAAAGGAAAAATTCTTGAAATGAAAAGTGCTATACCCCAGTGAACACTTGAATGTTAAGAAAGCTAAATAACCTTATTGCTGATATGGAGAAAGTTTTAGTGGTCTGGGTAGAGGATCAAACCAGTCAGAGCATTCCCTTAAGCCAAAGCCTAATCCAGAGCAAGGCCCTAACTCTCTTCAATTCTCCGAAGGCTGAGAGAGGTGAGAAAGCTGCAGAAGAAAAATTTGAAGCTAGCAGAGATTGGTTTATGAGATTTAAGGAAAGAAGCTATCTCCATAACATAAAAGTACAAGGCGAAGCTGCAAGTGCTGATGTAGAAATTGCAGCAAGTTATCCAGAAGATCTAACTAAAATGATTAATGAAGGTGGCTGTGCTAAACAAAAGATGCTCAGTGTAGACAAAACAGTCTTCTATTGGAAGAAGATGCCACCTAGGACTTTCATGGCTGGAGAGGAGAGTCAATGCCTGGCTTCAAAGCTTCAAAGGACAGGCTGGCTCTCTTGCTAGGAACTAATACAGGTGGTGAATTTAGGTTGAAGCCAGTGCTCATTGAGCATTCTGAAAATCCTAGGGCCTTTAAGAGTTATGCAAAATCAACTCTGCCTGTACTCTATAAATGGAATAACAAACCTGGATGACAAACATGTTTGTTTATAACATGGTTTATTGAATACTTTAAGCCCACTGTTGAGACCTACTTCTCAGAAAAAAAGATTCCTTTCAAAATATTACTGCTCATTGACAGCACATCTGGTCATCCAGGAGCTCTGATGGAGATGTACAACAAAACTAATGTTGTTTTCATGCCTGCTAACACAACATCCATTCTGCAGCCCATGGATCAAGGAGTCATCTCAGCATTCGAGTCTTATTATTTTAAGAAATACATTTCATGAGACTCTAGCTTCCATAGATAGTAACTCCTCTGATGGATCTGGACAAAGCAAATTGAAAACTTTCTGAAATGTTTCACCATTCTAGATGCCATTAAGAACATTCATGATTCATGGGAAGAGGTCAAAATAAACAACATTCACAAGAGTTGGAAGAAGTTGATTCCAGTTCTCATGGATGACTTGTAAGGGGTACAAGACTCCAGTGGAGGAAGTAACTGCAGATGTGGTAGAAATAGCAAGAGAGCTAGAATTAGAAGTAAAGCCTGAAGATGTGACTTAATTGCTGAAATCTCGTGATTAAAATTTAATGGATGAGGAGTTGCTTCTTGTGGATGAGCAAAGAAAGTGGTTTCTTGAAGTGGAATCTACTTGTGGCTGAGATGCTATGAAGATTGTTAAAATGGCAACAAAGGATTTAGAATATTACATAAGCTTTAGTTGACGAAGTAGCAGCAGAGTTTGCGAGAATTGACTCCAATTTTGAAAGAAGTTTTACTGTGGGTAAAATGGTGTCAAACAGCATTGCATCCCACAGAGATACCATTCATGAAAGGAAAGAGTCAATCAACGCAGCAAACTTCATTGTTAATGCAACAAACTTCAGTGTTGTGTTATTTTAAGAAATTGCCAGAGCCACCTCAACCTTCAGCAACCACCATCCTGATCAGTCATCAGCCACCAACATTGAGCAAGACCCTCCACCAGCAAAAAGATTACAACCTCACTGAGGGCTCAAACAATGGTTAGCATTTTTTAGCAATAAAGTATTTTTAAATTAAGGTATGTACATTGTTTTTTTAGACATAATGCTATTGTACACTTAATGGACTACAGTATAGTGTAAACATAACTTTTATATGCACTGGGAAACCACAGAAAATTCATGTAACTCCCTTTATTGCGATATTTGCTTTACTGCGGTGGTCTGGAACCGTATCTGCAATATCTCCGAGGTATGCCTGTAATAGGAAATAGGATAAGGGCATTAAGTATAGGATAACGTAAATAAATGTAAGACTGAATAAAGGAAGTCTTCCAAGGCTATTTATACTACATTTTTATAAGTTATATCTCTAATAAGAAACTTTGAGTATTCACCTTTCAGTCCCATATTTTGTGGTTTTTACTATATATGCTTATTTTTTAGTCTGAAACATTGTTTCATTTCTCCATATCCTACTTTGTAAAAACAAACTAGCATTTAAAAATTGATTCATTGCATGTTGTGATTTTTTTTTTCTAAGCATTTTCCATTTGGCTTTAAAATTTTAAAAGGTGATTTTTGGTTGTTAAATATAAATGTGAGTCACACTTTTGGAGAAAATTTAATAATGTGCAAATCACTTCGTTCATAGTTCTTTGGATCTCTGAGAGAATCGGAAAGGACTACTAGTATTTTATTTGCCCCTTTTATTTATAAAGCCACTGCCTCCAAACTAGTAATTCCAGCTTGTCACAGTGATGACTGTTAATTCAGGAGAAAATACTTTTTAATTCCCATCTCATGGAGTCTTGCCCCCTTTCTCTCAAAAAAAAAGAAAAAAATCAGCAACAGTAGTTATAGTAATTAAATTATTAAGCCATGGACTATATGATTTAGTACTGAATTTGAGTTGGAAGAGAAAATCCGTAAATTGAAATTTAGACTACATAGAAAACACGCTATTAGTGTTAGACTTTAAGGTGCTCTCATCTCATTCAGCCACTGTTGTAGAGCTGGAATCCTTTCTGTAGTTCCTGGCAGATGAACATGTAACTTCTGTTTGAATGTTTCTGGTGAAAGGCACTTTTCATATCAACAGCAGGAAATGAAATTTGGGGAAATAATGTGATACTTGAAACTCCCAGAAAGATTGGCTGTACATATCATAAGAAAGGTCAGAGTTAATCATAGATTTTTGTCTTTGATTTTAGAGTGTCTAAATAGCTGAATTTTTCTGCATCTCCTATATAACAAAACGCCACTTATGCAACAGTTGAAGGAACAATGTCTAACTTGAAAAGAAATGTGAGAATCTGAAAGCTCTTCTCACACTTTCATTCATTAAACAAATATTCATTTAATCCTATTTTATGGCAAGAATTACTGTGGAAGAAAGAACAGGAGCATTCTGTTGTTCGTTAACAGACTTTCAGATGGTAATTTCAATACCTCAGACTTTGGGCCCCTAAGTAAAGTACTTTTTAAAACTTAGGTCCGAATCACAATGAAATAAATAGAGTTGTAAAATTAAGCTCCTAAGGTGGGAGATGTATGTAATAAAGTATTCCATGTAATAGGAAAACCATCCAAAAGCCTGTTGTAGACAGAAGTGTGTAGTATTTGGAGAGAGGTTAGATAAAGCAACTTCTGAAAGTTCTTTTCTTTTTTTTTCTTTTTTTTTTTTTTTTTAAATTAATTAATTTATTTATTTAGTTTTGGCTTGTTGGGTCTTTGTTTCTGTGCGAGGGCTTTCTTTAGTTGTGGCAAGCGGGGGCCACTCTTCATCGCGGTGCGCGGGCCTCTCACTATCGCGGCCTCTCTTGTTGCGGAGCACAGGCTCCAGACGCGCAGGCTCAGTAGTTGTGGCTCACGGGCCTAGTTGCTCCGCGGCATGTGGGATCTTCCCAGACCAGGGCTCGAACCCGTGTCCCCTGCATTGGCAGGCAGATTCTCAACCGCTGCGCCACCAGGGAAGCCCTGAAAGTTCTTTTCAATTCTAAGGCTAAATGATAGGACAATAAGTAAGCAAGTAAATTTAAAAACAAAAAATTATATCTCTATCTCTGTCCCTGGATTAGTTATATGCTAAAAGGATGTTTTGGTAAAATTGGTTGTACTTGAAATTTATAGTTTCTATATTTTGCTCTTCAAAATTAACATGTTGGTCAAAAAGAAAAGAACAAAGAACTTTTGAATGTTTGTGAAAGAATGATTGATTTAAATCACTTAAAGAATGCTTTACCATTGGAAGAAAATAACATGTTTTACCATTTTTGTATGTTGTGTAGGAATGATGATGTCTCAGTATAAACTTTCTCAGAATTCCATGCACAGTAGTCCTGCATCTTCCAATTATCAACAAACCACTATCTCACATAGCCCCTCCAGGTAATGTATATATCATTTTATTAAGTACTGTTTTCTGTAGTGAATATGCTTGTGAATATACAGTGTATACATACATTTAGGTAATGGTGAATTACGTGTAGTTAAAAAGTTTAGATGCTTAGCCTTAAATAGTAACCCACATGAATATTTGCCTTAAAATGTTATATGTGGAAATGCTCTAATATACTAATTTAAATAAATAGTAACTTAATTTCATACAAACAAAAGAATGTGTTAAAATAACCAGCGTGTTTGAGATAAATAAGAAAATCCATTGAGTAGAATTTAGGGAGCATGTAAAATAAATGAATTACTCCAGTTTTTACAAACTGCTTAGTATAACTCTTAGATTATGAATTGTAAATGATTTTTGTACGTTATTTATTTTTCAGAATTTTTCTGTGTACATTTATTTTATACAAATTAGAGTTTGGAGAATTTTATGACGGTGAAATATCAAGGAATCTCATATTTATTTCATTTCCTGATATTGTTTATTTGGATTTTGGGTTTTAGCCGGTTTGTGCCACCACAGACAAGCTCTGGGAACAGATTTATGCCACAACAAAACAGCCCAGTGCCTAGTCCATATGCCCCACAAAGCCCTGCAGGATACATGCCATATTCCCATCCTTCAAGTTATACAACACATCCACAAATGCAGCAAGGTAAGAAAGTTGCTTGTTTATTTACAGGGGATGCCTCTAGTTCCCAGCAAATTCATTTTTTTCTTTTTATAAATTTTAAAACACAAATACTAAACTGTATACTTTTTTGTCAATGAACATTTCTTTTAAGCTGTGGCTTATATTATTAAAAATATGTTATATTTATTACTTGGGAAGTCATTTGGGAGATAAAAATATCAGTGTAATTTGACTCTTTGGATTACCTTATTATATTATACAACTGAATATATCTAGTTATGAAATTAGGAACCGCTTTATTTAATTGGGCTTCTTACAGTAGCACTAAGTCAAAGAAGAATTACGTTTTAATTAGTAAAGTATATGTAGTGTGAAAATTTTAATATCAAGTAGATACAGTACTGGTAGAGGAAAATTAATATTCTTGGATTCAAAATTTTCTGGGATTAGATTACTAGTTCTCATTTGAAGTCAATTGTTGATAATATGTCTTTTTAAGATCATACTGCGTTGGGATCTATGTCATGGCTATTAAATAATGTATTTACTAGTATATTGTACTTTTTTAGAGAAATTTTGAAAAGTACAAAAGGTAAATATAACAGATATCTGTGTTTTTGTCCCTCATAATTAACAGCAAATTTTTAACATTCACAGTCAGTCATTAGTTCCTGTTTGTATTCTTGGTTTTTTATTATGCATGGATCAAAACATGCTTCATTTATAAACTTTTATCTTACAAACTTTTAACTTAATGTCATCTATTAAAACAGCCAACTTCTGGTTTTCCAAAGCTAGATAATGAAATGGTAGGTTGAGCCTATTTTATACAGTAAGTCAAGGAAAAACCTGGAGACAAACCACACCTTTGGAATAGACACGTCCAAAATTATAGAATTTAGTGTGAGTGCTGAACAGAAGTATGTGTGTATATGGGCTCTTGATACTTGTGAAATATTACTCTTCTACTCTGGTATGCCAAAGTTATGTGAAACATTTTAAATGTAATTAATAAGAGGGAAAATATTGAAAGGACACATTTGCTTCATACGGAAATATCCACATAAATATGTGTAGAAAAAAAACATAAATTCTTACTTTAAACACTGTTGTTGTTTTATAACAAGATAAACCCAGCTTTTTCAAAAGAATAAGTTGAAATCACAAAATCAAAAGAAAAATGTAGTTTGAGGGCCTATTCAGTAATGAATCATTTCTTAGAAATTCTCAGATACTTGAGAGACCAAAAATAATACTAAGGATTAGCCCCACACAGATACCAAAATTATTATAAATAAGAAAATTTAATATGGTAAGGAACAAATAGATTGGTAAATGGGACAGAAATGGTTCCAGAAATAAGGCAGATGTCTGTGGGAATTCAGAGTTTGTGAAAGGTAATATTTAAAAAACACTTTATATTATAAAAATTTTAACCATGCAGAAAAGTTGAAAGAATAGCACAGTGAACCATTTCACCAACAGGCATTCTGCCTCTCTGTCCTTAAATACATCTGCTAGGAAGTCAATTCTCCTTTATAAACACCAAGTGTAATAATTTACCCCTAAAAAAATTACGAACATTTCTGTAGTATCATCTGATACCATCTACATTGTTTTCACCAGTTGCCTCAAATATGTCTTTTATAACCTTTTTTCCCCCACATATGATCTAATCTAGTTTCTCACACATTGCATTTGGTTTTTACATCTCTTTTGATTCTTTTAATCTAAACAGTCCCATACCCTTTCCCCATGACGGTAATTTTTGTTTTTTTGAGGAGTCTGTGCTACTTTTGTTGTAGAATATCCCATATTCTAGACTTCACTGTTTCCTCATTGTGTTGTTTAATTTGCTTATATACTTCCTGTATTTCCTACCAACTGGAAGTTATTTTAAAGGCTCTGTTAGTTTCTAATTGTATATTTTTGGCAAGGGTGCTAAATAAGTAATGTTGTACACTTGATATTGCATCACATCAGAGGGCATATAATGGCAAGTGGCTTCATTATTAGTGACATTTAGGTGATGACTACTCCATGTCTTCTTTTATAAGGAACATAATATTTCTTTGCAATCAGTGAGCAATCTGTCAGGTGATATTTTGAGATCATGTAACTGTCCTATTTCCTATTAATCTTTATCCTAAAGGGTTTACCATCCAATAATGATTCTCTTTTCATCAGTTTTTACACTGGTCATTGGAAAATGGTGATTTTCCAATTTTGTCATTCTAAAGGTGGTACTTTGAATCAGTGTGTAATAATGGATTGTTTAATAAATCATGTTGGATTGGTTGGCTAGGCATTTTGAAATTTTATTTGGATTCCTAGATCATCTAGAGCAAAAATGTTCTAGATGGATGAACTATTTACGTTTGTATTTTAAGTCATAAAATTATAAGAAGAAGGGGCTTCCCTGGTGGCGCAGTGGTTAAGAATCTGCCTGCCAATGCAGGGGACACGGGTTTGAGCCCTGGTCCGGGAAGATCCCACATGCCGCGGAGCAACTAAGCCTGAGCGCCGCAACTACTGAGTCTGCGCTCTAGAGCCCGCGAGCCACAACTGCTGAGCCCGTGTGCCACAGCTACTGAGCCTGCGCTCTAGAGCCCGTGCTCTGCAACAAGAGAAGCCACCGCAATGAGAAGCCTGCGCACCGCAGCGAAGAGTAGCCCTCACTCTCTGCAGCTAGAGAAAGCCCGCACACAGCAAGGAAGACCCAATGCAGCCAAAAATAAATTAATTAATTTAAAAAGAAATTGTAAGAAGAAAACATGGGGTGAATTTTGGGTACCTTAGGGTCGAGAAGGCCTTGTTTCTAAGCAGGACTGGATTCTAGATATGGAAAAAAAACCAGATTAATTATAAATTTCTGTGTAATAGGAGAGAAGAAATAAGGACAAGTAAATTTAGGGAAAAAAATTTTTCAATATTTATTACAAAGTATTCATTTTAAATATAGCAAGATCTTATGCAGGTTGATAAGAATAAGACAAAAATAGACTACAGAATTAAACAGTTTACTGAAAAAGAAAAGCAAAGTGGATACGGAAAGATTTAATACATATACGAAAGTACCGTCAACCTGGCTCACAGTTAAAGGGATGCAAATCAAAATTAAATTGAAATAAAATTTTATATCTATCAGATTAGTAACATTTTATAGTGTGCAGGGAAATTTGAACTTCATACAGTCTTCATAGGGACATAAATTGATACAACCATTTTAGAGAGCAGTTTGACAATATCTATTCCAGTTTAAAATACATATACCTCCTTCAGTTGTTAAAAATCTATTTCCCTTATAAGTAGGGGTGGGGATAAAAATGCTCAGGCAGTTTTATCTCAAGTTCTAGCAAGCATTCGTGGGAAAGATATTCTGTTCTTACATGGATTAAAGACTAAGTGTGAAAAAGCAAAACTATGAAACTTTTGAAAGAAAATATCAGACAGTAATTTTTATGATTTTGTGTTAAGTAGGGAATCTGAATGTCCAATACACATGAAAAGATGCTTGGTTTCACTGTTAATTAAGGAAGGAAATGCTAATTAAAGTGGCTGTCAGAGACATTTCCCATCTTCAAATTGACGAAAATCATTGGCAAGGATATAGAGCAGTATGAACACTTATCTACTACCAGTAGAGCGGACATAAATAATTTGGAAAGCTATTTGTTAATATTTAGTAAAGTTTAAAAACAGGAATATCCAGCAATTTCACTCCTAGACACGTTTGTAAAAAAAGTCATATACAAGAATATACATTACAGCATTGTTTATGATGGCAAAAATACTCAAGCAATCTAAACTACTAACAAGGGACTTCCCTGGTGGCACAGTGGTTAGGACTCCACACTCCCAATGCCGGGGGCCTGGGTTCAATCCCTGGTCCAGGAACTAGATCCCACATGCATGCCACAACTAAGAGTTGGCGTGCTGCAACTAAGAGTTTGCATGCCACAACTAAGGAGCCAGCAAGCCTCAACTAAGGATCCCGCCTGCTGCAACTAAGACCTGGCGCAAACAAACAAATAAATAAATATTTTTTTAAAATAAAAAAATAAACTACTAACACAAGGATGGATAAAGTATGTACATTATGCAGCAGAATATATGTAATTATTCAAAGTAAATGAATTTAAAACTACATATATAAAAATGGATACATTTCAATACAATATTGAATTAAAAAGCAAGTTATAGAAGGATATATACAATACATATACCAATACCATTTATACAAAGTCATAATGTGCAAAATAGTGCTATGTGTTATTTAAGAATATATTCATTTATAGCAAAGGTAAAAAGGTATTCATAGGTAGAGTGAACTCTAAATTCATTATAGTGGTTACTTGTAGGGAATAAGGGGAAGGAAGTAGAGGAGAGGAATATGCAGATATACGGAGAGCTTCAGCCATATGTAATGTCTTATTTCTTTTCAAAAATCAATCTGAATGACTTGTGGCAAAGTGTTAAGATTTGATCAAGCTCTGGATAGTCAGCCAGCTCATTATATTAGTCTTTGTAATTTACGTATGCGAAAATATTACTTGCGAACAATTATTATCGTCCTGTAAGAATTTTAACAGTTTATTTTTATAAAGCTTTTTTAAAATTCTTATTAATTTCAGCATCGGTATCAAGTCCCATTGTTGCAGGTGGTTTGAGAAACCTACATGATAATAAAGTTTCTGGTTCGTTGTCTGGCAATTCTGCTAATCATCATGCTGATAATCCTAGACATGGCTCAAGTGACGACTACCTACACATGGTGCACAGGCTAAGTAGTGACGTATGTAATATATTAGTTATCATTAAGGTAATAAAATAGTTCTAATATTTGTCTCATAACCTAGTATTTCAATTCTGTAATTTGAAGGATATCTACCTTTTATTGAGGATTATACTGGGTCTGAGAATCTAGCTGTACCTATAGAGCAGGGTTGGTAAACTGGCCGGTAGTCTGACCCATAAACTAAGACTGATTTTCACAGTTATAAAGAGTTTAAAAGAACAACAACAAAGAATGTTATGTGACAAACTGTATATGATCCATAAAGCCTAAAATATATACTATCTGTCCCATTACAGAAAAAGTTTGCCAACCTCTGGTCTAGAGGTTTAGGTCCTTAATGAAATATACTTCATTTTTAAATGTTTGCTCACACAAAGATGTCCTCTTAAATAATGAGCCTTTATTTATTAGTGCTTAGCTCTTTTTCCCTCTAAGACTTGTACAGAAATTTTTTCCCTGAAATTTAATGTTGCTTTAATGTTACTGAAATATTCCACATACTGGAAATCTGTCTTGTCATTGGCTTGGTGGTATTATCACATAAGTTACATGTATTTAAGTTTAACAAAGATGACATTGGACTCTGCCCTCAAGACATTTACATTTACAGCCTGGTGGGATGTTCAGAGCTCCTTTGGTAGAAAATAGCAAACAAAAATGGAGCATACTAGTAATACCAGTTTTCTTATTCATTGCTATGCTTAGGCTGTTGATTCTTTTGGATACAATTTCAATTCTTCTAAGATATACCACGAAGAAAACAGGAAAGTGCAGAAGAATTATGCTTTTGAATACCAACACTTTACCTGTCAGTAATTTATGTCTTTTATTGGTTCTCTTTAAGATTTCTATAAAGCCTCTTCTATCATTCAAGATATAAATGTTATACTCTATTCCTAGGATGGAGATTCTTCAACAATGAGGAATGCTGCATCTTTTCCCTTGAGGTCTCCACAGCCAGTATGTTCCCCTGCTGGAAGTGATGGAACTCCAAAAGGTATCATTGTAACTAAAATTTCCTTAAATTTTTCACACTTCAGTTGAGTAAAGAATTCAGACTTCTTAATGCAGTTACCAAAAATTATTCTCTATTGTTTTTCACTTACTGTAGAAAAAAATGAACCTGTACTTACTGATACTGTTTTCAGATATATACAGTATCATTCTTACTAATAATCCAGTGGTCTTTTCAAACCACAATCTTTTTCATCTTTCTTAAATATTTGAAATTATTGATCAGCTTTCCCCAATCTTCACCCTCCCCCCCAAACTTATTTTGTGTTGAATCCACCTATTTTCCTCCTCCTTTTTTCATTGATTTTTTTTTCTTCATTAGCTCTTTTCTCTGCTCTATCATTTCTCAAGATTTCTATCATTAGATTTTTAATCTTCCATTGTACTTTTTTCCTTGGCTATTTTACTCAACTTTGGTAATAGCATTTGTTACTTTTGTGAACAGGACTCCCAAATCAATGTCTTTTGCTTCCAGTCCTGTCTCCCAAGTTGTAATTTTTCATTTCCAGACAAAACCTCCTCATATCTAGCTGGTATTTCAAATTCATGTTCAAAATTGTTCTCACTGTTCTTTCCTCCATTCCTGTTTCTCTTAATGCTATTCCAAATCCTGAATTATCTTTAAAGTCTTCTCTTACTTCTTAGGTAGTCATTTATCAAAATCTGGCCTGTTCTATGTTAATTACTTCACTAGATCTCTTACACCTACTTTCATTTCTACTTATTAAAATCGTATTAATTCTTCAAATTCTAAGTTAAATGGGTGATCTTCTTTGGACCCTTCCCTGGTTTCCCCAAGCCGTTAGTTTCTGTTTTTTCTAATAACTTATCCTGTACTATCTTATGGACATGAATTTTATTTTATTTATCTTCAAATTCCCAAAGAACCTTGTGTGGTCTTCTGTGTATAATAGAGTCACAAAATTCTAAGTCCAGATTTGAGCTATTTTTTAAAATACTTAAAACTAAGGTCTAATAATTGGAGTCATCCAAGTTTGTTGGAAGAGAATATTGTATCCACTTTAAAGAAGTAGCTTTTAATTAATTGCAATATAGCTGATAATAAATTTTATCTATCTGTGAGAAATTCTAATTATAGCTGTCTAAAACATGGACTGGTCTGCCTCATTGTAAAGATTTTTTTTTTTCATAGATTATGTTGGAACTCTTTGATCAGGGATATTCTTCATGAGGTGACAGTTGAACTTTTATGAGCCATTCTAATTCAATAATTAGAATTATGAGCCATTCTAATTCTATAATTCTATGAACTTCCAGACATAGAGATAACCCGGCTTCTGAAAGAGAGAACAACTTCCAGAGTAACTCTATTTGTACTTTAGGTATCAAAGTTAGGTACATATCTTACAAGTATTTTCAGAGTAAGAAATAATCAGAGTGCCAGGGAGGAATTACAGTGGGATAGCTGGTTGCTCTAGATAACCAGACCGTTTTTCCTCTAACTGTTGAGGCTGGATAGATGAGTGAATGGATGAATGGATTGTTAGGTGGATAGATAACTTTAGATAGAAAGAGAAGAAAACTTGAGAACAGTTAACCTCACGAACACATTAGTCATCAGAAGCCTCTATTTCTGTTCGTGAGGTTGTTTTCCAACTAGTTTTGAAGGTTGAATGCATCTTCAATTAGCCTAGTTTAATTTTTAGATAAATTGTTGGAATTTAAAGTTTGTTCTAAAATATATATAATATGACACGTAAACTTTAAATAAAAAGGCAGTATGCTGTGTTATAACGTGTAAGATGTTATGGAAAACCCGAACGAACATTTTTTGGCCAACCATATAAAGCACTTTTAGCTTGACTGAGTTTTATAATTTCCTATGGGTTTTTAAAATTTTTATAATCTAATTCAAAGAAATGTATATATTATTCAGATACAATTATACTTTTATTTCTGAAGCATATTGATGCAGTTTTTCCTCATTGACAGCTTGTTAACTAGGAAAAATTTTCCCATTCGATTAGCTTACTTTTAACACTTCCTTATATCGTATAGTGTTTAATTTAATGGGATCTGGGCTGAAGATATTTTATTTGCTGGACCTGCATATTTTTCTAATAAAAGGAGGATTAGCAAGCTGAAGAGAGTATGTGAACGATGTTAAGTGGAGGGAGAAAGAGAAGACCACATAAAGGTATAAATTAATACTTTACCACCAATTTGTTAAGTAAGTGAAGACTGATCGTTGTAATTTTTCCCACTTCCTTTTTCTTATACCATTAAGTATTCCTGTGAGTGTACACCCTAGGATTAATTTTTTTATTTTTTTGTAATTTGACAGACTTATTTTTACTTTAGACACATCAGTTTTCCTAGATAATAAGTGAGAGAATAGAGATGATCATACCCAAAATATTTGTGTTGCATCTTTAGAAATAGTGAAGTCTTTTGCCATTTTCAAGCTAAGTATTTATATTTTTTGCGTGAAAAAATAGAAATAATACTGGTCTGGAAGATGGAATACTCATATTTTAATTCAAACCTGGATCATATACCAGCAAGCTAAAAGACCATGGGGGACACATCTTTAGGCTTTCTTTTCATGTTCTGTAAATAAGTAGCTTGGATGAGATAATTTAACATTTTTTCTAGCGGTACTGTATTGTCACTTATTTAATATGTCTATCACATTGTCTGAAAATGTAAAACTAGCACAACTGTTCATTCCTGTTGAATTGTTTTTCTAGGATCAAGACCACCTTTAATCCTACAGTCTCAGTCTCTACCTTGCTCATCACCTCGAGATGTTCCACCAGACATCTTGTTAGATTCTCCAGAAAGAAAACAAAAGAAGCAAAAGAAAATGAAATTAGGCAAGGATGAAAAAGACCAGAGTGAGAAAGCTGCAATGTATGATATCATTAGCTCTCCATCCAAGGACTCTACTAAACTTACATTAAGACTTTCTCGAGTAAGGTCTTCAGACATGGACCAGCAAGAGGATATGCTTTCTGGTATGGAAAATAGCAATGTTTCAGAAAATGATATTCCTTTTAATGTGCAGTACCCAGGACAGACTTCAAAAACACGCATTACTCCACAGGATGTAAACCGCCCATTAAATGCTGCTCAGTGTTTGTCGCAGCAAGAACAAACAGCATTCCTTCCAGCAAATCAAGTGCCTGTTTTACAACAGAACACTTCAGTTGCTACAAAACAGCCCCAGACTTCTGTGGTACAGAATCAGCAACAGGTATCACAACAGGGACCTATATATGATGAAGTGGAATTGGATGCATTGGCTGAAATTGAGCGAATAGAGAGAGAATCGGCTATTGAAAGGGAGCGCTTTTCAAAAGAAGTTCAAGATAAAGGTAAAATAGTCTCATTACTACCACTTCATGCTCTCAGCAAATATTTAATTATAATGTCAAAAAAGTTTTTTAAAGTAACTCTTTTTTTTCTCATTATATTTTATAATTTTTAATGTTTCTCCTCAATTATGGTTTTATTACTAAAATGCTCATCCCTCAGAAGTTAAAGTCTTAATTTCATTTTTTATCTAAAACCACTATCTGAGATATGGTAATTCTATATGACACATCTGTCACCTATTATATACCAAGTGATTTTATCTGTGCTTGTCTACTAAAATGAACATTAGCATTTCTATATTACATGTGTTTTCCACAAGTTAGGTTAATATAATTTTGCATCTTCACATTTTTTCTACCAAAACAAGGTTAACCGCTATAGAATTATTTTGAATCAGTACATTTAAGAAAAGTTTATGTGTATGTTTATTATGCAGTTAGATTTTTCACTTAGTTTCTAATTCTGTCATCTCTTAATAATGCGAATTTTTTTTTAAGTAAACAAATTAGGAAAGAATTTTAAGTTAATATGAAATAGCAGACTTTAAGAATCAGGGATCTTTTGTTGGTGATTATGGTTAAGTGTTCTCTTTTGTCTGACTAGTGTATTAGGATGGATTTTCAAGACACCTGTTCTATGAGTTTATGGGCTTTCTTTTTGTGCTTTATAAAAAATTATAATCAAAGTTTTGTTAATTCCTTGATTATTTGGTGAACATTATGTATAAAATCTCTTAAATTTTTAGAGAGACTAATGAATCAGTGGTTGAAATTAGTAATTTATGAATTTGATGTCTCTACAGTAGAGGCATATACATATTTGACCATTCAAACCAAAGAATACTTTAAGATTTAATTTTATAGTTCAATATTCTAGATTGATTTATAGTTCTTAGAGTTTCTATTTGGTCATGATAAAGCAAAACTTCTTGATGTTGACTAGAGCTCATTTTTATCTATGATCTTGTTCATTATGTGACAGGATCATTTTTAGATAATTGTGTTCCTCTGCTAAGAAACATGCTGAAGATTCGTATTAGGTTTCCTGTCTATCATTTGTCTCTTTTTAACGTTACTGTATTTGGTAATTGTTGTACTACAGTGTTTGCTAAGTGCATAAATCACGGGTAGATGCAAATAAAGAGATTGCTAGAAATCTTCATTTTATTGGCTAGGGAACTGGTGTTGTTTTTTTGTTTTGTTTTTAACTAACAAATCATGGACGTTAAAGAAGAAATAAAGTGTTGCTTGCCCTTTTTCTCTTTGCTTAGTAGTGTGGGATTTAGGAAGTAACTCTATGGGTTCCAATATATATCTCTTCCTCTAACCACTTATGAAAGTATATGCATGTCAAATGAAGAGAACAGTATTATTCAGCTGCTCTCAATTAACCTTTCCAAAATTCCTGAGTCCTGTGACAGTTTTGCAGAAAACATATACAATTGTAATTTCTTGACCAAGAAATAATTAGTTGCCTTGCAAACTGAACTTTTGCATGACGTTTTAATCTGTGTTTTGGAAAATTATATTCTTTAAAAGGAGTATAATCTTTTTTTAATGACCTAATTGTTGGTAGGAACGAAAACAGAGGAAATGGTGAACTTTTTTTCTTACTTTTTTGAACTTTTACAGTATCATATTTGTTAAAACCAAAGTTTTTACTTTTAAAAACTGAATGGAGGGCTTCCCTGGTGGCGCAGTGGTTGAGAATCTGCCTGCCAATGCAGGGGACACGGGTTCGAGCCCTGGTCTGGGAAGATCCCACATGCCGCGGAGCGACTAGGCCCGTGAGCCACAATTGCTGAGCCTGCGCGTCTGGAGCCTGTGCTCCGCAACAAGAGAGGCCAATACTGAAAGGCCCGCGCACCGCGATGAAGAGTGGCCCCCACTTGCCACAACTAGAGAAAGCCCTCGCACAGAAACGAAGACCCAACACAGCCATAAATAAATAAATAAATAAAATTAAAAAAAAAAAACTGAATGGAAATAAGGATAGTAAATAATGCTAATTGCATGTTAGCAAACTTATTTTAGACTACTAACTTTTCTTTGGGAGATTAAAACAAAATCGACCAACAGCATACTGTTCTTCCTGACACTTGTTATGTATATTTTAATTTTAATTATCAGTTTTCTCTGTAATCTCTGATGGTGTGACTATAACAAAGATAGCTGAAAAGTTGAGTGAGCAAAGTTGACTTACAATTTTGAAACAATGTAATTTGACTTACAGAGGTATCGGGTTCTATTAAGATTTAAGGGAAAAGATGAACTCTCTGATTTTCAGTTTGATTTAGATGGTTTTTCCCAAATTGGTTATGCTGATTTGGCCGACCTCATATTAGTGCTGTCATCTCTAACTTGTCTTCTGACAGCTTTATTTGAAAACCTTTGGAATTTTAGGTACCAGCTAACATTTGTATATTGTCATTTTATATTCAATTTCTGCATTGTATGATGAGATAGTGTTTTATATATAAGCAGTTATCTTGAGATTTTGGAAAGATTAAAGGGTTGGTATGTTGCTCTAAGTTTATAGGTGAGGTCATAAATAAAAGTAAAGTTTTCTGAAGTGGTAGTCTTACAGTCGGCCCTTGAGAGATGAAATACTTCTTTGAAATGAATTTATCACTGGCTACCACTGCATTTTAGAACTACTGTATATCGTAAAATTGATATTTACTGTATTCTAAGGTTTGGCACTGAGTACTTTTTTATAACTATTTTATTGCTGGTAGCAAGGAGCAAACAAGACTACTTGTGTGGTATACATGGTTTTACTGAGGGCTCTCTGCTCTAGGTTCTGAGCTTGTTTCCCATTATATTCATTTGTTACGAATGAATGAAGCATTCCCCTCAATAGACCAGAAATCAAAAACCTGTACCTTGTACATAGATTAGAAAGTTTGGCAAACATGGTTGTTTGATAACTATGGAATTCAGGAAAAGAGATAGAATACGCTTAGAAATATTTTACGTAGGCTGTGGTATAACCTAATACACCTCTGTTCCACACACAGAAGACACTTTTCTGGCTGCTAGATATTTATGTTCCTTTGGCCTGTTCTCTCTTCTTTGGAGAGATTTATATACACTGATAGGTTAATTCTGTGCAACCTAATATTTTATAATATTCCTAAAGGACCTTCTTCTCAATCTTTTGCTCAAACTTTTAACATCTGTAATTACATAAATTAATTTCAAAAGGCTCTTTTTCTTTGCTTCTGGGATGAGCTGTCATAGACATTAATATCTCCATGTGCTGAAAATTCCTGCTTTCTCTTGTTAAAGAGGGGGTTTCTTTGTTCATCTTTGCCTGTTTCATCTTTTCCCAAGGTCCACTTTCCATGTTAGCAAGTATGAGGAATGGTCTAGCTTCACTAATGTTTTTTATGATGTTAAAATATTCTTGCAGTATAACCCTGATTAGAAGTAAATTATTATCTATTGTCATTTGGGATAAGAGACTGGGATTTGGGACAGGAATAGGACAGTTAGTCACTTAGCCTGTACTGTGGTTTAGGGATGGGACGTTTTCATTTTTTATAATTGGCTATTGTGTGTACAGTTGTTCTGCTTTTTGCTTTAAGTGTTTTCATTTATCACTTGTAGATTTAGGCAAGTGATATAGTTTGTTTTGTACAAGCACAGTTGAGTTTACAATTTCTTTAAGGGCCAGATACTATTTTCAAAATATCAGCATCAAGATGACAAGTGTTGTTGGTCTTAAAATTATATCTTTTTGTATGCATTTTCTTCAGGAACACCTGTATTTTGATAGCTAATTTTATGGTTCCCAGTGCTTTAGAGGGCTTACAGGTAATAGTGTCCCAAATATTAAAATTATTCTTCATAGAGATGGCTTTCCATCATTAGGTGAAGATTATTATGTAATGAACACTGATAACAAAAGTGAATAGACAAAAGTGGCCTGTGCAGATTCAGAGCCACTTTACAGGAATAAGTTCATGGTGGAACTGAATCAGATGAAGTGAATCAGAACCTGCGTGCTCTTAACGTATCCAAGAGTCCTTGCAGCAGTAATGGAATTTTTCCAGGTTTTACAGAAGAGGTGTAGTACCTTTCAATAGTTGAAAAGTTAAAACTTCGTATTTAGCAATATTTTATGCATAGTAGAGAAAATTATAAGATCTTCCCCAATCTTCATACATCACTCATGTGCAAATGCTTTTCATGTTTTTATTATAAATAATCATAGCATCTATAAAGATAACTAAATCGAACATAATTTCTTTGAAATTAAACTCTTTGCTAAATTTCCATTTTAATAATGAAAGATAAATTAGAATGAGGTTAATGATCTATTAATTATTAAGTATTTTGTAATCTTTTAAAATTTAGCCTTCAGGTTATTTTAACGTTCTTCTGAAAGACAGATTGTTCATATTAATAGAAGGATGAGCCACAGATCTCTTAAGAGAGCTCTTCAGATGCCTGAGATCTATGTTATTAATAGTTCTTAAGTATGCTTAGGTTACCATTTTAATGACTTTCTTAAAGCATATTTCATTTAAAAATATAAAAATCTTAGATTAGATTATACTATTTAAATTTCTAGATCCTTAAATTTTTTTTCTAAATGCTTATCATAAAAGTTTAAGGGATAAGTATAAGGTTACAAAGCATCCTGTTTTTGAGGAAATAATTATTTGGTGTGCCCTTTGGCAACACATAAAGATGATTTTGTGTGGCAGAACATTCTAAAGCAAAATTCTATAAATTAGTATTCTAAGTGCTTTTTTCTTAGGTATTGATGCAGAAAGCTTCATATAAGTTCTTACCAGGCTAGTTTTAACTAGGGAAAACAGTTTAATGATGATATACTTTATTATTATCATCGTGTAGTTATTTTGCAAGTGGAGTATATGTGATGATTTGACTTCTGAATTACTGAAAAAGCAGAATGGCTTAGTTCTTCAAAACATTACTGGCAAATATCTGAAGCAAATTTTAGTAATATTTGATTAGGTTGTCAGCTGTAAGGGACTGCTGCTTCTCACTTTCAAAACAAAATGATGAAACTTTGGTGTATAAAAGCATCATTACTATTAAAAACATTTTTTTCAGAACTTGGTTCCCTAATATTAAGGGGCTATTTTTTAGTGGTCATTTTGACTTTTCACCTTGTGATCTTTTCCTTAAATGATACTGTATCACATTAATGAATGAATAGTATTAAGAGAATCTAAAGATTCTCCTGAATAAAAAAAAAAGATTAAAAATAACTTTTAAAACAGCCAGGCAGTTCAGCAAGTATCATTAAAGCAGGCAAAGTCTCAGGGTGCTATAATGTTATAGTTATATATCATGTTATGATTCCCAAGACCTAATTGGAAATTCAATTTATAGAAAATGACCTAGGAGCCTCTTGAGTCAAGTGGAATCATGCACAGAAATACATAGCTGTTAAAAATACCATGACATTTTATTATAGTGGTAGATTTGTGTTTGTGTGTATTTTTGTCATTAAATTGCACATAAATACTGTAAATAATTTCTTATTAAGCCAGTATATAGACCCCTAGAACTTTATGTTGAAGAGCTGAAGCATTTTTCTTCAGTTGAAGTTGCTTAAGAAAGATAGAGTTTATCTAAAAAGTTCTTATTATATGCTTCTCATTTTTATAATTATGTTTCCTTGTCTAAAGATACTTCTAACTGTGTGTTAGCTTTTAAATTCCATTTGTGCTGTTGACACCTTGAAGAATTTGAATCCTGGATCAAAGGTTAATAACAAACTATTAAATTCTTTTTTTTTTTCTTACTCTCCTCATTTACCTTTTTTACAGTGGCATGATTTCTATTTTCTTTTGAGTTTTATTCTTTTCCATACTTTTCTTACATGTGACAAAAGCACCCTGTTCTGTATGTTGGCAGATTTGGGGCTCTTTGTAGTTTTTATTCAGTTAGCAGTTTAAGTGATCTTTATACTGTACTCGCTAATATTTATTGAGGTACAGCAAGCATGAATATTTCCTCAAACCTTGGTTTAAAAGTATTATGCCATTCGTGCCTACTATTTTATATATGCGTATTGACATTTGCATTCACCACATTTTTTAAAAATGTGACTTTAAAAAATAGTCAAAGTCCATATGGTTTTTAATAAGATGAGAATATATGTCTATTACTGATACTGAATATTTATCTTTGAATTTCAGATAAGCCTTTGAAAAAAAGAAAACAAGATTCTTACCCACAGGAGGCTGGGGGTGCTACAGGAGGTAATAGACCAGCTTCTCAGGAGACGGGTTCTACGGGAAATGGGTCAAGGCCAGCATTAATGGTTAGCATTGATCTTCATCAGGCAGGAAGAGTGGACTCTCAGGCCTCTGTAACTCAGGATTCAGACTCCATAAAAAAGCCTGAAGAAATCAAACAATGTAATGATGCACCTGTTTCTGTTCTTCAGGAAGATATTATTGGAAATCTTAAATCTACACCAGAAAACCATCCTGAGACTCCTAAAAAAAAGTCTGATCCTGAGCTTTTAAAGAGTGAAGTGAAACAAAATGAAAGTAGATTGGCAGAGTCTAAACCAAATGAAAACAGATTGGTAGAGACAAAATCTAGTGAAAGTAAGATAGAAACTAAAATTGAGGTACAAACAGAAGAACCTAAACAGAATGAGAGCAGAATGATCGAATCCAGACAAAATGAGAGCACCACAGCCGAGCCTAAACAGAATGAAAACAGAGTGTCTGACACAAAGTTAAATGACAACAAACAAAATAATGGCAGATCAGAAACAACAAAGTCAAGACCCGAAACCCCAAAGCAAAAGGGTGAAAGCCGACCTGAAACTCCAAAACAAAAGAGTGATGGGCATCCTGAAACCCCAAAACAAAAGGGTGATGGACGGCCTGAAACTCCAAAGCAGAAAGGTGAGGGCCGACCTGAAACTCCAAAGCAAAAAAATGAAGGTCGGCCTGAAACACCAAAACATAGGCATGAAAATAGGAGGGATTCTGGAAAGCCAACAACAGAGAAAAAACCTGAAGTGTCTAAACATAAACAGGACATTAAATCTGATTCACCTCGGTTAAAATCAGAAAGAGCTGAAGCCTTAAAGCAGAGACCTGATGGGCGATCTATTTCTGAGTCACTAAGACGTGACCATGATAGTAAACAAAAGTCAGATGACAGGAGTGAATCTGAGCGACATCGGGGGGATCAATCTAGGGTTCGAAGACCAGAAACATTGAGATCCTCTAGTAGAAATGAACATGGCATTAAATCTGATGTTTCAAAACCTGATAAAATAGAAAGAAAACATAGACATGAATCAGGAGACTCACGGGAAAGACCATCTTCTGGGGAGCAGAAAGCAAGACCTGACAGTCCTCGTGTTAAACAAGGAGATTCTAATAAATCAAGACCTGATAAGCCTGGTTTTAAATCACCAAATAGTAAAGATGACAAAAGGACAGAGGGTAACAAGAGTAAAGTAGACAGTAATAAAACACACCCTGACAATAAGGCAGAATTTCCAAGTTATTTGTTGGGGGGCAGGTCTGGTGCATTGAAAAATTTTGTCATTCCAAAAATCAAGAGGGATAAAGATGGCAATATTACTCAGGAGACAAAGAAAATGGAAATGAAAGGAGAGCAGAAAGACAAAGTAGAAAAAATGGGATTAGTTGAAGATCTAAATAAAGGAGCTAAGCCTGTAGTAGTCCTGCAAAAACTGTCTTTGGATGATGTTCAGAAACTTATTAAAGATAGAGAGGATAAATCAAGAAGTTCCCTTAAACCTATCAAGAATAAACCATCAAAGTCAAATAAAGGTAAGAATACTTACTCTGATGTCATCTGTGTTCTAGTGAGTTTTCTTTTAAGTTTTAGGGTTACTATGGATAAAAAAAATGGAAATTTACAAAAATTGAAACACTACTGCGTGGAAAAAGAACAATATAAAACCACAGTGAAATTATTTGCAGTAATATAGATAAAAAGTTCTCATTGAAAATTCTTTTTCTCCCACCCCTACTACTCACCGTAGTCATGATTTTTACTGTTGGTTCACAGAGAAGAGTTCCTTTTGCTGTTTAATTATTTCAGTATTTTTGAAAGTTGCTTGCTAATCAAGTGAATGATTCGAATGGATGACTGAAATAGATGTATTTAACAACTTTTTAAAAAGTTATTTTGACTGTAGATAGAATCCATTCTCTATAATGAGGTAATAAATTGACTGAGTTTTAATTTCTAAAGTCTCAGTAAAGCTATGTGGTATACACAACTCAATATTATAAATTCTTTTAAGAATATTAAGTGTCTCTTAATATTGTTTTCTCACAGACCTATCTCTGAGTTAATTACTGATGAATAGTTTGAATGTATATAGAAAGTTATATAAAAGGTTATTTCATCTTTTTGTGGAGGAGGTGATTAGTTATGAATGTTTTATTTTTTAAAATATGTAGTTTTGCCCTTTTCTATGGAAGAGTAATAGGGAATGGTAGTTACCTCTTAAATTGGGTTAAATCATCAGTTTTAAAGGTTTTTTGGTATTTTTATTTGTTTGGGGTTTTTTTGTTTTGGTTTGGGGGTTTTTTGTGGGTTTTTTTCTCATGGTTCTGAGTTAAATTCTCTGGTTACATAAATAGTATTGTTTCCAGGAGGAAAAAAACGTCTTAAGTGCTGAGAATACAGTGGCAGTTTGTATAGAAAATATAATTTTGTGTTCCTTTGTATACTATTTTTTTATATATGTATATATAAAATTTAATGATGCTGTGTGGTAAGGCCTGTTTAGCCTGTGCAATATAAATAGATTGGGATATAGTTTTTAAGGCAACAGAGGTGATAGTTTGATTTTTAAATTTACATTCTGTGAAAGAAGTTCATTAAGAACTTAGATTTATACTTATTAACAAATACATGAAACTCTAGAGTTGTGATTTCCAATATGACAGTCACTAGCCTCTTTAGGCTATTAAGTTTAAACTATATACAATTTAAAATTTATATTCTCAGTAGCAACATGTGACAAGTGTTTACCTTATTAATGCAGAGAGAGAACATTTGCATCATCACAGAAAGTTGTGTAACTGCACTTAATGAATTAGGAGATACAGAAGGTGTATTGGTTATTAGTTTTCTAAAATGCCTTTGTACCTTCTCTATCAAAAAAAGCTCGTTGAAAACAGTATTACTACTAAGAACTCTATTTGAAGAAATAACGTGTCACGACTAATCTTTTTATTCTTGTCTTCTCAAACGTTTACTTTCTCACTGTTAATTTATTTGGTTTTGTCTTTCAAAAATGAAAAAAGATTGCCTCTGAATCACTAATATTTGTACTATTTTAGTGAAGCTTTCAGATTTTAAATTATGGCTGTCAGATCTATAAAAATTAAGATTTTAGCTTTAATTAATAGTCTTTAGTGTTTAACTTGAATGCATCTTTTCAGAATTGTTTAGGTAAAAGAGCTTGTTAGAATGTAGTGGCTTGCACTAGAACTGTTGTCTTTTAGATAAAGATTGTCTTTATTAATTTTCACTGAAAGTTTGGGAGTGGCTTATATATATAAACTAAAGAGTATAAGTTATACAATTGTAGAAGAGTCAGATGGAAAGATGGAAAGTGGTACCCTCTTGTCCCCTTGATCTAGACCATCTTTTTCTCCCCTGCCCTCTGTCAGCTTATTTATGCCAGCCTTGCTTTTCTAAGCTCTGTTCTAACAAAGAATCCTTACAGCTGAATATCAAGAAATGAATATAGCTCCTAATTAGTAACTGCTGTATTATTTCTCCTGGTTTTTTCCACATGTAATTTCATTGCTTGTGAATACAAAGTTTTTAGTACTAATCCAATGTTTTTCCTAAATATACCTTTAACACAAACGTATATACTTGATATGTTGATGTTAGTGAGTAACTAATCTGGGTGTGTCTGCCTGTTAGAGTATGGTGTTTGTGTGTATGCATGTGCATGTATGTATATACACACACATATATCAATATATATGCAACTATATTAAGTGAACCTTTTCATCAATGCTTAGGTTCATTTCAGGATCCCACGTAGATATCTTTTTGGCTTTATTTATACCATAGAATTAATATCTGCTTTTCAGTAATGTACTAATTTTGGTTTTATTTTAGATCTCTGCTACTAAGTTAACAATAGCAGAGGTATATAATTGTGGATTTTTAAAATTACATGCATAGGAAGGCCAGTTGTGGATTACTGACCCTTTGTAGTACACATTACTTGGTATTTTCTTCGGAGAGTCACAGAAAATCACATATTCTGACATATTGGTGTTTTCTAAGTAAAAACTGAATATTGCTGGAATACTTTTTTGTTGATTCTTAGGGCCAGAATTCTTGGTAGGTTTTCCTTTCTTGGAAGAGCCATAAAATTTCACCTGATATCCATATTTAAAATAGCCATCCTTTAGGGTAATTTTAAGTTCCTTGAATATGCTTTAAGCTGGTAAATTTTGAATGGTAGGGGTATAGGTTTATGACTCCCAGTATAGGTTACTTATTTTTGTCTATTGTGTGAACTTATTAAATGCAAAGTGACATTGTTACATTTAATTTTATTTCTGTGGGGATCTGTGTATGCCCTAGTACCTAGCATAATACCTAGTACATAAAAAGAGCATATTAAATGCCTGTTGAATGAATAGACTGTATTGCTACCATGTTAGAAAAGGCTTTTGTGTGCAGATTAAAATTGTGTATTTATCTTTTATGTTCCCACCTGTAGATCCTTGCTCAAAAGCTACATAATTTTCAGCTGTTCCCTGAACTCTGTAATACCTCTTTCCACCCTGTCAACTACTAGTTTTTGTTAAGCTCCAAAGGAGACCTACTCATATTCATGTCTGTTTAATTTATTCTTTACCTTTATTTTGCTCTATAGCTGTTACAAGATTGGCTCAGAATGCATTCTGTTCTGATTTCCTGGGGCTGTTATCTTCCCAGTCTTTTTACCATCACCTTGTTTCTTCCTTGTCAAGGGGAGATGGGAGTGGAGAACCAACATAACCTTTGTAAAAACTTTAAATTAAAAAAAAAATCTTCTATCTATTAAAATATACTTCAAGCAGTATATTAAATGCCAAAAATGATGTCTTTATGGTTAAAATATTTTTACTCATAATATTATCCTAATATACCCTAATGTACAGTGTGTCTCCAAATTAAAATATAAACTTATACTATCTTTAAGTCTGGGCATGATCATCAACTGATTTGCAGTATGTGTTGCTAACAGTGTATTATTTGTAATTACACACTATAACAATTTGATTTTGGTTTCTTACAATTCCTGAGTGTCTCAAAATACCTAAGCTTTATATCCAAGGAAATCACTTTTTCTTCTTCCTCCCCTTACTTCCTTCTAAATAGTGTATTGTTTTCCATCATTTGCACTTACTGCTTTCAAGAATATAACATACCATCTGTTATTTGAGATCATGGCCTTTAAACTAAAAAGTTATCTAACAGCTCTAATAGTCAACAGTGTTTAAAATATAGTGCTCATTTGATTAATGATTGCAGTCATTATTAGAGGCAGTTATTTCACCTCAGTTACTACTGTAGTAAAATGTAGATCACTGAAATTAGTTTTTGCCTTTTATGTAGCATTGGATTGTGTTTAGGACTCTAGGCTTCGTAAGTCTGAGAGAAAGTACTGTTTCTGAGAGTGAATTTTTGGCATAGTTTATGAATTCCTAAATCGAGAAATTCTCAGTAAAGTAGTTATGATTATAATATTCAGAATCCTTAATTATGCTGCAGTAGAAATTTACTTTGGCTCATTTGAACAATATATGAAATACTTTTCTAAAAGAATAAAACTTTTAGTTTCCGTAAAGACTTTATTATTAGTTATATCTTTAGGAAGTTTTTGGAGAATATTTATTACAGAAGTTGGCATAATACACACTTGGCTGTTGTGATTTTAGAGCAATTCTTTGAACAATTTTGTCCATGATTTCTATTTATAGAATTTCTCTGGTTCAAGTATTACTTAGTAGATAATTGATATAAATATTGATTTAAAGAGATTCATTAAGTAGAATTTTTTCATAAAAATTAAATGTATTAAAGTTTGCTAGCAGTGTTCTCTTTCCTTCCCATTCATTATCTCAGGCCAGCTAAGGACATAGCTTCTATAAGGTTTTCTTATCTGTAGAAATAGATATATGGTTGAAGGGTGAGAGAAAACAAATGATTAATTCTGAGAGAACCCGCTAGTATTTATGAAAAAATACACATTACTCCAACATACTGAATTCTCTCTCATTCTAAAATGAGAAATGTTATTGAAACCCACCCCTACAACAGCGTGATATAGATATTAAGATAATGAATACCTACTTGATAACTGTAACAGTATAGTATATCATAGTATTATATTAAATAGTTAATATATTTTAATATTATTGTATGTAGTATAATATAGTATGTTATAATACATATTATAATGTATTATAGTATATCAAGTAGGTATTCATAATCTTAATATCTGTATCAAGTTCTCGTATGGGGAGGTTTTCAGTAGTTTTTTTAAGAATTCAGTATGTTAGAGTAATATATATTAGAGTTAACAGTATATGCTGTACTATACTATGATATAATATGATACAATATAATATGACTTTTTAATACGGATCCTTTTCTGCACCCACAAAAAAATAGCATTCTTTGACTACTAACGTGCTAACTTTTGACAATTCTCCGTTAAGCCCATTATACATTGTAGTTCAAAGAGCACTGGAATCAGAGCCTTCAACAAATCATAGCCTTTCAAAGCTCTGATTCAAAGTTCATTCACTTTTAAAATAGAGAAACCAATTTTTTTCCTACTTTGTGCAGTTATGAAGACCAAAGTGAATCTTATAGTTAGAGCTAAAATTTGTCTAGTTTTTTTATATAAAGAAATGCAGTCATCCCATTTTTAATTGAATTTATCTAATGAAGTAATTTTTTAAGATAAGTCTCACTTGTGTAGACATACTTTATATTCAGTGTATATCTGAAAACATTGCTGCCATCATTTATTTCATTACAGTTTTATTGAGATAAAATTAACATATAACATTGTTTTAGTTTAAGGTATATAAAATAATGATTTAACATACAGTCATCTCTCGGTATCCACAGGGAGTTGGTTCCAGGACCCCTCACAGATGCTTTCAGGTCCCTAATATAAAATGGTATCATACAGTCAACTCTTTGTATCCGCAGGTTCCCCATCCACAGATATGAAGGGCTGACTATATGTGTTTATTGTGAAATGATTACCACAGTAAGTTTAGTTAACATCCATTATCTCATGCTGTACATTGCATTCCCAGAACTTACTTATCTTATAACTGGAAGTTTTTACCTTTTGACTGCCTTTACCCATTTCATCCACCTCCTACAGATTGCAAAGATCAATCTGTTCTTTGCTTCTGTGAATTCTGTTTTTGTTAGATTCTATGTATAAGTGAGATCATACAGTATTTGTCTTTCTCTCTCTAACTTATTTATCTTAGCATAATGCCCTCAGAGTCCATCCATGTTGTTGCAAATGGCAGGATTAACTTCTTTTTTTGGTGGAATAATATCCCATTGTGTATATATGCCACATTTTCTTTATTCACCCATCAATGAGCTAAACAACGTAGGTTTTTTTCCCATGTCTTGGCTATTATAAATACTGCTACAGTGAAAATGGGAGTGCAGATATCTTTGAGATAATGGTTCCATTTCCTTCAGATATATAACCAAAAGTAGAATTGCCCAATCATATGGTAGTTCTATTTTTAATTTTTTAAGGAACCTCCATACTGTTTTCCATAATAGCTGCACCCATTTACATTCCCATCAACAGTGCATAAGGGTTCCCTTTTCTCCACATTCTCATCAACACTTATTTGTTGTCATTTTCATAATAACCATTCTAACAGGTGTGAGGTGATATCTCATGGTTTTGATTTTCATTTCCCTCATGATTAGTGATATTGAGCACCTTTTCATATACTTGTTGGCCATCTGTATGTCTTCTTTGGAAAAATGTCTATTCAGATCCTCTGCCCATTTTTTAATTGGATTGTTTGGTTACTTTACGTATTGAGTTATATGAGTTCTTTATATGTTTTAGATATTAGCCCCTTATCAGATACTGGATTTGCAAATATTTTCTCCTATTCAGTAGGTTGCCTTCTTGTTTTGTTGATGATTTCCTTTGCTATGCAAAAGCTTTTAAGTTTGATGTAGTCCCATTTGTTTATTTTTGCTTTTGTTGTCTTTGCTTTTGGTAAAAATCATTGCTAGGACCAATGTCAAGGAGCTTACCGCCTATGTTTTCTTCTAGGAATTTCATTGTTTTGGGTCTTACATTCAAGTCTTTAATCAATTTTGAGTTGATTTTTGTGTATGGTGTAAGATAGCTGTCCAGATTCATGTTTTTGCATGTGGCTGTCCAGTTTTTCCAACACGATTTAATGAAGTGACTATCGTTTTCCCATTGAATATTCTTGGTGCCTTTTTGGTAAATTAATTGACCATATATGCATGAGTTTATTTCTGGACTCTCTGTTCTCTTCCATTGATCTATGTCTCTGTTTTTATGCCAATACCATACCACTTTAATTGCTGTAGCTTTGTAATATAGTTTGAAATCAGTAAGTGTGGTGCCTCCAGCTTTGTTCTTCTTTCTCAAGATTGCTTGACTCTTTGTTTTGTGGTTCTACACAAATTTTAGGATTGTTCGTTCTATTTCTCTGAAAAATGCCATTGGAATTTTGATAGGGATTGGATTGCATTGAATCTGTAGATTGCTTTGGGTGGTATGGACATTTTAACAATATTAATTCTTCCAGTCCATGAGGATGGAATATTTTTCCATTTATTTGTGTCTTCTTCAGTTTCTTTCATCAACTATGTCTTACAGTTTTCAGTATACAGATCTTTCACCTCCTTGGTTAAGTTTATTCCTAGATATTTTATTCTTTTTGACGCAGTTATAAATGGAATTATCTTAATTTCTCTTTCTGATAGTTTATTGTTAGTGTATCAAAAAAGAACTGAATTTTGTATATTGAATTTGTATCCTGCAAATTTACTGAATTTGTTTATTAGTTCTATCAGTTGTGGTGAAGTCTTTAGGGTTTTCTGTGTATAATAACATGTCATCTGCAAATAGAGACAGTTTTACTTCTTCCTTTCTGATTTGGATGCCTTTTATTTCTTTTTCTTGCCTAGTTGCTCTGTCTAGGACTTTCAGTACTATAAAAGTGGCAAGAGTGGCCATCCTTATCTTGTTCCTGATCTTAGAGTGAAAGCTTTCAGCTTTTCACCATTGAGTATAATGTTAGCTGTGGGCTTGTCATATGTGGCCTTTATAATGTTGATGTACATTCCCTTTGTACCCATTTTGTTGAGAGTTTTTATTGTGAATGGATGTTGAATTTTGTCAAATGTTTTTTTCTGCATCTATTGAGATAATCATGATTTTTATCCTCATTTTGTTAACGTGGTGTATCATTGATTGATTTGTGGATGTTGAACCTTCCTTGCATCCCTGCAATAAATCACATTTGATCATGGTATGTGATCTTTTTATTGCTAATATTTTGTTGAGGACTTCTGGATCTCTGTTCATCAGGGATATTGCCCTGTAATTTTCTTGTAGTGCCCTTGTCTGATTTTGGTATAGGGTAATGCTGACTTTGTAAAATGAGCTTGGAGGTGTTTCCTCCTCTTCTATTTTTAGAAGAGTTTGAGAAGAATTGGTTATTAATCCTTCTTTAAACGTGTGGTAGAATTCACCAGTCAAGTCATATGTCCTGGGGGTTTCTTTGTTGGGAGGTTTTTGGGCCCAGTCACCTAGTAATTGGTCTGTTCAGATTTTCTATATCTTCATGATTTAATCTTGGTAGATTATATGTTTGTAGGAATTTATTCATTCTTCTAGGTTGTCCAATTTGTTGATGTATAATTGTTCATAGTAGTCTCTTACAGTCCTTTGTATTTGTGTGGTATCAGTTGTACTGTCTCCCCTTTCATTTTTAATTTTATTTATTTGAGTCTTTTTTTTTCTTGGTAAGCATAGCTAAAGGCTAGTCTACTTTGTTTATCTTTTCAAAAATCCAACTCTTTCATTGATCTTTGCTATTCTCTTTTTAGTCTCATTTTTGTTTATTTCTGCCATGGTGTTTGTTATTTCCTTCCTTCTTCTACTAACTTTGGGCTTAGTTTATTCTTTTTCTACTTTATTCTTCTTTTTCTAGTTCCTTGAAGCAAGTTAAGTTGTGCTTCTATCATTTCTTTTTCTCACTGTGTATATATATATTAAGGAAAGGATCTTATGATCCCTGCTCCTAGTTTCTATATTAGGTAGTAGTAAATTATCATTTACATAAAAAACTTCTTAAAAAAAATGTTTCCTTTTGTAGTTCTTCCTCATGGTAATTTGACAACTGCACAATATCAAAACCATGATGCTTAAAACAAGAGTTTTCTTCAAATCTTTTCTTGTGCATTCTTCATTTGTAACAGTGTTTTTTCAGTTGCTTTAAACCAACTCCTTGGTATTTTGTCTTCATTAAATAAACCAATTTGCAATGGCCTAAACTGTGCAGAATATAGCTATATAGTGACTGCACTTGCAGGGTGGGTGGCACTTTGTTTCATATGGAATAAAGTATAACAGGATATAAATTGGGGATAGGCAAACTTCTTGTGTAAAGGCCCAGATAGTAAAATATGTTAGGCTTTGTAGGCCACTTACCTCTAACATTGTAGTACGAAAGCAGGCATAGACAATATGTAAATGATAGTGTGTCACTGTATTCTAATGAAACTTTATATACAAAAACAGGCGATGGGGCAAATTTGACTCACAGGCTTTAGTTTGCTGAACATAATATAAATATAAAATTGAAATTTTATATAGGTGCATCTGATAACTAGATTCCTTATTCTGTAGCAAATGAGACTCAAAATTTGTATTTCACACTATCATTTGAGTATTAAAAAGACTGATCTAGATAGAGTTCTGAATTATTTTCCTATTTTTATCCAATATTTATAAATGTAATATGAAATTAGCCAAATATAATATTTTTGCCAGGATATTTAATATTTGTGAGCACTTAGTTTTATGTAGTAGAATTATATATGTTATTAGTATATTAATATATAATTGATATATTAAATATAAACATATAACAAGTGTATACAGGCTGAAATTACCTTTAAATATTTTATACTTGTTGCATGTCAATTATGAAATCTTCTCTCCCATCTTTTCATTTTGTGGATAACTTCTCTATAATTGTCAATATAGAGCAACTAAGAACTGCTTTCAGGATTTAAAAAAGAATTTTCAGCTGGAAAAATTTCTTGAAAAATTTCACAAATTTACTCTAATGATTACACTAATCATTCAATAAATATTTATGGCCATCTTCAACATCCCATGCGCTCTGCTAGATGATGCAACTGGAACACAAGTCTGTGACTTTATCAAGCTTATGATCTCATGGAGGATATGGGTAACTAAAGATACAGTGACAGTGTAATATCCTTAAGAAAAAAGGTGTTTTTAGCACAAGGGCAGAAGGAAAAAGCACTACAAGTTTAGAGAAGTTAAACATTTGGCTAATTTAGAGTACAATGTGGAAGAAGTAAGGTAAGAGTAGATTAGTTAAAATTAAACATTGTTTTACAGCCATTAGTAGTAAAAACATAATCAGAAAATATGCCATTCCTAGTGTTGTTAGAAAATGTTTTTCTAGAATATTATAAAATTCTCTACATATTCAACCTAATGTAATAGTAGTTAGTTGAATAGCTAATAAACATAGTTTTATACTTGATCAAATTGATTAAAATATTTAAATAACAAATATCAACAGTGAATTTTGTTGTCCTTGATTTCATATTTTCTGGTTTCTTCATGATCTTAAACATGTTAAATAGTTAATATTATTTTGAGCTAAATATTCCTTTCTAAAGTTTTGCATGATATGTATATAATAGTAACATTACCACTTTTTGAAGATGGTTAAATTCATGGCCTACTTACTTTTCTCCCGAGACATATTGAATATCTCTTAGAAGATTTCCTTTCTAATGTCTTTCCCCTTCCAGTGCATCCCACAAATTACTGCTAGAGTAACATTTCTAAAGTACATTCTGATTCTGTCCCTCCTCAAAAAGACTGTAACATCTAAACCCTACCTACTTTTATGGGCTTACCTACTTTTTCTCCCTATTGAATATCATGCTCTCTCCAGAGCAGACAGAGCTGGAATGCTCTAAAATGGCTACCAGTTCCTAGTTCTTGTCCCCTGTTCTCCATCCTCCACCTCACTCCACCTCACCTCTGTTGAAAACCCACTGTGCTCATGAAATACCTCCTAATCCCTCACAAATAATCATTGACCTTTTTCTTGTTTCCATAAAATATAAATTTTATTTCTTTAGGAAAATTCATCTCTTGAGTTGGTATAATATTAGCATTCATTTCCTTCAACTCCTGTTACAAATATCTTTTACAAAGGTGCAATGTAGTATACCTATCATTTTGCATTCTGTTTTCTTTACATTTACTATCTCTGTACTAACATTGTTCATAATAATACTTAATATGATTTACTCTTCCACTGTGTTCCCCTATTGTCGGACGCTTTGATATTACAATAGATAAAACTGATCTAAACATCTTTCTTCATAGAACCTTTTGTTATACAAATTTCCTTGGAATAAATTTCCAAGAATGGTATAAATGGGTTGAAGGATTTGAACACCATTTGCTGTGTGTTATATATTCTACACTGTTAGCAGAATCTGCGTGTATACATTTCAGCAAATTGCAAGCAGACCTACAGAACTCAGAAGGAAAGCATAGATCATTTTATATCATTTCGAACAGTCTTATGCATAGCAGTTAACTCCTAAAGGCATTGCCATGTAAAGCATAGTGGAAAACTTGATCTTTTCAATGATGATCATGAATCAAGAAACTTGTTAAAAAAAGATGCATAAAGTGCTTTTTTAGAAAGGTTTACATAAAAAATAATTAAAAGAGTAATTTCTGAGTAATCCAAGGTTTTATTGTAACAGGGCTCCAAAAGTGTAGTACTGGCAACTTTTATATCAGACTTATAAATGTAGATAATTAAGTTCTCTGATACAAGGTAGTGAATATTCTATCAACATAAGGTAGTGAATAGTCTATCAACTTAAGGTAGTGAATATTCTTATCAACTTATAATGAGTAGAATCAATGTGATTTGAGTATATTATTTAAATTATTGTTTATTTTTCACTGAACCTGTAGTTTAAGAAACAGTGGGCTGGGAATTCCCTGGCGGTCCTGTGGTTAGGACTCCACGCTTCTGTTGCAGGGGGCATGGGTTCAATCCCTGATCGGGGAACTAAAATCCCCCAGGCTGCCTGGCATGGCCAAAAATAAGAAAAAAAGAAACATTGGGTACATTAAGTTAGAAGGACCTTTTCAATTTGAATTGATTCCTGTTTTGAGAAACATGGCAACCATAAAGTTTAAAGGCTTTCAGACTTTTTTGATTGTGACCTAAGACAAATAAGATGCATGTTGTGACCTAATATGCACATACAAACATAATAACAACACCTGCCTTTACTACAGGCATAACACTAACAGCTTCTCTTTCATTTTAAACACATTGCTAGTCAACACCTACAAAACTGATTCCACAACTTGCTTATGGGTCACAATCTGCAGCTTGAAAAATTGCTGGCTAAAATTTAAAGGGAGACTTGCCGGTTCTTAGGTTACAGCATTCTTTGTATAGTGATTATATAATGATGATTTACGTTAGTTTCAGGAATATTTCTCAAAGACTATCAGGAAGAGAATAGCTTCAAATTTGACCCTGATGACTGCTCCATAGCCACAAATGAATAACTAGTCTTTCTTTTAAATTAAAAGAAAAAAAAATGTAATCCTGAACAAGCTTCTAGCTAATGCTTAGGATTTCTGCCTCTTTACCAAAATTATGACAACTTTAAACCTGATTATCTCATTATACATCATTTCTTTTTATCCTGAACCATCACAAAAAAGCATACCTTTCAGTTATTTCTTGACCCTTTTCTTCTAGAGGGTGTAGTCTACCTGATCCCCTCTTTCCTTAAATTAAGACCTCCTCTTCAGTTATAAACAGATCCCACCCCCTTATTGTCCCAATGACTGTTAACATCTACTGTAGAAGATGTGAATTTCACTCCCCTCATTTTCAGTCAGCGAAGGAGCCTTAGCACCAAAAAGTAATATCTCCTTTCTCCTAGTTTGCTATTGTTCTTTCCAAATAATTGATAAAATACACATGTCAAAGTTCTTCGTCTAAGGTCAGTGTTTTGTGACCTCAAAACTTTTATTCATCAATATTCAATGTCCCTACGTTCACTTTGGATTTTGGTTCCTAGTGCACAGTCTTCTTCTTCACCCCTTGTTCTGCGTCAGGTTAGGTAACCTTCGGGGTGCCTGTGGAAGGAACATTCAATGTTCTGGTCTCATAGTTAAACCCCACATTTTTTTGGCTTCTCTTCACGTTGCCTCCCTTTGTTTCTGCCTCCCAAATGTTAACTTTTTTCAAGGCTGTGGCTTCAAATAAAGAAGTTGACTTGCATTTAGAAACCATTCGCACCAAAAAATATGTGTCTTCAAACCATATTAACTTAGGATTCCAAGAGGGGCAGATTGACAACCTGCACTTCTGAACTTTTTTTTTTCTTTTTGCCCCTGATTGAAGTAAAAGATCCATTTGTGCTAGGTTATTGGAAGGATTGTCACTGAACTACATTATGCCTACTTAAGGTTTTTTTATGACTTACCAAATTTGGAGGTTTATGTGAGTTTCTTGGTTTGTTTCTGAACAGGACTGGCTTCCATTGTCTGAAGCTTCAGTCCTAAAGAGTTCATTGATTGAAGTGATTTATTTTAATCTCAGGGTTGTTTCCCCATTTAAAAAAACAGACAAAACACAGTGTTAGTTATCAAATCAGTGACTCTTTGGGACTTTTAAGTCTTTTGATGACTTCTGGTTTTAATAATCTGGTAAATGTGCTAGTATGAGTGATTTATACTGGAAAACCAAGGTTGCTAAAATGTAGCACATCTAGAAGTAAATGTATTCTTTAGCTTTATTAGAGCCAGAAAACAGAGATACACTGTATCTAATGGAATATATACCTACAGAAGTGTGGTGCCAAACAAAATAGTGACTAAATGGCATTATCCCTCAAGCCAGTAAGTTAAAATTTTGTGGTATTTCAAACAACCTGATTTAAAGCATAAAGTAGCTGGGATGAGAGAAATGAGGTGAGAAAGATAATCATCAGGTATTAGCAATCTGAAGGTTTTGAGAACAAATAGCTCAGCAAACAACAATAATCTCGAAAATCATCAGCGTATTAAGAGGTAGCCAGTTAAACACTGTATTTGCATTATTTAAAGGACTATTTCCTACCTAATTCAGGGAAAAGAGCATAACCAGATATGTTCTAGGGATCAGTTGCAGTACTCACGTTTATTCATTTCTATTGAAGCTGAGTCAGTTATCCAAACTTTCATGTATTAAAGATCCTGAGTGTGAGTATAAGAGTGTCAAGCATTTTATTGCTTACCCTTTATAATCAAGGGACCTGGCTGAGTCAATTTATAAAGTGTTTTATGAAAAGGAAGAGATACAGAAAATACATAAAACTGTGGAAGAGATATTTCTATTCAAAATGAGGCAGTCCACTTTTGGAGGACAGTATTCTGAGAGACATTAACCATTGCTGGATTTTTTTTTTAAGTTGGTCATCTTTAGAAGTGGAACAGTTGGTCTTTGAATTATACCGCCGTAACTTTCAGAGTTGTACAGATGTTAAAATGATGTACAGAATAGTAGAGCTCTTAAATCTGATAGTATTATTTTTAATTTAGGGAATAAGAAATGGTAAACTACAATGAATAAACTTTGTTACCTGCTTTATCAGATATAAGACATAAATTTTCTATATTTGGCTATTGTGCTGAATTTTTTTTTTTTTAAAGAGAGAACGAAGAGAGCAGAGTCCTTGTTCTTGGGATATAATAAACCATTGTAAAGAGAGTGCAAGTACCCATACATATCTTAACCCTTGATTATTTATTGTAAGTTTATCTGCAGAATAATTCTATGATATTTTATCAAGTCAGCATATCTCTGTGAATGGAAATTTAAGCAGAACATAACAATTAGGTAAATCTGCTTCTTAAAAAAAGAATCTCATGATGAACTAAAAGCCAAATACTTTGGGTTATCCATATTTATAGACCCCAAAAGGTTATGTTTCATGTAGTACAAAAAAGAATTTCCATTTTAAAAAAATTTGGAACTGTCTTCATTTGTATAAAATATAGCAATTCTGAAATTATACAGGAAGTACATCTGTAAGTGAACATAATGTGAACCAAAGAGTCAGAAATCATTTATTGACCATCTGTATATACATACTTAATATTATAGGTCATGTGGAAAGGGGAAGATACATACTAGAAGACATGATCCTTCCATCAAAAAGCCACATATTTAGTTAGAGGTGCTCAGAGCATTAAGGACTTCTAAATGAGATGAGGGGTGTGTTTACCTTGGGGGTTGAAGATACTGACGATCCAAAGCTAAAGTTGATTTTTTACCTCTACTAATATTCTAAAAAGTGGAGCTCACTGATAAGATACAGTTTAATTAAGAAAGACAGAACAAAGAAATTAACATGATTTGAAAATGACACAGATAAGTTAAAGTCAACATGAATATGTCACAATTCCAAGCAGTGAAGTCTTTGGAATATTACTAGTCACGAATGTTACGTCTTTGTTGGGTAAAATTGTTGCTCTGCGTGTCCTTAGAAGAATAGAGGTTAACAGTTACTGAAATAACTCCTTCATGATGTTGAATAAAAGTTTCATAATGAATAAAAAAAGGATTATTCTTCATTTGAGATTAGTAATTTATGTTTCATATTCTTAAATTATTAGTATTGTATATTCTTGAGGCTTTTAAATTGTCTTAATCAGTACCCATTTATTTTTGGAATGATTTATTTTTATTCTTTATTATCATTTGAATGTTATAGTCTTAATGTTGATTATAGTTACTAATACTTCCTGCTGTAAACCACTAAGGTACTCTTTGCTCCCAGTTCTTAAAATTTAGCAGGTAAGACATCATTTTTATACTTCCACTCAAAGATTTTCATGGGTAAGTTTAAATCGTCATCTTTAGTAGTCATCAAGGACAAATTATCCTGAATAAATAACTTTTGCTAGTTCTACTTTATTTTTAAGCTCTCAACAGGATGTTAAGGATTTATTTCTTCATAGCAGCTGTTTGTGTGTTTGTGCATATGTGTGTAGGATTAAACAGTTAATATTATGTTAATAGTTCTAATTGTATTATGTTGATATATGTTTATCCTGTCTTTACTCTTTCATGGAAAAATATGAATTTATTTCATAACAGGCTTGAATTTACTCTTTTCAGTTATTGACATTTATATATTAAAGTATTGTTTTCCATTTATCTTGCCTTTCGTGTTCCTGTTATGCTCAGTTAAATGCATATTTTGGTTTATCTGTTTGAGGAAATTTTCCGTAACAGTAAAGGCATTACCGTGCCTCTCAAATAGACAGTGATGGGTAAAAGCATATAAAACTCTTGTCCCAGCCACCGCACAGGGCCACCAGGATGATAGTGGATGAGAAGCAGGTGTTAAGTAGAAGAGAATGAGGTGATAAGTGTCTTCCAACTCTTCTCATCTGTACTGACGGATAGCATTGCTTTCAAACTAACTGCTCCAGACCTCTGTAAAACAAATCTGGGTGCTACCAAGAATGTGAGATGTACCCCCAACTACAAATACACCTGATAATGCAAGTGGATCTCTAGTTTCAGAAAGTTTTTAGTCAATGCAGACAAATGCAGGCACTAATTGTAGCAAAAATTGATGATATAACTACCCTCCATTGCTATGATAATAAGTACATATTTTAAAAGTTGCTGTATGATGATATATGTATTAAAAACTGCATTATCAGTTTAGGGTTAAGACTGTTAACAGTTGTAAATATGAACGTGTTTTATTAAAATACAAAGGTGACTTAGAAAACTTACATAAATATTAATATTTCATTTTCATTGTGCTTAATTTAGTTAAAATTTCCCTTTTATCTTCAGATTTATATTTTTTCTTACCTTTTATTAATAGGTAGTATAGATCAATCAGTGTTAAAAGAATTACCCCCTGAACTCCTGGCAGAAATTGAATCCACCATGCCACTTTGTGAACGTGTGAAAATGAATAAACGCAAGCGTAGCACAGTTAATGAAAAGCCAAAATATGCTGAAATCAGTTCAGATGAAGATAATGATAGTGATGAAGCTTTTGAATGTAAGTATCATATAACTTTATTATTACTTTAGAATTAAAAAGCAGATTGATATGTTTGTTTCATTTATAATTTGGGGGGGTTAGCAAGAGTACAGTGATCATAATTCTTAATAATATAGTATAGCAAGTTTTTTTCTTTATACTTAAAAATGTGTGAAAGATGAGATCAGTTGGCACCAAGAAAAAAATTTTTAATGAGTTATAATTAGTGTCAGATAACACAGGTATGCCTCTATATGCATTTAGCAAACATTTATTGAGTTCCTACTGTATGCTAGGCAGTGAGAATAAAAATATAACAAATAGGATGTGGCCCCTATCTTTGAAGAGCCTTCAGTCTAATGGGGGAAATATGTAAACAATTGTAGTACAGTGAGAAGAGTGCAATGATAATAGTAAATCCAGGGTGCTGTGGGAGCACATTGGATTGGCATCAAAATTATACTGGGGTTCAGAGAACGCTTACTGGAAGAGGTGACACTTGAGTTGAGTCTTGAAGGACACGTAGGAGATAGCCAGGTGAAGAAATATTTTAAACCATACTATCACTAAATTATGAATGGATTAGCCACATTGCCAATTATCTGTGTGGTTTGGACCTGGCTTCTCCTTTTTGCCCAGCTGTGTCCTGGAATTCCTCCCTTGTTTCACTGTTTTCCAGAGCTGGCTTCTTCACTACACAGCTACCTCTCTACAACACTGTGATCACCTGTCTTTGCACTAGACTTGCTATACCTCGCCTGTCTTCCTACTGGTCCACTGAAAAAGTTCTTCTCTTTTATCCCTATCTTCCTTCTACTGGAGCAAGAGAATTGAGCCTAGCCAAGAGGGGTCAGCAACCTTGTTTGACTTAAACGGCATTCAGTGGAAACAGACTATGGGAGATCTTCACTTGTGTGCCAACTGACTTAGTCATTATGACCAAAAGAAGTGGGAAGACTACCAGTGTGTTCTACCTTTTCCACCTAGTGTCCATAGATTGAGGTGTGACAAGCAAGGGCAGGAAGGACAGATGCATGCTGCCATTTTAAAATGTATATCACTGATGGAAGCCCTTCACCTCCAGAGTTTTTAATCTATGTTCATTTACTCTGATCTTCTCAGAATTGTGAGCTCTTGAGTATGAGCAGTAGATTATGAATACTGAACAAATCTGAACAAAGTTTTAAAATTGAAATAAAATATGCAAAATTAATCTGACATTTAATTATATGTATAATTGTTATAATTTGTATTATCATGAGATGTATTTACATGCAGTATACTTCAATGGCTAAAGCTAACATTTTTATTATACTCAAACATTTTGTTCATACGGGAACATACGATCTGGAAAGAGAGAGGAGAAAGGAGATCTGGTGTCCTAGAAACTCACTCCCCTTTATATACATGCCTCTGCTTCACTTCCCTTCCTTTCCCCGATACCTCACCCATTTCTAAAGGGAATAACTAAAAAGGAGTTCCTTAATTGCAGACTGATTTCAAATCACACTTCAACTCCAGGTAATTGAGAGTGGCTGCCTGCATTGCTAAGCTGATGAGAATTTTGTAGCTGCCTCACAGTTAAGTAAAAAGGGTAGCATAATCAGAGAAGCCCACCAAATGTAAAATAGAGGACAGAGCCACACATGCCTCATGTTTGTCCTCATTGCAACCTCTGTTCTTTGCTTTCTATGATGAGAGATATTGTCTCATCTTACGGGAGCACATAATTTCATCTTAAAAGCCATGGATCTATGCCCAAGAATATTGAAAGCTAATATTAGGGAACCTGAGCTTCATTCAGCCCCTGCTAGGAAAAAGGGAAGTTTCTCTGGGTTTTTCAAGAGACCTTAGAATAGTTCCCTGGTTTGGGGGGGGTTTATTTCTGTACAAGTAACTATAGAAAAGTTGACTCTGAGGCCACTGAAATGAGTGATGAAAGAAGCTGACATAAACAACCAAATAGCCATTATACCACAACAAAAACAATGTAATAAAAATAGAGTACAATACAAAATGTAAAAATATTATGAGAACATAAGTAGCAAGCATTATCCTGATTTGAGGGAGAGAGACCTTTTTGAAACAAAATTTTATTGCGGTTTAATCAAACTGGTTTCCTAAAAATCTAAAACTACGGAAATAGTTATGTTGAACGATAGGGGGAACTGTTGAGGGTTAACTTTGAAAGTTGGGCCACAAAGATTTGGATAGTCATAGCACAATTACAAAGTCTCTGGGTTGCTGGGGAAGGAGGAGGGGAGATATAAGAAGCTAAAGAGACATACAGGTGAAATTTGGAAAGGGTTAGGGTGGAAAACACCTAAGTCATATTTTACATACCTCTCTGTTGAATTCTTCCCCTGCTTCTTCCAGGGTAACAAGACATATAGAGAATGAACAGACTAGTCATAATGAATTGGGATCCTGATAGAACCTTATTGCAGCATACAGTGTATCATAGAAGATGTGGGGGTTTTTTTTCTTAGTTTGCCATTCCTTGTTTTTCAAATTGCTTAGTTTAATGAATGTGAAAAAAAGATCTCCATGACCTATAAAAATTACCACCGATACAGCATATTGTATGTACTTGCTAACTATAGGATTTTTCAAGCATTTTCTACTCATAGAATTAAAGGATTGAAATAGATTTCTTATGAAATTAATTAAAATTCAAAAAGACTAACTAGGTCATATTTGAGGTCATAGAATACTACTATCTGAACAAGTTTGCTTGTTAGTTGTCATTCCTCAAAGTAGGTATTTTGGTACTTGTTGAAAAAACATTTAGTGAATGCTATACATAAACGACCTGTTTCTCTGACACACGCATACACACCTACTTTTATTAGTATATGAGACAATCCCTCACTAAGAGAATGTTCTGGGGCACACTCATCATAAAAGGGGGGAAATCCTGCCTCTCCTTCATATATTTCATAGTCAAATTTTTGCCTCATTATGAAGAAAATCACTGAAGATTTAAATACATCCATCTACATTCGTCCTCTTGCTATGCCACACCTATGACCACAAAGAAGAGGAAAGAAAATTATCTTTGCCATGCTGTCAGTAGATTCTTGAATAGGAATAGCTAGGGCAGCATATAAAGGTAAGATTAGCCAAGGTATAGACATTGATTACCCACACAGAAGGACATCGGCATAAGCATAGAGTGCATGGGCCAAAGGTTGGCATCCTTAAATCTAAGCCAAGTGGGGGACTAGGGACTCAAGCAAGAGTTTTGTCTTAAATACTTGGGTATTGATCATAGTTAAGGATTCAGAATAGAAGCGAGTCACAAGAAAGCAAGGGAGTCAGATTCAGATTAACAGACTAGAAAGTAATTCACTGTCAGCAACAAGTGGTCACTCCAACAACCAGTGTATGATCCCAAGATGTAGAACATATCAGTTCTCTGTCCTGGTTTTAACTTGGTAGTGCTTATACTCTAGAGCAGGTATAGTAAATATTTTTCACTTGTATTCCCTCCAGTTCTCACTGGACAGGCATTTCCAATCAGTCTTTCTTGCTGAAATATGGTGCTTTGTCTCAGGGCTCAGAATTATTCTCAACATTATGCTTTAGGCAGCTACTACCAGTTGATCAGAGTTGATGTGTCAGATGAGATCTGTTTGCCAGTTCTGCCTAGAGGCTCCTGTCAGTACTGATGATTTTAGCAGAATGCTTATACCTCTGGAAGAATGGGGAAGGGATTGAAGGTAACATACATAAATATGCTTACCTAGCATGCATAAGCTTACAAGATGTCTCCTTGGGTTTAAGCAAGTATATTGTTGGAGAACGGAATTCAATATGTGAGTATTTACAACTATACAGGTTTATTCTGTCTTTGTAGTTTGCGATGTTAGATTATCAGAGTTTGTTGAATTTATAGCTGAGTTGTGGGCTTAACTTGGCTGTTAATTGACAGTATGCATGGTTACCCACATTCTGTAACACTTTCTCAACAGTTTACTTTTCCTCCAAACCCCACTCCCCATCAACAATCCAAATGCTTAAAGGTGTTTCTGGTTTTTATCCAAATTCTAGATAAAGTTTGTTTTATATGTCTTAATTAACCCTGAAGTTTAGATATTATCTTTACTGACTCACTGAATACCTCTTTGAAATGAGCACTGTGGTTTAATTCCCAGAACATTCCTATCTACATTTATTAGCAAACCCATTTCATGTAAAATTTTCTAAATCTAGATAAATGCTAAAATAAGTGATACCATTTCTGTACCATAATTTATATTTCTGCTTAAACAGAATGATTCATAATTTCCTAGATCCACACAATGAAGATTTTTTCTTCCATGTAATTCATTTTTAAAGTACAAGTTTTAATAGTCTTTTAAACGAGGTAAATTATTTGTCATGGGGATTTGCTTCTAGCCTCTAGGAAACGACATAAAAAAGATGATGATAAAGCTTGGGAATATGAAGAGCGTGACAGAAGAAGCTCTGGGGATCATAGGAGAAGTGGCCATTCTCATGAAGGAAGAAGGAGTTCAGGTGGTCGTTATCGAAACCGAAGCCCGTCAGATTCTGACATGGAAGATTATTCTCCTCCTCCCAGCCTTAGTGAGGGTAATTCATCAGTGTCAACGGATTTCTTACATAAGCTGATTTTAAATTTAGGGCTTTAACTTTGAAGAATTTTTATACCTTTTTTATGAACTAATTAAAAACTAATTTTTAATCAAGACAAAAGTTTGGATTGGCAATGATTATTGTTAAAGTATTTAATGTTCAGGAAGAAAGTAGAAACAAATACATATATTTTAAGTTGTAATTACTGCATTTCAGTATTTCTTTTTGTTCATTTTAGTTGCTAGAAAAATGAAGAAAAAAGAAAAACAGAAGAAGCGGAAAGCTTATGAACCAAAATTAACACCTGAAGGTAACATTTTAGTTTGTCTTTATTCATAGTCTTCAACTTCAGTTTTCTACTTGGAATGTGGATAATAAGTTTTGGGTTTTTTTTCCTCTGTTCTAGAAATGATGGATTCTTCAACTTTTAAGAGATTCACAGCCTCAATAGAGAATATTTTGGATAATTTAGAAGATATGGATTTTACTGCATTTGGTAAAATCATTTTAAAATATATTTGTTTACCTCTAAATATAAACTGAATTTAAGATATATTTATTTACCTATGTGTTAAGCTTTCTGCCAGTTACTCTAGTGGGTACAGAGGCATGGTCTGTGCTCTTAAGAAACTTGAAACCTAGCTGTGGAGTCAAGTCTAGTCTGTGTTATCAAGTAACTGAAAACTTTGATATAAAAATCAAGTGTTAAATTAGTTAAGTGTTGATAGTGTTTTTTTAAGAGTCCTGAGAGTGCAGCTACCACAGTAGGTTAGAGTAATTAGGGAAGCCTTTATGCAGATGAAACTTGAATTGGCCCTAGATAAGATGGGTACTAATATGAGCAAAGATGCAGAAATAGGAACATATTTAATTTATTCTAAAAGCCAATATTTATTAAATAATTACTGTTTGTCAGTAGTACGTTAAGTGCTAGAGGTGCAGAGATAAATACCCCAACCCCTGGCTTTAAGTAATACAGAATCTAATATGGAAAACAAAATAGAAAAGCAATCAGAATACAATAGGATTAATGTAATATTACATTTACGGTAATATGTAAAGGTCATATCTATAGATCTAAAGGTGTTAGGCTTATAAAAAACACTGCTTACAGTGTTTAGAGGTACTCTCAACAATTTTATGCCACTTTCAGTAGATACACTAATTTATACAAAAGCTAGATGGTGTACAATAATTCTGATATTAGTACATCTATTTGAAAATGCATTAAAAGGTATATTACCCTTTATTTTAAAAGTATTTGTTTTTGTGACAGTTACTTGCCTAAGTATCATTAATGCATTTCCCCATTATTTGAAATATCTATCTCATCATTTCTAAAACTTTCCAGTTCTGTGCTGGGAAACTGTCTTCCGTGTCATTTAAGATCCCAACAGGAAGTCATATGGCACTCTCAAATTAGGATAATTTGAGAAGGAGTTATTTACAAAGAGACTGATTACAAAGATGGGGGCAGAATACAGCCAAAACCCAGACTTGGAACTTTCACCATCCCTACACCCAAAGGAACAAGGGTAAAGTGAAATCAACAGAACTCAGTCAATAGGAAAAGGAAAAAAAGTTGTAGAATAGGTTGCGGTGAAAAAAGAAGTAATCATTTGGTCAGAGGACATAGGCAGCTTGAGCAGACCTTGCAAGGAAGGAGTCAGGGATATAAATACCCTGACCTCACTCTCCTTCTCTTTGATCTTCTGACAGGGCAACCCACTGGCTGAACCCAAACAGAAGCCAGAGGGCATGGGAGACTGTTGATGTAGTCCATACAGGTCAGCCTCCTGGGGCAGAGAGTTTGGTTGAGAAGGGTCATAAAGTAGTAAAGATAAGATATCTCATCTTCCCATCTTAGTCAGAGCTCTAATTTTAACCTGTCCCCTTTCATTCAGGGTTTGCTTGAGGTTTACAGAGGCGTCCTAGGATGTTATTTTAGTTTGTTTATATCTGTTTGTATATCCAGAAATTATTAAGAAGTAAAGCTTACTATTTTGAGCTGTTTCTTTTACCTAAACTGTGTGTGTTTGGATTGGTTTTTCAGGTGATGATGATGAAATTCCTCAGGAACTGCTGTTAGGAAAACATCAGCTTAACGAACTTGGCAGTGAATCTGCTAAAATTAAAGCAATGGGTATAATGGATAAGGTATCTATTACAGTAAAATTTATAACTTTACTTAATTGAAATTAAAGTTTTAAAGGTAAATTGCAAAGTTTACATAAAGTAAGTAATGATGAAAAGAAAATTCATGGTTGCCTTCTGAGAGTGTAACAGAATTATTTCTTTTTTTTTTTTAATAAATTTATTTATTGTACTTATGTATTTTTGGCTGCATTGGGTCTTCCTTGTGGTGCACAGGCTTCTCATTGCGCTGGCTTCTCTTGTTGAGGAGCACGGGCTCTAGGTGCGTGGGCTTCAGTAGTTGTGGCTCTCGGGCTCTAGAGCGCAGGCTCAGTAGTTGTGGCACACAGCTTAGTTGCTCCACAGCATGTGGGATCTTCCCAGACCAGAGATCGAACCTGTGTCTCCTGCATTGGCAGGCGGATTCTTAACCACTGTGCCACCAGGGAAGTCCCCAGAATTATTTCTTAGAAAAAAAATAACAAAAAAAAAAAAAACAACAAAGCTTGAATCAAAGAAATATTCTGCAATCATTCTAAAGAAAATCATTTTTGCATTGAAAGAGGCACAGTCCTGGATTTTTGTCACTGTTTATTTTTTCATTGTCTCACATACTTAGATTATTTAAATGCAGAAATACACTAAATTTTTCTTTGACATTTCCTTTAGCCATTTACATTGGTGAAAGAGTAAAGCCACGGTTTTAACACATTAATTGTTGGAGTTTTTTTTAGTTTATTTATTGAAGTATAGTTGATTTACAATGTGTTAATTTCTGCTCTACAGCAAAGTGATTCAGTTATACATCTATATACTTTTTCAGATTCTTTTCCATTATAGTTTATCACAGGATATTGAATATAGTTCCCTGTGCCATACCTTGTTGTTTATCCATCCTATATATAATAGCTTGCATCTGCTAATCCCAAACTCCCAGTCCTTCCCTTCCCCACTCCCCCACCCCCTTGGCAACCACAAGTCTGTTCTCTATGTCTGTTAACACATTAATTGTTAATAAGTACAGAACCTCATTGCTGTAGGCTTTATAATGACTTTCGTGAGTTGTCTTTCCTCTGAGCTCTCTGTTGCTGAGTAGTCTCATTGCACTAATGGAATAGCAGAATATTTTTTTCATTAATATAATAACTTTAAACAATAGTGACAGCATCAAGGGCTAGCTTCCCATAATCTTTATGAGCTACCAGTCACCCCCTAAACCACTGCATGATTGCTATGCAAATATAATTTCAAGACAAATCCTCTCTCCTCCTCTTCTAATCAGGCTCCTCTTATACAGAATTATCTACTCTAAGTCTTAAGTTTCTTAGTCTATAATGTAGAGATAATGATTTGTTCTCCAAGAATAGTAAAAGAATTAATAGAAGACTATATTTACCTGAAGAATTTATCCTCTCAACAAATTAAACTTATTTATTGAGTTTTAAAGTAGACTGGGAAATATTTTAATGTTTTTTCCAAAGTTAAGATATAATCACTTATTCATTTTGTATTCATTTATATTAGTTTCAGGTGTACAAGGTAACAATTCAATATTTGTATGTATTGCAAAATGATACAACAGTAAATCTAGTTAACATCATCACCACACATAGTTACAGTTTTTTTCTTATGATGAGACCTTTAAGTTCTATTCTCTTAGCAACTTGCAAATATAAACTGCAGTATTATTACCTATAGTCACTGTACTGTACATTATATTCCCAGGACTTACTTATCTCATAACTGGAAATTTGTACATTTTGACCACCTTCACCAACTTCACCCACCCCCACTTCGCACCTTTAGCAACCACCAATGTGTTCTTTATATCTATGAATTCTTTTTTTTAGATTCCACGTATAGGTGATATCATAATTGCATTTATCTTTCTCTGACTACTTAGCATAATGCCATCAAGGTCCATCCATGTTGTTGCAAATGGCAAGATTTCCTTCTTTTTCATGGCTGAATACACACACACACACACACACACACACACACACACGCCACATTTTCTACATTTTCTTTATCCATTCATCTACCAGTGGACACTTTGGTTGCTTCCATGTCTTGGCTATTGTAAATAATGCTCTACTGAACATGGGGGTGCATATAGCTTATGAAGTTAGTGTTTTTGTTTTCTTCAGATATGTACCCAGAAGTGGAATTGTTTGATTATATGGTAGTTCTATTTTTAATTTTTTTTTTTTTTTTTTTTTTTTAAAGAAGCCCTGCACCCATTAGCCATCACTCCCCATTTCATGGTTTTTGTTGTTGTTGTTGTTGTTGTTGTTTTTTAATATTTTATTTTTGGCTGTGTTGGGTCTTCGCCTCTGTGCGAGGGCTCTCTCCAGCTGCGGCAAGCGGGGGCCACTCACCCTCGCGGCCTCTCTTGCTGCGGAGCACAGGCTCCATACGCGCAGGCTCAGTAGTTGCGGCTCACGAGCCCAGTCGCCCCGCGGCACGTGGGATCCTCCCAGACCAGGGCCCGAACCCGTGTCCCCCGCATCGGCAGGCAGACTCCCAACCACTGCGCCACCAGGGAAGCCCCTATTTTTAATTTTTTAGGAGCCTCCATACTGGTTTTCCATAGTGGCAGCACCAATTTACATTCCTACCAACAGTGCACAAAGGTTCCTTGAGTTTGGTTTTTAAAGCTATACAGACATATCACATAATTAACCAAGAATTAATGTGCTATTAGTTCACATTGCTATTACTGTGTGCAGTGAGGGATATGTTGATTTCTTTTGTATACAGGAATATGGCTTCAGTTTTCTGAAGTGCCAATGCCAATCTTAGGTTTTATTTCCTAAGTTCTATAGTTACATGTAGCTAATGTTTCTATTTCAAAAGGTGAATTTGCTGAATATTTTCAAAGCATGGGACAGTTTACCAAAAGTCTCAGTAGTTTAATCTCTTGTGAAATTATCTAAAGCAATATTTGGGGGAAATTTTTTCTGTAAGCCAGCCTACGAATAATCAAAATGTACTTAATGTCAAGTTATTCTATTGATGCTCCCATTTGACTCTTCTGGCTGATTCCAGTAAGAGTCCTAGCTGCATGATAAGAGTCTAAAAGGAGACCTATTCAATCAAGGGAATGAGTAACAGTTGCTTCCTCGCAGAACCTCTAAATCAACTATTAATTTTTTAAATACAGAAAACATTATTTGTAAGAAATGAAACAGATATCTTAAAAATAAGAAAAATTTCTACCAAATAAAGCAGTGTTACCACATTTGTAACTTTTATCATTCTCAGATTCAGGCTTCTGTTATTCAAAATATTACCTGGGATTTTAAGACACCCGCTAAAAAACATTGTGGTGTGGAAACCATGTTATAATTAATTCAACAGATGAAATGTTTAGAGAGTGTGTGTTTGTGCCTGTGTGTTCGTATGCATGTTCAGTGTCACTTTCATAAGAGCAGGGGGCCAGACATCAGAACAAATTCAGTCTTAACTAGCTATGTGGTAAGATTTGAGTTAGTAGCATACATATGTGCCCATTCTGTGTTTGCTATTCTGTCTTTCAAAAACAAATAATTAAGTTCTCTGCATAATCAGATTTTAGTAGAGGATCTAAGTAGGAAAGTTTTGTTTTTCCACTCTTTAAGAGGGTGTTAATGCTGTATATTCCATTGGCCAAAAGGAATAATTGTACAGAATAGTTCTTGAATAATTTATTACGTTTACCAGTGATTGATGAAAGAATTTATGCTTCAATTTTAGCTTTCCACTGACAAAACTGTGAAAGTCCTAAATATCTTGGAGAAGAATATTCAAGATGGGTCGAAGCTCTCCACTTTGTTAAATCATGTAAGTTTAAGATCCATGTTGTTAATTTTATCCTTTCTGTTGTTAAGATGTAAAATTTTTCATATGGAACTTTGGTTTATAGGGAAAATTCCAAATTTCATTAATTTGAGCTTGTTACCACATTTACTAGTTCACATTTAGCCTTGCAGTTAGAATTGGATTTTTAGCTGTTTAAAATTAATGTTACACATTATCAATTCACAGCTTTGATACAAATAAGAATAGTAACAGATGTAAAGTCATTCAATTCAAAAGACCATTCTTTAATCTTACATTATGCTCTTCCTTTTGTAAGTGGATGAGTGTTTCAAATGTCTTTTCATTTATAAAATGAAAATAAAATGTTAGTAGGTAGTAATTCTTTTCCTTGACCTTCCCTAGAGAAATAAATAGTTGGAAACCTTACGGTGATTTCCTAATGTATCCTAAAATGTGAATCCTTATGTATTGTTTTTATATCTAGCTCAAATGGTTGTTGAAAGGATATTAAATAAATTAATTCATGTAACCTGCTCAACAATGTCTGGCACATTATAAGTTCTCAATAAATGTTAACTGCAACTGTCATTACATTTTAGTATGTTTTATCAAAAGCAGTGGCAACATGGTATAATGGTTTATGAACTGAGATCTACCTTCCTAGCATTATAGCAGACTTTCAAAATCATATGTGCATTTGAATTGATCTTGGTGTCTAACATTAATGAATTCAAACACTAATGCTCATAGGAATTTAATGCAAGAGATAAGGATTTGGGAATGTTTTGAGTTAATGAAATTTCTTTATTCTTAAATGACTGATTACAAAAGTAGTGTATTATAGAAATTTTTCAAAACACAAAAAACAGAAAGGTTCAATTTTCATCCAGCAGTAACCACTGTTAACAGTTTTGGTAGATAATACTTCCATTCTCATATGTACATACATACTATATGTATTTAGCACATGCACTGGATTATATCTCGTGAGGGAAATGTTCTTGATGTTTGCAGAAGCCACAGGAGTGCTAAGTGATCTACATGGAATTTAAAAATGTAGAGAAATAATCTCAGGTGGTATTTCTATGCTTTATTAAATATATCCATATTTTTCCAATGCCCTTTTTAAATTAGTTTTTGAATCATAGAAACTAAGGGATTAGAGGACCTATAGTGGCAATATACTACATCTTTAGTCTACAAGTTTTATTTAAAACACTTTGGCAAGAAATTGTGGTAAATATCAAGAATCGACAGTTCTGGAGAACTGGCTGACTCAGTTTTAATGAAATTATTTTCATTCCTGAAAACCTTAGCACTGTTTAGTGTGTTGCATTTAAGCCTTAATGTTTGATATGAGTGATGAACCTCCTAAACTGACTCTTTGAAACAGCAATTTCAATATCAAAGAAAAGTTACTTTATTTTTTTAAGTAGGTATGTAAGTAGTAAAATGAAAGAAAGTTAGAGATTGAGTTTTTAGGCATTAGTGATTTAGAAAGCCCTTCTGTGTTTTACAAATATTATACTTTTATTTATTCCTTTTCCCAATGTTATAAGCTTTGAATAGCATGCATACAAAAGTATTCCTAGAACATAAAGTTGATATTTCATAACTAAGGATGTGATAGAAGAATTTTCACTTTAAAAGTAAGATTAAAAGCACTTTTTCCCAATTGTAATGCAGGTTGCGGATATGTAAATTAAAATATAGTCTGTCAGTTGTTGAATTATCTATTTTAGAAAATAAGTTATGTTTTCAGTAGTCTACATAATCACCACTTTTTAATCTCAGTTTCAAAAATACAGTATTGTTGAAAAACAGTTATTAGGAATGATTGAGTCGATAACATTTTACTACTTTTAAATAAAGGTCTATCCTTTGTTGTTAATTTTTGTTTTACTCTCACAAGAGCAAGCAGAACTAAAAAGCTTTAATATTATCATAATGTTTTTAACCCCAAACACAAAATGATTTATGTATAATTATGATCTTTAGCTAAAATCATAGATTTGAATAAATTACACAGAAGATAAACATAACTATAAGTTTGTTATTGGAATGACATTTAGTGGTGAAATTAGGAGATAAGAGTACATTATGTTTGAAAACATTGAAACAAAAATCATACTTAATGTAATATAAGTATTTGTACTTCATTCCTGATATTCTTTAAATATACACACACCATAACTCTCACCACGTTTTCAACCTGTGAAAATCAAATATATTATAATCTTTAAAAAATATTTTAACCTATAATTGTGTTTATTTCCATTTCATTAACAATGTACTGTTTTATAGAATAATGATACTGAAGAAGAAGAAAGGTTATGGAGAGACCTTATTATGGAGAGAGTGACAAAATCAGCAGATGCCTGTCTTACAACTATCAACATTATGACATCCCCTAACATGCCAAAAGCTGTATATATTGAGGATGTAATCGAAAGAGTTATACAGTACACTAAATTTCATTTGCAGAATACACTTTATCCTCAGTATGATCCTGTTTACAGATTAGATCCTCATGGAGGTTAGTTTGCCCATTTATACTGATAGTTTTTTAGTATAACATCAAAATTACCTGTTATATAATTTTACCACGTCGGATGGGTCAGATTGCAGTGACTTAAAATGGCACCAAAATTGTTTGATTATATAAATTGTAATAAACACTGACTTACATTTGACTAGAATATAGAACTTGTTTTAATCCAGTACTTGTTCAGTGATAATTTCTTTAGCAACTATTTATATATAATAATAAGTAATTTCTACTGGTCTGAGATTTTCCCAGATAACAGTAGCTTCTGGTTCCATTTATCACTTCCCCCAAATTTTACCCAAAATATTATCTACAAAATGGATTGATTAAAGATATATAATTCGGGCTGCCCTAGTGGCGCAGTGGTTGAGAATCTGCCTGCTAATGCAGGGGACACGGGTTCGAGCCCTGGTCCGGGAAGATCCCACATGCCGCGGAGCAGCTAGGCCCGTGAGCCACAACTACTGAGCCTGCGCATCTGGAGCCTGTGCTCCGCAACAAGAGAGGCCACGATAGTGAGAGACCCGCGCACCGCGATGAAGAGTGGCCCCGGGCCGCTTGCCACAACTAGAGAAAGCCCTAGCACAGAAACGAAGACCCAACATAGCAATCAATCAATCAATCAATCAATCTTTAAAAAAAATAAAAATATATAATTCTTTCTCTTATTTATAATCTTTATAAATGAGTCATGTATGTTAACATGTATACATTTAAAGAGAGGAGAGCAAACCTGGATCACGAATACCTACTGTTAATTACCTGTTGTTTAATTATTGCAAGTTGATCTCAAGGGAAATATAATCTTAATATCCTCCAATCAGTGGAAAAAAATAGAAATAAAGTAATCCTTAAGATACAAGAATTTAATAACCATTGAAGTGTACCATGAATTATCTGTTATAAGAATGTTGACTTTCTAACTGAATATTCCCTAAAGAATAATTTTCTCTTTTAATAAATAGACAGCTTTATTTGCCAGGTTGTATTTTTATATAGTGGGAAAAAAAGGTGTGTACTTTTAATTCAGAAAGCAGTTTTATTACTTTTTAATAAACATTATTACAAGTTGATATATTCCTTGTTTTGAATTTTTTTTCATTTTAGGAGGCTTATTAAGTTCAAAGGCAAAACGGGCTAAATGTTCTACCCATAAGCAGAGAGTAATAGTAATGCTTTATAATAAAGTCTGTGACATTGTTAGCAGCTTATCAGAACTACTAGAAATACAGCTTCTTACAGACACAACAATTCTTCAGGTAAGTTTTTTTCAAGCATTTTCCATATTTCTAGACCAAAAAAATAAAGGAGAATAAGGGACCTAATTGAGTTCAGTATAAAACCTCACTCACTCAATAATAATACCAGCACTATGTTAATTTTTTCCATTCAGAGTATTTTATATCTAAATGGAAGAAATGAGTCTAGAGAAGTTTTAAAAAGAAACATTTGGGGCAGAAGACAGGTGAATGTAGTATAAATTCTAAACTGTAAATTATTTGAAAGATAAATGATCATTTCCTTTAAAATGTGTCAGGATGCTTCTTCCAGAACAGTGAACTATTTTTTGTTTTTTACATTCCTGTGACATTTATCAATCCAGAAGTTAGAGAACAGAGGAATGGCAGCTATGAAGGAAGGTCTGTGCTAATTTGCTTGAGGGTGAAAGGGAACAAAAGGAAAAACTAGGTGCTGATTGATGAGGGAAAAGAAAATGCTCTCAGTGTTTTCCAGAAGTTTATGAATGCTTTGGGGTTTAGTAAGGTAGAATGTTACTGAAATCTGTTACAGATGTGTACTGATTACTGTCTGTGTCTGTGCAGGTATCATCAATGGGAATAACACCATTTTTTGTGGAAAATGTCAGTGAATTACAGTTGTGTGCCATTAAGTTAGTCACTGCAGTAAGTATAATCAGTTCACATTTTTAGTTATCTCTCAGAAAAATAACAGTGGTATCATTCAATCCAAATGTGCAAAACCTAATGCAGATTTGAGTTTTCCGTGAGGACTATTTTAGTATGCCTTAGATTTCAAACACTTCTAAATATTTAAAAATATTTCAGTTAATAATTCCTTAATATTTACTGTAAAATCAATTATTTTAAATCATTTAAATCTTGGTTTACGTTTCATACCCAAGATATCATATTCCTCTAGATGAAACTAGCATACTATGACTTCTACAAGAATGTCATAATTAATGATAGAAAAGTTGAGCAAATTAAGTCATTGCCATCAAAGATGATGAAAACATTTTCATTCTAAATGGCAGATAATATTTTTTATCACATGGTATAGTATCATTTTTGTTTATTTTCAAATAATTATAACAAACTTAATTTGGAATCTTATAATTACTAAATAGGTATTCTCAAGATATGAGAAACATAGGCAGTTAATTTTGGAAGAAATTTTTACTTCACTTGCAAGATTACCTACCAGCAAGAGGAGCTTAAGGAACTTCAGGTAACTAACTATAGCAAAGTCCGAGTATAATGAAGAACTCCATTGTACTGTAGCCATCATATATTTATTCTTTATCATTTCTGTCTGATTTTTATTTTAATGATCAAATAAAAGAGAGGCAATTCAGTCTCAGAACAGCGTGAAGAATACCTTAGGTGTGAGAAATGACAATGCACATTTTAGAGACTTAAAAGTTCAGTGATTCTCAAGTGTAAAGATCTGTGGCAAGGATTTTCAGTCTTGGCATTATTGATATTTTGGGCCAGATAATACTTTATTTGCAGTGCTGTCCTGTACATAGTAAGATGCTTAGCAGCATCCTTGACCTCTACCTAATAGATACCAAAAGAAACGCACCTTTTCAAATTACGATCACCAAAATTTTCACTAGACACTGGCAAATGTCCTCTGAAGGGCAAAATCATCCCTGGTTAAGAACTATTGGCCTGTGAGAAGAGCAATAGAAAATACGGCTCCAGAGTCAGAGGCAGTTCAAGGATTTTATAAGCCTTACGAAGGAACTTGAACTTAATCCTTTATACAGTAGTAAGTCATTACATAATATTTTTAAAAGAGAGCTGAAAAATTACTCTAACAGAAGTATAGAAAATAGGCATGACGATTAAACACTCTTAATCACTAAGCACAGAGTAACTAAGGAATGTTATCCACCGCTGTGGTCAGCATTATTGCCTTTGTTGGCATAGGTAATCATCATCATTTTCATAACTATCATTATAATATTCCTGGCTGATTAAATGTGTTGATCTAGCTTATAGGGTTATATTTAGATTGCTTTGAAGGCTGTCTTCTGTAAAATAATTGTTTTTATCTTAATTTTTTAGACTGTGTACTGATAAACATCTATTGTCCATTAAAACCTGAAGAAAAGCTATCAACATCTAAAGGAATTCTTACGTTTTTAACTGTCTTTTAAACAAAAAGATTTAAAATTTGATTTTTTATATTCTGTCATAAAATATTCTATAACATAGAATATTTTATATTCTATGTTGCTCATACTCGAACATATGATCAGGAGCTGACTATGTAGCAGATTTTAATAAGAAAATGAATACCAGAATGCCTGGGCATTGGGAAATCCTGAAGACTTCTCATTTTAAAAATCATTTTGAAAAATATTTGATATTTTTTGTTATAATTTTTCAATCTGCAGTACATATATAAAGTATAGAATTTTATATTAAATACTGCATTTTTCCTTTGACTATTTTAATTATCTATGCATAGGCATTTAGTTGGTTTTTTGATAAGTTAGAAATAATTAGACTTAAGGACATTATTATAAGCAGTAAAGACAATGCCTAGAAATATTGGTAAAGAAAGCATCCTGAAACTTTCAGATCATAGATGACATGTAAAATGAAATTCTCTTCATACTCTGTAAGATTTAAATATTTTCTTCTCCGTTAAAGGTTAAACAGTAGTGATATGGATGGAGAGCCTATGTATATTCAGATGGTTACAGCACTGGTTTTACAACTAATTCAGTGTGTGGTACACTTACCATCATCAGAGAAGGACTCTAATTCAGAAGAGGACTCAAATAAAAAAGTAAGGAATCATTTGTAAGTTTTAAAACTGTATATTTTTGTAGGAGGAAGCAACTATATTCTCTGCCATTCTTATAAAACTGAAGTTCTTAATTAGGGCTTCATGACTGGGCTTTCAGATCCTTGTAGAGCATTAAACTAAGTTTTAGGAGACTTGAGTTCTTGTCCTGACTATTAACATCCACCAGTCATGAAACATACAAATCATTTTAATCTGAGTTTGTTTCTTCAGCTATAAAATGGGAATGATAATACCTAACAAGCCTACTATTACAAGTTGTAAGACTCAAGTGAGATATTGAATGTGAAAGTGAATAATATTATAATTATAATATGCAGTATCTATAATCACATACAGTAAATAATCGTTAATATAATTAATGTTAAATTCATGCAGAAAATGAGTGTATGCCCTCACTATTGAGTAATTTATAGCTAAGATTTGCTTTTGGTTTTGTAACTCTTACCCATCAACACTTAAAATTTTTCCAAGTTTTATAGTTTTACCTCAAAGAAGTTCAAAAGAAAGAGAGATAATTTTATTTCCTAATTCTGTTATAGTCGTGGCTGTGTGTATAGTAATAAATAATAAAGTGACTGGTTAATAAAGTATAAAATGAATATCAAAAAAGTTGAGGTCCCTGTTCTCCCCTTCTCCTAATCTCACTGTTCTCTTTTCAGTTTTTCTTTCCTTACCATTGGTGAATGTTTATCTTCGTCCATTTATTTATTTATTTATCTGTATAAATTTGATACAGAATTTTTTAATTTACATAAATGATATAGTGACATATTTACAGCTAATTTTTTCACTCACCATTGTTTTTAATACATGTAACTAATGCTAGATTCTTTTTGATTTAGGTTAAACACATCATATATGACATACAACAACTTGAAGCAAAAGTTTCTCTAGATATACTTAGAAATAGAATATTAAATCATAGTGTACATGCACTTTTAACTTCACTGGAACTTGTCAGTTTTCTCACTAAAGTGGTGTTCTAGTTTACATTCTTACATTTTGATTTTGCCTAGTCTGGTTAGTATGAAATGATACCATGTTTTATTTTTCATTTTTCTGGTTACTAGTGAACTTTTTCATATATTTATTCACTTTTCGGGTTTCCACAACTTTGAATTAACTATTTATATCCTGGTCTTTAAATTTCTAATGAAGGAGTTGAATTTTTTTAGTATTATATTCTAGCATTCCATAAAGTTTGAGCTTGCAATTTTTTTTGAAATTCTTTTTGTGTTGATATTTTCAATCAGAATTGTTCTGATCATGATAAACAACTGTTGATATTTCATTTGTTAAACACATTTGTCACTCTTAACATATTTTAATAAATAAAAATGAACTCTATCAATATTTTTATTTAGTTTTTATGAAGTATTGAAATATATTTAGTATGCTAATTGTAGCTTCCCTTTTTATAAATAATAGTTAAGATTTTTAGTATTTAAATGTATTGCCCCTATATTCAGTAATATCATGGCAATAGCAACTGAAATAACTTGTATGTTGGTTCTTTCTTATATCTGTATAAATTCATTTTTCTCAATCTAGGTTGACCAAGATGTTGTCATTACCAATTCTTACGAAACAGCCATGCGAACAGCCCAAAACTTCCTTTCCATCTTCCTTAAAAAGTGAGTAAAATTAACATAATCTGATTTTTATTTTCGCCATATAGAGAATAGTTCATTTATTTTATGTAAAAGATTACATCCAACTTCCTGCTGTAATCTGAACCTTGACTATATCTCCCTGACTCTTGATTTCCTTATCTTTAAAATGAGGAAATTAGAATATTAGAAATCTAAAATTTTACGAACTTGCTCATATGTTGAACTCCCGAAGTTAAAGTTCGAGACTGAAATTCTATAATTTTTTTTCAGTGAATTTTGGGACTTTCTAATTGAATAGGAAAGTTTGGGGAGAGAGGTTTCCTTAGCTTTCATAAGAATTTATAGTAATCTCATAGAAAAACAGTGGTCATTATTTAAAATGTGTTACACTTGCCAGAAAATTATGTTAATGTCAATAAATGTGAATCCCCTGTAGTAGGGGAAAAAATGAAGATTGAAACAGATTCATTTTAAACCATATTTTATTTAATGTACTCTCATATACCATGTTTAGATATGAGAGAAGAGAAAAACTTAGTTAACAAAGTTTTAGTCATATTGGTGAACATGTCACCTAAATTCACAGCCTTTCCATTATTTATCTTTGAACAGATGTGGTAGTAAGCAAGGTGAAGAAGATTACAGACCACTATTTGAAAATTTTGTTCAAGACCTTCTTTCAACAGTCAATAAGCCTGAATGGCCAGCTGCTGAACTACTCCTTAGTTTGTTAGGGAGACTGTTGGTAAGAGTATAGCATTTAAAGATTATTAGATTACTAGAAGACAACATAATGAGGATGTACTCTGATTCACAGATGATGAATTCTTTAAAAATGTGTAAGGAAATATGACCATTGCATCTCTATTTTTGCATGTGCATAACTGTACACAATACTGTCAGTACCTTGTAGAAACTTTGAAATGTTGTGACTTTTGGTGCTTTCATTTCATTGCATAAGATAACAGTACTTTAAAAAACTTTTTTTTGTTGTTGTTTTTTGTTTTGTTTTGTTTTGTTTGGAGGTATTGTTAGTTAAAAGCATCTCAACACTGAGTCATAAGTTATTGTAGTTAATTCATTTCAAAGCATGAAACTGATTAATGTGAACTCTGTCATCTTTAAGAGTATTTCTAAAAACATGACACGTTTTAGTCCTAATGTAATATTGTATTAGGGAAATGCAAAGAAATACTATTGTGATTTTTCTTTTTATCTTTAGACTACATTTGGACTTGTGCAATTGTTACAAAGTTTTTGGGACCTTACTTTTTGTCAGCTGGAAAACTTAATACTATTCTGAAACCAAAATAATTTTTCATAGGCATCAGAATTCCAGCCTAACAAATTCTTACTCAGTAATAATCCCATTTTATAGAGTTTAGCCTACATTTAAAGAAAGTGACTGTGTTCTTAAGAAGGTTTAATTTATATATATATATATATATATATATATATATATATATATATATATATATATTTTTTTTTTTTTTTTTTTTTTTTAATGAAAATGTTAAAAATTCCAGAAACTCAAAAGGCAATTACTGGGAGTTCCCTGGTGACCTAGTGGTTAGGATCCTGGGCTTTCACTGCCGTGGCCTGGGTTCAGTCCCTGGTCGGGGAACTAAGATCCCATATGCTCTGGGGTGCAACCAAAAAAATAAAATAGAATAAAATTTTTTAAAAAGTCAATTACTTTGTGGAACAATATCACAGGGGAAAAAAGTGTTTAAATTTCAAATAATACAACATAGATTTGGAATTTATAAGTTGCTATTAAAAATAGTAAAAATTGGTTAAATTAAAACAAAATTATTTTTCATGTGTAGGTTCATCAATTCAGTAACAAGTCAACAGAGATGGCTTTAAGAGTGGCATCTCTTGATTACCTTGGAACTGTTGCTGCACGACTGAGGAAAGATGCTGTTACAAGCAAAATGGATCAAGGGTCTATAGAACGAATTTTAAAACAGGTATTGAGATAAAGAATTTAAATTTTGGGGATAAGTAATAGTTAAGTACTGTTTTTAGATATTCTTATGTTAGTGTTGCATTTCATTTTGTAGATTCAGAATAAAATCTTACTCCTAAAAATGGGCTTTTTCAAAAGCTCCACTGAGAAAATTTATACCGTAGGGTGAATTGTGTGTAACAGGAACTTTCAAATGATTTATATAATCCTTAATTTACTTTTCTTTTTGTGAACTACTGTTATGAATGTATGATTCTATTTCCTATTTGGTTTAACAATACCTTTTTTTTTTTTTTAAACTATGGACGAGGTGGTAGTAATACTAAAAGTTACTTAAGAAAATTGATAGGTAAATAATCTCTAATCCTACCATGCACAATGTTTTCACTTTCTTTCTACTCTTTTTTCTTTTTTTAATGTCCATAACCATATCCATGCTGGCCGTGACAAATGCCTCTAATTTTTTTTTCTTGTTACTATACTTTGCATTTTGAAATAATTTTAAACTTACAGAAAAGTTTTAAGAATAGTACAAAAAGCTCCCATTAATCTTTCACCCAGATCCCTTAGTGGTTGACATTTGCTTTATCATTCTTTTTCAAAATATACACGCATGTGTATCTATATATGCATTTTTATTTTCTTCTGAACCATTTTGAGCAGACAGGATGCCCCCATGACCCCTGAATTTCAAAGTGTGATTCCCTGGACAAGCAGCACCAAGTTTTACATCACCTAGGAACTTGTTAGAAATGCAAATTCTCAGGACTCTCTCTGGAACTACTGAATCAGAAGCTCTGGTGGTGGGGACAAGCAGTCTGGTTTAACAGACCCTCCAGGTGATTCTGTTGAATGCTGAAGTTTGAGAACCACTGCTTTGTTTATGTTTTCCACGAACAAGAACTCTCACTTAAATATCCACAGTACAGCTATGAAAAGCAAGAAATTACCATTAATATAATACTACCATTTAATGGAATATTACCATTCCTGTTGTATTTAATAGATTATCATTTGTTGCTATCATCATTGTAGCACTCAAATTGAACTAGATTTGACTAGTGGGAGCCCCTTTAAACTGCCTTTTGTATCTTTTTGATATCTTCCCATCTTTCCTTGAGGACTTTGTGGCACAAGATGTTTCAGACTCATCTTTTACTTTCTTGCGCCAGCCCTGGAATCAGCCATTTCTCCAAGTATTGCTGATTCCTTTCATTGAAGAATGGTAACTAGGTGATTTTCAGTATTTCTGAGAGTAGACCTAGGACCTCTTATTTGCCACATACGGCCATGTATTGTACACTGTAAAACTTGAGGGGAGTGGTCCTTGCTAAATATTTTTATGACTCTTGACATACTTCCAAAAAGCTTTTGGAACTTTACAGTGTACTAGTTTACAGTGCCATGACTAATTTCTCAATGTATCCATTTCACTATACTCCAAGAACATAGGTTATTCTAATCTTTGTTTTCTACTTAGATATATTCTAAACCATATATTTGGCATTTCACATGGTAAACCAGAGAATAAGCTATAGACATTAATGTCAACTCAGAGTTAATTTCTGCTTCTGTATTGTTCTTGACAGAACTAAAGACTCAGTCCCTTTCTGATTCTAGATCAAATGCACAGCTCAAATATACCTACTGTATATTTAATACCCTACATGAAATAAAGTACTATTTTATGTTAATTGCAAATAAAAATATTTCCCTTTCAGAATGTTTTTTTAAAATAATATCCCAAAGACACCTGTAACACATAATAATTCAGACAATAATTAGTTTCCATTTACTAGATTAAAAGTTTGGAGTTATCTCTTAGCAAACAGAAAACCAGTGCTAGGACCTTCCTACCTCTGAAGATTTACATACACGTTGTTCTAATAATTATTATGTCAGCTACTTACTTACAAGCTTCTTTAAAGAAAGTTAACATGTAGTTCATAAAAATAAAGGCTAACCTCAGCTATTAGTACACTTCAGCTATCAATATATAATGTTTTTCAAAAATAGTATTCTTCTGTTTCTTTCTATACTTATATTTTTATTTTTATCATTTATCAGATTTTTCCCTCAGATTTGTGTATGCAACTGGATGATTTGTTAAAGAACATTAGTAATATCTTTTTTGTTACTACTTGGTTTATTTTGTAGGTTTCAGGAGGAGAAGATGAAATCCAACAATTGCAAAAAGCATTGCTTGATTACTTGGATGAAAACACTGAGACTGATCCTTCACTAGTGGTAGGATTCTGTTCTCCCTTTTTTTTGTAGAGTTTACATGTTTGTTTCAAACTTGGTCTGAAAGAAAATTGAGAAGTGTTGTGAAAGGAAAGTTGTATTGGAATCTTGATTTTTAAAACAGGGGTACATGATAGTCTAAACAGAAAAGAATGATTATGGATTGATTTGTCTTAAATGGAATTCTGGTACAGATATTGTAGTTTACTAAAATTGTGTGACATGGGAAATATTTGGAAATCTTTCCATAGGTTATCTTTGAGACCAAGTGAGAGCATTTGTCCAGGTGGTGCATGAGATGATCTGTTAGCATATAAAAAGAATATTAGAATTTTATGTCTATATTTATTTTTAAATATAATCCTTAATTCTGTTTTTTTATATATTAGGTATCCAGAATATTAGTATAAGAAGTTTATATGTAAAATTTATACACTATATTGGGGTACTTTTTAATTTTTTTTTTAATTGATGAGATATGCATCTAAAGAGGTTGGAGATAACTAAGCTGTTCAGCCAACTACTGCAGGTTTTCAGTCTTTGTGGAAAGGAACAGATCATACAGTGATGTATGTCAATTATTTCTCAATAAAAGTGAAAAAAAACAGGAACAGATTAAAAGGAACAGATTATAGGTGTGCCTTAGTGTTAATATATTTCAATAATAATTGGCTATGTATTTCTTGAAGAAGTAAGGTGAAATTTTGAAAATAACTATAGAGTCTTCTACCTTCAGCATTTTATCCATGTGTTCTAAACTTTTCTAGTTGACCCATCTTCTCTCTAATTTTACTGACTCGTTGTGTGATCCGTCCTTAGTTAAGTAGTTGATAGTAGTATTGTAGACTTAATACAGTTGTGTTTATAAAATTATCTTTTGACATCATTGATATAACCGTTAGGACAAAGTAAAATAATAAGTTTTCTATCATTTAGATGTTCTAAATGTTCTAGCTTTCTTAAAATCTGTCTTCATCTGATGGAAGTTTTTTTAAAGTAAACCTTGATATTTGTATTCCTGATTGTGAACACTTTATCAGTAGGTTGGAAATTTTGTTACTAATTTCATCAAACTCAAATCTCACCAAATTTCTTTGCAGTTTTCTCGTAAATTCTATATAGCCCAGTGGTTCCGTGATACAACTCTGGAAACAGAAAAAGCAATGAAATCACAAAAAGATGAAGAATCATCTGAAGGAACACATCACGCAAAGGAAGTTGAGACAACTGGTCAAATTATGCATCGAGCTGAAAATCGGAAAAAGTTTCTTAGAAGCATTATCAAAACCACACCTTCTCAGTTCAGCACATTAAAGTAAGATCCAAAGAGAAAACATCTTTACTTTTTCAGTTATCTCTTTGATATCTATTTACCTACTTTTCAAAAAAATTAAATAAATTAAAATTTAATGACTTTTTGTTGCAGGATGAACTCTGATACTGTGGACTATGATGATGCTTGTTTGATTGTTCGATACTTGGCCTCTATGAGGCCGTTTGCCCAGAGCTTTGATATTTATTTGACACAGGTAAACTGGACCAGAATTCCTTATACAATGAAATTGATTTTTCTAATTCTGGTTATTTGTGTTTGAGTATGATGTCTATTCACTGTTGAGAACAGATATTTTAAAAAATCATGAAAGTAACATTTGTTTCTGTGTTCCATATTTGTTAAAATATCTTTGTTCTGCATGCCTTTTACCTATTGATTCTTGTTTTACAGATAAATGGATATGTATCTGTATGGTACAGGTAGAGTGATGGTATATAGGTAGAGTGATTGGTGTTATAAAAATATTCAATTCCAAGTTATTATTTAAATGATACTAAATATCGTTGATTAAAGTTACAGATAGGAAGGTTTCAGTGGGGCTACAGGTTCTTGCAGATGAAGCATAGCAATAAAAAACAGGTTTAATTGAGAATGCCAGGATAAAGGAAAGTCCCTAAGGCATAGAATGCCTTACCATGTTTTAAGTTAAAGCTTTGGATCAGTAAGATAACAGATCTTTTACTCACTTATATAAAAATTAAAGGAAAGTGAATATGATATTTATTTTAATTGTTTTGCGTGTTTTCTTTCTATATTTTGTTAAATGTTATGTGTTCTAAAATTGATGAAAATGTCAATATTTGCTTGGCAGATCCTTCGAGTTCTTGGTGAAAATGCAATTGCCGTTCGAACAAAAGCCATGAAGTGTTTATCTGAGGTTGTTGCTGTAGACCCCAGTATTCTAGCAAGGGTAAAGAGGAGCACAGATGATTCTTTTTATTTGAGTTTTCTATTCAAATTAAAATATTAGTTCTACTTAGTATAAATTACATTTTCTTTATTTTTCTTTAGCTGGATATGCAGCGAGGAGTTCATGGACGATTGATGGATAACTCCACTAGTGTCAGAGAAGCAGCAGTAGAATTACTAGGTCGATTTGTCCTTTGTCGACCTCAGCTTGCTGAGCAGTATTATGATATGCTGATTGAAAGAATATTGGTATGTTTGTTATGTCATTTTTATTGTAATTTATGAGTATAATTTTGCCTTCCTAATGTCACTTTTTAAAAATGTTAAGCTAGAAATGTAGATATCAATTATGTATTTATATTACCTAATCTGTAAACTATAGCAACTTTCTAAAGAAGGACATATTTCAAGAGGAGGGCTGCTCAGAATTGTAAAACAAATCATTGGCAAAAATTGGATTCCTTTTTCCAGTTACTCTTGCCTTTTGATTATGCCAGTTTACAATGAGTAAATGATAGGAGCTACATGGCATAGTTAAATATTTTGGACAGGAATCTAGAGTAATTATATATGTATGTATATAAGCAGGAAGAATTGTTTCAGTGAGAACTAGGTATAGAACTTTGGTGTCTGACAGTATTTTTGGCCGTTATGTGTATTTGCATGTTTCCTTAAAGCTGAATTATGACAAGCTCAGATACCTGCAAGTTAAACAAGAAAGTCATTTGAGTCTTAAGACCAAACTTAAGAAACACCATTCTAAGATATTCTTTTCTTCTATATCATTGAATTCTCTGGCCCTGAAGTATTTCCCTGGAAAATGAAAGGAAACATTGGCATTACAAATTATCTGTAGAATTTTCATACCACCCACTGCGGACATATTGACTTCTTCTGTAACTCAACAGAGATGCATTAGGTACAGGATTAGATATTTCTGAAATGACAAGAGTTTATTTTATCACCTTTAGCCCAGTATTAGAATACAGTGGGACTGAGAGTTACAGATAATTTCATCTTCAACTAGCATAAAATCTTGATGGAAACAAAGAATTTTAAGGAAAGAGTGGAAGAATTTTTTCCATTTTAGTGCCTCACTCTTTTCAAGAGTGAAGGACAAACTCCTCAGGATTTTCAGGTATAATGAACTCTGACAGTGTCTACCTTAGTAATGTATCCTAAAATATTTTCACAATTGCTAAATTGCATAATGGAAATAATTTTACACAATAAGTGTTCAGTGCTTTTTATTTATTTTAAAAATGCTTTAATTCTGAAAATTTGTAAAGTTAAAGAAAAATAGTACAATGAACACCCAAGTAGCCACCACAGTATTTCACCTCTATTTTATATATATATATATATATATATATTTATTTATTTATTTATTTTTGGCTGCGTTGGGTCTTCGTTGCTATGCACAGGCTTTCTCTAGTTGTGGCAAGCGGGGGCTACTTTTCATTGCGGTGCACGGGCTTCTCATTGTGGTGGCTTCTCTTGTTGCAGAGCATGGGCTCTAGGCACACGGGCTTCAGTAGTTGTGGCACATGGGCTCGGTAGTTGTGGCTCGCGGGCTTTAGAGCACAGGCTCAGTAGTTGTGGCACACGGGCTTAGTTGCTCCGCAGCATGTGGGATCTTACTGGACCAGGGCTTGAACCTGTGTCCCTTGCTTTGGCAAGTGGATTCTTAACCAGTGCACCACCTGGGAAGTCCCTCATCTCTATTTTAGAGTATTCTCTAGCTCTTTTTTACACACATCCACCATGACATTGACTAATTTAAAAAGGCCAAGCCAGAGACTTCCCTGGCGGTCCAGCGGTTAAGACTTTGCCTTCCAATGCAGGGGTGCAAGTTCCATCCCTGATCAGGGAGCTAAGATCCCACATGCCTTGGGGCCAAAAAACCAAAAGATAAAACAGAAACAATACTGTAACAAATTCAGTAAGGAATTTAGAAATGCTCCACATCAAAAAGTCTTTTAAAAAAAGGAAAATATCATTAAAAAATAAATAAATAAGTAATAAAATGGCCAAGCCAGTATTGTTATTTCCTCATGGTTTTGTTTCATTTAGTCTGTTCCTTTGTTTCTTATATTTACTATAAATCATAATATAGTGACAATGGTTTGAAAGAGTTAGGTTAAACATTTTTGTTAAATATACTTCATATGCTGTTTAAGCGCCACTGTCCTAAAAGTTTCATGTTTGTTATCCCATTTAATTTTGGCAAGCTTATTATACTCTAGTCTTGTGTTCAGTGCTATTTTATATTTTTCCATGTATTAGATATTATATTTTAAAAGCAAAGACAGTGTAATAAAATAACTTAAATTTATAGTAACACTAATAAAAGAGCATATAAAAAGGAAATATATAGACCATGTTTATCATGTTAATAAATAGTGTATATACTGCTTGTTGGTATTTTCTGATTTCATTTTATCAAATTTCACACACCTAAGCATCTCAATTTTGCTGACGTTTAAAATACCTTTCTATTCCTAGGATACTGGTATCAGTGTCAGAAAAAGGGTAATAAAGATTCTAAGAGACATCTGTATTGAACAACCAACATTTCCAAAAATTACAGAAATGTGTGTAAAAATGATTCGCAGAGTGAATGATGAAGAGGGCATTAAGGTGAGATAAAAATGTTGACTACTTTAAATTTCATTTCTTAATTAATGTTTTAAATAATTTAAATGTTTATTTTATATAAATTTTGTTAATTTACATATATATAAACTTTACAAGTGAATCATCATTTTAGATTATAAATTCAAGAAAAAGACATACTTAGGTATTTATTTCTAGATCTTGCATTAATTAATAAAATCTGATCTTACCCAACCAATTTAGCAATTATAATATTTAATATCATTGTAGAGATTGCATTGTATATAGGAAGTTTATTATCAAATTTAGTTTATTTTGATTTTCAAATGGTATGTGCTTGGTTTTCTAAATTAGTAAATACTTTGTTGAAAGTTTAATCCTGAGTTCATTAGTGAATTTACGTATATATGATTGTCCCTATATTTCTTTTTGGGTTTTTTTTCTTTTGTTTTTTAACGACTTCTCCCCCAAAAGTAGAAAAAATGTGTTTTTAGTTTGATTAAAAGCATTTGAATGTGTACTCTTCAGAAGTTCTATACTAGGCATCGTATTACCCATTTAAAATCATTGCCAAGTTGAAAAAGATTATAATTTTTGTAAGTTAATTGCTGATTTAAAAAAAAAAAAACTGAGGATGTCATACCAATAGTTTCTGGTAATTTGTGTTTTGTGTAGTTATTTATATGTTGTTTTTGTTTTTTAATAGTTCTGTTTTGGGCTTTAACGAGAATTGGGGGTTAAGAATTTTGCCACATTCATTTTAGTTACTTAGTTTGAAATTTTTCTTTCTTCTAGAAATTAGTAAATGAAACATTCCAGAAACTCTGGTTTACTCCAACTCCACACAATGACAAAGAAGCAATGACAAGGAAAATTTTAAATATCACTGATGTGGTAAGAAGGACTGGAACAAGGGTGGTCCCTGTGGATACAAACCTCATTGAGGTCTGCCTTGTCTTACAAAGGGAGAGACAATGACAAGATATTTGGTTATTCTCTACTACATCCCTTCCTTTATATTTCTGGATGTACTCAAGGGATGCAAGTAAGATGAGAGTGTTGTTTTCACCTAGCCCCACTTTTTGGCATCCACTGATTTAAGCACTGATATTAAAATTCTCCAGATTCTTCCAGTGATTGAAAACTGAAAGGGAAAGGAGAAGTGGATAAAAAGATAACAATAACCCATGGATGGCAACCTGAAATGAGATAGTAATTTCTACCTTTTTCAGAAAACATGAATTAAGATTAGTTTCATTATGTTTAATTATATACATAAGCTACAATTTTTCTTGACACAGAATACTGTTCATGTTTTGAACATAAGAAATTTTATATTACGGATTACATGATCAACTCTATAGTTTCACTATTGTCTTTAAATCTTCTATCTAGAAGGAAAATAAGAAGCAAACATTTCCATTTTTATTGTTTTTAGACCTTACAGATTTTTCTGATAGTGTTTGATTCAATAATACCGTTCAGAATGTATACCATTTTAAAAATTTCAATACATTGAACTAATTTCTTGAATGTCTTCTAAGATATTTTTAGAATAAAGTTCTTTAACATGGTAAATTATTGGCTCACTGAAAAAATAGTTTACTCTAAAAATAATTTTTTTAATTTAGAACTTTGGATATTTATATACTTGAGGCTATAGCATAGCAAAAGTATATTTTAAAGTAAATTTCTGACTTTGATAGTTTCACCATATTTCTCCCCTTAGGTTGCAGCATGCAGAGATACTGGCTATGACTGGTTTGAGCAACTTCTTCAAAACGTGAGTTTTTGTAGACTTTATGATTTAAAAGAAGTTTTTCAGTTATTTTTTAAGTATATACTTTGTGGTAGGGAAAATTTATTTCAATATATTAGGCTGAATGTTTTGGTTAATATCCCTGTTTAATGAATTGTTCAATTGCTTGCTACAAGTAAGTTTTCTAAATCACTAATATTGATATTCTATCTTCCCATCCTTCTAGATAATTTTTTTATCCCTTTAATATAGATGATAGACATGAGATCTATAAATAGGTATATAGATTGCATTAAATATATATTTACATTATTTGACATGTTATAAAATATGTAGAATTTCCTATAGTAGTGTAGGATTAAACCATAATTAGTGTTCTTTAAAAATTTTATAAATTGAAATATGAATTTTTTTTATTTAAGAATTTTCAAATAGATAGAAGTACCCATCACCCAGCTTCAAAAATTGTTAGCACTTTCCTAATATTTATCTCTATCCTTCCCCCATCTTTTTTTTTTCTTTAATTTTTTTTTTTTTTGGCTGTAATACTATAAAGAAAATCCCATACTTTGTATCATTTCACCCATAAATACTTTAGTATTGATCTTAACAGAAATGACTTTTTAAAAAATAACCAGAATATCTTTATCATCTATATCAAAATAAATATTAATAAAATTATTTCCTAATATTTAATACCTAGTCGATGTTCACATTTCCCTGATTGTCTCAAAAATGTATTTTTATAGTTGGTTTGCGGTTGCTTTGGTTGACATGGCTGTTAAGTCTTAGTCTATAATAGTCAACCCTTCACTCCTTTTTTCATGCCACTTACATGTTTTCCTGTAGAGTGTCCCACATTCTGGATTTCATAGACCTCTTCTTTCTGGTGTCATTTAAGTTGTTCCTCTGTCCACCATTTTTTTCTGTAAAATCTTAAGTTAGATCTAGAGGTTTACTAATACTGAAGTTCAGTTTTAGGAGTATAGACAGAAATACTTCACAGGCAATGCTAAATATTATTGCCTCACATCAAGAGGCACATAATGTTTGGTTGTTACATTTTCAGTGATTTTGATTGCCTGGTACATCTATTATACAGTCTTTCAGGACTGGTTTTAAAAGATCACTACCTAGATTCATTATTTTCATTAGAAGTTGCAAAATACTGATTTTTTTCTAGTTATTTTATTTATTCCATATTAATTAGCAAGGATTCTTCTTTAAAGAGGAATTTTGTCCTAATATTCGGCTACTGTAAAATATAGTTTGTACAGGAAGGGCAGGGGAAATACTTTATTCTTTTCCATTACTTAATCAAGTTTCAGAATAATGAGTTTTCCTGTCAGTATCAGTGTGAACTAAAAGATTTTTGTATCTTTGTATTTTAATTTATTGCAATCATAATTCTTTTTGAAGCTCAAATTGTCCCGTCTTTGCCCAGTGGTAGTCCCTTCAAATCGATCTTGTATCTTTTTGGTATAACCTCATTACTCTTTTGTAGCCTGATTACTTTCTGCCTCTACAAGATGCCCCAGACTCAACTTATACATTTTCTGTCCCAAACCTGAAATCAACCATTTTTCCAAAGAGCCCTGAATCCCTTTGGTGGGAATAATCTGGGTGCTGTGGATGTTCATTGCTAACGGGTTATCATAGCTTTGGGCCTTCTCAGAGGATAGAGCTAAAAGATACACATTTCTTAGAAAGAAAAAAATAAAGAATTTATATTGATATTTTTAATTCAAATTTAAGATTATGAGATTCTGCTTCTTTGATTTTATTATTTCCTTTAGGCTAAAAATCTTATTTCCAAGGAAGTGGACATAATTTCCTATTTGCTTTGCCCTACTATATTAACAGTAAGATTACTGGATACAGTTTAAGATTTTTTTTGCATTTCTTTTTATCTGTAGCTCACTAAACAATACCATTAAAAGTCTATCATGAAGTAATTTTTTCTGTTCGATTATGTCAATAATTTACTATCTGTTAAGTCTATTTGTTTACTTTTTTATTTTTAATAATACTTTTAGTAATAAAACTGTATTTAGCAATATTTTTAACAATCAATCAAAATTATTTTATTGAGGCATAACTTACATGCAAAAATATTCACCAATTTTAGGTGTACATTTTGATTAACTTTAATAATTATTTACAGTGATGTAAAGAATATCACTCTTAAAAGCTTCCTTGTGCCTCTTTGTAGTTGATCCTCTCCCCTTGGTCCTTGGAAAACACTGATTCACTTTTTGTCACTACAGTTGTCCCTTTTGTAGAATTTCATATCAATAGAATCATACAACATGTAGTCTTTTGTGTTTGACTTCTTTTAACTAGCAGAATGTTGCTGGTGTATTAATGTATTATTCCTTTTTATTGCTGAGTAGTGTCAGTAGCATGGATGTATAATAATTTCTTTATTCACAAATTTATGGACTTTTGGGTTGTTTTCAGTTTGGACTATTATGAATAATCCTGCTATGAATATTTGTGTGCAAGTTTTTGTGGGGATAGGTGTTTTCATTTCTCTTGGGTAAATTCCTGTGATCGTAATTGTTGGGTCATGTGGTGAGTGAGAAACTGCCAAGCTGTTTTTCCAAAATGGCTGAACCATTTTGCATTTCCACCAGCAATGTTCCAGTTGCTCCACATCCTCACCAGTACTTGGTATTGTCATTCTTTTTAACTTTAGCCCTCTGGTAGTATGTAGTAATATGTTGCTTTTAAAAAATTTTTAAGATGCCTTTTTTAAGCATCCTCATGATGTTTGCCTCTGTTATCCAGTCTGTAATGTCTTGGACTCTCTTCATCAATCATCTTCCATTTTATAATTTTACATGATATATTTGACATCCTTTCCCTCCTAAGTCAAATAATTAGCTCTATATTATAGAGCCTTATGACTGTCTTAGTTATATTTATGTCAGCCATTCCAAAGGGGACATAATAATTCCTAGAAAGCTCTACAACAACGTTTCATGTGATAATTGTAATAAATGTTTAAGTAAGAATTAAGTATAGCTATCAGAAATGTCATTAGTTAGTATTAATAAAAAGAATCTAAGATAATATCCCTATGTGTTATTAGCAAGTTGGAAGTAGAAAAGAGAACACTAGATTTATAACCTCTTAGCAGTAGTTTTATATTCTTTATATCTTTACTCTCTAGTCCTCTTTTAGTTCATTGCTTTCTGTTGCTCCCTATTCATTGCTTTCCTACTTTAGTTTCTGCCAACAATTTAGTTTACCAAAATGACATTGTGACTTTCTGATACAGTCATTAGACTAGCAGAGTTTAGTTTAATGAAATAAAGAAAACTAAAAAATATTTATATAAATACATCTGATGGAGATATAACCACTCTTAGCAGTTGTAACAACACTGTGCATAAATTTTAAGAGAAGCTGGGAAGGATACAAAGGGACTACTGGAATTGTTTGAAATTCTTGAATCAAAAATAATTAGCACTCTTACTGTTTCCACATGGATTCATGTACACACATTCCATTCTGTCCAATTTCAGATATTTCTCATTATTATTTTTATGTTGGGTCGGCTTCGTATAGATCAGTGATTCCCAATTCATGGAATATGATTTCCTAGGGAAACTTGAAGTACTACATGAAACAGCTTCATATTTACACAGGCATCAAACTCTGTCCACTAACTACATATACACATTTTGTAAATGTATGGAAATTCAATTCCCTTATAACCTAATGAATTCATAGCTTTTTTGTGATTTTTTTCAGTAGTATTTGAAAGAAAAAGTTCTATCATGAAAGTCCTTACATTTTTTTTTATTTCTAAAAAGTAGTTCAATTAATTTAAACCACTGTCATAGCCTATGGTGGGTACACAGAATTAATTTCACAGAGCCACTCATTGTCATCGCTTATGAACTAAGACTACAGCCTTTTTTTAGTTTACAAGAAAATGCAGGCAATGAAAAAACTTGAATAAACTATATTTCATCTGTTCCTGGCCTTTGTAGTCCAAAACAAGATCTCCTTCTTGAAGTTTACAATCAAATACTCTTATTGCCATCAATCAGTGAATGAATAGAGAAACGGATATATCCATACGATTTGATAGTGCTCCACATCATAAAGGAGCAGACTGCTGATACATACAGCAACATAGACCGTTAATGAACACACTGCAGAATGAAGGAAGCTTTACACGGAGGATTACATACTCTGATTCCATTTATATGAAGTTCGAGGAGAGGCAAAACTAATCTGTATTGGAAAAAATCAGAGGAGTGATTGCAGGGGGCCAGGGATTGACTCAGAAGGGACATGTATTAGTCATGTTTCTCCAGAGAAACAGAACCAACAAGATACTGAGAAAGGGAGACAGAGAAAAGATTTATTATAAGTAATTGGCTTATGTGATTATGGAGGCTCTTAAATCCCACAGTCTGCTGTCTGTAAACTGGAGACCCAGAGAAGCCCCTAGTATGTAGTTTAGTCTGTGTCCTAAGGCCTGAACCTCGGAAGCTGATAGTGTAAATCCCAGTCCAAATGTGGGAGGAGACCAATGTCCCAGCTCAAGTACTCAGAGAATGGTTGGATTCTCTCTTCCTCTACCTTCTGTTCTGTTCAGCCCCACCCACATTGGAGAGGGCAATCTCCTTTGCTGAGTCCACAATTCAAATGCTAATATCATTTAGAACCACCTTTACTCACCAACACGTCCAGTAATAATGTTTAACCAGTAACTGGGCATCCCTTGGCCCAGTCAAGTTAACACTTAGAATTAACCATCACAGTTCTACCCTTTGTTAACTTGGCACCCATATACATCTCCTTAAACCATACTAGATCTCCAAATAAAGACAATAACAAGGTCATGATTCTACCTAACGTGATACAACTGTCATGCATGTAACCAAAAATGCACTAACCCCTTCCCCAGAAGAAGTCCTTGAGTGATGTTTACTCTTCTTGATATCCCATAATTTAAGTACTGTGATGTCAGATTAACAACATTTAAATACTATGATATGAGGTCAGTACACTTTATGTTACGTGATAAAGGAATAAGGGGGGGGAAGAAAGATATTTTCTCACTTTCCCTCTTGATCTCTCTCTCCCTTTCCCTCTCCCCCACCTCTGTACACACAACACACACACACACACACACACGCACACACAAATGTATTCATGAAAAAATAAGTAGGAAATACTCTTGGCAATTAAAGTCCTTATTTCTGTAACTGGTAATGTGATCACAGCTGGTATAATACTAAGAGATGGCCTAAGGGATCTCTTGTATTCCAGGCATACTCTTCCGTACCTCCATTATAGAGTAGTACTCCAGTTTCTTCTTGGTAGTCAGGATCAATCACTCCATCCAGAACCCTAACTCCCTTCTTTGTTGTTGATTCAGAAGCATGAGGAGCACACAGTAGTTGGGTGACAGTACTAACTTTCAGTTCAGTGGGATTATGGTTGTGTCTCCTGGTAGAAGCATTCCCTCTCTAGAACCTCTCTCTAAGCCAGCAGAGCATAAAGTAGCTGGAACAGAAGCAAAAATTTTGCTAATGGGTCACTAGGGGTAATAGTGAGTGATGCCCCTCAAATTTCCACCTATTGATTCCTGGACTAATCCTGGCTATGGACTAAACAGCACCATGTATCGGTGCTGATTCAGAGCATAAGAGCCTGCTGGAGAATCTTGCCTGAGCCATTGCAAGATATTGCCACCTATCTGGTGCTGTAACTGAATCTTTAAAGAGACATTCCACATTCTATCAAGTCAGCTGTTTCAGAATGGTCGGGAACATGAGCATGGGCTCGTTGCTGCACTTCTTTTGCTGTGAAGTGAGTTTCTTAATCAAAAGCAATGCTGTTTGGAGTACCATTATGGTAGATAAGGTATTCTGTAAGTCCACAGGAGATAGTTTTGGTAGAAGCATTGCATGCAGGAAAGGCAAATCTGTATCCAGAGTGTCTATTCCAGTAAGAACAAAATGCTGCCCCTTCCATGATGGAGGCAGTCCAATGTAATCAACCTGCCACCAGGTAGCTGGCTGATCACCACAGGGAATCATTCCATATGAGGGACTCAGTGTTGGTCTCTACTGCTGGCAGGTTGGGCACTCAGTGGTAGCCATAGCCAGTGTGGCCTTGGTGAGTAGAAGTCCATGTTGCTGAGCCTATACATGGCCTCCATCTCTGCCACCATGGATAGTTTGTTCATGAGCCCAGTGGGTGATGACAGGAGTGGCTGGGGAAAGAGGCGGATATCCTCAGAGAAGGTATCTGCAGAACAGGTCATCCTATCCACTTGATTTTTAAAATCCTCTTCTGCTGAGGTCACCCTTTGGTGAACATTCATGTGGGATATAAATATTTTCATGGATTTTGCCCATTCAGAGATGTCTCCACATGCCTCTTCCCCAGATTTCCTTATCACCTACTTTTCAATCATGTTCCTTCCAAGTCTCTGACCATCCAGCCAAACCATTGGCCATGACCCATGAATCAGTATATAATCACACATCTGGTCATTTCTCCTTCCAAGCAAAGTGAACAACCAGATGCACAGCTTCAAGTTCTGCCCAGTGGGAAAATTTCTCTTCACCGCTGTCCTTCAGGGATATCCCAGAAAGGAGCTGTATTGCTACAACTGTCCACTTTTGGGTGGTACCTGCATATTGTGCAGACCCATCTATAGACCAGGCCCAAGTCTTCTCTTCCTCTGTCAACTGACCCTAGGGTCTTCCCCATGGTCAGCTGAGGCCATAGGTGCAAGCTGGGAGAGAGAAGGTAGTGTAGCAGAAGTGGGAACCACAGGCATTTAGGCCGTTTTTTCATGTGCCCTTCAGCCTGCTCTGACCTAATCATGTATATACCACTTACATTTGATGATAGAGTACTGCTTTTCACACCCAACTTTATGGCTTGGTGAGTCAGAAAACACCCAGTTCATGACAGCTCGGAATGCATGATAATTTGGTGGCCCATGGCTAGGCATTCAGTATCTACTGAGGCCCAGTAGCACGCCAAGAGCTATTTCTATGGAGGATGACAAGGCTTTGCTCCAAAATCCTAAGGACCTGTACTGCAGTTCACCTACGGGGGCTTGCCAAAGACTCCAAACAGCATCCCTGTCTTCCGTTAACACTTCAGGTACCACTGGGTCTGCTAGATCGTATGGCCCAAGTGGCAAAGCAACTTGCACAGCAGCCTGGACCTACTCCAGAGCCTTTTCTTTTGTTCTGGGCCCCACTCAACACTGGCAGCTTCTTAGGTCACTCAGTAAATGGGCCAGAATAATATACCCAAATGAGGAATTTGTTGCCTCCAAAATTCAAAGAAACCCACTAGGTGTTGAGTCATTTTTTTGGTTATAGGAGGGACCAGATGCAACATCTTATTCTTTACTTTACAGTGAATATCTCAACATGCCCCATACCACTAAGCCCCCAGGAATTTCTTTGAAGTAAAAGACCTCTAAATTTTTGTTGGATTTATTTCCCACACTTTGACACACGCATCTTACCAATAAGTCTAGTGTAGTTGCTACTTTTTGCTTACTACGTACAATCAACATAATGTCATCAATGTGATGGGCCAGTGTGATATCTTGTTGAAGGGAAAGATAATCAAGAACATGCAAACTAATTTATAATGTATGGCTGGAGAGTTAATATACCCCTGAGACAGGGCAGTGCAGTGTATTGCCGGCCTTGCCAGCTAAAAGCAAACTGCTTCTGGTGGGCCTTTGACAGGGGTGAGAAAAAGGCATCTGCTAGATCAATAGCTGCACACCAGATCCCAGGGGATGTGTTAATTTGCTTAAGCACTGATACGTCATCTGGTGCAGCAGCTGCAATGGAGTCCCAACCTGCTTAAGCTTATGCTGATTCACTGTCATTCTCTAGGATCCATCTGTCTTCTGCACAGGCCAGTTAGGCAAGTTGAATAAGGATGTGGTCGGAATCACAACCCCTGTATCTTTCAAGTCTTTGGCGGTAGCACTGATCTCAGCAGTCCCTCCAGTGATACAGTATTGTTTTTGATTTACTATTTTCCTAGGTAGAAGCAGTCCTAGTGGCTTCCAGTTGGCCTTTCCCACCACAATAGCCCTCACTCCATTGATCAAAGAACCAACGTGGGGATTCTGTGAGCCTGTGAATAAATCTGTTCTAATTTTGCATTCTGGAACTGGTGAAATAACCAGAGGATGGGTTTGGGGACCCACTGGACTCACTGTGAAACAGACCTGAGCTATACCTTCATTGATCATCTGACCTCCATAAGCTCCTACTCTGGTTGGTGGGCCACAGTGATGTTTTGGGTCTCCTGGAATTAGTGTCAGTTCAGAGCCAGTGTCTGGTAATAAAACGTCTAATAATTTTTTTCCCCCAATGCACAGTTAACCTGTGCATTTAACACAGTTAAAAGACTATAGGTTCCTTTGGGGAAGGTTGGAGAAAGGATTAACAGTATAAATTTTCAGTAGTGCATGGAACTCCTTCCTCAAGAGGATTCTTCAAAGAATGCTGTGGATTGAATGTTTGTGTCTCTCCAAAATACATAATGTTGAAGCTTAATCCCCGGTGTGATGGTATTAGGAGATGGGGCCTTTGGAGGATAATTAGGTCATGAGGGTGGGGCCCTCATGAATCAGATTAGTGTCCTTCTAAGAAGAGACATGAGAGAAATTACCTCTCTGCTCTCTGCTGTGTGAGGATACAACAAGAAGACAGCCATCTGCAGGCTAGGAAGAGGATCTTCACCAGAAACCAACCATATGTTGATCTTGCACTTCCCAACCTTCAGAACTATGAGAAATAAATTCTGTTGTTTAATCCACATAGTCTATGGTATTTGTTAAAGCAGCCCATACTAAGAAATTGGTATCAATAAGTGGGGTGCTGCTGAAATAAATACCTAAAAATGTGGAAGTGACTTTGGAATTGGGTAGTTGGTAGACACCAGAAGATTTTTGAGGTGCATACTAGAAAAAAACTGATATTGCTTTGAAGACATTTAAAGGCAATTCTGATGAGGGCTCAGAAAGAAAAGAGAAGAGCTATAGGGAAAGCTTCCGTCTCTTTAAAGCATATATATAATCATGTACAGAATGTTGGTAGAAATATGGATGGTTAAAAGCCATTCTGATGAGGTCTCAGATGCAAATAAGGAACATGCTATCAGTCAACAGAGAAAAGTGAGTCTTTGTTATAACGTGACAAAGAACTTGGCTAAACTGTGTTTCTCTTCTAGTGTTTTGTGAAAGGTGGACCTTCAAGTGATGAAATTGAATGTTTAGCTGAGGAGATTTCTAAGCAAAGTGTTGAAGGTGCAGCTTGATTTCTCCTGCCTGAGTTTATAGTCAAATACTGTCTCTGTCTCCATCAGCCAGTGAATGGGTTAAAAAAAACCTAATGTATCCATACAACTTAATAGTGCACCATATCATAAAGGAACAAACTTTTGATACATACAGCAACATAGGTAAATAATAAAAACATGCAGAATGAAAGAAGCCTTACACAGAAGAGTACATATTATGATTCCACTTATATGAAGCTCTAGGAGAGGCTAAACTAATCTATATTGGAAAAAAATCAGAAGAGTGGTTGCAGGGGGCCAGGGATTGACTGGAAAGGAACATGAGGGGACTTTCAGGGGTGATGGTAATAATCTATATCAGTGGTTCTAAAAGTTATCAAGATTACCTGTGACTTGTTAGAAGTGAAGTTCTAAGGCTTTACCCCAGACTTAATTAATCCATAACTCTGAAGTAGGGGCCCACCTAAACGAAGTCTGCAGATGATCCTGATATAAGTTAAAGATGGAGAAAGACTGTCCCTTATCTTAATAGGGAGTTTGACTTATATAGGTGAATACACTTAACAAAACCGGGCAAGTATATACTGAAGATTTGTACATATTTCATGTAAATTTTATCTCAAAAGGAAAAAAGAGGAAATACACTGATGTCTGCAGCTTACTTTGAAATGCATCAAAAAGATGGATAGAGATTTGTATATGTTTACATACACATATGCACACATATATACATATATCTATGCATGCATATCATGGGGCTGGTTTAACATCACACATGTGTATGATTTAACATTAAACAAAAAATAATCATGTCAGGATACAGGAGAAATCATTGTTAAAATTTAATACCCTTGAATGATAACTTCTAGTAAAACTAGGAATAAAATCTGACAGAGAATAAACTATAAAACCTAAAATGAAAATCATGCAAAATGGAAAGATATTAAAAGATCTCATCAAAATCAAAAACGAAAAGTATTCATCAAACATGTCAAAGTGATTTAAAAATGTATATGGAAAAGTAAAGAGCTGAAAATAATTGTCACTTCTGAAAATGCAGGGACACTGATATGCCTTAACAAATATCAGGACTTATTTTTAGAGATACAGTAATTAAGGTAGCATGGATTTTTCAATAAATGAGACTGGGCCAAGTGGCTATCCATAAGGATTTTTTTTTTTTTTAATCAACTCAGCAGTCAATTCCATATAGATTAAAGGAAATCTTTAAAATTTACAGAAGAAAGTATATGTGTGAATATATTTTTGACCTTTCTTAGGGAAGAATTTCTTAAGTCACAAAAGCCATTAACCTGGAAAGATTGATAAATTTCACTGCCTTAAAATGAGGAACATTTATGAATCAAGAAAACACAAGTCACAAACTGGGAAAGATATTTGATACACATATAACTAACAAAGGATCATTGTTAAAAATATGTAAAGAACTCCTGTCCTGCAAACCAGTATAAGGCAGGAGTCCTGGTAGGAAAACAGGAGAAAGTCATGAATAGGCAGTTCATAGAGGAGATAGCACACATGGCCTATAAGGTATTCAGCCTCATAGTAATATAGGACATACAAATCAAGACCACATTTTACACCCATTTGATTGGCAAAAGTTGCAGTTAGGTGATAACAAATGATGGAGAAAAGATGGATTAAATAGCATCTCTTAAACACTGGTGCTGAGAAAATATTACAACAAAAGTTTTTACATTTAGCATTATTTCATAAAGTTGAACATTCATATATCCTATGACCCAGTAATTCCACGCCAAGGTATATACCCAAGAGAATCTTGCATATGTGCACCAGGAGACAAGAATGTTCGTTAATGCCACTAAAATTTTAATTAACCTATCTTCAGAAGAATGGATAAATGAATTGCAGTATAGACATACAACGGCCTGTCGTATAGCAGTGAAAATGAATAAAGTAGTTTCATGCAACAACCTGGATTACAGTTAGTGACATGTTGAGTGAAAAAGGCACATCGCAGAAGACTACATCCAGTATGATACCTTTCAGAAAGTTGAAAATCCAGCAAAACTATAAACAATATTTAACTTAGACAATTTTTTTTAAGCAAAGAAATGGTAAAATTCCTGATAAGTGGTACCTTGAAAGTTAGACAGGAAGATGGGATAAAAGAAGGAGTACATTGGAAAATATAAGTTATTGGAAATATTCTTGAGTTAGGTTCATAGTACATCTTTATATTTATAAGTAAATACATTAAAAGGGCACATACCAGTATTGGCAATGTCGTGAACTAAAATTTATGATTAATACTTTTATGTATACTTGATGTCTTGGAGAGCAGAAAGAAAAAACAGGTGAGGAGATTGTTTTCTACTCCTGCCTGAAAAAGACCAGGGTAGCATATAATTTTAATAGCTGCTTAAGGTTGCGTTATAGAGCAGGACAAGGAGAATTTGCTGTTCGGAGTTGTAACTGGGTAAATTGAAGTTCTCTTGCTTTGATTTATTTCTTTAAATTGGAGGGAGCAGGGGAAATGTGTGTGATATGTTATGCTGATTGCTATCAGTTTTAATCATCCACGCATATTGTAGTGAAAGTTTAAACTTGTGCTGTCCCATACTAGCCACACATGTTTTTTCATTTAAATTAACTTGAATTTTTATTTACTTTTAATTCCTCAGTTATACTATCCACATTTCAAGTGTTTTGTAGCTGCATGTGGCTTGTAGCAGCAATAATGGGCAGCACAGATATAGAACATATCCATCATTGTAGAAAGTTACATTGGACAGCACTGAAACTCTTGACAGAAATTAAACATTTCAATTTCTTTAATAGCCCCAGAATTGTATTAACTGTTCTTTATTAACAAAACAGATATACCTTAGATGACTTTACCATTGACCTCTGATTATTATGAAAGATTGGATTGGTTTTATTTTTTGGCTATAGTTAGATTGATCTCTTTTCCTCATATCATTTTTTCTAACATTGTTTATTAATAACTTGGTAAAGATAACACAGGGAAGAAATCCAGCCTTGTGTTTTATAATTGCGAATTATAAGGTGCAATTCAGATGTAGTTACAATTATTTTAAAAATGTAATTAACCCATAATATACTTTTTTGAGACATCAAAGAACTTGAAATAATAAGGAATGGAATTCTCATTCTTTAAAATCATTCAACTAACATTGAGTGGTACTCTTAAGGGAAGGTCACCGTTCTCATTTCTCTCATATTCTACCTTAGGTCCTACACATAGCAATTTAAATAACTTCATACTAAAATTGTTTGAAAGTATCTATAAATTACTGGTTTATAAGATATTTTAAAATATTTGTTCATATTTTTGTTTATTAATTTGCATTTTCAGTATTAAATTGTTAATAACCAGTTGAAAAGCTTATTACTTATGGACACATTAAATGCGTTTATATTATTATTGTCTAATGAATAATTATACTGGGATTTTTTTTTTTTTTATATATACACATATATAGTTGTTGAAGTCCGAAGAGGATTCCTCATATAAACCTGTGAAGAAAGCTTGTACTCAACTTGTTGATAACCTAGTTGAGCACATTCTTAAATATGAGGAATCTCTAGCTGGTAAGACATTTTATATATTGGTCGTTAAGTTGATTTTATAAGATACTTTAAAATACTTTGGGCACATTTCTCATTTTTGCCTCTAGCTCTGCTTAGCCTAATAATTAACTACTTCACTTTTAAATGAAATCTGTTTTTTGTTTGGTGTTGAATCCTAGGTTATATTGTTACGGTTGAGTAATATTATCTAGAGCAGTACAGTAAAAGCATAGGACTTATCTCTTCCACATATCTTTCAATAGCACATAATTTTAGATGTCATAATGAACAGGAATTAAAGTAAGTCCAGGGGCTAATATGTATTTAGCCAAATGCACTCATCCAAAAACTTCAATATCTTTTAAATTATATAAAATTTTCTATCAAAATGAAATTGTTTTAATTATTATAAAAATGTTTTTAAAAGATTTGCAGTATATACCTAATATCATTTATAATTATTATATAAAATGTGCTTAATCTTGACCTAGAAAGCTGTTAATATTTTTTTAATTGAGAAACTCCTTAAATATTTAATATTTTATATTATTTATCACACTATCAGTCACAAAATTGAAGTTAATGAAAATATAAATAATTATATAAAACTATAAAAGTCATAATTGATATCTATTGCTTAAAAGCACACAAGACTAACATTATTTCCCATCCCCTAATGTACGTTAACGAGGAACAATAGTCAGCCTCAGTCAGTTTTCAGAATTGGGGGCCAGTTGCCTCTATACAGAGGTATCATTTATGGTAAAATTGTTGATATTCTTTATATTTTTATTGCAGTTTTTTTTCTTTAATTTTTTTTTTCATTTTCCATGTTTACCTCTTTTTCTTTGTATATTTTGTTGTTTCCTCTACTTTTCCCTATCCTAGATTTTAAGGGTGATACTGTTGTCACTTAATGTTAAAAAGTTTCTAATCTCCTCTAAAAACTCCTGAGAACCAAGAAACATTTTATCTCCTAACCAGCAACATTTTCCTCTCACCTGAACAGCATTTTGTTTACTTTTCTAATACAGCACTGGTCCACCTTCTTATCATTCCTGTCTTCTAATATTCTTCTACCACAGCAGCATCTCTTTTTTTCCCCAATACCCTTAAACACAGTATCACCTCAGCTAAATTGTCTTTGTCCTCCTTTGCTAATTTTCTTTCCCATACTCATTTCCATCCAGTTTTAGATATAATCAACACCATGTTTATTCTGAAAATTCCATCTCTAAACTTCCCAACTTTCATTCTACTTTTTAACTTCAGTCCTACTCCCCTCAGTGTAAAACTTGCCTTCCCCAGTGCAGCCTCTTTGTCCTTTATCCTTAATATATGTAATACTATATAACAAAGAAAAAATGAAATGCAGGAAGTCTAGCATCATAAGAAATGCTAATCTGTTGTATTCAGGCGTGTACTGAATCTATTCAGGGGATAGTATTGAGTAATTTAAATAATATTCTGTATAATTTCCACTGCCTTGTCATACTTTAGTGTCTTATTTCTCTGTTTGTTTTTCCAGACTCTGACAATAAAGGTGTGAATTCTGGAAGATTGGTAGCTTGCATAACCACTTTGTTCTTATTCAGCAAAATAAGACCCCAGCTCATGGTTAAACATGCCATGACTATGCAACCATATCTTACCACTAAATGTAGTGTAAGTATTAGAGCTGTCCTATTTTTCTCTTATATAAACCATGTAGTAAATATTTTAAATTTAGAATTCACATTGTGTCATCCACATTTTCACTGATAGATGACAGTCATTTTCATTGACAGATCAACTGGGTTATGTACTCAAATGTATGTTCTAATATTTGTGGCAAGTTATCTACAAACATCATTTTTCTGAGGTATTATAAATAAAGTTCAAGTCCCATTTCTTTGTGAACTCCTCAAGCTAAATCCTCAGTAATGCTTAATAAACGTTGTAATTATTGTTAGGACTTAAAAGGTGAATGAGACAGAGTTCCTGTCACTGAGAAATTCACCGTCTTTTGGATTCTGATTTTGCTTTTCATTTGTCATTTTTGATATATTTTATTTATTTTTATAACATATCAATATATTGAATATGGAAGACATAGGATCATCAGAGATGCTAGGCTGTTATTTTAAGTTAATATTACACATACTGTGTTTTCCTAAAATCAAATGTGAAGATTAAATATTGCTTCAGTAAGATAATCTAGCAACTTAACATGACAGCGTGGTGAGTTAAGTGGCTTATTATAACACTAAATTTTAAAATACTCTAAAAACCTATAAATGTAAATAGTTTCTTACTTACTATGTTCCCAGTGTTCCTAAGGAGCTAATTTGAACCGTTTACTAAATTTGTTTTCTTGCCACGGTCAGGTTTTTTTGGCGATCTAAATAAACAAATTCTAGGTGAAAACCTTCAGGATGTCCTGACAAATTTTAAAGACTGAGGAAAGTACCAGAAGATAAATGCATTAAAAACAACATATAAAACAATATATAGGGCTTCCCTGGTGGCACAGTGGTTAAGAATCCACCTGCCAATGTAGGGGACATGGGTTCGAGCCCTGGTCTGGGAAGATCCCACATGCCGCGGAGCAACTAAGCCCGTGCGCCACAACTACTGAGCCTGAGCTCTAGAGCCCACGAGCCACAACTACTGAGCCTGCGTGCCTAGAGCCCGTGCTTCGCAACAAGAGAAGCCACTGCAATGAGAAGCCCACACATCGCAGTGAAGAGTAGCCCCTGCTAGCCACAACTAAAGAAAGCTCGTGCGCAGCAGCGAAGACCCAATGCAGTCAAAAATAAAATTAAATAAATAAATTTATTTTTTTAAAAAACCAATATATAGTACTTCTGAAAACAACATTTAAGACAACATTTAATTCTACCTTTAAGGCTTAGATCTTGGTGTTAGATCCAGAAATAAACTGATTAATAGGTAATCTGTGGCTAATAATAATAGATAATATTTATTGAGCGCAGTGCCAAACACTGTGAAGAATTTTACATACATTATCTCATTTACATTGTGAAGTCGGTACCGTTATTATCTCAGTTTTACAGATAAGGAAACGAAAGCTTAGAGAATATAACTAACTTGCCCAGTGTCACACAGCTAACAAGTCCCAAAACTAGAATTCAACACCATGGCTTGCCTCTAGAATCTGAACTATAATGGAACCTTTATAAATTGTCCTCGTTTCAGTCAATATTTTTTTAAAGCAAGGTTACTTTGAAAACGTTTTGTATAATTTGTTATGCATATATACATATTTTTATATATACACCAATATAATGTTTTATATATAAATAAGGCCATCTCATAAATATAATAGACACATTTTAAAATTTTTTTTGTTTTTTATATCCTACCCCCATCTTTATTCCTCCTCTTCTCAAGATAAGCAATCTGGAATATCCTTGCCACTTTATCCATGTTTCTATAATTGTAGGCACACATAGACAAATATACAAATGGTTGACCACATTTTTAAAAAATCAGGTCATGTTATATACATATCTGTTAGGCATTTTTACTAATCTCAAAACAACTGATATATGTTTAATTCATCCTTTTGAATGGCTACATATTATTCATCTTATGGACGTCCTGTGATTTATTTAACCATTTCCCATCTTGGCAGGTATTTATTTACATTGTTTCCTATTGATAGCCACTACAGACAATTCCTTAATAATCATTCCTATTCATATACTTTTAAATACTGGTGCTTTTTTTCCTTTGGGATAGATTCCGAAGAATTAACTTCCCAGATTGAAGGAATTTTTTTTAGTTTTGGTTTTGGTTTTGAATAGATCTTTCCAGATTGCTGGTGGACATGTTTCACAGCCTCTTTGGAAACCAGTAAATGACAATCTGCGTCATTTTTGTACTCTTTGCCAGTCTAACAGGTGTAAAAGAATATAGTTCATTGTTGCTTCAGTTTCCCTTCCCTGATTTCTAAGAAGGTTGAGCATCTTTTTTATGATATTAACCAATTGGACTTGATTTTCTGTGATTTGACTGTTCTTATCATTTGCCCATTTTACCTTTGAATTGTGGACCTCTTTTTGAAAACTCTTTAAATGTTTGAGATACTGAACTATCTTATGTATATTCATTTCAAATATTTCTTACATTCTACAGCTCTTTTTGTTCATGATTTACGTCTTCATTTAAATTTTCCTTCTAGAATTTAAGATACTTCATTTACTTGATTTTTCAAGCCAGTTATGGTTCAAAAATTTTTTACTACATATTTTTAAGTAAAATTTCGGCAGTGATTATCAAATGAATTTATCTTACTTGACAAAAACTAATTTATCCCTACACCCACTTTAACTCATCCCCTGTTGCTTAAAGGAGGTGGGAGTGGGAGATGGCAGGGAACAATAGGACATCTATGTTACTTAGAAAAAAAAATATTCATCTTAGCCTATTTTTTTATTTAATCCTGTGTGTATCCTGAAAGGAAGGATGAATGTAAGGTCAGAAAGTTTTTAACCAATGAGGTAATAATAAGCTCAAAGAGTTCAAAATGAGTGTCAAAAACCTGTTGCTAAGAATAAGGACTGAGGGACTTCCCTGGTGGTCCAGTGGTAAAGAATCTGCCTTACAATGCAGGGGATGCGGGTTCAGTCCCTGGTCAGGGAACTAATATCCCACATTGCCACAGGGCAACTAAGCCCACGTGCCACAACTACTGAGCCTGCGTGCCACAAACTACAGAGCCCACACGCCACAACTACAGAGCCCACGCACCCTGGAATCTGCGCGCCACAACTCGAGAAGAGAAAACCCGCACACTACAACTAGAGAGAAGCCTGCACACCGCAATGAAAGGTCCTGCCTGCCTCAACGAAGATCCTGCATGCCACAACTAAGACCCGACGCAGCCAAAAATAAATAAATAATAAATCTTTAAAAAAAAAAAAAAGAATAAGGAATGATAACTTGGCTAGATAAAAAAACATATGTTAAAACCTTAAGAAAGAAAGAGGAAGGAAGGAAGGGAGAGAAGAGGAAAGGAAAGTAAAGAAAGAACTAGTAACTTTAGTTGCCTATGGGCAAGGACACCACTGGGTGACTGGAGGACAGGGGTAGGAAAGAGACTTTTTACTGTAAATCCTTTAATACCTTTTTTTTTTAAATCACTAGCTTTTACTTTATTTATTTATTTTTAAGATGTTTTATTTGGCTGTGCCGCCTGGCATGTGGGATCTTAGTTCCCCGACTAGGGATCAAACCCACGCCCCATGCAGTGAAGTGCAGAGTCTTAACCACTGGACCGCTAGGGAAGTCCCCTTTGTTTTTTGGTTTTTTCATTTCTTAATGTTCTACCTATTTTTTAAACCGCTTAGTTTTTAATCAACTTTAAAACTTTTAAAATTAAGAAAAATTGTACTATAATATTCTAAGTTTTAAAATAAAGGAGCCTTATACCTAGTTCTGGGATTCCACATTTTCATCTATCATGAGAAGGGTTAACACAGGGCTTCTCAACCTCAGCACTGTTGACATTTAGGGCCAGATTATTCTTTGTTGTCAAGAGCTATTCTGAGCATTGTAGGATTTTTGGCAGTACCCTTGGCCTCAATCCACCAGATGCCAGTAGCACCCCCATGCCCCTGTTGTGACAACCAAAAGTGTCTCCATATATTGCCAAATATCCATTGGAGGGCAAAGTCACCCTCAGTTGAGAACTACTGAGTTAACATACCCTAGTTTGAAAAATACTAATCTTGAAAACGATACCAGTCTTGGTAAAATACTCTGTTAAACACTATTGTTCAGAATTGACAGTGCATTTTAGGAAGGAAAAGAGTAACTGTAGCATTGTGAATAAGTGACCCAAAGATCACATGGTAAGTTAGTGACAGAGCTAGAATCCAGGTTCCTGTCACTATCTGCTTTTCTTCCCTTCATTCTTTAAAGAAGTTCTTTTCTAATAATGTTTTTTTTTTGAAAAAAAGCTTTATATAAATATACATATATATATAAATAATACCAAACCTCCCAACTACATAAAGCTGTATATAGTTTGTTTTCAGATTTTGTTATTCATAAAGCACTAATTTTATCCTTATAGACACAAAATGATTTCATGGTTATCTGCAATGTTGCAAAAATCCTAGAGCTGGTTGTACCACTGATGGAGCATCCAAGTGAAACTTTCCTTGCCACTATTGAAGAAGATCTAATGAAGCTTATCATCAAATATGGCATGACTGTAAGCATCCACTTTACCATCTCTGTGTTGATCAGTACATAATTCACAAATGATAACTTAATCTTGTGTTTTTACCTTTGTCTTTAACTTTTGTCTAAACAGTAACATTTTCTCTCTTTTAGGTAGTGCAACATTGTGTAAGCTGTCTTGGGGCAGTTGTAAATAAAGTGACACAAAATTTTAAATTTGTGTGGGCCTGTTTCAATAGATACTATGGTAAGTTCAGTGCCTGGGCTTTAAAATTATTCTGCTAGATCCTGCAGTGTATACAGTTCCTTTTTAACACATCTGATAAAAGGTAGTATCAAGGGAATTATAAGAGGTGTGATTGTCCTCGCCGCCGGTCCACTCTCAGAAGCAATATTTTCTGGTATCTTTTATATTCCCTTAATAACCCAGTATGATTACTTCAGAAATTTGTCTCCTCATAAGTAAATGTTGGTAAGTTTTTTGCCTACTATGTAAAATAAAATTTAAATATTTTTTTCTTACATTAATTCTTTTAGGCTCAATGGAATGCCCTTCTATTTCTAGACGTTTAATACTTAGAACCGTTAGTAAAATTTAATTTTAATTTATTAGCAGTAATTGTTTGAACACAACAATTTAAGGATAGAGGGTTTGTTATAAATAAATATTACTTATTTTATTAGGTGCCATTTCAAAATTAAAAAGTCAGCACCAAGAGGACCCAAATAACACTTCACTGCTAACAAACAAACCAGCACTTCTTAGATCCCTTTTCACTGTTGGAGCACTATGTCGGCATTTTGATTTTGATCTGGAAGATTTTAAAGGCAACAGTAAGGTAAAGATCCTAATATTTATTATTTAGTATGCTTTAAAAACAGAACTGTGTGACCCTGGGCATTGAAAATGACTATAATGACTCAGGATGAAGGCGGCATTAGGGTAGTCTGGTTTAATTCTGAAACAGTGCTACTCAAAACATGGCCCTCAGACTGGCTTCTGATCCATGAACTGTTTGTTACCGGTCCTAATAAGATAAGTTTACACAAGTTATATCAGCTTTGTGTTAGTAGGCACACTGTTTATGTCAGCAGCAGTTCATTTTTTTGACATTCTCAATGAATGCCACTGTTCTAAAATTCATGGATTTATAAATGTATTGGTGAATTATTCTTTAGTAAAGTTCACATGTGGAAGTTCTCATTGTTTGCTTTTAGGTATTTTTTTCCTTTATAGTTGAAAACCGATCTAAGTTAACTCTTCCTTATATACTTTAACATGGTTTTTTTCCCCCTTAGGTTAACATAAAGGATAAGGTACTTGAACTATTGATGTATTTTACAAAGCATTCAGATGAAGAAGTACAAACAAAAGCTATCATTGGTCTAGGTAAGATAAGTCTAAATTTCTTCATATTTTTAAGTTGTTTGAGAGGTTGAGCAAATTTTAAAATGTTGTGAATTTAAACTGGTGAGTTATTTAAGTATGTTTTTGTTTAAAGTAGGATCTGATATCTCGAATATAAGTCTGGGGATTAAAACAACTGGGTTCCATTATTGGTTCATCCAGTGACTTCCTGGGTGACTTTGAGCAAGTCATGTAACTTCTATTTGTCAGTTTCCTCATTAGTAAAATAGAGATGACAATACATTCTTCTACCCCTAATTCATAGGGTTTCATAAAAACATTCATTAAAATACTTTAATAAAGAAAGGTGATATAGAAGAATTTGTGCTGTTGCGTATTTTTTAAATTGTTCTTTTTCTTTGCAAAGTTTTGTCATTATATGTGTCTGCCTCTTCTAAAGTGAAAACAATGGGCAGTCTACCCAAACTTTTATTTATATAGAAGCACAGGGTAAACAGCCCCACAGGAACAATTTGGATGTATACTTTTCCTGTATTATTGTTCAGGGAGCATTGATGTAATAAATACATATCTTTGCAGAAGGTTAGGTCTTTGTGGCTTATCTGGAAAGATATTGGTATATGGGAGAAATATGAGAAGGATAGAATTAAAGTACCTGAATTGAATGCACTGTAAAAAAATTAGTAGAAGAGCACTCTCTCCAGGTTTTTGTGTTGTTGTTGTTGTTTGTTTTGTTTTGTACAAACACATGTAAAGCTACTCAGTAAGGTTAACAACTTATTTAGAAATTTTATTTTGGCAGCATTAGCAAGGTTTATAATTTAATATGCATGGACAGTTGCTGATATTTCTAAGTCACCCAAACTTCATTAAATGTTTACTGATTTCTTTAAATAAATTTAAATCTTAATATCTTATTCCTTCATCTCTTTCAGAAAATTACATATAGCAAATATAGTAAAAATTCAGATATCACTTACTAGAGAGTTATATTGATAGAGTATTATCTTTTAAGTCAAATGTATACCTTTGAATATTCAATCTGGACATACATTCTATAAAGTGGCAAAAACTAATAGTGTTACATCTAATTCAGAGAACAAAGAGTGTAAATTTTAACTTGCAGCACTATCCAGAAAATAGTGCCTTTAGACTAGTTAATAAAAGACATCTTGCCTGGGCCATAGTTATCCTGTGTCACCTTGGGCTAGTTATCTGATCACTCTATGCTTTGAATTTAGTTTGTTATTTGGCATCCATAATACTTGCTATCATCAAGGATCTTCATTTTATCTCACATAAATAAGCATTTTGTATACATAAACATGGACAATATTATTTTGCTGCTTATTAACTTGTGGTTGTAGAATTCAGCATTGTGGCTTCAATTATAATGATATATGAGAAATAAATAGAAGATTTTAAGCTTTATTTTAGAATTATTCCATTTCATCAAATGAATATATTTCAATATATATATATTTAATAGCTCCAAGGTAGTACCTTCTGCTAGGGATCTAAAAAATGTTTGCAGACATTACCTCTTAAATCCTGAAAATATCCCATTGAGGTAGGTGGGTGGTAAATATTATTGTCCCCATTTTACAGATGGAGAATTGAGGCACAGAGATATTATGTGACTCACCTAAGGTCACACTACAAGTCAGTGGTGGAGCCAGGAATAGAACCCAAGACTCCTGACTCCTAATCCACTCCCCTAGCCACTAGGCCCTGCTCCCTCCTCAAGGTTTCCTCTTGTGTGAAATTCTCCTTTGAAATGCAATTTCTTGTTTTTAATTCATGGGGAAAGAAGTACCTGCTCTAATACTTCTCTAGGTAAGGCCACCAGCATATTCTTCCAGTCATTTTAAGTTTTAATTTTTGAAATAAGGAGCTGTTTATATAATTTATCAACATTTTCATTAAATGTTATATTTAATTTTAATATGAATATATCAAGAGAATTTTTGTTTTCTCTCTTCTTTAGGATTTGCCTTTATTCAGCATCCAAGTCTAATGTTTGAGCAAGAGGTGAAAAATCTATACAATAATATTTTATCTGATAAAAACTCCTCAGTAAATTTAAAAATACAGGTGTTAAAAAACCTCCAGACCTACCTACAAGAAGAAGATACACGTATGCAGCAGGCAGATAGAGACTGTAAGTAAAAACATACTTTCAAAATGCACAGTGTAGCTGCAGTTAGCATACCCTATGACTCTTTTTTAATCCAGATACCTAAAATTCCGTATCTATTAGATAAAGGAGTTCAGTTAAAGAAGAATCCTTCACAAACTCCCTAAAGTAGTTCATAAAATTTAATATATGTGCAGATGTTAACATTTTGATGGAGGGAGAGAGATTATAGTTCTCATCAGGTTCTCAAAGGAGTCTCTAACAGACCCCCCACCAAAAAAAAAAAAAATTGAGAACCATTGGGCCAGCTATAACATTTTGTGCTTTTGGTTGTGGCCTAATTTAGAGTATTTAGTAAAGTTAATATACATGTTCTTAGTGTGTTTACTTCCTTTTGTAGGGAAGAAGGTTGCAAAACAGGAAGATTTAAAAGAAATGGGTGATGTTTCCTCAGGGATGAGTAGTTCCATCATGCAGCTTTACCTCAAACAGGTGCTCGAGGCGTTTTTTCACACCCAATCAAGTGTACGCCACTTTGCCCTAAATGTCATTGCATTGACTCTAAACCAAGGTCTTATTCATCCAGTTCAGGTAAGTATGTTTTATAGCAGCGGCACTTAGCAAAAGAGCCAAATTTGTTGCCATTTGAAGACATGGTGATTAGAAAATAAGTAGTTCTTTATTCCTCTTAGTTGGTGAGGTTTTTTTTTGTCCCAAACTCTTAAGAATCCAAGTTTTAGTCCATCTTTTAGGTTGTCTTTACTGCAAAATACCCATATATTCATAACGTCTCTATTAAACAAACTTCCAATTTATATCTGTAGAATACGTACTCCGAATTATTTCTTCTGAAATGATAGATATGTTTTAATTGACTCTTATCTCTAAGAACCAACAGTATGTAATGTCAAATATGTAATGTAACTGGGGTTAAGAGTATAATCTATCTTAAACAGGGTGGATTTTAGTCCACAGAAAAATAACCTATATAATCTGAACTCAGTTCCTTCATCTTTAATTGGAAGTAATATCAAGTACCCAACACTTCAAAACACCAATGTGTAGACTAGATGATGTACTCAAGACATATTAGTACTACAAGGGATTGGCAGCTAATTCTGATGTTGTAATGTTCACCATCTGACATGTTCAGGAGAGTGCCATAGGGGGCAGAAGTAAATTTGTTAGATAACCACAGCCTGTACCCTCAAGATTTTTATTCTGGCTATGTTTTGTGGAACTTGTCTAAAGTATGCTCTATGTTGTTATGCTGTGTTCTTCCCTGTGTCCTGAAACAAAACACAGTAATGCGTATTTAGCCTATTCTTCATGATTCAGGGCAAGCTTACTTAATAAAGTGTACAGTACTATGTTGATAGTCTTGAATTTTTTAGATACTTAGGGCTCTTTGCTGGTATTCTAAATGGTCTCAGGTGGTTGTGCTTTTATTATATCTTCTTTTTTTAAGCTTTTCTTTTAAACTTTACAATTATAAAAAAAATTGCAAGAGTGGTACAATAAACTTCTTTATACTCTTCACCTATATTTCACCATTTGTTAACATTTTGCCACATTTGCTTTCTCTCTCTCTTCATATGTACACTTTTTTCCAAACCATTTGATAGTAAGTTTCAGATATCATGATTCTTTACCTCTAAACACTTCAGCGTATATTTTTTTAAGAACAAGGACATTCTCTTACAAAATCATAATGCAGTCATCAAATTCAGGAAATTTAACATTGATACAATATTATCTAATATATAGTTCATTTTCATATTTTGTAAGTTAAGCTAATAATATTCTTTGTGGACTTCTCCCCCCCACCCCACCCCAATTCAGGATTTAATTCGTGATGACCCATTTCAGTTAGTGCTGTGTCTACTTTTTTTAAGTTGTTTTTTGTTTGTTGTTGTTTTTCTGACCTCCTCACCTCTATCTAATTCAGATTCACTTAACATAGTAGTGGTGTTTCCTCACTTTTAGAAGTGTACAATGAGTATGGCTGTTACCAAATTACTAGCTATCCAACTGTCTGACCATTGGAACCATATTTAAAATCAACTTTGTGAGAAAAAATTTATATTTTTCTAGTTTTAAGTATGGAAGGCAAATTACTTTTTCCCCTCTATTATCTTTACATAGAAAATACAGTCAGGCTTGAAAAATTATTGAATTATACATTTGTAGTATATATCATAATCTTAAATGGATATTCTTAGTCTGGGAGCCCTTTAGTTTTAAAGAACCTTAAAATCACACTGAAATTGCTTAAATTTCACCACATCATTTTCTTGCTGATACTCCAGTGCTTTTTTGCTTTAAGGGAAAGATTTAAGGGAAGATTAATAGTTTTTTAAAAAACACTAAACCATGGCATTTATAGGAAGGCCTAGAAAGCTAAATTCGTATGTCCCAGATATATAGCAAGTTTTAACATATGTCAAGATACATATAGAGCTTTTACTACGGTGCTGTCTTATGAATTCTTTATTTTTATTTCCAGTGTGTACCATATTTAATTGCTATGGGCACAGACCCAGAACCAGCTATGCGGAACAAGGCTGATCAGCAGCTTGTGGAAATAGACAAAAAATATGCTGGATTCATTCATGTATGTATTTTTAAATTGTGCAACCTAAATTTAAACATCATTCTTTGGTAAACCATTTCTTTAGCAAATGTCCTGCTCAGATTCGTATTAGAATAAAATATTTTGCTTAGTAGTTACTTCTAAACATGCAACTAAGTTTGTCCCCCAGTGTGTTTACTCTAGTTTAAAATTAACTCTTAAGATTGAGCTAGAGGTAACAGTACAGCACGCACGCTTGATAAAAATCAGGATGCATGGGTTCTAGTCCCTACTGTGTATCTTGGCAGTGATGGCTCTTCTGGGGCTCCATTTGTTTCTTCTATAAAATGAGCAGATTGCAGTAGATGATCTGCAGCATTCCTTCCAGCACTTGCATTCTATGATTTTTATTATTTTAAAGAAAACCAAATAATGAAGTTTGCCTCAAACTATAATGCTCAAAATTATATTTTTAATTTGACTCTTCTAATTTCTGTGACAAAAATAAGGCTTTTATTGATTTCAGATGAAAGCAGTGGCTGGTATGAAGATGTCTTACCAGGTACAACAGGCAATCAATACATGCCTAAAAGATCCTGTAAGAGGTTTCAGACAAGATGAGTCCTCTAGTGCTTTGTGTTCACACCTTTACTCCATGATCCGTGGAAACCGCCAACACAGACGAGCCTTTCTAATTTCTTTACTCAACCTGTTTGATGACACAGCAGTAAGTATTAAAAACTTATTATTTTAAGAAAATAAGTGTTATATAAATTTTATGCCTAAAGTAGTCAACATTTTAAAAATATTACCATTTTAGTAAATAATAGAGGCTATCTTAAATGTGTTTATTTAGGTCTATGTTAATTGCAAGACTTTGATATACATACAGTCAAAATTGAAGGGGAAATTTTGCATGAGAATAAACACAGTGAGGGATAAAGTATAATTGTGGGATAAAGTATAATTGTGTATAATTGTGTTTCCATACTGAGTGTCTTATAAACTTTGATAGCAATTCCTTTAAGCATACCTTTAAATAAGCTACGTTACTAAACTATCACTTCCAGGGATAGATTACGTAGATAGATAGATAGATAGATAGATAGATAGATAGATAGATAGATAGATAGATGAAGTGAAATTTCGCTTGTTTCTGTCAGACTCGAATGCTGTTAGAGTAACTATTCTAGGGTTTTGGCTGCTGAGATCCCTGGTTGTTCAACCTGACCTCCTTTAATGAAGAGCCCACTTTTGTGTAATTACAATTTTGACCCTTCAGGGGGCTGTTGCACAAGTTGCATTGGACAGGACCATAAGGCAAGAAAATAAAACATCCTGTTCTTTAAGCTTATCTCTTAATTTTTTTCATTCATTTTATATCAATATTTATTCAGCATCTATTTGCATTATGGTAGCATTGTGCTAGGAGATGAAGATAAAATAGTAAATGGGACAGATGTGGTATCTTTCCACGTAGAGCTTACCAATTAGTGTATTGTGTAAAGCTTTAAAAAGAAAAAAAAGAAATATTTTTTTCTTATTTTAATCACTTGATAGCTTGACTTTGTTGCTGTTCCAACACCAGATTTTTTCAATAAAGTAAAATTAAAATTACCAGAATGTAGATGTCTTATTAGACCTCTTTTAAAGTACAACATGAAATTTTTGGATATATTATCTAACAAATAAATATAACAAACTTCTTTTTTAGAAATACTTGGACTATAATTTAGTCATCATCAGGGCTGTCATCAGTATTAAGCTTTCATTGTGTGTAAGATATTTAGATAGGAGTACAAAATGGTATGATATAGTGCTCTTTTCCTCATTGGATCTTAACCTCCAGTTGGAGGGATAGGACACTAAATAAAGGAACTAACAGTTAAGATTAGCATAGTCTGAGTCCCAGGTGGTTTGTATCGATACTGCCCTAGTCTTTATCTCCTTTCTGAGCTTCATTCCTACGTGGTTTCATTGCCTGCTATATATCATTAGCTGGATGCTCTGTCACCTCAGCATGTGAAATGCTAAACTGGAAATCCAGCTCTCATAATACAGTGGGTGTCAGAGGAGGAACAAATCACTGAAGGCCTAGGTGATAAGATGGATCTACTCTTAAGGCAGGGCAGGTGTAAAAACATGAATAAAGGTACAAAGATAAGAATGTGTGGGAGGGACTTCCCTGGTGGTCCGGTGGGTGGGACTCCATGCTCCCTATGCGGGGGGCCTGGGTTCAATCCCTGGTGGGGGAACTGGATCCTGCATGCATGACGCAACTAAGGATCCCACATGCTGCAACTAAGGATCCCTCATGCCGCAGCGAAGATCCCGCATGCCACAGCTAAGACTGGTGCAGCCAACATAAATAAATAATAAATAAATAAATATTTTTTTTAAAAAAGAATGTGTGGGAAATAATGAATAGATGTTATTTACCTGGAGCAGCAAGATCATAATGAGGCATGGTTAATGGAGGATCTTGTAGACAGTGGAAAACTGTTGAAAGTGCTAAATTCAGTGATGAGGACAGGTGACAAAGAGCATTTTAGGAACACAGATTTTTTAGCATTGTGTTCACATTGAAGGTAATAAGGGATTGACCTGTTACGATGAAAGTTGGAAAGAAAAGAATGGACAGTAGGAAAGGAAAGAAGAAACGTTGTGAGGAAAGAATAAATTAAATGAGAGTCTGTGAGAATAGTCAAAGGATAACTGAAATATTTTTGTCCTGAGCACCTAAAAGAACAGAATGTTGCTAAAAGCAGTTTGAAAAGGAGTTGGTTTGAGAAGGAAATAGAAGAGGAATAGTCAAAGAGCTAGGAAGAGAAAACTAAGGGAGAAGGTTTCAGGAAGGAGAGGAGGGTGGCTTGTCTGTATTTTTCTAACTTTAACATGTAGGTATTGATACATATTTAAAAATAAAAAATAACGTGGGGGTCTCATGAATACTAATAGCAAGTTCATTCCATCTGTCCTATGGGATTTTTGTTATTACTACTGCTGATACTGTATTTTATGTTGTTTGGACAGCAGGATAAGGGAGATGGTAGGAAGGAGTGTTTTTTAATTGCCTATTTTTTTTTAAGCTATAAATGTTTTAAAGGAGTTTAAATATTAGTATGTCTTTCTGTTTATATTCTGTATCATCATGTAAATGCTGAAAATCTCAGTTTGTTACTTCTTTTAAAGCAAACAACTAGTAGTAACCATAATTTGCCAGCATTAGAGTTTTTTGTGAAACTGTGGTAGCACTGTCAGAATGACTCTGATATTCTAAATTATGTACACATAGGAAACTGACAATTGTTTTATGAGTACATGAACTTTGATTTTTTTTTTAACCCACATATTAGTACTATAATTACCACTTACTTTTGAAGGCAGAATAGTAACTGTGTGTAACTGATCTCCATATGGGTTAAACTTTTAGAGGCACAATGACAAATAATTACGAATTCATATGTATACTTTCTGATGTGGTATGGATTTATCATAAAGATTCTATATACTCTATAAGAAAACTTCAGGGACTTCCACTTGGGTGCACTAAAAAAGTTCACCCCTTCCCTTCTTAAGGTACCATGGTTTAAGTCATTATGAAATCTCTTAAAATGGGTTTAAGATTATTCTGTAAAATCCGTTTCTGTTCCACCTCCTCCCTTCTTCTTCCTTCCCTCTCCCTCTCCCCAACTCTCTCTCTCTCTTTCTGAAACATTAACTGAGGTGAAAGTGCCCTGTAATATTTTTTCTAAAAAGGCTTTTGTGATGGATTTCTAGATTATCCACTAAACATGTGTACCTTTTTTTCTAAAATTTACAGAAAACAGAAGTGAATATGCTCTTGTATATAGCAGACAATCTAGCCTGTTTTCCATACCAGACACAGGAAGAGCCGTTGTTTATAATGCATCATATAGACATTACACTCTCAGTTTCTGGTAGTAACCTACTGCAGTCATTCAAGGAGGTAAGTTACACACATTACTATTCTTAATCTTTCAAAGTACAGGCATGCTATTTTCACTGTTTTGTTTCTCATTGTTCTTTTTATTCTTTTCACAGGTAAATAAAATCTTTCTAAATAAACTTAACTGAAATCTAGGTAGTGCTTGAATTGGGGAGAGGAAGTGGGTTGCCATTTCATTTCCATTAAGAAAGATCTTAAAACCATTTCATTCCAGATCATTTAGGTGGAATTTATACGCACACACACACACACACACACACACACACACACGTGGCTTGTTCTCTTGATAAGCCATCCCACTTCTTTATTTATCTCACTTCAAGCATCGACCTTAAGTGTTTGGTGTTCATTCATATATTTGTTTAAACCCCATTTTAAAACACTTTGCTATTTTATAAATCTGGTAATGCTGTAGATAATAGTAGTACACTTGAAGAAATACAGAATAAATACAAGTAGCTTACTTACAAGTAAACACAGAAAATTTTTACTATTGATTTCCTTATCCCTGAACACCAGCATCATAATGGAGTTGTCATATTGTATGCCCAAAATCTTTACTAAATTTTTTGTTGTAAACTTTGTATCTTATCTTTCATGGTTTTTAAGAAGGAAATATAATTAGTTTCATTGTAAAAGCACCTGGTATAGCCCTAGGTACATAGTAGGTGCACTCAGTAATTTACATTCTTTGTAAATTAATTGGAGTATTTTCATGTACCTGATGATATAAGTATATATCTCATTTTACAATATCGTGCTCAAAACTCAGCCTGGTCAAACTCGTAAATCAGGGAGATCTTTTTAATACCTAAGGGTTGGAATTACAGAAGTATCTAAACCCTTTTGCTACTTGAAGTGCGGACCAAGAGCAGTAGCACTGGCCTCACCTGAGAGCTTGTTAGACCTACAGAACCTCAGGCCCCACCCTAGACCTGCTGAAACAGAGTTTGCATTTTTAACAAAATCTCTAGTTGTTTAATATGCACATTAAAGTTTGAGAGGTTAATAATTTCCCGGGAACTTGATCCATCATGTTATCTTATTTTACTTCACTTACTGTTGTACATATACTTGTATCTGTTTCTCCTGTTTTATTTCTTAGCAGTTACATTTTGAATATTGCTTTGTAATCTGGTCTTTTCCACCTTGAAACCAGCTGACTTTGTTTCTTTTTAAAAGCTAACAGTTTCATAAAGTACAAAAAACCAGAATTTAAGTATTTAAGGAAAGTTGCACATTATCTTGCTGAAAAGTTCTTAAAAGGGAGAGTTTGATAGAAGCTGGGGGAATTCAAGCCTATTATATTTTCCCCAGTTAAATTATAATTACTTCTTTTCCTCTATAATGGCTTACCTGTATACCAAATTGTTACTTCTATAACTAATTTATCTTTCATTACTATCCTATAAGAAAATTCTTTCCCTTTGAATGATATTTCAGAATGGTTTAGGGAGGGTGGCACAGTGGTTGAAGGAGTGGATTTTATTTAGTCTTGGAACATAACTTTTCCCCCCAAGGGTTACATCCCCAGTTGTTCATGGAAAATCAGAGGGTTTCAATATATAAAATATTAATATAAGGATACTTTTGAAGCTGTTAAATGGAGCATATGTATAGTTGTAGTGGTATTTTTGTTTTATTATTTTTCAGACAGAATAATTTCCTCTTTTTTTTCAGTCTATGGTAAAAGACAAAAGGAAAGAGAGAAAATCATCTCCTGGTAAGGAAAATGAGTCAAGCGAGAGTGAAGAAGAAGTCTCCAGGCCTCGGAAGTCACGGAAACGTGTAGATTCAGATTCAGATTCAGATTCAGAAGATGATATAAATTCAGTGATGAAATGTTTGCCAGAAAATTCAGCTCCTTTAATTGAGTTTGCAAATGTCTCCCAGGGTATTTTATTGCTTCTGATGTTAAAACAACATTTGAAGAATCTCTGTGGATTTTCTGATAGGTAAGGTTGCATAAGCAGTGAGAGAAAAAACTTGCTGTGTTCAAATAATGAACAAACATGAAACCCAGTTTTGATTGTATGCTGAATATTAAAAATGCTCTTTTAAAAAAAGTTTGTTCCTTTTAATTGCTATATACTATTTTGTTGTATAATCTACCATACTTTGTCCATTCTCTTATTGAAGAGAGGAAAACTATTCCTCTAATTGGAGATAATGCATTATAAATTATAAATTAGAGGACTTAAATCCTTAATATCCTTAAAAAGATATTAGAGAATTAGGCTAACCTTAAAAATAGATAACAAACTCAAGTTTTTAAAGAGCTGTGGGGACTTCCCTGGTGGCACAGTGCCTAAGAGTCTGCCTGCCAATGCAGGGGACTTGGGTTCAAGCCCTGGTCTAGGAAGATCCCACATGCTGCGTAGCAAGTAAGTCCGTGCACTACAACTACTGAGCCTGTGCTCTAGAGCCCGCAAGCCACCACTGCTGAGCCCGCATGCCACAACTACTGAAGCCCGCGCGCCTAGAGCCTGTGCTCTGCAACAAGAGAAGCCACCACAATGATAAGCACGCGCACTGCAATGAAGAGTAGCCCCCGCTCACTCGCAGCTAGAGAAAGCCCGTGCGCAGCAATGAAGACCTAACGCAGCCAAAAATAAATAAATTTATTTAAAAAAAAAAAAGAGCTATGAATGAAGAATAGATGCAGACCAACTAGGCTAAGTTCTAACAGTCTAGCAGTCTTTAATGTACACTATCAAGTAAGAGATAGAAAAGTACTAATAACTTAGAGTGCCCTATAATTTTACTCATCGTCAATCACTATAGGTATCTCTTTTCTGCCTGTACCCATGGAATTTTGGACATTTTTCACATTCATTGAAACCCTATGAAGTCACATGTTCGTAGGGACAGATAATGAAATAAGTAGACCTGGTAGGTCAGTGGCAAAATGAAAAGAACATGTTTCTTCTAAAGGGTTTAGATATTATTCAGATGTTCATCAGCTTGTTGCTATGGAAGAGAGTGGGAACAATGTGGCCAGAGCTTCCATCTTTTCAAGAGAAGCTAGATAATCCAGATTTTAATGAGAACTATCTTGATGTTAAATATTGGCAGCCACAGGCATACCTTGTTTTATTGCACTTCGCAGATACTGCATTTTTTGCAAATTGAAGGTTTGTGGCAACCCTGAATCAAGCAAGTCTGTCGGCTCCATTTTTCCAACAGCATTTGTTCACTTTGTGTCTCTGTGTCACATTTTGGTAATTCTTACAGTATTTAAATTTTTTTATTATTATATTTTGTAGTGACCTTTGATGTTGCTATTACAAAAAGATTACGATTCACTGAAGGCTCAGATGATAGCATTTTTTTAGCAATAAAATATTTTTAAATTAAGATATGTATGTTGTTTTTAGACATAATGCTGTCACGCACTTAATAGACTATAATATAGTGTAAACGTAACTTTTATACACATTGGGAAACAAAAAAATTCGTGTGGTTTGCTTTATTGCAATATTTGCTTTATCACGATGGTCTGGAACCAAACCCGCAACATCTCCAAGATACGCCTGTAATTCAGAATAATTTAAAACCTTGTAAAGTCTTGGGGCAGTGCTAAGGAGTTGGAAAGATTTTGAAACAGAGTTGTTAATAATGTGAAACAGGTTTGTAAGCAATAATTCTGGTCACTCTGTAGAGAATGAATAGTTGGGGCACAAAACAGTAGAAGGAGGTAAACCAGTTAGGTAGTATTGAGTAATTATATTAAAACTGTCCTACAGTCACAATCATGGTGCTAAAAAATAGACATGAGAAACTACTTTCATTTAAATAATGCCTCTATCCAAGGCAAATACTGACAGAAACAATAGAATATTGTTCTTCTTAATCTTTGATTTTGTGTCTTTACTTCCCTTTTTTAAATTATATTTATTTTGTATACAATTTCACTGGTTAAAATCTGTATGACAAAAAGTTTAATTATAAGTAAATAAAATTTAACTAGAATCAATTTAAATGTAAATGCTTAAAAAAATTTTAAGTTAATGGTTTTGTTTTTCCAAAACAGTAAAATTCAGAAATACTCTCCATCTGAATCTGCAAAAGTGTATGATAAAGCGATAAACCGAAAAACAGGAGTTCATTTTCATCCCAAACAAACACTGGACTTCCTGCGGAGTGATATGGCTAATTCCAAAATCACTGAAGATGTGAAGAGGAGTATAGTAAAACAGTATCTAGATGTGAGTAGTAAAACCAAAATATATTTCATTTTGATAATGGCTTTTTAAAAAAGTAAATTCCTTTGAGAGAGATAGCTACCTCCTTTCATTGAAGGTATGCTTCATGACCCATCACTCATTATTTTTGTCTGTGTAGTTTTAATGAGTTACTTTAAGCTTGTCTTTCCCATTTCACCCACTGCACTATAATTGTTTTTTCTTAGGAAATACCAGCCCACCACTAACTTTATTTTAGTGAAAAGCAAAGTTTTTAGGCAAGTTTTAGAGAAAAGCTGTGCCCATATATGTATTTTTTTAATTCAGTGGATTACATGGTTTATATTTCATCAAAGGAAAAACCATGAAAAGTCATCCTCCTGCCCTCTTCAGCCATTCTATTCCTCTTCCTTCTGGCAACCAATATTACTACTTTTTCATGTATTCTTACAGAAGCAGTACAAGTTGTGTGTGTGTGTGTGTGTGTGTGTGTGTGTGTGTGTGTATATTTGTATATCTGTTACATATAGACCCACCTAAGAAGTATGTGAGTGAGTATGTGAGTGTATAAATTGTGCTTTTAAAGTGTCTTTAAGAATAGGCAAATTCAGGGAATTCCCTGGCAGTCCAGTGGTTAGGACTCCACGCTTTCACTGCCGAGGGCCCAGGTTCAATCCCAGGTCAGGGAACTAAGAGCCCTCAAGCTGTGGTGTAGCCAAAAAAAAAAAAAAAAAAAAAAAAAGGCAAAATCAGAGAGTCAGAAAATAGAACAGAAGTTACAGGGGGAGGGGGGCAGGAATGGGGAGTTGGGTGGGTTTTTTAAAGATTTTTTTTTAACTTTTTATTTTGTTTTGGAGTATGGCCAATTAACAATGTTGTGATAGTTTCAGGTGCACAGCAAAGCAACTCAGCCATACATATACATGTATGCATTCTCCCCCAGACTCCCCTCCCATTCAGGCTGCCACATAACATTGAGCAGAGTTCCCTGTGCTATACAGTAGGTCCTCGTTGGTTATCCTTTTTAAATATAGCAGTGTGTACATGTCAGTGCCAAACTCCCTAACTATCCATTCCCTCTACCCTTCCCCCGCAGTAGCCATAAGTTCATTATCTAAGTCTGTGAGTCCATTTCTGTTTTGTAAATAAGCTCATTTGTACCATTTTTTTTAGATTCCACATAAAGCAACATCATATGATATTTCTCTTTCTCTGTCTGACTTCACTCAGTATGACAATCTCTAGGTCCATCCATGTTGCTGCAAATGGCATTATTTCATTCTTTTTTATGGCTGAGTACTATTCTATTGTATATATGTACCACATCTTGTTTATCCATTCCTCTGTTGATGGACATTTAGGTTGCTTCCATGTCTTGGCTATTGCAAACAGTGCTGCAGTGAACATTGGGGTGCATGTATCCTTTCGGACCATGTTTTTCTCTCGGTATATGCCCAGGAGTGGGATTGCAGGGTCACATGGTAGCTCTATTTTTAGTTTTTTAAGGAACCTCCATACTGTTCTACATAGTGGTTGTACCAATTTATATTCCCACCAACAGTGTAGGAGGGTTCCCTTCTCTCCACACCGTCTCCAGCATTTATTGTTTGTAGATTTTTTGATGATAGCCGTTTTGACTGGTGTGAGGTGATATCTCATTGTAGTTTTGATTTGCATTTCTCTAGTCATTAGCAGTGTTGAACACCCTTTCATGTGCCTCTTGGCCATCCATATGTCTTCCTTGGAAAAATGTCTAGGTCTTCTGCCCATTTTTTGATTGCGTTATTTGTTTTGATGATATTAAGCCACATGAGCTGTTTGTAAATTTTGGAGACTAATCCCTTGTCGATCACATCATTTGCAAATATTTTCTCCCATTCTGTGGGTTGTCTTTTCATTTTGTTCATGGTCTCCTTTGCTGTGCAAGAGCTTTTGAGTTTAATTAGGTTCCATTTGTTTATTTTTGTTTTTTTTTTTCCATTACTCTGGGAGATGAATCAGAAAAGATATTGTTGCGATTTATGTCAGAGAGTGTTCTGCCTGTGTTTTTTCCTCTAGGAGGATTTATAATGTCCAGTCTCACATGTAGGTCTTTAATCCATTTTGAGCGTATTTTTGTGTATGGTGTTAAAGAATGATCTAATTTCATTTTTTTACACGTAGCTGTCCAGTTTTCCCAGCACCATTTGTTGAAGAGACTGTCTTTCCACCGTTGTGTAATCTTGCCTCCTTTGTCATAGATTAGTAGACCATAGGTGGGTAGGTTTATTTCTGGGCTTTCTGTCCTGTTCCATTGATCTGTAGTTCTTTTTTTGTGCCAGTACCATACTGTTTTGATGACTAAAGCTTTGTAGTATAGTCTGAAGTCAGGGAGCCTGATTCCTCCAGCTCCATTTTTCTTTCTCAAGATTACTTTGGCTATTTGGGGTCTTTTGTGTCTCCATACAAAGTTTAAGATATTTTGTTCTAGTTCTGTGAAAAATGCCATTGGTAATTTGATAGGGATTGCATTGAATCTGTAGATTGCCTTGGGTAGTATAGTCATTTTGACAATATTTATTCTTTCAATCAAAGAACATGATATATCTTTCCATCTGTTTGTGTCTTCTTTGATTTCTTTCATCAGCATGTTATAGTTTTCAGAGTACAGGTCTTTTGCCTCCTTAGGTAGGTTTATTCCTAGGTGTATTCTTTTTCACGCAGTGGTAAATGGGATTGTTTCTTGAATTTCTCTTTCTGATCTTTCGTTGTTAGTGTATAGAAATGCAACACATTTCTGTGTATTAATTTTCTATCCTGCAACTTTACCAAATTCATTGATGAGCTCTAGTAATTTTCTGATAGCATCTTTAGGATTTTATATATATAGTATCATGTCATCTGCAAACAGTGACGGTTTAACGTCTTCTTTTCCAATTTGGATTCCTTTTATTTCTTTTTCTTCTCTGATTTCCGTAGCTAGGACTTCCAAAACTATGTTGACTAAAAGTGGTGAGAGTGGGCATCCTTGTCTTGTTCCTGATCTTAGAGGAAATGCTTTCAGCTTTTCACCATTGAGTATGATGCTAGCTGTAGGTTTGTCTTATATGGCCTTTATTATGTTGAGGTAGGTTCCCTCTGTGCCCACTTTCTGGAGAGTTTTATCATAAATAGGTGTTGAATTTTGTCAAATGCTTTTTCTGCATCTACTGAGATGATCATTTGGGGGTTTTTTAATATATAGATTTATTTATTTATTTTTGGCTGCGTTGGGTCTTTGTTGCTGTGTGTGGGCTTTCTCTAGTTGCAGCAAGCAGGAGCTGCTCTTCGTTGCAGTGCACAGGCTTCTCATTGCTGTGGCTTCTCTTGTGGTGGAGCATGGGCTCTAGGTGCGAGGGCTCCAGTAATTGTGGCACATGGGCTTAGTTGCTCCATGGCATGTGGGATCTTCCCAGACCAGGGTTCGAACCTGTGTCCCCTGCATTGGCAGGCGGATTCTTAACCATTGCACCACCAGGGAAGTCCTGATCATATGGTTTTTATTTGTCAGTTTGTTGATGTGGTATATCACACTGATTGATATGTGGATATTGAAAACTCCTTGCATCCCTAGGATAAATCCCACTTGATCATGGTGTACGATCCTTTTGATGTATTGTTGAATTTGAATTGCTAGTATTTTGTTGAGGATTTTTGCGTGTACGTTCATCAGTGATAGTGGCCTGTAATTTTCTTTGTTAGTGGTATCTTTGTCTGGTTTTGGTATCAGGGTGATGGTGGCCTCACAGAATGAGTTTGGGAGTTTTCCTTCCTCTGCACTTTTTGGGAACAGTTTCAGAAGGGTAGGTGTTAGCTCTTCTCTAAATGTTTGATAGAATTCACCTGTGAAGCCATCAGGGCCAGGACTTCCGTTTTGGGGGAGTTTATTTTTTTTTTTGTTTGGTTGTGTTGGGTCTTTGTTGCTGCACGCGGGCTTTCTCTAGTTGTAGCGAGAGGGGCTACTCTTCGCTGCAGTGCGCGGGCCTCTCACTGCAGTGGCCTCCCTTGTTGCAGAGCATGGACGGGCTCTAGGCATGCGGGCTTCAGTAGTTGTGGCATGTGGGCTCAGTAGTTGTGGCTCGCAGGCTCTAGAGCGCAGGCTCAGCAGTTGTGGCGCACGGGCTTAGTTGTTCCACGGCATGTGGGATCTTCCCGGACCAGGGCTGGAACCTGTGTCCCCTGCGTTGGCAGGTGGATTCTCAACCACTGCTCCACCAGGGAAGCCCGGGAGTTTTTTAATTAATTTCAATTTCAGTGCTTGTAATTGGTTCATATTTTCTAATTATTCCTGGTTCAGTCTTGGGAGACTGTACCTTTATAAGAATTTGTCCATTTCTTCCAGGTTGTCTATTTTACTGGCATACAGTTGCATATAGTAGTCTCTTACGATCCTTTGTATTTCTGTGGTGTCAGCTGTAACTTCTCCTTTTTCATTTTTCATTTTATTGATTTGAGTCCTCTCCCTTTTTTTCTTGATGAGTCTGGCTAAAGGTGTATCAGTTTTGTTTATCTTTTCAAAGAACCAGCTTTTAGTTTCATTGATCTTTGCTCTTGTCTTCTTTGTCTCTATTTCATTTGTTTCTGCTCTGATCTTTATGATTTCTTTCCTTCTACTAACTTTCGGTTTTGTTTGTTCTTATTTCTCTAGTTGCTTTATGTGTATGGTTAGGTTGTTCGGGTTACTTTGTTTCCCGAAGTAAGATTGTATTGCTATAAACTTTCCTCTTTGAACTGCTTTTGCTGTATCCCATAGGTTTCGGATCATTGTGCTTTCATTTTCATTTGTCTCTAGATATTTTTTTATTTCCTCTTTGATTTCTTCAGTGATCCATTGGTTGTTTAGTAGCATATTGTTTAGCCTCCACGTATTTGTGTTTTTATAGTCTTTTTCTTGGAGTTTATTTCTAATCTCACAGTGTTGTGGTCAGAAAAGATGCTTGATATGATTTCAGTTTTCTTAAATTTACCAAGGCTCACTTTATGGCCCAGGATGTGGTCAGTCCTGGAGAATATTCCATGTACACTTCAGAAAAATGTGTATTCTTCTGCTTTTGGATGGAGTGCTCTATAAATATCAGTTAAGTCCATCTGGTCTAATGTGTCATTTAAGGCCTGTGTTTCCTTACTGATTTTATGTCTGGCTGATCTGTCCATTGATGAAAGTGGGGTGTTAAAGTCCCCCACTATTATTGTGTTACTGTCGATTTCTCCCTTTATGGCTGTTAGTATTTGCCTTATATACTGTGGTGCTCCTAAGTTGGGTACATATACGTTTACAATTGTTATACCTTCTTCTTGGATTGATTCCTTGATTGTTATGTAGTGTCCTTCTTTGTCTCTTGTAACATTCTTTGTTTTAAAGCCTATTTTGTCTGATATGAGTATTGCTACTGCAGCTTTCTTTTGATTTCCATTTGCATGGAATACCTTCTTCCATCCCTTCACTTTCAGTCTGTATGTGTCCCTAGGTCTGAAGTGAGTCTCTTGTAGACAGCATATATATGGGTCTTGTTTTTGTATCCATTCAGTGAGCCTGTGTCTTTTGGTTGGCGCGTTTAATCCATTTACATTTAAAGTAATTATCGGTATGTGTGTTCCTTTTGCCATTTTCTTAATTGTTTTCAGTTTGTTTCTGTAGGTCTTCTTTCTTTCCTCTTTTGTTCTCTTCTCTTGTGGTTTGATGACCATCTTTAATGTTGTGTTTGGGTTGCTTTTTCTTTTGTGTGTGTGTATCTATTGTAGCTTTTGGGTTTGCTGTTCCCATGAGGTTTTGATATAGCAGTCTGTATATGTACAAGATTGTTTTAAGTTGCTAGTCTCTTTCCCGCCTAGAGGAGTTCCTTTAGCATTTGTTGCAAAGCTGGTCTGGTGTTGCTGAATTCTCTTAGCTTTTGCTTGTCTGTAAAGCTTTTGATTTCTCTGTGGAATCTGAATGAGAGCCTTGCTGGGTAGAGTATTCTTGGTTCTAACTTCTTCCCTTTCATCACTTTAAATATATCATGCCACTCCCTTCTGGCTTGTAGCATTTCTGCTGAGAAATCAGCTGTTAACCTTATGGGAGTCCTCTTGTATGTTATTTGTCGTTTTTCCCTTGTTGCTTTTAATAATTTTTCTTTGTCTTTAATTTTTGTAAATTTGATTACTCTGTGTCTTGGAATGTTTCTCCTTGGGTTTATCCTGCCTGCGACTCTGCACTTCCTGGACTTGGGTGGCTATTTCCTTTGCCATGTTAGGGAAGTTTTCAACTATAATCTCTTCAGATATTTTCTCAGGTCCTTTCTCTCTCTCTTCTCCTTCTGGGACCCCTATAATGCGAATGTTGGTGCATTTAATGTTGTCCCATAGATCTCTTAGGCTGTCTTCATTTCTTTTCATTCTTTTTTCTTTATTCTGTTCCGTAGTAGTGATTTCCACCATTCTGTCTTCCAGGTCACTTATACGTCCTTCTGCCTCAGTTATTCTGCTATTGATTCTGTCTAGCACATTTTTCATTTCAGTTATTGTATTCATCTCTATTTGTTCATTAATTCTTCTAGGTCTTTGTTAAACATTTCTTTCATCTTCTCAATCCTTGCCTCCATTCTTTTTCCAAGGTCCTGGATCATCTTCACTGTCATTATTCTGAATTCTTTTTCTGGAAGTTTGCCTATCTCCACTTCATTCAATTGTTTTTCTCTGTTTTTTCTTGTTCCTTCATCTGGGACATAATTCTCTGCCTTTTCATTTTGTCTCTCTTTCTGTGATTGTGGTTTTCATTCCACAGGCTGCAGGATTGTAGTTCTTCCTGCATCCGCTGTCTCAGGAATGGGGGGAAGTATTGAATGGGTACAGATTGAGTTTCTTTGGGGGATGATGAAAAAGTTTTTGAAATGACTGTGGTGATGATTGTACAACAGTGTGAATATACTTACTGTCAATGAATTAAACACTTTAAAATGGTAAATTTTATGTTATATATATTTTACCAGAATAAAAATTTTTCAACGTTTTAAAAAATTTTTCGAGATTTTCCTAAAAAGTAAAAATAAAGTCTTTAATTTTAATCTACTTAAAGCTGATAGTTGAACACAACTAATAATGATTTTTTTGACCAAGAACATAATGTACACAATGATTTTCATATTATTCATAGACTGCAAACCTTGTACTCTAAATTTGACATTTATTTTAGTTCTTTAAAATTCTTCAACATTTTTTGTTTCCTGTTGTATCCTCTTATCTTGGTGGAGAGCAGAAAATGGGGGGCAGAAATGTTTAAAAGTCTGTTAATAATCAGTAATCACTTGGCTGCTTGATAACTGGGATCAGGGTCCACAACATCTGGCTTATGGGCCAAATCTGGCCAACTGCCTGTTTGTGTAAAATAAAGTTTTATTGAAACAGCCATGCCCATTCATTTTTGTATTGCATTTCGGCCTGCAAAGCCAAAAATACTTACTATCTGGCTCTTTACAGAAAATGTTTGCCAGCCCCCAACTTGGACAATAGCTAAAGTCTGTTTCACCCACACCAAACCACTACCATGGAAAACATTTAAGAAAAAAATTTTAAATAAAGGAAAACATTTAGGAATTTGGCAGTCTTGTTTGAAAAAATTTACTTAAAATTCTAAATTAATATCTAATTTTTGTAGTTCAAACTTCTCATGGAACATCTGGACCCTGATGAAGAGGAAGAAGAAGGGGAGGTGTCAGCTAGCACAAATGCTCGGAACAAAGCAATTACCTCACTGCTTGGAGGAGGCAGCCCTAAAAATAATGCAGCAGCAGAGACAGAAGATGATGAAAGTGATGGGGAGGATAGAGGAGGAGGCACTTCAGGGGTGAGGCGGAGGAGGAGTCAACGTATTTCGCAGCGTATTACGTAAAATGATTTTTATGTGCTTATATATGTCAGTCTATTAAATGTACACCAAGTAATGTAATACTTATGAGAGAAGACATTTTGTAGGTAGAAATTCTCTACTTATCCATTTATACATCCTTTTGTAGAAAGTTTAACATAAAAGACAATAAAAAAGAAAAAAACAGAAACGAGATTTATCCAGCATAAAGGGTTATTAATTTTTCTTTGGATTGTATTAATGTGTGTTATCCTTTTTTATTGTTGATAAGTTTTATGTAGCTTTATGGTTCATATGTACATATAATTTTATATATCAATAAGAGTAAAGACACGGGTACAAATTAAGAGTTACATGGTTTTACAAGTATATGTTAACCCCTTGGCGCTGGCGGTCACGGTGCGTCTCATTGCCGGCAATGGAAGTGTGCTGGGAAATCCCAACTCCCGGCGTCAAGGGATTAAAAGCAATAAAAACAATAATTTCACTAAAATTATTTTGTGTAACACTTGGTCTTTTTTCCCCCCTCCCAATGTTTTAGTCATTGAGAAGGTCAAAACGAAATTCAGACTCTACGGAGTTGGCAGCACAGATGAATGAAAGTGTTGACGTCATGGATGTCATCGCTATTTGCTGTCCAAAGTACAAAGATCGACCACAAATTGCAAGAGTAGTACAGAAAACCAGCAATGGCTTCAGTGTTCAGTGGATGGCAGGCTCCTACAGTGGCTCCTGGACTGAGGCTAAGCGCCGTGATGGCCGCAAACTGGTGCCTTGGGTAGACACTATTAAAGAGTCAGACATTATTTACAAAAAAATTGCTCTAACGAGTGCTAATAAGCTGACTAATAAAGTTGTTCAGACTTTACGATCCCTGTATGCCGCCAAGGACGGGACTTCCAGCTAATGAATTTGTACATGCAGCCAAATTTACAGGAGTTTTTTTTTAAAGGCAGAAAAACTTGAAATATCAACATTCTGGCAAAAAAAAAAATCAGTTTTATGAAGAGTAAGAATGGAACCTGGGATGCAGGAACAAAAGAAGGAAATGTTGGGCAAAACATTTTTGTGGGAGCTCCCTTCGCTGTTGTGCAGCAGAAACAGATTCTCAGTTCATTTTTACTCCCACTGTATTATAGTTTAACAAAAATTGTTTATATCTTGGAAAAAAAACTTTCTGTTTAAAAAATAAACAAGTGAATGTTGGAAATTAGTCTGTTAATGTTCTTAATAAAGTGTTCTTGGAGTTTAACCTAGCAGCGGATGGCTTTCTTTAGCTTAGCCCAGTTTCCAGGGAAGCATTGTTTTTTCCAGGCTGTAAAATGGCAGAATCTCCTGGATATATAATTTATTCTGTTGGAAAAAAAAAAAAAAAAAAAAAGCATGCAGTATCTATGACCTATCTGCAGAAGGAGTTTTTGTAAATGTAGATTTTGATGTATTAGGTCACCCTGAAAACAATACAAGAAAAGGGATCCCCAGGCAATCTGGTGGAGCGAATACTGCAATAAATTTTTTTACTTCTCTTTGTTACTTGTCTGTTTCCATTTGAATTTCTTATTGTAAAGATCTGTTTAAATCCATTTATATTATTTTTCAGTCTTTTATGTAAAATTTATTATATCACTGGTTTTCAAAACAAAACATAAAATATTGTTTATACAGTTTGTATAGGCTGACTTCTGAATAATTGGTATCTATTATTTTCATTCCCATAAGAGGGTGTAAACAATTAATTCCAGGGTTTTATTGTATCCTGCAATATTTAGTATTAACTATATATGATTTAGCACTGTGCCAAACACATTTTCAAGAGTACATTTTGATATAAAAAGAAACTATAGTTTATTCCTTGTATGCTTCAATTTCTTTCTAGTAATGTCATGATGGTAATATTTATTTTTTAAACCTTGGGAAAAGGTAACAGTCTTGGGGAAAGGTAACAATCATGCTATTTTGGAAAACTAGCATTTCTCTTAGTTAAAATTATGCCATGTGTTATTTTCAAAATAGAATTGAGATGACTATGACACTTCATAATAACATTACATTTTTCACAAGTTATTTTTTAATGCTGAAAAAGGAGTAATTTTACTAGTTGAGATGTTTATTCATTTTCTATTCTAAATGTTTTATACATCTTTTGGGAGCAGTTGTCGTTTATCTGTTACTACAGATGGGGAGGTGGGTATTTAATTAGTTGATTTGCATAGTTGATGCTCAGAAATAGTAATGCCTAAAATTTACAGGGGACGAGGTCTGTTTCAAAGTTAAGTCTTTTTAAAAATATGTACTATTTTTAAGTCAGCTTTTTAAATCTGACCTCTAGAATGTTAAGTTTTATGAAATTGGCCAATAATTGAAGATAATTTGTGAGGAAGAGTGACATTGCCATAAAATACCTTTTTGTGAACACCTATTAAACCACTATGAAAATAACTTTACAGGATCCATTTCCTATGTGGAATTATTTCAGAACTTTTTCTTGAAGGAAATGTTTTCTCATTCTTCTTTTTCTTCCACTTAATTGCGTGTTTCCTCTTCCTTTTTACCGTGAACTATGTGGGACAAAACTATTGTAGATTGGGTTTTTTCACCTTTGGAGTTTGTTTTATCAGCAAAAGATTTGAGGTGGCTTTTGAAAACAACAATGATACATCAATAAGAGTAAAATACCAGTTAGGAAAAGTAGAATGTAAAACCCAGCCTCTAGAGTTTTAAAGAATAGAGATGTGGGTAAAAAAAAAAACAGCCAGTTTTGAATGCTGACATTCAGTGATGCATGGTGTCTTTTTTTTTTTTTTTAAAGGAACATTTATTTGTTTGGTTTTGGCTGCATTGGGTCTTCATTGTTGCGTGCGGGCTTTCTCTAGTTGCGGCAAGTGGGGGCTACTCTTCATTGCAGTGCAGGGACTTCTCATCGAGGTGGCTTCTCTTGTTGCGGAGCACGGGCTCTAGGCACTCGTGCTTCAGTTGTGGCACATGGGGTCTAGAAACACAGGCTCAGTAGTTGTGGCACACAGGCTTAGTTGCTCTGCGGCATGTGGGATCTTCCCGGACCAGGGCTCGAACCTGTGTCTCCTGCATTGGCAGGTGGATTCTTAACCACTTCACCACTGGGGAAGTCTCCATGGTGTCTTTTAATTTTTACAAAAACTCTGCTAGTTAAATCTTTTTTCCCCATTTTGTAGATAAGGAAAATTGAGGCTCAGCAGGATTCAGTAATCTGCTTTTAAATGTTATAATAGGGATTTAAATTTGGAGTTGAAGTAATTGCATCTCACTACTCTAAGTTAATTGAACATCAAGCATTAAAGGAGATGATCCTTTTTGAAAGTAAACCAGTTCTTAAAGGATCCTTGGAGTATATATACTTGGGGATCCCATTTAGAGTAATGCTTCTGTTAGCTTGGTTGGTCATAGATGAATTGCTGTCTTCAGGAATTTTCCATCTATTCTAAGCTCCAATATTTTAGCTATTAGTATATTAATATTGGTATAATTGATGAAGCCCTTAAATATACAAACCAAGGTTTTCGAAAAGTAGATTTCTCAAATGTGATTTTAGGTCTTAACACTAAAATAAGTTAAGGCCTTGGCAGTCAATTATACAAATCAAAATTTTAAAGTGTATTGGGAATTTACAAATTTCAGTCTATAGTTTGTTGATAAGTAGTAAGCTGTACCATGTTTTATTGATTTGTATTGAAAAGAGGTTATATTTGAAATGAACATTTCTAAGTATGCCTTCACTTTTTATATTAATGTGAAATTTAATATTTTCTTATTTAAATTATTATTTTGACGAATGGGTCATTTTTTTAAAAATCCGTACCAAAATACAAATGCAGAAAAGAGAATTTAGTAATCTCTAGGAGAAGAAATTCTGAACTTTTAGGGGAAAGTAGTATATGGCTTATTCTGTTAATATGTTGAGTATTTGAATTGTTAGCAGGTAAACTGAAGCACACAGCAATTTTTAACAACTGTAGTCTATTTCTTGAAGACAGGTAAGTCTTTTTTGGCCAACCCAATAGATTTCATGACCAGCAAGCAAATTTATCATACTTTCGTTTAGAAAGTGAATTTAACCATGAAGGTGTATGGTTCTCCCTCCTCCACACACCATTTTTAGTTGCATAAAGCACTCGTCCTGGTCCCTATCTTAATGTCCAGGTAGTCTGCATCTTTAGAAATATTGATATCAACTGGAATAAGATTACTCTTGCAAATATAAAATGCATCAGATTACCCATTTAAAATAATTTGAAACATTCGATAGTAATTTTTGCTCTACAAAAGTTCTGCTTGTTTGAACCTTTTGCCTTGCTTATTTTAAAGCTATTTATGAAGTTTAACCCTTAGCTAATTTTTGTCATAGATATTTATTACACAAGTTGATTTTTTTATTTATGTGAAGTTTTTTTTAATTCACTTGTATTGGTCCCATCTGATAAACATTTGTGTGTAAATTTGGTATGATAGAAAAGGTCACTGACCAAATTCCAGTTTGTATAGTTTATTGACCAAGTGGTCATAAAATCCTCATACGTTTTGCATGACAACCAAGAAAAAACGACCAACCCACCCTTCCTTTTTAAGACTCCCGTTGTGTATGGCTTCGTTGCTCATAGTGATGCCATATGCACACAGGGTTTTTTTCTCATCAGAATTTAACTATTTTAACTTTTTGTTATGGAACCACCATGTACTTACCACTCAGTTTCAATCAATTCTGAATTTCTGATCAAGCTTGTTTGCATTATACCCTATACACTCCTCTCCCTCATTTTTCTGAAACAAATCCCAGGCATCATATTATTTCCTCTATAAAAATATCTTTAAATGTTAAATACTCCTTGACCTCAAGTATCCAGTAAGTGTTCATATTTTCACTTTCCTCAAAAAGTGTCTTTTTTTAGTTTTTATATGTATCTTCATCTGCCTTTTATTTGCAAATTTTTCATGAAGAAAGTCTTTGGATTCTTAAGAAAATAGTTAGTTCTAAATAGAAGGATAACAGTTATTTTCTGGTTTGTAATCATTTTTCTTACCTGAATTTATGGTACATTTGAGAGTCATTGTCTCTCATCCGAACTCATGTATTTGTTCTTGAGCCTGCATAACTAGAACGGAGGTACCATTACAGAGATAATGAAGTAAGGAGATAGGTCTAGTTTTCAGACAGATGGTGATAATAAACATCCTTTGAATTCTACTTGGCAAATGCCAAGCAGGCAATTGGAGATAAAGAACTGAAGTAAGGAAACAGAGGTTTAAATAGATAATAGAGGATACCCTAGGATTATAGTCCCTCTGTTAGAAACTTCTGTGTTAATTATTGTTTGAAATAAGTGGACTACAAACTGTGATTGTTTTTTACTCTATAGTTCATAGGCATTACAGTTTTTGCTGAAGGGAATTTTGCCCCTGTGTATTTGTTACTTTTTTCAGTCATTGTTTAATCTCAGTCACTTAGACCCTTAGAAATGAAAAGTTATTCTGTGTTACTTTGTCAAGTAGTTCTAGGGTCTTCACCTTTGACATTAGCCTTTCTTCTGCTAAGACATGCCTGTAAGTTTGGCTTGATCATAACTTGCCTAGAATTATAATTTAGGCTTACTTACCCTTATTAGATTTAGATTCTGAAATAAAGGAAAGGGAAAAGTAGTTATAATCTAGGTTTGTCATAAAAGCTAAACCAACAGTGGATCTGCACATTCCATAGTTTTAAAAATACAGAATTACACAATATGAGGAATCTGAGAAATCCTTTAGTCCAGATGTTCTTAACCACTTTGTAATTCATGAACTTCTTTGAGAACCTAATGAAAACCATGAACTCTCTCTCCTTAGAAAACTGAACAAATTTATATCCAGAATTGTGCATACAATTTCAAGGGATTTATGGTTACCCCACCCAGGTCTATGTATGAATGACCTGACTTGAAAATCCATGGATTACAAGTTAAAAGAGATCCTTTCTAATCCAAACCCTTCTTTTTAAGGTGAAGCTGAAGCTCAAAGAGGTGACTTGTTACCTATAAGCTACATACTTAGAGCCAAGAGTGAGCCAAGAGCAACCCTCCAGATGTTCTTAATAAGGAAGATTTCATCTGTCAGGTCATTCTTCACCCGTTGAGATCTCAATGAAGGCTACTTGATGACTAAATGTAACTTTTGAGATGCCTACCATCCTGTTAGATAAATGGATATGGTAAAATGTATTATGTATATATATATTTTTTTAATTTATTTTTTGGCTGCGTTGGGTCTTCGTTGCTGCGCCCAGGCTTTCTCTAGTTGCGGTGAGCGGGGGCTAGTCTTTGTTGCTGTGCGCGGCCTTCTCATTGCAGTGGCTTCTCTTGTTGCAGAGCACGGGCTCTAGGCGCACGGGCTTCAGTAGTTGTGGCTCGTGGGCTCTAGAGTGCAGACTCAGTAGTTGTGGCGCATGGGCTTAGTTGCTCCGCGGCATGTGGGATCTTCCTGGACCAGGGCTCGAACCCGTGTCCCCTGCATTGGCAGGCGGATTCTTTTTTTTTTTTTAATTGAAATATTCCTAATGCTTTTTTAAAATTATTTTTATTGATTGACTGATTTTTGGCTGCGTTGGGTCTTCGTTGCTGTGCACGGGCTTTCTGTAGTTGCGGCGAGCGGGGGCTACACTTCATTGTGGTGGGTGGGCTTCTTATTGCTGTGGCTTCTTTTGTTGCGGAGCACAGGCCCTAGGCGCCCGGGCTTCAGCAGTTGGAGCACGTGGGCTCATTATTTGTGGTGCATGGGCTTAGTTGCTCCGCAGCATGTGGGATCTTCCCGGACCAGGGATCAAACCCGTGTCCCCTGCATTGTCAGGCGGATTCTTAACCACTGCACCACCAGGGAAGTCCCAGCAGGTGGATTCTTAACCACTGTGCCACCAGGGAAGCCCAAAATATAATATTTTATGTGTTCTATTTTTAATTATCTTTTACATTACCTGGCTTGATATAGAAGACTAAAACTTGGATTGATGAGAAGTCAGAAGACACAGTCTGAAGCCATTGTTTCTGAAATAAGTGTTACATGAAGTTTGGTACATAAAATCATAGAGCCATGCTAAGTGGGAACTTGAAGTGTGAGCAGCACAGGGTGTGGGTAGTAAAGTATCGAAAAATGAAGTTACAGAACTAAGGAGAGGTAAGTATAGAATTGTGAGAATTTAAATGTGTAGGGAGTGGAAGGACCTTAAGCAAGGGATTACTGAAAGCTCACTCTGGCTGCTACTAGAGGATAGATTTAAGGGTGTCAAGAAGAGGATATTAATGCAATATAGTCTCAGGGATGGTTAGAGCCTGAACTAGGATAATGATGGTAGTAGGGATAAAGAAGATTGGAGAGATTGCAGATGTATTTAGGAACTAAAAACAGCAAGACTTGACAGTTGACTGATAAGGTAAAAGAAGACAGTTGTCTAGAATAGCTATCAGGTTTCTCTACTTGAGATGACTAGGTTCAATTTTAAATATGTTGAAAGTGAGTGCCTTATGGGATGTTCAGGTGATGTGCAGAAGGTGGGAACATGACACTTTCGGGGGGACGTTTGGTCAGGGGCTACATTTGGGACTCATCAGCCACGTAAGCTGTAGTTAAAGCAAGCAGTGCAGAGCCAAAGAACAAGCTTAGAGGCTACTAATATTTAAGGTGCAGCAAGAAAAAATGCATTTGTGATGGAGGCAGGTGAAATGATTAGAAGAGTCTGGGAAGAATCCAGAACTAAGGCATTAGAGAGTTTCAAGAAGATAGAGAGCAGCACGTGAAATGCCACAGTAAGACTGAGACTGAAAAATGCTTGATCCCGCCATTCAGGATGTAAATGGTAAATTTTAGCGAGAGTTGTTTCAGGGAGGATGAGAGCAAAGCCAGATTGTGGTTGAGTTGAGAAATAAATGAGAATCAGGGAGAGTGGCAAGGGCAGGAAGAGAGACAACAGAGTACTGAAATGCTGAGTAGTGAAGCTAGAGAGAAAAGCAGATAATAAAGGGCCTAAAAAGCCATATTTAAGAGTTTGGAAGGGCTTTAAACAGTAAATATCCTCAGGGTTGTGGTTCAGAAAAAGCACTCACTGGCTACGATGTGGAAGACTGTGAAGATGCCAAACTGCATTATTTTTCCCAGCAGCACTCAGCTGCACAGCAGGAGTGACTCATCAGTGAGCCAGGGGCGGGAGTTTGTTGGGGGGATAGTTGAAGAGCTGGATTGAGAGAAAATTGAAGGATCAAAGTTCAGAGGTCTCCATGAAGTGGGAGAGCAAGTAGAATGAGAGTGGCAGAAGTGGAATAGTGGAGTGATAAAGTCAGAGAGAGGAGTGTGTGGGATTTCTGGAGGGTAGAGTGGTTCTGGAAACCAGGTAGGGAACGTGACCGTAGGAATGAATGAATCAAGTGAACAGGCGGAGTTTGGTGCTGCAGAGATGAAGGAATCACAGGCTACATTCTGCACTCCTTTCCTGAGCTTAAAGCATTGGATTCTACCTCTTTTTTTCCTGTCATACTGTTTGTCTTGGAGATCACTTGGTATTGGCACTGGTTCATTATTTTTAGTTTTTGCAAATTCAGTCATTTTACAAGTACTTGCTGAGTGCATACTATCAGCAACAAACTGTGCTGGACCCATTGGCAACAAGCTTGTGTTTCTAGTGGAAGAGATAAGAAATGAACCACAAAGTACACAATTACACAGTTATTAAGTTACAGTTGAAATGAGTGCTTAAAAGGAAAAGTAACAGAAATTATGAGAGTATGTAGCACTAAAATAGTCTGGAGGGCTGGGGGAGACAAGAAAGTCTTCCTTCTCCAAGTGAAACTAATCCTCGGATAAACTAAAGCCTGACATGTAATATATATAATAGATACCAAATAATGTTGGTTGAACCACTGATGATAAAAGGGAAAAACTTCTCTTTTTTTTTTTGTTCCCAGCAGTTCATTCCTTAGGGACATGATGGTTGAGCTCTATAAAGTCTGAGGGGAAAAAAATTAGATGAAAGAAGGGGATGCAAGGAGAATCCCAAATTGATGACACGGCATATGCAAAGGGCCTGAAGAAAAGCACATATCGCTTAAAGCTCTGCAGTTCCTGTGAATGGCAGAGAAAAAAGAATAATGATGAAGCTGATGAAATAGATGGGCCAAATCATGCTTTTGTAGGCCATGTTAAGGATGTCCTATGAGCAATGGGGAGCCATTAAGAAATTAAGATAGGTGGGAAGTGGAACAGGGATTTGCTTTTGTGAAGTCAGATTTGCATTTTTAATTATTTATTTTTAAATTTATTTTATTTTATTTTGGCTTTATTGGGTCTTCATTGCTGTGCACAGGCTTTCTCTCTAGTTGTGGAGAGTGGGGGCTACTCTTTGGTGCTGTACGAGGGCTTCTCATTGCGGTGGCTTCTCTTGTTGCGGAACCCAGGCTCTAGGCACACGGGCTTCAGTAGTTGCAGCATGCAGGCTCAGCAGTTGTGGTGCACAGGCTCTAGGGTGCATGGGCTTCAGTAGTTGTGGTGCACGGGCTCAGTCGCTCTGTGGCCTGTGGGATCTTCCCAGACCAGGGATTGAACCCGTGTTCCCTGCATTGGCAGGCGGATTCTTAACCACTGCACCACCAGGGAAGTCCAGATTTGCATTTTTTAAAGAGCACTGACAATGATCTGAGGGGGACCAATAACGCCCTGTGGAAGGTGATGATGATAACTCTGGCTGGGGTGGTGGTGGTAGAAGGAGAGAAGTAGCCTTATTTGTAGAAGTGGTTAGGATGTTTAAGTTGGTCACATAGCTTTTGGTAGGCTAAAATAATGGCCAACAATTAAAAATTAAATTGTAATGAGGAGAGAACAGGTGTGAATTTCCTTAGTAAGTTTTGATGGGTGAGACAAGTATTCCTGGGTAGATAGCCATATAAAAGATAACATGACTTACCCCTGATTCATCTGGAGGACAGCCCATGAGGAATAACCATGATTTGAAGTGAGGAAAGGAACCAAAAAAGAGAAAAATAGTCTTGGATAGCTTAAAACTGTCAACTGAATCTTTAAAATCCTGCTTTTTATACAGTTCAGAGTAACTCCAAGATAAAGATTTTAATGAGACAGGCTTTTAATATAATTACAGGCAACCACTCTGATTTCTTTGTGTAGTTAACATGCATATTTCTAAAGAATATACTGTTGCAATTTATTAACTCTGGAACTTAGATATTGAATTATATTATGATCTATTGACTTTTTTTAGTTTATTTTTGCGGCACATGGGATCTTTGTTGAGGCATGTGGGATCTTTTGTTGCAGCGTGCAGTCTTCTCTCTAGTTGTGGCATGCAGGCTCTAGAGCACGCGGGCTTAGTTGCCCCGCGGCATATGGGATCTTAGTTCCCTGACCAGGGATCGAACCCGTGTCCCCTGAATTGGAAGGTGGATTCTTTACCACTGGACCACCAGGGAAGTGCCCTATTGACTTTTTTATGATAGATAAAGACTTGGCTCTTATAGTCTTTCCCTCTCCTCCCAGTATGGATATCACTATTTTTAATAAGCATTTATGTAATATAAAACTATGTAAATATTGTTCGATCAGAGCTAAGTTTACTATGAATACATTTCCTTTATTGTATATTCTTGTTTTCCTTTTAGTGAAATTGCTTTGCTTTTTCACTTACATAATTTCCACATAGAGCTCCAAAAGAATTACAGATTTCTTTCATATCATTCATTTGAGTCTTCTTCCCCCTGCCCCTCCTGCATTCCTCCATCAAGAAACTCCTTCCTGGAGCTGTTCTTACTTTTGCACCAATCTGGACCGATTTTTCAGGACTGCTGCAAAGATGTTCTACCAGACTTTTTCTGCCTCTCTTCTGGTAGGATCCAGAACCCATGTCTGAAACCCAAAACTTCCTCCTTTTTGCTTAAAAATGTTCAGTTTGCTTGAGCATATCCTGCAGTAGTTTCCTAAGAATGGACACATAAGGACAAAATTTTCGAATCATTAGATGTCTGAAAATGTCATTATTTTCACCTCATGGTTGATAGCTGGGTCTAGAATTCTAAATTGAAATTTTTCCCTTTGAAAGTATTTTCACCATAATCTAGTCTGTGTTGTTGCTGTTAAGAGGGCTGCTACCATACTGATGATTATTCCTTTGTTTATGACTTGTGCTTTCCTGCTGTAGAAACTTAGGATATTTTCTCTATTTCTCATACTGTAAAATTTCACTATGATGTTTCTTAGTGGATCTCTTTGTGAAATTCATTCTACAGGGCATGTTATAGACTTTTGATCTGTGTTCTTAGCTATGGAGAATTTTCTTTGATAATTTCTTCCCCTTGGTTTCTTCTCTCTATAATTTCTTTTTTTAAATTAATTAATTAATTTATTTATTTATTGGCTGTGTTGGGTCTTCATTGCTGTGCGCAGGCTTTCTCTAGTTGCGGCGGGCAGGAGCTACTCTTCGTTGTGGTGCACGGGCTTCTCATTGTGGTGGCTTCTCTTGTTGTGGAGCATGGGCTCTAGGTGGACAGGCTTCAGTAGTTGTGGCACATGGACTCAGTAGTTGTGGCTCGCAGGCTGTAGAGCGTAGGTTCAGTAGTTGTGGTGCATGGGCTTAGCTGCTCTGTGGCATTTGGGATCTTCGTGGACCAGGGATCGAACCCATGTCCCCTGAATTGGCAGGCGGATTCTTAACCACTGCACCACCAGGGAAGCCCCTCTCTATAATTTCTGTTAGTCAGATATTATTCTTCCTGGACTGATCTCCTCAGTTATGTTTTTTGCTTTTTTTTTTTTTTGGTCTTTTGAGTCTATCTTTGAGAGTTTTTCAACTTTATCTTCTAACTGCTATTAAAATTTTTATTCCAGCTATATTTTAAATTTCAAAGAAAGAGTTTCTTCTTGTTCTCTGATTGCTCCTTTCATACAGTAACTTGTTTTATTTTATGAATGCAACATCTCATATCTATCTGTCAGATTAAAAAGTAGCATTCTCACCATTTGGAGGCCTGAGCTCAAGCCACAGCCAATGCTTCACATGTTCAGATTTAAGGAGGCTGATAAATCACATTCCTCACTCCTTGGAGTTCTGATTAGAATTATACACTGAAGTCAGATAGAGATAAAACTAACAGCTTTATTGTCAGTAGAGCCAGAGTAGAGAACATATTGTAGCCTGGACCGGCAACCACAGTCCAGCTTGCTGCCATTTGCCCCAAATCTAGACACCCATCCATCTGCTGGTGGAGTGCTCTGCAAAGCAAACATTTAATCTACTTAGCTTCCTGGAGTAGCTGCCCCTCACTCGTCAAAAGCCAGAAGTAGGGACAAAGAGACCACACATATACTTGGTGAATGCATGTATACTCGTTTTTAAAATGAGAATCAATTGATGTTGAACTCTTGCCACTCACCGATAAGAAATATGTCTTCTTTATTAACAGAAATGTGAGAATAGGGCTTCCTCTGTCATTGCCTGAGCCTTCCAACTTGTTAGCTTTAAAAAACCACTTGTTCTATTTCTTGCATGATCTTTTTGTCTGTTATTTTGCTCATTTAATTTTGACTCTCCCTTTCATGAAAAGGGCTTTCTCTTTGTGTCAAGTGATGCCTAACTGTCCATTCAGGTTTTTGAGCAAGGTACTAGAAAGTTTATTGAAGCTCTTTATTGAAGCTCTGAACGTTTATAGGTGGATTTCTAGAGCTCCACTCGAGAGCAGTGGTTGGCAAACTTTTTCTCTAAAGAGTCAGAAAATAAGTATTTTAGGCTTTGCAAGTCACATGGTCTGTGTAGCAACTATGCAACTCTGCCACTGACGAGCAAAAGCAGCGTAGATATCATGGGAATGGATGGGCAGGTTGTCTTTCAGTAAAACTTTATTTACAAGAACAGAAAGCAGGCCAGATTTGCTGATCTCTGCTCTAAGGTAATCAGGTGGGAAGTTGGACTCCTGCCTCGGGCATAGCTACTGGGAGCTCTTTGCACAAGGGATACAGAGATGAGTTGCAACTGTTCTAAGACTTACACCATGATTGTCTCACTGAGTCCCTTTTTGTGCTTGTCAGCTCTGCATCTTAAATTCACTGTTCATCACTATCCTCTTCTGCACAAATTCTATTATGGCTTCCTCACCCTCTTACACCTCCTGTGACTTCTCTCCTCTGGTGATATCTCCTCTCCAGTTCTCTTCGTTTGTGTTGATTTATACATTTAAAAATTCTTTTATTATCCTCTCACTTAGGTCTTAGAAGGAATCAAAATAATTTATCCAACGGTAAAATATTTTACCATTTTAAAATTCTTAACGCTGGTTATTTTAATTAGCTTGTTTTTACCTTTACTGACTGAATATATTTTAAATACTTCTTTTTAAATTAGTATCAGTTTTTTAAAAAAAATCCTACATAAAATTTTTCCCTTCAACTAGGCTACTCCTGCCATGGAAGTTGGCCCTAGGCCCCATATATATAAATTCATTCCTAACCTACACACCAACCTTAACTAACAAGGATTCTTTCCTCTCAGATGTTCCCCAGATTCAGTATTTGTATGAAAAAATGAAAGCATTAGTTTCCACTAGGGTCACCTTAATGACACAGAGTCACAGTCCAAATGCTGAACACACATGAAGGGTCAGGGTATAAGCAATGCTTAAAGGAAACTGGAGTTCTGGAGGGCTACCAATGTGACTTCTGCAGAATTCCTCTCTCTCAGATTTCCTCAGTAAGGTCCAAGGTTTGATTTCTTATAGAAAAGCTAGCAGGACACAAAGCATGGTACATAGTTATTTGAATTGTTGAGAAATAGAAAGAAAAGGGTATAAGCTATAATGGCTTTTCGTGAATTCATCAAACACTTGAGCATATACTATAGGCTAGAAACAGTAGGAGCTGAAGTAGGAAAGAAAGAAAGGCTGAAGTTGGTGTTTTTAAGCCAGGTCCATGGATATAATTTCTTGGCAGAAGCTTTGTGTGTGAGCGTCCTTTGCTAACAGATTCCAAACTCAGCCAGAATAAAGAACAGGACACTCAGATGTGGCTTTGGTTTAGATATACATGATACTAAATGCTGTATAACATATTTTCTAATAAAAATGTGAGCAAAATAATATTGTCTTGAGAAATTGGGGAATCCTTTTGATAACTGGAGGTATTCCCAAGCATGGTAAGTGCTTGAAATCTAGATATGGAGACTGCTTCTTTTAACCCTTGTTTGTTTGGAAGGTGTGCAGTCTAGACCCTTCCTTGTAAGGCTGTTTCCTGTGTCAGGCACACTACAAAACTGTCACACTGCAGTTTTTTGAAGACTAAGAGAACATATTCAGGCTAGAGGCTGGAGACTGCCTAGGACCATCAGTCTTCTGCTGACATGCTCTACCCTCCTTCAGTCCTTATTTTCAGGTTTGCTGTACAGGTGTAAAATTGACTGAGACCAAGAAAAGACTTCCACTTGCAGCTATGACAGAGTAACTGGCACATGATTAGCCTGCATGCCTTAACCATAAAATTGGACAAAACACGTGAGGCAACTGCTTTTAAACACTGGACAGCAGCATGCAGTGCAAGACGGTGATCCCCGAGGGAAGGGAAGCTCACGAGGTAAGTCTCATAAATGCTTGGCTCTCTGCTTTAAGGGTATCATCCCGACTCCAGCATAACGAGCTATGTCCAAGCAGACCACAGTGGTCCCACTGAGCTGACAAGGCAGAGATCAAAGTGCAGGGTAGTAGCAGTGCCCAGACTCTGCAAGGCACCCAAAGCATCCAACTCTTTTTCTTCCCCCAAGGCTTTTCACGATACAGGGCAGAGGACAGAAGACCTGGCCCACGTGGAACATGTTTTATTTAGAAGCTCAGGATTAGTGGAAGGTGGCTGGTTCCTTTTCACTCCTCAGCCAAGCCCTACACAATTTTAGGATATCATCTTTTAAAATGGAGTTCATTATTGAGCGTCTCTGGTGAGAGTGCGATTTTCTTCACCTCAATGAAAGAATTTTTTTTTTCCTATCAGGTTTACCCAGCTAAGGTTGTTTCTCAAAACTCAGGGGGTAAAGGATGAGGCAAGACAGAAGATTTTTATTGAAAGAAGCTTAAATATTATACAAGCTTGGCTTGAAAGGTACTGTTTATTTCATCATTTAAAAAATTATACCTAAAGATAATAAGTCAAATGCAAAAACATATAAGACATCTATAGTTAACCCCTTTCCCTTGAAGGCAAACTTACTGAGAAATGTTTATTTTTCCTCTTAAAATGTCTAATCCAGGTAATAATATGCCTGCAGGTGGTAAATTCACATTGCTTCCTTCATTGCTTCTCTCCCTTAAACCCACAAATCTTTCAGAACTACAACGCTGAGTTGCTGGCCTTTGCGTGGAAGCAGAGTGACGTTCAGGTCTTACAGGTCCAGGGCCCAGTGGACAGACGGGCTCTTGTCCTCCACGCTGGCCACCATGTCTTCAATGGCATCCCAGTCAAGCTTGCTGAGGATGCTGCCCGTGCTCTCAGACAAGCCGTCCGTGCCACACACCCCAAAAGGAGGCTCTGGCTTTTCTTCAGTTGGTGATGAGTCCTATCAAATTGAGAAAGACAGTAAGTTGTGGTCCTAGCCTGAGAAAAAAATAAATGGAACATGAACTAAATTTTCCAAAGATTCTAGAGCTGCTCATCCACCAAACTCTGAAGGAAATATGAAGGGAACCAGGGCTGTGGTTGCCCAGCACATCTGGATTGGCAGTGGGCTGAATGAACACCACCTGACACAACAAGATGCTGGCACCAGGTCTGAAGAGTGGACAGAATAGATTTTTATATCTATAGTACAATGATCTGTTCTTACATTTTTGTTGTTGTGTCTTGTTTTTTGAGTCTTTTTTTTTTTTTAGGTTAAAAAGAAAATACAGTCAAGGAAAATTCTGAATGATAAATGCTGGAGTACTAAGCCAAAAGTGTAGATGCTTTGAATCGCTACTTCAAACTGACCTAATAATCTTTCAGTATGTCTACATCCCACTAAATAAATAAATAAATAACAAAAAACCCTAAAGAACACAAGGAATCACTAGGCAAACTGGAACCTGGAACAACGTGTACCTGTAGAAGGGAACTGTGACTCTCATAGAGAATCGCACGGATGTCTGAAGGTACCATCCAGGGGCTCACCACAGTCTCCTCTCTCTCATACTCTAAACATACCTCCTTGGTTTGAGGTGCAAGACCAGCACTTGTGTGATTTTTTGTACACCGCAGACAGGGAGCATTAGACCCTTTCAAGGGAAAAGAACAATGCATACATTAGGACCGATTCATTTATAAGTTTGTTACTTACAGTGACTTTTATCATCAAACCCAAGGCAGTCACACCTTACCTAATATTTAAATCACAAGGTCTGGATATGGTTGGCTTTAGGGTTCTAGCAATTCCTGTTCTGTCTGTGTGACAGAAGGAAATTGAATTCTGGCCACCTCTTTTGTTTTGTTTTACTTTTTATTTTATATTGGAGTACAGCTGATTAAAAATGTTGTGTTAGTTTCAGGTGTACAGCAAAGTGATTTAGTTATACATATACATGTATCTATTCTTTTTCAAGTTCTTTTCCCATTTAGGTTATTACAGAATATTCAGCAGAGTTCCCTGTGCTATAGTAGGTCCTTGTTGGTTATCTGTTTTAAATATAGCAAGCGTGTATACGTCAATCCCAAACTTCCAATCTATCCCTCCCCCCACCCTTCTCCCCTGGTAAGACTCATGCTCTCTAAGTCCGTGAGTCTGTTTGTTTTGTAAGTAAGTTCATTTGTATCATTTTTTTTAGATTCCACACATAAGCACTATCATATGATATTTGTCTTTCTCTGTCTGATGTACTTTGCTCAGTATGATAATCTCCAGGTCCATCCATGTTGCTGCAAATGACATTATTTTATTCTTTTTAATGGCTGAGTAATATTCCATTGTATATATGTACCACTCTTCTTTATCTGTTCTTCTGTTGATGGACATTTAGGTTGCTTCCATGTCTTGGCTATTGTAAACAGCACTGCAATGAACACTGTGGTACACGTATCCTTTCGAACCATGGTTTTCTCCAGATATATGCCCAGGAGTGGGAATGCTGGATCATATCGTAGCTCTATTTTTAGATTTTTTAGTAACCTCCATACCGTTCTCCATAGTGGCTATACGAATTTACATTCCCACCAACATTCCTTTTCTCCACACCCTCTCCAGCATTTATTGTTTGCAGACTTTTTGACAATGGCCATTTTCACTGGTGTGAGGTGATATCTCATTGTAGTTTTGATTTGCAATTTTCTAGTAATTAGCAATGTTGAGCATCTTTCCATGTGCCTCTTGGCCATCTGTATATCTTCTTTGGAGGAATGTCTATTTAGGTCTTCTGCCCACTTTTTGATTGGGTTTTTTTTTTTTTTTGATATTGATGAGCTGCATAAGCTGTTTGTAAATTTTGGAGATTAATCCCTTGTTGGTCACATTGTTTGCAAAAATTTTCTCCCATTCTGTGGGTTGTCTTTTGGTTTTGTTTATGGTTTCTTTTGCTGTGCAAGTTTTTGAGTTTAATGAGGTCCCATTGGTTTATTTTTGCTTTTATTTCCATTACTCTAGGAGACGGATCAAAAAAGATATTGCTGTGATTTATGTCAAAGGGTGTTCTGCCTATGTTTTCCTCTAAGAGTTTTATAGTGTCTGGTCTTAATTTAGGTCTTTAATCCATTTTAAGTTTATTTTTGTGTATGGTGTTAGGGAGTGTTCTAATTTCATTTTTTTACATGTAGCTGTCCAGTTTTCCCAGCATCATTTATTGAAGAGATTGTCTTTTCTCCACTGTCTAGTCTTGCCTCCTTTGTCACAGATTAATTGACCATAGGTGTGTGGGTTTATCTCTGGATTTTCTATACTGTTCCATTGATCTATATTTCTGTTTTTGTGCCAGTACCATACTGTTTTGATTAGTGTAGCTTTGTAGTTTAGTCTGGAGTCGGGGAGCCTGATTCCTCCAACTCTGTTTCGCTTTCTCAAGATTGCTTTGGCTATTTGGGGTCATTTTTGTGTTTCCATACAAATTGTAAAATTTTCTGTTCTAGTTCTGTGAAAAATGCCATTGGTAATTTGATAGGGATTGCATTGAATCTGTAGATTGTCTTGGGTAGTACAGTCATTTTGACAATATTGATTCTTCCAATCCAAGAACATGGTGTATCTTTCCATCTATTTGCATCATCTTTGCTTTCCTTTCATCAGCATCTTATAGTTTTCATAGTACAGATCTTTTTGCCTCCACAGGTAGGTTTATTCCTAGGTATTTTATTCTTGTAGATGCTATGGTAAATAGGATTGTTTCCTTGATTTCTGTTTCTGATTTTTCATTGCTAGTGTATAGGAATGCCAGAGATTTCTGTGCATTAATTTTGTATCCTGCAGCTTTACCAAATTCATTGATGGGCTCTAGTAGTTTCCTGGTAGCATCTTTAGGATTTGGTATGTATAGTATCATGTCATCTGTGAACAGTGACAGTTTTATTTCTTCTTTCCCAATTTGCATTCCTTTTCTTTTTCTTCTCTCATTGCTAGAACTTCCAAAACTATGTTGAATAAAAGTGGTGAGAGTGGACATCCTTGTCTTGTTCCTGATCTTAGAGGGAACGCTTTCAGCTTTTCACCATTTTGTGTGATGTTAGCTGTGGGTTTGTCGTATATGGCCTAAATTTATTATGTTGAGGTATGTTCCCTCAATGCCCACTTTCTGGAGAGTTTTTATCATAAATGGGTGTTGAATTTTGTCAAAAGCTTTTTCTGCATCTATTGAGATGATCATATAGTTTTTACTCTTCAATTTGTTGATATGGTGTAGCACACTGATTTGCAGATACTGAAAAATCCTTGCATCTTTCGAATAAATCCCACTTGACCATGGTGTATGATCCTTTTAATGTACTGTTGGATTTGAGGTTTTTCGTTTGTTTTTTGTTTTATTTGGCTACATTGGGTCTTAGTTGCGGCAGGCGGAATCTTCACTGCAGCATGCGGGATCTTTCTTTGTGGTGTGCGGGCTCCTCGTTGTGGTGTGCAGGCTTCTCTCTAGTTGTGGTGCATGGACTCCAGAGCGTGTTGGCTCAGTAGCTGTGGTGCACGGGCTCACTAGTTGCGGCATATGGGCCTGGAACATGCAGGCTCAGAAGTTGCCAGGCGCGGGCTCTCTAGTTGTGGTGCGCGGGCTCTAGAGTGCAAGGACTCGGTAGTGGTGGCACAGGGCTCTCTGGTGGCATGTGGGCTCTAGAGCATAGGGGCTCAGTAGTCGCAATGAGTGGGCTTACTTGCCCTGTGGCATGTGAGATCTTAGTTCCCTGACCAGGGATTGAACCTGCGTCCCCTGCACTGGAAGGCGGATTCTTAACCACTGGATCACCAGGGAAGTCCCTGGATTTCGTTTGCTAGTATTCTGTTGAGGATTTTTGCGTCTATATTCATCAGTGATATTGGCCTGTAATTTTCGTTCTGTGTGTGAGTGGTATCTTTTTGTCTAGTTTTGGTATCTGGGTGACACTGGCCTCATAGAATCAGTTTGGGAGTATTCCTTCATCTGCAATTTTTTGGAATAGTTTCAGAAGGACAGGTGTTAACTCTTCTCTGATTGTTTGACAGAATTCACCTGTGAAGCCATTTGGTCCTGGACTTTTGTGTGTTGGAAGTTTTTTAATTGCTGTTTCAATTTCGGTGCTTGTATTCGCTGTTTCAATTTCGGTGCTTGTATTTCGGTGTTCATATTTCCATTTCTTCCTGGTTCAGTTTTGGGAGATTGTACCTTTCTAAGAATTTGTCCATTTTTTCCAGGTTGTGCATTTTATTGGCATAGAATTGCTTGTAGTAGTCCCTCTGTATTTCTGTGGTGTCTGCTGTAACTTCTTTCTCATTTCTAATTTTATTGATTTGAGCCCTCTCTTTTTTTCTTGGTGAGTCTGGCTAAAGGTTTATCAATTTTGTTTATCTTCTCAAAGAACAAGCTTTTGGTTTCATTGATCTTTGCTATTGTTTTCTTTGTTTCTATTTATTTCTGCTCTAATTTTTATGATTTCTTTCATTCTACTAACTTTGGGTTTTGTTTGTTCTTCTTTCTCTAGCTGCCTTAGGTGTAAGGTTAGGTTGTTTACTTGACATTTTTCTTGTTCCTGAGGTAAGATTGTATTGCTATAAACTTCCCTCTCAGAACTGTGTCCCATAGGTTTTGGATCATTGTGCTTTCACTGTCATTTGTCTCCAGGTATTTTTTGATTTCCTCTTTGATTTCTTCAGTGATCCATGTTGTTTACTATTATATTGTTTAGCTTCCACATGTTTGTGTTTTTTACAGTTTTTTCCTTGTAGTTGATTCTAATCTCATAGGGTTGGGGTCAGAAAAGATGATTGACATGATTTCAGTTTTCTTAAATTTACCGAGGCTCGCTTTGTGGCCCAGCATGTGACCAATCCTAGAGAATGTTTCCTGTGCACTTGAGAAGAATGTGTATTCTGCTGCTTCTGGATGGAATGCTCTATAAATATCATCAATTATGTCCATCTGGTCTAATGTGTCATTTAAGGCCTCTGTTTCCCTATTAATTTTAGGTCTGGATGATCTGTCCATTGATGAAAGTGGGGTGTTAAAAGTCCCACACTATTACTGTGTTACTGTTGATTTCTCTTTTTATGGCTGTTAGCATTTGCCTTATATACTGAGGTGCTTCTATGCTGGGTGCATATATTTATAAGATCGTTTTATATCTTCTTCCTGGATTGATCCCTTGATCATTATGTAGTGTCCTTCTTTGTCTCTTGAAACAGTCTTTATTTTAAAGTCAATTTTGTCTTATATGAGTATTGCTACTCCAGCTTTCTTTTGATTTCCATTTGCCTGTAATACCCTTTTCCATCCACTCACTTTCAGTCTGTATGTGTCCCTAGATCTGAAGTGTATCTCTTGTAAATAGCACATGTATAGGTCTTGTTTTTGTATCTATTCAGCCAGTCTGTATCTTTTGGTTGGAGCATTTAATCTTATGTTTAAGGTAATTATTGATATGTATGTTCTTGTTGCCATTTTGTTAATTGGTTTGGATTTGTTTTTGTAGGTCTTTTTTCTTCGCTTACTCTTTTGTTCTCTTCTCTTTTGAACCTACTTTTCACGTTGTGTTTGGATTCCTTTTTTCTTTTTTGTCTATCTATCATCTATCTATTGTAGATTTTTGGTTTGCGGTTACCAAGAGGTTTTGATACAGCAGTCTACATAAACAGGATAGTTTTAACTTGATGGTCATTTAATTTCAAATTCATTTCCAATATCCTCCATTTGTACTCTCCTCACGATTGCTGGTTTTGATATCATACTTGTGTGTGGTTGACTTCCTACCTTTACTGTATGTTTGCCTTTACTGGTGAGCATTTCTATTCATACTTTTCTTGTTTCTATTTGTGGCCTTTTCTTTTCCACCTAGAGAAGTTCCTTTGGCATTCGTTGCAAGGCTTGTCTGGTAGCACTGAATTCTCTTAGCTTTTGCTTGTCTGTAAAGCTTTTGATTTCTCCATCGAATCTGAGTGAGAGCCTTGCTGGGTAGAGTGTTCTTGGTTGAAGGCTCTTCCCTTTCATCACTTTAAATATATCGTGCAACCCCCTTCTGGCCTGCATACTTTCTGCTGAGGAATCAGCTGACAACCTTTTGGGAATTCCCTTGTATGTTATTTGTTGCTTTTCCCTTGTTGATTTAATATTTTTTCTTTGTCAATTTGATTACTATGTGTCTTAGCATGTTCCTCCTTGGGTTTATCCTGCCTGGGACTCTCTGGGCTTCCTTGGACTTGTATGACTGTTTCCTTTCCCATGTTAGGGAAGTTTTCAGCTATTATCTCTTCAAATATTTTCTCAGGTCCCTTCTCTCCCTCTCCTCCTTCTGGGACCTGTATAATGTGAATGTTGGTGCATTTAATGTTGTCCCAAAGGTCTCTTAGGCTCTCATCATTTCTTTACATTCCTTTTTCTTTATTCTGTTCTGCAGCAGTGATTTCCACCATTCTGTCTTCCGGCTCACTTGTCCATTCTTCTGTCTCAGTTATTCTGCTACTGATTCCTTCCAGTGTATTTTTCACTTCAGTTATTGTACTGTTCACCTCTGTCTGTTTGTTCTTTAGTTATTCTAGGTCTTCGTTAAACATTTCTTGTAACTTCTCGATCTGTGCCTCCATTCTTTTTCCAAGAGCTTGGATAATCTTTTCTATCATTACTCTGAATTCTTTCTCATGTAGATTGCCTGTCTCCACTTCACTTAGTTGTTCTTCTGGGGTTTTATTTTGTTCCTTCATCTGGGACATATTCCTCTGCTGTCTCATTTTGTCTAACTTTCAGCGATGTGGTTTCCGTTCTGCAGGCTGCAGGGTTGTAGTTCTTGCTTCTGCTGTCTGCCCCCTGGTGGGTGATGCAAAGAGCCTTGTGCAGGCTTCCTGGTGGGGGGGACTGGTTCCTGACCACTGGTGGGTGGAGCTGGGTCTTGTCCCTCTGGTGGGCACGGCCGTGTCAAGGGGTGTGTTTAGTGGGTAGCCATGTGCTCAGGAAGACTTTAAGCAGCCTGTCTGCTAATGGGTGGGGTGGGGCTGTGTCCATCCCTGTTGATTGTTTGGCCTGAGGCGTCCCAGCACTGGAGCCTACAGGTTGTTGGGTGGGGCAAGGTCTTGGTGACAAAATGGCAGCCTCCAGGAGTGCTCACACCAAAGAGTACTCCCCAGAACCACCACTGTGTCTTGTCACTGCACTGAGCCACAGCTGCCCCACCACCACCTCTGCAGGAGACAGTCCAATATGAGCAGGTAGGTCTGGCCCAGGCTCTTTTGAGGTCACTGCTTTTTTCCCTGGGTCCTGGTATGCACAAGACCTTGTGTGTACCCTCCAATAGAGGAGTTTCTGTTTCTCCCAGTCCTGTGGAATTCCTGCGATCAAACCCCACTAGCCTTCAAAGCCAGATTCTCTGGGGGCTCCTATTCCGGTTGCCAGACCCCCAGGCCGGGGAGCCTAACGTGGGGCTCAGAACTTTCACTGTTGTGGGAGAGCTTCTGTGGTATAATTATTTTCCATTTTGTGGGTCACCCAAATTTTGTGGGATTTGATTTTATCGCAGTTGTGCCCCTCCTACTGTCTCACTGTGGCTTCTTTGGATGTAGGATATCCTTTATGGTAGGTTCCAGTGGGGTTTTTTTTTTTTGTCTATGGTCGTTCAGCAGTTGTTATTTTGATGCTTTCCTAAGAAGAGGTGAGCTAACGTTCTTCTCTGCCATCTTGACTCCATCTCCTCTGGCCACCTCTTTTGATTTTAAAAGTAATGGTAACCAAGATTGGTTCGAGATGGCGGAGTAGAAGGACGTGTGCTCATTCCCTCTTGCGAGAGCACCGGAATCACAACTAACTGCTGAACGATCATCGACAGGAAGACACTGGAATTCACCAAAAAAGATAGATACCCCAGATCCAAAGACAAAGGAGAAGGTGCAATGAGACGGTAGGAGAGGTGCAATCACAATAAAATCAAATCCCATAACCACTGGGTGGGCAACTCACAAACTGGAGAACAATTATACCACAGAAGTCCACCCACTGGAGTGAAGGTTCTGAGCCCCACGTCAGTCTTCCCAACCTGGGGGTCTGGCAACAGGAGGAGGAATTCCCAGAGAATCGACTTTGAAGTCTAGCGGGATTTGATTCCAGGACTTCAAAAGAACTGGGGGAAACAGAGACTCCACTCCTGGAGGGCACAAAGTAATGTGCGCACCAGGACCCAGGGGGGAGGAGCAGTGACCCCCTAGGAGACTGAATCAGACCTACCTGCTAGTGTTGGAGGGTCTCCTGCAGAGGCGGGGGACAGCTGTGGATCACCGTGGGGACAAGGACACTGGCAGCAGAAGTTCTGGAAAGTACTCCTTGGCATGAGCCCTCCTGGAGTCCACCATTAGCCCCATTAAAGAGCCTGTAGGCTCCAGTGCTGGGTCACCTCAGGCCAAGCAACAGGGAGGGAACTCAGCCCCACCCATCAGCAGACAAGCGTATTAAAGTTTTACTGATCTCTGCCCAACAGATCAACACCCAGCTCTACCCACCACCAGTCCCTCCCATCAGGAAATTTGCACAAGCCTCTTAGATAGCCTCATCCACCAGAGGGCAGACAGCAGAAGCAAAAAGAACTACAACCCCACAGCCTGTGGAATGAAAACCACATTCACAGAAAGTTAGACAAAATGAAAAGGCAGAGGACTATGTACCAGATGAAGGAACAAGATAAAACACCAGAAAAAGAACTAAATGAAGTGGAGATAGGCCACCTTCCAGAAAAAGAATTCAGAATAATGATAGTGAAGATTATCCAGGACCTCGGAAAAAGAATGGAGGCAAAGGTCGAGAAGATGCAAGAAATGTTTAACAAAGACCTAGAAGAATTAAAGAACAAACACCTAGAAGAACTAAAGAACAAACAAACAGAGATGAACAATACAATAACTGAAATGAAAATATACTAGAAGGAATCAATAGCAGAATAACTGATGCAGAAGAATGGATAAGTGACCTGGAAGACAGAATGGTGGAATTCAATGTGGTGGAACAGAAAAAAGAATGAAAAGAGATAAAGACAGCCTAAGAGACCTCTGGGACAACATTAAACTCACCAACATTCGCATTATAGGGGTCCCAGAAGGAGAAGAGAGAGAGAAAGGACCAGAGAAAATATTTGAAGTGATTATAGTCGAAAACTTCCCTAACATGGGAAAGGAAATAGCCACTCAAGTCCAGGAAGTGCAGAGAGTCCCAGGCAGGATAAACCCAAGGAGAAACATGTCAAGACACATAGTAATCAAATTGACAATAATTAGAGACAAAGAAAAATTATTAAAAGCAAAAAGGGAAAAATGACAAATAACATACAAGGGTACTCCCATAAGGTTAACAGCTGATTTCTCAGCAGAAACTCTACAAGCCAGAAGGGAGTGGCACGATATATTTAAAGTGATGAAAGGGAAGAACCTACAACCAAGATTACTCTACCCGTCAAGGATCTCATTCAGATTTGAGGGAGAAATCAAAAGCTTTACAGACAAGCAAAAGCTAAGAGAATTCAGCACCACCAAACCAGCTCTACAACAAATGCTAAAGGAACTTCTCTTAAGTGGTAAACACAAGTCAAGAAAAGGACCTACAAAAACAAACCCAAAACAATTAAGAAAATGGTATTAGGAACAAACATATCGATAATTACCTTAAAGGTGAATGGATTAAATGCTCCAACCAGAAGACACAGGCTCACTGAATGGATACAAAAACAAGACCCATATATATGCTGTCTACAAGAGACCCACTTCAGACCTAGGGACACATACAGACTGAAAGTGAGGGGATGGAAAAAGATATTCCATGCAAATGGAAATCAAAAGAAAGCTGGAGTAGCAATACTCATATCAGATAAAATAGACTTTAAAATAAAGAATGGTACAAGAGACAAGGAAGGACACTACGTTAATGGTCAAGGGATCAATCCAGGAAGAAGATATACAATTATAAATATATGTGCACCCAACATAGGAGCACCTCAATACATAAGGCAAATGCTAACAGCTATAAATGAGGAAATTGACAGTAACAGTAATAGTGGGGGACTTTAACACCTCACTGACACCAATGGACAGATCATCCAGAAAGGAAATAAATAAGGAAACACAAGCTTTAAATGCCACAATAGACCAGACAGATTTAATTGATACTTATAGGACATTCCATCCGAAAACAGCAGATTACACTTTCGTTTTTTTATTTTTTATAAATTTATTTATTTATTTATTTTTTACTTTTGGCTGTGTTGGGTCTTCATTGCTGAGCGCAGGCTTTGTCTAGTTGCAGAGAGCGGGGGCTACTCCTCGTTGAGGTGCACAGGCTTCTCACTGCAGTGGCTTCTCTTTGTTGCAGAGCACGGCCTCTAGGCACATGGGCTTCAGTAGGTGTGAAACATGGGCTTCAGCAGTTGAGGCTTGCGGGCTCTAGAGCACAGGCTCAGTAGTTGTGGCGCACGGGCTTAGTTGCTCTGTGGCACGTGGGATCTTCCTGGACCAGGGATCGAACCGTGTCCACTGCATTGGCAGGCGGATTCTTAACCACTGTGCCACCACGTAAGTCCCTACACTTTTTTCTCAAGTGCACATGGAACATTCTACAGGATCGACCACATCTTGGGTCACAAATCAAGCTGTGGTAAATTTAAGAAAACAAATCATATCAAGCATCTTTTCTGACTACAACGCTATGAGATTAGAAATAAATTACAGGGGAAAAACGTAAAAAACACCAACAAATGGAGGCTAAACAATACGTTACTAAATAACCAAGAGATCAGTGAAGAAATCAAAGAGGAAATTAAAAAATACCTAGAGACAAATGACAACGAAAACATGACGATCCAAAACATATGGGATGCAGCAAAGGCAAAGTTCTAAGAAGGAAGTTTATAGCAATACAATCCTACCTCAAGAAACAAGAAAATCTCAAGTAAACAATCTAACCTTACACCTAAAGGAACTAGAAAAGGAAGAACAAACAAAACCCAAAGTTAGTGGAAGGAAAGAAATCATAAAGATCAAGAGCAGAAATAAATGAAATAGAAACAAAGAAAACAATAGCAAAGATCAATCAAACTAAAAGTTGGTTCTTTGAGAAGGTAAACAAAATTGATAAACCTTTAGCCAGAGTCACCAAGGAAAAGAGGGAAAGGACTCAAATCAATAAAATAAGAAATGAAAAAGGAGAAGTTACAATGGACACCACAGAAATACAAAGCATCATAAAAAACTACTACAAGCAACTCTATGCCAATAAAATGGACAACCTAGAAGAAATGGACAAATTCTTATAAAGGTATAATCTTACAAGACTGAACCAGGAAGAAATAGAAAATATGAACAGACCAATCACAAGTAATGAAATTGAAACTGTGATTAAAAATCTTCCAACAAAAATAGTCCAGGACCAGATGGCTTCACAGGTGAATTCTATCAAACATTTAGACAAGAGCTAACACCCATCTTTCTCAAACTCTTCCAAAAAATTGCAGAGGAAGGAACATTCCCAAACTCGTTCTATGAGGCTACCATCACCCTGATACCAAAACCAGGCAAACATATCACAAAAAAAGAAAATTACTGACCAATATCATTGCAGAATGGAGATGCACAAATCCTCAACAAAGTACTAGCAAACAGAATCCAACAACACATTAAAAGGATCATACACCATAATCAGGTGGGATTTATCCCAGGGATGCAAGGATTCTTCAAATCAATCAATGTGATACACCATATTAACAAATTAAAGAATAAAAAGCATATGATCATCTCAATAGATGCAGAAAAACTTTTGACAAAATGCAACACCCTTTTATGATAAAAACTCTCCAGAAAGTGGGCGTAGAGGGAACCTACCTCAACATAATAAAGGCCATATATGACAAACCCACAGCAAACATCATTCTCAATGGTGAAAAACTGAAAGCATTTCCTCTAAGATCAGGAAGAAGACAAGGATGTCCACTCTCGCCACTCTTATTCAACAGTTTTGGAAGTCCTAGCCATGGCAATCAGAGAAGAAAAAGAAATAAAGGGAATACAAATTGGAAAAGAAGAAGTAAAACTGTCACTGTTTGCAGATGACATGATACTATACACAGATAATCCTAAAGATGCCACCAGAAAACTACTAGAGCTAATCAATGAATTTGGTAAAGTTGCAGGATACAAAATTAATGCACAGAAATCTCTGGCATTCCTATACACTAAAAATGAAAGATCAGAAAGAGAAATCAAGGAAACAATCCCATTCACCACTGCAACAAAAAGAATAAAATACCTAGGAATAAACCTACCTAAGGAGGTCAAAGACCTGTACTCAGAAAACTATAAGGCACTGATGAAAGAAATCAAAGATGACACAAACAGATGGAGAGATATACCATGTTCTTGGATTGGAAGAATCAATGTTGTGAAAATGACTATACTACCTAAAGCAATCTACAGATTCAACGCAATCCCTATCAAATTACCAATGGCATTTTTTTACAGAACTAGAACAAAAAATCTTAAAATTTGTATGGAGACACAAAAGACCCCGAATAGCCAAAGCAGTCTTGAGGGAAGAAAACGGAGCTGGAAGAATGAGACTCCTTGACTTCAGACTCTACTGCAAAACTACAGTAATCAAGACAGTATGGTACTGGCACAAAAACAGAAATATAGATCAATGGAACAGGATAGAAAGCCCAGAGATAAACCCACGCACCTATGGTCAACTAATCTATGACAAAGGAGGCAAGGATATACAATGGAGAAAAGACAGTCTCTGAAGATAAGTGGTGCTGGGAAAACTGGACAGCTACATGTAAAAGAATGAAATTAGAACACTCTCTAACACCATACACAAAAATAAACTCAAAATGGATTAAAGACCTAAATGTAAGACCGGACACTATAAAGGTCTCAGAGGAAAACACAGGAAGAACACTCTTTGACATAAATCACAGCAAGATCTTTTTTGACCCACATCCTAGAGTAATGGAAATAAAAACAAAAGTAAACAAATGGGACCTAATGAAATTTAAAAGCTTTTGTATAGCAAAGGAAACTACAAACAAGACGAAAAGATAACCCTCAAAATGGGAGAAAACATTTGCAAACAAATCAGTGGACAAAGAATTAATCTCCAAAATACATAAACAGCTCATGGAGATCAACACTAAAAAAACAAACAACCCAATCAAAAATGGGCAGAAGACCTAAATAGACATTTCTCCAAAGAAGACATATAGATGGCCAAGAAGCACATGAAAAGCTGCTCAACATCACTAATTATTAGAGAAATGCAAATCAAAACTACAGTGAGGTATCACCTCACACCAGTTAGAATGGGCATCATCAGAAAATCTACAAACAACAAATGCTGGAGAGGGTGTGGAGAAAGGGAACCCTCTTGCACTGTTGGTGGGAATGTAAATTGATGCAGCCACTATGGAGAAGAGTATGGAGGTTCCTTAATAAACTAAATATAGAATTACTATATGACCCAGCAATCCCACTACTGGGCATATACCCAGAGAAAACCATAATTCAAAAAGACACATGCACCCCAACGTTCACTGCAGCGCTACTTACAATAGCCAGGTCATGGAAGCAACCTAAATGCCCATTGTCAGATGAATAGATAAAGAAGATGTGGTACATATATACAATGGAATGTTACTCAGCCATAAAAAGGAACGAAATTCAGTCATCTGTAGAGACGTGGATGGACCGAGAGACTGTCATACAGAGGGAAGTAAGTCAGAAAGAGAAAAACAAATATCGTATATTAACACATATATGTGGAATCTTGAAAAATGGTACAGGTGAACTGGTTTGCAAGGCAGAAATAGAGACACAGATGTAGAGAACAAACATATGGACACCAAGGGGAAAAAGCAAGGGTGGGGTGGTGGGATGAACTGGGAGATTGGGATTGACATATATCCACTAATATGTATAACATAGATAACTAATAAAAAAGAAAAACAAAACAAAACAAACAAAAAAGCAACAGTAACCTCTAGGATAAGAGAGTCCAGGGAGGAGAGGCCACAGAAAAAAAAATGGAACTCTGGAGAAGTTCCAAGTTAAAAGCTGGATGAACTCAGAGAGCTGGGCCTTCCTTGCCTCTCTCTTATGGAAAATCTTGTGGAAGCTTCACAGGAGTGATATTCTCAGCATCACCACTCGCGCTGCACAGCTACAATCCGCCTTTGGGCACAGGCATCAAGGTAAGTGCAGTAGCCACACATTATGGCCCCCTTCCTCCTTACTGAATATCAGTATTTGCTGAAAAGAAACATTCATCCCAGCTCGCGCCCACAGGCAGCTTAGCGCATCGGCCCATCGACAGCGCTTCTCTGCACGAGGCCTGGAGGAGCTGGCCCCACCTAACACACTTCATGTTCCAAAGCCAGTATTACAGCACATTCTACCCCTACCGGGTGACCTGAAGAAACACCCGAGATGAGTGTATATGTGGGGTATACGATGGGAAGTAAACTCAGGTCCCAACAAGCAGGCCTGTGGCTCCTTGAAGAGGGGAAGAAGAGGTAACAGAGTGCTAAGGTTTGGGCCACCTGGTCTTTCATCTCTCTACCAACCTCATGTGCTAAGGATACCTCCAAGAAATAAGCACCCCCCCACCCCCAAATAACAGCAGTGCACATTTTGGCATTTACTATGGGCTATGCACACTACCTACATTCAGTCCGTTGAATTACCAGAGAGCCCCAGGACCTGGTCATCGGTCTTCTTACACATCTACATCCTCCCTCGCTGACCTCATCTAGTTCCATGGCTGGAAATACCTACATGCTGACAACTCTCAAACCTGTATCTCTAGCTTCATAGTGCAAACGGCCTTCTTGACACCTTGCCTTGGATGTCAATAAACATTCCAATCTTAACATGTCCAAAATCAAACTGTTAATTTCTGCCCTATTCCGGGAAATGCTCTATATTCCAAATCGAATGACTTCTCCCCATTTTTATTATTATAACCCTAGTCCAAGGAATATCTCTGTGCTTGTCTGCTGCCTTCTGTTCTTTTTCTCCCACATGTTCTAAAATGTAAATTATATTATCTCCCTGCTTAATTCCCTCCAATGGAGTCCCACTGGATGCAGAGTAAAATCCAATCCAGGCAATCTATCAAGATTGCCTCTGTAGCAGGGCTTTGAACTTGCTCTTCTCTCCGCCTGGAACTGTTCTTCCTTATTGTTACATGATAACCCCCTTTTCAACATTCAGCATCTTCACTCCAATGACACCTTCTCAAAGAGACCTTCAAGGTCTCCCATATCTTATTTTTGTGCTACCGTCTGTGTTGTTCCTGACTAACAGTGCCTGGTAAGTAGCAGGAGCTCAACAGACTGCTGCAGAATAAATACTCTTCGTGAAAGTCCTGTGGGGAAAGAGTTACTATCCCCATTTTGCAAATCAGGAAGGTGAGGCTTAGAGAGGTTATGTAATTTGCCCAAGGTGAGAGAGATGATCTATGCCCAGAACCTAAGCTAATATGTTAACTTTCTGTTCTTTTGGGTGAGGGAAGAATAGGACTTAGAGAGCTCTTCTGGATAATCTTCACATCTGTAAGTGAGAAACAGGTCTATTTATCTGGATCCCCAAGGCAGCAGCTTTCCAATAGCTTGCTTCTTGGATTACAGGGAGAAGGGTGGCAGTACAAGAGGGCTTAGGGATTCTTCTTTTGATTAGCCCCAAGGGTCTGAAACAGAAATATGGTTAATATCATTCTGTAGCACCTGTGGTCACCACTTTAGAATCCAATGTGAGGACTGTGCTCTAGTTGAAAAAGGGCTTTTTTTCCTGCTATTTAAAGACACCACTGAGTATTTTGGGGTGTGACTGAAAGTTTCATATTAAAATAATTATTTCAGTAAATATTACTAAGGAACAAGTTTTGAAAAACTGTGAAAGAAAAAATATCTATGAATGCACAATCAGAATGCACAGGTGAACACACTGTATTTAAAAAAAAAAAAAAACAGCTGGTAAAACAGAAAAGGTTGAGACTGAGGATAAAAAGAAGAGAAACCAACAGGTAGTTAAGCAGCATTGTAACTACAAGGGCAGGCTGTCCCTCCAGAGTAGATGGAAACAACGGAGGCGGGTGCTGAGGTTGTTCCTTTGAGTCTCCCAGGCATGGTAAGAGATTAGCAAAGACTGTGACCATTAACTAATCCCACCCCTATCTCCACTGCAATTAATTTGGTATCTAATCTTTGCTACTCTTGTTTTGTCAAATGAACATAATTACTGCCATCTAGAAAGAATGGACAGATCATCACCAAGTCGGCTGATACTAAGGTTAATAAGCCTACATTTTAGGGTAAACTTTTACCTATGGGGTATCTACAAACCTTGAGAGGCTATCACTGGCTTTCTCTCACCTTGCTTTACACAGGGATGGCTTTGTAATTTCCTTCGCTTCAGATCAAAGTGCATTTCTCTAGATTTATTTGGGATATCCAATTTTGAGATAAAAATACAATATGAAAAAAATTCTGTGAAACAGTACATGTGCAAAGCTTCTCCAGGTGGGGTGTTCCTACCCCAACATGGCCAGGGAAAACTTTCTAAGGTCAAAGGTAAGTGATATATCAAGAAGAAACCCCACAGTGGAAACTAGTGGGCAAGTGCACCAGCTTCCCCTAAAGTAGCATCTTCCTCTGTAGGAGAGTGAATGCCGCCTCTCAGTTTCTTTATTGCCAAACAACTCTATAGAGTCTTGCCTGAGGAATCTAAAACTGAACAGTAAACCTGCATCCATTAGTTCCACCTCCCCTAGAAGAAAACCCTGCTCCTCCTCTTGCCCAACCTGTGTCAATTATTAGGCCACAGTCTAGACAAACACCCAAGCTAGAAACCTGGAGTCATACTCTCAGAGGCTGGACCCTGGACAATGAAAGAAATACGTCTCTTTGCCTTTATATGGGCAAGGCCTAATGCTAGGTCCTAACTCACTTCAAGAACACAAAACCCAGGCTTCCCTGGTGGTGCAGTGGTTGAGAATCTGCCTGCCAATGCAGGGGACACGGGTTCGAGCCCTGGTCTGGGAAGATTCCACATGCCGCGGAACAACTAGGCCCGTGAGCCACAACTACGGAGGCTGCGCGTCTGGAGCCTGTGCTCCGCAACAAGAGAGGCTGCGATAGTGAGAGGCCCGCGCACCGCGATGAAGAGTGGCCCCCGCTTGCCGCAAAGAGAGAAAGCCCTTGCACAGAAATGAAGACCCAACACAAATAAATAAATAAAATTTTTTAAAAAAGAACACAAAACCCTGAGTCTCTGGAGGCTTCATAATACAATACAAAGGTACATATAATTTCAGTTATTTTTAGGGGTAACGTATTTTGGGGCATTTTATCTGTTAAACATTGCTCCATATTTGCTTAGAAAAGAATAAAAAGCTATGGGGTATTCTAAATTAGAAAACATCTTAACAAAAGATTAAAATGAGAGACTTTGAAAGAAAACAACTAGCCTGGGATTATAAAATTATAAGCACAGGAAATGATGCTTCTAGGACTCAAATTAATCCCAGTAACTGGAGGCTTGGGTTTTAATGCATACAATGGGGGAAAGTATGGAAAGGACCGAGTAGAATTTCTAGAAGGTATAGCCATGGACATTAAAGCTTGATAAATGAGTTAAATAGCAGATTAGACACAGCTGAAGAGAGATGTGATGTAAACTGAAAGAAGAATCTGCAAAGAAAGGAGACAGCAGTGGAGAGAGGCATAATAACAGGAACAGATTAATTCACACCTCTCATCATTTTTATGGTATATATGAATTAGTGTTTTCATCATTATTCCCATCAAATTTAGTTCTTTAATTCCACAGATACCTCACTCGATTCAATGAGATCATGCACATAAGATGTTAATACAATGCTTGGCATCAAGTAAGTTCTCTATAACTGCTAGCTGTTCTTTCTGTTGGTCTAAGGGGATTTGAGCAGGCCACTTGGCTTCTCTACACCTCAGCTTCCTCAGCTGTAAGATGGGGATAAGAGTTGCCCTGACTATCTACCAGGGTTGTTACAGACAGCTAATAGGAGGATGAACGTGAAACTTTTTTAAATTGTGGAGAGTAACAGCAGTTGAGGGGTGGGCTCGGGGAGATGTTGGGGACTGAGATAATGATGTATAATTTCCCTCTCTCTCCATCAGAGCAGAGCTAATTGGGCCAAACGTATGGGTCTGTGTGCTCCATGGCTATGTGATCACAGCACCTTCCTGAGTACTTGTTTTTATGTTCAGCACTGTGCTTATTAAGCCCATTACCACCACCTAGCCACATTCTTCATACTGAAATCCGTATCTGACATTTCTAAGAGTGATTTATGATTTTAAAATTTTTAGTATTAAGCTCAAGAACTTTCTAATCTTTATCCCATACCTTTTCGGATGGTAACTGGAGACTGCACAGCCTTTCTTACTGCCACTTTGGCTCCACCAGCTTTCCTCTGTATGGTAAAAGTAGCAGTTCCTATAAAGACAGGCGAACTTCTTTAGCCTTCCATATGCACCTTTCATGTTGTAAGTTCTTTGAGGACAGAAATCTTCTGCTTAGTAGGGGCCCAATAAATGGTGGTTGATTTGAACCAAGAAAGCAAAACAAAAATGCAGACGAAGGAAGGGAAAGTCTACTTTGAGACTTGGTATCCTTATAGCACAACCACGGACCTTTCTCATATGGCAAATGTGCCCTGACAACATCTCTGGCAACTGGAAAAGCCAGGCGTATAAGCCTATTTCCAGTAAACACCTAGACAAAATGCGAAGAGAATGATCAACTAAGGTTTCTTAAATTCCAGGATTAGTAGCAACCATTTACTGTTTATGTCATGCAAAATGTTTTACTTATGATCCTCAACAGCTCTATGTGGTAGGATTTAAAAAACATATCTGAGAGCACAAAGTAAGCGGCAGAGCTGGGCTATGAACCTAGGCCTGTATGATTTCAAAGGCTAGACCTATTGTTTATGCTTATAATGCCTCTCAGATACTTATTATATAGTCCTCATATATTGTTTTTGACAGAATTAAACACAAAACAAGCAAAAAAAAAACAGAAAGAAAACCCTTAAATTTAACAGTTTGCGCGCGGGGCTGAAGAAGTTAGGCAAAAACTGTATACTGCTTTATAGAAGACAGATAGTTGGGACTTCCCTGGTGGCACAGTGGTTAAGAATCCGCCTGCCAATGCAGGGGACATGGGATCGAGCCCTGGTCCGGGAAGATCCCACATGCCGTGGAGCAACTAAGCCCGTGCGCCACAACTACTGAGTCTGTGCTCTGGAGCCCGCGAGCCACAACTACTGAGCCTGCGCGCCTAGAGCCCGTGCTCCGCAACAAGAGAAGCCACCGCAATGAGAAGTCTGTGCACCACAACGAAGAGTAGCCCCTGCTCGCTGCAACTAGAGAAAGCCCATGTGTAGCAATGAAGACCCAATGCAGCCAAAAATAAATAAATAAATTAATTTAATTTAATAAATAAATAAATAAAAGACAGCAACAGAGTCAAACTCAAAGAATTTTCAGGAAAACTTCTTTTACAGAAGAACTGCAGGGAATTTTTAAAGCTTGATGGAGCCTCACTTCCCACCTGTGCAACAACTGAACTTGCCCCAGCGGGCTCACGTTGTCTGTATCACTGACTGGAGGAGCCCGGTTTCTCCCACTGCCGCTGGATGTTGTCAGGGGAATGGCTGGGTTCTGGATGTGGCGGAGGCAGTCAGGGCGGTCAGTGTGTTCACACTCCCTCAAGTTGCCTCTCCTACCTTTGCCTTAGAGGTCCAGGAAGCTGAGTGACAGGTCGGCTCAGATAACAGTTAGGCATATGGTGTTCTGTGACACAGTATAAACACTACAATACCTGCCCAGTAATGTTCTTGAACAATAATCAGTTTATAAATAGCTATTTTTAAGCAAAAAAGCTAAACAGCCTTTTTTTCCCATTTATCCAGTTATTCAATTATTTCATTTGTTCAATGTGAAGCGGTAATACAAGATGTAGGGAGTGTTGCTACCCTCAAACATTTAGTCTATCCTGGGACAAAACCAAGTTTATAAGTAACTACAACATAAGACCTGTTGCAGTAGTGCCTCAAGAGGGGCAGAAACACATGACTGAGGGTTCAGAGGACAAAAAAAATAACTATATTAGTTACCAATGCTACTATTTGTCTCTAATATTCACAACTACCATGCAAGTTAAGTATTAGCCAGTTTAAAAATGAAAATATGGATGTTAAAATTCATTACACTGGGTTGGAAGAGCTAAAGAATTAAAATTAGGGATGTCTTCCAAGACACGGAGGGGAGGCATTTAAGGTATAAGGGAAATTTTCAAGGCAGGAATGGGAGCACACAGCATGTGTCTGGAAAACAAGCCTGCAAGTGCTATGGGTCATCCGGATTATATGCGGAAAGGAGGCTAAGGAGGCAGAAGGGGAGGACACCTTAAAGGCCAGGGAGAGGGTGTGGACTCATCTGTGTGGGGTACGGGTCACTGAGGACTTCTGAGTCCCTGGGCAGCAGCAGCACCTCATCAAGCACAGCTCAGCAAGGACAGGTAAGGGGACCACAGAGGGCCAAGGCCTCAGCCCGGCCAAGTGCAAGGTAACAATACAGGCCTGACATTGGGCAGGTCCAAGGAAAAGACATATTTCCACATAATCCAAGACTTTTCCATCTGACATTAAGAAACCATGATTGAAGTATAAAATCTTTTCCAATTTTGGATATTTCTTTTATTTAATTTTGGTAAATGTATCAGGTATAAAATAAAACTTAAAAAAGTTTTTTAAATGGTTACTATTTTGAAATTCTAGTTTAAAAAAGAACAGTGTTTTCTTATTATAATTCATCAATCAAAAGCAAGAGTTAACCAAACTATAAAGTTTCATCAAAAAGACTGCAATATATGGATACTTCAATTTTCTCAGTTAACATGCATACTAAAGTTCAGGTTCTAGGTGTGGAGGCTCTAGACCCAGACTGGGTTTAAATCTAGACTCTACCACTTCCTAGATATCTGATCTTAGGCAGTTATTTCAACTTTCTCTGCACTGGCCTTCTCTTGTTTAAAATGGGAACATAATAGTACCTTTCTCGCAGAGTTGTAATTCAAGTGCTTAAATGGAACCTGGCACATTAGTTATTATTATACATTCTTAGCTGTATATATGTATACTACATGTTAACTATGATTATACATTTTTAAACAAATAAGTATGTTTTACTTTAGTAATCAAAACCCAAATATGACAAAATAAACTAAAGGAAGGCTAGTAATGAATAACATACTATATCTTCAAATGTGGAAAAGAATATTCAAAAAGGGTAAAAACGATATTATTTCAACCTGCGCCTGTTCTATTCCTACTCTATGATATATCCATCCTGAAATGTATCAGAACTTGATTTGTAAAAATGCCTACATCTTTAGCCACACAAAAGAAATAGATTCCCAAATAAGTCATATCACACAGAATTGACTGTTCAAATTCTATTACAAAAAGGCCATTAGTTTAAAAAGATCCCTAGGGTCTTCTTATTTCAAAGCAATAGAACAAAATCCCAGTACCGCTAACTCTTTATCAATCCCTTGCATTCTGCTGAAATAGAAACTGCTTTTCACTAAGATTTACAACTTTTACTAATGAAAACACAACTTTGGAGACAAGAAAAGAATAGGTCCAAATTACACAAGATAAAAAAAAAAGTTTTCAGTCTTACCACATGGCCAAGGTGAGCCTTGAGTTTGCCCCAAAGGTCTCCCCTTTTGGGTATAACTTGGTTTGATGGATATATATCTGACTTTTCCAGGTCTATGTATTGGAAAATTGTGATCATGTCGATTCTCTCTAAAGTAGAAATTACACAGTTATTGTAATAGAATCTTCTATCAGTGATAAACTACAATATTTCAAAAGATGTAAATTCCAGTTCAGATTAATACATTCATTTTGTACCTCAGTGATGCATTTAGTATAGAATTCTCCTCATATCTCAAACTTCACTCATTTTTTTCCAAAGAAATTGTTTTTATCTATCCATTTCAAATGCTCTATACATTTGGCAGTTATTTATGTATTAAATACCATGCATTATTCTAGGAAATATTCAAGGAGAGTCTCTGCTCTTTTGATTACACCCCAAATGACACACACACAAGTAATCTGATTACGTCTAGCTTTGTGTCCGGTAGCATTTCCTCTAGGCTCTTAAGTTACATGATTATGTTTACAATCCTAATCAATTATTTTGTCAAAGGTGGTAATTTTTAACAACACTATACTGGCAGTTCATTTCCTCCTTATGGGTCATTAACAAATATAATTCTGTGTTTGTTTGCCATATATAAGAAACTTTACACTTGGGTACTTTTCTTTAGTATCTATGTTTAATTAATTCTTGCCTAATGAACTAATATCCAAACCTAATGCAGGTCATTAATTTAAGAAGAAACATATAACAGTATCTACAATTGAATCAGCAATAACTGGGTGGGAAGAAGAGGAAGAAGTGGTAAGCTGGTGATGACTGTCTGTTTCTACAAGAATGGAGCCAAGTAGAGAAACAGGGGAGCAGTTAGGAGGCAAATTACAGAAGGAATTATTAACAAAAACTACAGAAAAGAAGAAAACAGGATTGAATGGATATAAAAATTGTATTAGTCATACAGAAGTGCTTTGTTATATCTTAATTAGAGATTTAATGCCAATTTTGTCTTTTTCCTTGGTGATTAAAACTAATGAAGACCTCATAATTATGGCACCATTTTCCCCTTCACTTTATTATCATAATTCAGAACAAGTCCACTGAACGTGAGTCACAACAGCGCTTCACACTTATCACGCTTGACATAACCTTGCCAAATGACGTGCCAAACCTTGTCTTACCCTCTTGGAGAAAGGGAGCGTTGCCTTCTGGGAATTTGAGCAGGTCTGGGTTTGTTAGGCAATGGTTTCTGTGCAGTTGCTGGAAGCTGTACTGATTCAGATAACAGTTCATTCATCAGACTGTATGCTTGTGAGATTCGACGACTATAGTGGTCAGAGAGTAGCAATCTTTAGAGAAAGAATTAAACATTTAGTAAAAGAGTCACTTTCAGTTCATATTTCTAGAGGGAACATAGTGTTCAAAGACCACCTAGCATTTATTTTCTTCAATGCATTTCAACACAAATTCAAATTTCAGATTTCTGAAAACCATTAGGAGGTATTATTAAAGGCATCTGTAGTTATGGCCTTTGGGGTATTTTCAAAATGCACATACATATCTGGATTGGGAGAGGGAGGGGAATAGCAGAAATAAGGTATAAAAATTGAATGGAATAAATAATATTTGAAAGCAAATTCCAAAAAAGGCTATTGGAGTCTAATTATTTTCCTTGCAGTTAGCTCCCATAATTTTCTGTTTATCAACAAAAAAGGGACTACTGTGCAAACCAGAATCCCTAAGGCATTATCTACGGCCTCGAGTGAGCAAGCAAGAGAGAGAATGATCAGGGTGCAACCACCAAACTCACCTGTCTTTTTCGTGCTTCATCTTTTGTCTCAGCCTGATTTCCCTTGAGGTCATGTAAAACTGCACAAGAAATAACCAGTTAGTTCATTATTGTTCAGTTCAAATAATTAAACCATTATGACCCTTGGAAAACATGAAAATTCCACTAATATGTTTTAATAGGAAGTTAAAACATAATTTTGTTATTTAGGAAACAGTACAAAACACTGTCATATTTGATGAAGCTTCCTACCCCAGCACAAAATATGAAAATGTTAAATTAAAGCATCATGTAATTAAAATAAAATCCAATTTAATAAATGGAATGCAAAGTCTATTTTAGTAGTTAAACTAATGTATTTTCTCAAAAGGAGAGATCCTTATCAGCTGCATTTAAAATGGAAAATAGGAACGTTTTAAGGATGGAGACACCCATACTTTGTACTCTGTCTTATGATTAATCTCACCAAGAGCTTGGTTGATAAAAGCAGAAATGAGTCAGACATTTAAAACCATCACTTCAATGTTTTAAAATGTTTACCAGAAACCTACTATAGTGGGTTCATTGTGACTTGTAAACTCTTCAAAACTTATGCACCATGGGGTAAACTGGCCAACATCAGCTATATATGTCTTATTCCAGAACATTAAGAGTTACTGTTGAATTACTAATGAGGATAAGTCCTTTCACATACAATGGATTCACTTTCTCAAGGTCCTATACAGTAGTCAACAATAATTTAAGGTCTTACTGATTTCTGATAAAAATGAAAACGAAAATTTTAATTACATTAACCCCTCACTAGTTCCATACCTTTACCCAAATAGAAGCTAAAAATAAACAATTATCTGCGATACTGAAGATGTCACAAAGTCTATGAACAAAACAGTCCCAATGCCCTCAGAGTTCATTTATTCTAAATTTGGATACAATTCTAACCGTCTGGGGAATCTGCTTGGCTGACAGGGAGGGCGATATGCAAACTCACCCTCCGTGGGGTGGAAGAGCACACATATACACACACACTGTAAGATTCTGGTCTTCGAGTAGCCCTGAAGGTCATTACCATGTCCCCAGAGCTATCAACAAAATGTTATCTAACATCAGCATGCTCTCTCCAGACACAGGTAAGTAAATTACACTCTTTAAATAATAGTTCACCTACTTTTGCACCATTTGGTGCTGAAATGTGACAACCTTATCTGGAAAATTCACTTACAGAATATGTTCCCCTCATGATGCTGAAAAAAAATGAAGTGCTATTATATTTTATTTCAGATGACAAAGTAAAAGATAAACTATAATCCTAGTGTAATCTAAATGTGAGTTTCACAGTCATGTAATCATCAAAGTAACATTGCTTTGTTTCACCTTCTGAAGAAAAACACTTCTGACCTGACCATGGTGATGTCCATAGTCAGGGCTCAGGAAACGAAAGATGACAGTTTAAAGGACAGTTGAAACACACACACAGAAGGGCCACTGTTCTGTTGGTTCATAACTGGACCATACTTTAATAGATTTTTTTGTAGATAACTTATGGAGAGAAAATTGATTTTTAAAATAGCTTTACTACACACACAGTTGTTCAACTGCCACTGACTTTCATTGAAAATTAAGGGAGTGACTCCAACTGGTCACCCAACCCCTCGACCTCTTCATTCGGTTAAAATGCTAGAGCCACGGGACTTCCCTGGCTGTCCAGTGGTTAAGACTCTGTGCTCCCAACGCAGGGGGCCCGGGTTCAATCCCTGCTCAGGGAACTCTATCCCACACGCAGCAACTAAGAGCCCGCATGCCGCAACTAAGACCTGGCACAGCCAAATAAATAAATTAATTAATTAATAAAAAATAAAATAAAATGCTAGAGCCATAATTAGCCTCAGGGAGAAAAAATAATTTAAGATAGTTCAATAGAACATGGTTTGTAGAATTCCCTGCTACATTTTGTTAAGGTAATTTCTTAACTTTTCCAGACTTAAGTAAAATGCTGACTTTTCTATCAAATAAAAAAATGCATCCAAATTATGTTAATCCTTTTCTTGAATACTTGCCAAGAAAAAAATTACAGATATTCTGTGATAATTCCATTACCCTGGATACCACAGACTTACTGGGTTGCTCCTGGGGCAGAAAGGATGATGTTCTTGCCCTCTCTTCTCTGCTAGCTGAGTTAAGTACTCTGCCATTCTTTCTTTTCGTTTTCTTTTCATCCAGACTTGAATCTCTTTTCTCTCCTTCTCAGTTCTTTGTGGACGTCTACCAGAGGAATGCTGAATCCTAAGAAATTTAACCAGCAGGGCATCACTTGATGTTAAATTTGTTATGGAGATAAAAAGTATCACAACTAAATACTGCTTCTTTGGACAGATTCTGCCCCATCTTGAAGAGTCATACACTCATGATGTCTAATCAACTTGCTACAACCTGTCCCCTGAAATCCACTGACAATGATCTCAGGTCACTGACAGCCTCTTCAGTCTTCATCTTACTGCACTTCTCTATAAATTTGGTACAACTGGCTTCTCCTTCCTGCTTTAAACTCTCTCTTACCTGGGTCTTTCTCTAACTCTCAAAACATGATGCAGCCTCTTAAATTGGTACCTTTCTTCTCTGCTCACCATGAGATATTAATGTCTTTAAAGGTTCTGGTTTGGATTTCTTCACTTATAATCTATTTCTGGACTATCTCAATCACTTCCAAAACTTATACTACAGAGATGACTTCTAAACTGATGCTTCTCTGGATCTGGCCTCACGTTCCTGCCCAGGCCACACCTCCCAAGGGCCGACTCAAGCTAATGACTGAGCGTAGCAGGGATGTTGTGGCTGGCCCCGATCTACAGAGACAGGACTCCTCTGATGGGCGATTTTGGCATGATGTCTCACCACTGACCCAGCTGAAACACGCTTAGAGCTATACTATACTCTGGGATTGCTTACCCAACCCTCTCTCCTTCACAGGCAGCGGTCAGAACTGCATTGGGGTCTGATGCCTCGCCCCACTTCTGATTTTTCCCTTCACAGGCATTTCTCTCAGTAAATCTTTTGTACATCTAATCCCATCTTGGCTTCTACACAAAGAGTACTGAGAGTGGCCCCAAAAAACAGGTGCTGTAGACGGGGATTTGGGGCAGACTCATCACCCAGTATGCGAAGAAGACACCATCCTAACTGGAAGATGGGTCATGGATACAGACGATATGGCTGATACTGAACACCTGCTTTCCTTCTGAGAGACTGGACTCTTTGTACATGCCAGGCAGAGGGTACCCTACCCAACCAGCCCCCAATGAATGAATAAGCCAAAAGGCATATGTATCCCAAAGAAGCATTAGTAGAAGAGGCAGCCTTCATTCTATCAGGAACGAGTTCTTGGCCCAGGAAAGGCTACAAGGAAAAACATTTTAACCTAATGTTCCAAGGAAAAGCTATTTAAAATGTATTCTAAGGGTTCATATTTAGGGTAAAGTACGACGAAATAAATCATTAATCCTTCTAAGAAGAAATAGGATTAAATTTATGTTGTACTCAGAGTGATGAGACCTTGGGAAAACTCAAAGGATACAGATGTGCTGTATTAGTTAAATAAACCAGTCTATATATATTAGAGGAGGGGGAGGAATGACATATACACATCACAAAATGTATTTACAAAGAAAAAAATCTATTTTAAGCTTTGAATTTGTTTCTTAAAAAATCAGAAAATTAGAAATCAATTAGAAATCAAATACAGGAAAAACAAACTGTAAAAAACACAAATATATGGAGGCTAAACTGCACTGCTAAATAACCAAGAGATCACTGAAGAAATCAAAAAATAAAAAAATACCTAGAAACAAATGACAACAAAAACACGATGATCCAAAACCTCTGGGATGCAGCAAAAGCAATTCTAAGAGGGAAGTTTATAGCAATTCAAGCTCACCTCAAAAAACAAGCAAAACCTCAAATAAACAATCTAACCTTACACCTAAAGCAACTAGAAAAAGAAGAACAAAGAAAACCCAAAGTCAGTAGAAGGAAAGAAATCATAAATATAAGAGCAGAAATAAATGAAATAGAAACAAAGAAAACAATAGCAAAGATCAATAAAACTAAAAGTTGGTTCTTAGAGAAGATAAACAAAATTTATAAACCCTTAGCCAGACTCATCAAGAAAACAAGGGAGAGGACTCAAATCAATAAAATTAGAAATGAAAAAGGAGAGATTACAACTGACACTGCAGAAATACAAAGGATCATAAGGGACTACTACAAGCAACTGTATGCCAACAGAATGGACAACCTGGAAGAAATGGACAAATTCTTGGAAAGGTATAACTTTCCAAGATTGAACCAGGAAGAATTAGAAAATATAAACAGACCAATCACAGGTAATGAAATTGAAACTGTAATTAAAAATCTTCCAACAAACAAAAGTCCAGGAAGAGATGGCTTCACAGGCGAATTCTATCAAACGTTTAGAAAAGAGTTTTAACACCTATCTTTCTCAAACTCTTCCAAAAAATTGCAGAGGAAGGAACACTCCCAAACTCGTTCTACGGGACCACCATCACCCTGATACCAAAACCAGACAAAGATATCACAAAAAAAGATAACTACAGACCAATATCACTGATGAATATAGACACAAAAAATCCTCAACAAAATACTAGCAAACAGAATCCAGAAACAGATTAAAAAGATCATACACCATGATGAAGTGGGATTTATCCCAGGGATGCAAGGATTCTGCAATATACACAAAACAATCAATGTGATACACCATATTAACAAATTAAAGAATAAAAACCATATGATAATCTCAGTAGATGCAGGAAAAGCTTCTGACAAAATTCAACTCCCATTTATGATACAAACTTTCCAGAAAGTGGGCACTGGGGGAACCTAACTCAACATAATACAGGCCATATACGATAAAGCCACAGCAAACATCATTCTCAATGGTGAAAAACTGAAAGCATTTCCTCTAAGATCAGGAACAAGACAAGGATGTCCACTCTCGCCACTCTTATTCAACATAGTATTGGAAGTCCTAGCCACAGCAATCAGAGAAGAAAAAGAAATAAAAGGAATACAACTGGAAAAGAAGAAGTAAAACTGTCACTGTTTGCAGATGACATGATACTATACATAGAAAATCCTAAAGATGGCACCAGAAAACTACTGGAACTAATCAATGAATTTGGTAAGTTTCCAGGATACAGCATTAATGCACAGAAATCTCTGGCATTCCTATACACTAACAATGAAAGATCAGAAAGAGAAATTAAGGAAACAATCCCATTTACCATCGCAACAAAAAGAGTAAAATACCTCGGAATAAACCTACCTAAGGAGGCAAAAGACCTGTACTCAGAAAACTATAAAACACTGATGAAAGAAATCAAAGATGACATAAACAGATGGAGAGATATACCATGCTCCTGGATTGGAAGAATCAATGTTGTGAAAATGACTATACTGCCCAAAGCAATCTATAGGTTCAATGCAATCCCTATCAAATTACCAATGCCATTTTTCACAGAACTAGAATGAGAAATTTTACAATTTGTATGGAAACAAAGAAGACCCCGAATAGCCAAAGCAATCTTGAGAAAGAAAAACGGAGCTGGGGGAACCAGGCTCCCTGACTTCAGACTATACTACAAAGCTACAGTAATCAAGACAATATGGTACTGGCACAAAAACAGAAATACAGATCAATGGAACAGGATAGAAAGCCCAGAGATAAACCCACGCACATATGGTCACCTTATCTTTGACAAAGGAGGCAAGAATATACATGGAGAAAAGACAGCCTTTTCAATAAGTGGTGCAGGGAAAACTGGACAGCTACATGTAAAAGAATGAAATTAGAACACTCCCTAACACCATACACAAAAATAAACTCAAAATGGATTAAAGACCTAAATGTAAGGCCAGACACTATAAAACTCTTAGAGGAAAACATAGGCAGAACACTCTAGGACATAAATCACAGCAAGATCCTTATTGACCCACCTCCTACGGTAATGAAAATAAAAACAAAAATAAATGGGACCTAATGAAGCTTAAAAGCTTTTGCACAACAAAGGATACCATAAACAAGACGAAAAGACAACCCTCAGAATGGGAGAAAATATTTGCAAACTAATTAACTGACAAAGGATTCATCTCCAAAATATACAGCAGTTCATGCAGCTCAATATTAAAAAAACAACCCAATCCAAAGATGGGCGGAGAACCTAAACAGACATTTCTCCAAAGAAAATGTACAGATGGCAAACAAATACATGAAAAGATGCTCTCAACATCACTAATCATTAGAGAAATGCAAATCAAAACCACAGTGAGGTATCACCTCACACCGGTCAGAATGGCTATCATCAAAAAATCTAAAACAATAAATGCTGAAGAGGGTGTGGAGAAAAGGGAACCCTCCTGCACTGTTAGTGGGAATGTAAATTGATACAGCCACTATGGAGAACAGTATGGAGTTTCCTTAAAAAACTAAAAATAGAACTACCCTATGACCCAGCAGTCCCACTACTGGGCATATACCCTGAGAAAACCATAATTCAAAAAGAGTCATGGACCACAATGTTCATTGCAGCTCTATTTACAATAGCCAGGACATGGAAGCAACCTAAGTGTCCATCGACAGATGACTGGATAAAGAAGATGTGGCACATATATACAATGGAATATTACTCAGCCATAAAAAGGAACGAAACTGAGTTATTTGTAGTGAGGTGGATGGACCTAGAGTCTGTCATACAGAGTGAAGTAAGTCAGAAAAAGAAAAACGAATACTGTACGCTAACGCATATATGTGGAATCTAAGAAAGTGGTACTGATGAACCAAGTGGCAGGGCAGGAGTAAAGAAGCAGACGTAGAGAATGGACTTGAGGACACGGGGAGGGGGAAAGGTAAGCTGGGATGAAGTGAGAGAGTGGCATGGACATATATACACTACCAAATGTAAAATAGATAGCTAGTGGGAAGCAGCTGCATAGCACAGGGAGATCAGCTCGATGCTTTGTGACCACCTAGAGGGGTGGGATAGGGAGGGTGGGAGGGAAGCTCAAGAGGGAGGGGATATGGGGATATATGTATACATATAGCTGATTCACTTTGTTGTACAGCAGAAACTAACACAACCTTGCAAAGCAATTATACGCCAATAAAGAGGTAAAAAAAAAAACAAAACACATAAAATATGGTCAATTTTAAATATTCTTGAACCATAAACATTTTAAGCAGGTTAAAAATGAATTATTCAATGATTACCTGGAGATGCTCCTCGCCTGTTGTTCTGTTAAGCCAAGCTCTTCACTGGAAACTCCATCTTTTGTTATAAGGTCATTGATAATGTCTGCAATATCAGTCAGTTCACTCATCTGGAGTGGATCTACTGAAACACTTCATTCCCAAATGCAGTATGAGAGATATAAATCAATATCTACAACTTAATTACATTAAGCAAAAATGAACATGTAAAACTATGCTCTCCAAGAGTATAAATGAACACAAAAAATGATAAACATATAACTAATTTCCTTCTATTGCTTTAATTCCAGTAATCCTCAGTGGAAAAGCCTAATCATCAATAATTGATAACTTCATATGCACTCTCAAAGGAGCAAACATAAGGCCTAGGGGACAACTGGGACAACTAGGACAACAACCTGTCCTGCCTATGGAAATTTAATACGTACGTAGTAAAAGAAAATGTAGCAAGTGTAAGCTACTGTATTCTAATGACCTATGCTGAACAGTAAGGGATACAATATAACAATCCTCAGTTTCTTAAAACAGGAGGCCCCACCCTGGGGCTGTGGACCACTACCCTGCTACCGGTCCGTGGCCTGTTAGGAACAGGGCCACACAGCAGGAGGTGAGAGGTGGGTGATCGAGAAGCTTCATCTGCCGCTTCCCACCGTTCGCATTACTACCTGAACAATACCCATCCCCCAGCCCCGACGTCTGTGGAAAAACTGTCTTCCAAGAAACCGGTCCCTGGTGCCAAAACGGCTGGGGACTGCTATCTTAAAACACCCCATTCCCAATGGGAATTACATTCCTTTAATCCACAAAAAATATGTAGTGTAGAAGTTTACATACATATGAACAACAAAATTTCCAGAACACATAATTTATACCTAACTTTAAGTAAAACTGTGAATTAATTCTTAAGATATTTACCTCTCAAATAATTCATCACTGTTATTCACACCTTAAAAAAAAGAAACATTACTATTAATAAAAATTTCAGGTCAGTTTTTTCTATTTTTGATTATTAACCTGATCTAGAAATTATATATATAGAAACTGAAATATTTTTAAACCTCCATTTGGTAGTGAATATTGTCTACATTTTAAGATTATTACTTTTCTATCCAGAGTACTCTGAATAATACATTTTAGGAGGTACAATCTTTCTTTGCTTCATACACAGTTTAGAATACTGGAGTGAGATTTACTAAAAAAACAAAAAACAAAAACTTCTGATGATCTAAAAGGAATACTTGTGGGAAAATATCTAATTTAACTACAAGAGCCTTTACTTGGAAGAATATGCCCCAAAGAGTAATTTTTAAACGTTGTCCAATATTAACAACACGTCTTTAAAGCAAAACACTTGGTCTACTCAATTTTCTGTATGTTTAACCCTCAAAGAGAATTGAGTTAATACAGGGAAAAGTGTCCTGACATCTCTTGTCAAAAACACTTCCTTGTTAAGATTTTCTTATCCTAAGATAAAGCCACCCTGCCTCTAAGACTTAGAACATCCACATTTTTTTTTTTTTTGGTTTAAGGCCCATGTTCATCATGTCCTTTATTATATCATCCATGCTCACATGTTTTTAATATTAAAACAATTTTGCTTTCTTAAGCACATGTTATTTTGTTTGTTAACCCTCAAATCAAGAATTTTACATTATCTTTGCTCTCAGAGTCTGGTCATTTGCGAGTTCTTCGATAATGGTGTACATATAGGCTAACGAGATATAAAAGATCTGACTAAGAAATGAAACGGATTCCTTTCATCAAAAGGCAGAGAAGTGTTATATTCAAATAACTACTTTTAAAAGTAGTTACATAGGAAGATTCTATCCTTACTTCATTTTCAAACCATTTTTGGAACTTGTTCTTTGGGACAGCCTTCACAATTTACTAAACACAATGGATCAGCTTCATTCCTTGATAGTCACAATTCCTTTTTTTAAAAAATTCCAAGCAGTGACACTGAGCCTGATCATCTACTTCACTTATCAGAAACACCTCTGAATAACTTATGGCTGTTAACAAAAATTAAATCCATTCTCAGTGACTAAATTATTTGGCACTTATATGAACACTCAGAAGAAATTGCTAAGAAATGAAAGTCAATTTCAAAAGAGTAAATTTGAGCTATTTGTGAGCACCAGAAGTAAAGGAATGACTGTACATCTTTCCAAGAAGCCAACCTTGGAGAAGAAAACACCCATTAGGGCATCTAAATTCTGCACTTCTAAAAAAATACTAATTAGGTTTCTTTTTTAATTTATAATTAAACATTGAATACTAGAGAAAAAACATTTCTATTTATCCATCTTTAACTGTGTTATGACATTTACTGACACTTCTCCTTGTTTTTCCCTCTTGCCTTATAGTTTAAGAAGCTATTACAATCCTGAATGAATCATCGCCTTAACCTGGTACTCTCAATTTCTCTTTTCCTAGTACTTTTTTTCTTCTACCTTTAAACATAAGAGTTTATATTTATCCCCAACTCGAAATGATCTTTGACTTCATTTCATTTATCTCATTTCTATCTTCATTTTTCTCATTTCCTTTTACTGTCAGAATTCTTAAGTTGCCTATACTTACAGCTTCTTGAGCCTGTCTTCGTCCCCAACCTGCCTTCTTCTACCCTTGATATTACACTGAAAGTCCTCAAGTCCTTAAAAAAAACTCAGTCTTCATTCTTGACTTTCTGGTGGCTTGTGAAACTGTTAGCCACTCACTTTTTCTTGAAAATCCCTTTACCAGAGTCTGCTCATCCATTTCCCTCACTGGAGGCGGGGGCTCCCCTTGCTCTCTAATGGGTGGCATTTCACAGGTTGGTCCTCAGCTTTTCTCCTTTTTCCATCTTTCTTGCAGAAAACTGATGCACTCTCTAAGTCTTAACTATATAATTAGGTAAAAGGCTCTTACATCTGTTTTTTAAGCCTAAAGCTCTCAGCAAGCTCTACTTCCTTATCAAAAACTAGATCCTAAATATGACATGGCCCTGCATCACCTTAAATGCTACATGTGGTCCAAAGGTGCTCTAGAGTTTGACGTTAAGACCTGGTGATATCCTTGCTCTTAGTCTGACAATGCTAACCAGCCATTCACGTTCTCCTTCCTTTCCAACCACTTAGTCAGTGAGTATCATCAGCTGCCTATTCAGAATGTCTCTTGTTTCTTCTCCTTTCCCACAACACTGCCCAGACCCTCATCACAGCACAGGTCAGATTAATTTAACAGTTCACTAACTGACCTAGGCCTCCATCCTAGTCTTCCTCCTAACCTCCACTGCTCAGAATTTACCAATGATTCCCAAGTACAAAATGGAGTTTAGACTTCTCAGATACAGCTAGAACCCACTAAAGCCTCTTTAACCTCATTTCTCAATTCTCCCCCCACCCATAAGAGGGAAGAGGAAAGATACTGGTAACCAAGAACCTATAGGAATCAAACAGATTCTCAGCTAATTGCTCTATATATAGTACTTAATCTTCACAACAACTCTATGAAGTAAAAATGATTATCCCCATGTGATGATGACAATACAAACAGAATCTAGAAAGAACTTAGAGAACAAAATTACAAAGTTTAAACCAGCTTCTTAATAGCTTTTGTTTAAATAACAGCAATGCCATTTAAAAATAGCATTTCTTAACTGATTATATTAAGTTAATAATGGTAATAAAACATACTGTAAACATTCAGTAGAATCATCATTATTGACCATAAATATCTGAGGGCAAAAATAATATTTAAAGCCACTGTTAGTGGTCCAACTGTGATATTTAGTATGCCCTGCTATTTATATGACACAAAGTATTTGTTAGGACTAAGGAATAGCATTTTGAATTGCCAGCTCCAAATGAAATGGAATGAACAGTGGCACTGAACTTGTCTAAGGCTCAATATCCTCAACTGTAAAATGGGGATAATAATGGTAGCTACGCCACAGGTCAGGCTTACACCAGGGTCAATGCATGTAAAACAACAACGTCTGGCACATGGCAGAGGCTCAGTAAATTACAGCTATTATTTTGTTTTCAAATTGAAACTCTCATAATTGACAGAGTTGGAATTTCTCAATTTTTATAAAAATCAAATATTATAGTGTTATAGTATAATATACCAGTATAATGGTATAATATTTCAGTTGCTATGTATTTAACATTAATAAGTTACACAGAGATATGACACATGATTGCAGTGTATCTTATGAAGCTGACAAGATGACGTAGCTCTTCATGTGAATGGCACAATTTTTAACATCCCTTCCCTGAAACTTATAAGTACTGCAAAATCGCTTCACGAATCCTTCACAACTATATTCTTAGTAAGTACTCTTCAGTAAGAGTATTGGAAAATAAGAGTAAATGAAAAAAGTTAAGAACGATACCAGGAGAAGTCAAATTCTGGTCACTGGAAAGGCTGACAGCTGAATCGGCAGAAGGAAACACACAGGTTTTCTGACTAGGATGAGTTTCCGTTACTGAAATCTGTTCGTTGTCCCTTTGATCTTCTTTATTCATATGAGTCAGGAAATGCACTAATCCATAGTACATATTACAATTAAAAGAAAACAGTAGAAAAAAATCACGTGGGAAAGACATAGCACTTAGCTAACACTTCCACATGGCAACAGACACATTAGAAGTTTACAACATGTTATTCTGATAGCTTTCTATTTACCCCATAATAAAATAATTTAATACAATATTTAAAATTTAAACTCCCTCATGGTAAAAAAAAAAAAAAAAACTATTAAAGTTACTGTCAACTTCAGAAAACACATCAGATTGAGCTACAGTGGATAGGCCCATGCCCTGTTATAAAACAAAGAAGAAATGCTAAATTAAAAAAAAAAAAAAAAGAGATTCATACACAACCAAGACCTGTAAATAAAGAAATCTTCTGGTGCCATAAAACCAAAAGGAATTCAAAGCTGGGCAATAAATGGACAATGATGCCGGCATAGTCCACAGAGGAACAGAAGACATGGTTTCTACAGACTGCAGTGAGGGGAACTGAGCTACCTTCCTACGGCTCAGAGTGCTGAAGGACAGTTCTGTCCATAAAATGCTGATAAAAGGGCTTCTCTGGTGGCGCAGTGGTTAAGAATCTGCCTGCCAACGCAGGGGACATGGGTTCGAGCCCAGGTCTGGGAAGATCCCACATGCCATGGGGCAACTAAGCCCGTGCACCACAACTACTGAGCCTGTGCTCTAGAGTCTGTGAGCCACAACAACTGAAGCCCGTGCGCCTAGAGCCCATGCTCCGCAACAAGAGAAGCCACCGCAATGAGAAGCCCGCGCACCACAACGAAGAGTAGCCCCCGCTCTCCGCAACTAGAGAAAAACCCACACGCAGCAACGAAGACCCAATGCAGCCAAAAACAAATAAAATTTTTTTTTTAAATGTGGATAAGAAAAACTCTGCCCTAAAAGAGCAGCAAAGAAGTTTTCTATCTCCGTGGATAGTGGACGGGAGAAAAATAAAAGTCAACTCTGAGAAATAGAAATCCCTGTCTTGCTACAGGCAAATGTGGGATCTGAATTTATACTATCTATGTAGTACAGCAACTCCAAGCCAAAAAAATATATATAAAAACTTGTCCCCATTTTTTTCTACTTCAGTAACAGCAAGAAGTAAATATAAAACCACTCCAAAGAAAAACATATACAACCTAGCAGAACCCTGCCCCCGCAAAATAAGCTCATGATAAAAAATTAAAACTCACACAAAGAAACAAGCAACCCTGAGGACAGTATATAGGTTTGACAACTGAGAATATGCACACAAAAAATAAAATAATCTGAAAGGGTATAAAATATTACTAAAATAATTAAATTGATGAAAGAAGGTATAGAAACCACACTAAAAGAACATCCAAAGAACAGATAGATTTGAAAAAGAAACAAAACTTCTAGACATTAAGAATGTAGTCACCAAAATTAAAATCCTACAGCAAAGAAGACAGAGCAGAAGAGAGAATTCGTAAACTGAGAGAGAGAGATCTGAGGAAACATCCTGAGCACATCATTGAGAGATAAAAAGGTGGAAATTAAGAAGTGATTAAAAGACAAGAAATAGACTGAGAAGTTCCAACATACCTGTAACAAGTGTTTTAGAAAACAGAACAGAAAGAATGGGGAGGAAGCAATACTCCAAAAGAAACCAGATGAAAAATTCCCAATGTTAAATCTGCAAATTAAAGAATCATTCCTCCCAGGCTGGTCCCCTGTCCTCCAAAGCCCCCTCCAGGCAGCGTGGGTCCGGGGGGCATAGGAGAGAGACCGAGGAGATCAGGAGAAGCAGGTGGGAGAGGCCCTCCGACACCAGAGGAGCAGGAGGAGCAGGAGAGGAGGAGGGCATTTCCCCACCCACTTGAGGCCAGGAAACCTGCTGGGCTCCCAGGTGAGGTCCCCCACCCTCTGAGAGCAGGGGTGGGGGCATATCTGGCCCCCTTCTGTTCCTGGACCCTAAGCCCCACCCCCCACAGCCCCCAGGGCCTTTTCCAACCCTGTGGGTCCTGAACATAAGCCCTGCCCAACACCCAAACCTCACCCTTGCTTAGGACCCGCCCTCCACAGCCAAGGCCTTTTCCCTGTTTTTTTTTTCCTTTTCTTTTCTTTTTCCCTCTTTTCCCTCCTTCTCTTTTTTACTATTGTGGTACTGTTGTACCTTCTGGTTGTTGATTCATCTATATTTTTGTTTTTATATTCTTTCTAACATATCTGTTACTTTCCTAGTCTAATTTTATTTTTTACTTTGTTATTGTTCTCTCTTTTTTTTTTTTTGCCACCCCATGCGGCTTGTGGGATCTTGGTTCACGAGCGGGAGGTCAGGCTGAAGCTCCTGCGGTGGGAGCTCCATGTCAGAACCACTGGACTAACAGAGAACCTCAGACTCCAGGGAATATTCATTGGAGTGAGGTCTCATGGAGGTCCTCATCTCAGCACAAACACCCAGCTCTACCCAACAGCCTATAAACTCCAGTGTTGGAAGCCTCAGGCCAAACAACCAGTAAGACAGGAACACAATCCCACTTATAAAAAAAAAAATGAGATGGCAAAAAAATATGTCACAGATCAAGGAGCAAGGTAAAAACCTACAAGACCAAATAAATGAAGAGGAAAAAGACAATCTACCTGTAAAAGAATTCAGAGTAATGATAGTAAAGATGATCCAGAATCTGGAAATAGAATGGAGGCACAGATTGAGAAAATACAAGAAATGTTTAACAGAGATCTAGAAGATCTAAAGAACAAACAAACAGAGATGAACAACATAATAACTGAAATGAAAAACACATTAGAAGGAATCAATAAAAGAATAACTGAGGCAGAAGAACGAATAAGTGAGCTAGAAGACAAAATGGCAGAAATAACTGCCAAGGAGCAGAATAAAGAAAAAAAAAGAAAAGCATTGAAGACACCCTCAGAGACCTCTGGGACAACACTAAACGCACCAACATTCTAATTACAGGGGTCCCAGAAGAAGAAGAGAAAAAGAAAGGGTCTGAGAAAACATCTGAAGAGATTATAGTAAAAAACTTCCCTAACATGGGAAAGGAAATAGTCACCCAAGTCCAGGAAGCCCAGAGAGTCCCATACAGGATTAACCCTAGGAAAAACACAACAAGACACACATTACTCAAACTAACAAAAATTAAATTCAAAGAAAATATACTAAAAGCAGCAAGGGAAAAACAAAAAATAACATATAAAGGAATACCCATAAAGTTATCAGCTGATTTTTCAGCAGAAACTCTGCAGGCCAGAAGGGAGTGGCAGGATATACTTAACGTGATGAAAGACAAAAACCTGCAACCAAGATTACTCTACACATTAAGGATCTCATTCAGATTCGAAGGAGAAATCAAAAGCTTTTCAGACAAGCAAAAGCTAAGAGAATTCAGCACCACAAAACCAGCTTTACAACAAATGCTAAAGAAACTTCTCTAGGCGGGAAACACAAGAGAAGAAAAAGACCCACAAAAACAAACCCAAAACAATTAAGAAAATGGTAACAGGAAGATACATATGGATAATAACCTTGAATGTAAATGGATTAAATGCACCAATCAAAAGACAGGAATGGGCTGAATGGATACAAAAACAAAACCCATATATATGCTGTCTACAAGAGACCCACTTCAGACCTAGGGACACCTATGGACTGAGGTGAAGGGATGGAAAAAGATATTCCATACAAATGGAAATCAAAAGAAAGCTAGAGTAGCAATACTCGTATCCAAGAAAATAGCCTTTAAAATAAAGACTATTATAAGAGACAAAGAAGGACACTACATAATGATCAAAGGATCAATCCAAGAAGATATAACAATTACAAATGTTTACGCACCCAAAATAGGAGCACCTCACTACATAAGGCAAATGCTAACAACCATGAAAGGAAAAATTGACAGCAACACAGTAATAGAAGGGGACTTTAACACACCACTTACACCAATGGACAGATCATTCAAAAAAAATAAATAAGGAAACACAAGCTTTAAGTGACACTAAAGACCAGATAGGTTTAATTGATATTTATAGAACATTCCACCCAAAAGTGGCAGAATACACTTTCTTCTCAAGTGCACATGGAACATTCTCCAAGACAGATCACACCTTCGGCCACAAATCAAGCCTTGGTAAATTTAAGAAAACTGAAATCATATCAAGCATCTTTTCTGACCACAACGCTATGATATTGGAAATCAACTACAGGAAAAAAAACTGTAAAAAACACAAATATACGGAGGCTAAAGAGCATGCTACTAAACAACCAAGAGATCACTGAAGAAATCAACAAAGAAATAAAAAAATACAAAGAAACAAATGACAATGAAAACACGACGACCCAAAAACCAATGGGAGGCAGCAAAAGCAGTTCTAAGAGGGAAGTTTATGGCAATTCAATCTCACCTCAAGAAACAAGAAAAATCTCAAATGAACAATCTAACCCTACACTTAAAACAACTAGAGAAAGAAGAACAAAGAAAACCCAAAGTCAGTAGAAGGAAAGAAATCATAAAAATCAGAGCAGAGATAAATGAAATAGAAACAAAGAAAACAATAGCAAAGATCAATAAAACTAAAAGCTGCTTCTTTGAGAAGATAAACAAAATTGATAAACCCTTAGCCAGACTCATCAAGAAAAAAAGGGAGAGGATGCAAATCAATAAAATTAGAAATGAAAAAGGAGAAATCACAACAGACACCTCAGAAATACGAAGGAATATAAGAGACTACCACAAACAACTGTATGTCAATGAAATGGACAACCACAAAGAAATGGACAAATTCTTGGAAAGCTACAATTTTCCAAGGCTGAACCAGGAAGAATTAGAAAATATAAAAAGACCTATCATAAGTAATGAAATTGAAACCGTAATTAAAAATCTTCCAACAAACAAAAGTCCAGGACCAGACGGCTTCACAGGCGAATTCTATCAAACATTTACAGAAGAGTTAACACCCATCCTTCTCAAACTCTTGCAAAAAATTGCAGAGGAAGGAACACTCCCAAACTCATTCTACAAACCCACCATCACCCTGATACCAAAATCAGAAAAAGATATCACAAAATAAGAAAATTATAGACCAATATCACTGATGAACATAGACACAAAAATCCTGAACAAAACACTAGCAAACAGAATCCAACAGCACATTAAAAGGATCATACACCATGATCAAGTGGGATCTATCCCAGGGATGCAAGGATTCTGCAATATATGCAAATCAATCAATGTGATAACACCACATTAACAAATTAAGGAATAAAAACCATAAGATCATCTCAATAGATGCAGAAAAAGCTTTTGACAAAATTCAACACCCATTTATGATAAAAACTCTCCAGAAAGTGGGCACTGGGGGAACCTACCTCAACATAATAAAGGCCATTTATGACAAACCCACAGCAAACATCATACTCAATGGTGAAAAACTGAAAGCATTTCCACTAAGATCAGGAACAAGACAAGGATTTCCGCTCTCACCACTTCTATTCAACATAGTTTTGGAAGTCCTAGCTACGGCAATCAGAGAAGAAAAAGAAATAAAGGGAATACAAATTGGAAAAGAAGAAGTAAAACTGTCATTGTTTGCGGATGACATGATACTACACATAGAAAATCCTAGAGATGCCACCAGAAAACTACTAGAACTAATCAATGAATTTGGTAAGGTTGCAGGATACAACATTAATGCACAGAAATCTCTTGCACTCCTATACACCAACAACAAAAAATCAGAAAGAGAAATTAAGGAAACAATCCCATTTACCATCGCAACAAAAAGAATGAAATATCTAGGAATAAACCTGCCTAAGGAGGCGAAAGACTTGTACTCAGAAAACTATAAAACACTGATGAAAGAAATCAAAGATGAAATAAATAGATGGAGGGATATACCATGTTCTTGGATTGGAAGAATCAATATTGTGAAAATGACTATACTACCTAAAGCGATCTACAGAGTCAATGCAATCCCTATAGAACTACCAATGGCATTCTTCACAGAATTAGAACAAAAAATTTTACAATTCGTATGGAAACACAAAAGACCCCAAATAGCCAAAGCAATCTTGAGAAAGAAAAATGGAGTTAGAGGAATCAGGCTCCTGACTTCAAACTATACCACAAAGCTACAGTAATCAAGACAGTATGGTACTGGCACAAAAACAGAAATATAGATCAATGCTACAGGATAGAATGCCCAGAGATAAACCCATGCACATATAGTCACCTAATTTACGACAAGGGAGGCAAGAACATACAATGGAGAAAGGACAGCCTCTTCAATAAGTGGTGCTGGGAAAACTGGACAGCTACATGTCAAAGATGGAAATTAGAACACTCCTTAACACCATAAACAAAAATAAACTCCAAATGGATTAAAGACCTAAATGTAAGACCAGACACTAAAACTCTTAGAGGAAAACACAGGAAGAACACTCTTTGACATAAACCACAGCATGATCTTTTTTGACCCACCTCCTAGAGTAACAGAAATAAAAACAAACAAAAAAACCCCAAATGGGACCTAATTAAGCTTAAAAGCTTTTGCACAGCAAAGGAAACCATAAACAAGACAAAAAAACAACCCTCAGAATGGGAGACAATATTTGCAAATGAAACAACAGACAAAGGATTAATCTCCAAAATATACAAACAGCTCATGGAGATCAATACCAAAAAAACAAACAACCCAATCCAAAAATGGGCAGAAGACCTAAACAGACATTTCACCAAGACAGACATAGAGATGGCCAAGAGGCACATGGAAAGATTCTCAACATCACTAATTATTAGAGAAATGCAAATCAAAACTACAATGAGGTATCACCTCATGCCTGTCAGAATGGCTATTATCAAAAAGTCTAGAAACAATAAATGCTGGAAAGGGTGTGGTGAAAAGGGAACCCTCCTGCACTGTTAGTGGGAATGTAAATTGATACAACCACTATGGAAAACAGTATGCAGGTTCCTTAAAAAACTAAAAATAGAACTACCATATGACCCAGCAATCTCACTACTGGGCATATACCTTGAAAATACCATAATTAAAAAAGAGACATGTACCACAATGTTCACTGCAGCACTATTCACAATAGCTAGGGCATGGAACCAACCTAAATGTCCATCCACAGATGAATGGATAAAGAAGATGTGGCACATATATAAAATGGAACATTACTCAGCCATAAAAAGAAACAAAATTGAGTTATTTGTAGTAAGGGGGATGGATGGACCTAGAGTCTGTCATACAGAGTGAAGTACGTCAGAAAGAGAAAAACAAATACCGTATTCTAACGCATATATATGGAATCTAAAAATTAAAAAAATGGTACTGATGAACCTAGTTTCAGGGCGGGAATAAAGATGTAGACATAGAGAATGGACTTGAGGACACTGGGTGGAGGGGGGAGTTGGGCAAAGTGAGAGTAGCATCGACATATATACACTACCAAATGTAAAACAGTTAGCTAGTGGGAAGCAGCAGCATAGCACAGGGAGATCAGCTCGGTGCTTTGCAATGACCTAGAGGGGTGGGATAGGGAGGATGGGAGGGAGGCTCAAGACGGAGGGGATATGGGGACATATGTATGCATATGGCTAATTCGCTTTGGTGTACAACAGAAACTAACAGAGTATTGTGAAGCAATTATACTCCAATAAAGATCTATTAAAAAAATAAAAGAATCATTCCTACTCCCATATAGTATAAATAAAAAGAAATATACACCTAGACAAAATGTATCAAAAATGCAAAACAAACCAAACATAAAGAGGAAAACTTTAAAAGGAATCAGAGATAAAAAAACAGCAATTAGACAGACAGCACATAGGTATTATAAACTCAGCAATTAGAGATGTCAGTGGAAAATGGAATAATATCTTTAAAATGCTGAGGGAAAATAAGCATCAACCTAGAATTCTGTACTTGGCTATAAGCCATCACTCACAAATTGTAGTAAAATTAAAACTATTTTCAAAGACTGGGAGAATTTGCTACTAACAGACTCCAGTTGAAAGAACTAATAAAGGAAGGAAGAAGAGAACAATCCTCGAAGAAGTGGATGCAAGAAGCAATAATGGCACAGAATAGAAAATGCCAGAGTGCATCTCAGGCAATAAGGACAAGTATTATTTGATGAAACTTGTGTTTTGGTTTCATATATTTATTGTTTACAAATGTACACTACTCAATTTACAACTTTTTTTTAAAAAAGAAGCAACTGAGGGGAAACTGGCAAACATGCTTATAAATTCAAATTAGTATTTACTTAAAAAAATACAAGACGGTGCAGTGGTTAAGAATCCGCCTGTCAATACAGGGGACACGGGTTCGAGCCCTGGTCCAGGAAGATCCCACATGCCACAGAGCAACTAAGCCCGTGCACCACAACTACTGAGCCTGCGCTCTAGAGCCCACAAGCCACAACTACTGAGCCCGCGAGCCACAACTACTAAAGCCTGAGCGCCTAGAGCCCGTGCTCTGCAACAAGAGAAGCCACCACAATGAGAAGCCCGCACACGGCAACAAAGAGTAGCCCCCGCTCGCCACAACTAGAGAAAGCCCGTGCGCAGCAACAAAGACCCAACCTAGCCAAAAATAAATAAATTAAAAACAAAAAAAAGTTTAACAACAACAACAAAAACAATACAAGACAAAGGAGACTAAGTGGGTGGGTTAAAAACAAGGTAGAACAAAAATACTAGAAAACATTATCAGAGAAAATGTGAAAAGGCATATGAGTATTAAAAGTCTAAAGTCCTTATATTGTTTGGGAGGTAAATATATTCATCTCAACACTCCTCAGAATGTTGAAAATTGAAGAATAATCACTAAGAGATTAAAAATAGAATGTAAAATTTCTAAACAAATAGAGAGGGAAAGAGAGAATACAGAAAACTCAATACAAGAGAAGGAAAGAAAGGACAGAAGGTAAAGAAAAAATAAGGAGTAAATAGGAAGCACAAAATAAGATAATAGAAATAAGCACAAATATATCAGTAATCACAGTAAATGGAAACTGATTATACTTGATGATTAAAACACAAATTATGTAATTATTTAAAAGAATGAAATCTAGCTATATGCTGGACACAGCTACAACATAATCACTCAGCTTGAAAGTAAAGGGATGTCTAATGTACAGGAAATACAGGGAACAGAGGAACATGTTAAATGACACCACAGAGATTCAATTAACAAATTATAGACTCCAAAAAATACTTAAGGACAAACAACAAGGTTTCTTCAACAAATAAACTAGAAGGGAAAAAGAGAGATAAAGGGGTAACACAGAAGTTAAAGGAAACTTTTAAGCCGTCAACCAACTGCCATGTATAGACCTTATCTGGACTCCAACTAGACCAAATAAACTATTTTTTAAAATGAGGCAACTGGCAATAGTTGAACACTAATTAGATACATGACAGTATCAAGACTTTTTAAAAAAGAAATGACAATATTATTATTTTTTAAAAGGAGACCTTATCTTTTAGAGATACATATAAAATATTTATGGATAAAATAATGTGCTGTCTGGAATTTGCTTTAAAATAATTCAGGAAAAGGTAGGAAGAGTGGGTGGGATACATAAAACAGGACTGGCCATGAGTTCGTAATTGTTAAAGGTGATTGTTGGGTACATGAAGGTCAATTATACTATTCTGTCTGCTATTGAAATATGCTTGAAATTTTCCATTAAAATTTTTTAAAAATAAAAAGTACTAAAAAAGATATACCAGGCAAAAGAAAGCAGGAATGGACATATTAATATTAGACAAAACTGACTTTTGAGTCTAAAAAGCATTACTGGGAATAAAGAGAGTCATTAATGATAAAAGGGATAAAATTCAACAAAAATAATCATCATGAACTATATTCATTTTATAGCACAGCCTCAACTACATAAAGAAACATTTAACAGAATTATGAAGAGAAATGAGTAATTCCACAATCATTGTGGGTAATTTTTAATGCACCCTTCTGAACAGTATAATTTAGAAGTCTGACTATTATATACGTGTGTGTGACTACATATATGAATTTATTTATTTATTTATTTGTTTGTTTGGCTGTGCCGGGTCTTAGTTGCAGCATGTAGGATCTTTGTTGCCACATGCGGGATCTTTGTTGAGGCATGCAGGATCTTTAGTTGCGACATGTAGGATCTTTAGTTGCAGTATGTGCGCTCTTAGTTGCAGCATGCGGGATCTAGTTCCCTGACCAGGGATTGAACCCGGGCCCCCTGCATTGGGAGTGCAGAGTCTTAACAACTGGACCATCAGGGAAGTCCCCATATATGAAATTTTATGTAGGATTTTATGTAGGAGATGTGTGTGTGTATATATATAAACCAACATAAAACGCTTATTCTTTTTAAATAAACAGAATATTTACAAAAACTGACTATATATACTGAGGGAAATTTTAACAAATATCTAAGAACGACATTATTATACACTCATCTAATCACAATACAATGAAAATGGAAATAAATTACAAAAATATAGCCCAAGCCCCATAATATTTGGAAGCTGAAAACTCCTTTTATGAGCTAAAGAAGAAATCTTGATATAAACTGCTAACTATTTCAATCTGAACACCACCAAAAGACATAACATATCAATACTCTTATCTGGGTCCTTTCAGAAACATGTTCAGCCTCAAATGCATTTATTAGAAAAAATAAAAAAAGAAAGAATGAAGTTAGGAAAAATCCAACAAGGTAAGGCCCCAAAAGCAGAAAGAATAATAAAGCTAAGAGTAGAAATTTATGAAAAAGAAAATTAAGAAACAATAGAGAGACTCAATGAACTAAAACCTGTTTTTTGGCAAAATGCATTAAACGGCTGACAAGACTCAATGAGAGAATGTAGATATAAACAACTATAGTTACAGTAGAAATTTATTTAAATAACTACCCTAATTCCATTCATTCAACAAGAAATGAAAAAACTTAATACTTCACCATTGCCACGTCATTTAACCTGAACCTCAAATTCTAGCTCAGCTGATGACCACAGACAAACAAGCAGCTCAGCACAAAGCTCTGTGTGACCCTCAGCAGTGTGTGGCCCCTCATGTGGAGTGACAGAAACTAAGATCCAGCCCACAGTGTCCACCTCTGGTAAAAACGCCAGGGGAGGGTACTGTGTCGGGCTTCTCGGAAAAAAGCTGGCCTGAGGTGGGAGCCAATCACATCATCACAACAATCATCCTCATCTAAAAATGAGGGGACAGATGGCTTCAGCTCCCAGAAGAAAACTATTCCCAGTTCTGGCACACCAAAAAGAAATACTTATTCTTTCAAAGAAAGGCTTCAGTCCCACCCCCGACCCCTCACAAACCTTCTTCAGGAATGTGAATGGTTTCTGAAGGCAATGTTTTCTCAGATTCGGGGCCAGAAGACAGCTCAATGTGATCTACAGGTTCAACCTGTAGAAAAACATACACAACAAAATAACTGTTACAAATGTTATGGTTTGATAATTTCAAAGCATCATAAACAATTTTATGTAGGTTTTACACATTTGTATTAATGCAACAAATGAAAGAATAGGATTAAATCCAATATGAGCTAAATGGTGAGAACTGATGAAGAGGAGTAAATTTTTACTTATTTTGTATCTTAACCGATTTAACCTTTTAAGAGGTTCAGGAAAATTGCATCATAAATTTTAGAATGGGGAGGAATGATAACTACCATCTAGACAAAACTTTTCTTTTTTTTACATAGTTCACCTTTATTTATTTATTTTTTATTGAAGTATAGTTGACTTACAATGTTATATTAGTTTCAGGTGCATAACATAGTAATTCAATATTTTTATACACTACACACCATACAAAGTTATACAATATTATTGACTATTTTCCCTGTGCTGTACATTACATCACCATGACTTATTTTTTTTTAAATAAATGGTAGTTTGTTCCTCTTAATCCCCTTTACCTATTCCGCCCATCTCCCATCCACCTCCCCTCTGGCAACCACTGGTTTGTTCTCTGCATCTATGAGTCTGTTTCTGTTTTATATGTTTATTTGTTTTGTGTTTTAGACAGTCTCTTCAACAAATGATGTTGGGAAAACTGGACAGCTACATTTAAAAGAATGAAACCATTTTCATAGACCATTTTCTTACACCATATACAAAAATAAACTCAAACTGGATTAAAGACTTAAATGTAAGACCTGAAACCATAAAACTCCTAGAAGAAAACAGGCAGTACGCTCTTTGACATTGGTCTTAGCGATATATTTTTGGATCTGTCTCCCCAGGCAAGTGCAAGAAAGCAAAAATAAACAGAGACTACATCAAACTAAAAAGCTTTTGCACAGAGAAGGAAACCAACAACAAAACGGAAAGGCAACCTACAGACTGGGAGAAAATATTTGCAAATACTATCTCCAATAAGGGATTAATATCTAAAATATTTAAAGAACTCATACAACTCAATATCAAAAAAACAAACAATCCAATTTAAAAATGGGCAGAGGACATGAACAGACATTTTTCCAAAGACAACATACAGATGGCCAACAGGCACATGAAAAGATGCTCAACATCACTAATCATCAAGGAAATGCAAATCAAAACCACAATGAGATACCACCTCATGTCAGACAGAATGGCTATTATCAAAGAGACAAGTATTGACAAGGCTGTGGAGAAAAGGGAACCCTTGTGCACTGCTGGTGGGAATGTAAATTAGTGCAGCCACTATGGAAAACAGTATGGAGGTTCTTCAAAAAAAATTAAAATAGATCTACCATACAATCCAGCAATTCCACTTTTGGGTATTTATCTGAAGAAAACAAAACCTTTCATTTTAAAGATGAGGGAATAAGGCCCAGAGAAATTCAGTGACTTGCAAATCCAGAACATGGGCTTGAACCCATATCTTTAAGGCACGTAGTCGGTGTGTCCACAGTGTCCCTCAGCCTCTTCCAGACCTACAAGCTGTTTTCTTAAACTAAAATGGGCAAGTCAAAATCTTTGTATTTACGTGTGCATTATAATAGGGTGAGAACATTTTAAGCCAATACGCCAAACCTTTCATTTAAATCAATTCTATTTCCTTCAAAGTAGTCACCTCGGAAGAATAGAGTTTGATCAACCATTTTTAGAAGTCTTCTTTTGAAACTGTCTCCCAAGCTTGTGCTACAATTACTAATAACTGTTCCATTAGTAAGTCTTTATTATATGAACATGATTTTATTTCTGTCAGAATCTAAAAATGAGAGCACAAAGACAGCCATTAAATAAAGTTATCAATTGCCTGCCATGCACCAAGCAAAAGACATAATTCCTACCTGCCAGTTTGGAAAGGCTTGGGCTGAGAGGGGACCTGTCTCAGAATTTGCGGGAACTTTCAAAAAATACAAGTGTGTGACCTACGCCCTCCTCCTTGCAAAGTCACTCCCCTTCCTCTCTCTCCGCCCCACCCCTTTCAAAAGGGCTGGCATGTTTATTTTGAAAAAGCATCCCAAGTGATCTTGACATGCACAGTTGTCCTTTTATCTAATGACCCAGATCTGTGGAAATTCTTCTTGAAATTCCTCCTCTGGCTTGCTTTCTCCTGAGCCTCTTCCCTCCCTCAGATTGTTCCTTCTTAAGAGCTTTGTTGTTGAATCCCCATCCTTAAAAGTTAGTGCACCCACAGAATTCTGATCTTAACCCACTTTTTCCTTACTCAATATGCTCTCTCTGGGTGAGTGCCCTCACTATTATAATTTGAACTTTCTCCTAACTGATGACTCTAAAATCTGTACCATCACCCCCGGATCTAGCTCCTGAGCTCCAGAAGTATCAATAGATATCCAAATGCCTACTAATCTCACAGCACCTCAAATTTCACATGGCCCTCACTGAAATCTCTGTCTTACTCCTCCCAAAAGGCATACATTTCCTCTACCCTAGTTTAGAAAATGACTCCAACATTCACCCAAGCTGGAAATCTGGACTCTACTGTGAATCTCTGCATTATTCACCTTCCCACAGCCACTCAACCTCTGAATCCTGCTACATCCTCCCTCCATCCCCAGGGCCAAAGTTCAGGTTATTATTATTTCTTGGCTTGGTACTATACACCAGATCCCAAACACCAATCAACAGACCTGATATAGAGCTAACTGATTAAGAATCATTTATGAAACTTGTTAATAATACAGATTCCTGGGCTCTAACCCAGACCTACCTAAAATCAGAATTTCATAGGTATGGGGCCCATGAGTTTGCACTTCTGACAAGTTCCCAAGTTGATTCTAACAAACAGCTAGCCTAGAACTACTGTGACCCAACCAATCTCCCTGTTCCTAGTCTTTACCTCTCCATTCTATTCACCACATGGCTGCCAGAGTGTCTGATCATATCATTTCAGTGCTTAAAATTCCTCAGTGGTTCCCTATTGCCTACTTATAGAGTAAAATCCTATTCTCTTGGCACGGCAAACAACACTTTCCATCCTTCCCTATCTGCCCTACCTACCTCTCCTGCCAGGCATCTTAAAGCCCAGTCCCATCAACTGCTACCTTCCGCTAACGTTGATATAGTTCCCCAAATACTCTATGCCATTCTGCTTTTGCTCATGATGTTTTCATCAGCCCTTGCTCATCGAACTGATGAATATCAATTCATTATCAGTTCAAGAATCACCTCTACGAAGCCTTCTCTGGTGCCATAGCTTCACTTACCTATACAGTCACAACAGGCCATATGTACCTGTGTGTCCTTACAGCATCCTGTTCACATGTATTTTTGGTGCATACATCAATCTTCTTTTATTAGATTCTAAGCTCCTTGAGAGTAGGGACTATGCTTTATTTACTTTCCTATTCCCAGAACTTAGCACAGGGCCTAGCATGTGGTATAAGGTCAAAAAATGTTTGTTAAAGGAACGAATGATTCATGGGCTCTGGAGAGAGTGAACAAGCCAGGAACAAGACTAGATTCAGGTGTAAGTAACATAACTGGCTTTAGATATGCTTAATAAACTAGAAGATAAGGGATTTTGAAAGTGATTCCTTGGAATATGGACTTCCAAGGACAACTCTGACACTCAACATTAATTTGGATGTAACAGATCTAAACCTGGATTAAAAACAAAAAGGAAAACAACCAACGAAACACCATAATGTCATTACTTAATAGTAGTCCTGAAACTAACACAACATTGCAAATCAACTACACTCCAATAAAAATTTTAAAAAACCCAGTAGTCCTACTTCATATATTTTTTTCAGTGTAGTTTCACATATGTTTAACCTTAACCTTTTAATAATTGTTAAATGTTTGGATTAAAGAAATGCTATAAACCTAATAAATTTATATTTTAAAATATCAACATCTTAGCAACCTGGAATATTTGTTAGACATGTCACTGATGGAATTCTTTTCCTGCAAACCAATTTGTATTTCTCACATTCAAAATATTTTTCCAATTTGTTTGTTAACCTTTATTTTATATAAATTTTGTTTCCTAAAAAAAAAAGATGGGATGTTTGTGCAAAGTAAGTAATTAACGTTTGAGACTTCCTTTCTATTGGTCTACTATGATATACCAATATACATAAACATTAATCTCTTTATTATGAATACTTTTCAAAGATACAGAAAACTTCTAAGCACTAGTAATCCCATTGTATAACATATCTGAAAGAAACAGAATTCAAAATATAAGGATAACAATGTTTGTAAAGTTATAAAAATCTTGCTAAAGAAAATGATACTCAATTATGAGCAGCGTTTATCTAAAACCACAGTCTGGTTTTGTAATTCATATATTTATTTTCCGGGTAGGAAGCAAGAGTTCACTTCTTAAAAGCTTAATGTTTAAGTGGTTCTCAACTGGGAGTGATTTTGTCCCCCAGGGGACATTTGGCAATGCCTGGAGACATTTTTGATTATTATAGCTGAGGGGAATGCTACTGACAGCTAGTGGGTCAAAACCAGGGATGCTACTAATTATCTTACAATGCATGGGACAAACTCCCACAACAAAGAAATATCTGGCCCAAATGTCAACAATGCTGAGGTTGAGAAACCCTAGCTTAAAGAAACCAAATTTCCCATTATTTTGAAAAATCAAGAGTCTAAAATTATATCACACTACAAATTTAATAAGTAGGTAACAAACAAAAAACTAAAATAAAGACAGCCTACCTTAATACAATGTCGGTCTAGCTTTATGTGTCTCGGGTAATTCTGCTCTATGTTTTCAGCAATGTTCTGTATTGCTAACAGCTGTTCATCAATTCTCTGAAGCTTTGAGGTGAGATGCTCTAGCCGGCGAGCTGCAGAGCTTGGCGCAGGACAAGTGGCAGAGACATCCTGTAGTAGTTCCCACAGCAGATAATCTGCGGCATCTGACTTTGAGCTTGGTTCCTTGAATCGAAGATCTGGCTTTGGCGTATCTAAATATTAATAAAGGTAATATCAGAATTGACTACAATTAAAACAGAAGTAGATGCTGATGATCTAATTTTTTGAAGACCTCATTTTAAGTCAACATAACATTCCCTTCCAAATCAGTTTTAACTTAATATACTTAGAAATACCATTTCAGCTTCTTGACTTCTGAGATTTGTCTTTGTTGTGAGATAAGAATACATTACAGTGTTACCATTACCACAAAGTTCCATATACAATGCAATTTGAATGTTACTTTTATCTTCTGCTACAAAAATACACTTCATCAAAAAGCAACCTTACTATTTTTATGACTTTTTAAAACTCCACTTGAAAACCAACAATGTCACACAGTAAAACCTAGGTCCAATGTTGGCCATTACTGCTTTTACGTGGGCTCGTAGGCAAACATTAAACCTCCCAAGACCCTTATCAAAGCCAATGACTAACTCTACTCTTAAGCCCAACTGATTCTTGTCCCAAATTTGAAACACTTTTGGCTTCTGGGTCTTCTCCTCCCTATCTCGCTCTCCCTTCTCAGTCGTCGTCTTGGTCTCCCCTTCTGTCACCCACTCCTTTTACCCTTCAGTATTTCCAGGGCGCCAGTCTCAGCTCACGTCTCTTCTCACTCCACCCACCCTCTCTGGGTGAGGTCTCAGATGCACTGCTGACTCTCACATCCAAATGGCACTCTTTCTGAGCTCCAGCCCTTAAATCCATCTGTATCCTGGTCATCTCAGTTAGGCTGTCCCAAAAGCATATAAAACCAAACTCATCGCTTCAGCCCTTTCACCTTGCTCCTTCCTCCTGATTCCCCAGCTCAGGGAGTAGCACTATCATTCACCTAGCTTCCCAAGCCAGAGGCCTGAGACACATTCGAGGTTCTTCCTTCCTTCAGTTCCAACGTGACACCAAATATCGATGATCCATGTACCAATCATCTCCTCATTCCTACTACCAGTGCTTAGCTGAAGCTTTCACAACCAATGGACCCCAAACAGTATCCTTATCTCTAACTTATTTCACTTCTCTCTAGCCCAACTTCCACACAGGCCCTAGAGAGGTCTTTTAAAACACAAATCTGGTATTTTTCCTTTTCCACCTGAAATCCTTCAGCGTTTCTCTAATGCCTTCACCTTAAAAGTTCAAATGTCTCAGTATGAGAGACAATGGCATTGTCTTTCCTTGGCCTACTTATCCAGCTCATCTCTTGCTATTTCTTAAAAAAACAAAAATTCCAAGCACACTGAACTTTAATTTTCTCAAACTCAGCAAGCTCCATCAAACCTCTGAGTCATTGCACAATCTATTCTCTCCATCTGTATGCACCTTTCCCTCGCTAGATCCTACTTTTAAGATTCCATTTAGGTGGCTCTCCCCTAAATAGCCCCAATCCTCCCCAGAGATGGATTAGATGCTATATTTCCCAGCAATCTCATCCTTATCACCATAACTGCACTTACCATGCTGTATCATAATCATCTCTTTACTTCCCTGCCTTCCTTCCCACCATATGTGAGCCCAAGGACACAGAACCTGGTATTACTCTCTTCTTTAGTCCCAATATATTGTCCCTAACGTAGTGTTGAGTGAATGAAGAGTTGGTCAAGTGAGGATTATGATGCCTGTCCTAATTCATAGAGGTTTTGTGAAGATCAAATTATCCAACAAAATACTCTGAAAACTGTGAATTACTAAACAAATGTTAAGTAGTGATTATATTTCAGTCCCAGTCTAAGGAGAAGCTTCCCATGAGAAGATAAAGGTAAATTCCAGTGTTGGCAATGGCAGTCACATAATCTTTCCCTACCTGTTTTGGCCCTACCCTTTTTTTAGCTTGACTCTCACAGTACTTTGCCACCTACCCTTCTTGTTTCTTGGCAGCCTGCAGTATCTCCCTTATTCACGCAGGAAAGAATCTGGTGTGCAAACTTCAAGTAGAAAATACAGCAAAAAGAGATGGATGTGCTCAAAATCTGGAATGGCCTACATACATAATGAAACTAGTTTCCCTTCCTGTGGAGAAACTGTTCCACTCTCACTGACTAACTGAAAAAAAATCACCTAGGAGGTGATTTTAAATATTGAGTTCCACTGACCCTGCAATGCTCTCCCTCTGCCTAGCAAAGCTCTGCTTGCTGTTACTGATAGTATTCCTATTGGAGATGGTTTCTAAAATAGTAAGCTACTGTCATTCAAAATGGTGAGGTCTCACTAACACAGAAATGTATTGTTTGTTTGGCTTTTGCTTTTGTTTTAAATACCTAAGAACCCTGTCTCTCCCTTCTCCCAGCCTTTTCTTATAATACAAATCCCACTCAACTCTACTGTGACTATATTCTGAGTCTTTAAAGTATACTATGTATATACCATGATGGAATTTAATTTCAAAATATAAAACCCTTCCTTTTAAATTGGCATTTTTAAGCTCTCTTTAGTAATAGTAGAAGGGTCCACTGACATATTTTCATGACCAATCTCCCCAGAGAAGGATCTTCCAAAAGGTTGAATATAGACTTGATCTCACTGATGGAGGAAATTAACCTGTAGCTTATAGTCATTTAAAATGCTGTCCTAAGATATTCTGAGGTCACCGGGAGATCAGTCTCGTTCTACTTTGTCAGAATTTCAAAAGTCAAGTTGGTGTGAAAATGAAGGGAAACTAACAGGACACCTAAGTAGTCACAGGCATTTGGCTAGATGCAACCCTAATGACAACCCTATGAGGTTGTATCTTACAGAGATACAAGTGAGGATCAGATAAAGTTAATTACCTGCAAAAAGTCTCCAAGCTATTAAGTAACAGGGCTGAGACTGAAAGCCAGGTCTGTTCTATTTGAATCTACTGATAAAAGCCAAGGTCTTTTCATTTCCCCACACACTTCCCCAGCCTGAAAGACTGTCAGCTTCATACATCCTCCCTCCACTACCAATGCACCTAGCAGTCCCATGGCAGGGGAGAGAGAGGGCAAAGGCTTCAAAATCTGAAATGCTGGCACTTATTGTGTATACAGCTGTAATACACATGCTCTAACACATCCTAAGGTGAAGTTTCCCTGCTACCCATCCCTTTCTTGCTCCTCACATCTCCTGAGTGTCTGCTGTTGATGCACAATGACAAGGCAGTGCTGGACTTTGCACCCAAGCAGCTGATGACCACAAGGCTAGGTCCATTCCTCCCAACAGTTGTGGAAGCCAGAAGAGACATTAGGTCTCTGCTGCAGGAAGTCTGATTATATACTAGATTAATCTAATGATTCGCAACATGTAATAAGTTTAGGTTTTGGAGAAACATTCTTCTAAATCTTTCAAATATTTAACAATAATGCAATCTGATTTATGACTATAAAACTGAATATTTTACTAAGTACTATTGGCTACCAAGCCTGTGTATTTTCTATGTGCTATTCTAGAACTTCCCACCTTCTAAAATATGAGAATTCCTTTTTAACACCAAAACACTCATGAAATCCCACAGGATATTTATTTTTAGCCTCATTAATTGAGAAAAGACATATGCACAAATAGATCTGTAGTCTCCTTGCACAATATCCCTGGATCCCAGGCTTGGAACCATGACTATCTCATTTACCTATCTGCCTCTACTCTCCTTAGCAAGGGAAAAACCCTTTTTCTGGTTTCCTCTGCAATGATCAAGTTTTAGTGCTTATTTCTAATATAACGGTAATTCAGAGAAAGGGGAAAGTTATGCTATAAATCTAGGGCATTCACCTTTGTCCTGCTGTATGTCTGATGGTGGAGGTGAGGTGATGCAAGGCTCCTTCACTTCTGGAATGCCTGCTCTCCAGCTTCTTCCATCCAGACAGGTTGGAGACACTTTTGCAGGTTTAAAAAATAAATCCATAGTGGAATTGCCAGATTCTATCAAGAATACGAAAGGCATAAAAAGATTGATTCTAAACTTATAAACAAGGTATTTAAAAGATTAATAGAACATTTCTAAATGTGAATATAAACATCTAAAATTACAGTAAATTTGGACTTCCCTGGTGGCACAGTGGTTGAGAATCCACCTGCCAATGCAGGGGGCATGGGCTCGAGCCCTGGTCCAGGAAGTTCCCACATGCCACGGAGCAACTGAGCCCATGTGCCACAGCTACTTAGCCTGTGCTCTAGAGCCCTCAAGCCAAAACTACTGAGCCCGCGTGCCACAACTGCTGAGGCCCACGTGCCTGGAACCCGTGCTCCGCAACAAGAGAGGCCACTGCAGGGAGAGGCCTGCACACTGCAACGAAGAGTCGCCCCCGCTCGCCGCAACTAGAGGAGGCCCGTGTGTAGCAACAAAGACCCAACGCAGCCAAAAATAAATTAAATAAATAAATAAATATATTTATTAAAAAAATAAATAAAATAAAATTACAGTGGATTTGGAGGAAGAGAGCTAAGAGACATAAGTAGGGGTAACAATGCTATATTAAAGAATTTTTCAAAATGTTTTAAATTTATTTTAAAAGTAGAAAAAATTATTACCTTGACTCTTAAAATTGTGCAGGGGAACAGCATTAGTAACTGAAGCTGCCATGTAATGTAATTCTGCAGAAGATGGGACTTCTAGACGATCGCTTTGCTGTTTGATAATATTATCATCTGAAGGCTCTTCTCTAACAGGTAATTTGTGTAGATCATCAGCTTCAATGTCAATCACATTTATGTAAGTGTGTCCAATCTGAACCAAAACACACAAAATCAAAGAGGGTTACATTCTTTTTACTTATAGTACAGCCACTCTACCCTACCCCTGCCCCAAAAAGGTTTAATTCTCAAGGCAAGAAAAGCTTATAGGGGCTTCCCTGGTGGCGCAGTGGTTGAGAGTCTGCCTGCTAATGCAGGGGACACGGGTTCGAGCCCTGGTCTGGGAAGATCCCACATGCCGCGGAGCAACGGGGCCTGTGAGCCACAAATACTGAGCCTGCGCGTCTGGAGCCTGTGCTCCGCAACAAGAGAGGCCGCGATAGTGAGAGGCCCGCGCACCGCGATGAAGAGTGGCCCCCGCTTGCCACAACTAGAGAAAGCCCTCGCACAGAAACGAAGACCCAACACGGCCATAAATAAATTAAAAAAAAAAAACAAAAACAAAAACAAAAAACCTACACCTTTTAAAAAAAAAAATAGATGTATAACAAGCGTAGAAAATGCTTGGAAAATACATCTATTAAAAAAAAAAAAAAAAAAAGAAGAGCTTATATAAGCCTAACTTAGGGAAAATTGCAGGAAGTATGTGTTATGGTCTTAGTTTACAGTATTTGGGGGCACAATATTTAAATTGTAAACTAATTTTTGACCTTTCCAACAAATCTACGTAGATGAGATTTTTGGCCTCATTTCACCTATACAACTGAATAATGCAGATGACCATAATAAAATTTAGCACAAAGGTATTATTAAAACTTCTTATTAAAACTTCCAAATTTAGTACCGTTTCACTTGCTGAAGGTGACAGAGGTTTCTCTGATATTTCAGTGGAAAGTCTGAGATTTAGATATACATCTGGTGCCAAGAGTTGAGGAACATTCAAAGATTCATGTTCTAAAAATAAGAAAAATCAGGATAGTAAAAAAATCTGTATATAGCTCTATGTTGTTAACTTGGTAAGAAAAAGTTAGCAACAAACAACATTAAAGACATTTGTTGAAGGGACTTCACTGGTGGCGCAGTGGTTAAGAATCCACCTGCCAATGCAGGGGACATGGGTTCAATCCCTGGTCCGGGAAGATCCCACATGCTGCGGAGCAACTAAGCCTGTGAGCCACAACTACTGAGCTTGTGCTCTAGAGTCTGCGAGCCACAACTACTGAGCATGCGTACCACAACTACTGAAGCCCGCACACCCTAGAGCCTGCGTGCCTCAACTACTGAGCCCACGCGCTGCAACTACTGAAACCCACATGCTCTAGAGCCCGTGCTCTGCAACAAGAGAAGCCACCAGTGAGAAGCCTGCACACCACAACAAAAAGTAGCCCCTGCTCGCTGCAACTAGAGAAAGCCCGCGTGCAGCAACGAAGACCCAATGCAACCAAAAAAAAAAAAAAAAGGCTATCTGCTGAAAATCTAAGCAGAAGTTTCATAGGTATAAATAAATTAAAGCAAATTGTATTCTATTCTAAGGGCAAATTACTCTGGAATAATTCAGAATTGAATGCATATTGACTATTGCTTTTCTCATATGAATGACTCACAAGAATAATGAAATATCTAAGTCATACCAAGAAAATGCTATGATTTCATTTTTCAATTTCAGATATATTAAGTCATTTTTGCTTGTTTAAAATTTCAATAAAGCCAGGCTTTAGGAAATTAATCATAACTAATTTATTTTTTTTACTTTCAACACTGTTTCTTGTTGTTTGTTCGTTTGTTTAACCAGCTTTTTTGAGATGTAATTCACCTCCTTTAAAAATGTACAATTCAGTGTTTTTAGTATATATAAAGACCATAGCTAAATTTTACCACTTAAAATGCTTAATATCTTAATTTTACAAAAGTCATTAGCTTCTTATTCAAAACAATATAGAAGCCTGTCACAGTAAGTCAGCAGTCTAACTCTGTGCCTTTTGTCCTACAACTCTTATTTCCTAGCATTGTATTTTTAATAGAACATTACTTTCAAATTTCACAAGCAAAATATAACTCGCTGCAATACTGAGTACTGGAAACTTGGCACCAAGGCTTGAATTTAAACCACATGACAACTAAAAAACTAGAAAAAAAAAAGGGCTTCCCTGGTGGCACGGTGGTTAAGAATCCACCTGCCAAAGCAGGGGACACAGGTTTGAGCCCTGGTCCAGGAAGATCCCACATGCCGTGGAGCAACTAAGCCCATGCGCCACAACTGCTGAGCCTGCGCTCTAGAGCCCACGAGCCACAACTACTGAGCCCACGTGCTATAACAACTGAAGCCCGCGTGCCTAGAGCCCGTGCTCTGCAACGAGAGAAGCCACCGCAATGAGAACCCCATGCACTGCAACGAAGAGTAGCCCCTGCTCACCGCAACTAGAGAAAGCCTGCGTGCAGCAACGAAGACCCAATGCAAACAAAAATAAATGAATAAAATAAATAAATTTTTTAAAAAACTAGAAAAAAGGAAAGTGAAAATACTTAAATTATCATTCTATCTTTGATTGGTTTAACTGCTTTTTTTATGGGGGTTGGTAACTCCTGTTTCAGCCATCATGCAGACGTAACCTTTAACTAGTCATGGTGTTCTCAGAAAAAAAAAGAAAGAAATCACACCTGATGAGGAAGAAATGATTTGCTGATTTTTATGACATTCAGAAACAACTTCTTGAGAAGCAGCATCTTTACCTTGTAGTCAATTAGAAGATTTGGGACAAAAAGAGAAAACAGAAAAAGGATTTCACAAGCACGGAAAAAATTAAATATACAAGTGCAGATTTTTATATCTTGTGTATAAAACGTGGTAGAAAAGTAGACTGACAGCTTAAGAATTTAATTTTTTAATTAATATGATAATTTTAGATTTTATTACTATTTATATCCTGGGCCTGATCACCTGAATGAATAGCAAACTTCTAACAAATAGGCTGCTGACTTTAGAAGACTACAGAGCAGTCAAGTATCTCCAAGGCTTTCTCAGAGATACATTTAAGAATGTTTCTCAAATGCGCACTCACCATTTGCATCAAAAAAAATCTTATTTAAAAAAAAAAATTATACATGCCTAAACTCATTCAGAAAGAAATAAAAATTAAAATAACAGAGGCCTTTTTTTAAAATCTATTGGATTGGTAAAGGATAAAAGAGTTAGCTAAATCATAGTGATGAACAACGACAACAAAAAAGGCTCTATGCAAGAAGTTACTCACTGAAGCATCATTTAAAGGAGAAAAATACTGGAAACCACCTAATACATTCATTCATTACATTAATGAAGAAGTCTGTCAGGCAAAATTCCAAATAATAGCTCCTCCAACATTTATTTCCTCTATTTTTGGACACAGTTACATATATTCTTCCCACACTAAACCCAATCTAGTCCTTCTCTTCCTAACTCAACTTCAGCAGCCACAGCTTCAGGCCTCTCAATCTTAGGCATGAAATTCTAGTAAAGTCAATTATGGCACAGAGAACCCAAATTCAAAATATTATTTCTACCAGGACTTCCCTGGCGGTCCAGTGGTTAAGACTCTGCCCTTCCAATGCAGGGGGTGTGGTTCAATCCTTGGTCAGGGAACTAAGATCCTACATGCCGCATGGCGCGGCCAAAAAATAAAAAATTTTAAAATATATATATATATATATATATATATATATTATTTCTACTGATTTAGGATGTAGTCCATGGCATTTTTAAACAAATACCTATTACGTTTTAATAAAGTTATCATAAATTCAATTTCAAATTTAATTTTAGTTTAAAATTTGTAAAGTATATACCAGGGCTGGGGACAAGAAGCTGGGATGAGTAACTAATATCACATAATTTTATCTATTTATGTTTTACTTAAATATTTATTTATTTATTTGGCTGTGCTGGGTCTTAGTTGCAGCATGCGGAATCTTCATTGCCATGTGCAGGACCTTTAGTTGTGGAATGAGGGATCTTTAGTTGTGGCATGCAGGATCTTTTAGTTGAGGCATTCGGGATCTAGTTCCATGACCAGGGATCGAACCCGGGCCCCCTGCATTGGTAGCGTGGAGTCTTAACCACTGGACCACCAGGGAAGTCCCTATCACATAATTTTAAATTCCTTTTAAATCACTGTTTTGAAAAAAAAGTTGATATATATTAAATATTGCAAAATATGATGAATTTTAAAAATTAAAGTGAAATAGCATTTTACCTGGGTCTGTATTTGTACTTGCATCCTGACATTCTTTAGCTTTCTTTTTTACAGAGGCCATGAAATGCAATCCAGCTGAAGTATTAACATCATCCTGGAGCTTTTCTTAAATATAACAACAAAACATTGGAAGCAATCATTGAGAGGCCAACATATTACCAGGAGCCCAGAAGCAGAGTACCTAACTCAAGGGAGGTGAGGAATTCAGTGTCAAGGTGTTACCAAAATGGACTTTCTGAGTGAAGTGGTATCTAAGTTGACCCTCACAGGCAGGTCAGTAGAATTAAAACCAAAATTGTGAAGGACTCTGTATGCCCAGGCTAGAAACCTATTCTTCTGGCTGATGAAGATCCAGTAGAAGTTATTGAGCAGGGAAATGATATGGTCAACCTGATGTTCTAGAGAAACCACCCCAGCCAGTGTGTGGAAAATAAATTTGAGTGGATAAAATTAAAGTAAGGCAATCAGATAGATGAGGCTGCTGCAGCAGTTCAAGTAAGTACCTAGTAATGGTGAGGAATAGAGGAGAGAGGATAAATTTAAGAATTACAACGATAGTAAAATAGGCAAGAACTGGCTACTGACTGGTTGAGAGGGGGAAGGGGAAAGCAGAACTCAGAATAATGTGTGTTTTGATGTTAAGTTGGTAGTGACACAAATGGAAATAGAGAACACAGAAGAACAAACCAGTTGGTAGGGAAGGGATAACGAATTCAGGTGGCACATGCTGTACCTGAGGTAATTTCCACCCTGGAGGAAACATTCAGCAGGAAGTAGAATCAAAGTCCAAAGACTATTATGGGAGTTTGGGTTTAGATGTGGATTTTCCTGGGAGAGTACCCAGGGAGTCTAAGTAGAATAAAAGAGTATCAATGATGGCACTTGGTAGTATAATAAAAAATATTTATACTTGGTCTTTGTCCTTGGTTCCAGGAACAAAACTCCTTACACCCTTGGATTTTCCTGAGTGGTAGGAGTATGTTTTGTTATTCATAATGAGCCCCTTTTGATCATATCTGAGTTTAGGCTAATGACTCCTGGCAGGCCCCTAGATAGTTTCAGGATGGGTGCTGGTCACCAGAGGAACCAACTATCAGCCCCGCCTTACCCCCACATCCATGGAGGGGAGAGCAGCTGGAGTTCAATCACCAATGGCCAATGATGTAATCAATCATGCCTATGTAATGAAATTTCAGTAAAAACCCTGAGACAATGAGGCTAAGGGGGCTTCTAGGTTGATGATTAAGTGGATGTGCTGGGAGTTGGTGCACCCAGAAAGGGTGTGGGAACTCTGTGTCCTCAAACCCCATACCTTGCCCTATGCCTCTCTCCCATTTGGCTGTTCCTGAGTTGTATCCTTTATAATGAAACTGTAATCACAAATAAAGTGCTTTTCTGAGTTCTAGAGTTGTTCTAGAGAATTAGTAAACCTGGTGAGGGGGGGGAGTGTCATGGGAATCCCTGAATTTATATTTGACCAGACAAAAATGCAGGTGTTGGGGACCCCATTTGCAGCTGGTGTCTAAAGGAAATAGGGAGTCTTTGGGGACTGATTCCTTAACCTCTGGGGTCTGTGCTAACTCTAGGTTATTACTGTTAGAATGGAATTGAATTACAGGACACCCAGTAGATGTCACAGAATTGGAGAATTGTTGTTGTTTGGAATGACACAATATACATTCACTGGAGTACTACGCAGTCATTTTAAATGACATTGTAGAAGAATATCTAGTAAAATGGGAAGATATATACCTTAATAATAGTATGTAAAAACAAGTAAGTTATTAAACAAGTAGAGGAGGTATTCTTTTTATATATATATACACATACATATATTTATAGATATATATGAGTAGCGATATTCAGAAAATAAACCCTAGAAGAATATTAACACTGGTTATCTCTAGACAGAAGGATTATGGGAGATTTTAATATTGGTCTTATTTTCTACTTGCATTTTCTAAATTTTCTCCAGTGAATATGTACCACCTTTGTGAAGAGAAAGAATGTTATCAAGAATGAAAAAGAAAATGGTTTTAAGACAAGTGAATGGAAAAGAAGAACACCAGACGGATTAAGAAGCTGAGAAACAGAAGCTAAGCAGGTCAGTGAGGAGACAACTGCTCAGCATGCAGAGGCCTGATGCTGGGTCGTGGCACCGAGAAAGGGAAGGAGCACCAGGTCAAGGATTAAGTGAAGGAATGGGGTAACAGACGTGAGGGATAAATCAGGGGTGACTTCCAAGGTAAAAATCTTGTCCAATCAAATGAGTGGTGAAATCACTAATAGGAAAATGCCAGTTTAAAATGTGGACATGTTTTTTTTTGTTTTTGTTTTGGCCACGCCACACAGCTTGTGGGATCTCAGTTCCCTGACTAGGAATTGAACCCGGGGCCACCACAGTGAAAGCCCAGAATCCTAACCACTAGGCCACCAAAGAACTCCCGTGAACATGTTGAATTTAAGGGGAAAGTAGAAAAGAAAGATGAGGGACGGAAGGTGTATATTTGAATGTCACCAAAAAAATTTAAGAGCTGAAGTCATGAAAGTGAATGGTTGCAGAGGCACAAGAGTGTCTGTGTGTATACGTGTGAAAAATACTGAAGAGAAAGGCTTGGGGAACATGTACTTCAGTGGCAAGAAATGAATTGACCAATTCAAGAAAGAAAAGAATTTACTATCTATAAACAAGTTCTTTTTTCTGAACTGATTCCTTTACTTTATTGTACATGTATTTTCTATGATTAATTTGACTCCAGGCGTGTTCTCCAATAATTTCCTTTTAGGCCTTATATATCAATATATTATTTGAGATTCTAATTAATTGCATTGCTCTACTATAGGGGTTGGTAAACTCTGTAAAGGGCCAGATGATAAATATTTTAGGCTTTGTGAACCATATGGTCCCTTTTGCAACAAATGGAACCTGCTGCAATGTGAAAGCTGTCATAGACAATGTGTAAATAAATGGGCATGCCTGTGTTTCAATAAAACTTGATTCACAAAAACAGGTGTAATCCAGATCTGGTCTGTGGGCCATACTTTGTCAACCACTGCTCTAACGGATAACACATCAAAACAAACACATACACATACATACACACATACACACCATCCTGTCAAAGATAACATGAAAATAATTTGCTCTCATTTTTATCTACATTTTTTTTTTCATATATCATAACTAACATTTTAACAGTGCTCACAACATACAACACTTACATAAACATTTCCGCTTTTCCCAGTATCCCTGGGAAGTGGGTAGGTATCTACATATTTTTAGAAAACTGATTTTAACTCTGAATGGAGACATGACATTAATCATGCATATACATACCAAAAGGAATGTCAAAGTCTTCCAAAGGCTGGGAACCATGATGTTCTTGTTGCTCCTAAATGAATCCCCAAATGATCAAGTTATGATTAATTCAAAGACAGTCATTATTTTGAAAAAAAATATTCAATAGCTATGAGAAATGTTGATTTTTTAGGTATAGTTTAAAATCCTATAATTCTAGAAATATTTATTCTATCAAATTATTTACTCTATCAAAGTAACTCCACAAAGGTGCTTACGAAATTCACAAGTCTAACAATAAAAAAGAGGATTACCAATTTAATGCAGTTACTAAATTACAATATGCAATTCTCTCCTGCAAGACTAGCTTTAACTCACAAATAATATCCAAACTGTTCATGGACTCAACATTTTACTAAGTGCCTCTAGACATGTTCTTGAGGACTTACTGAAAAAAGGGTGCTAAGATTCAAGTAAACAAAACTATTTCTGTTTATTTAAACTCTTGTTGCAAATACAGGTAAATAGTCACCAAATTGAGAAGGAATGTTTGCAAAGATCTGATATAAAATATAGGTTGCAGGGGCTTCCCTGGTGGCGCAGTGGTTGAGGGTCTGCCTGCCAATGCGGGGGACACGGGTTCGAGCCCTGGTCTGGGAAGATCCCACATGCCGCGGAGCAACTGGGACCGTGAGCCACAACTACTGAGCCTGAGCGTCTGGAGCCTCTGCTCCGCAACAAGAGAGGCCGCGATAGTGACAGGCCCGCGCACCGCGATGAGGAGTGGCCCCCACTCGCCGCAACTGGAGAAAGCCCTCGCACAGAAACGAAGACCCAACACAGCCAAAAATAAAAATAATAAATAAAAAATAAATTAAAAAAAAAAAACTTTAAAAAAAAATATATATATATAGGTTGCATAACAAACTTATGTTTGGGAAATCCTAGAGGCACCTAAAAGAGTTAGGTGAAACTATCATAGGAGAAACCCAAATAATGTATGATACGCATTAAGATGTCATAGAAAAAAGGTGGAGTGATTTCAAATATGTCACACAAGCAGATGCTCTAAACTACAGTTTTTGATTTACCAACAAGTTGCTTTTCACATTCACAACTGTTTGTCTACTGTTGCACAGAGGGATGCAGCAGAGATTTATGTGCTTAATGATAAGATTCTCCTAGTCACGATCAGAAGCTTCCAGCAATCAGACGACTAGATAAACCACAGACATTCCAAACTCTGTGTACCTGCAGACCAGGGAAGAACGTATTATAGTTTTTCTATACCTTGGGTTTCATAACTATTTCTGAATCATTATCATTAATGATGAAATCCTCTGGTTGGAAAGTCACACTTGGTTTTCTCCTTAGTTTCTCTGATCTTTTTTCTTGCAGCTCTTTTTCAGCTCGTCGTCTTTGTCTATTAAAAACAATAGTGTAAAATATATTTTTACTATTTTAGTAACATCAGTTTTTCATTTGTATCATGCTATGCAGTGGGACAGTTATCAAAATTTTGTCAATAAATTATTTTCAGTGCCATTTAATTAAATTAGCAAGATATTCTGCTAGAATACAAGCAAATATAAGCAGAAGTCAGGGACACATGAAAGTTATTTCTAGTTCCTCTACTACGGAACTGACTTTTCTGTGTTAGTCACTAGAGTCCCAGGTTAGAGTTACATCTTTTAGGTAATTTTCAAATTCTCTTTTCTGCAGATTCTAAGCTGGCCCCAGAAACCCTACTGGACACCTCCATTCACCTATCTGAAGAAGTTAGGCAAACTCAGTCACCTCAGCAAGGGGGAAGGAGAGCCCAAAAAGTTAAGTGGAAAACTTACTTTGAAGAGGGTTTACCTGGAAAAGATGGAAGGAAAGACCATTTCTGGAAAGAGAGCACTGGTAGTAGATTTTAGGGTCTGATAAATGTGAAATTTTTGAAGTATTTTCTAGACTAAGGAATAATCTACCAGTTAATACATGTTTTGAACATCTATTATGAGTAAAACATTATAAATGCTCTTCATTAGAAGTCACAGCCTTGCTTTTTACATGCGCATTTCTTAGTGCCCTGAAACAATTCACATCACTGCTTCCTGTAAGAGTCTGGAGGATATGGTAAGATGAATAACAATAAACGTTACTTCAGTGTATTGGACAGTATATGGAAGATTTCATGATATCAAATATTTGTGCTGCAAAAGATGACTGCTCATCCTGTTAGAGAAAAATGTAAAAAGAAACCTCTAGCCTATGAATGCCAGGAAAGAATTCCTTAATAAAATGCAAAAAAATAATAGTATTGTTTCTCACATTATAGGAATTTTTCTCATCACAAGATGTGTTCAAATGCATGACACTTGACAAGGAAACTGAATATGCAATTGTGTCAGGCTGGGAGGTTGAACCAGATAACTTCCGTCTTATAACTATATTATTGTCACTAATAATAAACTTGCAGGTATGTTTGCAGGTGTATGCTCAAATAAAATTTCACTTAAAACTTGCCTTTTTTTACTGTCCTTTCCTTGTCTCAATTCAGATGATTCTATTTTGACCTGTAGAAGCTGGAGGTGTCCAGGATCGCCTTGTTCAAATAAATTATGTGTTAATTTCTGTTGCATTTGTTTAAATGCAATAAGGTTTTCAAGTGGAATAAGTTGTGGGTTTTGGTACTATAAGAAAGAAACAAAGCATAGTCATTTAAAATTACAAACCTCAATTAGGCAATATGTTAATAAAAAATTGAGAAAAACATTGGTTTAAATTAAACTAAGATGTGCAAGAGATAGAACATATCAAAGAAAACAAACTGATTTGGACTGGTAAGATGAGTACCCAGATCTTAAAGTACAAATGATTTTAGAAATCATTTCCTGAAAATTTCAACTGGACATTTTATTTCAGAAATTATGTTAAAAGTCCTCATCTTCTTAATTTCTTTTTCATATTAAAAACCTTCCTTCTTAAAAAATTATAAATGAAGTTATATAATGTCTAGCTTTGATTGAAAATTCTTTGGAATAGAGAGGATGCACAGGGGTGGAGATTATGGATGGAACAGATTAGCAATATGTTGATAATCACTGATGCTGGGTGATGGTAACTTGGGGGTTCATTATACTATTCTCTAATTTAAAAAATTTCTTTAGAACCTTCCCAAAATGTCTACTTTTCCATTCCTTTAATCCTTTCTTTTTTGTTCATAATACGTTCAGAAGAAAGGAAGGCACGATAAGTACTTTTTCTAAGGGATGACCATTTCTTTTCCCAGCACCATTTTCAAATCTTGAAAGTGTACCAGAGAATGAATTACTCAATTACTCAACTAGACTGACTTACAAAACTAGAACCTAAACAATCTTAATTTCATAAATCAAAGGTTACAACTTTAAAGACGATTTGGTGGGTTTATAAAGATTTAATCTTTGTGTTTACAGTATTTTAAAAAGATACAATTTTTTAGTATGTAAAACTACTTATAAATCTGGGTCTAAATTTCACAATTTTAACCTGTAGTAGATTTGAAGGGAATCATATCACAATTGCTAGGAACCCCAAACAATGCTCTCTCTCTAGACAGACAGACAGACAGACACACACACACACACACACACACACACACACACACACAAAGAACACTGGTCATTTTATTCTACTTCTTATTTCTTCTCTGAGCAGAATCTCAGAAACATCTTTTTGAAAGAGTCTAGAAAACTCTGGTACTGATACACGGAAGAAGACCTAAAACCTTTAAGGTACTCCATTATTATTTTAAACCAAATTTTGTATGTTATTTTCAATAACAGAAGCATTATTTCTTTAAAAAGAAGTGTGTTAGAGCTTTTCACTGAGTGTATATTTATGGTATGAAAAAGGCAGGACTGTGCTCTTGTATCACTCTGCAAAAATCATTACCATATTTTCTTGGGATAGACATGAATGAAGTAGTGATAGTCTTGGGTATTTGCTTTCTTCTGCTACAGTTCTAATAGGTATTGATGGAACTGTAACTGATGCTCTTGAGGCAGAGGAAAATACAGAAGGAGGTTTAAGTTGCAAGTGCAATAATGGAAGTCCAAAAGAATTCTGAGGAGATATCTCAAAGGGCCCTGCCTTAACATCAAACAGTTTTTCTGGTTTTATAAATGTTGCAGAGTCCTGCTGAGGTGTCAAGTTTTCTTGTCCAACATACTGATCCAAGTTCACATGCTTAGGGATTTCTGTAATTATTGTTTCTGCCCATTTCTTCTGCTCAACTGCTTTTTTTATGACTTCAGTATTATACTGGCTCAAATTCAAATGGGACATTGAAGTAGTGTCCATTGCTCTCTTTGGCAAAGGAGGCTGGAAGAAATCAGATAATCCCCAAGCCACTCTTGGCTGTGGCGGAGGACTGAAGGGAACTTGAGGAACTCTTTCTGTATGGAAGGAAAGGGGCTTAAATTCAGGCTTGGGCTGAAATTGAAGCAAAGGAAAACCATCACCAGGTCTGAAAGTTTTTGCAGTGGGGATAAGTTTAGGTGTCTTCAGAATGGCAGAAGACGTGGACAAAAGGTGGAGGTGAGTATTTCCAGCAGGAGCTGGAGACAATGAAGTGGTTGGTAAGCTCTGAGATGCTGGGGTTTGTCCTCTATTCTGGGTTTGGCCTTCTAACTGACAAAAAGGAACACTCCCATGTGGAACATTCTGGAAGATAAAAAAAATATTATGTAAGATTAAAATATATTACGAACTCCTACTTTTTAAATGATGTTCAATATGTTTTGGAGGAGGTGGAATATAATAACTACTAAATAAGTTATTTACTCAAATAACCAACAACTGAACTACTAGGACAACTTTAATGGTATTTTTAAATGCATTACCTGTAAACTTCCAATATTATTTTCATCAGATTGTACAGTTTCTTTATGGCAGTGTGGGCTGTTCTTGCCAGGCTCTCTGACGTGCTCTCCCATGGGTTGTGGTTTAACGAAAAATCTCTCCTTCAGATTTCTACTGCTGTCTTCAACATCATTACTCCCTCTTGTGGGGTTTGATCCTTGGCTTCCCACCAAATGCACAGACTGAGACTGCTGTAGAAGTTGATGTATATCCGGGAGGTTAGCAAAGGATGATCCTACTATTTGCATTAGGCTCATGAAGTTGATCTGTTGCAGCTAGGATAAAATAAAAATTAAAGAAATATCTTAAAATATAATGAAAAGAACTTAAAGAAGCAACAACAATTATCTGAGTATTCCAGAATAGTCATACTTCAGCCTTAGTATCTGCTGGACCCATAAATGCTGAATAGAAAGCAGAGCTGGGAAAGATTTAAAAAAAAAAAAAAAAAAAAAGGAAAAGAAGAATAGCTTCCTGTCCTCAAGGAGCTGTCAACTAGGAATATGAACTCCTAGTGAGACTTGGGACTATCTGTAAAGCAGTTTACATAAACATCCTTGGGATCATAAAGGAGTGGTCTGATGGAGTGGGTGAGGATAATTAAAGAATTCCTAAAATGGGTGTGTTGTGACCAGGTTTTCAGGAAAGAAAAAAGCAGAGATTAGCAACAGGTGAAGAGGAATTCCTGTGGAAGGGCTGACCGAGTGAAAGGCAAAGGTATGCACTGTGGCTGAAAAACCTTGAATGACAGAATCACTTGAGGGCATTTAAAAAATCCCAATGGCCAGGTGACACCCTATACCAATAAAATCAGAGTATCCGGGGGATGTGAGCCAGGATTAGTATTTTTTAAGATGACTAGGTGATTTCAATGTGCAGAAAAGCTTGGGAACCACTGGCATGTACACTGGCTTAGATGGAGCAGGAAATTTATAGCTAATGAGAAGAGAGGTTAGTACAGTGGTTCCCAAACTGTAGCATGCATCAGAGCCACCTGTAGGACTTCTAAAAGCACTCTTTGTTGAGCCCCATCCCCAGAGTTTGATTCCAGTAGGTCTGGGATGGCAGCCTGAGAATCTGTGTTCCTAATATCTAAGTGATGCTGATGCTAATGGTTCAGGGCCCACACTTTGAGAACCACTAGACTTGTGAGAGTATGGTGGGAAAAGAGGGAAGATAAAAGCTGTCCATGGGGGTCTTTCAAGCCCAACAGAGGAATTTGCACTTCTTAAAACAAGCCAATAAGGAAACACTGCGGGTTTAAAAAAAAATGTAGGTTTCCTTCAATTACAAAAGAAATATATGCTTATTACAGAAAAAAAAAAGGACAAAAAAAATAAAAATGATTCATAATCTTATTCCCAAAGATAACTAGTATTAACATTTTTAGTGTATATCCTTTCATTCTTCGTATTTTTATTTTTTTATTATTTATTTATTTATTTATTTATTTATTTATTTTTGGCTGCTTTGGGTCTTCGTTGCTGTGGGCTTTCTCTAGTTGCGGTGAGTGAGGACTACTCCTCATTGCGGTGCGCATGCTTCTCACTGTGGTGTCTTCTCTTGTTGCGGAGCATGGTCTCTAGGCACATGGGCTTCAGTAGTTGTGGCACTTGGGCTCAGCAGTTGTGGCTCATGGGCTCTAGAGTGCAGGCTCAGTAGTTGTGGCGCATGGGCTTAGTTGTTCTGCAGCATGAGGGATCTTCCCAGATCAGGGTTCGAACCCGTGTCCCCTGCATTGGCAGGCAGATGCCTAACCACTGAGCCACCAGGGAAGTTCCACTCTTTGTATTTTTAAAACATGATTGATATCATATAGTATACAAATTTGTGCCTGAAATTTACTGAAGATTTTAAAGCAGGAAAATAAGAGTATTAAAACAATATCTGGGGGCTTCCCTGGTGGCGCAGTGGTTGAGAGTCCGCCTGCCAATGCAGGGGACACGGGTTCGAGCCCTGGTCTGGGAAGATCCCACATGCCGTGGAGCAACTGGGCCCGTGAGCCACAACTACTGAGCCTGCGCGTCTGGAGCCTGTGCTCCGCAACAAGAGAGGCCGCGATAGTGAGAGGCCCGCGCACCGCGATGAAGAGTGGCCCCCACTTGCCACAACTAGAGAAAGCCCTCACACAGAAGTGAAGACCCAACACAGTCAAAAATAAAATATAAATAAATTAATTAATTAAAAAAAAAAAAAAAAACAATATCTGGGGAAGAATGTCTCAGAAATGCATATATGAGACAATGGAAGTATGAAGTTCTAAAAACCTAAGGTTGGCTACCACTATAGAAATAGCAAGTAACTGTACTGACATACAATGTGGGCAAAAGAGTCAAGAGGGCATAGTAAAACACTGGATATGCATAGTGAAAGAAGGTAAAGATGACTCTCTAAGACAGTGATTCTTAATCTTCTCCAGAATTATCTGGAGAATTTGTTAAATATACAGGGCAGTGACCAGCAAAGTCCCTAGGTAATCCAAAAAACAAGTTTGACAAATGCTTCTAAAACGTTAAGCAGGTAAAATAGGTCATGCTAGTAAATAGAAAAGGGAAAGAAGAGACTCAGAAGAATAAGAATAAAATCAGTTTCAATAAGTTCCATGGGACAGTGGGACATGCTGAAAAAGTATTCCCATCAGGACCCATAGTTCAAAGATTTTTTTTTTTAGTATAAACATCCCAGCAACAGCACATGGGGAGCTGTCGCGGAGGGCATAGGTCTCTATTGGAGGAGGGGTGTGGGCAGGGCATGAGGAGGGGTATGGGCATGCCAGGAGAATGGGAACAGTCCTGGCTGCCCCACAGTGGTATGTGTGAGGGTCTCTGGCCAGGCCACAGTCCACATGGGAAGACACCAATCAGTCACGAAGTCATGGGAATGCCACACAAGCCTGGCTGTGGGCCCAGGCACCACACAGGCGCATTCAGTGTTAAACTATACAGGATGAGGCTGTACATGAGTTAATTACAAAAGAATTGTATTTATAAAAATCTGTACACATATTTGAAAAACTCACAAAATTAGTGCCCAGAATTATCCATATAAAAATGGTATACTGCATCACATAAAAGGATATGAGGGCTTCCAGGGTGGCGCAGTGGTTAAGAATCTGCCTGTCAGTGCAGGGGACATGGGTTCACGCCCTGGTCCACGAAGATGCCACATGTCGCAGAGCAACTAAGCCCATGCGCCACAACTACTGAGCCTGCGCTCTAGAGCCCACAAGCCACAACCACTGAGCCCACGTGCCACAGCTACTGAAGCCCATGTGCCTAGAGCCCATGCTCCGCAACAAGAGAAGCCACTGCAATGAGAAGCCCACACACTGCAATGAAGAGTAGCCCCTGCTCGCTGCAACTAGAGAAAACCCACGCACAGCAACGAAGACCTAACGCAGCAAAAATTAAATTAATAAATAAAAAAGAAAATTGTACGATTAAAAAAAAAAGGATATGAAAGTGAACATAGAACACATGAAGAGAAGATAAGATCTGAGGGAAATTAATATTTAAGGAATAAAATAGAAAAGGGAAATATTTAAAAATTGTTGGTAGACAGAGGAAAGGATAACCAGGTGAGAAAAAGATGATGGAAGGCAAAGTGAACAATACTTTAAAATGCAGCTGACAATTTCAAACCAAGCCAACATTTGGTTTGGGGATGATAAATGTGATGTGACAGGCTGTGTTAGAAAATAAACTTTGGGCACCTTTGAGCAGGGGCCGCTGGTCTGGTTTGATTATCCCCCACCTCACTTTTGTGAGCAGCTCTGCATCCCCAAGAGCTCAGTAAAAAAAGTCATCATCAGAAGTAGGGAACTCAGCCTAGACTCTAGTCCCTAGAGTTAGGACTTCTGAATAAGAAAGCAAGAGTGCCCAAAGCAGAGAAGCCCTGCAATTTAATTTTTTTTTTTTAAAGATTTATTGATTGATTGATTGCTATGTTGGGTCTTCGTTTCTGTGCTAGGGCTTTCTCTAGTTGTGGCAAGCGGGGGCCACTCTTCATCGCGGTGCGCGGGCCTCTCACTATCGCGGCCTCTCTTGTTGCGGAGCACAGGCTCCAGATGCGCAGGCTCAGTAATTGTGGCTCACGGGCCTAGTTGCTCCGCGGCATGTGGGATCTTCCCAGACCAGGGCGCAAACCCGTGTCCCCTGCATTAGCAGGCAGATTCTCAACCACTGCGCCACCAGGGAAGCCCCTTGCAATTTAATTTTAACTTGTCCGTCTCTGGAATTTTGTTCATATTTTAAAACCTTACATATATATCATGTGTAGACTTACTTGTTTATATGAAGATGTGCTTACCTGAACTAATTTAAACATTTCATCTTGGAGCATTTGCCTAACAGAATCGGAATAATGTGATAACTGAGCCCTGGGTTCATTTCTCTGGGTTGGCTGAGCTGTTGGCCCAGGTGTTTGTGAAGCAACAGTGACTCTATTTGATACCAAAGGTGGAGCTGAGGAAGATTTATCTTTACATGCAGAGATCCGTGCACTATGTGGAAGCATATAAATAAAAAACACACATTAATCAAAAAAGAAACAAATTAGATGTCTATGAGCTGAGTATTTTGATCCTACTTTTTTATTCTACTTTAAAAGCTTTCTGGAAGTTTTCAGGAAATTTAAACCCTAAAGCCGATCTCATTCTATCCCTCAACCCCCAGACACATTTGTCATCAGCACAGTTATTCATCCAAATGCTGTAATTAAGGGACATGTAATGTCTAGTTAGCCATGGTCCCCTCCCTATGGTGTTACAACCCAGGACAGTTCTCACGTTCATTTTACTTGCCTGGTCCCTACAGGCATCTGAGTTTGAGACCTGGGCAATCATTCTGATTAGGTGTACAGAGTACGTAATTTGGGTTAGGAATATATTTATTGGACTAAATTTAATGATCCGGAATGGATTTAAGAAAACTGTGGAAAGTATGGGTTAAAAAAATGTTTAATTCTAACATGGATAGAGCAAACTCCTGTTCTTCATTAAATGTGAAACAACACTATTGTGAACATTTCATTTCCAAACAAATCAGAGAGTTGATATTAATAATTAAACCCTAACAAAAATGCTTATTTAGAAATAAAAGTTAAAAATCAAAGTAACTTTTGTTTTATAAAATGATTGTTTAGGGATGATTCCTTAAAACATAGAAGGGACTCAATGTTGTACAAGCAAATCAATTTCATAACCTAAATTAAGGAACAGGAACTATCATGTCCAAATAAACTGATCATTGTCTCTAAAAAGAAAATAACACATTAAATTGTGTTTAGATTTATTTGGATTTACATTAATTCCCTTTCAGCAATAACATTTGCCTTTTGTCAAGCATCTCACATCTTCAATAACAAAACTATATTTGGGAAATCCATAAAAAACAGGCGTTACAACTGACTTGCCTATTTTAAGACAACTTTATTGGCCTTTGCTTTTAACAAGTAACAAGGAGATAAATTCTAATACTGGAGAATTTTTTTAAAGCAAATTTGTGCTATATCATTCTCCTATTTCAACACGATTTGTAAACACTAAACACACTGTTCAACTTCTGTAAAAGAAATTCAGAAGACAACTGGATGACTCTCTTCTATGAGAGAATTAGAAGCATTTCATATGCTATTAGAAATTTGCTAGAGGCTGAAAATGAGCAAGAACAACATCTTTCAATAATATATCCACTACTTCTTTTTCCAGAAAAGACTTGTTCTAAAATAGTTCCTGCATGTCTTTAAAACACAACTGTTAGAGGAAAATCTTTTACTCTCTTAGTTTTTGGTCAAGATGTTAGTAATTATTTCAAAATGGTACAGTAGGCATCATTTCATTCTCTTATCTATTTGCAATTATATCAATATGGTACAGTATGCAAAAATTCTTACCTAGAAACTTCTGAACTTGTATCTACACAAAATGAATGAGGAGTGATGTGTTCTGGATCTATAAAGCCTTCGATCATACTATAATTAAAGATTGATAATCAATTAGGAAGCAAGATATTCTTCGCATTATCTAAGGTCCAGGTGATCTAATGCTCCACGATCTAAGAGTCTAAACATCCTCTAATCTTCTGTAATGCTTAGCTCATAATTACAATCTATTTACATCTGTCTCTATAGCAATAGTAACAGATTCAAACAAAAGCAAAGAATATGTCTGGATGGCTTTAATATACGACTTGAACACTATTAAATGCTTGGCAACAGAAATAATATAATCTAAAATGAGCGGAAATGAAGTTAGCTGGGACCTCAAATTTTACCTAGGAAGAAGCAGACACTTTGCTCAGGAACACTACAGAGCCCATTATCACATCTGAAACTGTAATGACTAGTTTTTTATTAATAGAAATATCTATATTACTTGTAAAGGCACAGGACATTAAACATATTTTTTTGTTAATTATCCACAGAAGACCCGAACAAAAAAGAAGAGAAAAAATCTAATTATGTTGCCTCTCTTATCTGAGGTAATTCTAAAATTCTAAAACATCAAAAATTCTAAAAATTAAGAAATCATGCCCAAACTGCAACAAATGAAAACTGCCTTCAGCTATCCTTGAAGCAATAATAAGCTAGCAAGCAGAGTCTGTGTCCATCAAAGCCCTATGGACAGTGTGCAGTAATCATACCATAACAGTGAAAGATTATACACATATGACTCATAATGATTCTTTACTTGACCCATGAAAAGTGGAATTAGTATGGAAAGGGAGTACCCTAATTAGCAGCTGAGTAAACTCTGGTCTAGTCATAGCCATATTTTACTCTAAGGTTGATAGTGACAGGTGAACAAAAAGCATTTTAGACATCATTATTTATTTCACTCTACCAAGATTTAGAAGCAAGCATAGAATTTACTAAAAATCATCACTACCATTACTATTAAATTGAGGTTACAATTTCACTAGGAACACAGTATCACCATAAAATATATATTGTCAATGATGAGGAGAAAAAAATACCCTCTTCATCAAGTGAATCCCAAATGAGCTTTGAAAGCTTTCCATACTTTTCCCCCTTACCCTTTCTGTTCAGTTGATTTTTCCTCCATACATGTCTCTAACAGTTCTTCCCTTGGACACTGAACCTCTCCTGTGGAATGCTGTTAAAATTAATAGTACCCAAAAAGAAAATAGTTGAAACAAACAGGTATTACTGTCTTAGGTATCTTGAGTTTCACATTAGCCATTCGCCTGGAATAAAAACAGTCTAAAAGCAAGTGCGAAACCAAACTTTAAAATGTACTCCCAGTCCTGCTCTGACTAGACCTTTATACTGTGATGCCTTTGGCCCATCACCCTGAGCCACTGAGCATATTAAACTACAAAGACAAATGATGTCACTAGAAATCATTTACAATGTATTTACAATGTATTTGTAAATTACACACACATCACTACATAAGTAAGTACAACTGACCTTTGAACAACACTGGTCTGAACTAAGGGGGTGCACTTATATGCGGATTTTTTTCCAGTAAATACACTACACCATCTGGGGTTGGTTGAATCCGCGCCAGGTCCTGGAACCAATCCTCCGTGAATACTAAGGGATGAATGGATGAGGATTTTTGACTGCATGGGGGTCAAAGCCCCTAACTGCCATGTTGTTCAAGGGCCAACTGTACACTATGACAACAACTAGAAAATCAGAAGAAAAAAAAAATCCTTCTTAAAGGAATTGTTTCAATAATTAGAGATGTCTGTGTTCTACCTGGAAATCCAGTGTATAGAGTTTTGAGAAAACAAATAATACATAAAAGTGCATGTACGTGTAAAAACTGCACACTACTGCTGAATTAGACGTCCTGAATATGGAACACTTGCATCACTCTTGATTAAATTAATTTACTACAGCAGTTTATGAAATTAACATTTCATTGCCTGAAATTATTAGACATCTAACTAATAATAGAATTTCAGTGAAAGAAAAATGCTGCATGGCTATACTCTACAATCCACAGTACACTTTTAAGAGATAATAGCCTTGGTTGGATATATTGAATAAAACACTATAGTGTTACCATAGCATAATTTAAGTAACTTTATCCACTGCTTAATAGACTTACTTCTTCTAAATGCTGTGGTAAAGTCTGCATCTGCATGTAAGAGGCAATACTGGGACTTTTAACAATTCCAACAGATTCTTTGGCATCCTCTACACAGAAACAAGAAGGAAGAGAAAACTGACCTTTTGAAAAATAATCAATTTTCTTTTTAGAATGTTCAGAAATATTATAGGAAACAAATATAATGGCAGAAACATTTTCTATCCTCCTTACAAAAATATCTTTAAACACCTAGAGACAACCCCTCTTCATCAAGTGAATCACAGGTGAGCCTTGAGAGGCCTCATGTCAGTGTGTATAACTCCATACAAAGCTCTGAGAGTTTCTGTTTTAAAGAAGACTGCCAAGGAAAGGTTCATAGAATTGGTTCACAGCAATGAGGAGACCCATAATAATTACACAGCAAGGCAAAAGGCCCCAAAATTGTATATTCAGGTTATAAGTTAATATGCTTAACATTTCATAAATATTAAATACTCTTTAAATATTTGGCTTTAGGCTATTATAAACATGCCAATTTAGATGTAAGACTAAGTTATCTCAGATAATCATTCACCAATATCAAATTAGTAAGGTCAAACAAAAAAAGATTAGCTAAATGAACTGACCTTCATAGTCTGATGGGTATATATCCATTTCCTCCTGTGTAAATGTTTCTACTTCTAAAAGATGCTCCTCAATATCTATAAATTCTTTTTCAGTATCATCAGTGACAGAAATAATCTCATCATTGGTTCCTTTTATTTCGGGGTTTTTCACTTCAGTTGGCATTCTACTGACAAAAATGAAGCAGCTAAAATTATAACTCATTCTTGGGAACAAAGAGCTTGCTTTCAATTGATTCAGTTTATTGAAAAAGAACAAACTAAGCTTTCGTATTTATAAAGTCTTTGTTTTTTAACCATGTATGGCAAATACTAGAAGCTTAATAAAAGGTTGTTCAATGAGTAACTGAATGTCCCGTTTTTATTTACTCAAAGGATTAGAATAATTTTGACTTTTCTAAATTTGCCATTCTCACAAAGGAATCTTCCTGCTACCAAGGCTTCAGCTTTAGTATTCAAAGATACATTACTTGTAGTATTACTTAATACGTAAAAATGGATGAGATGATTAGTTCAACTTCCTCTGACACAGGAAATCAATGAACATAATAAAGGGATCTCTTGGGATGAATTAGCTCCTCTCTTAGAAGATATAAGATAGACCAACACGTAAAGAAACAAAATTTGTAATGAATTGTTAAAGTACTTCAGAAAGCACTCACTTACTGCTTCTCTAGTTCAAAGAAATGCTCATTTCTTTAACTTTCAAGGGTTCAATTCTCCTTTAAGCCCAAACACCATCAAACAAGGTATTTGAAAACGAAGGTATAATCAGCAACTTACTTCAAGATACTTTGACAAGATTCATTTTGATCATTTCTTTCCTCTGTCCCACCTTGAGTGGATAGTGCAACAGAACAGCCAGCATCTGTCTTATAATCACTCTCTCTATTGGGTCCATTCTGAGGCTCAGGGTAATTATTCTCTAGCACCTAAAACAAACCATTTATAGTACTTAATATTCATTACTGAATCCCTTACTTTTCATTATATTTTTAGATTATTAATACTTTCTACAGAACTTCTCCTGATTAAGTCTCTTATTCATTTACCAAGTATTTACTGCATTTCTAATACTCAATATTTGATGCTGAAGCAATAACTAAGTCTTTATTCCACCTAGAAAAAATAAGCTTGACAACCTAAAGAGTATTCAAAAGAAATCAGCCTTACAAACTTGAAAGGTGTATCACCAGTGTTTTCAGGCCACAGAACAATAGCAATAAAAACGTAGAGTTGCTTTCATTTCACACTCTTCACAGTTAAAAAGACATTTAGTAATTATTTCAAAATGACATAGTAGGCAAAAATATATGCAGCTAAAAATACAAGGAATGTATCTCTTTTGTTTTACTTAGAAATTTAGGTATGCATCACCTAGAAACACTTAAAAATTTCAGTGACAACAAATATCACAGTATCTTCTAAACTACCTTACAATAACAGAAACTGATCTCAAAAAAAGGAAAAAAAAACCACAAAAACATAAAACAAAACAAAATTTCTTCAACCCAGAATAAACTAGTTTAAAATGAAGGCAATTCAAAATAGAACAAATGAAGAATTAAAAAGTGTGGAGGGGTGTTGACCAAGATGGCAACACAGGAGGCTCCTGAATTCTCCTCCTCTCACAGACACACTGAATGTACAACTACACACAGAAAATTACCACTGAAAGAAATCCAGAAACTCACTGAGTGACTCCTACACATCAGGGTAATAAGAAAATACATGTTGAAACAGGTAGTTAAGGCTGAAACACAATCTGACCATAAACCCCAACCCCGGAACAGCACCCTACAAGCGGGAGGGAACTTCTAACTTCCAGCTTCTAAGAAGCAAAGGGTTTGGACCCTACATTTAGTACCCAAACTTTTAAGACTCCTACTTGAGAGTCAGGCCCCCAAAACACCTAGCTCTGAGAGCCAAAGAAGTCTTGTATCCATGAAACCCACAAGACTATAGCAAACAAAGAACCAGTTATTAACAAGTGTGTGAGCACCAGCTGCAGCTATCCCCACAGGGCTTAGCACAGAGGGGCAGGCAAAAACAGCCATCTCCCAGTCTTCCCCTGGAATGAGTCCATCCGCATACTTTGTAAGCTGCTGCCTGGGGATCCCGCACCTGAGCACTCATCTAGGGCTGGCTACAGCCCTCCCCAGAGACCAGGGAAGCCAATGGACACCTCCTCTATCTTCTCTATCTAGCCTGCTCCAAGTCACCAGTATCTACCCAGAAGGAGCCTGTATACACGTATGCTGTCCCAGTTTTTGCAGCTGCTGACTGAGGGGGAGGTCCCTGGATCACCTGTCTCTGATAGCCGGTAGGGCTTGTATTCACAAGTCCTACAGGACTGTAGCAAACAAGGAAGCAGTTCTTAATGGGTGCAGGAATACCCACAATGGCTATACACGTGGGCCCAGACCATGGGGAGCAGGCAAAAATACCCATCTCCCGGTTACTCCCCAAGAAGGGCTTAACTACATACTTTGCCACATGCCGTCTGAGGGTCTGGCTTCCAATCAGCCTGCATCTGGTGCTAAATGCGATCTACCCCTTTGGGACACTGACAGGTCTTCGCATAACCTCAATTACTAGGAATCACTAAAAACAAAGGAGGCTTAGATAATCACACAGGTTTCAGAGACAACCAAAAGCTCAGGCCAGGCTAACTGATGAGCTTCATCTCCTACATAAGACCACTCTGTTCAGACTGGGCGATGTGGCTATTTTATCTAATGCTCAGAAACCAACAAAGAAACTCAAAGAAAATAAAGAAACAGAGGAATATGTTCCAAACAAATGAATAAGATAAATCTCCAGAAACAGATCTTAATGAAAGAGATAAGTGATTTACCTGATAGAGATCTAAAATAACAATCACTGAGATGAGGGGAACAATGCATGAACAAAGTGACACTTTCAAGGAAGAGACAGAAAATACAAAAAAAGTACAAAACGTAAATTAGAGCTGAAGAACACAATAGCTGAACTGAAAAAGTCACTGAAGGGATTCAGTAACAGACTAAATCAAGCAGAAAAAAAGGACCAGAGAACTCAAAAATAGGGCAGTGGAATCAAAGAAGCAAGAAGGAAGAAGAATAAAAGAGTGCAGATAACTTAAGGGACCAATATATGCATTATAGAGGTCCCAGAAAGAGAGAAAGGGGCAAAAAGCTTATTCAAAGAAATAATGGCTGAAAACTACTCAAACCTAGGGAAAGAAACAGACATCAGATCCAGAAAGCCCAGAGAGTTCAAAAACAACATAAATCCAAAGAGACCTACACCAAGAGACAAAAGTTAAAAACAAGGAGAGAATCTTAAAAGCAGCAAAAAAACAATTTGTTACATATAAAGGAACCCCTATAATGTTGTCAGTAGATTTTTCAGCAGAAATTCCGTAGTCCAGAAGGGAATGGCATGATATATTAAAAGTGCTGAAAGAAAAAAACTACCAACCAAGAATACTCTACCCAGCAAAGTTGTCCTTCAGAATTGAAGGAAAGATAGTTTTCCAGACAAGCAAAAGCTGAAGGAGTTCATGACCACTAAACCAGCCTTACAAGAAAAGTTAAAAAGAGTTCTTCAAGCTGAAACAAATAGATGCTAATTAGTAGCAGAAAAACATATGAAAGCATAAAACTCATTGGTAAAGGTAAATATATAGTTAAATTCAGAATATTCTAGTGTTGTAATGGTGGTGAGTTAAACACTCATAACTTTACTATGAAGAATAAATCACAAAAGTATTAAAGATAACTATAACTACAATAATTTATTAATGGATATACAATGTAAAAAGATACAAATTGTTACATCAAAAATATAAAATGCAGGGAGAGGGGTAGTGTAATAAATATGCAGAACTTTTGTATGCATTCAAAGTTAAGTTATCAGCTTAAAACAGACTATTACAAATATAACTTGTTTTAGTATAAGCCTCATGGTAACCACAAAGCAAAAGCCTATAGTAAACAAACAAACAAAAAACCCACAAAAGATTTTTTAAAAGGAATCCAAGCATACCTCTAAAGAAAATATTCAAATCTCAAAGAATAGAGCAAAAGAGGAAGAGGGAGTTCCCTGGTGGCCTAGTGGTTAGGATTTGCACTGTCACTGCTGTGGCCTGGGTTCAATCCCTGGTCGGGAAAGAAACTGAGATCCTGAAGCCGTGTGGCATGGCCAAAAAAAACAGCAAGAGAGGAAGAAAAGAACAAAGGAAATACAAAACAACCAGAAAACAATTAACAAAATGGCAGTATTAAGCCCATACATGTCCATACATATCTATAATTGATTTAAAGGTAAATGGACTAAATTCTCCAATCAGAAGACATGGAGTAGTTGAACGGATTTTAAAAAAGACCCAACTGTATACTGCCTACAAGAGACTCACTTCAGCTTTAAGGACACACACATACTGAAAGTGAAGAGATGGAAAAGTATTCCATGCAAGCAGAAACCAAAGGAAAACAGGGGTAGCTATATTTAGACAAAACGAACTTTAAGCCAAAGACTATAACAAGAGACAAAGAAGCTCATTATACAATGATAAAGGGGCCAATTCATCAAGAATATATAACATCAATTAACATTTATGCAGCCAACATAGAAGCCAACACAAAAATTAACTCAAAATGGATTAAAGACTTGAAAGTAAGACCTGAAACCATAAAGCTCCTAGAAGAAAAGACAGACAGTTAAGCTCCTTGATGATGATTTTTTGGATCTGACACCAAAAGCAAAGGAAACAAAAGCAAATTTGAATTATACCTCAATAAACATGAACAAAAAAGAACAAATTTAGATACTATTGGAATTCTCCAAATATTAAAAAAAAAGTCCATGTCCCAACTACTTTACCATATAGAAATTTGTTTTCCAAGAAATTCACCTCCATCTTTTTCTGGAGTACAACAGCAAGTACTCAATCAAAAGATATTTATGAAAAAAATACTTGCCTTGCAAACAGTTAGGTTAAAAGAGCAGCCTTTTACTTGCCACTGGGTAGAGAAAAGAAAGAATAGCCCATAAGCATTAATTTCTCTACTGATACCCATCTGCCTTTCTAGGTTTGGCCCTCCAACCTCATCTGCCAGATAGTATAAGAAAAGATGATCCCCTAATACATAGAGTGAGACATCAGTAATAAAAACTGAACAGCTGCCTAGTCCTCCCTCATCTGAACAAAACCCTAAAACTTTAAAAAGAAATAATAGAAATGTAATACCACTTGTAATATCACTTAAAATTATCTCCTTTTTCCTCCTCATTCTTTTTTTTTTTTTTTTTTTTTTTTTTTTTTTGGCCACACCACGCAGCTTGCAGGATATATCAGTTTCCCGACCAGGGATTGAACCCGGGCCACGGCAGTGAAAGCACCAAATCCTAACCACTAAGACCACCAGGGAACTCTCTCTTTTTCTTTCTTATAAACACACATGAAACCTCAAAACCTCACAGCCTCTCTGAAAGCACTTTAACCCTAATTTATCATTTTTAACAATTAAAGGAACCACTTTAAAAAATTAGGCGATACAGGTTATAATCAGCATTGTCATTAACTTTGTTACTTAGTGATTCTTTATTAGATAGGGAAATATAAATATAGTTTTAATCTAAAATGAGAATTCTCATTTGTATGTAATTAACAATTCTTTACCTTAATAATGGCATTTTTTGCCTTATATGTAGCAAAATAGGGTTGTTTCAAAAGCCACAATGATGTAAGAATGGCAGCTGTAGAGGTCTTTACACGAATGACGGGACTGTGCTCACAGGATGACGCAGTGAGACCAAAATCACAGAGCAGTCTTCTATCAGACCATCTTATCATCCATTCCAACAGCCTTCTTATACTGCCAAATGTGTTATTTAGTGCTAGAGGAAGATCCTCTTGAGGGTTAATATCGTTGCGTTGAATTGCTTTGAAAATACATCTTCTAGTTTCAATAGACTTGGGAGTGCAAAAACTATGGTTTGACAATCTCTGTATTAAAGTTTTCTCTGCATTGTCATCTTGTATTCTGTAAACTGACTTCTGTTTTAAACCAAACAACCCACTCTTCCCTTCATTTTTATTGACTTCATTCAAAGGGTTCTCTAAAAAAGGCCTGATCCCTTGATTAACCAGTACAGAAGCTGAAAGTGTCTGGTTTTCTGATTTTTCATACTCATATGACTCAGGAGCAACAACAAAGCAAGAGCCAGCTCTAAACACATTCTGGCTTTTGGTTTTGCCCTGACGTCGTTTTAATGTTGTATGTACATCAAAAAGTAAAGAATTAAGTTCATGTTCTCTAAGATGTCCAGAAAAGCTAGTTAGAAATGGAATGCCAGCATCCTTGGAACCAAGTAGGTCTCTTTCAAGAACATAACTCAAGAAGAGTTCAAGGAATTTAATATATTCATCATCGTCACGTTCAAATTCCCAAACACCTATTACAGGAAGTGCATTTTGTAATAACTTTTCATGATCTTCTTTTCCTTTAGGGTTTTCCTTCTGATTACATATTTTCTTTTTTCCATTGGGCTTACCAGTCAATGTTAATTCCGTGTGATTTGGGGCATTTCTATAGCAAAATAAAATTTAAAAAGACAAAATTAAGATCATTTAATCACTAAAAATGATCTTAGCATTGACAATAAAAATTCTCTCCGCTGGTTAAGTCATACCTCTTGTTTTTTAATGCCTTGATAACCTATCTTTCAAATGAGGGGCAAAGATCTCTAAGTATTCACTCGAGCTGAACATTCTGAGTCCAAAAAATATAACAGATTAATATCAAAAGGGAAATTTTATGTTAAAAAAGATTAAAATGGGTTCACAGGAATTTCACTATTAAAAAAAACATGACTTTTTCTGGGGAAAAAAAAAAAAGGTCCTCTAACAGGTCAGAATTTAGAAATACTGTACAAAGTCAATAAAAAATCACAAGCCACCAATACACATCATAGTTTACAGCTTTCTGTTTCTCTCTTGCATCTACCCCTTTCAGCTTCCCTGTATGATATGCAAGAAGCAGGACTGCCCTCAGGATTCTTTACCACACAAAAGTTGGGTATTTTTCTAAACACTTTCTGCTGCTATTAACCTGTTGGGCAGGCACCTAACTGCCAGCCATAATTACTTTTAAATCTGTTTCCTTTTAACATGGTTCTTAGGGCAGAACACAGATCCCTAGTTCCCTCAATAAAAGAAAGCTTCCAGTTAGGCACCTGGGCTGAAGCCGCCATGTCTCTTCCTATTAAGAATACACAATAAGCAGCCTCCAAGGTATTCCTGTGCTAACACTGAAGTTGCTTGGTGAAACAAGCACATCATTTATGATACTACCAGATACAGTTTAAGCAGATGTTTGAAGTAGATGATATTATTTCACTTAAGCAAGATTATGGTTGATTATATAGTCTTTCGATCATGAGAAGGATAAACTGCATTGTAGATACTGAATTATAAAGAAAAAAATCTGCTTAAATCAAAGTAACAGAGGTTTAAATGATAAGCAAGAATTTCTCAACAATTTACAGACAAGCTTCAAAGATGAATGTGCAAAGAGAAAAAAAAAAAGATGAATTTGCAAATTCCTTCCCTGGAAACTCTAAAAATAATATAGCTAACCAAATAATCCTGAACTATTTAAGTCTAAGATTGCTAAAAGAACTAAAAGTCCTCCAGTGAACTCTAGAATTTCATCTACTCATTTTATTTTATACCTTCAGGTGGCAAAATTATTTTGTATCTCAGTAATATTTTAAATGGATTGTCAAATGTACAGTCTCATCTTACACTCCTAACATTCTTGTGGGTATGGAGGGTGGTAATAATATAATCAGTGAGGTTGCTGGAAATAAAAATCAGGTCATCAGTTGCATGAAAATACTGAAAGTACTTTGTTCCCAAAGGAAGTGAATGCTTTCTATTATGAGATCTCAATTGTACCTTTGAGAGAAATGTATCCTACTTTTTTCTTCAGCCAACAAAGCTTCCAAGAAAGTATCAGCTGTATCTGCATCACTGTGGACCAGAGAATTCCCTGGTTCTGGGAGTGTGCTCCTGCTCAAACTAGTTCCCAAGGAAAACGTGTCAAAACCTAGAACCTCAGCTGGTTTTTCTTCTTCAGTTGGTTCCCATATATTCATCTCAAAAGAACCTATATTTCTCTGCACACGTTTCAGAGCTTTCACCCTCACTTTATGGATAGAATGCATGATAACAGACATCATTTCCTGAGTTTGGGGACCTAGAAAGAAAAGAACAAAAGGCCTTAAAGTTCATTAAAATGTTTCAACTCAAGACATAAGGGGATCCAATTCTGGTTCCCCCTGGGAACATGAAATCTAACTGATGGCTAAGGCTTAGTTCTACAATCTTACAGATCATGCTTTTTTTCAATATCTGTTAGAAAGGTATGGTCCATATTTTTAAGGTAGAACAGCAGAAGCTAGAAAAGGTCCATTAAAGAACAATAAAAGTGACTCCATAAAAAAGTATGCCCTAGAAAACAAAAAATTTAGAAGTAATTTAACTGTTTCAAAAACCGGATAATTAGAGAAAGAATCACTAACATTCTTCTCATTCCCACAGAGTGGCACACAAGAGAAAATACGTATAATTTTAGCCAAAGAAACAAAAACACCTTTCTGACTTCAAGTAACAGGAAACAATAGAAAGGGAAGTTTTTCAAGACTGCCTACATAAAAATTTTTAAATATCATTAATACATAAACACGACATTTTAGAGATTTCAAAAAAGTCTGAAAAAATATAAATCACAAATACAACGTAAGTACATTAATGCAATAATGTACAATCATAGGATAGTTCTAGACTTAAATAACTAGACTATAGTTCTAAAACAGAGAGTAATTTGAATTCTTTAAAAATTTCTACAACATTATGAATACCTCATTTTATTGTACTTCACAGATATTGCATCTTTTACAAATTGCAATATCTGTGAAGGTTTGGGGCAACCTTCAAGCAAGTCTACTGGTGCCATTTTTCCAGCAGCATTTGCTCACTTCGTGTCTCTGTGTCACATATTGCTAATTCTCACAGCATTTCAAACTTTTTCATTATTATGAGATTTGTTTTGGTGACCTGTGATCAGTGATCTTTAATGCTACTACTGCAAAAAGATTATGACTTGCTTATGATTATGACTCGGATAATGGTTAGCATTTTTTAGCAATAAAGTACTTTTTTAATTAAGGTATATACATTGTCTTTTTTTAGAGCACACTTAATAGACTATAGTATACTGCAAACATAACTTTTATATGCACTAGGAAACCAAAAAATTCATGTGACTTGCATTACTGCATTATTGACTTTATTATGGTGGTCTGGAACCAAACCTGTAATATCTCCAAGGTATGCCTGTGCTTAATGCCATTGAACTGCACACTTAAAAATGGTAAATTTTATATTATTTATATTTTACCACAAAAAAAAAAAATTTTTCACAAGGTCATCTTGAACGTATAGTATAAAATAAGGAGCATAAATAACCATAAAAGGAGAATACTAGTTTTCAATAAAATATCTGCATTATACAAAGCATTATATATTCATTTTATATGTTTTATCTTGTTTAATCCTCTTTCAATACATATTCATAAAGAAGTATTAATATACTCATTTTACAAATAAGGAAAAGAGGCTCAGAGATACTGAGCAACTTGCCTATGGTCACACAGTCACTAACTGACAGAGCCATGACATGAAGTCAGCTTTGTCTGGTTCCAAAGCAATAGAATTGGTGCTTCCGTAATGGGGAAGTGCTTCTGACTTCTCATACTCCTATCTCCAAAGAGAAATGCATAAAAACATAAGCACTAGAAAATAAATGCTTTCAAAACAAAATGAGAATCTTCAGCAATTTATCTATCAGATATCTAAGAAATGACAAATAATACCTTTCACAACATAGTGTCTGAGTCTCTGTTGAAGAGAGTGATATTTTTCTCTTAAAGGAACCCTTATGTCCTCAGGATTGGGAAATGCTTTCACAAAAATTTCTGCTACCTTCAGAAAAATTTAAAAATGAGTTTTATGAGCATCATTCTTAATTACAAATAAAATTAAAATTCTTTACAGTCTCTGATTCTGATTTAGTTTATTTTCACCTACATTTACATTACCTCTCTGATTGGTGGCAGTTCTCCAATGAGGCTCAAAATTAGATCCTGAATAAGTTCTTCAATATTAGAAAACCGAGAGAAGGGTAGCATTCTACAAGCCCATTCCACTGCACTGAGACAGTGCTCAACCATGCAAGAATCAAACTTCACTTCGAGGTCCTAAACGGATATTGAAAGATATCATTTCCTTTTCACTTTAGACAGATAGACTAGATTCTTCGATCAAGCAATAATTTCCCAAGTAACATTTATTTTTCTTCTTCTTGTGTAATTGATACCTTTTTTCCCTCCACATTTTCTCTTGCCTTCTGATATTGCCTGCAGCTATAGGATAACTTATCACGGGCATGCAGCATCCAACACAAAGCACAAAGTTCTCTGAAGCAACCTAAATCAGGAATGGAAATATGAAAGAAGGCTGTATGAGTATATACATTAATATTATAACAACTGTTGGTTATTTGTTTTCCAAAATAAATGTCTTTATACTGTTGATTATAAAAGAAACATGCTCATCCTCAATACTTTATATAAAATTTGTGGAGATCCTTACAGAATTTTTACACATATTATTCCAGAATATTTCATACATGTCACTTGCATGAAAATATTAAAAACTTTATAGAGTAAATAAGCTACTCTATTTATTGGTAGTTTACTTGCTTTAGAGTATATTGTAGATATTTTTCAAAGCCAATACACATAGCTCTACTTAATACCATATTGTTAATTTATTTGGAAAATCACTTATTAATAGGCATTTAAGGGACTTCCTGGTGGCACAGTGGTTAAGAATCCGCCTGCCAATGCAGGGGACACGGGTTCGAGCTCTGGTCCGGGAAGATTTCACATGCCGCGGAGCAACTAAGCCCATGCGCCACAACTACTGAGCCTGCGCTCTAGAGTCCACAAGCCACAACTGCTGAGCCCGCATGTTGCAACTACTGAAGCTCGCGTGCCTAAAGCCTGTGCTCCACAACAAGAGAAGCCACCGCAATGAGAAGCACTGCAACGAAGGGTAGCCTCCGTTCACCACAGCTAGAGAGGGCCCGAGCACAGCAACGAAGACCCAACACAGCCAAAAATAAATTTATTAAAAAAAAATAATAGGCATTTAAGTTAAAAATTTTTCAATATTAGAAATATAATTTCCAATATAAAACAATTTTTTATTAAAAGTAATACAAGTACACAAAGATATATAAAATCATACTATGTATATACAGTTTTGCAACTATCTCTTTTTTCACCTAATATATCTTAGATACCTTTTCTTTTTTTTTTTTTCCTGGCCGCACCACGAGGCACATGGGATCTTAGTTCTCTGACTGGGGATCAAACCTGTGCCCCCTGCAGTGGAAGCACAGATTCTTGACCACTGGACCACTGGACCCTCAATATATTTCCATATTTCCACGGTCTTTTCATTATCAGCACAGTACTCTGTTACATGAAACTTCCCCGAATCAAATGTAAAATATATCATTACTAATATTTAGGCCTAATTTCTAAGCAAGCAGCTCATTTTGGACAAACCTATTGCTTTAATGGACACTTCATCAAGCTTGTGGTCTCCAGTTGCTCCAGGTCGAAAGAATGCTACACCTCCTTTACAGAAATTAAGTAACGACTGAGGGAAAGGACTCAATGAAGGAAGGGATCCTTTCATTCGAATCTGATAGTAAAGAAAGAATATGTTAATTACCAGTCATATAAGTCAATTTTTAAGGAAACTATAAAGCAACAAACAAGGCAGGTAAGATAAACCACAAAGAGTGGAAAACTCAGCATGGTTCCCATACTATGTAAGAAAATATCCCTGAAATCACTTGTACTTTCAGAAACTTAGCTCACAAATTTAATTCAACAAATCCACTAGGCTAAATCTCAAAGGAAAAAAAAAAGGTTCTAGCCAAATTAACCTCTCTTGTCACTCAGTTTTGCCTAAAAAGTTCTGTATAAAAAGAATTTAATGCTATTTGCCCTGACTTTCCCCAAAGGAATAGTAAAGAAAATAAACTTAAGTATCTAACTCTACCTATGTGCATTACCTAAAAACTAATACAGAAAAAGGTATATCTACATACAAAACTTTAAAAAACTAATCTATAGGTGACAGAATTACAAAGTCATCATTTGGCAACTCCTAATAAAAAAATGACTCTAGCGAGGATCATCAATAAATGCTAAATTAGGTAAAAAATTGATGGGTTGATGGAGAACATCATAGTGGGTGGAACATGACCCAAATTCATTGATCCATCTCACTATCATGAAAAGTGAAAGAAAAAGACGTATATGCAACATGATGTGCTGCAGAGGGGAAGTATACAATACCACTTATGAAGGATTCAATTCTAAGAAATGTTAACCTGAATTTAATCAAACCTGTCTACTTTGATGAGAATAGATTAATTACCAGCTTAGAGAAAATAAAAGAAAAGAGGAACAACTTCAATGACACTAAACGAAAAAATGACAGACAAATCCAAAATATGGTTCAGGACCAACTACCTAATCTCTCTAACAAATCAAGAATAGAAAATAAAGGAAACTACTGTGTGTTAAAGGAAACTGTGATAGAATAAAAGAAAAGGGGGACTTCCCTGGTGGCACAGTGGTTAAGAATCTGCCTGACAATGCAGGGAACACGGGTTCGAGCCCTGGTCCGGGAAGATTCCACATGCCGTGGAGCAACTAAGCCTGTGCGCCACAACTACTGAGCCTGCGCTCTAGAGCCCGTGAGCCACAACTACTGAAGCCCACGCACCTAGAGCCCATGCTCCACAACAAGAGAAGCCAATGTTATGAGAAGCAAGTGCACTGCAAAGAAGAGTAGCCCCTGCTCGCCACAACTAGAGAAAGCCCACATGCAGCAACAAAGACCAAACGCAGCCAAAACTAAATAAATAAAAATAAACTTATTTTTTAAAAAAAGAATAAAAGAAAAGGGATCTAAGAGACATAAACCTGGGAAGAAAAGGATTAGCAGCAGGCTTGTAATCTATTTTCTCCCTCTACTATTCACTTCCAGAAAGACATGATCTAGTCAAATCCCCTTGTAAGCATGCTAAGGACAGACTTCTTATCAAACAAATTAATAGTATTTACCAGATGTACAGAGTCTGTCTAGGTTGGTTATTAGAAACAAATCTAGAATGTATGGATTTATGGAATATGACCCCTGGAAAATGTTACACAAGCTATATAATTAGAGAGATATAAAAAGGAGATGTTAAATAACTGAAATAGCTCCCTTTTGTGTCATGACGTTAAAAAGAAGACCAGGACACATTCTTCTGCAGTGAGAAAAGACTTGGAGCAGTGTATGCAATTCCAGAGTTCGCTACACTTCATCTATATCTTTTCGCTACCTATATCCTTGCAATTATTGGTGCAGTTTGACCATGGATGAAAAACATGTGTCTACACAAAAACTTATACATAGGGGCTTCCCTGGTGGCACAGTGGTTACGAATCCGCCTGCCAATGCAGGGGACACGGGTTCAATCCCTGGTCCGGGAAGATCCCACATGCTGCGGAGCAACTAAGTCCATGCACCACAGCTACTGAGCCTGCGCTCTAGAGCCCATGAGCCACAACTACTGAAGCCCGCGTGCCTACAGCCTATGCTCCACAGCAAGAGAAGCCACTGCAATGAGAAGCCCGCACACTGCGGAGCTTCCCCCCACCCCACTCTCTAACCAAGAGTAGCCCCGGCTCGACACAGTTAGAGAAAGCCCGCGCGCAGCAACAAAGACCCAACGCAGCCATACGTACATACATACATACATACATAAATACATAAATAAATAAACTGCACCCCCCCCCAAAAAAAACTTATACATAAATGTTCATAGCAGCATTACTCATAATAGCTAAAAAGTGGAAGCAATCCAAATGTCCATCAATGGATGAAGAGATAAACAAAATGTTATATATCCATACAATGGAATATTATTCAGCCACAAAAAGGAATAAACTACTGACTCATGCTATCACATGGATGAACTTTAAAACCATTATGCTAAGTGAAAGAAGCCAGTCACAAAAAGCCACATATTGTATGATTTCACTTATATAAAATGTCTATAGTAGGCCAATTCGAAGAGACAAGAAAGTAAATTAATGGTTGCCAGGGGCTGGGAAGAAAAGGAAATGGAAGTTACTACTAATGTGTTTCTTTTTTGGGGTGATGCAAATATTCTGGAATTAAACAGTGGTGATGGCTGCACAACTCTGTGAATATACTAAAAACCAAGGGATTGTACATTTTTAAAAGGTGAATTTTATGGACTGTAATTTATATATCAATTAAAAAATGATAAAGAAATTAGCTAAAATAAAGATTCTGCATTATATTAGTTTCCTATTACTAGCCTAACAAATTACCAGGAATTTGATGGCTGAAACCAACACCCATCTACTACCACACAGTTTCTGTGGATCAGAAGTCTAGGTACAGCTCAGCGGGCTCTCTGCTTAGAGTCTCACAAAGCCAATCAAAGTAACAGCAGGGCTGCCTTCCTTTTTAGAGATTCTAGGGGAAATTTATTTCCAGGCTCATTCAGGTTGTTGACAGAATTCCATTCCACGTGGTTATAGGACTGAGGTCCCCCATTTCCTTACTGGCTATAGGCTGGGGAAACATTTTCAGTTTCTAGAAGCTGCCTTCATTCCTCGGATAATGGCCCTCTTGAAACCAGCAAGGTTGAACCGAGTCCTTATCACTCTTCTAATCCTCCCTTGTGCCTCATTTCTCCTGCCTTCCTTTTCCACATTTCACTTGCCTAGAGCCTGTGCTCTACAACAAGAGAAGCCACCGCAGTGAGAAGCCCGCGCACCGCAACGAAGAGTCGCCCCCGCTCGCCGCAACTAGAGAAAGCCCGCGCGCAGCAACGAAGACCCAACGCAGTCCAAAAAATAATAATAATAATAAAGGAAACCGTTTTCTACAACAAGCAATTTTTAAAATAAAATTTCCTATAACAAACACTCAGGCTCAACAGATCTTGAAACTATTAAAAACAGTCTTTCAATAATACAGGAAAACTCTTTGCCCTTCTTAGTAAACATCCTTAAAAACACCTTTGGGATAACAAGATATAGAATGAGTATAGTTTTAATAGTTTTAACTTGTATTTTTATGGTAGCTGTATGCAAATTTCACAAACCTTTCTCTCTAAAAAAAAGGATAATTTTCAAAAACAACTTGATAAACAACTTCTCAGTCTCTCTTAGGGTTTCTACTAAAAAAAGTTGTAAACTCTCGTTACATTTAGTAATTTAATCAAGGGCCAAATTTTAGATTTTGGGGGCTAATAATATTTAGCTCCACATTTTACAGAGAGACAGACAACAAGGGAATTGCAGCTGGGTAAGGGACATACAAGCAGATGTCCCATCTGGCTGTAGATCAGGTAAGAATGCAGCTACATCTCAGCTGAAGTCAGTGTAGAAGAGGATGACAGCCCCAGAATCAAACTGAACTGCCCATCTCCAAAGACAGGAAGGGGGAGACTCTGACTGGGGGTGACTACTGCAAGGAAACACACTGCCAAGTACTAACTCTAACTCTCCACAGTTTGACACCACAGAAGCCCCCAAGGAACACAGATAACGTCTCAGGAAGAAGTGGGGTAAACCCTGAATTAAGCTCAAATCTTCAATGATTGTGGGAAAAGAAAGTAACTGGGGAAAAAAAAAAGTAACTGAAATTACCTGGAATTAACTGACCAGGTTACACTTTCTATTGTCAGACCACATGGGACTAACACTGAGCTCCAGTTCAGAGTCCTTATCTTTCAGCAGAAAGAACCCGGTCTGTCCAGGTTTTGTACTATAAATAAGCCTGAAACTTATGGATTTATAGGGCAGGACTCCTTGGGAAAATATCACAATTATAAATATTAATAAATATTAGTATATTTAAATTGCTTACCATACTGTTACCGAGTCTAAGCTCATACTGCTTGCTGCACTACAGGCCAATAATCGAGAAATGAGTTCTTGGGGCAAGGAATAACGACTTGATTCAGAAAGCCAGCAAACCGAGAAGATGGTGGGCTCATGCCGCAAAGAACCATCTTGCCTGAGTTAGAATTCAGGCTCCTTTTATACTAAAAGGGGAGGGAGTAAAGTCAAACACTTCCTGGTTCCCATCAGCCTCTGGAAGGCATGTGTTAATTTCTTCCTCCCTGCAGTCATTCACAGGTGGGCCTGGTCAGGACGTTTCCTGTTAGCTAAAAAGAGGTATTTTAGCTTAATGCTCATTACCAGGGAAGCAGGGTTCCCAAACATGGGCCATTATGTATAATTTAAGGTTAGAGGCAACAACCCTTTAGTGATTAACTTGTAATAGAATACAAAAGGTTCTTCCTTATTTCAATAGCACATAAGTGACTAGGACATTTCCATACCTTCTGCATGACTTTTCTTGCCCATCTCAACTGCAAGATGTACCACTGTGCTACAGGAAAAGAACACCGAGCTGCCCGGAAAAGCAAGAGAACACGCTGAAGGATTCCAGACACCTTTTGGCGATTATTTTTTTCAGCTTTTAAAAGAAGATCATCACCATCTTCCTAAAAAAAAAAATAACAACAATTTTAGTAGCTAGTAAAACAGAAACTTAAAATGTTAAAGTGAAAATAAAGATAGTGCCTCTCAAAGTAGAATATTCCTGGACATCTATAAAGGAAGTTTTGAGGCATGGCCTCAGATATTAACTATAGCTATTTCTAGTGTCAAGGAAACACTTCTCTCACCTCAATGTAAAGGGATAAGTCGACCCTAATCCCAAGTCTTCGGCTACAACAGTTGAAGCCATCACCCCTGACTCCATGGGTGGAATGTTACAGAGAAAGCTCCTTTCAAAAAGAATGACTTTTCCCTTCCTCTTCCTGGAAAAATCCCATTATATTTCAATGTCACCTCCTCTGTGAAGCCCTCCCATTCTGTGCTACTATGACACTTTGCTCAGACTTCCATTATAGCTTTCACTAATCTATTCTTGCTGATTTATGTATCTGTTTCCCACACTATTGAGAACTACCCAGGAGCAAAGGCCTTGTCATATAGTGCATAGAGTAAACTCCAGTATGTGGTAGGATCCAACAAATGTTTCTTGAATAAACACAATTCAAGTCAGTAGCTACAGATTAATTTCCCAGAGAATGAGATAATGTGAGTACTGTAAACATTTGCTTCCCCAACCTTCTCCTACCATTGTCACTTCTTAAGAGTATTCAGTTTTTATTTGGGTATCTGCCCCTCTCCTACATAGCCAAATGATTCAAGGAGAGCTGATCCCATATCCCTAGCTGCCAAGGAAGGCCCTAGTCAACTGCCAAGCAGTACCTTGTATTAGCCCTAGCCAAGGTGTTTGATTCGAGGACAGGGAAGTGACCTCAGTCGCTCTTACAAGAGTAACTCTCAGTACTCTTGCTTGGAATGCTGGGAGAGAAATACTTTTACTGCTTTTCTTTCTCCCCTTCCCACTCCCTTTGGACATGGACAAGGTATCCTTAGAAGCTACTGGCAGCTATCCTGTTCCCCCAAAGGGAGCCAGCCTTAAACTGAAGCTGACACCTTAGAAAACAAACTAAAAGAAAGAACCCAAGTCTTTGGTAACATAACTGGGCTTCTCAATTATGCCAGCCAATATTTACCAAGTTTTCTGTTACTTACAACCCAAGGGTTCTAACCGATATAGAGGGACATTTAAGAGAAATCCTACCATTGAAGATTATTTTACTAAAAAATAATAAAATGAAGTACTACTAAGGATAGTTACAAAACTAATAACAGCATAGCATATCCAAAAATATCTTAAATGCTATTTCTAATTCCTAAACCAACATACTGAAGACTCAGATATGAGAGGAAAGAGGAGTTACTGAGAAATACCATGGACTACTTATTCTTTCCATTTGTAATATATTACACCTGAAATATCAACAAATGAAATATTTTAACCTACTGAAACGTAACTTGAAATATAACAATGAGAATACAGCAAATAAGTCTAAAATAAGAAAAAGAAAAAAAGTTGCTAATTCTGAAAAAGTAGTAAGGAAACAATACCAGAATCAATTTAAACTGCTAATTGAATATTAAAACAATTTAAATGTAAATAATTTACATTAACACTTTAAATCCTAAAACCAGCTAACTGTAATGTTATGATTTTCAATAAGAGCAGAGGAAAAGTTCCTGAGAGGAATACAGTATTGCTATTTATAAGACAGAACTATCATTTGAAAAGTGTAGGAGAAAAAAATGACCTTTCAAACCAAAGAAAAATCAAACTAAGTCTTTCAAAAGAGGCACAGACAATGAGATGAATAAAAGACTAAAATAATGTATGGCTTGGGACTTCCCTGATGGCACAGTGGTTAAGAATCCACCTGCCAATGCAGGGGAATCGGGTTCAAGCCCTCCCTGGTCCCGGAAGATCCCACATGCCACAGAGCAACTAAGCCCATGTGCCACAACTACTGAGCCTGCACTCTAGAGCCGGCGAGCCGCAACTACTGAGCCCGCACTCTAGAGCCTGCGAGCCGCAACTACTGAGCCCATATGCCACAACTACTGAAGCCTGCATGCCTAGATCCCGTGCTCTGCAACAAGAGAAGCCACCGCAATGAGAAGCCCACGCACTGCAACGAAGAGTAGCCCCCGCTCGTCACAACTAGAGAAAGCCCGCACGCAGCAACAAAGACCCAACGCAGCCAAAAATAAATAAATAAATAAATAATAAAATAAAAAATAATGTATGGCTTCTAAATTCTGACATTCTTTATTTTGCTACCCTAAACAAATGTTTATTTTTTTAAAATCTGGATACAGAGAAATATCTCTTAATTTTGTTTTATTATTGAAATAATTTTATTTCAATAATTTTAACATTTATTGAATGCTTACTATGTGTCCTAGGCCCTAAAGTAAAAGCTTTTACAGGATATCTCATTTAATACTCTCAATAATGCTGTCAGAGGTACTATCATCATCTTCATTTTACAGATAAGGAAACTGAAACATCAGTTTAGTACACTGCCCAATATTACACAATAAATAAACAGCAAAGCTGGAATCCAGAAGTTAGCTTCAGAGCCTGCATTTTTAACTTGATGATTATTATCAAGTTGATTATTTTAAAAATTGGACAAAATCAACTTTAAATTAATTAAAAGATTAAACACTAAGCTTACTTCACTAAGAATAGCTGGCTGAGGACAATACAATGGAGGAGCTGGAAGATACAAGCCGACTGGCACTAAGCCCCACAGTCTCTGACTGAAGTCCTTGGCAGAGTTTATCAGAAGCTGAAATGTCTCTGAAAGAATATCTGCATCAGCCATAACTGCTGCTTTCAGTACTTCCTGCACAGAACCAAATAGCAGATCTGCATCTTCTTCTTCAATGGGATCTAGCAAATACAAAATTAGGTAAAGTAGTTAAAATTTATATTATACTTTTCATGCTATTTTGTAGGATAAAATTTCATATCTGAAAAAGCTGATTGCCAAAAATGAACATATTGGTTGACATGCAAAAAACCCAAACTTCTAGACAGAAACTTTAATAAAGATTCTCTTACTTTTAAGATTATAGGTAATCAGAGCACAAAGACTTTTCCAAAATTATACAAGATACTGTAATAAGAATTATATAATAAAAATAATCTTGGAATATAGTCGTGACTCAAAAATAATAATAAAAGAGAAAATATTAATGGGAAAAATAAAATGTCAATAAAGACTCCAAAATAATATACAACATTAAATGAAGGCAGTGAGAGAGTAATTATTTTCTTTTTCATAATAGTCCATCACAGTACTTTTATAATAAAAAGGACTTGTGAAGCTAAAAAAAAAACCCAGAAATATACAAAATAGTCATACAGTATGGCTTCAATTATATAAGTATTTGTATATATGGAGACATGTCCCAGAAGGCAAAATGCAGAGATGCAGGTGGCAGAATTGGAGACTTACGTACTTTTATATTAGGAAATATTTTAAGCATACTTTAAGGTATAGAATATAATATGAAAACACTCACATACTGACTTTTCATCCTTGTCTGGTATTAACATGTTTCCTACATTCAATTTAGATTAAAAAAAATATGTTGCAAATACAGCTGAAATTCCTTAGGTACCAATCTTATTTCACTTCCTCTCTCCAGAGGTAGTCACTATCCAGAATTTGGTGTGGCTCTACTGAAACTCCTATTAGACATATGTTGTGTCTTTGTGTTCTACACAAAGTTTAACTTCTCTTTCATATTTTCCAACTCTTTTCTTTATATCTATACATTTTTATCTCTCTATATATATTTTTTGTGTGTGTGTATATATACAGAGATAGATCAAATTTATTTTCCAGTTCACTAACCATCTGCTGAGTTTTTTGTTTTTAAATCAGTTTGTTGAGGTATAATTTACATACACTAAAATTTATCCTTTTTAAGTGTACAGTTCAATGACTTTTGTTTGTTTTTTGTTTGTTTGTTTTTTAAAATATTTATTTGGCTGCACCGGGTCTTAGCTGCAGCACGCGGCTTAGTTGTGGCATGCGGGATCCAGTTCCCTGACCAGGGATGGAATCTGGGACCCCTGCACTGGGAGTGCAGAGTCTTAACCACTGAACCACCAGGGAAATCCCCAGTTCAATGAATTTTGGCAAATCTATATAGCCTATAAGAACACTTTCATCACTCTAAAAAAGTTCTTACACCCTTTTGTTGTCAATTCCCCCCTTACTCCCATGTAACCATTGATCTGTTTCTTGTCCCTATAGTGTTGCTTTTTAAAAAATCACATAAATGGAATCACACAGTGTGTAGTTTTCTTTCTGAGTTCTTTCATTCAGCATAATGGTTCTTCAGTTCATCCATGTTGTTGCATGTTATCAGTAGTTTGCTCCTCTTTATTATTTATTATTCCATTGTACACATAAATTGCAATTTGTTCTTCCACCCACAAGTTGATAAGCATTTGGGTTGTTTCAAGTTTTTGGCTATTATGAAAAAGCTGCTATGAACATTCATATACAGGTTTTTCAGTGGACCTATGTTTTTATCTTTCTTGGGTAAATACCTAGGGGTGGAATCCATTGACTTCTTCTCTTTGTTTCTGACCCCTGGAAATTTCCCTTACTTTCTTTAAATCTTAGCCTTTAAATGCATATCTTTATATTTTATCTAGAAACACACTGTATCTATGTATTTATTGTGGGAGAGTTTTCAGATCATCTAAAACAATATATTGCCAGAACTGGAAGTTCAGACTGGGAATTTTTTAGTCCTTTTTTTCAAAATCAACTTTCATGTAAATATATTATCTTTTCATTTACTTAAAAAAAAAACTTGACAGAAAATTATCAAAGAAATTTTCAGTCTGATTTCCAAGTATTATGAATTCTTTCCAGAAAGAGAAGTTATAATTAATAAGCTCTAGGAATCTGGAGAAGTCTCACTCCTTAATGGAGACAAGCACTAATAAAACAAAACAGCTATCCTGGTTTTATCATTAAATATATGACTTTAAGTAACAGACTTCATTACTTTTTGTCAAAATTTCCCCATCTTTAAAACAGATGAATTTTATAGAGCTCCTGGGTAAATCTATGTATTACATGTAATATTATATTATTTTTTTATAATACCACTCAGAACTTTTCAAAGTAAAAGCAAAAAACAACTCTATGATTTATGCATTAGGCAAGAGGTTCTAAGTACCCCTCGATGTCTGAGATTCTACGATTCTATGACTGCAAAAGAAAACAATCTAAATGCAGCAAAATACCACTAGTATAAAGAAAGGTTATGTATGGAAAAACAGAATATCATTCAGATACTGAACACTGTATTTTGAACTGCATCAGTTTGGGATGCTCCCATTAAGAACAAATAGCAAAATTTTTTGATAAGCTTATTACTTCAAAGCATTAATATATGTGTGGGTACTTAAAAGCTTTTTAAAATACCATAAGCTTGGGCTTCCCTGGTGGCGCAGTGGTTGAGAATCTGCCTGCTAATGCAGGGGACACGGGTTCAAGCCCTGGTCTGGGAAGATCCCACATGCCGCGGAGCAACTAGGCCCGTGAGCCACAACTACCGAGCCTATGCGCCTGGAGCCTGTGCTCTGCAACAAGAGAGGCCGCAATAGTGAGAGGCCCGCGCACCGCAATGAAGAGTGGCCCCTGCTTGCCGCAACTAGAGAAAGCCCTCGCACAGAAACGAAGACCCAACACAGCCAAAAATAAATAAATAAATTAATTAATTAATTTAAAAAAAATACCATAAGCTTTATATTAATTAAGCTGATACATGTGTCGACCATACATAGGTAACACACCTGTAAACTGTTTGTATTTTGAGCCCATTTCATTTTTTGCTTCCAAAGAGGCTGGCTGACCTAAAAAACGCTGCAGTTTTTCCTGGAAAATCTGTGCTGGAGTCATATTTAATGGTAGATTCAGACCCTTTTTCCTGGACCTGAAATCACATCAAATTAAGGGAAAAGAATACAAATTTTGAAAAAAGGAAACATACTCACATCAAGAACTAAACATGATATTTTAAAGAACAGAGAAATTCACTTTATTCATTCTGTATTTAGACAAGAAATAAGCAAGGAAGTACTGTATTAAGGATAGTATTAAGGCTTTCCATAATTATGGTACTAATATATCTCCTCATCCTTAACCTCCCACTGCTGCCCTACATACGTACTCTATCCAAACCAAACCAAACTTGCTTTTGCCATATGCCTCTGCTCACGTTTGGAATGTTCTCTTTCCCTACAGCTACTCAGTTTGTCAAGATCCCATCTTCCCTTCAATGCCCATCTCAAATGACATCTCCCACATAAAGTATTTACTGTCCTTCCCTCACTTGATATTATTGCTCTCCCTACTGTACCACGGGCACTTTTCTTACCATACTATGTAAATTATGATAATGTTTTGTCCTATTTTCTCTATTAAACTATAAATGCCTAAGCATAGAAACTATGTGCCATTTAAGTTTACAATCCACTAAAATACCTGGCATAGAGCTTGGTACAGAGTGGTTACTTAATAAATAAACATACATTGAATTATTGAATTAAAAAAATATAGAAGACACAGCAATACCATAACCTTCAGAATAGTTAAAATATAGGGATTAGTTTGATTAGCTTAAAACTCAAATCCTGTTTGGGAAAGACAAACTCTCCCATTGACTATAGGCCCTTTGAGGGCACTACTAACAAATTAATGTGCTAAATAGATGTTTTAACACCATAAGTAAGCCTCTGATCTGTCCAATACAGTAGCCACTAGCTGCATATAGCTCTCTAAGTTTAAATTAATTAAAATTAGATGGAAAATCCAGTTCCTTGGTCTTACTATCCACATTTCAAGTGCTCAATAAATACATGTGGCTAGTAGCTATCAGATTGGATAGCACATACAGAATACTTCCATTACTGAAAAAAGTTCTATTGGACAATGCTGAACTAAGGATTCCACAAAATGCATAAATACCAGCAATGAGTGAAATAAAAAATATTTTAGATGACACCATCATACTTTCCTAAAAATACATACCTTGTGAAATTGCTATCATGTTTACAGAACAATTGCAAGGCCACACCAATGGAAACAGACGTCTTCCAGTCTCCAAGTTTATGTGCCAACCACACAGCTTCTGGAACCAGGCCACCAATAAATAATAATTCAAGGGCATATTCAACTGTCCACACATTAGAAAGATTCTGCTCTCTAACAACACTGGCCACCTTCGAGTGTTGCAAAGGAATAAGTCGAAAGGGCTGCTCTGTGAGTAAATTAAGGAAAATGGATTTTACAATTATATATACAAGAACTCATACCTCCTTATATAGATCTCTTCAATCAGTATTTCCTACACAAAACCACAACAAGGAAGATACATACAAAATGGCCTAAAATAATGCTTAACATACTTTAGAATAGTTTTTTTAACACTGAACACTGTGTCTCTTTAGTGGGTCATGAAGCAAATGTCAGCATTCCTAAAAAAATGAAACAGAGTAGACATAGAAACAAAAGAGTATCAGAATGCATTACACAAAATAAAGGTAAATAAGTACAGTTTAATGAAACTTTTTGGTCAGATAATATAAACATACACACACATGTAAATGTACCGGTCACAGTGTACAGTTTACTACTGTAGGCTGCTCTGAAATATACAGCTATTTCTCCTACTGCATATGAAATTTGGAGGGCAGAGACTGCATTTTACCTGACTTTGCATTCCTCATAGTGTCATGGGATAAAAAACTAGTTTGAGGTAATACTCAAGCATATTAAATGTTCAATGTATTAGTGTTTAACAGAAAGTAGAAAACTGTGATTTTCAGTAATCCTGAATAAATGACAAGATTTCAGTCTGGCCTGAGATTAAATACAAAGGGTAATAATATCCTTCTCCCCAGCCTTCTGTATCTTTCCCTAATTAAAGTAACTTGAATGAGAAATTTGAAAATACGATGACAGAACTGTTATCTTTTAAAAAATACATATTGCTAAGATTTTCACTCACTCCCTCAAAATAAAACTGGTAATTAGTATATGTAGGTTTTTGCTCCTTGAAATGAAATGATTAGTTTCTTATGTGATCTGCATAGGCTCTGCCCACACCAAGCACTAACATTTTAGCTCTTTGACAAAGATATGGAAAGAAACGAAAAATTTAGTCAATCAATGACTGTATGATTCTGCATAGCCAGGAGACTGATGAAATTTTTCCAGTTTTTAATTCACTATGAGTAAGGCACTGTACCATTAAAAGAACTTGAATGATTTAATTTTCTGAAAATTTTACTGCTTTCACACAGCAAACATCATACCAAATAAGCAACTCAAATCCCCAATACATTCTGCCACTAGTTCTGATTTAAAAGATTAACATGAAATATATTCTAAGTCAAGCCTGCTAATATCATTTTTCAAGACAGAGGGAGATTAAAGAAATTAAAGGATATATACCAACTTTCAGATATTTAAATTTTCAACAATCATAGTCTAGTCTCGGGCATAGGAAAAGAACACAAAGCCTTCTCTCCTACTCTCTCCTCTAACTGGGAAGAGATTTACGTAGGGAATAAAAAGGTGTGTCTCTGAGCTTTTATGAATGTTTATGAATCTGCCCAGAAACAATTCAATAACTCTGTCACTTTTCTTCACAAAGTGTGATAAATATCAGTCTCCCTTAGGTATGTAAAGTCATCTGTAAAGATAAAAATCATGAGCAAAGAGCAAAAGTCCTATAATATTGTAGGACAGAAAGATAAGAAATAAAGACAAATCTTCTGAATACAAGGATTGTACCTTTTTTTTTTTTTTTTAGATTTTTCTAAAATCCACATGAGGGTTTCCCTGGTGGCGCAGTGGTTAAGAATCCGCCTGCCAATGCAGGGGGTACGGGTTCGAGCCCTGGTCCAGGAAGATCCCACATGCCGCGGAGCAACTAAGCCTGCGCACCACAACTACTGAGACTGTGCTCTGGAGCCCGCAAGCCACAACTACTGGGCCCATGTGCCACAACTACTGAAGCCCACGCGCCTAGAGCCCGTGCTCCGCAACAAGAGAAGCCACCACAATGAGAAGCCCGCGCACGGCAACGAAGACCCAACGCAGCCATAAATAAATAAATAAATAAATAATATATTTTAAAAAATAAAAACCACATGAGTTCTGCCTCTCTCCTTTAGTAAAATTATATGGATTAAGGATACAATTTGTTATCAGAAACATTATTACCAAAAATAGAGAGCACAAGTAGTAAATACCTCAGTTGTGACAAAATAAAGAGAGCTTAAATGAAAAACTATTGTAATAATAATAAATAGTGTCAAATGTACAAGGAAATAAGTAATATCCAACTGAGAGGTTCAGTCAGAGGAAAGCATAAAGGTGAGAGAAAGAAGCACAGGCTGTTCTCAGGGAGAAAAGGAGGGAGCACCAGCTGAAACTGAGTTAGTGGCCAATGGAGAGGGAAAGGAGAGAAGGTAGATCCCGGAAAAACAGAGCACCTGTTTCTCTGTTTACACCAGCTCTCTAAGAGAAGCCATAATCAGGTCAGGGCCAACTTTTCTTCCCCAGGGAAGCAGACACCTATGAAAAGGAACCTCTAGACAATTTCCTTTCTGATCCTACCTTACATATAAGGCTCTCTAGGGTCTAGAAGCTCCTGAAAACCCTGATGACACTAGAGTCTAACATTACTGTTGAAGCATCCAAGTGGGTGGGGACAGTCCTCCACTCCCACCCACACCCTGAGAAAATTACATTAGAGTCCGAACACATAGCTCAAAATCCACAGATCTGTGATTAAATCTGATGACCACTTGTTGCTACTTCTATTAAACTTCTAATTATATTACATCTTGTACTACTCTAATCTATGTGTGCCTTGTACATGTTTATCAGTTCATGTTATTTCCTGCTTAAAGCCCTCCAATCACTTCCCATTGTACCTAAAATAAAATTCAGATTTCATACCCTGGCTTACATCACCTGGCCGTCTATCTCTGTCTTCATCTCATACCACTCTCTACCTCACCCTCTTTGCTCCAGCTACACCAGTCTTTCAGTTTCTCAGACACACCAAGTTTGTCCTTGCTCTAGAGCCTTTGCACAGGCTCAGGTTATAATGCTCTACGTCCTATGTGTCCATGGCTGGCTCTTTCTTGTCATTAAGAGTTCAGCTTAAATGTCACCCCCGCAGAGAGCTCTTCCCTAAATTCACCACCTGAACTACCGACTCAGTCACAATACATTTCTCTACTTCAGTTCTCTGCATAATAAGTATCACAATTTGATAGATCTTTGTTTATATATGCATTTATTTAATTTTCTGTCTCAATCTATTAGATGTAATTCCATAAAAGAACAGGTATTTCATCTGTTTTGTTCATGGCAGTTAGGATAAATCTGTTTCAAATGTCAAGACAAGACAAAACTACAGATGTTTTCATATTAATTTCATATGGTGCAAGCTAATATATTTCCAGCACCTACAACACTACTTGACACGTAGCAGGCACTAATAAAAATTACTGGAATGAATGAATATCATAGAAATCTGTGTACATGTTTATTTCCATTAGGGTAGGGCAGTTACCTCACACAGATTAGGTACATTTTGACTCTATTAATGAAATGATTAAATAGAGCAAAGAAAATGATCCAAATAAAATTATAAAAGTAAAATGTCCAAATAAAATTAAATTCTAAATTAGCATCCTCAAAATTTGTTAAATTACCACATTTTTATAGCCCTTTTACTTTAAAAATGCAAACTTTATAAATGCCAATGTGTCCAAAATTTGCAATTTAAAAATACATATTCAATAAAAACAAGTCCAAAGCAATTACCTTTCTCAGATTATATTCATTCGTAAATAGTCACTTGCGTTATCTCCTTAGCGTTCAGGCACTGAGCTAGAACAGTTTTATTTCCATAGACTAATGATCACCGTATAATATGATTTTAAATATTATGTGCAAAAACAAGGCGAGAAAATTATTTGTTTACCTGTTTTAATATGAAGGGGAGGAAGAACATTCACATTGTGAGGTGGCAAAATGCAAAGCAGCTGATTGGTGAAATAGGCAGCCATGAAGCGAGCCATGGACTGGATAACCCTCACCGCCGCTTCAGGATGAACATTTCCAGTCACTCCAAACTCACAATGAGACTTCTCAGGAACTGCAGGATACACCAAATGACCAAAGGAGAGTCTGACCAAACTATCAAAAGTAGTAATATTTAAGTTCCCAACATTATGCAACAAGAAAATTATAATTACAACTTTTTTCTGAGATGAACGCCTATGGCTTACATAAGTTAACTTATAATAGCTATCTACACTTCTTGAAGACAATAGAACAAAAATAATTAGCTCATAATTACGAGCACATACACTTAGGAACTCTTTGTAACCTCAAGCTACTAGTTTTATCTAAAAACATGGAAGGATCTATACAAACAATCCAGCCATAATGGACTTGCAAGTTTAGCATTTCATTATTTATTTTCCCTTCTTTCTTCCCTTTCTAATTTTCTTTCTTTAATGAAAGGAGGCAGGGTTTACTACAAAGATAATCTGAAAAGCACCAGAGCAGTGATTCTTCATGCTTTTTTCTGTACCGTTAGGTCTGGATATTATGATATACTTCCATTAGTAACAGTAACTCCTTACCGTAAGATTCTTCTGGGAGGTATGGACAAAAGGAACACGTGGAGTGGAGGGAGAAGGCAGGGGAGGGAGAGAGTTACATCACTATTTCTAGGGTGATTCTGATATAAACTAGTAGGAGCAAACATGTGTCATCGTTATTTGAAAATCAAAACTCAATAATATAAATTGGCATTCAGATATATGAAAATAAACAGTTAAAACTATTAAACACAGATAAATACTAAGTTAACATTAATTTTTATAAAATGTATGGCCCCAACAATGGCAAAGTATCTTTCTTTCTCAGAAGTCACTTGGGGGAATTCCCTGGTGGGCCAATGGTTAGGACTCCGTGCTTCCACTGCAGGGGTCCCGGGTTTGATCCCTGGTTGTGAGAACTAAGATCCCACAAGCCGTGTGGCACAGCCAAAAAAAAAAAAAGAAAAAAAAGAAAGGAAGTCACTTGGTAGGTATTCACAATAATATTAAGTTCTATATATGTATGGCCATTTCTATCTTGTCACTTCTTGGAAGCTTGTGCCTGGTTTCCTCCGGACTTCACCCCATGCTCCTTTTCCCTTTGCTGATTTTGCTTTGTATCTTTCCATTGTAATGAATCACAAGTGTGAGTACAACTATATACTAGGTCCTGTGAGTCCTCCCTGTGAATCCCTGAACTTGGGGGTAGTCTTGGGGACTCCTGACCCAGTAGGGATATGATTAATATACTCTAAACAATTGTCATTAAAAATTAAAACAAATACATTACAATAGGTTCAACTTATCTTGAAATTTATTATCATGTCATGACAATACTACTGGAAAAAAAAAAAAAAAGAATATCAGTCAGTTAAAAAGTCACACATAAAAGTCTTCCACTCATACACAGCTACGAGTCTTTTTGGAGGGCAATTTGACACCAGGCATCAGAAGTCTTAAAACCATGGATTCTCTTTGATCCTGTATCCTCATTTCTCAAAATTTAACCTAGAGATATTATTAGTAATGTTCACAAAAATTTATGTACACTACAGCATTACTTAAAATATCAACAGTAAATAGGTGGTACCAATCTAAAATGTGCAATAATGAGGAAAAGGCTTAATAGGTTTTTAAAAAGAATATTATTTACATTGGAAAATATTCATCATAATATTAAGTTTAAAAGATTACAGGGCTTCCCTGGTGGTGCAGTGGTTGAGAATCTGCCTGCCGATGCAGGGGACACGGGTTCGAGCCCTGGTGTGGGAGGATCCCACATGCCGCGGAGCAACTAGGCCCGTGAGCCACAATTACTGAGCCTGCGCGTCTGGAGCCTGTGCTCCGCAACACGAGAGGCCGCGATGGTGAGAGGCCCGCGCACCGCGATGAAGAGTGGCCCCCGCTTGCCGCAACTAGAGAAAGCCCTCGCACAAACGAAGACCCAACACAGCCATAAATAAATAAATAAATAAATAAATAAATAAAATTTTTTTAAAAATTCTTAAAAAAAAAATTACAAAACAGAATATACATATATAAATGTATATAGACAAAAAATGGTTGAATTAAGTGATTTTATTTTCTTCTTTAAGCCTTTCCATATTTCAAAATTGTCTAAAATGAACTTGTATTACTTCTGTAATGAACACAAAAATTTAAAAAGACAAATATCACCAAAAGTAAGAAATCTATAAACAGTGGCTGCATATGACATCACTTATACGTGGAATCTAAAAAAATGATACAAATGAACTTATTTACAAAACAGAAACAGACTCACAGACTTCAAAAACAAACCTATGGTTAGCAAAGGGGAAAAGTGGGGGGGGAGGGATAAATTAGGAGTTTGGGAGTAACATATACACACTACTGTATAAAAACTAGATAATCAAGAAGGACCTACTGTATAGCACAGGGAGCTCTACTCAGTATTCTGTAATAACCTACATGGGAAAAGAATCTGAAAAAAAATGGATATACGTGTAACAACCACTTTGGTGTACACCTGAAACTAACACAACATTGTAAATCAGCTATACCCCAGTATAAAATAAAAATTAAATTTAAAAAAAATGCAGAGAAAATATGAATACCAGAATAAAAATGTCATGGTATTCTACCATCTATCTCACCTCAAAAAAAACAAAACAAAACAACAACAACAAAAAAAAAAACAGTGGCTGAAGCCAAAGAAACTAATACTGTTCTGATAAACCAGTGAAAATCAAAGAAAGGGTTTTATGTAAGAGATGGGCCCCACTTCTCAAACTATTTTTAGAAGCCTTTGTAAACTAACTTCTTTTGATCACTATTTTCCACCAGTAAAATTATGTTCTAAACCAATAAATAATCAGTTATTAGAAAAAAAACAAAACAAACAAACAAAACTCCATTAGAGTCATGAAGTCCATTTAGAAAGTTCTGATATATTAAGCCTTTCTGACACATTCATACGCACAGTATACATCTAATGGTCTACGACCGTATAACCATTATAACTATATTATGTGTTCATTCATATATATCTTTTACTCTGGTTACTGCTTAATTTAAATATACCTCTTTTAAAAAGGACAATCCAAATATTCTGCAGCCTATTAAGCAATTTTAAAAAGACTCAGAATACCTCAGAAAGTGATTTTCATCACTTTACTAAACAACCTTAAGCAACCATTAAAGAAAATATGAACATATCAAGGAAAGGTACTTGGGTACCTAATATTACGTCTAACAAATAGGGCTGTGAGACAATTATATCAGTTCAGCAGGCAATTACTGCTAAGCCTAGAGACCCAAAGATTAAAAACAAACAAAAACATGATCCTTGCTGAGAAGCTGACAGTCCAAAATTTACCACAATAGGGCAGAGCAACCAACTTTTATGTATAAGCAATTTCATATCTACACTTATAAATACAAATTACTAACATTAAACATACTGATTTTTGAAAAGCATACCTGAACAATCTTCATTTTCTTTTACAGGTAGGTGGGACCATATCAGTATTTCTCTTACTAGCTGATCACATAATCCTTGAGCATCATTTAAATTATAGTTATAGAGGTGGCAGTACAAAAGGGAAAGATAATAGCGTATCTGAAGAAAACATATCCTTCTTCCTCCTTAAACAGGGAAGAATTACACTTACATTAAAAACATGTTAGCTAAAAAACAAAACAAACAAAAAATAAACATGTTAGCTAGGTAATGTTCTTGATCTGGGTGCTGGGTAGGCAGGAATGTTCAGTTTATAAAAATTCATCAAGCTGTACATTCATGTTATGTGAACTTTTCTGTACCTGTTTTATACTTTAATAAAAAACAGGTAAGCAATATTTTGTTCCTTTTCATTTTAAGTTCTGAACAATTTTATTTTATTTGATCAGGCCCTAGGATGACTAAGAATTTATCCAAAGAGAGGTGCACATCCTCCTCATCTCAGTACTAAGGTCCACTAACGACATCTATCTCAAGTACACATGGTATGAAACAGAAGGGAACATGCTAAAAATAAAAATTTTTTAAAAACCACACAAGAAATCATACAAATATCAAACAGACAGTCAAAGAGACTTTCCAAAGGAGAAGAAACACTATCCAATAAGATAGGAGCCCCTGACCACTGCCTTCAAACATCTGAAGGGTGCTTAGGACTGAGACTGCTGGCTGCCTGCTCCTTATCTATTCTTTCTGAGTAAAAGAATTCTAATTTTATTTGAGGTTACAATGCACCCAGATCACAATTTCTTGCTAGATGTGGCCATGTGAAAATATGACAAGTTCTGAACCAAGAGATAATATTGTACATAACTGCTAGAAAAGCTGCTTAAAGAGAGGTAACTCAGCTAGGAGGTACACCCTTTCTTGCCCTTCCTGCCTTCCTCCTTTCTGTTAACTAGATTATGTACATGATACCTGGGACTTCAGCACCCATCTTAACTCATGTAATGGCCTTAAGACTGGAAGCAACACACTAAGGACGACGGTGTAGAAAAGCTAAAGGAGCATGAGTCCTTGATGAAACCACAGAAACACCAAATCAGCCCCAGACTATCAACTTCTGGCCTCCTTTCCTAAGAAGGAGAAATAAAACTTCTTTCTTGTTGAAGCCAGTTATTTTCAGTCTCCATTACAAGAAACCATACCAAATGGATACAGTTGGAAATGAAATTAAATGAAAAGGTCTACAATGAGACTCATTATGAAAACTTTTCTTCATGAGAACTTATCACCTTCAATGCCACTCTTCTTCATCCAGTTGGACAATCCCCGAATCTGAGAACTACATTAGACTTCTTTCTCTACTCGAGTCCAATTGATCAAACCTCTTAAATATCTGACAAATGTGACTTCTGTCCTCCAGTACTCTTGACGTTGCTTTGGTTCAGGACCTCCTCAACTAACTGTCTTGCTTCTAGGTAAAACCCACATCTCTACACCACATTCCTACAAATGGCCCTCCATAATGTACTAAAGTGATCTTTCCAAATGGCCTATATTCATTTGAAAAGTTCTTTCTTACATAAAGTATCTTAACTGACCCCACTGTCTTCAGGATAAAATCTTAATCCCATGGCACTGCAGAATATCTTCCTATATCATCTGTTCTCTACCTCTCACTTTAGCACTCACCACCCTATCCTCAATATTACACACATATTTCAAATAATCTGGTCCTGTTAAAACTACCTGCAGTTTACCAAACTGCCATGGTTTCTCATGCCTTTTTGCTTTAGGAATGCTATATCCTTTGTTAAACCATTCCCACTCCTTCAATTGGACAATTTTCACTCAATTTTAAACGTCAGCTCCTCCAGGTTTTCCCCAGACTGATGTTTGCACTCCAGCTCAGACTGTGTGCTTTCCCGGCACCTACCATAAAACATGATTAGAAACATGCTAGTTGTTTATGTGATCTCTCCTCCAGACTGTGGGCAACTTTAGGGTAATCTTGTTTATTTCAGTTATTCCTATTGCCTAATACACATAGCAGGCCCTCAATAAATACCAGTTAAGTAGATAAATTAATGAAACATACAAAGCCACATCAGTCAGAAAATGAATTTAATAATTGGCCAAACCTGACCAGGTAGTAGTTGCAGTCAAGGATAGCTCCAAGGTCACTAGCTGAGAACCTCTGTCATCTTACTCATACCCTCAGCCCTATATCATAAAAGCTATCACCAGTTTCTAGAATCCACACCCCTAGATTCTCATCAAAAACTCCATGTAGGAGACCTTCCCTGTTGGTCCAGTGGTTAAGAAACCGCCTTCCAATGCAGCGGACACAGGTTCAATCCCTGGTCGGGGAACTAAGATCCCACATGTCACGGGGCAACTAAGCCTGCACACCGCAACTTCTGAGCCTGCAAAACGCAACTACTGAGCCCATGCGCTCCAGAGCCTGAGTGCCACAACTAGAGTGAAGCCCGTGTGCTGCAATGAAGATCCTGCATGCCGCAACCAAAACCCAATGCAGCCAAATAAATAAATATTAAAAAAAAACTCCATGTAGCCCATAATAAGTCTAACTCACAGGAAATTCTTTCTTTTAATTTTTTAATCTTATTTTATTTTATTTTTGGCTGCATTGGGTCTTGGTCCCTGCGCGCGGGCTTTCTCTAGTTGCAGTGAGCGGGGGCTGCTCTTCATTGCAGTACATGGGTTTCTCTTTGTTGCAGAGAATGGGCTCTAGGTGTGCAGGCTTCCGTAGTTGTAGCACGCAGGCTCGGTAGTTGTGGCACGTGGGTCCAGTTGCCCCATGGCATGTGGGATCTTCCCGGACCAGGGCTCGAACCTGTGTCCCCTGCATTGGCAGGCGGATTCTTAACCACTGCGCTACCAGGGAGGTCCCACAGGAAATTCTTAAAGTTAAATTACTTAAGGGCAGAGAGCCTTAGCTCCATGTTTCTGTAAGTCTGTAATAAGGTGACAAATTATCTGACCCATAGTTTCTCGTTTAGATACTTGCAGTCCACTAAATGACAAAATATATTTTTTTTAAATTTGGGATTAAGTCTCATTTTTTTTCCCTATCAACAATCAATCACAGGTTCCATCACTAACCAAAAAAAGGACAGAGGAGCCTTATTTATGGATAACAGAAAAAATTCTTGGTGTTACAATTTCCAAGACTAAGAATAATTTTAAATAACTATTTCTGACAGTAAAGGTACCGACAATATGTATTCTATTTGAGCATTAAGAAACTATGAGCACTCAGAAATCTGAAATAATTTTTAAGCTCAACAGCATGCTAAAATATGGTCCTACCAATATTATGGCAAATATTATTTTTTAACACTCCCCTACCTTTCTCTTGGGTTTCTTGAAGAGCTTTCTTCCATAGTTGAACAGACTTTTCATATGATCCTAATAGGAAACACTCTTCCCCTACAAAGTTTTTAACCAAAAATTAGTGCTGGTTAATTAAATTACTTTATAAACATGTACTTATTTTAAAATTTAGTGGATACAGCTCCGCTAGAAATTATTTTGAAAAGCAAATAATTGCAACCAATTAATAAAATCAAAGTCCAACTAACTATATCACTTATTCCTGGAGTTAGAAATTGTTTATAAGATACTAACCATTGATAGATTTAAGTTCTAAGGTCTGGTTCAAGCGAACTCCAGCAGTCTGCAATTTAGCCTGTATATGACATAACAGGGACTTGACAGTAGATGCTTCATGTGTCATCTTTTCAGTTAACTGTATGTCATCTTCAGGAACTCTTTGATTTAATTGTGTTTGATACCATAAAGTTTTTCTGTACAATACTCTCCAGAGAACAATCAATCTGCACACAAAATTAGGTAATCATAAAAATCAAATTTCAGACTAAGGATAAGAATGAGTATAGCCTCCTCATTAGCCTTTTTTTTTCTGCATGTATTCTTCACTGAGGTAATAACATGTATACAAACTGATCAGATTTAAATATAGCACAAAGTCCACTGATCAAAAAATGCATATTTTTAAAATTTTCATAAATGCTTTATGTACCTGTGGTCATTTTTCTATAGTGCTTATCTAAACCAAAATCCTTCAACAGTATCATGGATGCCCAAGACTAATAAAATATATGTGTTGAATAATATTTGGCATAAATCCTATAACATAAAATCTATAATGCTGAGTGCTAATGGGTACAAGGTTTCTTTTGAGGGTGATAAAAATATTCTGGAATTTGTGCTAATAGTTCTACAAGCCTGTGACTATACTAAAGATCACTGAATTGTACACTTTAAAATGGGGAATTTTACAGTGTGGGAATTATATCTCAATTTTGAAAAATCTATAAAGCTGATGGTCTCCTAATATTAAAGTCATTATACCTGTGTCCTGGCTGTTGAACAAAATTGAATACTTGAGGACGAATCTTGAAAGATGAATTCCAAGACCAGTTCTTCCGAGCACCACTATCTTGAAACATTTGAAAAATGGGTACCACCAATGAGTCTTGCTTTGCTGTTCTACTTCCATCAGTTGATGCTGAAATAACTTCTGGTTGAAGACTGTATACGCCATTTAAATGATCAGCTACCATTCTAAGTAAATGAAAACAGGCTAAAAGCTTCTTTGAGAATAACTGATTCTGTTGTGGCTGTGTCAGCAAAAGCTTTATAGTATTTGAGGTCAGCTTTACCAAATGTCCTACATCTTGTCTGTATCTCATATCCCAGTACTGGATTGATAAACACTGATGAAAAAGTTGAAAGATACAAAGTACCCATGCATTATGTCTTGGGCTCTTGCTTAAAAAAAGATCAAGTTTGGGGAAAGGACATTTTATAAATTGAAGAATGTACAAAAAATGAGTGATACAAACTACTGTGTAATTTAACATTAAATTTTTTTCTGTCACATTTTTTGAAATTCCTATAGTCCATGCTGCAAGAAGATTTTTCTGGACAGAATACAGTTCTGTAACAGTTTTATCCGTCTCCTCAGTATTATCTTTTGCATGTATGGTATCAAACATAGAAGCAAATTCCAATCTTCCTCCTTTGGCACTACTAAACAATAGATCATTCTTTTGGTTCCAAAAAGAGAATAAGTTGTTTGGAAAATGTTCGCCTTCATTAGTTTCTTCGGCTTCAAAATCCTAAAACATGAGTGAAAAAAATTATACTTAATATCATTTGATTCCTTACAAGTAGAATCACTTTAGTGCTCTCAAATTTCTCTTCCCTTTAATAAAAGAAAAAGAAAATATATTTCTTGGAATAAAGTCAATACGTAACTGTTCAAAGTAAATAAAACATTGTTACTAAGTACCTGCAAATCTGCTGTTTTTTCATTTAACTTCATTGTTTCTTCTGCCTGCAAGAATCTGGGAACAGTAGAATCAGCTAAATTTTCATTTCCGTGGTGTTTTAACAAGCTAGATCTTAGGGAATCCAGTGATTGCAAGTTCAGCCCTTGGCCTTTTGGCTATAGAAGAAAAAAGATTTCCAGAGCAAAATTTTATCGATAATTGTACTACAAACAATTAAAACATCTATAGATAACTGTATACAATCCAAGGCTGTCAGTACAGTTTTAAATCTGAAAGGACTAAGAAGTCAACTTTTACTAATGGTACCAAAAAGCACTATACCTTAGACAGCATCACACTTTGGTATGTTTTCTCAAGCCTCTGTGTTGAATCAAGTAGAAGGGATCTCATGAGCACTGATGGAGACAGATTACCAAGAAATCGAAGGGTTGTGACCATGTATCCATCAGAAATAATGAGGTAGGGTAACCGTGAATGTGCTTTTATAGAAAATCTCTGTCTCATAGGGTCACTATCAGAAGCTGATGAATTTACAGAATTATCTGAATCTTGAAGTGTAAACTGCTGTGGTCTAGCAAACAAACACCAAAATTCAAGAATTAGTAAGAGAAAAATCTTAAAGGAAACAATTATGTTATTCCAAAGAAAAAACAAAACAATTAAAAGTTCCAGAATGATGAAAAAGCAAGCAAATTAAATGCAAAAATACTAAATGTGCATATATCTGTGAGGAAAACATAAGTGATTAAATAATACAAGGTTTATGTGTTTTTTTTAATTTTCCCAGCGTTGTGGCACTTACTCTGTCTTGTTTTTAATCTAGTTTTATACAACCTTTTTCAGAAAATATTTGAGGCAGTTCATTCTTACTATTAAAGAGTTACTTACCTTTCCTTCTTACTATCTATTTAAATATACTTATAAGAATATAATTAGGAGCTATGAGTATATTTGTTATTAAGGAGGAGAAAGAAAAGAAACAGAGGACATTTGGAGAGGATGGTGATAAGTATAATTTTATCAGCTTAAGATTAAATCTGACTGAGTTTCCACATAAGTGTAGTTATTTACTGTTATGGTGGTGTACCTGATTCTGATTACTTAGTATCACTGATTATTAACTTTGGAGCTTTATAAATATAAAGAGAATAATGAAAATATAATTTTTTTTCTGGTTAGGAAACTAATCAAATATAGATTTTATTAGCCAAATGATCCACAATAGAAGATTGGTTTTAGAATGTACATGCTGCGAAATTTATAAAACCATTAAAAAGTGACTCCATGGAAAGATGTATGACATACTGTCACATCAAAAAAGCAAAATAGTAAACAACATATATCATATAATTTATTTTGCTTTAAAAAAGAAACTAATATTGTTATAAATGTTATATAAAATTTTTAAATTTAGAGGACAACACACTAAAATGCTAATAATTGTTATCTCTGAGGAATAGGATTACAAGTCTCACTTTCTACATTATTTAGTTTTGTAACATTTGATTTTTAAGTTTTTTTAAAACAATGAATATGTATTACTTTTGTAATCAAAAAGAGCAATCCATTTTTTTTTTTGAGCAATCCATTTTGAAAGGCCCTAAATACTAATTTTAAAGGAAAATGTGAGGAAATTTAAGTCAATTATGAATCAGACCATAAGAAATAAGGAAAAACACTTTCACTGCACAACGTGACAAGTTTTTCCATTAGAATTTTCTATTGCTAAAAATTAAGCAAAACTTTTTCCTAAATATAATCAAGGACACATCCTTCCTCAGTTTCTTTTCTATACAGCAAAGGGAATGGATTAGTTTCAAAGACCTTTTCCAATGCTTTTGATTTGTAAATAGGTGTCTATATGTGTCTAGCCATATATAATAATATCAACATCAATAACAGCAAATATTTACTGAGCACTTATTTTATGCCAGAACTGTGTTAAAGCAATTTATAATTATTTATTATCTTACTTCATTCCCTCAACTCTAAGAGACAATTACTGTCATCTTCATTTCACAGTAAAAGAAACAGAGTCTTAAGAATAAATAACTTACCCAAAGTCACACAACTAATAAGTAGAAGAACCAAGGTTTGAATCTTGTTCTGACTCCAAAGCCAAAATACTTCATGATCTCACAATTAAAAATTAAAATATGGGGCTTCCCTGGTGGCGCAGTGGTTGAGAATCTGCCTGCTAATGCAGGGGACACGGGTTCGAGCCCTGGTCTGGGAAGATCCCACATGCCGCGGAGCAACTGGGCCCGTGAGCCACAATTGCTGAGCCTGCGCGTCTGGAGCCTGTGCTCCGCAACAAGAGAGGCCGCGACAGTGAGAGGCCCGCGCACCGCGATGAAGAGTGGCCCCCGCTTGCCACAACTAGAGAAAGCCCTCGCACAGAAAAAGCGAAGACCCAACACAGCCAAAAATAAAATAAATAAATTAATTAATTAATTAAAGTTAATGGGTTAATAAAAAAAATAAAATAAAGTCTTTAAAAAAAAAAAAAATTGTTAGACCTGCCGGAAGAATCTGACAAATCTACATATAAAATACGGCTAATTTCTAAAGTCTACTACCCATTTCCAACAACTTTTCTCCTTTTTCCCTCTGGGAGAAAAGTAGATACATATGCTAAGTTAATTTTTACCTAAGTGTTCTGCTTTTGAAACAATAAAAGATATATCACAGTTCTATTAATTTTTATATCAAAGAAGTTACTTTTTTTAGTGCTATTGAATATTTAAATAACATATACTTACATAAGGTGTGGGATAGGGAGGGCGGGAGGGAGGGAGATGCAAGAGGGAAGAGATATGGGAACATATGTATATGTATAACTGATTCACTTTGTTATAAAGCAGAAACTAACACACCATTGTAAAGCAATTGTACTCCAATAAAGATGTTAAAAACAAAAAAACAAAAAACAAAAACAAAAACAAAAAAACATATACTTACATAGTCACAATGTCAAATTTTCACCAGGATTAAGCCACAAAAAGAAACAGAAGAAAACTATAAATAAGAAGCAGATATTGAGATGACAGACTCAAAGAAAGAATAAGACAATTTGAAAGATGAAATTATATTAAAAAAATACACAGTAAAGTAATACCAAAAGAGAAAAACTTCTGTAAATAAATTAAAACAATTCAAATGTCTCACCTATATGTTATTAGTGGGTGAAGAGGAATAAATTCTGCTGGCCCAAATTCTATAGAGCAACCAAATGTAATTAACGTTAGCAATTCACCTTGGCAGGTCAATAAAATCAGGGAGCCACGTTTTAACACACAAGCCAGAAAAAGACTATCATGAGTCCAGCTGATATCACCTATCCAGTAGGACCTAGAAAAAGCAAGACAATATGTTTAGAAAGGACTCTCTACAATGTCTTTGACAATTTATAATGGCCAAGAAGGGGTGAGACGCTTCAAAAAATAAGGTCAAAAGAATGAATAGGGGTTTCCCTGGTGGCGCAGTGGTTGAGAATCTGCCTGCCGATGCAGGGGACACGGGTTCGAGCCCTGGTCTGGGAAGATCCCACATGCCGTGAAGCAGCTGGGACCGTGAGCCACAATTACTGAGCCTGCGCGTCTGGAGCCTGTGCTCCGCAACAAGAGAGGCCGTGAAAGTGAGAGGCCCACACACCGTGATGAAGAGTGGCCCCTGCTTGCCGCAACTAGAGAAAGCCCTCGCACAGAAACGAAGACCCAACACAGCCATAAATAAATAAATAAACAAATACTTAAAAAAAAAAAAAAAAGAATAATAGGCAAATGTCACGTACATTTCGTGTATTTTACTTCCCAGAAAAAAAGGTAAGAAAAAAGGAGTTTGCTCATAAACATCTACTCCATACAACATACCAATTAGAAATTTACTTAGATTCATAAGCAAATCATAAGATGAAAATACGACCTAACAAAGTAAAGTTTCTGTCACTTACATTATAATTAGAACAACTTCTAATCCTACTGGTGCCCAAAACTAAGATCTACTGGTAGATTTGAGGGTCAATACCACACCTGTCTTCTCTGCAGCCTGCCGGAGCTCCACTCAGTAGCAGACTCCCTCTTCCCAAAGCCATCTTTACTACTCCTTAACTATCTGATAATATTAATGTTTCTTTCATGGAGACAAAAAGTAGCTCCTCCTCATGTGAATGATGGACACCCTAAGTCAAACAGACCACTGAACTGAGGCTAGTAATACTTCTAGAAAGGAAATTTTGGGGAGAGAAAGAAAATAAAAAGGCAAGGCTGGATGAACCTGAAAACTTTGGAAATTCAGAGAGCAGCAGAGAAAACAATTCAGAAGAGGAAATTAGGAGGATCCAAGAGGAAATTTTCCTACTCTATAATCCTTCATAGGTCCATGTGCCATCCAAAATCACCGCTTATGGTACTAACCACCCGTATGCAGAGAATGCTAACTTTGTTTAAAAAGCTAGAAACACCTCAGCCTGAGTATATAATGGTCTTCCCAACCCAGGTTTTTTCATTTCAGCCTCTCTAACTTAGCCCAGTATTTCTCTACCCAGTCATAATTCCACTCCTCCCAAGATAACATAGAAAGAAATAAAAGAGAAACAAAAATGTGTTCATGTATCTTCCACCCTTCCCTAAAGTATTTAAGCCTTTCCTTATACAAAGCAATTTTTAGAATCTATCAAGCACAAATGCTGAAAGTTGCATCATCTATCTAAACATCTATTTAGATACCTACTGAATTATCAATGCCTTAAACTTATTAAACTACTAAAAAAGAAAATGAAAACGCTATTTAGAAATACAAAAGAACCCTTACCTGATAAGTGTAGCTGGAACCACAGGATTCTTATTACTACATCCTTTAAGGCTACCACAGAGTGTAACAAAATTCAGTGTGTTTATAAATAATACCTGAGTTGCCTAGAAAGAAAAAAAAAAGATAAAAAAACCATTAAAATTATTTTACTTATAATTCTGAAGACCTAGAGATCTATTATATCAATGGACTACCTAGTCTTTGCCAACTGGCAACCTATAACTTATACTGGCCACCTATAACTTTTCTCTCTTTTATACTACATTTTAAGAATATCAGTTACCACTTTGCCCTTCTTTCTTCCTTTTCCATTATCCTCTTTTCACCTCTGAAGGCCAAATTCTGAAAATTACGGCAGCTAATGTAAATAACTTTACCAATTTACAATGTCGAGGTGGATCAGAAAACACCAATTTAAAGAATATAAAGTAATATTAAGAAAAAAAACTATATTCTGGGGGAAAAAAATCTCAAAACTGAACTAAACTCTCTGTTTTACAGGTTACTTCCAAGACAGATTACATTTACTGACCTTTGGGTCTTTCTGATTAAGAGTTACTGCCAGGGTAATGCCATCTCTTGAAAATGCAGAAATTAGAGCTCCTCTTGACTTTACTGATTCACATTTAGGAATCAGACTGCACAGAAGGCAATCTCGTTGTGCCCACTGAACATGGTATGTCAATGATCTAAGTAGTGAAATAATTGAAAACAAAGTATAGTAACTTTTAAATTAATATATACTTCATTACAAAAAATTAAAGGGTCCAACTAAATTCGTACATGTGCACATATATTTGGGGTCTCGTAGCAACTGTTCACAAGTTTCATCCAGGGCATAAAAGAGTAACTGCTAGTTAAACAAGGTCCATATCAGAGTTTTGTTAATAATGGCATGTTCTGTAGCCAGCCCCAAACACATCTGCATCCACTAAAAGTTTAGATACACATATTTCTACATTATTACAAACATTTTTACAGGTATTAAATAGGTGAGAAGAGGGGATTTTTAGGATAGTGGCAATGTTCTATATTTGATATGAGGATGGTTACAGGCATATGTGTATTTATCGAAGTCCACCTAGTTGTACATTTAAGATTTGTTCACTTTACTTTATATAAATTACACCCAAATAAAGTACTGCTAGCATAAAAAATAAAGAAAATAAACAGAAAAAAACAAAAAACCTCACAATTTTACTAAATCTTAGCCATTATATGCTTTTTAATGCATTCTTTCTATTTCATTGGACTTCTTAAAATAAATAAAATTACTTTTAATTGAAAAAATACTTGAGCATTTAAAAGGTACTGTAGTAAACTCAAGTTATTTCCTTTTCAAAGTTCAATTGAATTGGAACTTCCTTGGTGGCACAGTGGTTAAGAATCCGCCTGCCAAAGCAGGGGACATGGGTTCGAGCCCTGGTCTAGGAAGGCCCCACGTGCCGCGGAGCAACTAAGCCTGTGCGCCACAACTACTGAGCCTGCACTCTAGAGCCTGTGAGCCACAACCACTGAAGTCCGCAGGCCTAGAGCCCATGCTCCACAACAAGAGAAGCGACTGCAATGAGAAACCCGTGCACCGCAACGAAGAGTAGCCCCTGCTCTCTGCAACTAGAGAAAGCCCGTGTGCAGCAACAAAGACCCAACACAGCCAAAAATAAACAAATAAATAAATAAATTTATTTTAAAAAAATTCAATTGAATTACTTTTCAAAGGAGTTATTTTTATAGTCTTAAGACAAGTAAGACCATAGTCTGTCTGCCTTACCTTTTATGTGTTCTTGATTCCAAGAAGGGAAACAAAATAAAAACAAGAAAAACTTTCTATAATAGACATTCAAAATGAAAAGTAAAGAAACAGAACATACTTACAGGAAGAAAGAATTTGTAAAGCCTCAGAAGCTGATATTCACATTTCACTTACTAATCTTATTGCGTATTTATGGCCCAAAAGATAACAATGTTTTAAAAGGGATAGAGAGACTTCCCTCGAGGTCCAGTGGTTAAGACTCCATGCTTCCAATGCAGGGGGCACAGGTTCAATCCCTGATAGGGGAACTAAGAACCCACATGCTGCATGGAGCGGCCAAAAAAAAAAAAAAAAAAAAAAACAGATAGAAAACAAGGAAGAAGGAAACATTTACCTCACCTTATAGATGTAAATACATTTTCATGCCACCGAATTGCTAGAAATGTTAACTTCAGGCATTCCCCGGAATAGAAAGTAAATGAACACAAGCAGCAGTCTCCAAATAACTGTAGATAAATTTAATATACTTTAGTATATAATTAATCTGAAAATAAATCAAGAGGACCTAGAGATTGCCATACTGAGTGAAGTCAGACAAAGAAAGAGAAATATCGTATGATATAGCTTATATGCGGAATCAAAAAAAAAAAAGAAAATGACACAAATGAACTTATTTACAAAACAGAAACAGACTCACAGACTTAGAGAACGAATTTATGGTTACCAGGGGGTAAGGGTGGGGATGAGGAATAGTTAGGAGGTTTGGCATTCACATGTACACACTGGTATGTTTAAAATAAATAACCAACAAGGAAAAAAAATAAAATAAACTAATTAAACTATAAATAAAATAAACTAATCCCTGAAAGAACAGCAAAAAAAAAAAAAACCAACCAAACAACAACAAAAAACCCCCACATATTTCTCATCACAAATAATATAAATGAAACATATCAAGAGCCTGCTCTTATTTTTATTCTTAACATGTAGCTTAACATTAAGCTAAAGACTAAGTAATTAATTTCTGAGCCACAGGCATATCTCAAATGGGAAATCAAGGTGCAGTTTACTCTCTCAAGAAAACACTGCCTTTACTCTGGCTATAACTGGAAATATTCTAATATATTTATTTTTCTCTTCTTTTACAGTTACATATTATTTATTTATTTTATTTATTTGGCTGTGTTGGGCCCTAGTTGTGGCATGCGGATCTTCATTGCAGCGTGCGGGCTTTTCTCTAGTTGTGGCTCGTGGACTCTAGAGAGCACAGGCTCAGTAATTGTGGCTCTCGGACTTAGTTGCCCTGCAGTATGTGGGACCAGGGATCGAACCCACGTCCCCTGCATTGGAAGGCGGATTCTTAGCCACTGGACCACCAGGGAAGTCCCTATAGTTACATATTATTTAAATTAGGGCACTACCCATGGGGGTGGAGGAAAACAACAGAAGTTCAAAATGCAATTTCTAACAATAGTAGATTGGGTAATAAAATGTTGGTCCATATATACAAAGAGTACCATGCAGCTATTCTGAATGCTTTTAGTTAATGAACGTGTTATTTCCTGGGAATTAAATGGCTTACTTAATATCACTAATTCTAGCTTTTTTTTAAATCCTTCCAACAAATTATTTATTTATTTATTTATTATTGGAGTATAGTTTCTTTACACTGCTGTGTCAGTTTCTGCTGTAGAGCAAAGTGAAACAGCCATATATATACATATATCCCCTCTTTTTTGGATTTCCTTCCCATTTAGGTCACAACAGAGCACCAAGTAGAGTTCCCTGTGCTATACAATAGGTTCTCATTAGTTATCACTTTATATTTAGAAGTGTATATATGTCAATCCCAATCTCCCAATTCATCCCACCACCCCCTTCCCCCTTGGTATCCATACGTTTGTTCTCTACATCTGTGTCTCTATTTCTGCTTTGTAAATAAGATCGTCTATACCATTTTTCTAGATTCCACATATATGCATTAAAATACGATATTTGTTTTTCTCTTTATTACAGAACTAGTTATATTCTAAAACTAGGGAAAAGTATAACTAGGAAGCTCTAAGTTCAAACCATTTTTAATAAACATCTCTTAAAATGTGACCAAGAAATATAAAAATACCTTTTCCGTGATAATTTCACCATTACTATGACAATTAATGATGACTGGAGATATATAGCTATGCCATTACACACTCTGCTCAACAGCTTCCCAGATGGTGTCTGTTCTTAGAGTCTGAGATCTCCACTTCTATAATACCCCATCTGATTTGGATTTTACCTCATTTTTTATAAAAACAGCATGCACTACAGCTTCTTTATCTTCAGTGGAAGGCAAATGAACTGCTTCTTCGGGTATGATCTGGGACCATTGGCCCACCAATGAAGGGCTTTTAGAAGATAAGATATTCTTGAATTCCAAATGTTCCCAAAGAAATATGCATCCAGAAGGAGTTATAAGCAGAACTCTTTTCCCATCGCCAGATACATACAAGTACAGTCTCAAAGAGCTTGCTAGAAAACAACAAAAAAAAGTAATTAAACCTCTGAAGTCTGAATTCCCACAAAAAAGTACAAATTTTATCTATTCTGACAATAAAGAACCTAAATGATGTTTCCATTCAGAATGTAAAACTAAGGCACTAGTAATAAACTAAAAGTACAAATTATAATAACATTTATCATGTACTCATATGTGATATTAGGAACCCACTGTTATCACAGATATGTTAGGCATGCCAGATTTTTCTTCTTCAAGATGAACCTAATTGTCACAAATAAACACCAAAAAAATACTTACAGATATAAGGAAAAAAATATATATATACAGATATATATATTTACACAGAGATATATTTCTTTTCTCCTATATATCAAGTTAAACCAATTTAAACAAATAAAAAACTCCCACCTACTGCAGCTTTAATCATTTCTTTAGGCTTTTCAGTTGCTTGTATAGTTTTCAAACAATCTTGATCTTTGTTCCAGAGGAAAAGCTCCCCTGTAGCAAGTACCCCAGCCAGCCAGGCATCTGCTTCCAAAAAGGAAACACAATACTTATAATCTAACATTTCCCTTAATATTACTCCCAAAATTATTTTTAAAAATACAGTTAATCTAGCCTTCTGAAAATATCAGTACTACTTAACCATTACTGGACGTTGTTAGGACTGTAACATCCTTCAACAAAGGCTGAAGACTGGGAATTTTCTTCTTTGTCCTTCCTGATAGCAAATTAATTTCATTTATGAATTTATCATCCAAAAGAAAAACAGCTTCATTTTCCTAAGAGAAGAAACATGTGAGAGACTTAAGAGATGCCAGAAGTTAATTCAGCCTCTTACCTAAGTAAGTTATCCCAGAAAAGAAAACAAAGTGACATTTAAGAAAGATTGTATATTTGTACTACACATCATAAAATGAACAATAAGGTTGATTCTGTAACCTGAAGATTTTTCATTCTATCTTAAAGTACCTCTTACTAGAATTACTAGGTAGGATGACCTAATAGTTGCACTGAGATTTCTTTGGAGTTTAAAATTATAGGAGTGTCTTCCAATTCTGCTAGCCTAAACTGAGTTACCTGCTGTTATCTCATCAATCTGAACAGTAGTATGGGTAAGTTTTAAATTATTTACTTAGATTAAAATAGACATGGCTTCTCATTTCTGAAGCAGTGTCATGCTGCTCCTAGACTTCAGTTTTAGAAAACATCGAGAAAATGATCTGAGCTTACTGGAAACCTTCCAGTTGGACACCACGCTGCTTCATCACTTGTGTGGGCATTCCAAGATTCACCAGGACACGAAACTCACCAAACATGTGCCTTTGCTCAAAAAGACCCTATAGCTGTTAGTTTGCAGAGTGAAAGCCATGCTCATCCTCAACAATTGCAGAGAGGTCTTCTGGCTGTGCAATCTCAAAAACCGGGACTTGCAGGGTGAAGAAATTATGTCCCAGCATTCCCAGGAGAGCACAGCAGATGAGAGTGAGGATGATACATCATCCCAGGTCTCCAAGAGCAAAGCAGCAGAGGACTGTGAAGAAGATTAAGCAAGTTTATGGAGAAAAGGAGCAAGAGAGTGATGAGAGTGGTGGCAACTCTGATTAGACCACAGAAAGACTGATGCTCCCTCCCCATCTCTGCCAGCCTGTTACCACACAAATACACAAAACCCTGTTCAGTGGGCAGGTGATCCTTCTACAGATGATATTGTATTTTTTGAAGGCCATAGAACATTCTTTGATCTTAGAGGCAAAGCACACAGTTAACACATATTAGAACTGATATTGTATGATTAAAGAAAAACCTACCTGTCCCAACCAGGAGACTCGTGGCCAGGGTTTTTTCTGCTTGATACTCGTTGAAGTCAAAACTTCTAATCTTATCTCCATGCTTGCTGAGATATCAATGACCAAATAAGTCAAAAGTCACAAGATGCTGTAAAAATCAAAACAAACAAAAAAATGATAATAGCCTGTAATACTTACTGAGGATCTTAATTTAGAATTTTCATAAAGTTTTAGTAGATTACTTTTTCATCAGCTCAAGTTAACTCTTTTTAAGGTAAGATGCTGACAATTTATTCAGTGTCTCAACTTGAATAGTCAGACAAAATGTACTTGCTTTCGACAAGCTATTTCTCAGACTATGAAGATAAACATGAACTAGGAGAACATCTTGACAATATAGTTTCTATGAGATTTGATTTTCTCAGTGTGGCAGGTTGTATTTTCCAAAGATGGCCACAAAAATATCTCCCATCCCATATGCTCTTCTTACACTATGACTTCAATACTCCTCTCATTGAGAGCTCTGGGCTATGCCTCATCCTTTGAATTTGGGTGGTTTTTGACTACTTTGACCAAGAGTAAAATGGAAGTGATGCTATGCACTTCCCAAGGCTAGCTCATATAAGGCAATACAACTTTTACCTTACTCTATGGAATAATCACTCTTGAAGGCTTCAACCACCACATAAACAGTCAAACTGCCCTAAGTCACAGAGCTGTAAGAAAGTCCAAACTAGTTGACGTAAAAATGAAGCCCTGAGATAATATGAAGTAAAGATGCCCAGCAAGTCCCCATGCTGGTTGTGGGGATAGTTGTGGTAGAGGCCATGAACAGTTTGTCAGAGCCCTATTTGGGTGAGGGAAGCATAATCTTGGGTGAATGGTCCATTCTTGAGTGAATCTTGGGAGGATGTTCACGCAGTGGAAGAGCCTGGCACAGTGTATTGGAGCCAGGCACAGTGAGGACACAGAAGCCATAATGAAAGGGATCCCATAGACCAAACTGAGGACAATTTGAGCATCAAAACAATTATATTAATGGATTTAAAATCCATGGAATAGGGACTTCCCTGGTGGTCCAGCAGGTAAGACTCCACGCTCCCAATGCAGGGGGCCCAGTTTCAGTCCCTGGTCAGGGAACTAGATCCCGCATGCATGCCACAACTTAAGAGTTCGCATGCCACAACTAAAGATCCCGCATGCTGCAACTAAGACCTGGCGCAGCCAAAATAATAAAAATAAATAAATATTTTAAAATAATAAATAAAAAATAAAATCCATGGAATAAAATAGGAAACCATGAATCCATGTAATTATAAATTAGTAAATTAATAAATTGAACATTTGATGAAAAATGGTATATTTACATTGTTTCAAAATATCTCCCTATAAAATACTCATTAATTACAAAAGAGAAAAAGTAAGTTTACAATGAAGAAACCAGGCAGATTCCATTTTGTCTAGTGATCAAAATGAAAATTATCAGAATGGGACAAATGGAAATCACGTGCCACCTAATAGTTAAAATGAGAAAAACATCTCTGTGACATATGTACAAAGGAACACAACCTGAATCTAATCACAAGGAAATATCAGGCAAACCCAAACTGAGGGACATTTTACAAAATAACTGATCTGTAACCTTCAACAGTTTCAAGTTTATGAAAGTTTTAAAAAGATTGAGGAACTTGTTCCAAACGGGAAACTTGACAACTAAATGCAGTCAGTAATTGTAAATTTTATCCTTTCACTATAAAGGACAATATGGGACAATTGGAAAAACCTGAATAGGAAGAAAAACTGAGGATTAGATGGTTGTAATAGATGAATGTTAATTTTCTGATTTTGATGGTTGTCTTGCAGTTATGTAGGTGAATGTCCTTGTCTGTAGAAAGTAGATACTAAAACATTCAGGGGTAAGAGAACATCAGTTGTCACTCTCAAATGGTTCATGAAAAAAAGTTCTTTGTACTCTATTTGCAATTTTCGTGTAAGTTTGTGCCTGTTCCAAATTGAGTCTTTTCAAAATTTTTAATATTGTGAAATCTTGAACAATGATGGCATTTGGTCACTGGCCTGGATTGTATTTAATCACAGCCTTATTCCTTTTTTTTTTTTTTTTTTTTTTTACTTTTATTTACATTTATTTTTTTGTGGCATTTATTCCCGGGCCGTAAGTTTTTGTTTCTTCAGTTTCTTCTGGGATATCTTTTTCTTCTGTGCAACCTCCTCTTCTGGTTTAGGAACAATCTGTTCTTTTTCAGTAAGGATCATCTCAATGTGGCAGGAAGAGCTCATGTATGGGTTGATCCAACTATGAGCTCTGTAAATCCTGTGCCACATCTTGGGGGCTTTGTTCACCTGGATGTGCTCAATGACCAGAGAATCTACATCTAAGCCCTTAAGTTCAGCATTTTTGAGCATCTGCAGTAAAAATTCAACACTCTTTTTGGGTCACCAACCCTGCATCCAGCCCCACTGTTTGGCCTGGGCACACCTACCAACTCCACCACTGTAACAACGGAATGGCACACATTGCTTCTTTAAAGTAACATCCTTCAGACGCTTGGTGGGTTTTCGGATATGCATACCCTTAATGGCCTGGGCAGTTTCCTGAGTGTTCTTAAAGTGAACACAAAGATTTGAACCTCTTGATTTGCATGATTTTGTGGGGTTTTCTGGGTCAAGTGAATAGCGAACCATTTTTAGAGGTCACTTCAGACCACTTATACCCTTATTCTTTCTTTTTTTAAAACAATTCTATCTTCCTAATTCTATTTAGTTTATGAAGTCCAAAAAAACTGAATTTATTTGGTATTATTAATGCCATCTTTAATAATAGCTGAATTTTTTAAAATAAAATAAGCTTTAAATGAAAGACTATTCAAATACAGCACAGAATGACCTATTAAGATGCTAACCATCCTTATATTTTATACTGTAACGTTATGTTTTTCAATTCCTCAGAACCGTAATATTCCAGATGACTACTTCCTTAGACACTTTATTTTTAAATAATTTATTTTAAATAAATAATTTCAAATATTTATTTTTAAATTTTTAAATATAAATATTAAAATTATAAATTAAATAAATTCTTTAAAAGGCGCTAACCAAATGCAAGAGGAATAATGGCATTAGAAAAGCATCATTTGCAACTCCCAATGAAATAACAGATCTAGTCAATAGTATCAGTGGCTGCTAAAACTATTAGGTGAAAGTAGATGGGGAACGCTATAACAAGTGGACTGACATGCCCTAAACCCACTAATGAATCTTTTTTTTTAACATCTTTATTGGAGTATAACTGTTTTACAATGGTGTGTTAGTTTCTGCTTTATAACAAAGTGAATCAGCTATACATATACATATATCCCCAAATCTCCTCCATCTTGCGTCTCCCTCCCACCCTCCCTATCCCACCCCTCTAGGTGGTCACAAAGCATCGAGCTGATCTCCCTGTACTATGCGGCTGCCACTAATCAATCTTAAAATTACTAACAGTGAGACAAATAGACATTATATTCCCTGTGATATGATGCTTTGTAGACAGGAAGTACACACAACCATCTATGAAATATTCTTACAAAGACAGAAAATTAAAAACTGAACCTGAATCTGTGTCTGAATCAAACTACCAGCTGACAAGAAATAAAGAGAATGAAGGAACATATTAAACACACCAGGAGAATAAAATCAACCAAATTCAGAATGTAAGAAACTCTATAGGATAAATGATGTATACGTATGTGTATGGAGAAAAGGAGATATATATATATATACACACACACACACACACACACATATATATACATATATATATATAAAAAGAGAGGCTCAGTAGCTGTGGTGCACGGGCTTAGTTGCTCCGCGGCATGTGGGATCTTACCGGACCAGGAATCGAACCTGTGTCCCCTGCATTGGCAGGCAGATTCTTAACCACTGCGCCATCCGGGAAGTCCTCTGTATAGTTTTGAGTTTTGGAATTATGTTAATTAAAAGAAGAATAGGGGGGAACTAAAACTTAATACAAAGAGAAATAAATAAAATAAAATTTAAAAACCACACTGAAGAGAAAAAGGATTAATTCAAGCAACTTTTACGACAGTATTTTGACTATATACTCTCAAACTAAAAATAAAAAGAACTACAAACAAACCTCAAATTCTTTTTAGTAGGTTTATTTTTTTCCTAGGGGTGTGAGTATAGAAATTATGAAGCGATTTTCTGTGTATTGTAGGATTGAGCAAATCAGCGCGCAATTGACCTTGAACAACTCCAGGGTTAGGGGCACTGATTCTCTGTGCAGTTGAAAATCCAAGTATAATTTATAGTCAGCCCTCTGTACCTGCAGTTCCTTTGTACCCAAAGATTCAACCAACTGTGGATCTTGTAGTACTGTAGTATTTACTATTGAAAAAAATCCAAGTATAAGTGGACCCACACAGTTCAAACCTGTGTTGTTCAAGGGTCAACAATATATTGACGAGAGCTAGCATCTTCATTGTGGAAGAAAGGGGAAACAATTATAGAACAGGGAAAGGTAAGGAAGAGCCCTAAGGGGCTGGATTAGAATTGGAGGTACAGTATAAAAATCATGATTTCTAGCTCTGTCCTCTAAAAGGGCCTAGAAGCAACAACACCCCAGTAACCATAAGCAAAGTTAACACCCAGATCTCGGTTTCTAAATACCATTCTTCAGTAGGAGGAACCAGAGCTCCTAGGAAAACCCGGTGATTTCAGGGCTGGGGTAGGAAAGGAACCAGAAGAACCTGGAACATCTTGTTGTTTCAAAGTGAGGAAGCAGACACACAATGGAGGGGGGGGGCGGATGTCTAAAAGAAAGAGGAATGAGATTGGTGGTGTGTGGTAATTCTATTATTATTTTTTTTAGAACCTCACCTCTCCCAGATATGAGAGATTCTGTCTGATAAATACTTAAGTATTTATGCCAGGGATTTGCTTTAAAATACTCCCTTTACATCCTTATTAGTTTGTCAATTAAAATGTAAAGGATAGGGACTTCCCTGGCGGTTCAGTGGTTAAGACTTGGTGCTTCCACTGTAAGGGGCACGGGTTCCATCCCTGCTCACGGAACTAAGATCCCCCATGCTAGGAGGCCAAAAAAAAAAAAAAAAAGGAAAGGATAAAAAGATAGCTAATAATTTCAAGATGTAAAGACAGAGCCCAGTAGAATTTGATGATGGATGGTCTTCTATCTTTTACAACTCTGAAAATCACCTGTTATATAGCAAAGGTTATTTCTGCCTCATACCGAAATGGCACTCAAAACAATAATGCTACGTACGGATGGATACTAATAAACATCACGAAACAAGTCAAATTAGTTAATGGAAGAAAGAGATAAAAGTAAGCTCGATCACACTCACAAAATATGTGAGGAGGAGAAACATGTGAAGTCTACCCCCCTCCAAAGTACCTTCATTTAAAACACATTGGCGAAAGCAGTTTCAAGAGAATCCAATTGACACGTACACACTGCTATATTTAAAATGGATAACCAACAAGGACCTACTGTATAGCTCAGGGAACTCTGCTCAATAAAAAAAAAAGAGAGAGAGAGAGAGAGAGAGAATAATCCAAGTTGTTCTGTGGTTTCCACCACAGACGAGTCTAAGAAATCGCGTCCATTCCTCCGTGCTCAATTTATCACCCACTAAGGTCAAACGTAGGAGCTTCCCCACTTCGCACAGGTCCCAGGGGACCCCTCTGAGATTCCCAACCCGACCCTGCGGGGCAGCGCCGCCCTCTGCTCCGAGAGGTGCCACCGCGGTGCCCACCCGGGACAGGGCGGGAGCTGGAGGACCCCGGTGCGGGGCCGAGGTCTGGCCCGAAACGGACGTCGTTCCCAGCCATCCGGAGGGCGACCCGGGCCCCTCTGAGCCGCCGAGCCTCCGTCAGGCTGAGGGTGCGGCGGCCGGAGGACGACTCCGGGGAAGCTGGGGGACGAGGGGGCTGGGTGCGGCGGGGGATGGCGGGGCTGGGGAGGTCGCGGGCGCGCAAGACTCGAGGGGGTGAGGGGGACGGAGGAGCCCAAGGACGCCGCGGGCCGGACAGCCTGGGGAGGAGGCTGGGGCCGTGAGGGGCAGGAATCTGCGGGCAGTTACCTCCGCCAAGGTCCGGCCCGTCCGGGGAGGGGGAAGCGCGGGGAGGCAGAAGGCGAAGCCGGCAGCGCGGCGCAGACACCAGACAGTGACTGCCGAGGGCCCAGCCGCCGGCGCAGACGCGAGCCTGCGCCCAGGCGACGGCGGAGGTGGGGGGAGGGGACGCGAGAGAGCGCCGCCAGTGCGCCTGCCCCGAGCCGGCCGGGAGCGCGGGCGGGAAGCTGGACGTGCTCCTCCCTCCTCTTCTCCTCTTGATCTCCTCGGGTTTCCCCCCGCCCCTTCCTCTCAGCGGTCCCGCGTCCCCTCCGCTCGGCCGCTCCTCCTCCCGTTCCCGGTCTCCTCCTCAGCTTCCGCGGGTCCTTCTGTGTTCACCTTCCCCGTGCGTTCCTCGGACACACGCCTTTGAGTGCCCAGGCGATGCGCGGCGCTCTACAGGAAACCGTTTAGTAACCGACTAAGATGTAAATCACGGGATGTTAGCACCCCAGTGGAGACCCAGAGACCTGAGAATGAACGGGTTGTACACTTCCCTCCACGGATCAAGTGGGCAACTTAAAGCGCTAAGGAAAGCGTTTCTGTACTCACACTCCTAGTGACTTCTGTTTATTTACAGCACTGTTTTCGCTCCTGTCCTGCTCCTGCGCACGGACTGGAAACAGGGGGCAAGAACACGCAACTCGAGATCTATATTTGGTCCGGAAAAGCATTTTTCTGTAGCTTAACTTTGTATGCCTTAGGCAGGGACAAGCTTTCTGTTCCCTAGCCGCCCTCCTCTTAACTCACTGATGTCACTGGCCTGGTGTTTGAAGGCATTTTGGCTTGTTACCTATGGCTAGGCTAGGTATGTTCTGCTGAGTAAATCGCTCAGCCCTCTCAAATGGAAAGATATCGTTATCAGATTGGTTTATCTTGGCAAGCAAAGGGTACTGGGCAGGAGGACTTCCCACAGCATGGTAAATCACAACTCTCCCTGTGTCTCGGTGTGGGATAAGTGGCAGATGGGATAATGACCACTTAGCACCATTTATGTCAAAGGTTATAGAACTGAAGTGGTCCAAGGCTACTCAAATCACAAACATCTTACATAAATCTTGCTAGAGTTAGCCCAAGAAGTCTGAAGCAGAACAAAGAAATCCTAACTTATTCCCACAATTTTGTTCCCATTTCTAGGTCTTAAGATGTGATAACAATAGGATAACTGTGGCTGACTTTGCTGTGTGGCCATCAGACCTAGAGGTATTGGTGCAATTCTGGAGTTGACTGTTGTGCACATTTATTCTTCAGAATTTCATGGGAATGCCTACAATTGGCTAAAATAGAAATTATTGGATGCCTATTATGTGTCGTGTCAAACATGATGCTAGGTGTAAAGAGAGGAAGACGATGCTGTTCCTATTCAAAAGAGATTCATAGACACTTAAATTACAGTGCAGTGATAAATTTCATGATAGCAATATGCACAGAGCACATTTTTTTCTCCCTGGGAAAAGGGCAGGTCAGAAGTATCTAAGCTAGGTTTTGAACAAGGAATAGTTCAATTTGAAGCACATTCATTTTGTGGTGCCTGTGGACTTGCAGGTGAGCAATTAGAGTCATGGTTCAGAAGCCCAATGGGAGAACTGTAGATGTAGAACATGTAACCTAACCATCTGTCTCTCCATCAGCCTGCCCTGCACTTTTTTAAAGGTCCCCTCTCTTTAATATATATTGATGAATAAGGGTTTAATGGAGAAGACCACTTCTTATGAGATCATCAGAGGGGTGAAGAGAACCAAAAAAGTGGTGTCAGGAAAGCATGAAAGCCTAGGAGGGAAGAGTCTAGGAAGGAGAGGTCAACCATGTGAAAGTCTGAGTAAAGTGAAATAGAAATAAGCCCGAGAATTCCCCCATCAGATTTGGTGTTTCATAGTCATAGTGCAAGATATATAATAACCTAGGTCCTTTAGGTAGCAGATAGTAAAATCAAATCTAACTAGCTTGAGCAAGAGAAGGAATTTATTGTAGGGATTTTGGAGTATCCCACAGAATCTAAGGAATGATTTCAATAACCAGTTCTTAGGAAGTACTGCAACCAGGACAGATCATAGACTTTCTCTCTAAAGCAATGCTATCCGGTAGAAATTTCTGTGATGATGAAAATGTTCTACGTCTGCTTTGTCCAATATGGTAGCCATTAGCGACAAATGCTATTGAGCACATAAAATGTAGCTAGTGGAACTGAGGCCCCGAATTTTTTATTTTAATCAAATTCAAATAGCCACATGTGGCTAGTGGCTCCTGTATTGTACAGTGCAGCTTTAAAGCCTTTCCATTAACATGACTCAGCTCCAATTTTTCTCAGCCTGTGTCTCAGTTCAGAATTGCAAATCTCTTGGAGGGAAAAATGCAAGTGGTGCAATTTGGGTAAGAGATCTACTCCTGGAGCAGTCAGCTATGGCTAGGATCACATAGTGCAGAAATGGCTGCTGAGGGCTTGTCTGTGTGTATCTGAGGCCATTCTCCCCCGACAAGGGGAATCATTATAAGCTGAGGTCTGTTATAAGATGGAGTTGTGAGTTATTTAGGGTAAGAGTAGGCCATATCAAAAAACCTCTACCATAAATTGGTGGCCTAGAGAACATAGGCAATTATTTCTTTCTTGTGTAACTGTTACAAGGTGAGTGATTCAGTTTGTTAGGGTAGCTCTGCTCCACACAATTATTCAGAGATCTGGGTTCCTTCGAGATACTCACTCTGTAATTCTCCAGTATCTTGTTGCATAATCAAGACTGGGTTCCAGTGGATTCCAGCCAAAGGAAAGGAGAGAAAGAGAGAGCATACCCACAGTTTTGAGACCTGGGCCCAGAAGTGGTACACAGTATTTCTGCTTATGTTGTATTGGAGAGAACTTTATCACCTGGCCATACCTAACTGCAAAGCAGGCTGGGACATGTAGATTAGCAACATACCCAGTAAGACTGAAAGAATGATTTTGGTGGTCAATTAGCAGTTTTCATCACAAGTGGTTAGAATATAAAAAATAGTAATACATATTTCCTGCCTTCAAGGGTATCACAGATTTGGTGAGGAGATAGAAGGGTACGTAACTAGCCATGAATAAGGAACATGCTGTAAGAACCCAAAGAAAAGAATGACTTAAAACAGTATTTCTCAAACTTTAATGTACCTATGAATCATCTGGGAATCTTGTTAAAAATGCAGATTCTGATTCAGTAGGTCTGGCGTGGTTGGGGCCTTAAGATCTGCTCTCCTAAGAAGCCCCCAGGTGATGCCGATTCTGCCGGTCCTTGGACCATACCTTGAGTAGCAAGCTGTTGCAGATGCAGCAAACACCACAGAGGGAATGGCATTTGAGCTTTGTATTATGGTACAGTGATTAAGAGTCAAATTTTGAATGTTAGACATTTTACGTTCAATTCCCAACTTTGACTTACTGGCTGATTTAAATTGTTTATCTTTAAGCCTAATAAAGATCTTAAGTAATAGAGAACCCCACACAAACTAGACTTAGCAATAAGAGAAGCTGATTGTCTCATTAACCCAGGGGTTCAGCAGGTTTCTTGCAAGTTTTGATCAGGCAAGGCTCTTGTTCTGTTTTTCTCGAATTCTCTTCACTCTGCTCTTGGTCTTCAGGCTGGCTTCTCTTGTGGTAAAGTAAGAAGATGGCACATTTACACTTATTTTGCAAGGAAAATGTAGTTTTAAATTTTTTCTACAATTAAACATTCTTCTTGAGCCTCCAACGCAATGTATAGCAGGGAAAGTCTTTACCTTGACAATTAATGGTACTTCCATTTCTTCTTTGGTAAAGTCTCTTTCAAATAAATGCTGTATCTTGCAGATTGTCTTTTTCTCATTCTACTCAATCTACAGGGTAGATTCATAAGTGATAGTGGTAGGAGGGGTTGCCCTGAAGGCAAATGGGGAGAGAGTGCTTGCATTCAAATTTTGTTTTTTATATTCTTAGTCATCCCTGCTTCCGGATGTCTGATGTTGGCTCCTGGGTCTCTTGCATTGGTGTCTACTGTGGTGTCTGTAGCTAGAGAGTCTCTAATTTCTCCCTTGATGATGCCACTATGCCCACTAAGGCTCAGCCACATCCTTCATCTGTCTATTCTGTTGCCTTTACAGTGGGGTCCCCTTGCTCTCAAGTCCCCCAGAGCATGTGAGAATGTTCTATGTCTTGAACTAGACGTAAGAGCTGAGAGCAGGTCAGGAATGATGACTAAACTCTTTTCTCCAATTATGACACGTTACCATGTTTTATTCTGCTGGGATCACCCCCTCCCCCCATATTGGGAGAGGGGGAGCATCCTAAAGGATAATCTTTTCCAATAATTTGGAAAAGCTACTCTGCTCTCAACATTCTCTTCAAACCGATCCCCATGAGATTTTACCTTGAAATACATGCATGTCTGATTCCTTGTTTCCACTAAGCCAGAGGGGCTTTCTTCTTCCTCTTGGATAGTATCCCTCTCATGTATTTTCTGAGTCGTCTCTTGATTGTCCCTGCATTGTGGCAAAATTCCATATTCAGACTTTAATGCATTGAATTTGATATAACAAAAAATTTAGAGAGTCCCTTTCTCTGTGAATAAAGGTGAATTTTTTAGTATGTGCAAAGAACGGGTGTGTTACCCTGGAGGGCAGTGGCTGTTAGGCAGAAGGGGCCCAATCCCACTGAGGGTCTCTCAGGGCTTCAGAGTGACATCAGGAGCCAAAATGCAGGGCCTGAGGCCAAGGAGTTGATTCACAGCAGCCTCTTTGACTTGATGATGGCCCGCTCTCAAGGCTTCCATGCCCTGATGCATACATGTTTGGCTGCTGACATACAGACAGAGGTGAAGCAAATGAAACATAGAGGCGAGATACCTCGCAGGGCCTCGGGTGGCATTGCCCTTGTCCCCTGTGTGCCTGTGCACCTTCCTCAAGCATGCGTGTGTCTTCTCACCCACACCTAGGAAAAAAGAAAAAAAAAGTGAACTATTTAGACAGTTGTCTCGCTAAGGAATTGAATAATAATTTTGCTTGGAGACTTGAAGCTGAAAACAAAACCTTTGTTCTAGGTGCTTTCTATCTTCTCTACAAAGGGGTGAATGCCATTGATTCAATGAATGGGTAGTGCGGTGGCTTTATAATGTGTCAACTTGGCTAGGCTGAATTACCTTTCCCAGAATTCCCTTCCCTGGGTGTTGCTAGGTAGAATAGACCACAGGAGAGATTATTATGGGAGATTTGAGGGCAGAATGAAGCAGCAGCTATTTTGGAGCTCACATATGTGGTCACTTATCTGCTGGCTTACCTCGCTGTAAGGCAGTGGGAGAACTTGCAGCTGCTCTAACTTCCTTTGGATCCTCTTTCAGAGGCTCCAACTCCTGTGACAGGTGTAAATATTTAGCTCCAGGAAGGTCCCAGCCTCTGCAGGACACCAACACCATTAAGGTGACAAACAACAAGAACTGATAAGGATTTGGGTCCATCCTCATGAGCTCCAGCTCAAGCTTGCAGGTCCCAGACTTTCATTACTCTCTTCCACTTTGCAGCCATCTTCTCTTGCTGATCGACTCTTCTGTGAACTTCACGCTCCAGCATCTGACACAAAGACAACAGCTGTACAGAGACTACTTGAACCAACTCTCATGATTGCATAAGGTCAAATTCCTGTAAACACACACACACACACACACACACACGTATTTTCTAGTGCTTCTTTCTCTTTGATGGAACCCTGACTGATATAGTGTGCAAGGCAACAAGATTTAACAAATATAAAATTACTTTCCAAAATATTCTTTTAAAATATCATCTCTGTTTTGGTAGCAAAGAGGCTACAGATGGACCAGACCTTAGACTGTCACACCCTACTATCTAGAAAAAAAGATCTATTTCCCCAACCTGGGCTTCACTCTGATTGGAACAATTTAAGTCACATACTCACTCTGAGTCAATCATCTGGCCTTAAAAAAAATGCATTGATTGCTTTAGGCTTTAGTTAAGTGTCACTGTAACAATGTGAGTTGCAGGTTTGCAGTGGCCATAGTTAATCCCAGACTTTCCCTGTCACCTGAAATGCAGCCATTTTACATTTTAAGTATGCCTTCCATTATTTGTCAGGTGGAGGGTTAATTTATCACATACTTGGACAGATAATGAGTAGGTGGCCAGAAGCCATTTTGACTATTAAACTGAGTTATATAATCAGTTGGAGTTGCCAGAGTTGTCAGAGACAAAGGACTTTCTCATGGCAAGTGCTATGGATCCGTATGTCATCCCAAGAGTAGAGACCATCCTCTGATTTCTCTTCCAAGGTTCTGCTTCAGAAAGTGGACCCAACAACTGTAACCTGGTAAATGAGGGGCTATGCAGGGATGCCTCAATAGTTAATCCAGCCACTGTTTGGATCTTATCTTTAGATAAGTGTAATGGTACCATCATAACATGCAACATTTTAATTTCAAGTCCTAAGTTCTCTTCTTGTTTAAATGGCAGTTGGAGTTATTCTACTTTCAGAAAATCCATCAGAAGGAAAAAGACAACCATTACAGAGGGAAAAAGTCAAATACTAAGACCTGGGCTGTCAGGACAGGAAACAGGAAAGAACATGTGCTTTTAGATAAGGTTCTGTATTTTGATTGAGGTGGTAGTTAAACAAGTGTGTTCACTTTGAGAAAACTTACTATTCTATGATTTGTGTACCCTTCTGTACACTATTTCAAGTAAAAGTTTGTTTTTTATTTTTATTTATTAAAAAATATATTTTATTTATTTATTTTGGCTGCACTGGGTCTTAGTTGTGGCACGCAGGATCTTTTCGTTGTGGCATGTGGGCTCTTAGTTGTGGCATGCATGTGGGATCTAGTTCCTCGACCAGGAATCGAACCCGGGCCCCCTGCATTGGGATCGCGGAGTCTTATCCACTGGACCACCAGGGAAGTCCCAAAAGTTTGGTTTTTAAAAACATGTTGAAAGCTACCATTTAAACAAAAATAAAAATTAAAGCGGCCCTCTGGGGCTTCCCTGGTGGCGCAGTGGTTGAGAATCTGCCTGCTAATGCAGGGGATACGGGTTCGAGCCCTGGTCTGGGAAGATTCCACATGCTGCGGAGCAACTGGGCCCGTGAGCCACAACTACTGAGCCTGCGCGTCTGGAGCCTGTGCTCCACAACAGGAGAGGCCACGATAGTGAGAGGCCCGCGCACCATGATGAAGAGTGGCGCCCACTTGCCGCAACTAGAGGAAGCCCTCGCACAGAAACGAAGACCCAACACAGCCAAAAATAAATTAAAAAAAAAAAATTACAGGGGTCTACATCTTTAAAAAAAAAAAAAAAGCGGTCCTCTGTTGGCTCCCAAACAGATTCACCTTTAAAGGATGAGTAGGACTTTGATAGCGAAGTGGAGAAAGATTATGATTTCAGTTACATCATATGGAATGAATGTAGGACATATTCAGGGAATGTGAAGTGAGCTCCTGTGGCAGATTCTAAATACAAGGCATGTTTTGGGTGCTACCTTAGCCGACTCTCTCTTTGAGAACTGCTGTTCTACGCACTCAGAGGTGGATCTTAGCAGCCATAACCCTGTCCTCTCATGTCATCCCATCCCCAGCTAACTAACCAGCCCGATAGGACTTAAGGCAGTGGCAGATTGGTAAATATTTAACAACCTTCTCTAGGAGGTGGGGGAGATGTCATGATTTATAGCATTTGCTAATTTCTGTGGGGTAAATTTTCCCACCACGACTGCTTTCAAGTTAAAGCCTGACATCAACCGGCTCACAAATTTCCTGAAAATTTAACAGTCAGCTCTCAAAACCCAGTACTAGGGGCCCCAGAATACCACTGACTTGACTTAAGGCAGGCAAGCCACAATCATCCTGAGAAGGAGAACAATCCTTTTGATAGATTTATCAGAAGAGTGAAGAAGTGTCTTTCCCATAAGCCCATCTCCCCTCACATCTCATTCACCTAGATTGAATCACATGCCCTGGATATAATGTGTCTCAGGTTTCATGAGACACAAACACTGTGTGAAGATGGGTAGGCTGTATTGGCTTTTACCTGTGAGGACCTACTCTGGTTTATGCAGGGGAAGGGAAGATAATCTAATGAAACTGGGTTCCTGTTAGGAAGGTGAAAGAGAAAATGAATGGATAGATTTTAAAATTCATTATACCAGACTTCCCTGGTGGTGCAGTGGTTAAGAATCCGCCTGCCAAGGCAGGGGACATGGGTTCGAGCCCTGGTCCAGGAAGATCCCACATGCCGCGGAGCAACTAAGCCCGTGTGCCACAACTACTGAGCCGGCACTCTAGAGCATGTGAGCCACAACTACTGAGCCCGTGTGCCACAACTACTGAAGCCTGTGCGCCTAGAGCCCGTGCTCCACAACAAGAGAAGCCACTGCAATGAGAAGCCCACGCACCACAATGAAGAGTAGCCCCTGCTCGCCACAACTAAAGAAAGCCCGCGCGCAGCAGCAAAGACCCAAAGCGGCCAATAAATAAATAAACAAATTTATTTTTAAAAAATTCATTATACCAAGTTCCCTTATAATTAGGTACCCCAAATCAGGTTGCTAATCAGGAAGCTGAAGAACGGGTCATGAATAAACAAAAACTATCCATTATACCAAGTACTGTATCCATTCTAAGATGCACTTCCCATTTCAACATCGCAAACTGGGATGAGTTTTACAACAGTTGTCAGCCAGGTGGCGGTAATTGCCTTTGTATGCATGTCAAAATCTGCAAAATGGCTGTCAGCAGCTTGGCAGGAAATTCCTGAGTCATTAGTAGAACACTTTTTTTTCTCAGGAATATATGTATATATATATTCTTTTTCATATTCTTTTCCATTATTATCATAGGATATTGAATATGGTTCCCTGTGCTATACAGTAGGACCTTGTTATTTATCCATCCTGTATATACTAGTTTGCATCTGCTGATCCCAAGCTCCCACTCCATCCCTCTCCCACCCCGCCTTCCCCTTGGCAACTACAAGTCTCAGTAAAACACTTGTAAGAAATGCCTCATCACCATTTTTGATGGTCATAAATTGTTATTTTCAGGGTTTGTGAAGATTGGGATTTTACCCTACTCACAAGCTAACAAGCTCTCCTGTTACTGTTTTTCATGGATGCTGGCAGAAAACATCAGACTCCTGTGGTTAGAGAGAAAGGACTTTATTTCTTAAGGCAAAAGCAGTAGGCAAAGTGTCAGTATGATATTCGTGAGGTTCCCCGCGACTCCTAGTTCCCACAGGGGCAGCACAGGTGCCTAGATGGATGAAGAGGGTTGTGTTGCAGGAGAGGAATGTTGAGCTGGAGGATTTCCTGCTTTTATAGTGAGTGGCAAGTAGGGCCAGCTCGTTGTTTGGGACATCACCTCAGCAAAAACCCTCAGAAATGGCCCGGATAAAGAGCAGTCTGGGTTTTGCATTCTTGGCATATCCTGCAAGGGCATAGGAAACACAGGGTCCTGGCGGATTGCCTATCCCATCAGTGAGTCCAAATATAATTCAGAAGACTTGGTCTGATAGTGGAAAAGAATCTAAAAAAGAATATATATGTATATGTATAACTGAATCACTTTGCTGTACACCTGAAACTAACACAACATTATAAATCAACTATATTTCAATAAAAAATTTTTAAAAAAAGAGTGACGTTCCACCCCAAAAGTTAGTCTGTCAGTGTAAAATCATTTTAGGAATACGTTAACTGATTTATTTAGCTTCTATTTTCTTTTTTATGAATGTGCAAAAATGACATAAAACTCTATTTTATAAATCTAAAGATCTCTCAATAAACATAAAATAAAAATTCTAAGTGATGAGTCCATTATGTCAGTTTGATTGGCAATATTTTTTCCTTCTTGGTAGTATATTAAAAAATGATTAATTGATGGCATTTGAGACTAAATGAAATATTTAATGTTTCCTATCATTAGGCATGTCATTACTTTCACTATAAACTATTTTTTATTACTGGAATGTGGAAATACATTGTAGTCAATTTACCCTACGATGTTGCTAGCCCTCTTATTTTCTTATCACATTGTGTTTTTGATTCACTTGGTTTTTCAAGATATGTAATCCTGTTACCTTCACGTGGAATTATTTTGAGACTTTTACTTATATTTATCCTTTTACACTATGAAGTTTATAGAATTCTTTTTGTGTGTATCTTATTACAATTACTAGCATCTGAATTATTGTGTTCACTAAAAATGGTGTCAGAATGGATGGACTCTAGTCCTTTTTCTTCAGGATATGAATTATACAAGAGAACAAATACACTGGCAAAACGTTAACTGTGACAATATGTGAAAACAATGGGTACTTTGATTTGATTTGCAAAATTCTTATGACTTATAAAAGATTGTGTTGTCCTGGTCTGGACATTGCTTTTAAACACATAGAATTTAGGAATTAATGTGTATTTAAGTCGCTTCTCAGAAGTGACATAATCACATGGATATAGTCTCCATTAATCTGACCCAGTACATTATTAATTCTAAAGTTATCATGTAAAGTTATTTTTTATTATAAAATATGTATTAATTCAATTCAGCAAAAATTTGGTGAGGTTCCTACTACAATGTAGACCATTTGTTAGGCTGAGAAATAGATACAGAGGAGAATAAGACAGTCCTTGTCCTTAAAAAGCTTGTGTGTTGTTTTTTTTTTAACATCTTTATTGGAGTATAATTGCTTTACAATGGTGTGTTAGTTTCTGCTGTATAACAAAGTGAATCAGCTATACATATACATATATCCCCATATCTCCTCCCTCTTGCATCTCCCTCCCACCCTCCCTGTCCCACCCCTCTAGGTGGTCACAAAGCACCAAGCTGATCTCCCTGTGCTATGCGGCTGCTTCCCACTAGCTATCTATTTTACATTTGGTAGTGTATATATGTCCATGCCACTCTCTCACTTCATCCCAGCTTACCCTTCTCCCTCCCCGTGTCCTCAAGTCCGTTCTCTATGTCTGTGTCTTTATTCCTCTCCTGCCCCTCGGTTCTTCAGAAACTTTTTCTTTTTTTTTTTTTTGATTCCATATATATGTGTTAGTATACGGTATTTGTTTTTCTCTTTCTGACTTACTTCACTCTGCATGACAGTCTCTAGGTTCATCCACCTCACTACAAATAACTCAGTTTTGTTTCTTTTTATGGCTGAGTAATATTCCATTGTATATATGTGCCATATCTTCTTTATCCATTCATCTGTCAATGGACACTTAGGTTGCTTCCATGTCCTGGTTATTGTAAATAGAGCTGCAATGAACATTGTGGTACATGACTCTTTTTTTTTTAACATCTTTATTGGGGTATAATTGCTTTACAATTGTGTGTTAGTTTCTGCTTTATAATAAAGCGAATCAGCTATACATAAACATACATGCCCATATGTACTCCCTCTTGCATCTCCCTCCCACCCTCCCTATCCCACCCAACTAGGTGGTCACAAAACAATGAGTTGATGTCCCTGTGCTATGTGGCTGCTTCCTACTAGCTATCTATTTTACATTTGGTAGTGTATATATGTCCATGCCACTCTCTCACTTTGGCATGACTCTTTTTGAATTATGGTTTTCTCAGGGTATATGCACAGTAGTGGGATTGCTGGGTCATATGGTAGTTTTATTTTTACTTTTTTAAGGAACCTCCATACTGTTCTCCATAGTGGCTGTATCAATTTACATTCCCACCAACAGTGCAAAAGGGTTCCCTTTTCTCCACACCCTCTCCAGCATATACTGTTTGTAGAGTTTTTGATGATGGCCATTCTGACCAGTGTGAGGTGATACCTCATTGTAGTTTTGATTTGCATTTCTCTAATGGTTAGTGATGTTGAGCATCCTTTCATGTGTTTGTTGGCAATCTGTATATCTTCTATGGAGAAATGTCTATTTAGGTCTTCTGCCCATTTTTGGATTGGGTTGTTTGTTTTTTTGATATTGAGTTGCATGAGCTGCTTGTATATTTTGGAGACTAATTCTGTCTCAGTTGCTTTGTTTGCAAATATTTTCTCCCATTCTGAGGGTGGTCTTTTCATCTTGTTTATGGTTTCCTTTGCTGTGCAAAAGCTTTTAGGTTTCATTAGGTCCCATTTGTTTATTTTTGTTTTTATTTCCATTTCTCTAGGAGGTGGGTCAAAAAGAATCTTGCTGTGATGTATGTCATAGAGTGTTCTGCCTATGTTTTCCTCTAAGAGTTTTATAGTGTCTGGCCTTACATTTAGGTCTTTAATCCATTTTCAGTTTATTTTTGTGTATGGTGTTAGGAGGTGTCCTAATTTCATTCTTTTACATGTAGCTGTCCAGTTTTACCAGCACCACTTATTGAGGAGGCTGTCTTTTCTCCACTGTATATTCTTGCCTCCTTTATCAAAGATAAGGTGACCATACGTGTGTGGGTTTATCTCTAGGCTTTCTATCCTGTTCCATTGATCTATATTTCTGTTTTTGTGCCAGTACCATACTCTCTTCATTACTGTAGCTTTGTAGTATAGTCTGAAGTCAGGGAGCTTGATTCCTCCAGCTCCGTTTTTCTTTCTCAAGATTGCTTTGGCTATTCGGGGTCTTTTGTGTTTCCATACAAATTGTGAAATTTTTTGTTCTCCTTCTGTGAAAAATGCCAGTAGTAGTTTGATAGGGATGGCATTGAATCTGTAGATTGCTTTGGGTAGTATAGTCATTTTCACAATATTGATCCTTCCAATCCAAGAACATGGTATATCTCTCCATCTATTTGTATCATCTTTAATTTCTTTCATCAGTGTCTTATAGTTTTCTGCATACAGGGCTTTTGTCTCCTTAGGTAGGTTTATTCCTAGGTATTTTATTCTTTATGTTGCAATGGTAAATGGGAGTGTTTCCTTAATTTATCTTTCAGATTTTTCATCATTAGTGTATAGAAATGCAAGAGATTTCTGTGCATTAATTTTGTATCTTGCTACTTTACCAAATTCATTGATTAGCTCTAGTAGTTTTCTGGTAGCCTCTTTAGGATTTTGTATGTATATAGTATCATGTCATCTGCAAACAGTGACAGTTTGACTTCTTCTTTTCCAATTTGGATTCCTTTTATTTCTTTTTCTTCTCTGATTGTTGTGGCTAAAACTTCCAAAACTATGTTGAACAATACTGGTGAGAGTGGGCAACCTTGTCTTGCTCCTGAACTTAGTGGAAATGGTTTCAGTTTTTCACCATTGAGAGTGATGTTGGCTGTGGGTTTGTCATACATGGCCTTTATTATGTTGAGGTGAGTTCCCTCTATGCCTACTTTCTGGAGGGTTTTTGAATTTTGTCGAAAGCTTTTTCTGCATCTATTGAGATGATCATATGGTTTTCCTCCTTCAATTTGTTAATACGGTTTATCACGTTGATTGCTTTGCGTATATTGAAGATTCCTTGCATTCCTGGGATTAACCCCACTTGATCATGGTGTATGATCCTTTTAATGTGCTGTTGGATTTTGTTTGCTAGTATTTTGTTGAAGATTTTTGCATCTATGTTCATCAGTGATATTGGCCTGTAGTTTTCTTTTTTTGTGACATCTTTGTCTGGTTTTGGTATCAGGATGATGGTGGCCTTGTAGAATGAGTTGGGGAGTGTTCCTTCCTCTGCTACATTTTGGAAGAGTTTGAGAAAGATAGGTGTTAGCTCTTCTCTAAATGTTTGATAGAATTTGCCTGTGAAGCCATCTGGTCCTGGGTTTTTGTTTGCTGGAAGATTTTTAGTCACAGTCTCAATTTCAGTGCTTGTGATTGGTCTGTTTATATTTTCTGTTTCTTCCTGGTTCAGTCTCTGAAAGTTGTGCTTTTCTAAGAATTTGTCCATTTCTTCCAGGTTGTCCATTCTATTGGCATATAGTTGCTTGTAGTGATCTCTCATGATCCTGTGTATTTCTGCAGTGTCAGTTGTTACTTCCCCTTTTTTCATTTATAATTCTACTGATTTCAGTCTTCTTTTTTTTCTTGATGATTCTTGCTAATGGTTTATCAATTTTGTTTATCTTCTCAAAGAACCAGCTTTTAGTTTTATTGATCTTCGCTATTGTTTTCTTCATTTCTTTTTCATTTATTTCTGATCTGATCTTTATGATTTCTTTCCTTCTGCTAACTTTGGGGTTTCTTTGTTCTTCTTTCTCTAATTGCTTTAGGTGTAAGGTTAGGGTGTTTATTTGAGATGTTTCTTGTTTCTTGAGGTAGGCTTGTATTGCTATAAACTTCCCTCTTAGAACTGCTTTTGCTGTATCCCATAGGTTTTGGGTCGTCGTGTTTTCATTGTCATTTGTTTCTAGGTATTTTTTGATTTCCTCTTTGATTACTTCAGTGATCTCTTGGTTATTTAGTAGCATATTGTTTAGCCTCCATGTGTTTGTATTTTTTACAGATTTTTTTTCCTGTAATTGATATATAGTCTCATAGCGTTGTGGACGGAAAAGATACTTGATATGATTTCAATTTTCTTAAATTTACCAAGGCTTGATTTGTGACCCAAGATATGATCTATCCTGGAGAATGTTCCATGAGCACTTGAGAAGAAAGTGCATTCTGTTGTTTTTGAATGGAATGTCCTATAAATATCAATTAAGTCCATCTTGTTTAATGTATCATTTAAAGCTTGTGTTTCCTTATTTATTTTCATTTTGGATGATCTGTCCATTGGTGAAAGTGGGGTGTTAAAGTCCTCTACTATGATTGTGTTACTGTTGATTTCCCCTTTTATGGCTGTTGACATTTGCCTTATGTATTGAGGTGCTCCTATGTTGGGTGCATAAATATTTACAATTGTTATATCTTCTTCTTGGATTGATCCCTTGATCATTATGTAGTGTCCTTCTTTGTCTCTTGTAATTGTCTTTATTTTAAAGTCTATTTTGTCTGATATGAGAATTGTTACTCCAGCTATCTTTTGATTTCCATTTGCATGGAATATCTTTTTCCATCCCCTCACTTTCAGTCTGTATGTGTCCCTAGGTCTGAAATGGGTCTCTTGTAGACAGCATATATATGGGTCTTGTTTTTGTATCCATTCAGCCAGTCTATGTCTTTTGGTTGGAGCATTTAATCCATTTACATTTTAGGTAGTTATCAAAATGTATGTTCCTATTACCATTTTCTTAATTGTTTTGGGTTTGTTTTTGTAAGTCTTTTCCTTCTCTTGTGTTTCATGCCTAGAGAAGTTCCTTTAGCATATTTGTGAAACTGGTTTGGTGGTGCTGAATTCTCTTAGCTTTTGCTTGTCTGTAAATGTTTTAATTTCTCTGTGCAATCTGAATGAGATTCTTGATGGGTAGAGTAATCTTGGTTGTAGGTTTTTCCCTTTCATCACTTTAAATATGTCCTGCCACTCCGTTCTGGTTTGCAGAGTTTCTGCTGAAAGATCAGCTGTTAACCTTATGGGGATTCCCTTGTATGTTGTTGCTTTTCCCTTGCTGCGTTTAATATTTTTTCTTTGTATTTAATTTTTGATAGTTTGATTACTATGTGTCTTGGTGTGTTTCTCCTTGGATTTATCCTGTATGGGACTCTCTGTGCTTCCTGGACTTGATTGACAATTTCCTTACCCATATTAGGGATGTTTTCAACTATAATCTCTTCAATATTTTCTCAGTCCCTTTATTTTCCTCTTCGTCTTCTGGGACCCCTATAATTCGAATGTTGGTGCCTTTAATATTGTCCCAGATGTCTCTGAGATTGTCCTCAATTCTTTTTTTTCTTTTTAATTATTTTATTTTTTTATTTATTTTTGGCTGTGTTGCGTCTTTGTTGCTGCACATGGGCTTTCTCTAGTTGCAGCGAGTGGGGGTTACTCTTCATTGCAGTGCATGGCTTCTCATTGTGGTGGCTTCTCTTATCGCAGAGCACGGGCTCTAGGCGCACGGGCTTCAGTAGTTGTGGCATGCAGGCTCAGTATTTGTGGCTTGGGGGCTGTAGAACACAGGCTCGGTAGCTGTGGTACACGGACTTAGTTGCTCCGTGGCATGTGGGATCTTCCCGGGCCAGGGCACGAACCTGTGTCCCCTGCATTGGCAGGTGGATTCTTAACCACTGTGCCACCACGGAAGCCCCATCCTCAATTTTTTTCATTCTTTTTTCTTTATTCTGTTCTGTGGTAGTTATTTCCACTATTTTATCTTCCAGGTCACTTATCAGTTCTTCTGCCTCAGTTATTCTGCTACTGATTCCTTCTAGAGAATTCTTAATTTCATTTATTGTGTTGTTCATCGTTGTTTGTTTCCTCTTTAGTTCTAGGTCCTTGTTAAATGTTTCTTGTATTTTCTCCATTCTACTTCCAAGATTTTGGATCATCTTTACTATCATTACTCTCAATTCTTTTTCAGGTAGACTGCCTATTTCCTCTTCATTTGTTTGGTCTGGTGGGTTTTTACCTTGTTCCTTCATCTGCTGTGTATTTCTCTGTCTTCTCATTTTGCTTAACTTACTGTGTTTGGGGGTCTCCTTTTCACAGGGTGCAGGTTCATTGTTCCTGTTGTTTTTGTTGTCTGCTCCCAGTGGGTAATGTTGGTTCAGTGGGTTGTGTAGGCTTCCTGGTGGAGGGGACTGGTGCCTGTGTTCTGGTGGATGAGGCTGGATCTTGTCTTTCTGGTGGGCAGGACCACATCCCGTGGTGTGTTTTGGGGTGTCAATGATCTTATTATGATTTTAGGCAGCCTCTCTGCTAATGGGTGGGTTGTGTTCCTGTTTTGCTAGTTGTTTGACATATGGTGTCCAGCACTGTAGCTTGCTGGTCATTCAGTGGAGCTGGGTTTAGCGTTGAGATGGAGATCTCTGGGAGAGCTTTTGCCGTTTGATATTACATGGGGCCGGGAGGTCTCTGGTGGACCAATGTCCTGAACTTGGCTCTCTCACCTTAGAGGCTCAGGCCTGACACCCAGCCAGAGCACCAAGACCCTGTCAGCCACACAGCTCAGAAGAAAAGGGAGAAAAAGACAGAAAGAAAGAAAATTAAAAATAAAGTTATTAAAATTAAAAAAATTACTAAAATTAAAAAAATAAAAAAGTATTTTAAAAAAAAGAAAGAGTGAAAGAAAGAAGAGAGCAACCACACCAAAAAACAAATCCACCAATGATAACAAGCACTAAAAACTATACTAAAAAGAAAAATGGACAGTCAGAGCCCTAGGACAAATGGTAAAAGCAAAGCTATACAGACAAAATCACACAAAGAAGCATACACATACACACTCACAGAAAGAGAAAAAGGAAAAAAAATATATATATATAAAAAGGAAGAGAGCAACCAAATCAATAAACAAATCTACTGATGATAATTAACTCTAAATACTAAACTAAGAGATACATAAAACCAGAAACAAATTAGATGCAGAAAGCAAACCCCAAGTCTACAGTTGCTCCCAAAGTCCACCACCTCAATTTTGGGATGATTTGTTGTCTATTCAGGTATTCCACAATTGCAGGGTACATCAAGTTGATTGTGGAGGTTTAATCCGCTGCTCCTGAGGCTGCTGGGAGAGATTTCCCTTTCTCTTCTTTGTTCGCACAGCTCCCGGGGTTCAGCTTTCAATTGGCCCTGCCTCTGTGTGTAGGTCGCCTGAGGGCATCTGTTCCTTTTGGGAAGTCTGAGGTCTTCTGCCAGCGTTCAGTAGGTGTTCTGTAGGAGTTGTTCCACATGTAGATGGAGTTTTGATGTATTTGTGGGGAGGAAGGTGATCTCCATGTCTTATTCCTCCGCCATCTTGAAGGCACCTCCAAAGCTCGTGTTTAAGTGCTTTATTTACAATGACTAAATGATTCATAATAATTCATTCAAATGTTTGTTTTCATTTAATTGTAAAATGTAGTATATACACAGAAGTATATATAAAATACATATGTAAGATTTATAAAATATGGAGTAAATATCTATGACACATTACCAACCAGGTCAAGAAAGAACATTAACTTCCTAGAAGGCATGCACATCCCATACCCACAAAGTTCCCCTCTCTCCCCACAGCCATCTCTCTCCCTACTTTCTGGAAGTAACCATTAGACCAACTTTTATGATAACTTGGTTTCTTTAGGGTTTTGCCACCTATGTATACATATCTAAACAATCCAGGGCAGTTTTTTTGTTATTGTCTGTTCTTGAACTTTGTGTAAATGGAATCATACTGCATATATTCTTTTTGCTACTTAACTCTCTCTGAACACCATATTGTTGCTTATACTGGTATGGTACTTCATTGTATGACTATACTACAATTTATTATTTACTCAACTGTTATTGGAGATTTTGGTTGTTTCAGTTTCTGGCTATAATGAGTAAAGCTGTTATGAACATTCTTGTACAAGTTTTTCTGTGGACCTAAGTTTTTATTTCTCTTGAGTAAATATTTGGAGCAATAACTAGGATTACAGGGTCACAAGATTATATGGTTAACCTTAACAGAAACTGCCAGTTTTCCAAAGTGGCTATACTGTTTTGCATTCCTACTAATCATGTACAAGTTCCAGTTACTCTGCATCCTTGCCAATGGCCAAACTTTAAAAATTCTAGCCCTTTTTGTAGATGTGTAGTGGCATTTTATTATATTACATTTCCCTTGTAACAATGTTGAGCATGTTTTTGTGGGCTTATTTGCCATTCAGATATTTTCTTGGGTAAAGTATCCAAATCATTTTGCCCTCATTTATTTTTTTGGGGGTGGGGGTTGTCTCTTTATTGAGATCAAGTGTTTTATCAGACCTGTGGTTTGCAAATATTTATTCCAGTCTGTGGCCTGGCTTTTCATTTTCTTAATGTGTTTTTTTGAAGAGCAGATGTTTTAAATTACAGTAAAGTTCAATTTATCAGCTTTTTCTGATTTGGGTTTTTTTTTTTTTTTTTTGTCCTAAGAATTCTGCCTAAAGTTACAAGATTTTTCTTCTCCAGTTTTCTTCCATTAGTTTCATAATTTTACCTTTTATATTTAGGTCTGCAATGCATATTAAGGTAATTTTTGTATATGTTATGAGGTAAGGGTTGAGGGTTTATTTCCATGTAGATATTCAATGGTTCCTGCACCATTTATTGAAAAGACTGTTCTTTCTCCTACTGAATTACCTTGCCACCTTTGTTGAAAATCCATTGTCCATATATGTGTGCATCTACTTCTGTACTCTTACTTTGTTCCATTGATGTGTATATCCTTATACCAATGCCACATTATCACAATTACTGTAGATTTATAACAAAATCTTGAAATCAGAGTATATTCTCAAATTTTATTCTTTTTCAAAACTGTTTTGGCTATCCTAGGACCTCTGATTTCCATATAAATTTTAGAACCAGCTTGTCAATTTCTACAAGAAAGTGTACTGGAAATCTGGTTGACAGTGCATCAAATCTATATATCCATTTGATGAGAATTCATGGTTAATAAGTTTAGTTTTCCAATCCATGAGTATTGTATATTTCTCATTTAGGGTTTCTTTAATTTCTTCCAGCACTATCTTATAGTTTCCAATGTATATGTCTTATATATATTTGGTTAAAATTAACCTTATTTTATGGTTTTTCATGCTATTTTCAGTATTTAAAATTTTTTGATTACTTGCTGCTAGTATATTGAAATGCAATTGGTTTTTATACATTGACGTTATATCCTGTGATCTTGCTAAACTAATTAGTTCTAGCAGTTTGTTCTACTTAGTAGTTCTACTATTTTCTGTATATTCTATAGGATTTTTAACATAATTATGTTGTTTGTGAATAAGCACACCTCTAATTCTGCTTTTCCAATTCGTGTTTCATTTCCTTTGCCAAATTGCACTGATCAGGACCTCCAATCCTATGTTGAGTTAGAAACACTTGTATTTTATTCTCAACTTTAAGGAAAAAGTGTTTAGTCTTCCACCATTAAGTGTAATGTTAGCTGTACATTTTTTCATAGATGTCTTTTATCAGGCTGAGGAAGTTCTTTTATTCCTAGTTTGCTGAGAATTTGATTATATTGTGCTTAGGTGTGATTTTGTGTCTTTCCTACTCTGGGTTCATTGAGTTTCTTGGATCTACGCTTTTATAGTTTTCATCAAAACACAAGGAATTTAGTGGTAAGTAAGGTAGGTGGACAGATACAGTGGACTGATGTGTGTCGAACATCCAGTTCTTTAGGAAAGCACTTCTTTCCTGTTACGTAGAGTTTGGGAATGATCCTGTACCCCAAAACTGAGTCCATAACTCAAGCTGGGTCAATCACCACCCTTCCTGGGACTTGTCTGTTGAATATACCTCTGGGTTAGATTAAACAGAATGAAGTAACTTGACACTGTCTGCACTCTCCCAGGGCTTATGGAGCAAACTGTAGAAAGACAAAAAAATAAAGATGGAAAGAAAAGCAGAACTGACCTAGAGACAGCCGTGAAGATGTTGAGGTTCTGGATCTAGTCATGTGGAAGTAGCTCTATATTTGGACTTCTTAGTTTTGAGGGCCAATAAATTCTTCGTTTGCTTAAACTAACTTGAGATTCTTGTTATTTTTATTTTTGTCAACTTCAGTGGAGTCCTTGTACGTCACACCAGGAATCTGAAATTTCTTCTGAAGGAAAAGGTGGGGGTATAATATATTTAGGTTTACATTTTTAAAAGAAAACTCTGACTTTAGTGCAGGGAAAAAATGAAGACGGGGTCCAATTAGAGGCGGGAAAACCACTTAGACACCATTGTAAGCATCCAAATGAAACAGGGTACCTGATTAAACTCTAAAAAACTAAAATAGTGAGGTAATTGGACAGATATTTCTTCATCAATAAATAGACTTGCTTAGAAATTGGTGACTAACTGGATTTGGAGGGAGGGGAAGGAATTTACAGATGAGACCTGTATTTCTGATTTGAGTAATTAGATGATAAAGACAGGTAGAAAATAGAGGAGGAAAAGGAGGAGGCAAAAGGCAGAGAGATAGAGGAATGAGTGCAGATTTGGTCACATTTTGAATGAGGATCTTTGGCAGTCATTCAAGTGGAAATGTTGATTACACAAGTAGACACTCAGCTGTGGGCTGCAGATATGAGAGTCCTAGTTCCCACATGGCAAACTGATTAAACTTAAAAAGAGTTATTCTTCCTGCTAATAGGAGCTGCCAAAATACAAGAAGCATAGCTGGGTTCTAAAACAAATGTTTAATTTCAAACATGCCATAATGCAGTAGAAATGTTTATTTGAAATGAAAAAGAGTAAAAACAATAGTATTTTAACTAATATGTGAAGCAGAACAACAAAACTGAATAAAAATAGATTACATTAGTTCTTACAAATTTTTGGATTAAAAAAAGTCTTATCATTTAGCTTCAATTTCCTTATGAGGAAACTTTCCTTATGAGGAAAATAAAACTTCAGAGTTTAAATGATTTACTAGAAGACTCAAAAATATTCTCCAAAATTTTTTTATTATTAAGAGAATTTAAATGAAAAAACTGATAGAAAATGAAAGGAAAGCATGCGCCTTTCAAGACCTTCAGATTCAATGTTCTATTTCTTTATTTTCCTGATACAACTGTATCACTATCATAATTTCCCCCTCATGAATAAGAGGAAAAAAGATGGAGGTGGGAAGCATCCTGAGGAAGAGAATGAGTAATATGTGAGTCCTGAGATGAAATCAACTATAAAACATTTAAGTGGAGGAAGTTTATGTGGTTAGCAGAGAGGTTTTCAATGAACAAGTCACTAGTAAGTCCAGGTATATTATACTAAAATGCTGAACATACATTTCATGAATTTCAGGATCAATATCCCATACCTTGTACAGTTAACTCAAAATAGATTTTTCTCTTTCCTAAACATTTTGCCATACTAAAAAGATCTGTCTAAAATATATGTCAAAACCAAGACTTTCAGTGACTCCTCACTGCCTACAATGAATGCACTGTTTCATATGTTTCACTTATTACTCATTGCCTACATATGTTTAATAGTCACTATAAAGAAATAATGTGTTGAATGAACACCAAATACAAAGTGTATAAATGAAGTGGATGAATGTGCTAGAACAATGCTACTCCAAGTCTGATCCACTTACCAGTTTCACCATCACATTGAAGGTGGAATATCTGTTTTAACAGGCTTTTGAAGTGATTCTTATGAAAGTTAAAGTTTTAGAAACACTCTTCTAGACAACTAAAAAGAAGGAGGGGATCTTAATTTCTCTTAGGAATCTTACCACCCTCCAAAGGATACTGAAAACATCTGCTGTGTGGTTAGAATTCTTAAACCCTCTCAAAAGATGTTATGTAAATGAAAGAAACAGGGTTCAGATTTCTGATTCTTAAGGACCATTTAGCCACATTAGCCCTAATGAAAGATGTAGCTTCATTATTTTCAGTTCAGTATACTTAACATATATATTAATGTGCTTATATGTAAATGTGCTTAAAACAAAAACATGTAGCAGAACTGGAGTTGTGGCTAAGCACAGCATTTAAGCAAGACTTTCATTTTAAGTAGACATGACAGAATTTTAAATTTACAGAATTAACAATGTGTAGCATACATTCATTTTACATATTCAAAAAATCTAAACTTAGGGAACTGAAAAGCTGAAAAACATGAGAGGTAGTGGTACCTAATGAGTGGTATTTTGACATTCTATTAAATATTATAAATTAGAAGATTATAGGAGAAAGGGAGTTAAATTCTAAGAGAATACGGAAAGGGCAACCCATGGTCTTGGGAAAAAAATAAAGGTGGAAGGAAAAATATTTTCAAAATGTATTTTGAAAATTGTTAGACATACATTAGTGACAATAGGTAGAAGGTAATTACTCTTGGTAGCATAAAAGGTAAGAGGAAAGGAGTCCATGTTCTTGTTTTTTTGTTAGAACTGGTCATTCCCACTTTTTTCTCCCTCCCTGTTGCCATGACTTGGGGGCACTTGGTTTTGTCATCCTAATTTTGAAGATTAAAAACTATATTACTAACAATTTTGCTTCATATATGGTGTGTCTTGGGTGAAATGTGTGTTGTGGTAATTGATGGGGGAGGGAGGAGGAGGAATCAGATAGGGAGCTCAATCCATAAACTAGTTGTATCCTCTAATGCAATGGTTCTCAAACCTGACATGTACCAGAATGTCCTGAAGGGCTTATTAAAACAGAGTGCTGGGACTCATCCCAAAGTTTTGGGTTCAGTAGGTTTGGGACTGGGCTGGAGAATTTGAATTTCTAACAAATTCCCAGATGATGCTGATGTGATAGTTTGGTGCGTACACTTTGAGAACCACTGCTTTAAAGGAATCAGTAGTCCCAGGCCAAAGAAGAGCTAGGTGAACACTGAGGGAAAACAGTTATCTCCCTGCATAGGTTTTTAAGACATAGAACATTAGTTACAAGTTTATCACTTGCTCAAAAAACAACCAGGTGTGTATTACAAGGATTGTAACTGACCAAATCAGTAGTTGGAAGAAATTTCTTTCCAAGGTTGAACCCAAAACCTAAATAACTTTTAAAAAGAGACAGTCTTTATTTGCCTATTTAGGAACTGCTGTAGAATCTAGTATTATGGGACTGGACCTGTTCAGTTAGCCTATTTAAGTTTTGATACTTGAACTAACTTGAAAATGAATACTATAAATTCAAAATAAGAGTTTTTTATTTTTTTATCTTTGTGTTAAAATCATAAATAATCTTATTTCATTTGTTTAACCTGATTATTAAAAAACAAAATAGTATTATGTAGTAAAAAAAGAATTCACCTGCAAATGTACTGTCTGCTGATACCAGCCACTTATTAAAAACACGTTTCTACTAAAATTATTCTTAAATTCTTAGATTTATAGCACCTGAAATCTGGACCCAGCTGAGCTTTTATTTTACAGATCAAAATGCATGGATGAAAATACATTACAATAATTAATGAAGCCGTTCTAGTTTAGCCTGAAGAGATTTAAAATTCCCAGTGATGGCCTGTACTGCTGCTGAGGAGCTCATAGACTGGAGCTCAACCAGATAACCACAAACGGCATCCAGGCAGAGATTTGTGAATCTCCTCCTGTAATGAAAAAGACACCTGATCAACCATCTACATATTTAGAAACATTTCCTCCTATAGGACCTCCCTTCAACTTCTGCTAACCTTACTCATTATAGTCCCACATGAGAGCAAGGATCATGTGATTAAGTAAATGGCAAATAAATGAAAATAGAGAAGGAAACTCAGGGGGTAGGTGGATTACCACATCACCACCATTTCCCTTTTGAAGATTATTATAATGAGAAGGAGGCAGTAAGGGATGACTCCTTAAATTAATATTAAATTATTTACATTCATTTGGCCTTTTCAAACAAATATATCTTGAAATGGCCATTAATATCACAAATACATAATTGAACTTCCTAGGCCACTAATTCAAAGTGAAAGGAGTTTAGGAGTAATTCATTAATTTTATCCTGTCACCTTTAGAAAGACTTCAGGACAAGGGTTGAAAAATGGAAAAAACTCTAACCTTTCATAAATACTGACTGGTATCATTCAAATAGTTATTGCAAACACGCACAAGAGCTTAAATCTCCCATACTTCTTTTAGTTTCCATATCGTGCCCCATTGTCTCCAAATTTGTTACCCAGGTATTTATTAGGTACATTTAAAAGCCTTTGGTATATAATAAAGTATATCTAATTCATACTTACCTCTCACAATTTAAAACTTGGCTAGGATTTTCAACATATCTTGTCAATAGTACATGTATACAATCCAAAAGGTGCAGTGGCTTCTTCATTCTGTTCCAGAATGGATCCTATAAAGAAAAAATACATCTTGAGTTGTAAGACAAATTGTGTCAACTGATTTTTTAATCATTTATGTTAGTTAAAATAGTCATCAGTGTTCAAAGCAAAATTTACTGATATTAAAATAAGCATTTAATATTATGTGGTTACTAAATTATATATCTGATTATGGTTAATAATGAATAGCACTGAAAACTTCATTGTGATGTTATTTAGGAAGAATATTTGATGTATCGATCCACTGTGTAGAGCATATAAATTTCCTGTTTAGGAACCTGAGGTAAGAGAAGAAAATCCATCTCTTCCTATTGGCTGTGACACCATTTTTACTTTGAACTTATGCAGACTTAATCCGATAGTGTGAATAAGAGACTAAATCAGTAGTCAGAGAATCTTAATTCTAGTTCTGGCTTCATCATTACTAGCCATGTGACTTGAGCAGGTTATTTAACCTCTCTGCCCTTGTCAGATGTAGTAGAAGATGGGGATACTACTACTTGCTCATTTCCATCATGGGCTCATTGTGAGTTTTAATGAGATATATAAGTGCCTTGTAAAGCACTGTATGAATGTTTTGACGATGCTACTATAATCATGACTAGTATTAAACGCAATCCAGTTCAACAGGTTTTGTTTGGTTTTTGATCTCAGGATAAAAATTACAAAATATACAGTCCAATAAGGTTAAATATGGTGAGAAAGATCATTTTAAAAAAACTGAGGTATAATTGACATATAACATGTTAGTTTCAGGTGTACAATATAGTGATTCACTGTTTGCATTCACTGCAAAATGATCACCATAGTAAGTCTAGTTACCACCCGTCACCATACATAGTTAAATTTTCTTTTCTTGTGGAAAGATCTTTAAGCACTGATATTTTAGATGAGGTTACAGTGAATAAATACACTGATATTTTGTTCCTTTAAAGTAAATGATAATTCTTCATGTATTTAGCCTGTTCCACTAAAAGTAAAGCATATATAATTATGTTTATTAATATTAAAAAATATTTGATTTTTATCATGATATATCGCAAAGCAACTCTCATTATTGGTTTTAAGTCTGAAGCATAATTTGCTTAACCAATGAAGCAAATTTCTGATACAACTGTATTAGATGAGATACTTACAAACACACAAGCAAAATACTCCGCTCCTGTATCTAGAAAGTTAATTGATTTAACTAAATAAATTATTTTATTTTATTTAATATTTTCCTTACCCGTGACTTGAACAAGTGATCATATACTTCCAGTAGTCTAGGTAATGGCACTCCAATTTCATTCATTGTCTGTATCACAAAACCCACATCCCAGTTCAAAGTACAAACTTGCTGCTCTAAGAACTGCACAATAAAATCTGGGGAGAGAAAAGGACCAGAAGTTGGGATTGTTAACTTGTTTTTTGCCCCCAGCGTTACTGAGATATAATTGACATGTAACACTGTCTAAGTTTAAGGTATAAATGTGATAATTTGATACACATACATATTGCAAAATGTTTTCCACAATAAGGTTAGTTAACATGTCTTTCACCTCATATAATTAACATTTTTTTGTTGTTGTAGAATTGTTGACTCTTGATACTAAAAAGTAGGCCTTACTCATAATTGAACAGTTTCTACAGGAAAAACTTTTAAAAAACAATTAAAAAAATTCTTTTAATAAAAAATAAGGCATATACCAAAATATAGGCAAACCTATAGAGATAGAAAGTAGATCAGTGGTTGCCTAGGGCTGAAGGTGGATATAATTTCTTTTTTGGGGTGATGAAAATGGTCTAAATTTAATTGTGATGATGGTTGCACAACTCTGTAAATATGCTAAAACCATTCAATTACACACTTTAAAGCTATTAGAGAAAAAACTTATTATAGTGAATTTGGAAAACAGCAAAAGAACAAGAAAATAGAGACCATTCACAATTCCACTATTGGAGAGGACCCACTGATAATATTTAATATCTTGAAATACTATATCTTCAATTTAACAGCTTTTCAGAAAAGAAGCGCTTACTGCATCTAGATTTTAGAAATATTAAATGTAATATTCATAAGATTCATAAGTTATTTATTTTGATGATTCTAATAGTGGTCCCATTCTCACTTTTTACTACCTGTTACATCATAAATAAGATTTTTTGTTTTAAACTATCTATCTATCTATCTACTTATTTATTTATTTATGGTTGCATTGGGTCTTCGTTGCTACGCGTGGGCTTTCTCTAGTTGCGTCCAGCGGGGGCTGCTCTTCATTGCGGTGCACAGGCTTCTCATAGCAGTGGCTTCTCTTGTTGTGGCTCGCGGGCTCTAGAGCGCAGGCTCAGTAGTTGTGGCACATGGGCTTAGTTGCTCCGCGGCATGTGGCATCTTCCCAGACCAGGGATCGAACCCATGTCCCGTGCATTGGCAGGCGGATTCTTAACCACTGTGCCACCAGGGAAGTCCCATAAATAAGATCTTAACAGTAACAATCAAATTCTTATTTATGGTACCTAAAATCTGAGACTGACCAATGTGAGTAACCATGGGCAAGCGGAGTCACTGAAAAAAGTGCCACTGAACCTGCATCTCCCCTACAAGTTATCATACAGAGATTGTGGAAAGGTAATAAAAATTCTAAAGACTCAATTTGTTCTAGTTTGAAGCCCCCTGGAACCTGTTTGCCAGTGAGAGAGTGATAGAAAAAGGAAGGCCTCTTCTACACTAAATTTTATTGGGCTCAACAATTAAAAATCTTAAGTCAAAGCAGAAATACCTTCAAAAGGGATTGTGTACAATGTGGCCTTTTTGCTATTAAAATTGTCAGGTTTCACATACTCATAAGACATATATATACAGTTGCTCTTTATTTTCCTGATCAATGAAATGGCATGGCAGTTTTTTTGGCATGGCAGTTTTTAATACTGTACTTACAAGAAATAAGGGTATGATTATAATAGTTTTATTTCTTACCATGTCCAGGGAATAAATCCTAAATCAGAGAAGGTCTATAAACAAGTCTGGATCTTCATATTTTAAAAACAATTTGATGTTATAAGCGTTTTCATGTTTCTCAACATTTTTCAAAAACACAAAGTGCTTATTTAACATTCTACTGTATGAATATATTTATGTTGAGTCTATCGTTTTACAACCAAAGAAGACATTATAGGTTGGCAAATGGCTTATAACAGAGTCTCCTACATAACAAATAGTCAGTATATCTGGTTAAGAAAGGAGTTCACAAAAATTACATTTTTAACACAACTACTTGCTATTTTAAAGAAAAATATGCCCCCAATATAATAGGGGGCAGTTGAATCAATCACAGATCATCCATGCACAAAAACATCAGCTATTTTTCCCTTCTCTTCAAGCGTGTATAGGGTTACCAATAATATAATCACTACGGTCTGTTAGTCAGACTATCCCAAGATAGATATATCAACTTGGAAGGTCAAGCAAAGAGAGTTTCATACCCAACTATTCATCAACAAATTCTGCTATTCTTTGGAGGTGTTTCTTTCTGGAGAGGTAGAATTAAACTGCAGAGCTAATAAATAGCAACAACAAAATGATTTTGCTCTACAAACCATTATTTTTCCATGTCAATGAAGAAAACCATCAAAACAAAAAGATAAAAGCCCCACGACCGTAGCTAAGGTTATGGCTTACCTAGAGGAAAGAAACGAGGTGTGCCGGCATACATCTTGCCAAGGAGCACAATCTTGAGACTAAGAGCATGCATCCTGTCTGGGGAGCTCAATGTCACACTTTCATTCAGTTCTGTAAGAAAGAGACATGTCACTAGAAACCCAAACTGTTTTTATTGTGAAAATTTTAAATTGACTATTTTATTCTGTTTCAAGGTACAAAATACTAGAACTTGTACGCACGTTAATATAATGAGCAGATTCTGTGTTTCTGTTACTGTCTGATATACTTTCCACTTACCAGGGCACTAGTTATGAGATTCCGAGCTAAGTGTCTCAGAATCCCTTATTAAGCAGTATAAACCACAAAAAATGACACATCTTTTCTGAGGGTCCTCTCAAATATTTACTGGGATCATTCTCTACAGGATCGCCCTCCACCATATCAAGTACCCTCTACTTCCCTCTGTTTAGGTATACACAATTCTCATGAGCCCTAAATATATGACCGTTAGCAGCTTACATTCACTCTTCTACTAAGTCACTAAATAACGTACAGCTAATACACCTATAAATGAACACTTACCTTTCTCTATGATATCTTGCCAAAGTGTCTGCACCAGTATAGGGTCTGAATAACCGGCACAATGAATTATTGCAAGTTTACATTCTGCAAGTTTAAATGGGTCAGCAAATTCCCCATAAAGCTGTAGGAGAAAATGCCAACATCCAACCAGAGATTAGTATTCAGAAATTAACAGTGACGAACTCCCTGAAAGTTAAAAGTAACCAAAGATTTTATCTAAAGTTCCTAAAATATGATACAAAGATGTGATGACATGTAGGTAGTCGTAATGCCAGATTAAGAATGGTAAATGCATGGAAAACACATTTAAACAGATTTCAATATGTGTGCCTTTTTTTTTCTTGGCTGATAGCAAGATACTGCAATGACATTTCTTTTAGAATTAGTGTTGTCTAAACTAAGGTTTGAAAAATCACGGAAATACTGACAAATCTAACGGTGCTTCAGGGTACTTAGAGAAATGTCCATGAATAATTGAAAAAGAAACTGTTCAGAAGGGTACACAGAGTGGGAGAGGCTTGGAGAGTTAAGCAAAGATAAATTACTTTTTCAAGATCAGAAACAAGGCCATAAAATAGGTGGCAGGAGTTTTAACAAAGCCCCATGTGAGGCTGATAGATTCTTGATAGAAATTGGCCTGGAAAGAGATACATAGTTTTTTCTAAGAGTGAGATACCACAGTGGTGATGTGTCAGCCCAGTGATGTGCTTCCAAAGATGGCTTATCTTAAACACAAAATAAAATGCAAAAGAAACAAGATAATAGGTGACTACTATAGGAGTTTCACTTGCTTTTTTATTACCTTAGTTATGTCCATTAGCTCAGAGTCCAGCTGAGAAATTGCATCCTGTACAGAAGAATGATGGGAATATTGCCTTTGTAGTGTCTCTTGTATCTGAAGTTGGATCCTAGCAACCTAGTTTGCGTAGAAAAAAATCAAATCTTAAGTTCTTCATGATAAATCACCAGGTACTTGAAGGAATGACTCCTAGTATCTGACTTTAAGTTTGTTAAAATAAAAATAATATATAAATAACAGCATAGTGACTACAGTTAATCATACTGTGTTGCATATTTTGAAAGTTGCTAAGAGAGTAGGTCTTAAAAAGTCCTCATCACAAGAAAATAAATATTGTTGTAATCATTTATGGTGACAGATGCTAACTAGACTTACTGTGGGGATCATTTTGCAATACATAGAAAAATTTAATCATTATGTTGTATACCTTAGCAACTGTTATATGTCAAGTCTACCCGAATTTAAAAAAATGTATAAATAAAGACTTCTTTCATAACAGACTAGCAACCTTTCATTACAACATAGAAGATTACACAGGGACTGTGCTGTGACAGAGAGCCTTTGCTACTCACCAACACATGTTTCGCCCATGATTAGAGCCAGACAAACTGGCCAGTCTCTACTTCCCGGCCTCCTCTGCTAGGAGTATGGCCGTAAGACTATGTTCTCTTCAAAGGAATGTGAACAGAAGTACAGTATGCCACTTCAGGGTTGAGGTTTTTTAAGAGTGAATGTGCTTCTTACATGCTCTTTTCACTCTTCCTCCCTTTGGTCAAAGAAAAAGGTAAGGCCATTGGAATGGTACAGCCAGAAAATAGAACTTGGGAACTGACATCAACCAAGTAGAAGAAAGCCACGTGCCAATCAGGAACACCAACTCTGGATTTTGTGAATGAGAAATAAGCTTTTGTATGTGGACCATTATACATTTTTGTGTCTCTTAGTAAAGGCAGTTTAGCCCACTCTACACATCTACTTATTAGCCTCCAGAATAAACGGTGAATGTGACATAATCTGCTTGGTGTTAGAATAGTTAGGATAAATCTCTAGAAATGCCACAGAGAAAACTTTTAGATTACAGCAATGTCCTAGGACCCAAATGCTGTATCATTAAAATCTTTTAAAAGATTTATATATAAATATGAAAAGAAAAAAAGAAGGCATAAGAGATTAAAATTAATACTGACTGCTACAGACCTATTATTTACTAGGGGAAGAGAGGAAGTGGACTAACACGCGGCTACTAATCAATGTGGATAAGACTTAAGTGTCGTTAGCACTTACTTCCATTTTTTCTTCTAATTCATGAAGGAATTCACCATCTGCAGCTATTGATGAAATGGCAGTGGAACTTTTGGCACTAAGAATGGCACGAGCAATGTACTCTAGTCGCTGCTGAAGTGAAATTTCTGTGCTGGGGGGAAAATTCTTATTTTTATTCATGTGAATTCTTAAGGATCCAATATACATATATATCAGCTATGAGGTACGAATTATGCCAAATTAACATAAAAGGCCATTTGAAACTTGAAAAATTAGAGGATTTCTAATAAAAGAGATCCACAATTTAAGTCAACACATAAATACTTATGTTTACCTCCAAAAAGTAACTTCCTATTTTAATACTTCAGTATATTAAAACTTGGATTATTCTAAAATTAAATTAAACTTTTTATTATTCCTCATATTCTTCACTTCTCTACCTTAATGTGGCAAATACTACATTTCATTTTCCACACAGCAACTAGAGTGACCTCTTAAAAACAAAAATCAGATCATGTCACATGCTTTCTTAAGACCCTCCAATCTCCTTTACCTACTCCTCCAACCTCATTTCATTCCTCCCTTGTTCACCATTTCCAACCCCACTGGCTTTCTTTTTTGTACCCTAAACATGATAAACTTAAATCTCATGCAGTGCCTCTTCAGAGACCATAGCTTCTGTGCTTAAACCACTTCCTCCATTTCTTTAATAGCTGCCTCTTCCTGTCATTTGAGAATCAATTTTAATGACAATTTGTCTGAGGCCTTCTCTGACCAACCTTAACTAAAGCGGCTCCCCATTCCCCAAGGCACTTTCTACTGTAATATCCTGTGTTCATTGTATTTATAGAATATGAACTTGTCTGTCTATGGTCTTTGCCCACTAGAATGAGAGCTCCTTAGGAGCAGGGATGGTGTCTATCTTGTTCACTACTCCCTTCCTCAATGCCTTGAATTATCACTGGTACTCAAAATCTATTTGCTGGCTGATTGACTGACAGGTGTCAGAAAGCCCTAAGCATGTATCCACCTCCATGATTACCATCTTCAGTCCTTTCTAATCCCCTAAGTCCATCAGACCTGGTTCTTTGACATTATAAAGCAACTTGGCATTAAAGACAAACATACTAACTCATTTAGTTGTTGGCAACCCCTCAGATCAACCAGTATTAAATGAAACTTTTGATATCTCCATTAATGCCAATCTGAACCAGGAAAAAACTGGCTTTCTTTTACTTTCAGAGAAGGTCTTACTTAGAAAACTGTCCTTCTACATAGCTATGGCTCCTATAAGTTTTCCCCTTCCAAAAAGAAACCAAAAGAAAGAAAGGATTAACTCCTTTCTCCTATCTTGCAAAGTATGTGTGTGGATGACAGCACTGACCATCTCTTAAGATCAAATATAAAGGACTCTGTACCTTTAGGAGCTTTGCTTATAAAAGGCTTTCCTTTACCTCCCCTCTCATCTCTTAAAAAAAACCCACTTGAAACAAACATTTTAAACATGGGTAATATTTCCAAATTATTTAAAGTAGAACATTCTATAGCCGCCAACTTACTTGGTGCAGCCTACATATGTAAGAAGAGTGTCGTGAGGGCTTCCCTGGTGGCGCAGTGGTTAAGAATCCGCCTGCCAATGCAGGGGACAGGGATTCGAGCCCTGGTCCGGGAAGATCCCACATGCCGCGGAGCAACTAAGCCTGTGCACCACAACTACTGAGCTTGTGCTCTAGAGCCCGTGAGGCACTACTGAAACCTGTGTGCCTAGAGGCCATGCTCCACAACAAGAGAAGGCACTGAAATGAGAAGTCTGCACACCGCAACGAAGAGTATCACCCCGCTCGCCGCAACTAGAGAAAGCCCGCGCGCAGCAACAAAGACCCAACGCAGCCAAAAATAAATAAATAAATAATAAATTAAAAAAAAAAAGTGTAGTAAGAAAGAGAGTAACATAATAGTCGGAAAAAGATTTTATTGTGGAAAGAGATGGTAAGCTGAGAGCTGCTAAGACGTATAGGGTCTCTCACATGAGGAGGAAATTAGGTTATGTGTTTGTGTGTGAAGTAGATACGGACAATGGGCACTGTTCTTAAAAGTTAGAGGATTTCTGAATATTTTATAACAAGAATATAGTAACTGTTATAACAAGGAACAAGGTTAGTAAATATTAATGAAAGGGCAATTAAGAGCCACTCTAGGAGGCTTCCATGGTGGCACAGTGGTTAAGAATCTGCCTGCCAATGCAGGGGAAATGGGCTCGAGCCCTGGTCTGGGAAGATCCCACATGCCGCGGAGCAACTAAGCCCGAGCACCACAACTACTGAGCCTGCACTCTAGAGCCCGCAAGCCACAACTACTGAGCCTGTGTGCCACAACTACTGAAGCCCGTGCGCCTAGAGCCTGTGCTCCACAACAAGAGAAGCCACCACAATGAGAAGCCCACGCACCACAACAAAGAACAGCCCCCGCTTGCTGCAACTAGATAAAGCCTGTGTGCAGCAAAAAAGACCCAACGCAGCCAAAAATAAATAAATAAATAAGTGTGTGTGTGTGTGTGTGTATGTATATATAAAAAGAGCCACTCTAGGGAATTCCTTGGCGGTCCAGTGGTTAGGACTCTGCGCTTCCACTGCAGGGGGCCCAGGTTTGATCCTTGGTTGGGGAACTGGTATCCTGCAAGCCGCAAGGTGCGGCCAAAAAAAAAAAAAAAAAAAAGAGCCACTCTAACACTGAAAGCATTGAGCAGCATGACAGAAATGACTTACAAAGATTTGTATAGTAATGGTATCTAGGACGCACTAAGATAAATGACAAGAGTAATCCAGAAATGAGATACTGAAGGCCTGGATAAGGGCACAGTCCACACGTGCCTCTGAGTACAGAAAATAATAGGCATTCAAACACTGGATAAAGGAATGAATTACATAACCTTAAGACAGAGCTACAGTGAATTAAATATTTAATAATGCTGTCAAATTTTTTTTTTCATTTGAACTTTTTTTTTCCCTTTTTTTTAACATCTTTATTGGAGTATAATTGCTTTGTTGTTTTAGTTTCTGCTGTATAACAAACTGAAGCAGCTATACGTATATTTATATCCCCATAGCCCCTCTCTCTTGCGTCTCCCTCTCAATTCTTAATTGTACAAAAACTATGAATTGACCGAGGCCTTTACTAGAAACTACCTTTTAGGCCTTTACTAGCTTAAATTCCTTTTCTTTCCTTTTATTAAATCAAAGACAAAGAAATTAAAGTCACTTCGATATATGTGACAGAAGATGTATATGAAGGGAACTTATAAAAACCAAATGACTGGGCTTCCCTCGTGGCACAGTGGTTAAGAATCCTCCTGCCAATGCAGGGGACACGGGTTCAAGTGCTGGTCCGGGAAGATCCCACAGGCCGCGGAGCAACTAAGCCCGTATGCCACAACTACTGAAGCCGCGAGCCTAGAGCCCATGCTCTGCAACAAGAGAAGCCACTGCAATGAGAAGCCCGTGCACTGCAATGAAGAGTAGCCCCTACTCGCCGCAACTAGAGAAAGCCCACGCACAGCAACGAAGACCCAACACAGCCAAAAATAAAACAAACAAACAAACAAACAAAAAAACCCAAATGACTATTATGACCAAAGACAACAAGAAGACCAAAAATGCCTTGGGCCCATACATGCAACAATTACAACTGCATGAGCACACACACACACAGATACACAAACTCTCACACTTGCTATTAGCCATATCTGGGTGATTTAAGTAACCATTCTGATTAACTTGGTTTAATAACAACCTTGTCTCAAACACCTCCTTGTCCTAACTTAACCAATCTCCAGATTTTAGAAATAGCACTGCACTATTGTGGCAAAGAAAATTCCAAATGAAAAGAGGGTCAAATTAATGATCTGTCCAAAATTTTAAGTTGTCTTTTGATACGACAATCTAATTAGAAATTTCAATGCACTCTTTAACAGGATTCTTAACAATCCTCAATACATATGCTCCAAGACCTATTCAGTAATTTAAAGAGAGTAGAGGAAATTAGCCTGGAATTTGTTGAACGTTTGAAATTATAAAGACTTTGAGAAGTATTTTTTGTCCTTTAGTTAAGAATAGTAATTAAGGGACTTCCCTGGTGATGCAGTGGTTAAGACTCCACGCTCCCAAGGCAGAGGGCCCAGGTTCAATCCCTGGTCAGGGAACTAGATCTCACATACACGTCAGAACTAAAAGTTCACAGGCCACAACTAAGGAGCCAGTGAGCCAAAACTAAGGAGCCCACATGCCGCAACTAAGCAGCTCGCCTGCCTCAACTAAGACCCAGCCCAACCAAATAAAAATAATTAAATAAATATTTAAAAAGAAAAAGAATAGTAATTAATTGCTGTTAATAGGAAAGAATCTAAAGACATACTTTAAAGAAAAGGATTTACAAGATAGTTTGAATAGAGAGTCTATTTAGTAGGAGGTATTTGGTACCTGCTACACATTATTAAAAACAAACAAAAAGAGAAAACTATAAACTTTAGGTAAATCCAAGCAAAAGCATAAAAATTCTATATATGTATAACCTGAATAAGGTTTTATTTAATATCTGAAATCTGGATGTAACTAGATATAGCCCAGTTATCAATTATTCGTCACAGTGAGAATATTAGGCCATACCTATGCATGTCAGCCAATTTGGATAGGACACGAGCAGCATTGTTAAAACTTCTGTTCTTCTCATAATACCTCCAGAGTAAATCCATGTAACGAACTTTGTTTTGATCAACTTTGGCCATTCGGACTAGATGTGGCTCCAGAAATGGAGAAGCAATCTGGAAATTGTAAAGTTACTCAGAAACATTTTCTGACTACCCACTTGCTCTTCAGATAGTAAATATATCATTTTATAGGTGTGCCTTGTTTTATGAATACATAAGCAATTTTATAATCCAGTAACAGATAAGAGAGGGCAATTTTTCTCATTATAAATGATTGTTTTACCACAGTTAATCAAAGAATTGCTATGATAGTTGCATTAGGTTGATAAAAACAATTTATTATAATCCAATTACAAATCTTTTAATAAACTTTGAGAACACAGCTATTGACTCCTAGATTCTGAGCTCAAAACCATCCTTGCAATTATCAAATGCCATATATTCATTTTACAGAATGAGGAACACTATGACTTAGGGTAGTGAAAGGACATTTATTTGTGAAGTGGCTTAATGGCAGAGCTAAGACAAAGTTCAGGTCTCCTAACTCATAATCCATTGATTTTCACCCCACAATATAAACAATCCCAATCAGCTTCTAAATAACAAGAAAACTAGACCAAAAGACTACCTTGCTCACTAGGAAAAGGCATTACATTACTTGGCTTTTCACTAACACCTAACGATTGGTACAGGGTGAAAAACTGAATTTCCTTATGACTATATATGTGCTTAACCCACTGAGTTATGCCACTTAAAAATATAAATTAACAACATTGGTAGAAAAAATATTTTTTACCTGTAGTAGTTTATCTGCAAGGTCAGCTTGTATTAGCCAATTATAAAGGGCAATACTAAAGAGTTCATCTTTGGATCTTTGAGACAATTTAAGCATTTGTTCAAACTAAAATAAAGAAAACAGTAAAAATTAGCACAGTTAAAGGCTCAAAATGACTCCTTAGCCTTATAGGCTTCTGGTAAGAAATCAAGAATCCTTAAATGGTAAGTTCTAAGAGTTACTACCCTTTCCAAGATGGTTATGCCGCCACCACCACACAGAACATCTAAACACAGTGTATTTTCAGAACGAAAACATGCTATGTCCCTTACATGATGGCCTGCTTCTTCATTACTCAGCATATTGGGATCAGATGACAACACTGGAGGTCCAGGTTTTTTGGGTACACTGGGAGACTGAGGAGCAGCCTTACTTTGATTTACCAGTTCTTGAAGTGTATCTGTAATACACTTGTAACTGTTTAATCTGAAAAAGAATGAAAAAGGAGCAATTACATGATTTAGTTATCAATTGGTTTATCTTACCTAATTGAAATATAAACTAAAGAGAATTTTGGAGAAAATACACACACACACACAATTTGGTATTAAAAATAATACAAATCATTAGTTATCTATTTTATACATAGTATCCATAGTTGAGAACCTGCTGTGTAGCACAGGGAACTCTACTCAGTGCTCTGTGGTGACCTAAATGGGAAGGAAATCCAAAAAAGAGGGGATATATGTATACGTATAGCTGATGCACTTTGCTGTACAGTAGAAAGTAACACAACACTGTAAAGCAACTGTACTCCAATAAAATTAAAAATAAATAAATAAAAATAAAAACAATACAAATCATATGCTTTTTCAATAGGTTTGAGAAGCACTTGTTTAAAAGGGTAAAGTCATAAAAATGAAACACATCTTAGATTGGTTATATATTTCCTTTATGGACATACTTTTTTTTTAAAGCAGTCTCTAATAATCTATGAACATTTAAAAATCATCCTTTAAAATACTAATCTTCATCCAGAACCAAACATTGGGGGTGGGGCGGGTGAAGCAGCAGTTTTGTTTCCAAAATCGTTATTGCATTTCAAATTGACATTAATACAATCTCAGGAAAACCAAAGAGGCAAGTTCAAAAACATTTAGGTCCTTAAGAATTCCCACCAGGCTATAATTTTATCCCTAGGCTAATAATTAGAATACTGCTTCACACCTTTGATAAAACAAGACATTTTTAGGTGAAAGCATAATTCAATTTTATGAGTTGTACTTGAAATATTATTTTCCTAATACCATCAGTCAAACTTTACACAAAGAACAGTCTATATCCATAAAGTTGCATCTGCTAAGGTGATAAAACTCACCTTTCTTGGAAAGCCTGAAGTCCCACGATGTCTTCTTCTGGTTCTCCATGTTTATAGAAATGAAGTCCAAGACCCTGAGGATCTTTTTTCTCTGCAGCAGTAAGAGAGAGCTCCACTACACCCTCATAAAAACGCACTAACAGGAAAGACAAAGGACAAAGAGTTAAGGCATATTATTAAGTGGATACATTTTCCTTAGATGGCTTATAAAAATACTGACCAAGGTTATTATGTTTACTACTATGAGGTTTCTACTGTATATCAGTCACTCAGGTGACAGCATCATATAAAATATTTCTGATGAGTCTACTGAAGAACTAGGTTCCAACATGCTTAAAAGGCAGCTATTATATGTATTTTCTTCACTGCAAAAAAATTTCATACTTAAAATAGCAAAAAGGAGGGTTGCAGTTCCTTGATGGAAAAAAAATCTTAGGATTCAAAGTAGTACCTGTACTAATAGTTACTACATTATGTTAGATTTGATTTAAAGTAATTTTAAAGTGAGCAGACAGGTAGTATTTTTAAAATTAGTCAAAAGAATCTAAAGCATCTGAAAAATAAATGTAACCCAGAAAGCAATCTAACACAGGTAGTAGTTTAACTGGAATAGGACTGAAACCCCAATGTTAAAAAGTTACACATTTCAAGATATAAAAAGAGCATTATAACTTTTGTAGACGCTGGTGCAGTCATCAAATACTAAGACATAAGAAATGAATTCCCTATGTCATATCACTTGGGCTACTGAAAGCTGAAGGAAGATCTCCCTCTGAGTTAAGCAGAAGGTATGAAGAACATTTTGTTTCTCACCTTGTCTATACTGAGCACAAACACTGGACAGGTCCACTTGATTGCTGATTTTTTGATACTCCTTTAATGATTCCCTTAACATTCTTTCCTTTTCAATCTTATTTTGAACTTGTCGGGAACGCTGGAGAAGCTCATTTGCCTAGAAGTAGAGATGACAAGAACTTAAAAAGATACAAGCACATGGATGATGCTGTCAATACAAGTTTTGTTTAGTCTACGTCTAAATTTACATCCGGTTTATTATCATCAAAGATAAAAACAACTCTACAAACTTACTTCTTCTTAATTTTAGGCAGAAAAGTTTTTGACCAAAAAATCCTAGCTATTCTTAATTCCTCTCACAAATATGTAAGCAAGACAGCTTTTGACTGGTAAATCTCTCGCCTAGTCAATACATTATTGGTCAGCAGGCAGTCCAAGCAACACTGATTTTTTAAATTTTTTTCACCTGTAGGAAAGGATCAATAAAAATTGCCCAATTAGCTCTAATTTATTACAGACAAAGTTTTAGTGATTTTTTTCTTAATTTTTAAGGAAAGGCATAGTTAACCATTTTTAAAATACCGTCTAGAAATACTATCAAAGATTCTTTATGAAAAATTTATATATGGATTTTAAGAAATAATATATTCCAACGTCTTTCTTACACAGATGAGGATCCTGACGCCATGGAAGGTTAAAAGACCTAACCAAGGTCGTATGTCAAACAAAAGACAACAGTTCCTGATTACAATTCTAGTGTGCTTTCATCATACCATGAAACCTCCTGTAAGAAACACTGAAATGAGTAACAAAGCATCATACCTTAGAACAAACTGCATCATCAGTGCTATACAGAAGTGGGCAGATGTCCTGTAAGTGTAAACTAATGCCATCAACAGCAGCATTATCTCTGATGTAGCAGTTGATTAGAGAAGCAATTAACGCCCCAGTCAGTTCCTTGTCCCTGATTACCAGATCTTTAAAGGTGGTGATTTTCAACTGTTCTTGAAATTCCTAGGAGTATAAAAGAAAATCCTCTTCTGATCAAAAATATAGAAAAATGTATCAAAAATGTATTTCCACACAGAATGAAATTTCTTTAATAATTTAAAATATCAAAACATTAATAGACTCTATAAATCAAAAGATAAAATATACTAAACTATAAAAAATAATAAAATTTTACAGATTTTCATAGAATCATTGAGAATTGTAAAAGAATCCACAGTATGCCTATTCCAAATCTCTCACTTTACCAATGAGGAAAGCAAAACCCAGGTGGAGTCAAAATTCGAGACAGGCTTCCTGACTTTAGTTATAATCAGGAAAAAACAATCAATTAGCTACATTAAAAAATCTTGGGCTTACATTTATTTTTCCAAAATAACATTTGAATTCTATTATTCAAGGACTTCTAACATTGGAGTTTGATCTTATTTAAACAAATCTGCTTGCTAAAATGGAGTTCTAAAGTACTGAGGTGATTTATACTATAGTAACATTCTGTTTAGTGATCTGACTGCTATTTTTTTCCTAAATTTCAGCAAATATACAATCTATGTTCAAATTTTTTGGATTAATATTTAATTTGCATTCCTTGAGCATATAGGGAAGGAAAGTTTTGAAGATGGATCACAAAAAAGATACCTAGCCTAAAAATTGACCTACATTATTCTTACCAGCCAATAAAACTAAAAATCATTATTCTACCTGGCATGGAAAAGGAAATAGCTTTCATAATTAAACATATTCACTTGAGTTTTTAAAAGAGGAAAAAAAAGTATGTGCTATTCTTTCTCAAATAAATGGACCTGGGGCTTCCCTGGTGGCGCAGTGGTTAAGAATCCGCCTGCCAATGCAGGGGGCATGGGTTCAAGCCCTGATCTGGGAAGATCCCACATGCCGCAGAGTGACTAAGCCCGTGCGCCACAACTGCTGAGCCTGTGATCTAGAGCCCATGAGCCACAACTACTGAGCCCGTGTGCCACAACTACTGAAGCCCATGCACCTAAAGCCTGTGCTCTGCAATAGAGAAGACACCACAATGAGAAGCCCGTGTACCGCAATGAAGAGTAGCTCTCACTTGCTGCAACTACAGAGACCCCGTGCGCAGCAACGAAGACCCAATGCAGCCAAAAATAAAATAAATAAAAAACAAACAAATAACAACAAAAAAAACTGAACTTATCAAGCCTCTGTAAACTTGACTTCCATTTCATAGAAAATTCAGGAAATAGATGAACAAGTTGACTACAAGGAAGGTAAAGACAACCTCAGAATGTTGGGATTCTACAAGATTGATGACCTGATGCCTACAAGGCAATAGCAACCCCCTCCCACCAAAGAGAGAGAGAGAGAGAGAGAAAATTGCTCTAGACTGAGAGATTTAAGAGAAAAAACAACCAAATTCAATGAGTGAACCAACTGTTTAGATTCTGATTAGAATGAACCAATCTATAAAAAGATATTTTTAAGACACAGAAATTTCATTATTTTAGATGTTACCCAAAAGAATTAGTGGCAATATTGCTAAATGTGATAATGACATTGGTATTCAATAAAATGGCCAAAGGAATACATATTAAAATATAGAGGAATGAAAGGACATGATGTTAGGGATCTACTTTAAAATAATTCAGTAAAGAAAAAGAAAATAAGGGATAGATTAAGCAAAGTTGGTAAAATTGTGAAAATGTTGAATGCAAATAAATTGTGTATGGGGGATTAGTTGTTGTACTTGCTGTACTTTTGTGTACGTTTAGAAATGCTCCCAATTAAACTAATAGGTAGGAATACATTCCCCCTAAATGACCTAACATTTAGATAAATGCAAATTACCTTTATCCTTAAAAAGGATTCCAATGAGGACAGCAAACACCATTCATTTTCCACAGTGGCAAACATTTTTCTTTAAAGTAGGAATGTTTAATTTTAATTTAGGTCACTGGACTTCTTGAAATTACATGCAAAAATTTTATGTATGTGTCTGTATGCGTTCTTTGAAGGTGGGGAGAAAGAGTTTTGATCAGATTCCCGAAGGGATCTGTAGCCCAAATAAAGGTTACAATCTACTGTTTGAAAAATATTTTTGGTAAAGTAAGAGTTCATTCACATATCACAACAAAGTTCTCATATACTGTAATAACTTGTGGTTTTGACAATGAATCCCTCAAGTTATCATGCTTTAGTGCAATTTTCTCATAACACATTAATTTGATCATAACCTAAATGCTTCCCAAAATAATCCTCTTCTGAACCTAAGTGAAAGATTACAGCTCACTCAAAAGCAAACAAACTAAGCACAGAATTAATAGTACGATCTTAGGGGGAAAAATATCCTACCTTCTGAAGTTCTCCTACAATGGCAGTGAACTGATGTTCACAAAGAAGTTTCCATAAAGCCAGAGCCTGGTATGATTTTCGAACCAACTGCTGGATTGCCTGAAGTGAAACCTTTTCACTCAGTTGAGCCTCTAATTACAAAACATAACTCATGAAGTTTTGAAAAATGACAGGTTAAGTTGTTTTATTTTAAGTAAAACAACACTTTATCTCAAATAACGACAACTATAGTTAAAGTTGAAATCCTCATTGTTCTCCTTCCTCCCCTCATAGGCAACCATGCTCATGAGTTGTTGAATTCAGTTTTATCTTCTCACTATATATAAGTGCTTCTGTGTGTATGCATTCATAAACAGTAAAAATGTTGCTGTTTTTAGACAATTTACACCATTGCTTTTTCTGCCCAGTTATATTTTCACAGGCTACCCATACTGATAAATAAAAATCTAGTATCAATACATTTATTTTAATTGCTGAGTGTTCCATTATGTAAGTATACCACAATTAGGTCCATTTTCCACATGAAGGACATTTCTGTTGTTTCCAATGTTTTGCTACTACAACAATAATGCAATAAATATCCTTAAAAAAGGTCTCCTCGAAAACACAGTCAGGTTTTGCTACGACTGTTTTTCAAATTAAGATGCATTGGCGAATCATGAAATCAATTCAGTCAGTCATGACAGATTTATTTTTTTCCCCTTAAAAAGGAAAAAAAATATTAGAGTATAAAATAGGTATAGTTATTTCTTAAAATTCTGTTGCGTGTATATGCTTTTAAATATCTGGGTCATAATATAAAAATTATTACTTATTGTGGGAAAAATGTCTGATAAAGACTGTTCCTGAATATATACCTAGAAGTGAAACTGCTGGCTTTGAATGCATATGCATTTTTAGCTTTTAATATATATGATCAAATTGCTCTCCAAAGTGGTTATTTCAGTGCATACCGTCAGCAATTTGAATGCTCCCCTTTGTATAAATCCTTACCAATGCTTGTATTTTGTCAAGCTTACTTGAAAAGAAGTACTGAAAGAAGAATTTACAAAATAGTGAACAGAAAACTAGGTCCAGCAGGAAGGAAAGAAAGTACGTTGTGACAAAAGTAAATAGCTGAGTCTTAACTAGCAAAGTTCTATCAGCCAGAATAACTGGCTCAAACAATAGAAGGCAAAAGAACTTAAAAAAAAAATTGAATGGTAGGCAAAATTTAAACAATATTTTATTACTATGCCAGTTCACATCTGGAATAATTACTGGTTATAAGAACTTTTCAGTTCCCTTGCTGTTTCCTTAGTTGTTACTTTTTATAATAAATAAAAAAACACAACCTAACATTTGATTCATATTTTTAACTCTACAAGAAATACCACTTCACACACATTAGGATAGAAATGTTTTTAAAAAAAAAGAAAAAGAAAAATTATTGGTGACAATGTGGAGGAATTGGAATATTTTGTGTACTACCGGTGGAAATGTACCAATACAATGGTATAGTTGCTATGGAAAAGTTATGGTGGCTCCTCAAAAAATTAAAAACAGAATTACACATAATCCAGCAATTACACTTCTGGATATATAATAAAACAATTAAAAGTAGGGACTCAAATTTCTATTTGTACACCATGTTCATAGCAGGATTATTCACAATACCCCAAAGATGAAGGCAACCTAAGTGTCCACCAACAAATGAAAGGATAAACAAAATGTGGTTGATACACACAATGGAGTACTATTCAGTCTCAGAAAGGAAGGAAATTCTGACACATGCCACTACACATGTGAACTCTGAAGACATTATATGCTAAGTGAAATAAGGCAGTCACAAAAAAACAAATACTACATGACTCCACTTACATGAGGTACACAGGGTAGTAAAATTCAAAGACAGGAAAAAAAAAAAGGTGACTGTCAGGGGTTGGGGGCAGGGGAAAACGGGGAGTTATTGTTTCAGGGTACAGAGTTTCAGACTAGAAAGATGAAAACGTTCTGGAGATGGATAGTGGTGATATTTGCAATCACCATGCTACAGTACATCATGTGAACTTAACTCACTGAATGCCACTGAACTGTACACTTAAAAATGGTTAAAACGGTAAATTTTATGTTATGTATATTTTAGCACAATAAAAAAATTCATTAAAAAAAGGTGTGTATTGGGGAATTCCCTGGTGGTCCAGTGGTTACGACTCCTCGCTTCCATTGCAGGGGGCCTGGGTTTGATCCCTTGTCGGGGAACTAAGATCCCACAGGCCACGGGATGCAGCACCCCCCCCCCCGCCCCCAAAAAAAGTTAAAAAAAAAAAAGTGTGTATCATGCTTTCTGGTGGAAGAAATGAAAACCTTTTATGAGCTGAAAGTTGCGGAAACACATGATGTCCATATCATCTTACTTTTCAAATCACACTAATATTATTTTAATAAAAATATTTGTTACCACAAACGATCTTATTAGGAGATGTCTTCTGTTTTCTATTCACCTAATAAGACTCTTTACTGGGGTCATGTACATTTAACTGATCAGAAGCAATAATTTACCATGAAACTTCCTCTGCAGCTCCTGTTGCATTTGCTGGGTATTTCCATTTTCAGGGCGCATGAATCCTATCAGCCTCTGCTGCACTTTGGCAGTAGTACTGAAACAAAAATTCCAGAAAGTATATTCATAGGGTTGTGCAACTATCACCACAACTTAATTTTAGAACATTTTTACTCACTTTCCATTAGCAGTCGATTCTCATTTCCCCCGCCCTACGCTAAGCAACAGCTAATCTACTTTCTGATTCTATAAATTTGCCTATTCTGTATATAATGAACTGGAATATGCTGTAAATATTCTTTTCCTCTGTAGATTAGTGAAATAATCACTGACAAATCAATTCAACAATTTACACCTGGAGCATTTTAATCTCTCAGATGCTTAAATTTTCACTGAGAGTAAATGGATAATAACAATAGCTTCCATTTATCAAACACTTGCTTTCTGTCCCCACCAATGATTTAACATAATACAACAACTCTGTAAGGTACGTATTATTAAGAATACCATTTTACAGATATGAAAACTTCAGGACAAAAGTGAAAAGCAAAGAACCTGCTGTCAGGAAATACTGGTCACTGAGAGAAATGAGCTAATAAAAGCATTTGGTGCTCATTTGGTGAAGAATCTGATTATTTCAGCTCTTAATGCAACTTCAGGGATGCAAAGAAAAGAATGATGAACTTAAACAAAAAATGTATATGCAAAACAGAAACAGACTCACAGGCATAGAAAACAAACTAGTGGTTACTAAGTGGGAGAGGGAAGAGGGGAAGGGCAAATTAGAGGTATGAGATTAAGAGATACAAAATACTATGTAAAAAATAGATAAGCAAAAAGGATGTACTGTATAGCACAAGGAATTATAGCCATTATCTTGTAATAACTTTCAATGGAGTATAATCTGTAAAAATACTGAATCACAATGCTGTACACCTGAAACCAATATAATACTGTAAATGGACTATACTTCCATTTAAAATAAAAAAGAGGGACTTCCCTGGCAGTCCTGTGGTTAAGACTCCATGCAGGGAGCACGGGTTCGATCCCTGATCGGGGAACTAAGATCCTGCAAGCCATGGAGCATGGCAAAAAAAAAAAGTATGACTACTGAAGCTATAATAGGTACACTGCCGGATGAAGTTCATAAGTGATTATGTCAATGTCGTTAGAAAACAAAATTTTTAGGGTAAAAGCAATACAACTATACTATAAAAGAAACTGAGCAAATTCCCTTTAATCTTAAATCTGAACTGAAAAACGATACAAACTCATAATTTTGTTGTATTAAAAAAAATAAAAAACAAAACAACATACAGCATGACCAGTAGGAATTAATACCTCTAGCTGTAGTCTCTAATACCCTTTCCTACCAAAAGAAACCAGGGCTCCCTAGAGAAATGGCCAAATCCATTTCTAGGGCAAGAATTGTACCAAATGAGCCCGAAATGTCCTGTCATGCTAGAAAGCAAAGATGCTACCAAATACTGTCAAAAAGGACTCCAGAGCAGTCTGAAGAGGCAAAAGGTTGGGATAATTTTCCATTGAAAAAGCAACCTGCAATGGATTGAAACACATTAAATACGTTTGAAACCAGATTCACATAATGATACTAAATAAAAAACTCAACTGATGGTGCTGGCCAAGATGGAGTAAGCCTGCTACAGTCTCTCTCACTGACTACAACTGGGAACTCTGGACACTATACAAAAAGCAACTACACACCTGAGGACTTTAATAGCACACAGATTGATGAGGGGAAGTCAAAACTCGAATGATAATCCATATGGAGGTGAGTATACTGGGTTCCCCCCCCCACTCCTTTATCTTCAGGCTTTGTCCAAAGGTGAACTGAGTCTCAAAACAGTATGGTGAGTAAAACTCCCAAGGAACATTCAGCAACGTCTGGAGAGTCATTTTGAGTCATAATTGGGGAGAGCTACTGGTATCTAGTAGGCAGAGGCCAAGGATAATCCTAAGCATCCTGCAATGCACAAGACAGCCCCCAGCATGAAGAATTATCCAGTCTACAATGTCTACAGTGCCAAGGTTGAGAAACACTGGAGCAGAAGAACTGAGAAAAGGGGGCTCTGTGGTCCAAAAAGTTTGGAGGGAATCAGTTATTTCTCTTGATGCTTTGCCCCAAAGGCACCACCACTTCTGCAAAGCTGTATGACAAGACAGTGAAAACTGGGAGAAAACACTGACTTTCTATCCAGAGGACCAGTAAAAGAGGCCTCTGTGAGCTAGGGAATATATGGGAAATCAGAGCAAGAAGAGGCCGGAGGAGGAGATCCCCTAATTCTGAGGAAGATGAACACAACTTCTGGGCTCACCTCCCAGGCTGTATGTGCATGGAACATACCTGAAGAAGCAAAGCAAAGATACTAAGACTCTGACGACCACACACTGTATGATTCCATTTATATGAAATATCAAGAATATGTAAATCTACAGAGATACAATACATTAGTAATTGTTTGGGGCTGAAGGGTAGAAATGGGGAGTGACTGCAAATGAGCAAGACGGATGTGGCCTAAAAACGGAATGTTGTCATGACTGAAGAAATTCTATATATTTACTAAATCACTGAACCTATTTAAAACAAGTGAATTTTATGGTATGTAAGTTTTATCTCAAAAAGCTATTTAAAAATTCCCATACTCAGTGAGACTAATGTTGTGAGGGTTGGTTGAAATTAGGAAATCTCTTAATAAAGGTAAGGAAAAAAATTATACAATCATCTCTATAAGATGTAGACAACACATTTGACATACTTCAATACTCACTTTATAAAAATACACAATAAAATAGAAATGGATGGATATTTTCTTATCATGTTAAACTATATCTAGGCATCCTCTTTAGTGGGGAAACACTATACACTTCCCCATTAAAGTCAGGAATAAGAGCAGGATGTGCACCATTATCTCCACTCTTTAACACCATGTTGGAGATATTAGCCTATGCAGACAGGAGAAAGTAACTAGAGTTAGAAAGAAAATGGTAGAACTATCTCTATTTGCAGATGACAGGATGACATATTTGAAAAATCCAAAAAACTCAATGAAAAAAACTACTAAAAACAGTAAAGAGAAATTAGCAAAGTAGTAGGTTACAAAATTGAAGGTTATAATTGAGGCTACAATTGTAAATTCAATAAATTGCTTAGAAACTATTAACAGAAGAATATAATGGTGGAAAAGAAAAAAAAAAAAAAACACCTTCCAACTAAAATTCCAGCTATGTAGGAAGAAGAACAGTGGTAGAGGGCAGGGGAAGGAGGTAAGATAACAGATTCTGTTCAATTATTAATGATGACTGAGGTGTATATTTTTCAGAATTTAAAACTATCAGAAGAAGAAAAGTCATATATAAAACTTTAAAATCAATCCAGTAAAACGGAAGGGGAGAAAAACAAACAAACAAACCCAAAACCACAACAAAGCCCACAAGTTCAGGATGGTGAGAAATATGTCAAACATTTAATTAACCCCAACAAAATGAGATGGGGTTAAAAAGACAAAGATTCTTAAACTGAATAAAAAAGTGGCAGGGGCTAGAAATCAATATATACATGTTAAGATACACTTAAAAGAGTTCTGAAGGCTAAAAATAAAAATAATTGGTATAACCTTCACAGGGGACAACCAAATACTACATACCAACATTTTTAAAAGCTCTTGTATCCCCAAATTTCACTTCTAAAGAAATTCATCTGAATATTACTGAACAAGTACACAAACATGTATAAAGAATACTCACTGAACCCTGTTTATACCATCAAGAAATAGAAACAACCTAATTACGAATAGAGTTATACCACTAATTGCTTGAATATAATGGAATAACGTGTAGCCAATACAAACAAAATTTATTCTATTGATTTGGAATGCTCTAAAGAATATACTGAATGTAAACAATGTTTCACAAAAAGTATGCCTACTTAGATCCTATTTTTACAGTGGACTACTACTCAGCCATAAAAAAGAACGAAATTTTGTCACCTGCAGCAACATGGATGGACTTGCAGAGCATTATGCTAAGTGAAATAAAACAAAGAAAGACAAATGCTGTATGATATCACTTATATGTGGAATCTAAAAAATACACAAGCTGGTGGATATAACAAAAAAGAAGCAGACTCACAGATATAGAGAACAAACAAGTGGCCACCAGTGGGGAGGGGGTTGGGGGGTGGGCAATATAAGGGTAGGGGAGTGAGAGGTATAAACTTCTGGGTATAAGACAGGCTATGAGGATGTATTGTAAAACACAAGGAATATAGCCAATTATTTTTTAATAACTGTAAATGGAGTATAAGCTTTAAAAATTGTATTAAAAAAGAAGTGCATATTCATATATGAATATACATTCATATACGTATGTGTATATTCATATATTCATGTATGTTCACATATGATTTGAAAGTTTATATTGTCATACTTCAAATTAATTCATCAGGGGAGTGATGTGAATTTTTTACAAGTCCATATTACTTTTATAACAACAGCAACAAAAATTGTTCATCCTAAACATGTGTCCACACAAAAACTTTTACAGGAATGTGCATATCAGCATTATTCATAATAGCCAAAAAGCTGAAACACAACATTGTGAATCAACTATACTTCAATAAAAAACAAAAAATCAATTAAAAAAAAGAAAAAGAAAAAAAGGTGAAACAAGCCAAATGTGCATCAAACGATGAACTGAAAAATGAAACCAAGTACTGATATACACTACAATATATGAACATGACAATATTATGCTAAGAGAAAAGCCAGAAACAAAAGGCCACATACTATATATCTGCATTTACATAAAAGATCCAAAATATGGCAGGTCCATAGAAACAGAGAGTGGATTAGTATTTGCCAGGGACTAGGGGAAAGACAACTTTGCAGTGTTACCAACTGAATGTTTGTGTCCCATCAAATTCATAGTAATCCCCAAAGTGATGGTATTTTTGGAGGTATGGCCTTTGGGAGGTAATTAAGTTTAGGTGAGCTCATGAAGGTGGAGACCCATGATAAGATTACTACCCTTCTAAGAAGAAACCAGAGGACCTGCTGTCTGGTTTTCTCTCTGCCATGTAAGGACACAAAAAGAAAGCAGCTGTCTGCAAACCACGAAGAAGGTCCTCACCAGAACTTGACCATGCTGGCACCCTGTCTCAGACTTCCAGCCTCCAGAACTATGAAAAATAAATGTTTGTTGTCTAAGCCAGTCAGTTTATGGTATCTTTGTTATTTCAGCTTGAATTAAGACACAGAGTGACTGCTAATGGGCATAGGGTTTCTTTTTGGTGTGATGCAAATGTTCTGGAACTAGATAGTGGTGATGATAGTTTAACCTTATGAATATACTAAAAACCATGAAACTGGGCTTCCCTGGTGGCGCAGTGGTTGAGAATCTGCCTGCCGATGCAGGGGACACGGGTTCGAGCCCTGGTCTGGGAAGATCCCACATGCCACGGAGCGACTAGGCCCGTGAGCCACAACTACTGAGCCCGCGCGTCTGGAGCCTGTGCTCCGCAACGAGAGAGGCCGCGACAGTGAGAGGCCCGCGCACAGCGATGAAGAGTGGCCCCCGCTCGCCGCAACTGGAGAAAGCCCTCGCACAGAAACGAAGACCCAACGCAGCCATAAATAAATAAATAAATAAAATTAAAAAAAATTAAAAAAAAAAAAAAAAACCATGAAACTTTTTAAAAGGATTAATTTTATAACATGTAAATTAAATCTCAGAAAAAAAAAGGGAAATAAATCTTATTTATTCCTACTTTGGATTTCCTAATGGTCCTCCTGTAAACTGGGAGTTTCTGTCTAGAAATTCTTGCAAACCTTTCAGTTCTTGTAGCACTGACTCCAGCAGCTGGGAGGGAACACTACTTTCAATCTGAAAGAAAGGATATATTTTCAAACATTTAAAAACAATGAAAAAAAAGTTTCTATAAAAAACACATATGCTGTATACCCATAATTGAACGTGAAGTTTTAATTCTGAGGTACCCTATCTTCATAAACAGTAGTTATTTCTTTTATCAATTTATACATGGTGACCAGAATAAAGGGCTAGACACCCACATCCCTCCCCGCCCTGCTGCTCTGGTTTTAATGAGGTATAATTTACAGACAGTAAAATACACAAATCTGAAGTGAATACCTTGATAACTTTTTACATCTTTATATAGTCACCACCCAGATCACAATATAGTGTATTTCCAACACCCAAAAAAGTTCCCTATTGCCCCTTTTCTAGTCATTAGTCATTCTACCTCCTAGGTAACCGACCACTTTTCTTACCTCTATCATAGAATATAGACTGGTTTTGCCTGTTCGAAATTCACAAATGGAATCACATACTATGTTAAGTAAATACATTCTGATTCTGAGAAACTTTAAATCTTAGAACTTTAAAATAGAGTATCAGAGTTAAAAAGATTTTTGTATCTTTCCATTTTAAAAAGAAAAAAAGCTTAAAATAAATTGCATGCATACTTCACATTAAAAAAACCCCTTAATACCTGAATTTATGATAGTACAAATTTCTGTGTTTCTTAAAGCACTCTGGAAAGTACGCCAATACACGGAAATTAGTGCTAGGTTCTTGGAGTTTGGGGGCATATAAGCAAAACATTAAATCGTAACTTTGAGCAGTATTAAGTATTAGGACTGATTCTATTTAGCCCTCATAACAATGTTATGAGGGAGATACATTCTCATTTTACTGTGAGATATCAGGCTCTGAAATGTTAAGAAATTTACTCATCATTAGTGAGTGACAGAGCTGAGATATAACTCAGGGGGTGAACAGTTTACTGGACAAGTACACAAACATGTATATAAAGGAATAATCATTGCATGTTGTTTATAACATCAAGAAATATGAAACAACCTACTTCTCCGTTAATAACATAAACTGGCTCCATAGAGATAATGGAATACTGTTATTTATATAACACACTTACTGCAGTGATCTCTCTGTTGCCACTCTTGAATACTCTCTCCACAACTAAACTAGCATCCCAGATGTTTCTGGAACAAAAAATGTTTTAATGATTGTGCTGTAGATGAATAAAAACAATTACAATACGTAGTAAATTCCTTTGTATGTGTTTATTTAGTTTTTAAAGTGTAGCAATGACTTCGTTTAACATTTTACTAAGTTATCTGAAAGAACAAAAAAACCAGGAAAATTTCCAAACCTGACAGATCTAAGTCATTTCACAAAATGAAATACTGTTGAAGAAAAATCAAAGACCCTGGGTAATAAATTGTAAACAAGGAAGCTTATAAAGTGAGTTCTGCACTGTTTCACATTTTTAAGCAAATGATTCATATGAAAGCATACATCTCAAATCTAAGAAAAATACACACCAGACATGATAATTAAGTGGATCTGGTAGAATGATTGAAAAATGGCTGTAATTTTTTATCCCTCCCTACACCTATCCTCTTTACAATATGACTCTGATGCCTCCCTTTTAACGAGGAGTCTATTTCCCACCTTTTGAATCTGGGCAGGCTTGGAGATGTCCCCCTGCCAAGTAAGTCAGGCAGAAGTGATAGTAGAGCAATTCTGAGCCTAGGCATCCTGAGGCTCTCCAAGTTTCTACTCTCTCTCCTGGAACCTTGCCACCACCAAGTCTATGATCCCTGACTAGCCTGCTAGAGGATGACAGACCATGTGGAGAACAATCCAGCTGTCCCAGCTGAGGCCATTCTAGACCAACACACAAACATAACCCTAAATATGTGAGAGTCCAGCCAAGAGTGAGAGAACTCTCTTCAACCTCAATGCTGATTTCAAATGCATTGTGAGCCTAGCCAAGACCAGAACTGCCTAACTGACTTGCAGACACATGTCACTGAGTTACGGGGTGGTTTGTTACACTACATACTAGTATATGTAGATATATTTTGAAGATATATATACATATATAAAACACAGTAACAAATATAGATGGTTAGACAATAAAAAAGCTGAATGACAGAAAACAACCTTATTAATGGACAACTGAGCTTAAACTATAAGTAAAATTTAGTAGGGACAAATGATGTCCCAAATTTAAAGTTAAAAATGTTCAACTATACACAATAGAACAAGGTAAGTAATAGTTAATTATCCCATGAAAAACTTACCCCATGATTCGAGAAAAGTAAATGCAAATACCATTGTGTTTTCCAGAGTACACAATCTCTGGCCCAGCCATACAACTCATACTTGTGGCCTGAGTTGCTGGATTTCCCACAGCACACACTGGAGTTGACATGGCAGGAGGATGAACACCTTGTACACACGTAAGAAAAACAAATCTTAAAATTTAACCTAAAAATATTCAGAATTCTCAATAATCCAAGTCAGTTGTCCCTAGACCCATAGGTAAAAACAATTACAAAAATACTGAAATAAATAGTTATTTAATTTGGTTTTCCTTGATAAGAAGAGAGATTTAGACTTGGAGAGGAACTCCCAAGTTGGCTTTCAAGTGTGGGCAATGCAGGATGAAAAGGAAAGCAAGCTTGCAATCACTGCACCTTAATGCTAGGAGTAAAACAGGACTAATTATACAGTTCAGGGCTGGTAATTAAGTCCTGATACTCAAAAAGGGGGCTTTCCAGGTACACTAAGTAAAGGCATTCATGGCCAAATGCCAATACTTGCTTGGATGCCACTTCTATTAAACTACATTATTTTCAGGGGAATAGGACAAGTTAATCTTTCCCACTCTAAGCATTAAGAATATAATTCACAATGTCAGCTCCTCAAAAAGTATAGTAGTAGCAACCTAAAACAAAGAAAAGAGGTACCTTGAGATGGTGTTCCCAAAAAGGATGGATTCAGGTATGTACTACCACTAGGAACAGGAGAACCTAAAAAGAAAGAAGAATATAAAGATTTATAAAATTATCTCCCAATTTTTTTGTATCTGATCAAAATTAGACACAGAAACTGTTTCTAAGCTAAGAGTGAGGAGTGGCACCACCTATAATGTATTCAAGAATTAGGGACTCATTTCCCGGCAACTTTCTAACAATCCCCACTTTGGAAAACATTGAGGTGGGAGTTTGTTATTAAATCACTCAACTCTTTCCTTTTGAATAAATAACAAATGAGTTCTGTAAATACTACTGGTTATATCTTATTTTGTTTCCCAGTATACACTAAAGATTCAATATTAATATATCATAACACTAAGAGTCAGACATCTATAGAATTATTCCCTAATAATGCAGTAGCAGTAAAGAAAATACAATGAAATTTTTTATCCATTAAAATATGCTACAAAGCTTCTAAAATTCAAATCTATTAGAGACAGTTTCATTTCAATGTTTCATACTCACCAGAGTAGACAGGAGACCCCAGGATGGGACCAACATTACTCGGAGTGGGGAGAGTGGCTGGAAATCTCATCTGTGCTTCACCACCATACCTGTTTTTATGACAACAAGGGCTGAGTTTATTCAGTGAAACTATACATCTTAAAAGCTAGAACTGTTTCAAGTCCTGCTTAGCTTCAAAATAAATGCTTTAAACACTAGAGACTTTCCTGGTGGCGCAGTGGTTAAGAATCTGCCTGCCAACGCAGGGGACATGGGTTCAATCCCTGGTCCAGGAAGATCCCACACGTCGCAGAGCAACTAAGCCTGTGTGCCACAACTACTGAGCCTGTGCTCTAAAGCCCGCAAGCCACAACTACTGAGCCCGAGCGCCACAACTACTGAAGCCCACAAGCCTACAGCCCGTGCTCTGCAATAAGAGAATCCACTGCAATGAGAAGCCTGTGCACCTCAACGAAGAGTAGTCCCCTTTCGCCGCAACTAGAGAAAGCCCGCATGCAGCAACAAAGACCCGACACAGCCATAAATAAATAAACAAATAAATAAATAAATTTATATTAAAAAAAAATTAGAGACTTTAAATGCATTGTGTTGACAGTGAAATATACACAGATACATAATAAAATACTTATTTAGTAAATGTTGACTTCAAATTGCTAACAAGAAGAATCATAAGGGACTCTGGCAATTTCTAAAAAAGAGTGCAATGCATAGAATGTATTTAATATGTATATGGTACTGTAATTTTCATACTAGATTATGGTTAGACTACTCAAAAAATTCTTTTAAACAAAATTGCATTTTAAATTTATTCTTAGCTAAATATTTTCCAAATAATATCTCTTTGATACCAAGTTTTCTTAAAGTGACTCAATCTCTCAATGCAAATGATACACATAAAGCAGAACTGGTAGTGTTTGAGGAAGTAGAAAAGATAGATGAGATAATAACTGAGGTAGAAGACTAGACAAAAGAAGTTGGAGAAGAGAATCCAGAGAAAGAGTAACAATGCGTAAATTATGCTCATCTAGTTGCTTCCAGTAGTATTATCACCTTTCCAATTTAAATTTTACTAACTTGCCTATATAGTTGCTCAACTGTTTTGCAAACCCTTAAACAACCACATTAGCCAATGCAACCATTAAAAAAAAGTGGCCAAGAACAAAAGAAAAGTGATATATACCTGAAGAAAGCCCGAGTGGCCCAAGCAGATACTTCTCTGTCACAGGCAGCAGTGGAACAAGCAAGAATAAGGCAAGTTGCACAGGCCTGGTCTTCCTGTAAAAAAAGAGTATCTTTCCTTATGTAAAACATAAACATTTCAAAAGAAGTTTTGTTTACTTCTGTATCCAGTGTTTCAACCGGTGCCTAGCACAGAGCAGGTACTTGATAAATATTTGCTGAATGAATGAAATAAGCTGGCATGAAAAAGGAGAAGTAAACACTATTGGTTTTAAAGTTTATCATAGGCACTGTTATTAAAGGATGTTCTCTTTTTCTTTTTATCTAGATTCTACTTTAGTTTCTGGTTTAGTCCCCCCCCACCCCCGGGTTTTTTTCTCATGGTGTTTTAACCTTTTAGAAAATAACAATAATAGCTAACATTTATTAAGTACTTGTCATGTGCCAGGCACTATTTTAAGAGGTTAGAGCATATTAATCCTCACTCCACATATTATAATTTAATACACATTTTACACATGAGGAAATGGAAGCTCAGAGAATTCAAGTAATCTACTCTGATGGTGGAGCTGGTAGTCTGAATTCAGAGTGTGTATATTTAACTTTGATCTGATATTCCTGATTTTAAACTAAGCATTCCCAGTTTTACCTCATCATTTCTAGTTGTGGCTTTAAAATACTAAAGTCCCCATCATTACTGCCTCAAGTATTTTCCCCATGTCATTAAGCAAAAAAAAAAAGTTTTTAATTAAAAAATTATTTATCTACAAATATCTTGTCCTTTTAATAAAAATACATTCATCATATAATTTGAACATCACACTCTTACTAGTACACTTTAATGATAAGAATTTATCAAAGACAGAACAAAAATCTGAGCATTTACCATAAACTCTTATAGCATATTAATACTGCTCCCAAGTACCAGTACACATACAGTGATTAAGGCAAAGAAAGGAAGACTGGTATTAATCACAGTATTTTGATCCTAACTTACATAATACCATCACAATAAAAAAAAAAAGGTACAAATAATTACCTGATGTAATTTAAAGAATCTTTCAATCTCTTCTCCATCTCCACCCACATTACTCACAAGTAGATGCCTCAGTTGATCTACAGGTCTAAGTTTATGAAACATAAGACTCCCCTAAGAAGTTAAAAAAAGAAAGAGGACGAATAATAGATTTATCAAGCATGGCTAGTAGCAACTGACCTTGCTACCTTATTTAATAAAAGCAATGAAACAAAAAAATAACTTAAAGAATAAGAAGTAAACTGGTCAAAAAGATCATCTACATTTCAATTCCTAACCTATACTAGATCTATATACCCATGCAGAAAACTTAATAAGAGAACACTGCCCCTCCCCCTTAAAAAAGTAAAGCAAAAGGGTGCAGGCTCTGTCAGACACAAACATATTATAAACCTTTATCTTATGCATGGTATTAGCACATGAATAAAGAGTCAGATAAGTGGAACAAAATAGAAGGCTCTGATATAGGCTCAAGTAAACACTAGAATTTAATATATGATAAAAGCTGCCCCTCAGGGCTTCCCTGGTGGCGTAGTGGTTGAGAGTCTGCCTGCCAATGCAGGGGACACGGGTTCGAGCCCTGGCCTGGGAAGATCCCACATGCCGCGGAGCGACTGGGCCCGTGAGCCACAATTGCTGAGCCTGCGCGTCTGGAGCCTCTGCTCCGCAACAAGAGAGGCCGCGATAGTAAGAGGCCCACGCACCGCGATGAAGAGGGGCCACCGCTTGCCACAACTAGAGAAAGCCCTCGCACAGAAACGAAGACCCAACACAGCCATAAATAAATAAATAAATAAATAAATAAAAATTAAAAAAAAAAAAAGCTGCCCCTCAAACTAAAGGATCAAAGTTAGATTATTCATTAATCATGTTGGCACAAGTATGTCCACTTTGGAAAAAAATGAAGCTAGATCCATACTCATACTTAAAACAGGATAAATTCCAAACAGACAGGACAAAATAAAACTGTAACAGTACTGGAAGACACTCTGGGTGAATTATTTTATGAACTTCAGAGTGCGGACGGTTTTTTTTTTTTTTTTAAACTTTAATAGAAATCCCCCCAAAAAACTGAATATTTCAACTACTTATAAACTTATCCACATGGAAAAAAAATCTCAATAAACAAAATAAGATGACAAACCAGGAAAAATGTTTGAGACTAAATCACAAAAAGTTAGTTTCCTTGACATATAAAGAGCCTCTATACATAAAAAAGAAAAAGACAACTTAATAGAAAAGTGGATATACAATAGGAACAGATAATTCATAGAAAAATAAACACTAGAACAGACAGTCAATCTCACTCTTAATAAGACGACATATTGTACTTGCACAAGATGTAAGGAAACAAGCACTCAACATTCACTGATAGTGAATGTATGTATACAGAGAACCTGGCAACATCTATCAAATTGATAAATACACATACTTTTTGATCCAGTAGATGTAATTCTACAGCTTTACTCACACACAGGCAAAACAATATATGCACAAGGTTGCAGCATTATTTTTAAAGGCAAAAGATGATCTATTAATAGGGGCCTAGTTAAATATGGTACATCCGTATAAAGGAATGCCTTTCAAATATAAAATAGAATGAGAGAGTTCTTTATATATTAATATGGAAAGATATCTAAAATGTATCTTTGAAACATAAAAAGCAAAGTATAAAACAGTGCATACAATATGCTATTGTTTGTTTATAAATATACCTGCATTGTTTGTATATTGATATCATAACATATATCTGGAAAGATACAGATTCTGATGACATGGGTGTCTGTAGGGAGGGGACCCAAACCAGAAGGGAGATTTTATTGTGTATACCCCTCTGCTACCAGTGGAATTTTGTCAATGCATTGCTACTCAAAAAATAAATGTTAAAAAATTGTTTTTTTAACAAGTGAGGACTACATGATAAGAAATAAACATAGCTTGTTTTACTAATTTTATGCTGAATACTGTTGATAGAAATGCTACTTTAGAAAAAGTATAATATCAATACTTTATAAACAGCAAGTTTTTGGGACTTCCCTGGTGGCGCAGTGGTTAAGAATCCACCCGCCAATGCAGTGGACACAGGTTTGAGCCCTGGTCCAGGAAGATCCCACATGCCGCAGAGCAACTACTGAGCCTGCGCTCTAGAGCTCTAGAGACCGCGAGTCACAACTACTGAGCCCGCGTGCCACAACTACTGAAGCCTGTGTGCCTAGACTCCGTGCTCCACAACAAAGAGAGGCCATCGCAATGAGAAGCCTGTGCACTGAAATGAAGAGTAGCCCCCCCTTGCCACAACTAGAGAAGGCCCGCATTTTTGGTATTTGTAAACTATTCCTTAAGAATATTTTAAGAATAAACATTCCTAAGTACTTAGGTAAACGACTCTATTAAGCAACTACTGCAGAATACTTTGACCAAAATGTTAAATATGGCTTCTCTTCTTTTTCTCTCCACCTTAACAGATGATGTACATACCTGTGCTGAGAGGAGAACAAACTTCTTTGGAGGCAACATGTGCTGCTGTACAACAACTGGTGAGTCAGTTATGGGAATATGATCCTTATTTAAGGGTGTGATTATCTTATCTACTTTGAACTCATCTATTGCAGAAAGAGCCCAGGAATGACCATCAACACGAGTAGTCATCTATGTAGAAGAAATAAACGTTTTATACATATTATTAAAGTTACATGAGGCAAAACTTTCTAAAAAGAAAAAAAATACAATCTTTAAATAATGTAGGGTTTAACAGATTAATAATAATACATTAGCACGAATATTCTCAAAAGTCTGTATTTAATTTTCTAATGTCTATTCTTTTAATCAGGCATCTTCTATGATAGTATATCTTTTCATACCAGAAGACAAAGGCAAAATTTTCTTAGGATAAACTATAAATAGTATTTACTAAAATTACAATTTTTTAAATAACTGAAGACTATACTTTCTACCCTCTTTCCAGGGTAAATTGATCTACTCTGGTAGGTTCAGTGCTTAAATCTGCTGACATACAGTTTTTGTTTTCTTCTGAAGTTATATCTGCTTTCTAAACTAAGATACTCTCTAAAAAAAGTGTCTAGTCTTCTAAAATACTTTATTATAAAAAATTTTAAGCATTAATAAAATGTTGAAAGTACAATAAATGTCCATATGCCTGATACCTAGATTCAACAATTGATAGCATTTTGTCCTATTTGCTTTCTTCTTTCTATATTTTTTCATTTATTGAACCATTTGAAAGTTATGAATATCATGTCACCACTAAATACTTTTGCATGCACCTCTTAAAAATAAGGATGTTTTCTAACATAACCACTATACTATCCTAACATGTAAGAATATTAACATTTCTCTAATACAATCTAATGCCCAGTCAATACAGAATTTTTCCATTGACCTAATGTCTTTTATAGCTGTTTTTGGGAGACCAGAATTTGATTAAAGTTCATGAGCTATATATATATTTAAAGTCCACATTTGCTTGAGAACTCAAGTATTATAGAGATGAAGTGATACAATGTATAGTATCTACTTTAAAAATAAAAACGATAGCTAACGTTTATCAAGTGCCTCCTGTGTGCCAGGTAGTGTTCTGAGCACCTTACACACATGAACTCATTTAATCCCACAACCACCCCACAGAGGTAGGTCCTATTAAAACTGCTATAGATTAGGAAATTGAGGACCAGAGACATGTTAGTCCTTTGAGTCACTGCTTTGAGGAAATAGAGCCAGATTTCAAACCTGCACCCCCTAACACTGTGCTCCCATCAAGACAGGGTTTATATCTTCCTGAGTTCTGAATCCTTACAGTCTGTCGCATAATGAGGCCCACAGTATGTGCTCAGTAAAATTCAAAGGATAAAGAAAAGAATTTGAGAAAGGTGCTCCTTGCCTCCATACCTGCCTCCTGACTCTACTCCAGCTGCTTAGGCCATGTCAGAAACTTGGAAGAGCCCATTCAAACCATGCCCCCATTCCCAGGAATTGGTTCTTCCTCCTCCCATCTACACACACCTTTTCCCACTCCCCCTAACCAGAAGGGTTCACATTTGAAAATAACCAGAAGCAGCTAGTGACACTAGAACCAAAATGCCTTTAAAGAGATGGCTCCAAAGAGAGTCTCAGACATTCACACCCTAGTGGGGGTTGGTCTATCTCGTTTGACCAGCAGCCTCTGGGGGCAGGTAACATGAGCTATGCTAGGGCATCTAGGAGGACAGATGGGAGTGGAGTAGGGGACAGCAAGGGGAGTGAGTAGAGATGGCCTCCTCTCAGTATCTCCTGGGCTGGGGGCTGGGGTGGGTGGCCTAGGTGTGGGATTGGGCCAGGATAGGCCGGGACCGCACCTCTCACCCAGGACCTCTCCGCTGACTTCGTGGTATCTGTGATATTTACTTTTAAAACACAATCATGTGTTTGTGTGTATACATTTATAAATGTGGGGAAGAGATATGAAACAAGATGGAGAAATGGGTAATTTCTTAATGTGGGATTCAGTTTACCATTCTATTTTTTGCATATGTTTGAAATTTTCTATAATTAAAAGAAAAAACGTTAAATATTTAGGCGGAACTACAAATTAAAGAGATCATAAGGATAAAATTCTAAGTCATAACTATAATGGATGGCCTCAAAATAACTAAAAATATAATATATTTAAGTGGGACAAAGATCATTTCAGAAAAGATATAGGCATTTTCAGGTACATTATGAAGAACATTCTAAAAGGGTTCCAATGTTTTTGTTAAAGGTTTTTTTAACGAGTACCATAATGACTTCTAATCTCACAGAGGAAAACCAAAAAATTAACAGTATATACTTCTTTTCAGTATGACTGCTAATCATATAAGATTATTAGAAGCAAACAGTAATAAATCAGAAGATAAAGTTTCTCATAATTTTATTCTTCACTTAAAATTATGTAAAAAATTCTTTATAATCTCTCAGGATAACTTACCTGGGTTTCCATCATTGGCTTTTGGAAAGGAAATGTATCATGGTTGACACACCACAAAATGTCATTATCTTCATTTTCTGAGGCTGCCATCAGTAGAATACCTAAAAGGTTAATATGTAAAATCTTATATGATGTCAAATAATATATATCCTCAATAATCATAATTATTATGATTATTAATGACATTAATACAGATACATAAATATATAGCATTAATCTTTATAAACAAGTCGCAAAATAAAAATAAATCCCCTAAAAGGATATATAATTAGTGCCAGGGTAGCATTACTAAGTGTTCTAGACCTTATACTGCACTTCTTTCAGGTAAACACAACTTTTTTTTTTCACATTTTAACATTTCTAAAGTTACCATATGATCCAGCATTCCATTCTTAGGTATATAGCCAAAAGAAATGAAAGCGTGTCCACTCAAAAACTTGTACATAAATGTTTATAACAACATCATTCATAATAGCCAAAAAATAGAAACAACCCAAATGCCCACCAAATTATAATGTGGTACACTCACACAATGAAATATTATTCAGCAAAAAAAAAAAAAAAAAAAGAACCTGCTACAATAGATAAAGTTTGAAAGCATTATGCTAAGTGAAAGAAGCCAGTCCTGTATTTTCCAACTCCATTTAAATGAAATGTCCCAAAGAGGCAAATCCATAGAAACAGAAAGTAGACTAGTGATTTCCCAGGGCTGGGAGAAGGAGGAAATAGGGAGTGACAGCAAATGGGTACAGGGTTTCTTTCTGCAGTGATGAAAATGTTCCGAAATTAGATAGTAGTGATGGTTGTACAACTCTGTGAATAAACTAAACACTAATAGACTGCACATTTTAAAAGGTATGTAAATTATATCTCAATTAAAGCTGTTATTAAAAATGTTATGAAGGTACATGATATAATGTACTTGAAAAAATTCTATTTGTAAAGGAAAGTTTAATTTGGGTGTTGAAAAATAAAATATTAGAAGACACAGTAGAATAAGCAGAGAAAGGGCTTTAAAATGATTAGAAAATAAAAATAAATTGTTTTACAAATGCTTTCTCATATTGGGGAAAACCACATACAGATTTTTCAAGTTTTGATGTTTAACTAGAATCTCAATTTTTAAACTTAATTATGAATCCAAAAGAGTTTGTTATTAAAATTTCATATTTTGACAGGCAAAACTCTCCATATCCATAAAGACACTGACAAAGCAGGCATGCTATCAGGAAAGTCATTTTAAGTTTATAACAGTTTATAACTGTTTATAACAGTTTATAACACTGATTTTGACCAGTGAGTTCACGTACAAGGCTTATAAAACAATTTTAAAAGTACTTAGATATTTTAAAAAACTATATTTTTAATATATATGCCAATGAAAAATGTGAAATATAAGCTAATATAAAAAAAGAGTTCCTGGATTAAAAAAACCCAAAACATCCTGAACTTCATTGGAAATCTCTGTTATTTTCAAATGCCTCAAAATGCATTCTAATTTTAATAATTTTAAGAATCTAATATTAAATCTGATAGTATTTCAGAATTTACCTTTACTATAAAGAGCTTTATGTACTTTTGAAGGCTTTTCCACCGTTGAAGATGCTGAGAATCCAGGAGGTAAGCGGATGTGGACCAGTGTCAATGTATTAGGGCGTGCCCATGGTTGTCTGAACGGACAAGTGCTGAAATATAGTCTTACACCTGATGATGGGGTAAAATTATCCATCATTAACAGGAAATAAAAGACATGAGGTACATGTGTTGTTGAAACAATTCCACAGAAAAACACAGAACTCTGTTAAAGCCATATATCACTTTCCTGACTGGTCTTAAATCACCATGCGTACTACCAGCTGAAGTGGTTTCTAAGACATCACTTGGAATTGAGAGGTAAATCAACACATTTCAGTAGAAAGAACCTACAAGTATAAGACAAGGGAGCCTGCATTCCAGTTCAGGCTCTGTCACTAAATGTTAGCCACTTTACCTTTCAGGCCTGGTTTTACATCTATAAAAGGAGGAGACAGAGTGAGTGGAATCTTCTGGTTTTTCAAAAGCCTTAATTTTATGAATTATTAATATGGCTTATAATTGATACAGAAGTAAAAACATATTTTCAGTCATAAATTTCCAAACCTGAAGATTATAAAAAGTTATCACAGTAATAGCACAAATATAAATAAAACAACATACCTGCATGTGTGACAGCCAATAACTGACAGTCCAGTGATTCGGAGTTTTCAATCACTGCTATTTGAACAATTGGTTTAAAAACAGAACGATCTATGGTCCTAGAAGAAAGAAAAACTAAAGTTTATTTTTGAAATATATCTACTCAATTACAAGGAATATATTCCACCATGATTTTTACATGTTTAAATATGCTAAAATAGTTTAAGGCTACTTTTTAGGAAAGTAGTGCAAAAGCAGCAAGAACTGGCAAAAACCCCTGAATGTGTGTTCTTTACATTAATATTGTTAAGAGTAATCTTTTTTCAAAGACCATAAAAGAAAGCTAAATCCATTGGGTAAATGGTTAATGGGGAATAAGCTGTTCTTAGAGCATCAAAATATCATTGAAAAGATTACCACTAATTAAAAAGGGGGAAAAATGAACCTTCATAATGGTGAGATCTGGTGAATACCACCTTAACGAAGTGTTCATAATAGGAAAACTGGTACTATGGGCCTCTTAATGTAATACTGTAAGAAGTTCGCATCATGTATGTGATATTGGCTAAAAACAATATTATCCTGGGACTTCCCTGGTGGCGCAGTGGATAAGACTCTGTGCTCCCAAAGCTGGGGGCCTGGATTTGATCCCTGGTCAGGGAACTAGATCCCACACACATGCTGCAACTATAAGTTCTCATGCCACAACTAAGGAGGCCTCGTGACACAACTAAGGAGCCCTGGAGCCGCAACTAAGACCTGGCAAAACCAAATAAATAAATAAATAAGTAAATAAATAAACAAAGAACAATATTACCCTGAATCTATAGATAAGGAAAAAAAAATTCAGAAAATGGGATATTCTACAAATAACTCTCCTGCCCCTCCCCACTAAATGTCAACATTTGAAAAAGGCAGTAAGAGGTCCATTTTATATTAAAGAGACTAATGACCAACGCAGCTCATGTGCTCTGGCTGAATGTGGAGAAAAATGTAAAGAAAAACAGCTATGAAAGATTTGGGGGACTACTGAGTAATTTTAATATGGACTATATAATTAGGATAACATTATAAAATTATTAATTTTTTAGGTGTGGTAATGATAATGTAGTATATGAGAGCTTAGGAGATGGAAGCTGAAGGATTTAAGGGTGAAAGTCATGTCTGCAACTTACTTTCAAATAGGTCTTAAGAGTGAGCAAAGAAGGCAAAATGTTAACAACTGGTGAATTTAGATAAAGGGTATATCAGATTTTATCATGCTATTCTTTTCATTTTTCTGCGGATTTGAAAAAATCTTTCCCAAAAAAATTAGGAGAAGAAAAAGGAAACTTTGTTTCAAATTGCCTGCCTTGAGAATTTTTTGGTCATTGAAGACCAAGGAAAACATGCTATCACTAGGATAGCTGATTGTAGCAGTGACCCAGGCACACAGAAAAGAGAAACTGAAAATCTGAGGTCTTTGTTAGGTGAAGAGAATTTCTGCAGCTAAGTCACTTGTGACACATGCAAATAGCAGTGTATAGTGTCTGAAAACTTGGCTTTTAGGTTGGATCTCAGCACTTACTTAGGAGTTAGACCTCAGGCAAATCATAACATCCCTTAGTTTTAGTTTCCTCAAGAATACAGTGAGGCTAATACAACTGTGAAATTCTGTATTTCCCGAAACGTACTTGTGTCCGTTATCAGACCAATGAAACTACCATGTAGACCTGTTAAAAGGGTGGAGTAGGTACAAAAGGGGAAACTTTGAGACTTGCAGTTTCCTAGTCATAATACCTATAATGCCCGCATAGACCACTTAAAGAATAATTTCAAACTCCAAGGAAAATCACAGGTCAAGCTGTCCTTTACACTGTAAAACCAGTCTGCCTTATGTTTCAAACCATCCAACATGAGAATAAAAGGAAGCATTGCTAGCAACTGTTTCAAACATAACCTACGATGTCACCTCCTTCAACGTTTCTTATTTTCTGGAGATATTTCGAGGAGGGAATAATTTTAGTATACTGCATATAAATAATATAATTATGCCTGCAAATGAAATGCCTGAGAATAAATTACATATTACCTAGCAATGTTTCCAGCAGCCGATACAATAGAATTCTGTGACACTGAGGCAACTCTGTTCATTCCTTGTCCATCATGGCCCAAATCATACACCTGTGAATAAAAAAATCATACCCACTTAAACATGATTATAAACTGTATATACTTTACAAAATAACCTTTTAAATAAACTTTTATTAAATAAACTTTTCCTTTTTAGGGATCCTTTAATTTTGGTACTTCATATAGGTATGAAAACATTCAGAGATTAACAATTTCATAAAAAGGGGGCCTTAAGAAGCGGTTTGGGTTTTTTTTGTTTTTAAAGCACACAGTTCATAGGAAAAGCCCAAGAGTGACTAAATCTTGTTCCTTAAAAACAGGGATGTTCTTCCCCTCTTATATGGTGGTATAATATTAATACTTACTTGTATTACTCCTTTCTCCGATCGTGTATATAAAATATTTCTTGAATTATCAATTGCAATTTGAACAATAGGATCTAAGAATAAGAGAGAAGAAGAAAAAAAAAACAGAGGTTAACAAATCAAACACAGTAGCCACTTACAACACATTAAAATTGCTGATTTACATTCAGGGCTTTTCTTTTGTTTTGTAGGTAAGTCTTAGGGTAGTTGCACAAGGACAAAGCCAAGAAGCATTCAGGTCAGACAACATGCGAAAAAAAGCAAACATCATATACTGTAACTGGGTTAAGAGCATCACGAATAAGTTATTCTGTCCTTTAAATTAATTTTAAGCCAAACCAAAAACAAGTTCCAAATTATTCCTTCATTCAACATTTAATGAATGTTTACTATATGCTAGAAACACATAAAATAATTATACCTGGTCCATTTCTTCAAGAAACTTACACCTTAGTTTAATAATTCATTGTGTAAAAGAAAATAATTTAAAAATTCAGTCATATTAACATTTTTAGATATATTTATCTTACTTTACTGAAGCATTTTAAAATTACTTCACCTGCCTAAATCTCTCAATTAAAAACTCAGATATATTCATTTTATGCTGGGAATTTCTTTCAGACCAGGCAAAACATGTATTAATGTCTGAATGTCTAACTCTCTCACAAAGACACGGGTGGTTTAAGTATATATAGCTGTTGTAGACACATGTTCTATGGTGCTACATTTATAGGAACTTGGGAATAAAACTCATGCTGTTTTATCATCTCTTCTCCCTTTAAAAGACGATATGAATATATAACAAATACTGTTTAGTAAGAAACTGTTTCAATTAAGAATGAGAATTTCTGAAGAAGATGTTAGGTCAGTGATTTGTTAAAATTTTTTGTTTGCCAAATTTGTTTTCTACTCACCATCTTCTGAGAATGTGAACTGTAGTAACGAAGGAACAAGGAAAGAAAGTGCACTCTTTGAGTGGTTTATTTTCCTACACCTTTGGCTAAACCAGCCTGCTTCTGCCTTAAAAGAAAAAATTGAAAGACATAAGACTTGTAAATGTAGGTACCTCCATCATAGCAACTATTATATACTTATGTTTATAAAGATTCTCAAATCTTAGTAAAATACCAATAATTGTAAACTAAGACATACTACTCAAAAATAAGTACTGAGAAGTACTAAGTTTAGTCCTGTAATTAAAAATAGAAAATGTGAAGAGCCTCCCATCAAGCCTCTTAGATAGCCTCAACCACCAGAGGGCAGACAACAGAAGCAAGAAAAACTATAATCCTGCAGCCTGTGGACCAAAAACCACAGTTACAGAAAGATAGAGAAGATGAAAAGGCAGAGGGCTATGTCCCAGATGAAGGAACAAGATAAAACCCCAGAAAAACAACTAAATGAAGTGGAGATAGGCAACCTTCCAGAAAAAGAATTCAGAATAATGATAGTGAAGATGATCCAGGACCTCGGAATAAGAATGGAGGCAAAGATTGAGAAGATGCAAGAAATGATTAACAAAGACCTAGAAGAATTAAAGAACAAACAAACAGAGATGACCAATACAATAACTGAAATGAAAACTACACTAGAAGGAATCAATAGCAGAATAACTGAGGCAGAAGAACGGATAAGTGACCTGGAAGACAGAATGATGGAATTCACTGCTGCAGAACAGACTAAAGAAAAAAGAATGAAAAGAAATGAAGACAGCCTAAGAGACCTCTGGGACAACATTAAACGCAACAACATTCGCATTATAGGGGTCCCAGAAGGAGAAGAGAGAGAGAAAGGACCAGAGAAAATATTTGAAGAGATTATAGTCGAAAACTTCCCTAACATGGGAAAGGAAATAGCCACCCAAGTCCAGGAAGCGCAGAGAGTCCCATACAGGATAAACCCAAGGAGAAACACGCCGAGACACATAGTAATCAAAGTGGCAAAAATTAAAGACAAAGAAAAATTATTGAAAGCAGCAAGGGAAAAACGACAAATAACATACAAGGGAACTCCCATAAGGTTAACAGCTGATTTCTCAGCAGAAACTCTGCAAGCCAGAAGGGAGTGGCAGGATATACTTAAAGTGATGAAAGGGAAGAACCTACAACCAAGATTACTCTACCCGGCAAGGATCTCATTTAGATTTGATGGAGAAATCAAAAGCTTTACAGACAAGCAAAAGCTAAGAGAATTCAGCACCACCAAACCAGCTCTACAACAAATGCTAAAGGAACTTCTCTAAGTGGGAAACACAAGAGAAGAAAAGGACCTACAAAAACAAACCCAAAACAATTAAGAAAATGGTCATAGGAACATACATATCGATTATTACCTTAAACGTGAATGGATTAAATGCCCCAACCAAAAGACATAGACTGGCTGAATGGATACAAAAACAAGACCCATATATATGCTGTCTACAAGAGACCCACTTTAGACCTAGGGACACATACAGACTGAAAGTGAGGGGATGGAAAAAGATATTCCATGCAAATGGAAATCAAAAGAAAGCTGGAGTAGCTATACTCATATCAGATAAAATAGACTTTAAAATAAAGAATGTTACAAGAGACAAGGAAGGACACTACATAATGATCCAGGGATCAATCCAAGAAGAAGATATAACAATTATAAATATATATGCACCCAACATAGGAGCACCTCAATGCATAAGGCAACTGCTAACAGCTATAAAGGAGGAAATCGACAGTAACACAATAATAGTGGGGGACTTTAACACCTCACTTACACCAATGGACAGATCATCCAAGATGAAAATAAATGAGGAAACAGAAGCTTTAAATGACACAATAGACCAGATAGATTTAATTGATATATATCGGACATTCCATCCAAAAACAGCAGATTACACGTTCTTCTCAAGTGCGCACGGAACATTCTCCAGGATAGATCACATCTTGGGTCACAAATCAAGCCTCAGTAAGTTTAAGAAAATTGAAATCATATCAAGCATCTTTTCTGACCACAACGCTATGAGATTAGAAATGAATTACAGGGAAAAAAACGTAAAAAGGACAAACACATGGAGGCTAGACAATACGTTACTAAATAGCCAGGAGATCACTGAAGAAATCAAAGAGGAAATCAAAAAATGCCTAGAGACAAATGACAATGAAAACACGATGACCCAGGGCCTATGGGATGCAGCAAAAGCAGTTCTAAGAGGGAGGTTTATAGCTATACAAGCCTACCTAAAGAAACAAGAAAAAGCTCAAGTAAACAATCTAACCTTGCACTTAAAGAGACTAGAGAAAGAAGAACAAACAAAACCCAAGGTTGGCAGAGGGAAAGAAATCATAAAGATCAGAGCAGAAATAAATGAAATAGAAACAAAGAAAACAATGGCAAAGATCAATAGAACTAAAAGTTGGTTCTTTGAGAAGATAAACAGAATTGATAGGCCATTGGCCAGACTCATCAAGAAAGGGAGGGAGAGGACTCAAATCAATAAAATCAGAAATGAAAAAGGAGAAGTTACAACAGACACTGCAGAAATACAGAGCATCCTAAGAGACTACTACAAGCAACTTTATGCCAATAAAATGGACAACCTGGAGGAAATGGACAAATTCTTAGAAAGGTATAACCTTCCAAGACTGAACCAGGAAGAAATGGAAAGTGTGAACAGACCAATCACAAGTAGTGAAATTGAAACTGTGATTAAAGATCTTCCAACAAACGGAAGTCCAGGACCAGATGGCTTCACAGGTGAATTCTGTCAAACATTTGGAGAGGAGCTAACACCCATCCTTCTCAAACTCTTCCAAAAAATTGCAGAGGAAGGAACGCTCCCAAGCTCATTCTGTGAGGCCACCATCACCCTGATACGAAAACCAGACAAAGACACTACAAAAAAAGAAAATTACAGACCGATGTCACTGATGAGTATAGATGCAAAAATCCTCAACAAAATACTGGCAAACAGAATCCAGCAACACATTGAAGGGATCATGCACCACGATCAAGTGGGATTTATCCCAGGGATGCAAGGATTCTTCAATATACGCAAATCAATCAATGTGATACACCATATTAACAAATTGAAGAATAAAAACCATATGATCATCTCAATAGATGCAGAAAGAGCTTTTGACAAAATTCAACACCCATTTCTGGTGGAAACTCTCCGGAGAGTGGGCATAGAGGGAACCTACCTCAACATAATGGAGGCCATGTATGACAGACCCACAGCGAACATCATTCTCAATGGTGAAAAACTGAAAGCATTTCCTCTAGGATCAGGAACGAGACAGGGGTGTCCACTCTCACCACTATTATTCAACATAGTTTTGGAAGTCCTAGCCACGGCAATCAGAGAAGAAAAAGAAATAAAAGGAATACAAATTGGAAAAGAAGAAGTAAAACTGTCACTGTTTGCGGATGACATGATACTATACATAGAGAATCCTAAAACTGCCACCAGAAAACTGCTAGAGCTAATTAATGAATATGGTAAAGTTGCAGGATACAAAATTAATGCACAGAAATCTCTTGCATTCCTATACACTAATGATGAAAAATCTGAAAGAGAAATTATGGAAACACTCCCATTTACCATTGCAACAAAAAGAATAAAATACCTAGGAATAAACCTACCTAGGGAGACAAAAGACCTGTATGCAGAAAACTATAAGACACTGATGAAAGAAATTAAAGATGATACCAACAGATGGAGAGATATACCATGTTCTTGGATTGGAAGAATCAACATTGTGAAAATGAGTATACTACCCAAAGCAATCTACAGATTCAATGCAATCCCTATCAAATTACCAATGGCATTTTTTACTGAGCTAGAACAAATCATCTTAAAATTTGTATGGAGACACAAAAGACCCCGAATAGGCAAAGCAGTCTTGAGGCAAAAAAATGGAGCTGGAGGAATCAGACTCCCTGACTTCAGACTATACTACAAAGCTACAGTAATCAAGACAATATGGTACTGGCACAAAAACAGAAACATAGATCAATGGAACAAGATAGAAAGCCCAGACATTAACCCACGCACCTATGGTCAACTAATCTATGACAAAGGAGGCAAAGATATACAATGGAGAAAAGACAGTCTCTTCAATAAGTGGTGCTGGGAAAACTGGACAGCTACATGTAAAAGAATGAAATTAGAATACTCCCTAACACCATACACAAAAATAAACTCAAAATGGATTAGAGACCTAAATATAAGACTGGACACTGTAAAACTCTTAGAGGAAAACATAGGAAGAACACTCTTTGACATAAATCACAGCAAGATCTTTTTTGATCCACCTCCTAGAGTAATGGAAATAAAAACAAAAATAAACAAGTGGGACCTAATGAAACTTCAAAGCTTTTGCACAGCAAAGGAAACCATAAACAAGACGAAAAGACAACCCTCAGAATGGGAGAAAATATTTGCAAATGAATCAACGGACAAAGGATTAATCTCCAAGATATATAAACACCTCATTCAGCTCAATATCAAAGAAACAAGCACCCCAATCCAAAAATGGGCAGAAGACCTAAATAGACATTTCTCCAAAGAAGACATACAGATGGCCACGAAGCACATGAAAAGATGCTCAACATCACTAATTATTAGAGAAATGCAAATCAAAACTACAATGAGGTATCACCTCACTCCTGTTAGAATGGGCATCAAAAAAAAGAAAAAAAAAAAAAATAAAAAAAAAATAAAAAAAAAAAAAAATAGAAAATGTATTTAATGAAAATCAAATCACTGCTCTCAATGAAATCGGCTATGTCTAGTGCAGCAACCTCAGTAATGCTATGTTAGTGAACTCATTTTAATTATCTTAAAAACTCCTATTTGAAAGCAGTAAGGGAAGTGATAAGCGTAGTTTATAAGTGTCAAAAGTACATAGGATAGAGGTATTTTTATCTCTTCCCACTACTGCTAAAAGGCAATTTAAAAAATAGTAGCCACCACCATCATAATCTACAGTCTGCCCCTCAATGATCGAGTTTTGCCATACTTAAATCTACAACAAAATCTTTTTTTTTGTAGTTAACAAAACCAAGAGAAATTGGGTAAGTAAGAGATACAATATCATAAAAAAGCTAACCTCAGTTCTAATCCTATCTCTGCCACTAATTAGCTGTGTGCCTATGAGAATACTTGTCTTATCAGTTTCCTACTGTTTACCTTATGATAAAGGCAACAATACAGTAAAGGGGAAAAATAATGGAGCAAAGGATGCAAAGACATTTCAGAGTAAACACAAATGACCAATAAATACATGAAAAGATGCGCAACCCAACTAGTAATAAAAAACAATTGTCTTCTGTCTGACTGGTAAAAATTAATAAGTTATAAAATACCAGGGTTAGTGAGAGTGAGGAGGGAGAGGAAAGGGATACAATCACAGATGCCTGCTAAGAGTCCAAAACTCTTAAGAGGGCAAAATGAAAATAGAAAATTCAGTTTTAAATACACATGTACTATAATACAACTATTAGAATTCTAAGTCTCCACACTAGAAAACCTCTACAAGTGTGCACAAGGAGGCTTGCAAAAGAACACTTATCAAACCATCATTTCTGAAAGGTATAATAAAAACCTAGAAGTCTATCAAGAAAGGAATTGTTCAATCATGTATCAATACATCCATTTTATGGACAATTATGCAGCAATCACAAAACATAACACATAGTCTATCTATCAGATACTGACAAGGAAAGACTTTCAAGGCACGGCTAAATGAAAAAAAGCCAATTATGGGAATTCCCTGGTGGTCCATTGGTTAGGGCTCACCACTTTCACTGCCTTGGCCCAGTTTCAATCCCTGGTCAGGGAACTAAGATCCCGAAAGCCACACGGCGTGGGGGAAAAAAACAAAAAGGCAGACAAAGGAAAAAAAAGCCAATATGAAACAAAACTTAAGTAATAATACAAGTAAAAAAATACATACACGTAAGTATACTATGTATTTGTATACATGTATACACACAAATAAATACATATGTATTATCTATAGATATTTAAAGACATTTATAGGTATTTAGAAATGTATGCATCATGTTCTACAAGGACATACACAGAAATGACAATGGCTGTTACCTTTGGGGGAAGGACTGGGTTTTACATGTATGGTGTAGTCAGGAAGGACTACAACTTTAACTGTATGTTTGACTACTTTCCATAAGAATATATTAACGTGCTATATAATTAGAAGATAAAGACTAAAGCTTATCAGAGACTAACACAACACTGTAAATCAACTATACTCTAATACAAAAATTAATTAAAAAAAAAGACAAAAGCTTATCTATTCTTACTACATTAAGAGGGAGAGGGAGAGAGGAGAAGATGACGGAAGAGTAAGACGTGGATATCACCTTCCTCCCCACAGATACATCAGAAATACATCTACACGTGGAACTGCTCCTATAGAACACCCACTGAACGCTGGCAGAAGACCTCAGACCTCCCAAAAGGCAAGAAACTCCCCACGTACCTGGGTAGGGCAAAAGAAAAAACAGAGACAAAAGAATAGGGACGGGACCTGCACCAGTGGGAGGGAGCTGTGAAGGAGGAAAGGTTTCCACACACTAGGAAGCCCCTTCGCGGGCGGAGACTGCGGGTGGCGGAGGGGGGAAGCTTCGGAGCCGCGGAGGAGAGCGCAGCCACAGGGGTGCAGAGGGCAAAGCGGAGAGATTCCCGCACAGAGGAGCGGTGCCGACCAGCACTCACCAGCCCGAGAGGTTTGTCTGCTCACCCACCAGGGTGGGTGGGGGCTGGGAGCCGAGACTCGGGCTTCGGTCGGATCCCAGGGAGAGGACTGGGGTTGGTGGCGTGAACACAGCCTGAAGGGGCTAGTGCACCACGGCTAGTCAGAAGGGAGTCCGGGAAAAGTCTGGACCTGCGGAATAGGCAAGAGACTTTTTCTTGCCTCTTTGTTTCCTGGTGCTCGAGGAGAGGGGATTAAGAGCTCTGCTTAAAGGAGCTCCAGAGACGGGCGCAAGCCGTGGCAATCAGCATGGACCCCAGAGACGGGCATGAGACGCTAAGGCTGCTGCTGCCGCCACCAAGAAGCCTGTGTGCAAGCACAGGTCACTATCCACACCGCCCCACCCGGGAGCCTGTGCAGCCCGCCACTGCCAGGGTCCCGTGATCCGGGGACAACTTCCCCAGGAGAATGCACGGCGCGCATCAGGCTGGTGCAACTTCACGCTGGCCTCTGCCGCGCCAGCTCGACGCGCATCCATACCCCTCCCTCCTCCCGGCCTGAGGGAGCCAGAGCCCCCAAATCAGCTGCTCCTTTAACCCTGTCCTGTCTGAGCGAAGAAGAGACGCCCTCAGGCGACCTACATGCAGAGGCGGGTCCAAATCCAAAGCTGAACCCCAGGAGCTGTGTGAACAAAGAAGAGAAAGGGAAATTTCTCCCAGCAGCCTCAGAAGCAGTGGATTAAAGCTCCACAATCAACTTGATGTACCCTGCATCTGTGGAATACCTGAATAGACAACGAATCATCCCAAATTGAGGAGGTGGACTTTGGGAGCAAGATATTATCATTTTTTCCCCTTTTCCTCTTTTTGTGAGTGTGTATGTGTATGCTTCTGTGTGAGATTTTGTCTGTATAGTTTTGCTTTCACCATTTGTCCTAGGGTTCTGCCTGCCCTTTTTTTTTTTTATACTTAAAAATTTTTTTTTCTTAATAATTATTTTTTATTTTAATAACTTTATTTTATTTTATCTTATTTTAATTTATTTTTTCCTCTTTCTTTCTTTCTACTTTTTCTCCTTTTATTCTGAGCCGTGTGGATGAAAGGCTCTTGGTGCTCCAGCCAGGCATCAGGGCTGTGCCTCTGAGGTGGGAGAGCCAACTTCAGGACACTGGTCCACAAGAGACCTCCCAGCTCCACATAATACCAAACGGCGAAAATCTCCCAGAGATCTCCATCTCAACACCAAGACCCAGCTTCACTCAACGAGCAGCAAGCTACAGTGCTGGACACCCTATGCCAAACAAGTAGCAAGACAGGAACACAGCCCCATCCATTAGCAGAGAGGCTGCCTAAAATCATAATAAGGCCACAGACACCCCAAAACACACCACCAGACGTGGACCTGCCCACCAGAAAGACAATATCCAGCCTCATCCGGCAGAACACAGGCACTAGTTCCCTCCACCAGGAAGCCTACACAACCCACTGAACCAAACTTAGCCACTGGGGACAGACACCAAAAACAACGGGAACTACGAACCTGCAGCCTGCAAAAAGGAGACCCCAAACACAGTGAGATAAGCAAAATGAGAAGACAGAAAAACACACAGCAGATGAAGGAGCAAGGTAAAAACACACCAGACCTAACAAATGAAGAGGAAACAGGCAGTCTACCTGAAAAAGAATTCAGAATAATGATAGTAAAGATGATCCAAAATCTTGGAAATAGAATAGACAAAATGCAAGAAACATTTAACAAGGATCTAGAAGAACTAAAGAGGAAACAAGCAATGATGAACAACACAATAAATGAAATTAAAAATACTCTAGAAGGGATCAATAGCAGAATAACTGAGGCAGAAGAACGGAGAAGTGACCTGGAAGATAAAATAGTGGAAATAACTACTGCAGAGCAGAATAAAGAAAAAACAATGAAAAGAACTGAGGACAGTCTCAGAGACCTCTGGGACAATACTAAACGCACCAACATTCGAATTATAGGGGCCCCAGAAGAAGAAGAGAAAAAGAAAGGGACTGAGAAAATATTTGAAGAGATTATAGTTGAAAACTTCCCTAATATGGGAAAGGAAATAGTTGATCAAGTCCTGGAAGCACAGAGAGTCCCATACAGGATAAATCCAAGAAGACACATGCCAAGACACATATTAATCAAATTATCAAAAATTAAATACAGAGAAAAAATATTAAAAGCAAAAAGGGAAAAGCAACAAATAACATAAAAGGGAATCCCCATAAGGTTAACAGATGATCTTTCAGCAGAAACTCTGCAAGCCAGAAGGGAGTGGCAGGACATATTTAAAGTGATGAAGGAGAAAAACCTATAACCAAGATTACTCTACCCAGCAAGGATCTCATTCAGATTTGATGGAGAAATTAAAACCTATACAGACAAGCAAAAGCTGAGAGTTCAGCACCACCAAACCAGCTTTACAACAAATGCTAAAGGAACTTCTCTAGGCAAGAAACACAAGAGAAGGAAAACACCGACAATAACAAACACAAAACATTTAAGAAAATGGGAAGAACATACATATCAATAATTACCTTAAATGTAAATGGATTAAATGCTCCAACCAAAAGACACAGACTGGCTGAATGGATACAAAAACAAGACCCGTATATATGCTGTCTACAAGAGACCCACTTCAGACCATGGGACACATACAGACTGAAAGTGAGGGGATGGAAAAAGATATTCCAAGCAAATGGAAATCAAAAGAGAGCTGGAGCAGCAATCCTCATATCAGACAAAACAGGCTTTAAAATAAAGACTATTACAAGAGACAAAGAAGGACACGCCATAATGATCAAGGGGTCAATCCAAGAAGAAGATATAACAATTGTAAATATTTATGCACCCAACACAGGAGCACCTCAATACATAAGGCAAATACTAACAGCCATAAAAGGGGAAATCGACAGAAACACAATCATAGTAGGGGACTTTAACACCCCACTTTCACCAATGGACAAATCACCCAAAATGAAAATAAATAAGGAAACACAAGCTTTAAGTGATACATTAAACAAGATGGACTTAACTGATATTTATAGGATATTCCATCCAAAAACAACAGAATACACTTTCTTCTCAAGTGCTCATGGAACATTCTCCAGGATAGATCATATCTTGGGTCACAAATCAAGCCTTGGTAAATTTAAGAAAATCGAAATCATATCAAGTATCTTTTCCGACCACAATGCTATGAGACTAGATATCAATTACAGGAAAAGATCTGTAAAAAATACAAACAGCTTGATCTTTTGTTAGCACTTTTATGAGTTCATCAGTTTTATGAGTTCATCAATTTTCACTGCAAAGTAAAGGAGCTGTTACAGTGGAGGATTACTGGACTGAATGTCAATATTATGACATAGTATGAGTGTGTTTCATGTTTGGCAATTGCAATCATTGTTGCTTTTGTTGTGGTCATCCATGTACAATGTTTGGTGTCAGTCTATTTATCTCTTGTAAAAATAAAATACAGTGTGTGTGTGTGAAAAAAAAAATACAAACACATGGAGGCTAAACAATACACTACTTAATAACCAAGTGATCACTGAAGAAATCAAAGGGGAAATCAAAAAATACCTAGAAACAAATGACAATGGAGACACGACAACCCAAAACCTATGGGATGCAGCAAAAGCAGTTCTAAGAGGGAAGTTTATAGCAATACAATCCTACCTTAAGAGACAGGAAACATCTCAAATAAACAACCTAATCTTGCACCTAAAGCAATTAGAGAAAGAAGAACAAAAAAACCCCAAAGTTAGCAGAAGGAAAGAAATCATAAAGATCAGATCAGAAATAAATGAAAAAGAAATGAAGGAAATGATAGCAAAGGTCAATGAAACTAAAAGCTGGTTCTTTGAGAAGATAAACAAAACTGATAAACCATTAGCCAGACTCATCAAGAAAAAAAAAAGGGAGAAGACTCAAATCAATAGAATTAGAAATGAAAAAGGAGAAGTAACAACTGACACTGCAGAAATACAAACGATTATGAGAGATTACTACAAGCAACTATATGCCAATAAAATGGACAACCTGGAAGAAATGGACAAATTCTTAGAAAAGCACAACCTGCTGAGACTGAACCAGGAGGAAACAGAAAATATGAACAGTCCAATCACAAGCACTGAAATTGAAACTGTGATTAAAAATCTTCCAAGAAACAAAAGCCCAGGAGCAGATGGCTTCACAGGCGAATTCTATCAAACATTTAGAGAAGAGCTAACACCTATCCTTCTCAAACTCTTCCAAAACATAGCAAAGGGAGGAACACTCCCAAACTCATTCTACGAGGCCACCATCACCCTGATATCAAAACCAGACAAAGATGTCACAAAGAAAGAAAACTACAGGCCAATATCACTGATGAACATAGATGCAAAAATCCTCAACAAAATACGAGCAAACAGAATCCAACAGCACATTAAAAGGATCATACAACATGATCAAGAGGGGTTTATTCCAGGAATCCAAGGATTCTTCAATATACGCAAAACAATCAACATGATACACCATGTTAACAAATTGAAGGAGAAAAACCATATGATCATCTCAATAGATGCAGAAAAAGCTTTCAACAAAATTCAACACCCATTAATGATAAAAACCCTCCAGAAAGTAGTCATAGAGGGAACTTTCCTCAACATAATAAAGGCCATATATGACAAACCCACAGCCAACATCGTCCTCATTGGTGAAAAACTGAAACCATTTCCACTAAGATCAGGAGCAAGACAAGGTTGCCCACTCTCACCACTATTATTCAATATAGTTTCGGAAGTTTTAGCCCACAGCAATCAGAGAAGAAAAAGAAATAAAAGGAATCCAAATCAGAAAAGAAGAAGTAAAGCTGTCACTGTTTGCAGATGACATGATACTATACATAGAGAATCCTAAAGATGATACCAGAAAACTACTAGAGCTAATCAATGAATTTGGTAAAGTAGCAGGATACAAAATTAATGCACAGAAATCTCTTGCATTCCTATACACTAATGATGAAAAATCTGAAAGTGAAATTAAGAAAACACTCCCATTTACCACTGCAACAAAAAGAATAAAATATCTAGGAATAAACCTACCTAAGGAGACAAAAGACCTGTATGCAGAAAATTATAGGACACTGATGAAAGAAATTAAAGATGATACAAATAGATGGAGAGATATACCATGTTCTTGGATTGGAAGAATCAACATTGTGAAAATGACTCTACTACCCAAAGCAATCTACAGATTCAATGTAATCCCTATCAAACTACCAATGGCATTTTTCACAGAACTAGAACAAAAAATTTCGCAATTTGTATGGAGACACAAAAGACCCCGAATAGCCAAAGCAATCTTGAGAACGAAAAATGGAGCTGGAGGAATCAGGCTCCCTGACTTCAGACTATATTACAAAGCTACAGTAATCAAGACAGTTTGGTACTGGCACAAAAACAGAAATATAGATCAATGGAACAGGATAGAAAGCCCAGAGATAAACCCACGCACATATGGTCACCTTATCTTTGATAAAGGAGGCAAGCATATACAGTGGAGAAAAGACAGCCTCTTCAATAAGTGGTGCTGGGAAAATTGGACAGGTACATGTAAAAGTATGAAATTAGAACACTCCCTGACACCATACACAAAAATAAACTCAAAATGGATTAAAGACCTAAGTGTAAAGCCAGACACTATCAAACTCTTAGAGGAAAACATAGGCAGAACACTCTATGACATAAATCACAGCAAGATCCTTTTTGACCCAGCTCCTAGAGAAATGGAAATAAAAACACAAATAAACAAATGGGACCTAATGAAACTGAAAAGCTTTTGCACAGCAAAGGAAACCATAAACAAGATGAAAAGACAACCCTCAGAATGGGAGAAAATATTTGCAAATGAAGCAACTGACAAAGGATTAATCTCTAAGATTTACAAGCAGCTCATGCAGCTCAATAACAAAAAAACAAAAAAACCAATCCAAAAATGGGCAGAAGACCTAAACAGACATTTCTCCAAAGAAGATATACAGATGGCCAACAGACACATGAAAGAATGCTCAACATCATTAATCATTAGAGAAATGCAAATCAAAACTACAATGAGGTATCATCTCACACCGGTCAGAATGGCCATCATCAAAAAATCTACAAACAATAAATGCTGGAGGGGGTGTGGAGAAAAGGGAACACTCTTGCACTGTTGGTGGGAATGTAAATTGATACAGCCACTATGGAGAACAGTATGGAGGTTCCTTAAAAAACTAAAAATAGAACTACCGTATGACCCAGCAATCCCACTACTGGGCATATACCCTGAGAAAACCATAATTCAAAAAGAGTCATGTACCAAAATGTTCATTGCAGCTCTATTTACAATAGCCAGGACATGGAAGCAACCTAAGTGTCCATCATCGGATGAATGGATAAAGAAGATGTGGCACATATATACAATGAAATATTACTCAGCCATAAAAAGAAATGAAATGGAGGTATTTGTAATGAGGTGGATGGAGTTAGAGTCTGTCATACAGAGTAAAGTAAGTCAGAAAGAGAAAAACAAATACAGTATGCTAACACATATATACGGAATCTAAGGAAAAAAAAAAAAAAAAAGGTCATGAAGAACCTAGTGGCAAGATGGGAATAAAGACACAGACCTACTAAAGAATGGACTTGAGGATATGGGGAGGGAGAGGGGTGAGATGTGACAGGGTGAGAGAGTGTCATGGACATATATACACTACCAAATGTAAAATAGATAGCTAGTGGGAAGCAGCCGCATAGCACAGGGAGATCAGCTCAGTGCTTTGTGACCGCCTGGGGGGGTGGGATGGGGAGGGTGGGAGGGAGCGAGATGCAGGAGGGAGGAGATATGGGAACGTGTGTATATGTGTAGCTGATTCACTTTGTTATAAAGCAGAAACTAACACACCATTGTGAAGCAATTATACTTCAATAAAGATGTTTAAAAAAAAATAAAAAGAAAACAAAAACAAAAACAAGAAACAAAAAACAAAAAGAGTCATGTACCAAAATGTTCATTGCAGCTCTATTTACAATAGCCAGGACATGGAAGCAACCTACGTGTCCATCATCGGATGAATGGATAAAGAAGATGTGGCACATATATACAATGGAATATTACTCAGCCATAAAAAGAAACGAAATTGAGTTATTTGTAGTGAGGTGGATGAAGTTAGAGTCTGTCATACAGAGTGAAGTAAGTCAGAAAGAGAAAAACAAATACAGTATGCTAACACATATATATGGAATCTAAGGAAAAAAAAAAAAAGGTCATGAAGAACCTAGTGGTAAGACGGGAATAAAGACACAGACCTACTAGAGAATGGACTTGAGGATATGGGGAGGGGAAAGGGTAAGCTGTGACAAAGTGAGAGAGTGGCAAGGACATATATACACTACCAAACGTAAAATAGATAGCTAGTGGGAAGCATCCGAATAGCACAGGGAGATCAGCTCGGTGCTTTGTGACCACCTAGAGGGGTGGGATAGGGAGGGTGGGAGGGAGGGAGACGCAAGAGGGAAGAGATATGGGGATATATGTATATGTATAACTGATTCACTTTGTTATAAAGCAGAAACTAACACACCATTGTAAAGCAATTATACTCCAATAAAGATGTAAATAAAAAAAAAAAAGAAGTATTCCCTACAGAGAGGTGATCACAATGATTAGTTAGATGAAGAGCAGTATAAAAGTACTTTGGATATAACTCTTATGAGATAGACTTCCGGTGTTTATGCACTCAGATGCTTTCTTTAACATACACTTTAAAAATTTCTAATTATGAGGCATCTAAAATTTTACAAAGATAACATCACTGACACATATGTGCCCATAACTAAGATTAAACAGATGTTAACATTATGCTTTATTTACTTTCCATCATTCCTTTATTGAAAGAAATAAAACATACTCCCCTCAACACCCTCATCCTTCTTCCATTGCTTGATCCTTAGAGGTAAATTTTATGTTAAAATTTCTGCATGCCATACCTAATTACTTTTATATTTTTATTAATCAGGCATTTATTTGATCGCCATATTGACTAAATTTTCTGTTTTAAAATGATAAATAGTATGATGATCTACTTGTTATTTTGTAATGTAATTTTTGTAATGCAAATTTACTTAATTATATATACATAATATGATTTCATGTTGTTTTAGAATGCCATTGTACATATATTCCACATTTATTTATTCTTTAGCTACAGAAAACATTTTTTTCTACTAGTTTTCTAATATGTCTTTGTAAATGTCTCATCATGTATATGTGTTACAGTTTTTGGAGTTAAACTCCTAGTTATGGAATTTCTCATTCTTGGGATATGCACATCTTCAAGTTTTCTAGAAATGGGTAAAATTTTATCTAAGCTCCATGAATATGAATGAGTTCCTCTCTCCTACCTCTTCACCAAGGCTTGTTATTATCAGACTTATAAAAAATTTACTATGTTATGGATATGAAGTAGCATCTCATTATTGTTATAATTTATTTTTACCCAATGACTTATAAAAACAAACCTCTTTTGGTTTCTCGACCCTTAAAAAAAAAAAAAAGAGGGAGGAAAACGAAAATGTTTACAAATGCCAGACTTACTTGGTATGCTACTTCATATAAACAGCCATCCTTTCCAGCCAAGAAAATTCTGCCATTATCAGTGGAAGTTATTGCTAAAAGGTAAGTATTATCAGTAGGAAGAGAATATAAAGGATCTGGAAGTAACTGCATTCCACCACACATACTGTCATTGAGAACTCCAGAACCTATTTTTTTTAAAAGAAAGAATATAGGAATCACTTTAAGAGCTTTTTAAAAGTTTTAAAACAATCACTGTATTATCTTCAGAACTGATATTCTTACTGAATTCATGATATGCTCAAAAATTTCAAAAAAATTACGTAAAACATACATTTCAAAATTACTATAAAAAGTCTGATATGAACAGTTTTATAATTCATGTTAAATAGAACCTACAGTATGTATATATAAAATATGTAAAATATACAGCACATATATATATAATATAGTAAAACATCAAACAAAAAAAACTAACCCGAAGTATTAAATTTTGGAAAAAAGCCTAGGGATATGGTAGTAATAATCATTAATTTTTTCTTTTTTCCCCCCAGCCCACCCCAATAATCATCCATTTGAGGCTCTGAAATTCAACATTATTTTACCTAAAACACTGGTAGAATGCAAAAGAAACCACTGAATGTGCATGTAATAAATTAATTGATGGCTTCTTACTTCAAGGGAAAGAATAATATATATTTCAATGTTCCATATGTTAAAATGGCCATTCAAAAAATTAAAAATAAAGAAATTGAAGGCATTATTTAAAAATTACTGGGGCAACTATTTCTCTTCTACTACCCTTCCTTTATATTGGACATTTAAGAAATGTACACTGATATGGTAAATAAATCCAAAATAATTTCTGGTGGAGTTATTAACCTGAAAGATACCATACCTACAGGGAAATATTTTCCTATGAGCAAATAGCCCAGAAAGTTAACTTAATGAAAAAGATTAGTTTTCAATTATAATATTAAATTGGGCAACATATTTTTATTTTAAAAAACACAATATGTGGGGACTTCCCTGTGGTCCAGTGCTTAAGACTCCGGCTTCCACTGCAGGGGGTGCAGGTTCCATCCCTGGTCGGGGAAGTTCCACATGCCATGCAGGGTGTGGCCAAAAAAAACAAACCCTAAAACCCCCCACAACATGCGGGTTGCTATACCTGTTTGCAAATTAGTATAACTGAGTCCAAGAATCACTACATCCACAGGGGTTGCCAAAACCAGGAGATGTCGTACGTGAGGTTGAAAGATGCCTAAGATAAAGTAAATATGAGTTAGGCACTATTTTCTGGAAAACACCCATCATTTAAGTATTAACAGAACATGGTTACCTTTAATATGAGCTATGGGTTAACCAGCATATGAAAAGTGTGAAGCTAATTTAGTTAATGTTGATGCTAAAACATTACCACTTATGATCATTTAAATAGGTAGATATTAGTAAAAAACCAACCAAACAAACAAAAAACCCAAATCTTAGACACAAACACTTCAGTATTTAATGACATTTAAAATCAGTGTTACAACAATCATAGTAGGGGACTTTAACACCCCACTTTCACCAATGGACAGATCATCCAAAAAAGAAAATAAATAAGGAAACACAAGCTTTAAATGATACATTAAACAAGATGGACTTAATTGATATTTATAGGATATTCCATCCAAAAACAACAGAATACACTTTCTTCTCAAGTGCTCATGGAACATTCTCCAGGATAGATCATATCTTGGGTCACAAATCAAGCCTTGGTAAATTTAAGAAAATCGAAATCATATCAAGTATTTTTTCCGACCACAATGCTATGAGACTAAATATCAATTACAGGAAAAAAAATCTGTAAAAAATACAAACACATGGAGGCTAAACAATACACTACTTAATAACCAAGAGATCACTGAAGAAATCAAAGAGGAAATCAAAAAATACCTAGAAACAAATGACAATGAAAACACAACGACCCAAAACATATGGGATGCAGCAAAAGCAGTTCTAAGAGGGAAGTTTATAGCAATACAATCCTACCCCAAGAAACAAGAAACATCTTAAATAAACAACCTAACCTTACACCGAAAACAATTAGAGAAAGAAGAACAAAAAAACCCCAAAGTTAGCAGAAGGAAAGAAATCATAAAGATCAGATCAGAAATAAATGAAAAAGAAATGAAGGAAACAATAGCGAAGATCAATAACACTAAATGCTGGTTCTTTGAGAAGATAAATAAAATTGATAAACCATTAGCCAGACTCATCAAGAAAAAAAGGGAGAAGAATCAAGTCAATAGAATTAGAAATGAAAAGGTAGAAGTAACAACTGACACTGCAGAAATACACAGGATCATGAAAGATTACTACAAGCAACTATATGCCAATAAAATGGACAACCTGGAAGAAATGGACAAATTCTTAGAAAAGCACAACCTTCCAAGATTGAATCAGGAAGAAACAGAATATATAAACAGACCAATCACAAGCACTGAAATTGAGACTGTGACTAAAAATCTTCCAGCAAACAAAAGCCCAGGACCAGATGGCTTCACAGGCGAATTCTGTGAAACATTTAGAGAAGAGCTAACACCTATCCTTCTCAAATTCTTCCAAAATGTAGCAAAGGAAGGAACACTCCCAAACTCATTCTACAAGGCTATCGTCACCCTGATACGAAAACCAGACAAAGATGTCACAAAAAAAGAAAATTACAGGCCAATATCACTGATGAACACAGATGCAAAAATCCTCAACAAAATACGAGCAAACAGAATCCAACAGCACATTAAAAGGATCATACACCATAATCAAATGGGGTTTATCCCAGGAATGCAAGGATTCTTCAATATATGCAAATCAATCAATGTGATAAACCATATTAACAAATTGAATGAGAAAAACCATATGATCATCTCAATAGATGCAGAAAAAGCTTTCGACAAAATTCAACACCCATTTATGATAAAAACTCTCCAGAGAGTAGGCACAGAGGGAACTTACCTCAACATAATAAAGGCCATATATGACAAACCCACAGCCAACATCATTCTCAATGGTAAAAAACTGAAATCATTTCCTCTAAGACCAGGAACAAGACAAGGCTGTCAAATCTCACCACTATTATTCAATATAGTTTTGGAAGTTTTAGCCACAGCAATCAGAGAAGAAAAAGAAATAAAAGGAATCTAAGTCGGAAAAGAAAAAGTAAAGCTGTCACTGTTTGCAGGTGACATGATACTATACATAGAGAATCCAAAAGATGATACCAGAAAACTACTAGAGCTAATCAATGAATTTGGTAAAGTAGCAGGATACAAAAGTAATGCACAGAAATCTCTTGCATTCCTATACACTAATGATGAAAAATCTGAAAGAGAAATTAAGGAAACACTCCCATTTACCAATGCAACAAAAATAATAAAATACCTAGGAATAAACCTACCTAAGAAGACAAAAGACTTGTATGCAAAAAACTATAAGACACTGATGAAAGAAATTAAAGATGATACAAAAGATGGAGAAATATACCATGTTCTTGGATTGGAAGAATCAACATTGTGAAAATGACTATACTACCCAAAGCAATCTACAGATTCAATGCAATCCCTATCAAACTACCAATGGCATTTTTCACAGAACTAAAACGAAAAATTTCACAATTTGTATGGAAACACAAAAGACCCCGAATAGCCAAAGGAATCTTGAGAAAGAAAAACGGAGCTGAAGGAATCAGGCTCCCAGACTTCAGACTATACAACAAAGCTACAGTAATCAGGACAGTATGGTAATGGCACAAAAACAGAAATATGGATCAATGGAACAGGATAGAAAGCCCAGAGGTAAACCCACACACATATGGTCACCTTATCTTTGATAAAGGAGGCAAGCATATACAGTGGAGAAAAGACAGCCTCTTCAATAAGTGGTGCTGGGAAAATTGGACAGGTACATGTAAAAGTATGAAATTAGAACACTCTCTGACACCATACACAAAAATAAACTCAAAATGGATTAAAGACCTTAGTGTAAGGGCAGACACTATAAAACTGTTAGAGGAAAACGTAGGCAGAACACTCTATGACATACATCACAGCAAGATCCTTTTTGACCCACCTCCTAGAGAAATGGAAATAAAAACAAAAAAACCCAAATGGGACCTAATGAAACTTACAAGCTTTTGCACAGCAAAGGGAACCATAAACAAGACCAAAAGACAACCCTCAGAATGGGAGAAAATATTTGCAAATGAAGCAACTGACAAAGGATTAATCTCCAAAATTTACAGGTAGCTCATGCAGCTCAATATCAAAAAAACAAACAACCGAATCCAAAGATGGGCAGAAGACCTAAATAGACATTTCTCCAAAGAAGATATACAGATGGCCAACAAACACATGAAAGGATGCTCAACATCACTAATCATTAGAGAAATGCAAATCAAAACTACAATGAGGTATCACCTCACACTGGTCAGAATGGCCATCATTAAAAAACCTACAAACAATAAATGCTGGAGAGGGTGTGGAGAAAAGGGAACCCTCTTGCACTGTTGGTGGGAATGTAAATTGATACAGCCACTATGGAGAACAGTATGGAGGTTCCTTTAAAAACTAAAAATAGAACTACCATACAACCCAGCAATCCCACTACTGGACCATAATTCAAAAAGAGAAAACCATAACTCAAAAAGAATCATGGACCACAATGTTCATTGCATCTCTATTTACAATAGCCAGGACATGGAAGCAACCTAGGTGTCCATCAACAGATGAATGGATAAAGAAGATGTGGCACATATATACAATGCAATATTACTCAGCCATAAAAAGAAACGAAATTGTAGTGAGTTGGATGGACCTAGAGTCTGTCATACAGAGTGAAGTAAGTCAGAAAGAGAAAAACAAATACCATATGCTAACACATATATATGGAAGCTTAAAAAAAAAAAAAAGGTCATGAAGAACCTAGGGGCAGGATGGGAATAAAGACGCAGACCTACTAGAGAATGGACTTGAAGACACGGGGAGGGGGAAGGGTAAGCTGGGACAGAGTGAGAGAGTGGCGTGGAGATATATACACTACCAAATGTAAAACCGATAGCTAGTGAGAAGCAGCCGCATAGCACAGGGAGATCAACTAGGCGCTTTGTGACCACCTAGAGGGTGGAATAGGGAGGGTGGGAGGGAGGGAGACACAAGAGGGAAGAGATATGGGGATATATGTGTATGTATAGCTGATTCACTTTGTTATAAAGCAGAAACTAACACATCATTGTAAAGCAATTATACTCTAATAAAGATGTTAAAAAAAAAAATGGGTAGGCAAATGTAAAGTAGATAGCTAGTGGGAAGCAGCTGCATCGCACAGGGAGATCAGCTCGGTGCTTTGTGACCACCTAGAGGGGAGGGATAGGGAGGGTGGGAGGGAGACAAAAGAGGGAGGGGATACGGGGATATATGTATACATATAGCTGATTCACTTTGTTATACTGCAGAAACTAACACAACACTGTAAAGCAATTATACTCCAGTAAAGAAATTAAAGAAAAAAAAAAAGAAGATATGGCACATATATATAATGTTATATTACTCCGCCATAAAAAGAAACGTAACTGAGTTATTTGTAGTGAGGTGGATGGACTTAGAGACTGTCATACAGAGTGAAGTAAGTCAGAAAGAAAAACATAAATACCGTATGCTAACACATATATATGGAATCTAAAAAAAAAAAAAAAAATGGTTCTGAGGAACCTAGGGGCAGGACAAGAATAAAGATGCAGACGTAGAGAATGGACTTGAGGACACGGGGAGGGGGAAGGGTAAGCTGGGACAAAGTGAGAGAGTGGCATGGACTTATATACACTACCAAATGTAAAATAGATAGCTAGTGGGAAGCAGCCGCATAGCACAGGGAGATCAGCTCGGTGCTCTGTGATCACCTAGAGGGGTGGGATAGGGAGGGTGGGAGGGAGACGCAAGAGGTTGGAGATGCGGGGATATACGTATATGTATAGCTGATTCACTTTGTTATAAAGCAGAAACTAACACACCATTGTAAAGCAATTATACTCCAATAAAGATGTTAAAAAAAATAAACAAAAATAAAATCAGTATTACATTACAAAACAGTTTAGGTTTATTACAATATAAAAATTGCTATTTGTATACTCATGTTCATAGCATTATTCACAATACCCAAATGGTGGAAACAACTCAAGCGACCATCAATAGATAAATGGATAAACAAAATGTGGTATGTATATACATGGAATATTACTAGACCTTTAAAATAAAAAGGAAATTCTGACATATCCTACAATAGCGATGAACCTTGAGGACATCATACTAGGTGAAACAAGCCAGTCACAAAAAGATAGTACTATATAATTCCACTTATATGAAGTTCCTGGAATAGTCAAATTCATAGACCCAGAAATGAGTTTATAGATCAAATGAGTTTATGTACCAAAGCTGGATAATTTACAGTTTCGAAAAGGGAATTAAACCAAGCACAAAATTTTTAAATGTTAATTCACTCTAAGGTATCATTTAACTTTAAAAAGTATGGAGTGGTATGAGGTTTTATGTGTAATTATGACTCTCTTCATTTTATAACATCCAAAAATAGTGTGTCACTGATAAGAATAAAAGGAAATATATCTTATCTTATGATAATGAACATCTCTTTATATGTATACGTTTGGGTGTTAAATGTCAGAAAATTCAACAAAGCTTCTATTATCACTTGGTTTTACTTTCACTGATGAATACCAAGGGGCACAAAGGCCACAATTTTTTGTTTCAAGGTTCAAGTCAATAAAGCTGAAGGCACAGACCTTCTGCTTAATGACCTCAAAATATACCTGATATTTCAGGATTTGATTTTAAAAAACTTGAGCTTTATGAAAACTTATCAAAGATAACACCTTTGCTGCTAAATCAAAGACTATGCCATTTCAATTCTGTACTGAAATTTACATTTGAATATAACAAAATTTTACTATTTGTTTCAGACAGACAATTAATATTTATTATGATAGAGAGCATGAACAGGTGTTGACTTGTATATGAATAAACTTTTAAATTAAGAAACAAGATAGAGAAACATACAGCTGGGTAAAGACTGCTTTAAAATTCTATGTAAAGGAAATACATTTCCAATGCAATCACATAAAAACAGTGTTTAAAACTGCATGTTTATATTTATGTGAATTAGCATAATTTCAAAATGGCTGTGACCTTCAAAATTCCTATTTAGGCCTTGTAAACAAGTAAATTTCATCTATTATGTCCTCTTGCAGGAAGTTGCATTCAAGGGATGTATATTAAATTTAAATCAATCAATTCTGCTTGTCAGTGGCTATGATAAAAGATCTAGTGTACTGAAGTTGAAATTGTAAGTTAAACAATGCTCGTGACTTCTCTTAGGATTTATTCTGAACTCTGTTCTCACTTCCATGGGCTATCAGGACTAAAAAAATAGAGACAAAAATGGTTTTAACATTAAATTCAGTAATTAGTGAAAAATGTATAATGCAAAAAACTTTAGGTAAATCAAGAAAGACTAACAAAAAGCAAGATAAAATTCAAGAATTATAGCTTAACAATTTTAAAGGCAGACTCACTTATACCATAAGGTGAGTAAATTGCTAAATATTCCTAATCACTTTTTATATTTCTAATTAGAAGTAATTTAGAACAAAACTTCAATAGGAAATTTAATTACTTAAAATATGATATCATTTAGTCCTAAAACATTTGGAATCTTATGTACAAACATAATTTAATCTTTATATTTTTATTTCTTACCAGCTTTTGGTTTCACAAGCCCCACAGCAAGAATAGTCTCACTAAGTCCATCAAAATAGGCAAGGTCTCCTCTGTCAACAGTTGAAGAAAAACATGTTATACATGTAAAGGAAAAAGTTTTATAATATTCTTCAAGACTATAGAATAAAATGAACCAGCAAACAAAACTGTTTTAGTTCTAAGACTCAGGCACACAGGCCTACCTAAGGCTAAGCATAAACCAGGAAAAAGGGGAATGCTGGTCCCCATTCCAAACATCCCCCCACAAGGTTGCAAGTCTCAAGTAACAACTAACTACTGCTGCGGCAGGGGCAAGAGGACCCTCTCAGAAGAACAGGCTCACAGGAAGAGCCTACTGCTGGGGAAGAAACAGGAACACTGAGAAAAAATCCAGCAACCCAATCTGTACGCTAAGTGCAAAATAATTCTAAAGGAATTTGAAACCTGTGGTCCACTGAAGGTAACCTCTGCAACAACAAAACCAAACTCGGCTTAACTCCTGAATTGGAAAAAGTCAGCTCCCTCACAATAAAGGCCTACCTGCTAGGCTCTAGCAAAGGAAGAGACGTGCCCATTTCTAAGGATAAAGGGTATTTATTGCAGTATTCACTGTCCTATACGTGGTCTGGCTTTGAGTAACAAAACATGAGCAAAAAAACAAGCAAAAAAAAAAGCCCCACTGTCAAGAAACAAAGCAATCAACAGAACCAGAGTCAGATGTCTGAACTATCAGACAGGAAATTTAAAATAATCAATATAGTATAGGCTCTAATAAAAAAGATGAGCAATATGTATAAACAGGTAAGGAATTTCAGCAGAGCAATGAAAATAATTAGAAATAAGTCAGTGAAAATGTTAGAAATAAAAAGCACAGCACAAAGAATGTCTTATAGGGACTTTTCAGTAGACTTGACGAAAGAATCAGTAAACATGAAGTTAAAGGTGAATAGAAATTGTCCAAATTGAAATAAAAAGAGAAAAAAGAGTGGAGCATCCAAACAGAGCATCCAAAATTTGTTGGAAAACATCAAGCAGTCTAACAAAAGTATAACAAATCTCAGAAGAGAAAGGAAGACAACAGGAAAGAACAAATACTTTAATAAGACAATGGTTGAAAAATTTTCAAAAATAACAAAGACTTCAAACCTAGATCCAATAAGCTCAGAGAACAGCAAGCAGGATAAGTACCAAGAAAAAAAAATGATCCAGACTTTGAGGAAAACTTCTGGTTGTCCTGCAAAGGGCCACACAAGTGGACAGAAAACACCTACATGGCAACCTCTGTGGGGCCAGGTTTCCCCATTTTCCCAATGCTGTGGAATTACACAGGCTCCTTCAACAACTGACACAGCCCCCAGAACTAAGAACAATATTGGGAGAGCTGGGGATTAGAGAACAGTGAATTGAACAACATTACGTTTCTATCATCCAGATGGAATTGGGATTTATAATAGAAAGCTATCGGAATAATTGAAATTAAGGCTAAGGTTTTTACAGAATTGAATTTACAAAGTAAAGATTTATATCCAGTACCTGTGCCTTGATTTTTTTCAATAAACACAATGTTCAAATAATTTTTCTTTAAATGAGTTTACTTTGAACACACAATAAGGTTGAACCACACTTTCCATGTGGGCAGGGACTACGTTTATTCAGTACTGTTCAAGCACAAAAAGTGTCTGATACATGATAGGCTCAGTGTGGTTGTTAAATGAATACGTTAGAAGTCAATGGAAATATAAAAATTTCATTAAAGTGAAAACCCTTTTCAACAAAATTATTCTCACATTTATCTATTTTGTAATTTTCTTGCATTAGGTTTTCTTGAAGAGATCAATGCCTAAATGAACAGGTTCTACTCTTTAGTATAAAAATGATTATGTTATGTGTAATATAACAAACTGGGGCAACGTTCATGATACGTGAAGAACAATCACAAACTTGTATCACTACTATTATGACTATATACCATTTCAACAATAAAAATAGCTAGGAAAATTTCTAATTAAAAAAAAAATCAAACAAAAATGGTTTAAGCTACAAGTTCTCATATAGTGTCAATTTTGATTCAATGACACTGTGTATGTTTCTAACAAGTATGTTAATTACTCAGGAGCAAGAGTAACATCTTAATATGGATCTTCCTCTGGTTATCTCACCCCTCACCTGAAGATAATATGATGGAGAACTGGAAGGTAAAATTTTTCTCCAAATAGCCAAGAGTAAGATCATCAGATTAATAAACTTTATTTAAGCAAGAATGCCTTGGGCCTTCACTCAGACTCTTTTATACACATTTAATTTACACAAGGTCAAGCCCACAGAATAACAACAAAACTGTTAAGATACTTCAATAAACTAACATCCTCCCGCTCCATGATATGCAGGGAAAACAGAGGTCTTTGAAAATCTCAAACCGTCCCTCAAAGAATTACTGATAGACTATCATTATTATAGGAGTTTGGGAAATAAGACTGTTGCTACTCAGAGTGGTACCCAGATCCCCAGCATCACCTGGGAGCTTGTTACAAATGCAGACTCCTGAGCCTTAATGACTAAAACATAATCCACATTTTAACCCCATCCCCAGGTTGGTACGTATACTGAGAAGCGCTAACCCGGATGTTAGAAGAATGAAAGATAAACCAGGCAGCTTTTAATGAGTAGAATACTAGTTGCAATAAAGATAATTTAAATTCTAATCATGCTAAAGCAAACCAGTCATAAATACATACCCATCTTCGTAGTTCCACATGAATATGTCACTGTCGATTGTGAGCCAAGCTCTACTGATAGGAGGGAACACGCCCATCATGCAGTTACACTGCATATCTGAGGTAGTGTGGATGTAAGGTAGAAAGATTTCAATCTCATCTTTCTTAAACTTGTTTCAAAAGATTTTGATTTAAAATGTATGATTAAAAAATCATGACTTATTCACTCTTCAATCAAAAGAGCAAATGAAATATCTTTATTTCCAATGAGTTTAATGAAAGCCATAGTGTATGACAGAAATACTTATTATAATTTCTAAACAAAGCTATCTGACCATTTAAAATGTACTCTAAATAACAAATGTAATGTTTTTGCCATTACTAACTTAAAAAAATATTGATTCTGAGTAATATCATTGGACTTTAACATTATAAACTGTTTTACTGGACCAGGTTTTCCAATGGTATAAAAGAGTGATTAAAAAACCCCCAAAAAACCAAAAAACAGGGACTTCCCTGGTGGTGCAGTGATTAAGAATCCGCCTGCCAATGCAGGGGACACGGGTTCGATCCCTGGTCCGGGAAGATCCCACATGCCGCAGAGCAACGAAGCCTGCGTGACACAACTACTGAAGCCCGCAAGTCTAGAGCCTGTGCTCTGCAACAAGAGAAGCCCCCACTTGCCACAAGCAGAGAAAGCCCGCACCCAGCAACAAAGACCCAATGCAGCCAAAAATAAAAACAAATAAACAAATAAATTTATAAAAAAATGAAAAACAAAGAAAAACAGTTGGCATGCTAAAGTCACAGCCAGGTGACAATCTACAAGCCTCGTATAAACTGAAAAATAGACAAAGAATTATTTACGTAATTATAAGATAATGAAACAATTGTGAAAACAAAATAATTTGCTAATTAAAGAAATATCTCTTGTAGAGTATAGTATTATCAGAGAATTAAAGAATATTAAGAAACTAAGCAAGGGTAGAGTATATGGTAAGGTGTATTATTTATTTAATAACACTATTTTACAAAGTCTCAGAGAAACAATGAAAATATAGATTAGATTTTACTAGTTTTTCTATTTATTTTACAAGCATTTTCCCTAATTTTTCATTTCTTTTCTTTTTCTAAATCACACTGTATTGAAATATGAAGCCCTTTACCATGAACAGATTAACATACTTTTAAAAGTCAGATTAAATTTTTATATAGCATCTTGATGTCTTTATTATGAGAGTTACAGACTGATTTTTATAAAAGCTTCCTAGCAAAGAACTATAAATATAGTCCTTTTATAGGGTATGCGACACTTTAAGAAAAACAAATAAAATCTTATTTTTAGAGGATAAGAAAACTCCTCTAACTTCTCAGTCTATGAAGATGGCATTAGTAGCAATACTTCAGTTTCTTATACCTTTAGATACAGATTCTTACTGTAATCCTTAGAAATACAATAAATTATAAACTTCAATTCTAAGACACCAGTAAGTGTAAAAACACACCAAAAACTTTTCAGGGGGTATTTCCAGGAGAAAATATCTTGCAGTTCTTTTTTTTTTTTTTAATTAATTTATTTTATTTTATTTACTTATTATTTTTTGGCTGCGTTGGGTCTTCGTTGCTGCACGTGGGCTTTCTCTAGTTGTGGCGAGTGGGGGCTACTCTTCGTTGTGGTGTGCGGGCTCCTCATTGTGGTGGCTTCTCTTGTTGCGGAGCATGGGCTCTAGGTGCGTGGGCTTCAGTAGTCGTGGCTCGCAGGCCCTAGAGCTCAGGCTCAGTAGTTGTGGCGCACGGGCTTAGTTGCTCCGTGGCATGTGGGATCTTCCCGGACCAGGGCTTGAACCCGTGTCTCCTGCATTGGCAGGCGGATTCTTAACCACTGCGCCACCGGGGAAGCCCCATACCTTGCAGTTTTATTTTAAACATTTTCAGAGCCACTTCCCAGTTTTAAAATGTTAACATACAGGAAAAAATAAAAACAAAAACCATGGGTCTTTGAACTGAAAAAGAGTGGTAGTAAAAAATTCCCTGCATAGCACTTAATTGGAAAGTAATGCCTTGCCATATATCATTCAAAAATGCAGAGTTGCTTGTAAACAATTTACTCTCCTCAATGTCCCCAAACAATTAAAATGACTCAATTTTCAACATTCAATTTTACATGAAATTTTCTAGGCACACGGCAAACTACCCACATACTTAAAATGTATTTTAAATAAAACCTTATATGAACTTATACACAATGTGCTAATTAAACACAAAACTAGAATTATAATAATGAGAATACCAATTTTAAATTTTTTAAAGAGTTAAATACAAAGTAATAGGATACGTCCAAACTGTTCAACAAGTTCAGGTGGGAGAGGAACTCTTCGAATGGAACTGATCTCTGGCAGGTTGGGCACTGACAGCAAACCAGGTCCTTGTAGAGGATAATCCATATCTGACATGCCAGAAACAGTGGGATTATCTACAAAAAATAAAATAAAAAAAAGCGCATTTATTTAAAATAATAATATATTGGGCATCAAATGGGCATACAGAAGTATTGCAAGCTACAAAAATATTGTGCATCTGGTTCTAAAGGTATAGAGAGAATAAAGTAGTTCTGATCTGACACAAAGGAGGCCTGAGGAATTCCAATGTTAAGATGGGGTGCAATTACTGGTTTCAACACTGAACAGAAGGTTATCTTTCACAAAGACTTTCTCCATAAGAAAAGAAATGTTTGGTTCAATAATTTATAGTGTTTTCCTATTATTTTACTAATCTGAAATGGGAAAAAAATTGTAAAACCGCTTTGTTATTCTCAGATAAAAACAACTGTGGACAAACAAAATACTGACTGGGGAAAAAACAGCATTTCCTTTCCCACTTAAAAATTTAAAGATTAAAACAATCCATGCCTTTTCCCATTATGTACCCACCCCCCACCTTCACACCAACATACAAATAAAGGCATACCTCAGAGACATTGTGGGTTTGGTTCCAGACCACTGCAATAAAATGAACATGCCCAGAAGCGAGTCACATAAATTTTTTGGTTTTCCGGTGCATGTAAAAGTTATGTTTACACTATACTGACGTCTAAGTGTGCAATAGCATTATGTCTAAAAAAACAATGTGCACACCTTAATTTAAAATATATTACTAAAAAATGCTGTCACCTGACAAGGCAGGGGTGCCACAAATCTACTGTTAAAAAAACCAGTATCTGCAAAGCACAATAAAATGAGGTATGCCTGTAATACCACAAAAGCAATATTTTATTGGGGGGGGGGAGTGGGAGAGAATCAGACTACTCTATAAACTGCTCTCAACTGGCAACCTTCTCCTCCTCTAAAGCCCAGACACTAAGGGCAAGAGCAGGCTGGTCTACAGCCTGTCCTTCCTAGTCCTGAACAAGGTGTTTTAGTTCTGACTATTTACTATTACTATTTACTCAGGCACCTTTTCAGCCTCTGTAAAGTACAAAGATGTTGGGGGAAACTGACATATAAGACAAATTTTTAAATGTATTATGAAAAATTTTAAAATTTATACAACTAGAGAACAAATGCAATCAATCCCTGTATATTGAGTATCCAGCTTCAAAAATTACCAGTAACATGCCCAGTCATGTTTCATATATGTCAGTCACCATCCACTTTTTCCCTAATGTATTTTTTGAAGCAAATCCCAGACGTTCCATTTAATCTTAAAACATAATTTTAATAGAACGTTACACATGTTAAACTGCAGTAGGAACACAAAGGATGGAATTACTAACTCTGGTGAGGATATAAACCTCACCAGAGTTATTTCTGGTTGAGAAAGCCTTCAAAGAGAAAGTGGTATTTAATGGAGTCTGGAAGAATAGCTTGTCAGGCAAAGAAGAACATTCTAGAAATCCTGAAGAGGGGGTTCTTATGGAAAACCTGTTAAATTCGGTATAACTGGAACAAGGAGGTCGAGAATAGGATGGAAGAGGGAAAGGAAATTTGGTTGAAGAGGCAGATGTGTGTAAAGGTGGATGAGTTGGACTGGGGTCAGATATGATGAGAAGACCAGAATGTATGGACTGCTTTTACACCTTGCTTTCAGAAATAAGGAGTACAAAGGGGAGAGTGCTATTCAGTTTGAGAGTTGCTAATAGGCCATTCAGTTCTTTTAAGACAAGCCCACTGGTAAGTAGCTGTCAGTAGTAAATACTCTTTGCTTTGTTTCTGTTTTTTCTCTGATTACAAGTCAATTAATGACTTTTTATAAATCGTCAGAGCTGTCTTTTAGGTTTACATTGCAGATTAACCTGGTTAGATTATCTTGGTTCTTGTTTACCAAAAAATCTTGTTTTTATCTTATTTACTCTTCTCCAATTTCCACCTCACAAAAGGGGTCACTTTTTTTCCAGCAACTTGTGTGATTCTATACGCCTTGAGGAGCCTGGCCTTAATTTAAAACCGATACACAGAATATTTTACGGACACCTCTCTTTGTTGGCACAAAAATCTGCTTTACCCTCCTTGTTCACCCATCATCAGTGCTGATTTCCCTGTCCCCTTCCTTCATTCCGCTGGTAGTTCTTTTTAACACCTTTAAGGACTTCATATTACACTAACTCCATACATAATAAAGCATATCTATGAGCGAACATAGTAAATTTCCAAATTAACTTCGTATGCTCTTCAATTTTACTCCAACATTAATATGAGGTATTAACAAGGATGAGAATTGGATCAGGTGATCCTTCTCATCTGGTCTTGGCGATACACACTTGGAGGCAATGAGAAGCTCATTAAGGTTGGAAACTGCCTCTTTCTGCTTCAAATGGGGGCTTGCTCCTCATTCCTATCCTCTCAAGTGCCTGTAATGAAGAAAGTGAGAGAAGGAAAAACATTGAAAATGGGCTCTTTTCCGCCCTTCAAAATGCAGCAAACAGCGTCCCAGATCTCAGGATACGTTCGCCGATTCACTCTGCGGATAAGGACCTATTTAGGGAGTCAGACGAGAGTCCTTTGGGCTGAGAAACAGTCACCAACTGGGCAACGATCACTCACTTGGGGCAGACACCATGAGCAGATCGGAAAGGTCCGGGTACATGCGGTCTTCTTGCAACTGACGGTCGATGAGCCGCCCCGCATTTTCCAAAGCTTCCTGCAGGGCTGCGGCCGACGTGGAGGCCGGCATTGCCGAGCCCAGCAAAGAAGACGGCATATCGAAAATCGGAGACAGCAGCGACCGGAGAAAGTCAAAAAGCAAGGAGAAATAAGAGAAAACCCAAGATGCTAGCTCAGCCCCAAAGCTTAGAGCGCGCGCGCCAAACAAGCGCCCCGGCGCCAGTGCATGACGCACTTCCGGTTCATAGGGTGGGGAATTTGAAGCCAGCTTTTCGGCGCTGGGAAGAGGAAGCTGTTAGAGGGGGCTGGACGTTGGGGGTGGAGCTAGAGAATGGGTGGTGCCCCGAAGGGGGCGGGCTGGTTGTTCTGGGCGGGAGGGGGAAATCGGTAGTGGGAGTGGAGGAAGGGAGGGAAGGAGGGAGGAAAGGGAAAGGGGAGGGACTGGGGAAGGTGAGGGACGGGAAGGAGTCGGTAGGGGTGGGGATGGAGGAGAGAGCGGGGTCCGGGTAAGTAGGAGCCGGTTAGTGCGGAGGCAGCGCAGGCTGCTCGGGTTCTGGTGGGTTTAGCGCGCGCTTGGATCTGAGTGCCTCGAGCTTCGGGGATCGGAAACCGGCAACTGCAACTATTTTGAGTATGCGTGTCAATTTGGTGCTGCAAATAACTTGTCTTCTGAGAGTGGATAGGAGTTGGTAGCTGTTAGAAACAGTTTACATATAAACCAAAATTTCACTAGAAATATGGGCTTCGGTGTAAATTAAAATTCATCAGGTTTTCTATTTCTGTGTCGTTACCATTTGACTTTGTGGTACGTTACTGTGAAAAATTATGAAAAATTATGTTTATGGAATCTTAACAGCGTGCAGGGACCTGATGCCTTGCTTTATTTCCCATTTCAGAGGGGAAGCAGGTGGTTCTAATTCACTGCTTCATCCCCAGCACATAGTAGAGGGACTGGTATAGAGTAGGCCACCTAATCTATCATCTTCTACAGCAACTGAATTCTGAATTTGTGTCAGGCATTGTACCTGTGCTGGGAATATCAAACTGAAACAACATTCCTCTTCTCAAGGTGCTTTATGCAGGGACACACAGGCAAAAAAAAACAGAGTGCATCACCATATTTTGTCTATGGGGTATGTATTAACTGCAGTAAAAGGGTAAGAGAAATGAGTGAGGAGAGGCAGGATGGGCTTCATTTCATGCAGAAGGCAGCTGGAGTGGTTAAAACAAAGCAGTAGTGTTCAAAGAGCAGTCCTTATTTAGAATACTTAGAATTAGTCCTTATTTAGAATCTCACCTAAGTTACATCCGATTATATTCGTAGTTTAGCAAATCGATAGCTGAATTGGTCTTTTGCTATTTGAATTACTTTTTACTGCCTCCAAGGGTTGACTAAATTTCTGAATATTAAAAATACTGTGACATTACAGATCTATACGTATAATTTAAGACTTCATAGCAAGTATACCAAGAAAAATTAGATTTGTATTACCGGTAGATAAATAGGCAGAGGGGTCGCCAGTTGTCAGTTTTCTTTTATTTGGTAGACTACAGATTGAAAAGTGACAGTCTGTCACAGGGTTGGTTTGCTTTTAATTTGAGACAAAAAATACAATAGAGAGTTTTCAACTCTACAAATTGGATATCTAACAATACTGGTCTAATAGTCCTGCACACAGCAACAGCATTTCCAAGGGTCTAAGTCCAAGACCCTCCATTCATTTCCATATTGCAATGGCTGCTCTGCAGCTGCAACTGTTGAGTTGAGTAGTTGGTACACAGACCACATGGACTCAAAGCCTCAGATATTTACCATCCAGCCCTTTACGTGAAAATTTTGCTGAAGACGTCTCAAGAATAAAGATTCTAAAACTTTTGATACCTTTAAAAATTATTAAGGAGTCCAAAGAGGTTTGGTTTTGTGTGGATTGTTGACAAAAAATTAATCAGTCGATCTGAAAAAGAAATGGAAAATTTTATTTGTGCCAAGCCGAAGACTATAACCCGAAACAGCATCTCAGAAAGCTCTAAGGACTGTTCCGCTCATTAGAAGTCAAAACACAGTTATATAAGTTTTTGGAAACAGAGGGCTGTACATTAAATGATGTATTACTGACAGTTTACACAATCCACATCTAACCATCATCTTGGCCACTTTCAAGATCAAGAAGGAACGTTACCTTTTAGGGAGTTGTCTTGTTGATGCTAGGAGAATGTTGCTCTTTATGGTTGAGCAGGTACTTCCGCTGATGGAGGAGGTTTGGTTGATGCAAAATGCATATACACAATGCACAGTAGAGGGGAGAGAGGAGGTCAAAAGGCAGAGAAATGTTTTTGTGTTTGAATTTTTCTTGGCTTGCGATAAAATATGAATTTTATTTCACAGGGTTATTTTTGTTAATAATTGCTAATATCTCATAAGAATGAGAAATTAAAAAAAAACTTATTTAAAAGAATAAGCCTAATCCTCGTTAATATAAATAACACATATTTTATGAAAAATCGCCATAGTTTCTAAAACTAAACCATTAGTGAGAAGAATGCTGTTATTTTACATTTTTGCAGATCTCTTAAATGTTTGGCTAAATAAGGGATAACCAGATTTCATATCTCTTGTTGGTACTTGTTTAGTTGAAGTACACGAAGAAAAGGGGGCCTCACAGAGTTATGTAGCTGGAAAAGGGAGTATTTTAATAACCTTTTTAGACACTTGTGAATATTCTCTGACAGCATACCAAAACTTACCAAATGGTAGTTTCTTAATGGTTACTTGTGATGTGGAATTTGAAACCATCTTTAGAATTCTGAGGATTAAGTGTCACCTTGGCAGTAAACGCGTCTGTTTTTTTTTTTTTTTCGGCTGCATTGGGTCTTCGTTGCTGCGTGCGGGCTTTTCTCTGGTTGCAGCGAGTGGGGTCCACTCTGTTGCGGTGCGTGGGCTTCTCATTGCAGTGGCTTCTCTTGTGGGCTCAGTAGTTGTGGCTCGCAGGCCCTAGAGCTCAGGCTCAGTAGTTGTGGCGCACGGGCTTGGTTGCTCTGCGGCATGTGGGATCTTCCCGGACCAGGGCTCGAACCGATGTCCCGAGTTGACAGGCGGATTCTTAACCGCTGCGCCACCAGGGAAGCCCCGATAAATGCGTCTTACAAAGTAAAAAGTGTTACAGAAACTCCAGCTAATATTCCCCTTCCCGTGGGTTCAATTCGAAGCCAGCTTCTGTGGCGCTTATACTCCGCCAGCCCGCTAGGGCGGCGCTGCTTAGGAGGCCTCTGTCCCTCCGCGGAAGGCGCCGCTCTTGGCCTTGGCGGCGAGGCTGACGCTCGGAGGCGCTACTTCCTGCCTGGTTTGCCTCTAGTCTTTAGCAGCTGTTGGGGCTGCAGGTGTTGCTGTTTCTGGGGCGTGTGGCCGACCATGGAGCGCCCCGGACCCAGCGGCGGTGGGTTCAGTGGGGCGAGCGGCAGCGGGGTGGGTCGGGCAGGGCCGGCGGCGCTGTCGGCGCCGCACTAACAGGGCCTTTTCTCTTTTCTCAGTGACAGGTTCAGACGCATCAGGACCGGACCCGCAGCTGGCGGTCACCATGGGCTTCACGGGGTTCGGTGAGTGACTGCCCTAGGCATGGTCCCGTTTCATTTTGCAGAGATTTTAAGAGCCGCAGGTTGGGAGGGGGGCCCGAGCTGTCACCTGTGTTCCGCCCCTTCCGCAGTGCCAAGTCCTAATTACTTTAGCTCTATTGTGTTTATCTTGCAATTTTTAGACACAGTCTTCCGTCTCCGTTTTCTAACTCCTGCCTAGCTCTTGGGACCAGCTCAGGTGACACTTATGAGAAGGCTAGTGAGAAAGAAAGATTGCTTTGTGACCCACGGGGTGGAGGGTGTTGGTTGATGGAGGGAGTTGTCTCTTTGCGTCCTGAGACTGAGCGCTAACCACTGACTCTGGTCTGTAATAAGATGGCCCTTTTGGCAATAAATGGGCCATTAGGTGATGTTATAATAATAAATCTTTTATTTTATTAAATTATAGTTGATTTATAATGTCATGTTAGTTTTAGGTATACAGCACAGTGATTCAGTTATATATACTAACATATATGTATATTCTTTTCCCTTTTACGTTATTACAGAATATTGAGTATAGTTCCCTGTGCTATACAGTAGGTCCTTGTAGGTTAGTAAGTCTTTTTTGATTCAAGTTTTCCTACTCCAGAATCTTCATTTCAGTCTCTCGTTTGTTCATTCATACATTCATTTATTCTGGTAACGTCTTGAGCCACAAAACATATTTACTCTATCTCCTAGGTGGTCATGTCTACAAAAGTACTGTACACTTCTGTAGTATTTTGGTACTTATTTTTGTTTCAGTTCTTTTAAATAGCTTTCTCCCTCATTTCAAAAGGAACACATGTGAATAGCAGGAAAATATAAAGAACCCAATAAATAAGAAGGAAGAAAGTAACATCATTCATAATCTCATGATCTAGAAATCAAGACTTAAAAGTTAGTTTGTTTTCCAGTTTTTCCTGTTGTAAGATCGTATATATGTACACTTTTATATTATTCTTAATTATATAGAATTTGTTTTAATTCTTAATATTTTGAGGATTTTCCCATATTATAAAATGCTTTTCCAAAACATGATTTTTAATGGTTGAATAGTAGATAGAAGTGCTACAATTTGTAAAATTTTTAACTTTACCCCACATAGTTTCTAACTTTTATCAGTAATACTAAAATAAACATTTTTATAAATAACTCTTTTATCTCCTTTTGTAAAAGGAGTTTTATGCATATTTCCATAGGGTAGATTTCTAAAAGAGGGACTACTTTGATAAAAAATACAGATATTAAAAAGTAACAAAAAATTGGGCATATAGCTTTTAAAGCTTCTTGATATGTAGTGTCATAATGCTGCTCAGAAAGGTGGTTTCAGTTTATAACAAAGTCAGTAGTGTGTAAGAAAGCCATTTTTACCATATTCTGACAAACACAGAATAGGTATTATTATTAAAAAAAAAAAAAGGCAGTAAAAGCAAATACAACATTGCTTCCAAGCAGATTCAGGTTGTCAGAATGTCAGTTCCTTGTGGTTTCCTTATTTCGTTACTGGCTGTCTGGTGGGAGTTTCTTAGCTCTTTTATATACCTACATTACTTGTCTTCTTGCCCCCTTCATCTTCAAAGGAACTGCAGCCCTTCTCAAGTTTCAGGTCTCTCTGACTTTTGCTATATCTATTCTGCATCTTTGCTTGTAAGGGCTCCTATGATTAGATTGGGCTGGCCAGGATAATCTCCCAGTTTTTAAGTCCATAACCTTAATTAATCTGCAGAGTCCCTTTTACCCTGTAATGTAATATATTTACAGGTTTCAGGGATTAGGATATGAACATTCTCTATTCTGCGTAGCACACCAGTGTTGTAGTTTCAGGGAGTAGGGTCTAGATGAATTACAGGAGGATGGGAAAGTTGGCTGGTTAATGTTATTTAGCGATAAGATTGTAATTAAAAATTCCCTGAGAAGTAAACTCTTTCTTCATTGATATTTTATGGTTGTTTTGTAGCCCTGCTATAAATTAGATAGACTTAAGTGGTTATTGGTCAGTCAGTAAGTATTCATTGAGTACCTAAAGTTTGGCCAACTTAGTTCAGGAAAATCATAGTCTGCTACTTATTTCTGTTTTAGGGAAAAAAGCTCGCACATTTGATTTGGAAGCAATGTTTGAACAAACTCGAAGAACAGCAGTGGAAAGAAGTCGGAAAACACTGGGTAAGAAGTTCAGTTACTTGCTCTTTTATAGGATTAAATACTGTATCCAGCTTACACCAGTGTCCTACCAGTTATAAAATTATAAGACTGAAAAAAATTTCAAAATTGTTAAGAGACCATATGTGCTGGTTCCTTTGGAAGCAGATGCTTTTTTGTCTTTGTTTTTTTAAACACGATTAAAGTTGCATCTAAACAGGATAAGGAGGTCTGAGAGCTAAAATCTTTTAGAAGTGTGAACTATGAACAAACAAGGATTCAAAATTAATTTATAAGAATCAGAGTAGTGGTTTCTTTATTACCTCTTCTCCCCCCCTCTATCTGATTCTCATTTCATTTTTTTCTTTCCTGCTTACAGCGGAACCAGTATTTGGAAGGCTGGGCGAGAGGTGGCTCTCAGAGCTGTGTACATCACTGACCGTTGACCCAGACAGTATAGAAAATTGAGGCATACAGTGAATGTGGCTGCTGCTGTTGAATCTCTGCATTAATAAGTTGTATCAGACATTTAATGAAGGTGTTAACTTCCGGACTGTCTGGTTTGATACCAGGTGGTTAGCAATTCTAGGTACCACCTCAGGGCCTTAGAAGGAGACTGACTCCTCTACTGCTTTCTTTAGATCTGATTCAGATCATTCTTACACTAGAGAAGGGATAGATGTAACCTGATAGAGCAGAAGGGGCTAGAAGCCAGAGACAGGACTCCTGGAAAAATTTAAGTGAATGTTATTCCAGCACTTGTCATTGTTGGTTTTAAAATGATAAATTATATAGCAGTAATATCTCATATTTGGGAAGTGCACTTGACATGAAATGTTTTTGGTTTTTGGAAGAATAACAGTTTTTGTTGTGTATGTGTGGTGAAAAGACAGCTATCTACATATAGTATGTATTTTTAAAAAAAAACTTTCATTTCTACATGCAGTGTAACATAGTAATGAACTCCCATATGCCTATCACACAGATTTAACTACTGTAACAGTTCATGGCCAGTGTTAGTTCCATTTACTTCTCCTCTCAGATTACTTTGACACAAATCCTAGGTACATTATTTCACCCATAAATATTTTAGTATGTCTTTAAGAGATAAGGATTTGGAAAAATCTTAAACAAAAAACTGTTAACTACACCTAAAAATATTAAATAATTTAATATCATCAAACAATACGTAAAGACATGCTATCTGCAGCATATACACGAATGCGTTATACACTTAATTTTTAAATGTTTTAGTGAACGCTTATACTGTTGCAATATAACTTTCTTGTATTTACCTCTTTCAGTGTGTGATACAAAATGCTTTGAATAGAGATTGTCTTATTCCCCTACCTAAGTTTTATAACTTTCTTGTATTTACCTCTTTCAGTGTGTGATACAAAATGCTTTGGATAGGGATTGTCTTATTCCCCTATGTAAGTTTTATAGTCCCCAGTACCGTGCCTTCCAAGATAGGTTCTCAATATATATTTGTGAAGACTGAATTGAATTTAAAACTGCAATACTGCCTTTAAAAAAGTAAATCCTGCATCTTTGAAGAATGTCTTTAAATGGCATGATGAATAGTAAAGAGTTTGGGATTTGGAGTTGGAGGATGCAGGTTTAAGGATTAGCCCCACATTCCACTAGATGAATGACATTGGATGGATTTTCAAATTTCAGATCCTTAATTTCCCCATCAGTTCGGTGGCAGTGATAATAAGATCTCTCTTAGAAGATTCTTGAAGGAATTAAGATGTTGGGCATAGTACTTTTTAAACAGTAGTGTTATAAATATCACTTTTAATTCCTGTCATTTTTCTTAGTAAAGTATGTATGCATTTAGCACCTAAGAGGAATTCCAGTAAAGAGTTATTAACATTTTTAAAATTTTGAAAAGTTATCTCAAGACCATGTACTCCTATTGACATTTGTGGATGAATTAAATGCGTTGAACTTTCTTGATTTAGTGTTACAGTCTTGGATATGGACTGCTGTTTCTACCCCTGATCTAAACACAAGAATCCAAAGTTTGACTTACTTTTCTTAAAAGAAAAGTTAAAAAATTCTGATATGGGCATATTTTATGTAATGATTGGTATTAGAGTCTTTTCCTGGGCTTTGACATCAGACTTGAGGAAAATAAGAACTTTGGTCCCTTTTAATGGCAAGTTTAATTGTCTGTGTATATGGACGTGAAATTTTGGTTGTTAAATGCTCTAACAGAAAGGGTGAGTTACTGTAAAACTTCAATAAAATATGTGTTATGTAAAATGTCAGGGAATAATGTTTCAAAGTTTTTTGTTGTTAATAATCTTTTACTTTTTACAAATTAATTAATTATATTTTTTGGCTGCATTGGGTCTTGGTTGCTGCACACAGGCTTTCTCTAGTTGCAGTGTGGGGGCTTCTCATTGCCGTGGCTTCTCTTGTTGCGGAGCACGGACTCTAGGCACGCGGGCTTCAGTAGTTGTGGCACATGGGCTCAGTAGTTGTGGCGCGTGGGCTCTAGAGCGCAGACTTAGTAGTTGTGGCGCACGGGCTTAGTTGCTCCACAGCATGTGGGATCTTCCTGGATCAGGGATCGAACCTGTGTCCCCTGCATTGGCAGGCGGATTCTTAACCACTGTGCCACCAGGGAAGTCCTTGGATAGTTTGCTGTTAACCTAAATAAGAGTTGCGTACATCTGGGGTGCTTTTGCAGAAATGGCTATCCAAAATTGGTAACTATCTGAGAGTAGGGAATTAACAATAAAATGAGTTACTTGAAAGAAAAAAATGAGGTGTTGGGGGGTAGGTTAATTCACTTTTGTTAAGGGAACATATGGAGCATTTTTACAGTGTTTACAGTGTACTTGGTCCTACGTTCAGTAAAAATATATGAAAATGATCCCCTTGGTCAGGGAGCTACAGTTTATTGAATTATGTTTCATTTTGGTTTGTCCTCAGTCAACAATGAGGAAAAAAATTATTTTTTTCCTCAAAAATGTCTTTTCTTTTTTTTTCTTCTTGCTTTAATGAAGCAGCAGGTGACAGCAGAAGCCTCTCTGAATAGAAAATCCTTACTATTGTTAAAAAAAAAAAAAGTTAAATTTTAAATTAAAAAGTTAGATCTTCACCAGGATGGGGCAGATAGTTTGGAGTATTCATCCACTGGGAAGGAACTCTAGGTGGGTGGGTCATACTTTCCAGATAGTCTGGTGACAAGTAAGCAGTAAAGGGCTGTACTTTATGGCCGTTTGGAGAGAGAGGCAGGCTCACTGTTTTATAAGGTAGGTAGTAGTCGTTGGATAATTTTACAGTCTCTAGAAAGTCTGGTCACATCAAGGAAAGTTGCAGTTGTGGAGCCTCAATTCACTGCTTTGAGGCTTAATAGCTCTGTTAGTTCTCTGCCTTGGATTCGTCAACTATAAAGTGGGGATAGTAATATCTACTTCAACTGTATTGTATAATTGAAATTTGCTAGGATAGTAGAACTTAAATGTTATTACTCCCCCCCCCAAAAAAAGGTCAATATGTGGGGTGATGGCTGTGTTCATTGACTCCATGGGGAGAATTCTATCACAATGTATTTTTGTACCAAATCATCACATTGTGCACTTTACATATCTCACAGTTTTATTTGTCAATTATACTCCAATAAAGCTGAAGAAAAAAAGTTTCTACTTCAGAGATTGTTATGAAGATTAAAGGAGTTAATTTTTTTTTTAACATCTTTATTGGAGTATAATTGCTTTACAATGGTGTGTTAGTTTCTGCTTTATAACAAAGTGAATCAGCTATACATATACATATATCCCCATATCTTCTCCCTCTTGAGTCTCCCTCCCACCCTCCCTATCCCACTCCTCTAGGTGGTCACAAAGCACCGAGCTGATCTCCCTGTGCTATGCGGCTGCTTCCCACTAGCTATTTTACATTTGGTAGTATATATAAGTCCATGCTACTCTCTCACTTCGTCCCAGCTTACCCTTTCCCCTCATGTCCTCGAGTCCATTCTCTACGTTTGCGTTAAAAGAGTAATTTACAGGAAATGCTTAAAACAATACCTAGTACATAGCATAGTAAGCTCCATGTATTAGTTGCTATTATTTTTGTTAAATTAGGGTTGATGTTAAGATGCTAATGGTTACTTTCAAAGAAGTCATAGAAGACCTAATAAAAAATTGCTTAAATAAGAAAGGTTTAGTATTGCACTATGACAAGAACTCTGGAATGGGGCTGTCCTGTCTTCTGAGTCCTGACATGAAGGACATGAAGTTTTTTCCCCTTTTTTCTGCTTTGCCAGCTTTAGAGTGTTGGCTTGTCCTAAGCAGACTGTCCTCTTGTCTCAAAATTTTGTCAGCTAAATTTTGTTACATGCAGGTGACCACCTCCACAGGCTGAAAGGAGACTTGTGTGTAACACTTTTTAGGAGCAAGAAAACCTTTCTCAAATGTACCTTCTGCTGACTTCCCCTCACATGTTATTAGCCGGTATTAGTGTGGCACATCAGTTGCAAAAACAGCCATTGCAAGAGCACTATGGTTGACTTGGAATCAAACTTCAACCCCTCTGGGCAGGGAGGGGCCCAGCAGCTCCTGAAACACAGTGTTGCTTCTTACCTAGGGAGAACTGTGGTTTTCTTAGCAAGGAGAAAGAGAGAAGTGGCTGTTGTGTAGGTGGCTAGTAATGTGTGCCTTAGTATTGTTTCCTGATTAGAGTCAGAACTGCCCCTAAGACCTGAGCCTACAGTCCAAGTGTGGCCTTCCCTGCTTCACTCCCCAATCCCCCCTCACCCTGGAGGGAATGGAGGGAATGTCTGGAGAAGCAGGATGAAGGTAGGAGCCCAGCAGGCTCACTCTTAAATTTGGGCATTATCCTTCTCTTATTGTTTTCAGCCTCCTCCAGCATCAGAGTGCCGAATTGTTAACTCCTAACCCAGCCCAGTGGAGAGCACAAAAAAATTAATCTGAGCTATGCCTTACCTCTTCCTGGAGAGTTTTATCTTCCATGTTTGAAACAAAAGACTGGTGTTGACACTTGCTGCCTATCTCCTTGTTACTCATCCTCTACATCCTAGCAACAAAAGACCTAAAGAGTACAACATTCCAATTAATAAGTGCCCTTTGACACCGCTTAACTTTGGGTGTATTATTCTTCGTTATTAACTTAAGAAATAAATGCTAAAGATTATCTCAGTTTATTGAGGATGGTGGCAATTGAGAACAAGCCTTATTCATATAATTAATTTCCTTCCTATGTGCTTCCCATCCTCCGCCCCAGTTGTTGAGTGAGATTATCAGAGGAGAAAGATTAGATTTCCTTGGATAAATTTTTTTTTTCTTTCCAAGGTAAACAATTCTGGAAACTAAATGTAATTCAACTTTCCTCATAATTTTGGTAGGAAGTCTCTGACCAAAAATCCAGTTTGGGAAATTCAGAAAGGAATGAAGTACTGAATTTTTGGTTTAAAACATTAAAACTAAAAGGTGAGATTACCTAAAATCTTACCTTTGAATGCTTTCTTCTGGTCACTTGCCACATCTTTTTACATAGTACAGTCATGGTTCATATACTGTTCACGTGCTAACTTTGCTTAGCATATCTGTTTATATTTTCTCAGATTTGTACATTTTCCATTACTATTTTTTTTTTTTTTTGGCTGTGCTGTGTGGCTTGTAGGATCTTAGTTCCCTGACCAGGGATTGAACTCAGGCCACTGCAGTGAAAGCACTGAGTCTTAACCACTGGACTGCCAGGGATTTCTCTTCTATCACTATTTTTATTGGCTGTATTTTATATTATGTTGATACACAGTAAACTTCAATTATTTTTTCAGTGTTGGGCATTTAGATGGATAATTTTTTTGCTGTTACTGGTAACACGTCTGTTACATCTTTGTAACTATGTTAATTTATAGCGTTTTAAATAATAACATTTTGAAGCCTAACTGTTGAAAAAATTTTATAATCTTTTCAGAAGCAAGAGAAAAAGAGGAAGAAATGAACAGAGAGAAAGAATTAAGAAGGCAAAGCGAAGATCTTGAACCAACATCTTCAAGCTCAAATGTGGCCAGAGATTGCTCTAAATCATCTTCCAGGTGCTTGTCTTTCTCAAAAGAATGCTATTAAACTACCTTTTTGTAGGCGTTCATAACACAATTTAGGCAAGTTCCTGATACTAAAAGCTTGCATAATTTCTCCCATTTCAGGCAATTGTGTATGTCTAGGACCAGGAAAAAGTCATTTGTCACATTGTAAATCAATTGACTTTTTCTAAAGTATTCCAGATGTAGTATTAAAATCTATGCCTTTTGACTGCAGAGCATAACTATGTAAAGTTGGAAAGATGTTGACAAGTTTATTATTTTTTTCATGTTTATTTTGTCATTTACATCTTTTGTCCCTTTCCCCTACCTTTTTTGGTAGGATCCTTTATGGAAATAGATAATAAGAAAGAATATAAATAGAGGCACATTATAAAGTTTATCGAGTTATAGGAGAAAGCAGCCATTAAAATTACTTTAAATTGAAATTTAATACTATGTAACTTAATTACTAAGAACTTTAAACAATATAAATAGGTATTTAGATATCAAATCTGGGTGGAATAATATGAGAATTCTAATGTTGTTTAGATATATTTTAAGTCATCAAATTGGTTACATAAACTATTCATGGCAAATTTCACCAGTGGATTTCACTATTTCCTCTTTTTACAGTAGAAAAACGTAAAATATCTAAATACACAAAATATCACTTATACTATGTAATTTCATTTTTTGTTCACCCAGAAGGTGCATTCTTTGGTAGGTATCTCAGTCTAGGCTCTTGAGCAGAATATCTCTCCATAATAGTGTTGGTTGGTCTTTTCTATAGCTTCTCTTTGTGGAGGGAGGGGATATCTATATAGGACTACAAGTCTGGTTCTCCCTTTTCATAACAGTGCAGCCTTAACATCTATTTAGTCTCTGAAGCATATGAGTATCTTTGCATATATTAGTAAAGAGCAGGGGTCAGCAAACTTTTTCTGTCAAGGACAGATAGTAAATATTTTAGGAATTGGGGTCCATGTGGTCTCTTTCTCAACTACTCAATTCTGCCATAGACGACATGTAAATGAATGGGCTTATCTGTGTTCAGTAAATCTTTAAAAAACAAACACTGGGCCAAAGTTTGCCAACCCCTGCTATAGAGTGTCCTTTCTTTATATTAGTCAAAAAATCCAGTTTAGCATTGTCTATGGTTTTATATCAGTTGTCAGTCTCACAATGTCCTTGGGTTTCAATATGATAGGAAAAAAAACCCCTTTTTCCTAAGAGGAACATTTAATATTTACCTTTAGTTTCTTACTTTTGGGATGATTTAAGATGTCAAAAACCTACTGTTGTGTTTTTGGAAATTTATCTTACTGCTAAGGTTTTGACAAACAAATGATTCCATTAATTGAAAATTGTAAAAATTTCAGTAGTTTTGTTGATTCTGTTTTTTCTGCAATACTAACTTTAAAGTCCAAAGATAAAGAACGTGCAGTATTGGTATTGAGAATAAATTTTATTGATATAACAAAACCCAGCATTACTTTTGTCATTAGTGATTAAAATTACAGAACTACTGTTGAGATTATAATTACAGATCTTCTTGACTTATGGTGGGGTTATGACCAGATAAACCCATCATAAATTGCAAATATTTTAAGTTGAAAATGCATTTAATACACCTAACCTACTGAACATCAAAGCTTAGCCTAGTCTAGCTTAAACGTGCTTGGAACACTTATATTAGCCTACATCTGGGCAAAACCATAGAACACAAAGCCTATTTTATAATAAAGTATTGGCTATCTCATGTAATTTACTAAATACTATACTAAAGTGAAAAACAGAATGGTTGTAGGTGTACTGATTGTTTACCCTGATGATTGCGTGGCTGACTGGGAGCTGTGGCTTGCTGCCACTGCCCAGCATCATGAGTTTGGTACTGCTTATCGCCAGTCCTGGAAAAGGTCAAAATTCAAAATCCAGCGTATGGTCTCTACTGAATGCGTATTGCTTTCACATCATTGTAGAGTTGAAAAATCGTTAAGTCTAAATTTTAAGTGGGGACCATCTGTATCAAATATAAAGATAGAGATGATCATCAAGAAAAATAAAATAATACAACTTTATTACAGTATTTTGTTGATCAAAGAATGGAAGTTTACTTATCCCTGTTTCAGAAGGCCACGAATGAATAATCCATGGCAGATGAATAAGCCTGTCAGAAGCTTAACTGAGACTATATTAATATCAGATATGTTTTATGTAGATTTTCTATCTCTATTATAGGAGTCTTTAAGCTATTTCTGCTTAAGCATTGAATCATGTTACTATGAAATAATTTCACTGTGGCTAAATAAAATTTGAAGTCCTTTTTAAAAAAATAGCCATTTCAAGAACATCTTTAGGGACTTCTCTGGTGGCGCAGTGGTTAGGAATCCGCCTGCCAATGCAGGGACATGGGTTCGAGCCCTGGCCTGGGAAGATCCCACATGCCACGGAGAAACTAAGCCTGTGCGCCACAACTACTGAGCCTGTGCTCTAAAGCCCGCAAGCCACAACTACGGGAGCCCGCAAGCCACAACTACGGAAGCCCGCGTGCCTAGAGCCCGTGCTCCACAACAAGAGAAGCCACTGCAATGAGAAGCCCGTGCACTGCAACGAAGAGTAGCCCCCGCTCGCCGCAACTAGAGAAAGCCCACACGCAGCAACAAAGACCCAACGCAGCCCAAAATAAATAAATTAAAAAAAAAAGACCATCTTTATTCACTACAAGTTGTAGTCCAATAAGCTATTTCTTGAATTTAGCTTATTGTAGTCCAATAAGCTATTTCTACTATATTAGTGTGCATCCAATAAGCTATTTCTTGAATTTAGCACCAGGACAAAAAAATTCCTCTCTTCCCTAAGTGCTTTTTCTTCTTAGACACTTGGAACACCATTGCTATTTTTGCCGTGGCTCCTCGAAAGTTTTTCACTCAATTTATTGTTCTGTGATTGTCTCATTCCACAACTCCAGTTTAGGGAACAGTGATTTTGTGCTGGGAACGAGCCTCATGTTATGGGAAATGTTGGAACCATCTGGCTATAACTGAGTGTTTAGTTAGTTATCTTAAATGTATTGCAACTTTTGCTTCCACTATTCAAAACATTAGTAAATTAGTGCCTCTAACATTTTTCATATTAAGGAAACACATGGAAACATCTAGAAATCAAGTAACTTTTACAAGGCCATTGAAATCAATGACTGAATTGGTAATGTATGCAAACAAAACATTGGTGACTGACCTTTTGCCTATGAATTGTTTTTAAGAAAATATTTTAAGTTCATCTATGGGCGAGGCAGAGTTCTATTCTATATTCTAAGAAGTAAGGACAGTTAAGATAGGTTCCTAGGACTTCCCTGTTGGCGCAGTGGTTGAGAATCCGCCTGCAAATGCAGGGGAGACGGGTTTGATCTCTGGTCCGGGAAGATCCCACGTGCTGCGGAGCAGCTAAGCTCGTGTGCCACAACTACTGGTCCGGGAAGATCCCATGTGCTGCGGAGCAACTAAGCTCGTGTGCCACAACTACTGAGCCTGTGCTCTAGAGCCCATGAGCCACAGCTACTGAAGCATGTGTGCCCTAGAGCCCATGCACTGCAACTGCTTAGCCCGCGTGCTGCAACTACTGAAGCCCGTGCGCCTAGAGCCCATGCTCCGCAACAAGAGAAGCCACTGCAGTGAGAAGCCCGTGCACCAGAACGAAGAGTAGCCCCCGCTCGCCGCAACTAGAGAAAGCCCGCATGCAGCAACGAAGACACAACACAGCCAAAAATAAAAATAAATAATGTTTTGAAAAAAGAAAAAAGACAGGTCCCTATTCATAAGGACATAACCGGCTAGGAATTCTTTATAGCTATGATTAGATAACTTCTTTCACTCCCATTTAGGTGTTTAAGTTTACATTAGCTAGTGAAACTGTGTAGTTTTCTGTTAGAAAGAAAAGAAAGAGGATAAAGACAGTGATTTTGTTCTAAGGAGCTCATTTTTTCTTTTTAAAGACCTTCAGTTCTAACCAGAGATCAGCAAATAAATACTATCAGATTTTAGTTTTCCCAGAGATATAAAGGAAGTGGTAACTTCTTTTGCTGATCACCACAAGTACTATGCGTTGGCACTATATGAAGCAGTCTTTATTGGTCCTGAGAAGGGACATGGTGTCCTTTTCCGTTGGGGGAAGAAACCCATAATTAAAGGTAATTCTCTATTGAAGTTTTGTAAAACACATTTTTAATAAAAAATAGGAAAATTCACAGTCGTTAAGGACTTTTAAAGACCCTTTTGCCAGTGGCTTTCAAAATGCTTAAGGTATCTTAAAAATAATTCTCTCTCATATATTAGGAAAAAAGTAACAGTAAATTATACAGGCAGAGAAAAATGTTAAATTTTCCTCAGTGAAGCATCTTAAAGTTTAATTTTTGCATATTCTAATTGCCTTGAAGTTATGCATTTTTTCTTGTGATTTTGATATATCTCCTTTTGAATAAATCTGATTACTTCTCCATTTATTTGAATTTTGACCTCATATTTTATATGTAAATAAACTTTTTAGATTTGATATTTTTTCTCATTCTCATGCTTTAAAAAATGTTATATCACATTTCATCATACAAACATTTTCCCATCTGTTTGATAATGTTTTAATGTATTTAAGATATATCTCTTAGGCAATCAGTTTTCTTCACATACACATAAGAGATTGTTGTGCTATTTTCTTTTTTCTAGATTTAATAAAAATTACCTTAAGAGTTTAAATGAGAAATTATTATGAAGTATTTAAGACTTTCAAAATGGTGATAAAGTACAATACCCACTAGACAAGAAGTAAACTTTTGCTATTAGGAGTGAACACTTCTGAGAACTATCTTCATTTGCATCCCCTTCCCTTCTTGTCAGAAGTAGCCAACCTTCTAAATTTGAATTTTTTCCGTGTATCTCTTTATAATTTTATTGTGTATCTCTGTTTCCCTAAGACTTAAATAATATTGTTTTGCATATTTTAAAATCTTTCTCCCTAGTGTCTAGTGTGGCACTTAGCATGTTGTACACTTATCATGTACTGTTTCTGTAGTGTGTTCTTTTATAGGATTGTGGACACTGTAAGGTTAGGGATGTTTTTCCCCTTAATTAGACAAAAAATTTTTGTTACGAAGTTTGTCATACATATAAAACTTTAGATATCCTTCATTTAAAGTAAAGAGAACAATGAAACAAACACCCAGCATGTGAGACAGTGTGTAGAACTTTATCAGTGCTTTGAAATCCACTCCCTACTCCTTTGCTCCACAAGGGAAACCTTCCCTGTATTTATCTTTCCTTCCTGTTTTTAATAATTTTATTATATATGAGTGTATTCCTAAATACATGTTGTTTTGTATGATTTCTTATTTTATATGGATGTCATTAATGCTGTAATGAATGTATTTTTTCAGTTTGCTTTTTTTATTCAGCAAGAGGTTTTTCACATTCATGTTGACAAGTGAATCTATAGTTCATTTCATTTTCAGTGCATTTTAGTTTTCTAAGTGCACTTAGAAATATACTACAGTTTATCCATTGTCTAGTCAATTTAGGTTGCTGTTTTTCTATACTATTATAAAATATGCTTTTAGAGGTCTCCTTATAGCTATCCTCTGTTTTACTGTACAAAAGTTTCTTTAGAGTATATACCTAGTAGTGGACTTGCTAGGTCTTTGAGTAAGTACACGTTTAGATTTCGCTTAGTTGTTTTCTAAAGAGTTTGTACCCACTTACTTTCCCACCAGCAGAGTGTAAGAGTTCCCGTTGCTCCACATCCTCATCAACACTTGTTATTGTTAGACATTTTTATTTTTGCCAATCTGATTGTTGTGAGGTGGTATCCTTATAGTGTTCATTTGCATTTTGATGATTACCAGTGTGGTTGTACATCATCATTTCAAAAGTTTACTGGTCATATATTTTTTCTTCTGAAGATATAGTAAGAACTATGTCTTCTGCAAGATTTTCTGTCGGGTTCCTTGTGTTCTCCCCTTAATTGGTGGTTTACTATTACTATTTTTTTGTTTTTCAGTGGTATTTTTTTAAAAATAAGTTTCAAATGTTAATATATTCTTTTTTTTTTTTTTTAAATTTATTTATTTATTTATTTTTGGCTGTGTTGGGTCTTCGTTTCTGTGCGAGGGCTTTCTCTAGTCGCGGCAAGTGGGGGCCACTCTTCATCGCGGTGCGCGGGCCTCTCACCATCGCGGCCTCTCTTGTTGCGGAGCACAAGCTCCAGATGCACAGGCTCAGTAGTTGTGGCTCACGGGCCTAGTTGCTCCGCGGCATGTGGGATCTTCCCAGACCAGGGCTTGAACCCGTGTCCCCTGCGTTGGCAGGCAGATTCTCAACCACTGCCCCACCAGGGAAGCCCAATATATTCTTATTTTAACCTTTTCTTTTGTGATGTGTGCTTTTGTGTTTTGTTTAAGAAATGAGTCCTTACTCTGAGGTCATAAAGATAACTTTCTATATTTTTATCTAAAGTTTTTAAGTTTTGTTTTCCATATTTAGGTCTTAAATCAACATAGGATTAACTTTTTGTGGGTAATGTAAAGATGTTATTCATTTTTATTTTTTGCTCCATATGAATAATCAATTTCCCCAGCCCCTTTATTTTTAATTAAAAAAAAATTCAGTAGAATTTTTTTTAGAGCAGTTTTAGGTTCACAACAAAATTGAGCCGAAGGTACAGAGAGTTTTTCATATATCACCTGGCCCAGTACATGCATAGCCTCCTCCATTATCAACAGCCCCCACCAGAGTGGTATATTTGTTACAGTTGGTGAACCTACACTGACACATCTTCATCACTCAGAATCCAGAGTTTACACGAGGGTTCACTCTTTGATGTTGTACATTCTGTCAGTTTGCACAAATTTGTAATGACGTGTATCCACCACTGTGGTATCAATCAGAGTAGTTTCACTGCCTTCACCATCCTCTGTGTTCCACCTCTTCATCCCTCCCTCCCCACAAACCCTTAGCAACCACTGATCTTTTAAATTTTTATCGAAGTAAGGTATACACATTACAAAATCAAACATTATAAAGTCTCATTTCTCCCTGCTCATGATTCTTGCTTCCCAGAGGAAACGATTAAAATTTTTTTTTAGCATTTTTTTCTTCCATTTACCTCTGTATTTCTAAAGGTTTTCTTTTACTATGGTGTCTTGATTTTTTGAATTGGGGCAAAAATTTTTTTAACATAAGAATTTCCATTTTAAACAATTTATACAATTTAGAGGCATTAGTAATGTTTATAATGTTGTACAGCCATCATCACTATCTATTTCCAAAAATTTTATCACTCTAAACAGAAACTTTAGCCATTAAGCAGTAATTCCCCATCTTTCATTGATGAACACTTGGGTTTCCATCTTTTGGGTATTGTGAGTGCAGTGAACATTGGCATACAAGTATCTGAGGCTTTGATTTTAATTCTTTTGGGTATACGCCTACGAGTGAAATTTCTGGGTCGTATGGTAATTTTATGTTTAACTTTTTGAAAAACTGCCAAGCTGTTTTCCACCGTGGCTGTGCCATTTTACATTCCCACCAGCAATGTGTGAGGGTTCCAATTTCTCCACGTTCTTGCCATCACTTGTTACTTTCCCTTTTGTTTTGTTTTTATTATAGTCATCCTGGTAGGTGGGAAGTGGTATCTCCTTGTAGTTTTTTTTTTTTTTTTTTTCAATATATTTATTTATTTTTGGCTGTGTCAGGTCTTGGTTGCCGCTTGTGGGACCTTTCGTTGCAGCATGCGGGCTTCTCTCTAGTTGTGGCGTGCAGGCTCCAGGGCACATGGGCTCTGTAGTTGGGGCACGCGGGCTCTCTAGGTGTGGTGCGTGGGCTTAGTTGTCCCGCCGCATGTGGGATCCTAGTTCTCCGACCAGGGATTGAACCCACGTCCCCTGCATTGGAAGACAGATTCTTAACCACTGGACCACCAAGAAAGTCCCTCCTTGTAGTTTTTATTTTCATTTCCCTAATGTCTAATGATGTTGAGCATTTTTTGATATGCTTATTGATCTTTTGTATATCTTCTTTTGAGAAATGCATATTCAAGTCCTTTGCCCATTTAAAAATTGTGTTGTTTGTATTTCTGTTGTTAAGTTGTAGGAATTCTTTATACATTCTGATTATTAACTCATCAGATGTGTGATTTGCAAATATTTTATTCATTCTTTAGATTGTTTTTTTACTTTCTTAATAATATTCTTTGATGTATGAAAGCTTTTAATTTTGGTGAAGTCCAACTTACCTATTTTTTCTTTTTGTTGATCATGTTTTTCATGTCATATCTAAGAAGCCATTGCCAAATTATAGGTCATGAAGATTTCTCCTGCTTTCTTCTAAAAAACATAGCTTTGGCTCTTACATTTTTGGTTATTTATCCATTTTGAGTTCATTATGTATATGATGTGAGGTAGGGGTCCAATTTTTTTGTTTTTGTTTTTGTTTTGGTTTGATTTTTGACCCATCTTGGTGATTCTTCTTTTTTTTTTTTTTAATAAATTTATTTATTTATTTTTGGCTGCATTGGGTCTTTGTTGCTGCGCGCGGGCTTTCTCTAGTTGTGGCGAGTGGGGACTACTCTTCGTTGCAGTGCATGGGCTTCTTATTGCGGTGGCTTCTCTTGTTGTGGAGCACGGGCTGTAGGCGGGTGGGCTTCAGTAGTTGTGGCACGTGGGCTTCAGTAGTTGTGGCTTGTGGGCTCTAGAGCGCAGGCTCAGTAGTTGTGGCGCACGGGCTTAGTTGCTCCACGGCTTGTGGGATCTTCCCAGACCAGGGCTCGAACCTGTGTCCCCTGCGTTGGCAGGCAGATTCTTAACCACTACGCCACAGGGAAGTCCCATCTTGGTGATTCTAATGTGTAACGTAAGGTGTGATTCCAGAGTAGTTTTCTATTTTATTTTATGAATGTTCAGCATTCATTATATGGTGATCATTTTCTTCACTGTTTTTTTTAAAATGCACACTTATTATATATGTTATTTATTATGATAATTTGAATTCAGTTCTGGAATTGGTCTTCTGCTCTCTTGGCTGTATTTCATTTGGTCCTATATATTTTAAATATGTTTCATGTTAGTTTTTCTCCTTTGTAGCATGTTGAGAGTCTGTTTCACAATGCATACAGATAATTTTAAAAATGTCTACAACGCTGTTAAAATTTGGTTTAGAGAAAGACAGTAATCTAAAACTACCCTTCTTATTGGCTTAAAGAAATATTATATGGGTGTAAGTTATCATTCGGAAATCAAGTACTGAGAAGAAATACGTCATTTATCCTATGAAAAATAGCTGTAGGATAGTAGAGAAATACTGATATAGTCCAGATTTATAAGGTAGGACTCATTTAGACATTCGCACTTCCTTTTAAGAAAGTAGTACCAGAAACAATGAATTTTGCCTATGAATTTAATGAAATTGTACAACCATACATCTTATTTAATGCTTAGCTAAAATCTCACTTAAAAAGTCAGCTGGAAAAAAAAGTCAGCTGAGGAAAACGTTAGGATTGACTCAGCTGTTTTCTCATCGAGTACATATAGTTTCTCAGGCTCTGGTTCATATTTGGGTACCACATTGAATCAAGGCATATTTTTTTTTAAATTAATTTATTTATTTATTTTTGGCTGTGTTGGGTCTTCATTTCTGTGCGAGGGCTTTCTCCAGTTGCGGCGAGCGGGGGCCACTCTTCATCGCGGTGCGCGGGCCTCTCACTGTCGCGGCCTCTCCCGTTGCGGAGCACAGGCTCCAGACGCGCAGGCTCAGTAGTTGTGGCTCATGGGCTTAGTTGCTCCGCGGCATGTGGGATCTTCCCAGACCAGGGCTCGAACCCGTGTCCCCTGCATTGGCCGGCGGATTCTTAAACACTGCGCCACCAGGGAAGCCCAAGGCATATTTTAAACATGGAATGTATTCTGTTTTCAGTCAGGGACATTTTTGGACATAATTTCATGGACTTTGTTTTTCAGGATATTGAAAATATGTTAAAAATGGTTCATTTTTTTTGGCTTGTGCACATTAGCAGCAAAAAGCTAGAAGCAGAATTAGAAGCTGATACATTCTATCAAGTTTCATGTGGGTATTAGGCCTGCATAATCAGCCATGAAATCTATATGGTTCTGTTTAGTTCCCAGTTCAATAATTATTTTTGAACTAGTTAACTGGGTTAAAGCATGGGTGCTAAGGATTAACATTTCAGTTTAGAGCTCTCTGTGGCCTTAATTTTGCATTAAGGAAGTCTGTGACTTGTAACCAGTACAGTCAGAAATTTGTGATCTGATCACAAGAGAGAAAATTTGGGAGCATGAATACTTTAATACAAATTTATTCAGTCATTCAAGTATTTATTGAACATCTGCTGTGGGTTAGGCACTGCTTTAGAAATTGGTGATACAGCATTTAGCAAGTCAGATGAGATCTCAGCTCATATTGCTGTGGGGACATTTGAGGGGATGGATAACAGATTACAAACAACTAAATAACTAATCAAACAATATAATTTAGCAATGTACATAATAAAGATCATCAAAGTAAGGTAATTAAGGTAATGGTGACTGATGGGGGTGTGTTTGAAAGTTTAGAAAGGACTGTGTGTCTGAAGGCCTCTTTGAGGAGATGACATTTGAGGAGACCTGAATGATGAGAAAGAGACCGTGTAACAAGTGTTTTAGCAGAGGGAACTGCAAGTGCAAAGACCCTCAGGCTGAACCAAGCTTCAGGTGTTCAGTTATGAAGAAGGCCTGTGGGGCTGGAGCACCTTGAGCTTAACTGTTGAAAAAAAGAGAAATTCTCTTTATGGAGGTTTGCTAGCTCCTATCTTTGTATAAGGATAACATGTATGTGAGTATGTATTCCTTTTAATATTGAACCTAGATGAAAATAAAAAGAAAAATCCCATTTTTTTTTCTTCAGTAGTTATCGACTGCCTATGTCAGGCATCATTTAGGTGCTAGAGCCACAGCAATGAACATAACAGACAAATTTTTGCTTTCATTGAGCTTATATTCTAGAGATACTTCATTAGAAGGCAGTGACACTTTGAATCCTAGAAAATATTTGATAGATTAATTGATATAATTAGGAATGCAATTCTCAACCTTTTGGGATGGGGTGGGAGGTAGAGGGATGGTGGATGGTGGTGGCTTCGGAAGGTATAGAGGTGTTTGATAAAGACTTTAATGAGAGTGTGTAATAGTCCTCAGGTGTGTTGGGTAGAAAAACAGTTGAGAATCAATATGATACTCCCTAGGGTAAGGTATCTTTACAATCCAGGAAAGCTATCAACACGTTTAACATTTTAGCAACTCAGCAAACTTGGATTAGCACTGAGAAATAATTTGTATTTCAGAAAATATATTGAAACATTTTGAGAGTAATATTAACTTTCTTACATGACTGACTTTATTTGCTCCTATGGCAGACAGTGATCGTATTCACATATAGTGAATAGAAGCATTGGTTATCTCAGTAGTTTTCTTTCTTATGGTGTAGTATCTAGTAGTTTTTCTTCCACATTCCAGTTGTTCTGCTGGCTCTTTATGAATGAGGATTATCTAATGGGCCTCTAACATGTAATTGCTCTGAGCTTTTGTCTCTGACTTTATATTTAGGTAAGATAGATAAAAGAAGTTTTTTACTTTCTTTAGGTGAAATAATATTTGAGTCACACATTCAATGTTTGAATTACAAATTTAAAAACATTTAAAAAACTCAGCTGTTAAAAGGAGAGTCAGGGTTTCCTGAGGAATCAGTATTATCTCCAGAGTACGTTCTTTGTTTCAGCAAAGGCAATGAGTTTCTGTTTCTGTATTTTCAGGGATACAAGCAGCGGTGAAAGTGAAACGAGTTCTGAATCTTCTGATGATGAGTTAATTGGCCCCCCTTTACCCCTTAAAATGGCAGAAGAACCAGTTAATCATATGGAGGAAGATATCCTCGGTCCTTTACCTCCACCTCTTGGTGAAGATGTGGAAGATGATGATGATGATGATGATGATGATTCAGAAGAGGAGGAAGTAAGTATTTCAGTAGTAATTTAAGAATTCAGTGGAGTAGTGTCTTTTAGAGTAGTGTAGAGATCAGTTCCCTGCTAGACAGTTATTCATGAATGAGATCAAATTAAAAAAAAAATCTGAGTTTACTACTGACAGCCCCTTGTTGAAAGAACTCTAAAGAATGTATTTCAGGAATAAGGAAGTAGAACTCAAAAATAATAAATGGACAGTAGGAAGCAATGTGTTAAAAAGTTAATAAACATTTTATTAAGTTTATGTAGCATTGAGTGTCATGTTGATGATGAATAAATCTGGGAAGATTTAAAAATAAAGTGGATCTAATATTTTGAACAATAATGTGGAAGATAGGAGAGTGGAATCAGTTCAGTCATTTTGAAGTCATATTATTTGGATGGAGGCTAGAGATGTTAGTTAATTTTAGATTAGCTTAAGTCAAGTTGCAAGTTACAATTTTAAGAGTAAATGCCCAAAAAATAGAAATTGTGTAACCTCCAAAATAGTAGAAGGAAAAACATATGAAGAAAACCGTTGATGTACTTTGTATTTTTGATACCTAGAATGGATCATTTTTTAATACCACCTTTCTCTATGTGACAGATTATTTTCAGTCATAATTATGAGTTGAAACAAATAATAATGGTCAGAAGAGAAGCTGACAGCCTTTGCAGATCTGTCAGTGACTTCATCAAAATGGGCATTCTTTGCTTATTTGTGTTTACTACACAGTATACCAAAGTTGTCATTCTATGTCTATTCATAGTTTATTAAAGAAAGCTTTTCATGCACACATGTGTATGTAAAATTAGGAAAAGAGGAACATAAGGATAAATCAGGCAGTTTCATTAAAAATTTTGTTTTACAATAAACTCCTGAAACTGCAGTGTTGACCATATCATTTTTCTTTTGATGTCAGTCCTAGTGGCTTTTAAACATCTCTGTTCTTAAAACACTTTCACTAAAATCTCTTCTTCCAGAAAATCCATCATTTTCTAATATATTTGGTAAAAACTTCTAAAGTTTCTTCTGAAATATCAGAGAAAATGGCTAAATAATGGCAGATGTTGTCATTAAATGATCCATTGCTTTAGAATGTTTTTGATGAAAACAACTGAGGTGTTTAAACATTCCCATTTTGAATTCTTCTGCCGACCTAGTCTACCATCTTTTGTCTTTTTCTCCTGGCATTGAAATTATAGCAGAATGGAAGACTCTTTTTGTTTCTTTGACTTTACAATCATTGTTTATTTTGAACTTACTGTTTAAATGCACAACATGAAGTACACCAGGGATTGGAGATATGAAACCACCCTTGAAGTAAGCTTGAATGATTCTGAACCATTAAAAATATTACCTGAACATGTGTGTAGCTGAGTATATTTGTGCATGTATGTGGTGCAGATAGTATAACTGGGAGTGCGCCAAACTAACTTCGTGTAGAATGCAATGGTTATTAAAAGATAAGTAATAAAAATATGCTAATTTGAAGCTTACGTATGTGTTATCAAAACTCAGCACTAATCATAGCAAAAAAAAAAAAAAAATTTTCTAAACTGACAATTTTAGAATTGCCAGCACCTGCTGATAATAAAAAGTAGTCTCATCTTTAGTTGATTTTATTTTTGTTTTTAAATTCTCTAAAGAAAATGTACCCCCGTATTGGTCTGCAATACTACCACTGAAATGCTCTTGATATGCCATTGAAGAAAGCGCAATCATTCCAAAAAAAGACAGTAAAGGGGAAAAAAGAAGTAAATGAAAATCTTGGTAAATAGAGATTGCAAAATAAGATGGTAAGCATGAATACAAATACAGTTGACCCTTGAACAATGCAGGAATTAGGGGCACCGACTCTCTGAGCAGTCAAAAATCCGAGTATAATTTACAGTCAGCCCTCCATTTACACGGTTCCTCCACATCTGAGGCTCCACATCCTCAGATTCAACCAACTGTGGATCATGTAGTACTGTAGTATTTACTATTAAAAAAAAAAATCTGCTTATAAGTGGACCTCTGCAGTTCAAAGTCATGTTGCTCAAAGGTCAGCTGTATATCATTATTCACAATAGATGTAAATGGACTAAACTTGCTACTTAAAAGACAAAAATTCTCAGATTGGATTAAAAAATTCAGGCATATTCTACTTATGAATGATACATCTAAAATGTAATGACATAGAAAGGTTGAAAGAAAAAGGAATAAAAGAGACTACAGCAGGAAAATGCTAACTGAAAGATAACCGATTAGTATTATAAAATTAATGTAAAGATAAAATGAGTGTCATTAGCTAATGGTAAAAGAAACAATTTATTCTCCAGGGAAATTTGATAGTCCTTAACCTGTGTGCATTTTAACACAATATAATCAAAGCAAAAATTGACAGAATTATAAGGAGAAATGGACAAACCTATAGTGATAATGGCAAATTGTTCAGAAACAATTCAGGAATTGTTAAGATGGCAATTAGAGTATAGATTTTAGCAATACAAATGCACAAGTTTTATCTATTGAACATATATAGAACCTTCATCCAACATTTTCTTTTCAAGCATACATGGGTAATCAGAAACAACAGCAACCACACGTCTAGGCCACAATGTGTGATGGACAAGGAAAAGATGTGTTTAATTATTTTGGGTAGTTCATAGAGTAGGTAATATTTAGGTTGAACTATCATATGTGAGAATGACTTATGTTTGTTTGTTATGAATGTTTGTGTGCCCCCCAAATTCATATGTTGAAGTCCTAACCTTCAGTGTGACTGTATTTGGAGATGAGCCTCTTTGGAAATAATCAAGGTTAAGTTAGGTCATAAGGGTGGGTCCTGATCCAAATAGGATTAGCCTCCTTATAAGAAGAGAGATGCCAGAGAGCTAGGTCTGCACATAACAGCAAGAAGCTGGCTGTTTATAAGCCAGGAAGAAAGTCTGCAACAGAAACCAAATTTGCTGGCACTTGGTCATGGACTTCTAGCCTCCAAAACTGTGAGAAAATAAATTTTTAATCTTTAAGCCACCCAATCTGTGGTATTTTGTCTGAGCTGATGAATGCAGGTTTGCAATGCTGGCAAGGTACCGGGGAAGAGAGAATAGAAGTAAGAAGGGTGTTGTGAGGAGAAAAAAAGTTGCTATAGTGAGGAACTAAATGTGTGCAAGTACATGATAGTGTGGTGAAATGTCATGTGATTAGTGCATGGCTGTTTTTTCTTACTAGGGGGAAGTGGAAAGATGAGGCTGATGAGATCAGATCCAGAGAAGAAATACAGTAATCCCCCCTTATCCAGGGGGATATGTTTCAAGACCCCAGTAGATGCCTGAAACTGTGGATGGTACCAACCCTTACATATACACTATGTTTTTCCTATACATATATACCTGTGATAAAGTTTAATTTATAAATTAGGCACAGTAAGAGATTAACAATAGTAACTTATAATAGAACAATTATAACAATGTACTGTAGTAAAAGTTACTGGCATACCTTGGAGGTATTGCTGGTTGGGTTCTAGACCACCACAATGAAGCAAATGTTGAAATAAAGCAAGTCACATGAATTTTTTGGCTTCCCGGTGCATATAAAAGTTACGTTTACACTGTTCTATACTCCATTAAGTGTGCAATATAGCATTATCTCTAAAAGAAAACAATGTACATACCTTAATTTAAAAATATGTTATCGCTAAAAAACGTTAACCATCATCTGAGCCTTCAGCGAGTTGTAATCATTTTGCTGGTGGAGGGTTTGAAATATTGAGATTTACCAGAACATGACCCAGAGACATGAAGTGAGCAAATGCATGGGAAAAATTGTGCCAATAGACTTGCTCCAAGCAGGGTTGCCACAAACCTTCAATTTGTAAAAAATGCAGTAAAGAGCAATAAAACAAGGTATGCCTGAATGTGAATGCGGTCTTTCCCTCTCTCTCAAAATATATTATTGGACAGGTATAATGCCTTTTCGATCTTAACTAAGCATTTATCATGCACTGTGGTCATAACTTTTGCAGTTTGAGGTGTGATAGCAAAACTAGCATGAATTTCTTTTTGCTTCCTCATGATTTCACAGATAGGAGATTTGTTCTTACTGTAGATCCTAGGGACCTCTGCATACCATTTTTTTCCTTATCAAGTTGAGAACTTTTCAACTTTTCACTTAAAGGAAGCACTTTATAGCTTCTTTTTGGCATTTTCAAATTGCCAGCATCACTCTTGCGCTTTGGGGCCGTTATTAAGTAAAACAAGAATTACTTGAACACAAACACTGTGATATCTTGACAGATGACTACTAAGTCTTTGTGGTTTGATAGTAGATGAGTGGCAACATCAGTCTGTTTTTTAAGTCTGAGTGAGAACAAACTTTTCTACTTTATTATATTTGATAAGTGGGATATTGGCAGCCTTCTAGATCAAACAGTAGTAGAATTAGGGATCATAGGCAAAGGAAATCTGTTGATTACTATCTTGAATATGAATGTTATTGTGGAATCTAGACAAAGTAGCATGATTCATTTTATTTGCATTGCGGTGTTGGGCCTGTGTTTCAACACTGAGTTTCAAATGTTTCTGGCCTTTGAAAGAATTTTGTTTTTGTGTTTGGTTGGACTTAGGGCCTAGTAATTCTTTGCTTGTTGATTCAGAAACTTAATTTAGTTCCTTCAGGAAATCAGTTTGAGGTAATGCTAAGCAAAATTATAAGAGATTGTTTTATATCTCAGAATGCTAGTTGTATTTTTACAGTTTGGGATATGTCAGAATTGTTCCGTCTACTTATTAAGGCTTAACCATTCTGTAGGTGCCCTTGGTTTCCTTTCCTTTTTTCGCTCATACTTGGATTCATCACCATCAACCTTTTGTATTTTTTGTTTCCTTTTGTTTTAGCCTTTTTCTTTCTACTTGGTCTTGGCTCTAAGCTTGCAAACATACTGAAATCTTCCTTTAAGTCAGTTTCCCCTCCAACCTACTGTCCAATTTCCTCTTTTTCTTTATCAGCTAATGTCTCGAAAGCAGTATTTATATTTGCCACCTCTGTTTTGTCACTACACAGTTTCTCCTTAAATCTTTGTTGTCAGTTTCTGCTCTTACCATTTCATAGAGATCCCCAGTGACAAAATCCAAATATCCAAAGGCCCCTTCTCAGTTCTCATTTTGTACCTACCTCTGCATTATTGGACAATATTGACTTCTTCTTCCTTGAAACTCTTCCCTTGCCATTTCTCTGTACTGTTGGCTTGCTGCCTATCTCTTTGACTGTTTTTTCAGCAGATATTTATTGAGCACATCTTATGAGTCAGGTACTTTGCAGGTGTTAGGGATACAGCAGAAAATAATGCAGACAAATCCCTGCTCTGGTGGTGCTTACATTTCCGCTAGAGCCTCTTTTACTACTTCATATTTCCTTACATTTCTCCAACCATAAACATTCCCTGAGGGTATGTCCTGATGTACCTTAACATTTCATATTTGGCCTGGGTGGAGTTTCTTACATCTTCCTGTACTCATGATTCCTATTCACTCAGAGCAACTGGAGGCATACCTCATTTCATTTGAACTTCAGATTCAGCTTTCTAACCACTCATGAAACATGTCCATATTTAAGCTCCCACAATATTCTAAATTCAGCATTTAAGATCAAACTCAGGCATTTGCTTTCCCACTTGAACTTTTGCTGTGGTCACTTAGCTTATCTTTTTGCCTCCAGGATCTTCAGTCCCTTTTCCTCACTGCTGCAAGATTAAACTATTGATAACACAAGTCATATTGCAAGTAATGGTACTCATTCCCTAGATGAGGGAAAATAAACTACCACAGCAAGTGGGCTTGACTCATGGGGATTCCTGAATACAATCTGATTTTTTTTGTTGCTCAGAAACTTGCAAAGCACTGTGACTTTTTAGAGAGACATTCTACTTGGTAGGAAAGCAGCCACATTTACATACTTGAGTGGCTAAATATTTCAGCAAGTATTATTGAAATTAATGGAAAAATATTTTTAATAACCCAGTGATTCTTAATCTGAACATAAGAATCATCTTTGGTACAATTAAAAAACATGTATTTGTAGGTTCTGTAATCCAGAGCTCAATTAAGTAGGACTAGGGTGAACCTGCCTCAACTCCTGCAATCTTGTGTTGTAACAAAAGGCTTCATAGGTTATTCTGATGCACCTCTTCCCAAACCACTTGTGACTGCTCACTTAAATAGTCACAGTTGGGGTCATAGGTTAACTCAGTTAGGGTGCCTTCATAGGTTATGATCTGTATCATGCCTCATGGATGCCTAAGGACATGGGCTATTGCTTACAAAATAATGTTGCCTAAAAACAAGGATATGGAATTGCTGACCTGTTTCTCTGTGCTAATGAAGCCACTTTGAAGTTTTCATATAAAACATACAAGAATATTCTTTCTCCCAGATAGCTTAGAAGTAATACTTATGTTGATTTTTATTTTTTGAAAAATGTTTCTTTTATGATATGTGAAGGTTGATGTCTCTGAACAGCATTAGTGTTTAATTGCTTCTGAAGATGACATGGGAGAGATGGTAAGTTCCTGGCCTTTTGAATCTCTCTCATTTTTATGTCTTTTTATGCCTATCTTGAATTATACCTATTAAATTATAATTGTCAAATTTTGTGAAGGGCTGTGAAGAGGTAGGTATTCTAGGAATTGAGCCAATAGCTGTGTCAGTTATTGAGACTATATTACTATATTAATATCAGGAGCCTTAAAAATGTTCATTTCCTTTAAACTTAGTAATATCACTTCTTGGATTCTAGCCTAAGGAAATTTGGAAAACACTTTATGCACATAGATGTTTATCATAGTACTGCGTGTGGTGGTGGTTTTCAGAATGTGTTCCGTGGAACGCTGTTGGGGGGCAGTTGTGGTAGGGTTGGGTCCCTCCTCTACAGTCAACAAGGTCAGCTCTGTTTTATGGTAGGCTTCCTCAGAGCTTTCTCTTGACAGTTTCCATGTCTAAAAAAAGTTTGAAAATAACTGACATATTTAAAATATTAAAACAATTAGAAATAATGTAAAGAAATATCTCATAATGGGAGAAGGACCAGTAAATTGTTGTGTAGTCATATAAAAGCATTATGTAGTCATTAGACATGTTTAATAAGAGTTTTCAATAGCAATAGGAAAGGGCATAAAACTGTATAGACAGTATGATTTCAAAACTTTAAATATTGCATCGGTATGGAAAAAAATCCCTCCCATTGCTTACTTCTGTATTATGGGAGTGAGGATAATGCTTATTTATGCCCTGTACTCTTCTGTTCTTTTCCAGTTTCCACACTGATCATAAACTGTGCCTGTCATTAGAAACAAATGATGGGAGTACAAACAGCAGTCCTCTGTTATAAGGCAGTTATGATCTTAATTCAAAAATCTAGGACAGACATAGAAAAAAACCCAAACAGAACAGTATTGAATATAAAATGTCTTAAGTACTGGTGAGTACACTTACTTTTTGTGTGTTTTACCTTGTTCCAAAAAGGATTTAATTAAGTGAAATGCTATAAGAAAGCAGAAGTTAGGAAGAATGAATGAAAAAAAGGAAAACCAAGGTACATAAATAAAGTTAATATAAAACACACAGGAAACAAAGTTCTATATTTGCTATGGGTAAGCCACAAAACCTCATCACCATTATTGATTCCTTTCTTTCCTTCCTACCCTATATCCAATCTCTAATTCATTAACTAGTCTTACTAGCTCTGTCTTCAAAGTTTATACCAGATCTCTCCATTTCTGTCTCCATTACTACCACCTTAGTCTAATCTGATATCACTTCATTATCAGTAGCCATGTACGTCATCTGTCAGCTTCCGCTGTTGACTGGACCACTATGATGGTAATCCAGGCAATAAAAAGAGACAAAAGATAGATATAGGGAGGCAACATAGAGTAGTGATTAAGGAAATGGACTTGGAAGACAGATGGAGCTCTTTCACTTTCAAGCTGTGTGACTTTGGGCATTACTTAACCTCTCTGTGTCTTTCTTTCCTCCTCTGTAAAATAGGGCTAACAAAACACTTAACTCGAGTTGTGTGGATGATTGAATAAGTGAATGAATATATATAGAACCCTTAGAACGGTGCCTGGTATTTATCATTATGCTCATCTATTTTAATATATAACAAAAAGAGAATTAAAAAAACTAACATGATTCCTAATAAAAACATTTAAAAATGAAACTAAAAGGGAACTTTAATATTGTATTAAATGATTCATTCATGCTTCATACCACCAGTCAGTGTTATACATAATTAAGGAGCACTAGAGGTATTCCCTTTAAAATCAGAAATAAAAGATGGTAACTGTCACATTATTATATTATTCTAGACATTTTTGCTAATTAAACAAACTGAAATAATCAAGAGTATTAAAAGAAGTGAGAATATTGATGTATTTGATATGACTCTACCAAACAACAAAAAGGGGCTAATCAAAACAGATTAATAAGAGACTTCCCTGGCGGTCCAGTGGTTAAGACTTTACCTTCCAATGCAGCGGGCGCGGGTTCGATCCCTGGTTGGGGAGCTAAGATGCCACATGCCTTGTGGGCAAAAAACCAAAACGTAAAACAGAAGCAATATTCTAACAAATTCAATAAAGACTTAAAAAAAAAAAAACTAAAAAAAACAGGTTAATAGTGTCTAGTTTAAAGGGTTAAAATTGAAAAAGAGATACCTGTTTTACAACAGGAACAACAACAAAAATTAGAAGTAAGCTTAGTGAGAGATGCATCTGAATATAAATATAATATAAACACTATAAAGCTTTTCAGTATAAAAAAGAAGTAAGAACCACTAAATAATCAGTAAATATTAAATTTTTTCCCACAGAGGTTAAATAATTTGCCCAATTTATTCATTTACTCACTTATCTCACTATTTAGTGGTAGAGTTGCTGTTCAAACCCAGGCTGTCTATGCTTTTAACATTACTGTGCTGCCTCCCATACTTGGAAGGCAGTGGCATTGAGCTTTGAGCCTTTGTTAAGTGGTGAACCTATATATCAGTTAGTACATTATTGATTTGGCTGCCGGTGACAGAAAATAACAGTGACTTAAACAGATAGAAGTCTTTTTTTTTTTTTTCCTGTCTTACATAAATGAAATAAAGAATTAAATAGACCAGGGCTAGTTTGCAGGTCCAGGATATCACAGATCTAAGCTGCTTCTGTCTTTTTGTTCTTCCATCATCAATGGGTGGGCTTCAACATGGACGCTCTAGCTGTAGCCATTATTTTTGCAGTTTTGTCAGCAGGAAAGCAGAAGGGATAAAGAAGGCAACTCATTTTGAACTTTATATCTTTCTGTCACATGAGAAATACAATATTTACTTTAGGGATCCAGGATTCTAGCTAAAATTCAATGCTTCCATTACGAAGGATGGATGATGGGGGCAACCAACTAGCAACTATGTAGTGTGTATGAATTTATACTCAGTGCTTGGTACTTTCACTTATAGTAATGGCAAATTATTTATTTACTTTTTAAATCTTTTTAGGCATATTGAATAGTCCTTTAATATTGTATCGATATGACATACATATGTATACTCTATTTATTTGATTTCATTTTGCACATTGTGAACATATTAGCTGCCTTTCTCCAAAGTCTCAAAAGACAGTTTATGTTTACTAATGCAATCTTTAAACTCCTAGGATTTGGTTACTATATTAGGATGTATGAATTTCATTTGAATTCCCGTCTGTTTCATCTTGCTATTTAGTTATTCTACTGTTTTTATTTCTTCTGGAATGAGGTGCAATCTTTATGGTTCATTTTGTTAAGGAGAGATTCCATAAAACTAGTCTTGGCTAAGATTTTAGTCAAGTTCGACCATATATGTCAAGTTCGTTTTTATAGAGGATCTTTGAAACGTTCATAAAGAAATGGAGGCATAGGGGTGGATTTTTGTTTTTAACTTTACAAAAGCATTCCCAGTAAGAGATCTTAACAAAGAAAGTACATTTTAAATGCTTTTACTTTAGGAGAATGTGCTTCTTCAGTGAAACAAGTTAAAACTGTAAACAAAATAAGCAATTTTCCCTCAATTGAATTTATGATTGTCATTATTTTTAAAAAGAGTTTTACCTCCTCCCCACTTTCTTTTATTATTTCCCACAACTGACATATAATTCATTGCTCATTTAGCACTGGCTCTATCAGTAATTCAAGATTTTTTTTAAGGACATGTCTAATCTCTCATTAGAATAGGATAATATAGAGGAGGCCTGATTTGTAAATGTATTAGACCTCACCAATTCCTCTTTGCCCATTAATTCTGACAAAAGAGTCTGTTAGTTTTGAGTGGACACTGATCCAAACTGTAATGCTTCCTTCCCATTCCTCCAGTTTCTGCTTGTTAAAATTCTGTCTAGCCTTTGGAGACCATTTCAAACGTGATTTCCTTCAAACAGGCTCTCCAGATGCCAGCTGCACGTGCTACTTCCCAGGCCTGTTTTCTCCCTTGTATAACAAACTTAAGCTATTTTTCTTGTGAAATCATTACTTGTATTCTTGTGTTAACTACTGTGCCTCTCCTTTGCAATCCTTTGTGATGACCTTAGGTACAGGGATTTGTATATAAATAGTACAGTAGTTTTTAAAAACTTGCAACCTCTGGTGTAGTGCCTTTAATGTAGTACATAGAGTAAATATTTGTCAGTTGGAATTGAATGTGTTTGGTTTTTATAATTGAAAACCTCATTTTATGACATTTGAGAGTGTTTTCTATTTTTGACATATAAATCCCTAGTTTTTACATGGAAAATGGAAGTTGGGATAGAGGACTGAACAGAAAAAATGTGAGCATGAAAATGCAAAAAGACACCTGCTTTGTAAGAGCCATTATATATGCCTTGTCCTAAGCTTAAAATTTAGTTACATAATAGTTGAATAATTGTAAGAACTGCCCTACAGTTGAATGAGATTAGTTAATTTAATCGTATAGACTATAATTGCTTATGAACCTACCTTTTAAATGAGGCAAAAAAAAAGTTGTAGTTTTCTCTTCTTAAAACAGTCCCACAAAGCTTAAAATGTGATTGTTTTGATTGAGGTATAATTATATATAGTAATGTGCACAGATCTTAAGGTTTCAGTTTGAACAATTTTGACAGTTTTGTATACACCAGGTGTAGCCACCATCCTAAACAAGATACAGGACATTCCTGTCACCCAAATAGTTCTTTGTGCCCTCTTCTAGTCACAAACTTTTAAAAAATGAGCTCTTGATAGCACTAGAATTGGAAGGAAAATTACCAGAGAGCAATACTGATTGTTTTACGTTAAGAACTATGTGGATAGCTCCTGGTTGTGGTTAATTTTTTTTTTTTTTTAATTTTTATTTATTTATGGCTGTGTTGGGTCTTCGTTTCTGTGCAAGGGCTTTCTCCAGTTGTGGCAAGCAGGGGCCACTCTTCATCGCGGTGCGCAGGCCTCTCACCATCGCGGCCTCTCTTGTTGCGGAGCACAGGCTCCAGACGCGCAGGCTCAGCAATTGTGGCTCACGGGCCCAGCTGCTCCGCGGCACGTGGGATCTTCCCAGACCAGGGATCGAACCCGTGTCCCCTGCATTGGCAGGCAGATTCTCAACCACTGCGCCACCAGGGAAGCCCTGTGGTTAATTTTTTTAATATGCATTTTACTTTAGTTGCTGGTTAGTAGTTGTTTTAGTGTTGCTGCTGAAGTCACTGGATTGGAAGTGTTAATGTTGTTTGTTATAATTTTTTTTGATGACAAGCTTGCTTTTCACTCATTTTTCCTTTGTTCCATTTTACTCATCTACAGTGGTAATAAAATTATTCTTTCAAATAGAATGCAAATGAAAATGGTATGCAAACCATAATTGAACTTTGCCAAACTATACCAACTGTTAAGTAATTAGAAGTATTTAGTGAGTATTTGAACTTATATTATTATTTTGCTTTGAACTGAATAAGTGAACAAAAATTCAAGAGGATAGAGTCAGGAAAGAGGTGAAAAATGCTTTTTAAACCATATCTATTATATGTACATAATTCTGATTTTTATTTTAAAGGTAAAGAAGGTTGTAACGTAATCGAATGGAAACTCTGGGATTATTGAGGATTTTCATTATCCTTGCTGTCCCATTTCCCGTTCCTACAGAGAATTGAAAGTTGCATTTTTATGACTGTAACTAAAGGCTAGATGTAGCAGTGACTTTTTAGTTGTGAGCACCTGTTTTCCATGAGCTTTCTCTGACTCCCTGGTTGGCACGTTCTGTGGTGGAGAGTCCAATTTGGGTCACCACTGTGCTTCCCTGACTTCTGGGCTGAGGCTTCTCATCTCTTGGCCTTGGTCATTGCCAACCACCTGTATCAGTCAGTCTCTTTCCCTCATGCATAGGCAAAGGTTGAAGAATTAAAAGTGGACAAAAACTCTCTTTTATTCTCAGGAGTTGATCTATGTGAGGAATGAGATGATGCCTGTAAACACTTAACATATGGACTGACACATACTGAGTACTCAAAATTGCTGGATTTTAACGTTGTTTTCATCATCATTACCAATATTTGATTAATGACCAATTTTAATTTAATTGCAGCTGACTGGAGAAAAAAGTTTTTAAAAAACAATGTGAGGGGGCTTCCCTGGTGGCGCAGTGGTTGAGAATCTGCCTGCCAATGCAGGGGACACGGGTTCGAGCCCTGGTCTGGGAAGATCCCACATGCCGCGGAGCAACTAGGCCCGTGAGCCACAATTGCTGAGCCTGCGCGTCTGGAGCCTGTGCTCCGCAACAAGAGAGGCCGCGATAGTGAGAGGCCCGCGCATCGCGATGAAGAGTGGCCCCCACTTGCTGCAACTGGAGAAAGCCCTCGCACAGAAACGAAGACCCAACACAGCCAACAATAAATAAATAAATAAATAAATAAATGTTAAAAAAAAAAAAAAGAAAGAAAGAGGCACACTGCTGTGTTTAAAAAAAAAACAATGTGAGGAAACAATGATTTTAACTTCAGAGGAAAATCAGTGTTCTTTAAAACAGAGCAATTTAATTACACCTGCAAGATTCTGTCAGCAGAGGATGCTAGAAGCTCTATTCCAAAATCCAGTGAATGTGTTCATTACTATTTCCAAACTAATGTGGGAAGGTCTTCATTCTTTAAGATGGGCACCAGGGGGCAATAGAAGCATTTTAGCTTTTGGCGTGAATCCATTTTTTTCAACTGTCTCCTTTCTACAGTGGAAGGAAAAAAAGAATCTTATAAACAATGTCTTCTAAAAGTTGGAACAGGTGAGGTTTAGGTTGAGATTAATGTTGGAGTAATTACCTTTTTTTTTTTTTGAAGAATAATGTAGAAAAATTCTTTATTGTGATTTGAGACTATTATGACAGTAACATAAAGTTTGTTTTTTTATCTTTAAGCTTTTAAAATCACTAACAGATTCCTGTATAGAATAAGGCTTAATGGCAGGAATTTTAAGGATAGCTTCTTTATAATTTAAGTCTGTAAGGTCAAAGAAGAAGGTTTATTTCTCTGATCACCAGAGTAATCCAAACTTTAAAAAACACATATCAGATCTTGTCACGCCCCTGCTTTCTTTGTTACCTTCCTGTCAGTAAATGCTGCAATTTCTTCCTATCACATTGTTAAGAAATCCTCGTTCCTTGCCTTGATCTCTAAGGCCCTGCATGACTTGGCCTCTGCAGATCTCTCTGACTTGATCTCCTTCCACTCCTGTCTTACTCACTTTTCTCTACCCGTGTTGACTTTTCTGCTTTTCTTTGAACAGCTATGCTTGTTCCCTCATAGAGCCTTTCTATTTTGTCTTTCTTCTACTCGAAATAACACTCAGAGCTTCACATGACTCCCTCATTTCATTAGGATTTTTGTTCAAGTGTTACCTCTCTGACTACCTTATATAAGTACTCCACCTCCATCCCACTGCTTTATGGTGCTCCAATATGGGACATGTTTGTTTATTGGTTTATTGTCTTTCTTCTCACAGTAATTTAAGTTTCCTGAGGGCAGTAACAGTGTCTCTTTTACTGTTGTATCCCCAGTGGCTTGACCTGTACGTGGCACATAGTAGATACTCAAGGAATATTTGTTGAATGAATGGCCATCTTTGGCTCTGGTTATAGTTACTCTCTTTGCCCTGGACGTTTCATGGAATCAAAGCCAACTTCTGATATAGTCACAGTTAACCTTTAGAAACTCAGGAGCAATATTCCACTCTTACACTTCCAGGCTAGTCCTACCACAGTTCCCTTGTCAAAACTCTGCAGACCTTTTTAAGCTCCCATTTCTAGGTGGGCTTTTGTATCCTCTCAGGTGGCTTCTGAGAATGGTCCGTAGTATGGGTCCTTTCTGCCTCTAATCAAGGGTTTTTATTTTGTGCACCTGCAATGTGAATGACTGCTAGTATGGACCATTTTCTTTATTTTCAGTAATTAGTGTATAGTGGGGAATATGCAGACAATATGCAGACAATACAAAGGACAGTTAAGTGCAATGAAGAAGGCAGGAGGGTACTTTTTATCTGACTGATTGTAGTCTCCTCAAATTACAAGTTGTTTTAATATTTAAGTATTCAGCATTAAATTCTGGTAAACTTCTATCAATATAATGGATATATAGTGAATTGCAAATCTTGCAGATGTAAAATTTCTTTAAGTCTATGGAAGTGATGTTAAGGATGTCCCTCACTCAAAGCCGTTTTCAAATGAGGATCTAGTTAAGTTAGACCAGTTCTTTTTTTTTTTTAATTTATTTAATTAATTTATTCATTTTTGGCGCATTGGGTCATCGTTGCTGTGTGCCAGCTTTCTCTGTTTGTGGTGAGCGGGGGTTATTCTTCATTGCGGTGTGTGGGCTTCTCGTTGTGGTGCCTTCTCTTGTTGCGGAGCACGGGCTCTAGGCACGTGGGCTTCAGTAGTTGTGGCACACAGGCTCAGTAGTTGTGGGCTCGCAGGCTCTAGAGCGCAGGCTCAGTAGTTGTGGTGCACATGCCTAGTTGCTCCGCAGCATGTGAGATCTTCCCGGACCAGGGTTTGAACCTGTGTCCCCTGCATTGGCAGGTGATTCTTAACCGCTGCGCCACTAGGGAAGTCCCAGACCGGTTCTTAATTGAAAAAGAGAAAATTTACAAGGATGATAAATGATTTGAATATTATGGGATTAAGAGCCATGGAGAAAATTCACGAAGGTTTTGAATTTTTTTTGCAAAAACAGCCCCCTTGATGATCCTGCCAAAGTTGATCCTGTATAGTCTGTGATGCCATTTAAAAAAAATTAATTAATTAATTAATTAATGTTTGGCTGTGTTGGGTCTTCGTTGCTGTGCACGGGCTTTCTCTAGTTGCGGCGAGCAGGGGCTACTCAGTGTGATGCCATTTTATGTTGTCTAAATTTTAGTTGGAAAAATTGCTCCCTACTTCTTATAAAGTAATACCTGATTCATTCTTTGTGGATTGTAAGATTTAGTGTATTCTGAGATTTGATGTAGTTACGACTTAATTTTTGTTAAAGATTAAATAAACTATTTAAAAATTTAAATTTCATTTTAAGATATTTTAGTCAAACCTTTTAATGCCCCTTTTTAATGAAAATTTAGGTCTCCTTTTCAGTTGACTACTTATCTTGTAATCATGAAAAAAAGTTATTATGTTCTCCCTTGTATCCTTTATGATTTATTACAGCCATATACTTATCTTCTGGATTCACAGAACCCTTGTTCATTTCTGCAAACAATCCCTTGGACATCTTCTTTCTCAGAACTTCTTTTCCCCTTTACCCAAGGATTTTTACTATCATCAGTACTTTATATGAAGTAATGAAATCCTCTTCTTCTTTTATTCCCCCTGACTCTCTCTGCTTGTAACACCACAGTTTTTTTTCACACTTTGTATTTTTGATCTTACGTTCAGCGGGTTGCATTATTTACACTTCATAGTTCTATTAATACTGTTGTAATTGGCCCTGCCAAAGTCCTTCACTTGTTATTTATCTATGTGTAATCCTCCTCTTTTTATCTTTTGCTTTCATTTCTCTTTTTTTCCAGTTTCTTATGTCTTCCTACATATGCTTCACCTCTTGGCTCTGTTTCATGTATGTTTCATTTTACCTTAAATTTTTTTTTTTTGACATCTTTATTGAAGTATAACTGCTTTACAGTGTTGTGTTAGTTTCTGCTGTATAACAAAGTGAATAAGCTATATGCATACATATATCCCCATATCCCCTCCCTCTTGCGTCTCCCTCCCACCCTCCTTATCACACCCTTCTAGGTGGTCGCAGAGCCCCGAGCTGATCTCCCTGTGCGATGCAACTGCTTCCCACTAGCTATCTATTTTACATTTGGTAGTGTATATATGTCAGTGCTGCTCTCTCACTTCGTCCCAGCTTACCCTTCTCTTTCCCTGTGCCCTCAAGTCCATTCTTTATGTCTGCATCTTTATTCCTGTCCTGCCCCTAGGTTCATCAGAACCATTTTTTTTTTAGATTCCATATACATGTGTTAGCCTACGGTATTTGTTTTTCTCTTTCTGACTTACTTCACTCTGTATGACAGACTGTAGGTCCATCCACCTCACTACAAATAACTCAATTTTGTTTCTTTTTATGGCTGAGTAATATTCCATTGTATATATGTGACACATCTTCTTTATCCATTTACCTTAAAATTTAAAAAAGAAATTGCATGCAGTGTAATTAAATTCCCCCCCCCCCGCCATTTTTTACTCTCAGTTTATTACTTTAGAGTTTTACTTTGAGTTACTTTATTTATTGATCTCATTTTGTTTTCTTCTGTCTCCCAACTAGTAAGTATTCTTAAGAACAAAGGTCATGTAATTAATTTTTGCACTCCTCTAGATGTTAAAGAAGCTGTAAAAACGGACATCAGTTTTTCAGGTTAGTAGGTATAAACACAGTGTTTGAAAGTGAAACATCTCCGTTGATCTTTCACCCCTTCTATTTACATGGGTAAAAGTGGAAAATTTGCATATGTCAATTTTGAAAAAGATTTCTTAGTGCTTTAATTCAAAAAAGTGCTTTTAAAGAATCTTTACAAAATCATTAATATTTACCGGTATTGATATGTCTTTTAGTAGAATTGTACTTTCCTGTTACCAAGATTATAAAGTTTGCATTTGAATACATTTTATATTTTTAAGTGCCAAATTGATAAAATAGCATATAAGTAAATATTAAAGCAGAACCAACAGAGCTTACTTAAAAAAAAAAATTCTTCTATAGACCTTGATTCTTATTTGGAGGGACATTTTGTTCATACTGTTTGTGCTGAGTGCTGGAAGTGCAGCCAACTGTGAATTTGAAATAAGACCAAGACCACCAAGTTGATTCAGATAGCCTACCAGGCAGCTGTTGGATAGTAATTTTGCCATTTCTCTACTCGTCTGGGTTGGAATCAGGGAGTCTTTGTTCACCTCTGCGTGCTGCAGAACCTTGAACACTACAAATGGTGTTGAAATTTTTTTTTTTTTTGATTAAATGAAGGAGTTAATGGCATAGTGTTGATTTTTACTCTCATAAAAAGTGTTGCTCGGGACTTCCCTGGTGGTCCAGTGGTTAAGACTCTGCACTTCCACTGCAAGGGGCACGGGTTCGATCCCCGGTCCAGGTAGTTCCAAATGCCACACAGTGTCGCCAAAAAAAAAAAAAAAAAAGTGATGCTCTAACAAACCAGGAATTCAGTGTTAAGCCACAGTTCAGTATCTGCAGTCCCCTTTTGTTTGATTTATGATAAAGAAATAAGCGTATGCTCAAATCTAGAGCCCAGCAATAGTGCTGACAGTAAGTGGATACTTCCTTTGTACAGCAAAGTTCTAAGCACTTAAAGTGAAATAACTCATTTAATCCTCCTACTTCTATTATCCTCTTTTGAAGATGTGGAAACTGATACTCAGAGGCACTAACTTCCCCAAAGCCACAGTAAATGGTGGAGCCAGGTTTCAAATCTAGGGAAGTCTACTCCAGAATACATGTGTTTAACCAATATGCCTTCCTTTACCGCTGGTTGTGACCTATTCTCCTTCTCAAGGTCATCAGTTGTCTCTCCTACACTTGTCTCATGCCCCAACCATACAAGCTATTAGCAGTCTTTGAATATGACTACTCTTTAATGCATTCCCGCATGCTTTTCCTTCTGTGTGGACCCTGGTCAATACTTAGTACCACTCCATTCTCTTGGTAGTCTATGTAAGTAGTGCCCCTGTGGGTTACATTGTGACAGACCTGTCTCCATCAATGAAGAACCTTTTCATTTTGCAGGATCCAATTTTTCTCATTGTGAAAGGAGTGTATTTTCTCCTTTTAAAAGCGTTCACTGACAAAGGGAGAGTTGAGTACCTCCTTCCTTATGCTACTTGTGTATTAGTTATATTCCTCTGTTATTTAAAAATTTTTATAACAGCTTTACTGAGATATAATTAATACCCTCAAATTCATAATTTTCAGATATGCAATTCAGTGGCTTTTAGTATAACCGTAGAGTTAGTTGTGCAACCATCACCGCTATCTAATTTTAAAACATTTAAATCCTTCCGAAAAGCAACCTTGTAGCCTTTTACTTTCATTCCCTATTCTCCCTCTGCTAGCCTTCCTCCAACTCTTGGCAACCACTAATCTACTTTCTGTCTGTATGGATTTGCCTATTCTGGACATTTCATATCAATGGAATAATACAGTAAGTAGTGTTTTGTGACTGATTTCTTTCACTTAGCATAATGTTTTCAAGGTTCATCCATGTTGTAGCATGTATCACTACTTCATTACTTTTTATTGCCAAATAATATTCTATTATATGGACATACTACATTTAAAAAAATGTATTCACTAGTTGATGGGCATTGGGTGTTTACATTTTTTGGCGATTATGAATAATGTTACTATGAATATTTGTCTAGAATTATTTGTATGGATGTATGTTTTTGGGTTTTTTGGGGTGTATATGTAGGAGTAGAATTGCTAGGTCATATGATAACTCTATGTTTAACATATTGAGGAACTGCCAAACTGTTTTCCAAAGTAGTTGCACCATTTTACAGTCCCATCAGTAGTCTGTGAGGGTTCAATTTCTCCACATCCTCACCAACACATTTTATTGTTTGTCTTTTTGATTATAGCCATCTTGGTGGATGTGATGTGGTATCTCATTGTGGTTTTGATTTGTATTTCCCTAAAGAATAATGATGTTGAACATTGTTTCATGTGCTTATGGGCCATTTGTATGTCTTATTTGGAGAAATGTCTCTTCAGCTCTTCTGCCTGTTTCAGTTGGGTTATTTGTTTATTTATTATTGAGTCTTAAGCGTTCTTTATGTATTCTGGACACAAATTCCTTCTTAGATACCTGATTTGCAAATATTTTCTTTCATTCTGTGGGTTGTCCTGTCACCTTCTTTGATGGTGTACTTTGAAGTGTAATAATTTAAAATTTTGGTGGAGTCCAGTTTTTCTGGTTTTTCTACTGTTGCTTGTGCTTTTGGTGTCATATCTAAGTAGCCTAACCTAAGGTTGTGAACATTTACTCCTATGTGTTGTTTTTTTTTCCTGCGAGTTTTATAGTTTTAGTTCTTACATTTAGGTCTTTGGTATATTTTGAATTAATTTTTGTGTATGATTTGACGTAGGACACTCTCCTATTATTGTACTTGTCACAACTATGATAAAATGATCATTGTTTTGATAGTTATTTGTTTACAAGTGTGCACCTTCTGTAGTTTCTGAGCTCCATGAAGACAGTGCCTGTGTCTTCCTTATTTTGGGTTTCCTGGTGTTTAGCATGTAGTACCTGGCACTTAGGCTTTATTAGGTACAGCTTACAGTAAGTCTGTCTGTGGCCTTGAATGTTTTATCTTGAAGATACAGAAAAAAATTTTTAAGAGTAGATATAAAATATAAATAGTTAATAAATACGTCCCCATATTTTAGAAAGGATGGATAAACTCTGCTTGTGTATTTTTTTTTCTCATGGATTTCATGTTTATTTTCTTTTAAAAACAAACTATCATTACTAGGTAATTTATATCTTTAGTTAAGAATGAATATATTTGAGCATGTACTGTATGTCAGACACTGTGCTAAGTACTGAAGATGCAAATTAAATAAGACTTAGTATCTGTCCTCAAGGATTTTACAGACTAGTGAGGAGATGGCAAGTAAATAATCTGCTTTTGTTCTCTAGCAAGAAATGCCCAAGAGCAATTTAAAATATTTTGTTGTAGTAGTGGTGGCTTTAGACATTATGGAAAGTATGATGGAGTGTTAATAATTTGTCTGTTCCATATTTGGTGGGATGAATAGGGTGTAGAATTGCTAGAGCTAGGACTGTAGAATGAATACAAGAGAATCTATACAGATTGACTTTGGGGATGCCTTTAATTTTCACTATACCTTTTACAGTTGTGAAGCATATACATGCTTTTGCATGTATGCAGAGTTACATTAAATAATATATGGTATCTATTCTGCAGTGTTAGTTTTCAAGAGAGCTATAGTAAGGGAGAAGGATTAAAATACATTTTTTCTCAGTACCAGGTGAATTTGATAAAAATTTATTATGTCTCAAGCTTCTTTTATTTTTCCAAATAAATTCTCACTAATTTGACTGATACCTTGACATTTTTTATAGTCAAAATTAGTACAGTCTGTGCATCTTTAACTGAATATCAGAAGATTGCCCAAGTAATAACTCAATTTTTATAAAAAACAGTTATGAAATCTTAAACATAACTCAAAATACTACAGTGTATAACCCATGTTGAACTAATTCTGCACTGCATATCTAAGATTCTGAAAGTTGGTGAAACTTTTCTATCTCAAGGCATTTTATACCTGGTCTCAAACAATTTCTCAAATGTGTACTTTCAGGATAAAACCTTTATAGCCATAGGCTCGTAATAATGTCTTACTTATAATGGGGTTGTAGTTATAAAGTGTTTTGGCACATTAACTCATTTGGTCATCACGGCAACTCTGCGAAGCTAACAGGGTAAGTGTTACTATAGAGGAGACGTTATGTTGTAATGATTACGTGCACAGACTTTGGGGCCAGACTTCTAAGTTCAAATTCCCTCTCGGTCACTTACCAGTTATGTGACCGTGGACAAATTACTTAACCTCTCTTTGCCTCGGTGTCCTCATCTTTAAAATGGGGTGATAACAGGACCCATCAGAGAGTTGTTGTGAGGATTAAATTACTTAGTATATATGTGGTGCCTTGAGCAGTGCTTGGCCCATAGTATGCACGTATATGCTAGCTGTTACTATTATTATTTATATACAGTAGATGGTTAAGGAAATAGAGGCTCTATGAAGAAGGGATTTTTTCATTCTTACCACTAGTAAGTAACAGAATCCAGATTCTTGTCCTGCTCTTGCCTTGACTCTTTAAAACAATATGAGTTTTATTAAGTACCTGTTGAATGAATGGTTGTATGAATTGGGAAAAAAAATCCCACATTGCCTGGCAGTTTGGAAAATTGAATTATAGAGTAAGATTTTTGCTAAATTGAAAGTTAAATATGACTTCCAAGATTTTCCAATGAAAGAGAAAGACAAATACTATATGATATCACTTACATATGGAATCTAAAAAATAATACAAATGAATGTATATGCAAAAGAGAAACAGACTCATAGATACAGGAAACAAACTTGTGGTACCAAAGAGCAGAGGGAAAGGGGGAGGGACAAATAAGGGGTATGGGGTTAACAAATACAAACTACTATATATAAAATAGATAAGCAACAAGTATATACTATATAGCACAGAGAATTATACCTATTGTAATAACCTATAATGGAGTATAGTCTGCAGAAATACTGAATCACTATGCTGTATACCTGAAACTAACACAATATTGTAAATCAACTATACTTCAATAAAATAAAATAAAATAAACATGTTACATGTTAGTCTTCCTATTCCAGGGTAATAAAAAATTAACAAATGGAAAAAAAAGATTTTCCAGTTGAATATCTTTTTTTAGGTTATAGAAATTATCTTAAGGTATAAAATGTAGCTCAGGCAATATACTATCAAGCTGTAATAGGACTGGTGATCTTGTGTTGCAGTAAAGTGGTAATCTCAGAAAACTTTTGCTTCTCATACTTTATTATTATTATTATTTTGGCCGTGCCACACAGCTTGCAGGATCTTAGTTCCCTGACCAGGTCAGGGTGTTGAAGGCCTGGAATCCTCACCACTAGGCCACCAGGGAACTCCCTGCTTCTTATGCTTTAATGTGCACATAAATCTCCTGGGGACCTTATTAAAAAGCAGATTCTGGTTTAGTAGGTCTGGGAGAGGTCCAGCATTCTGAATTTTAACAAGTTCCTGGGTGCTGCCCCTGGTGCTGCTCTGTGGACTGTACTTCGAGTAGCAAGGCATTAGAGAGGCTTCTATGAGAACCCTGGCACTCTCAGACTGAGGTTTGTATTAATCTTCACTCCACTTATAAAAGTGCTTTGCTTCCCAAAAGAATCATTGTAACAATTTCTTATTCTTTGTAGATAAGAGGCTAAGGGCTTGAAGTTTGGAGGGGATAATTAGTTCAAGTTGTGAAGATGTGAGAATGGTGTGTACATTGTTGCCACTGACATGGTGGAGGTGGGCCTTTTTAAGGAACAGGACAAATGGTAAAACTCAGGGACTCCAGTCTGAGCTGGTGAAATTTTCCCTCTTCCTTTATAATTGTAAAGGAAAGCCTTCTCTTTTGGGTAGGGGTAAAGAAGTGGGAGAGGAGAGTTTTCAGTATAGGGGTCTTAGAAAGCCAAGTTGTTCCTTCTTAATTCTGGCAAGCTCAACCTCTGTTCTTCTGTTCCTGCCTGGAGTGGTTAATTATGTGGGTAAGGGTGGGATCCTAATGCATACATTGATAAGTAATCATTGAAAAATAAACATCACTGCAAATGATAGGAATATTGATAGGCTCTTTAGAGATTAATATCTTTTAAGAAATGATCTGCTTCTTGATTATGTATGAAACTTTTTTGTTGTTTTTTTTTTAAAGTGAATCTAGTTCTCTTTTTTTAAAAAAATTAATTAATTAATTAATTAATTAATTTTTGGCTGTGTTGGGTTTTCGTTTCTGTGCGAGGGCTTTCTCTAGTTGCGGCGAGTGGGGGCCACTCCTCATCGCGGTGCGCAGGCCTCTCACTGTCGCGGCCTCTCCCGTTGCGGAGCACAGGCTCCAGACGCGCAGGCTCAGTAGTTGTGGCTCACGGGCCCAGTTGCTCCGCGGCATGTGGGATCCTCCCAGACCAGGGCGCGAACCCGTGTCCCCTGCATTGGCAGGCGGATTCTCAACCACTGTGCTACCAGGGAAGCCCTGTTGTTTTTTTTTAATGATATTTATTTCCTAGCTTTATTGAGGTGTAACTGACAAATAAAAATTGTATGTATTGATACTTAACATGTATAATGTGATGGTTTGATATATGTATACATTGTGTAATGATTACCACAATCAACTTAATTAACACATCCGTCGCCTCACATAGTCACCTTTTTCTTTTTTTTGGTATGGCAAGAACACTTAAGATCTATTCTTTTAGCAAATTTCAAGTATACAGCACAGTGTTATTAACTGTAGTCACCATGCTGTACATTTGATCCTCAGAACTTATTTATCTTATAACTGAAAGTTTGTACCCTTTGATGAGAAACTTCTTAAAAACATTAATTTTTCTAAACGTAACCTGGAATAACATTCTACAAATGAAAATTTCTAAAACAATATGTGTGATGCTCTGAGAAGTTACAATTGGGACTAAAGGTGGTGGACAAACATTGAAGGTTCTCAGTGAGAAATGCAGTAGGAAGAGTAATATCCTAGTAGTGAGCAGTGTGGAGTAAAGTAAAGAAGATGGAAGTCAGGGAAGGACATAGGGTAGTGTTCCTAGTTCCAGATGTGAGTTTAAGGTAGACCATGTCATCATAGAATGTCATGAATTACCTGGTCCAACTTTTTCACTTTTACAAGTGGAAAAGCTGAGGTTCTATACAGTTAGATGGCTGAGTGAAGATTACAAGTGGCAGTCAATGTCAGAGTCATGTCTAGATTTCAAGTCTTTGGACTTAGAGAGCAAATAAGAATAAAAGCTGACATATTCATAAAATTTTAGGGTGTTAGGAAATGACAGGGCGTATGTTCATGGTAGCTTTGAAAATAAATGTCATTTGATATAAATCCTGTTGGCTAATTACCTGCCATTGTTTTATGGTAAATAAACATAGAAAATTGTCATCTTTGTGTTTATTGCTAATGTCGTGTTTTTTTAAAAAAGTGATTTCTGATAAAATATAAGAATGAACTATCCTTTTTGAGTTTCTCGGCCCTCACACAGGTATAAAAATTATCTAACAATGTGCTCTTAAGTCATGTTACTAAGAGATGTTCTCTAAGATTTCAGCTTGCAGTAGGGCATAAATGGTTTGAAGGAAATTTAGAAGTGGTTTGGGAATACTGCTAATTGAAGGATTGGAACCAGCTGTGAGATTTAGCTAGGAAATTGTCTTTCCTTCCTGCAATATTTTAGACATGTAACTTTACATTTTTGGAGGAAGATTTTAGACATTTGATAAATGATTTATTATGATGCTTACCTAACATTTATTAGAGTATTGAGAAGTATTCACGCATAAGAGTATGCATCTTTTAATCTTTTTTTGTTTGCTTATGTGTGTTGTATCTATTAAAATTTTTTTTTAGTTTTGGCAAAATACACATAATGTAAAATTTACAGTCTTAATCATTTTTTAAAATTTATCTTATTTTTAAAAATTAATCAATTAATTAGCTTATTTTTGGCTGTGTTGGGTCTTCGTTGCTGCACTCGGGCTTTCTCTAGTTGCAGCAAGCGGGCATCTCACTGCGGTGGCTTCTCTTGCTGCAGAGCATGGACTTTAGGTGCGCAGGCTTCAGTAGGTGTGGTGTGTGGGCGCAGGCTTCAGTAGGTGTGGTGTGTGGGCTCAGGAGTTGTGGCTCGCGGGCTCTAGAGTGCAGGCTCAGTAGTTGTGGTGCACAGGCTTAGTTGCTCCACGACATTTGGGATCTTCCCGGACCAGGGATTGAACCCGTGTCCCCTGCATTGGCAGGCAGATTCTTAACCACTGACCCACCAGGGAAGTCCCAGTCTTAATCATTTAAAAATGTACAGCTCTGTAATGTTACATTGTTGTGCAGCCAGTCTCCAGAACTTTTTCATTTTTGCAAAACAGAAACTGTATACCCATTAAACGACAACTTTCCATTTCCATCTCTCCCCCCAACTCTGGCAACCACTGTGTGTTGTGTCTCTATGAATTTGACTACTCTGTATACCTCAGATGAGTGCAATTATACAGTATTGCTCTTTCTGTGAGTGGCTTATTTCACTTAGCATAATGGTCTCCAGGTTCATCCCTGTTGTAGCATGTGTCAGAATTTCCTTCCTCTTTAAGACTGAATAATATTCCACTGTATATTTATACCACTGTTCCTTCATCCATGGATGGACACTTGAGTTGCTCCCACCTTTTGACTATTGTGAATAAAGCTGCTTTGAACATGAGTGTACAAACATCTCTTTGAGACACTGCTTTTCAATTCTTTTGGGTATATACGCCAGTGGAGTTGCTGAATCATGAGGTAATTCTTGTTTAAGTTTTTTTAAGAACTACCATACTGTTTTACCTAGCAGCTGCACCATTTCCCTCCACCAATGTATGTGTTCCAGTTTCTGTTCGTCTTTGCTAACACTTATTTTGTTTTTCTTTTTTTCCCTTAAATATTAGCTTTTGCATTGGGTGTGAAGTGGTATCTCATTGTGGGTTTTTTTTTTTTTAATAAATTTATTTATTTATTTTTGGCTGCGTTGGGTCTTCGTTGCTGCACGCAGGCTTTCTCTAGTTGTGGCGAGCGGGGGTATTCTTTGTTGCGGTGCGTGGGCTTCTCATTGCAGTGGCTTCTCGTTGTGGAGCACAGACGCACGGGCTTCAGTAGTTGTGGCGCATGGGCTCAGTAGTTGTGGCACGTGGGCTCAGTAGTAGTGGCTCAAGGGCTCTAGAGTGCAGGCTCAGTAGTTGTGGCACATGGGCTTGGTTGCTCCACGCATGTGGGATCTTCCCGGACCAGGACTCGAACCCATGTCCCCTGCATTGGCAGGTGGATTCTTAACCACTGCTCCACAAGGGAAGCCCTCTCATTGTGGTTTTGATTTGCATTTCCCTAAGGATTAGTGATGTTGAGTATCGTTTCATATGCTTGTTGGTCATCTGTATAACTTCTTTGGAGAAATAACTATTGAAGTTCTTTGCCAAATTTTGAATTGGGTTTTTTTCGTTGTAGTTGTTGAGTCATAGGAGTTTTAAATATATTCTGGATATTAACACCGTATCAGATATATGATTTGCAGATATTTTCTCCCGTTGTGTAGGTTGCCTTGTCACCGTGTTAATTGTGTCTTTTGATGCCTCGGTGATTTTTTTGAAATCTCAAGTCTTATCAAATTACTCTACATGGCTCAGAGCTTAAATTTCAGATTCTTGGCATTGTATACAATCTGGCTCATAACGAACTCTCTGGGTTAACATTAAAAAAAAATACAACCCCTCCCCCCCCCCCCCCACACCACACATCCTTCTCCTTTTTCCTGCCCAGCAATTTAAACTCTAGCCAGGCAAAAATATTTGCTGCTCAGAAAGTGTCAAGGTTCATCTTATTCTCGCCTAGATGCCCTCCACATTCATCTAGGGAACTTCTGTTTTTCCAAAAGCATCTCAAACATCTCTTGTATGAAGCCTTTTCTAATCACTGTCTCCTTCCCCAGGCACAGTGGAATTGAGCGCTGAACCCTGTGTATCCTTCTGTCATAGCATCTGAAACATTTTAGTTTGCCTGTTTGTTTACCTGTCTGTTTTGCTTTGCTGGACTGATAGTTCTTCATGAGCAGAGTTTTTGTTATTGGTCTTTTTATCTTTAACTTAGTTCCTGGTTTGTGGTATGTAGTATATAATTAAATACTCAATAAATGTTGTTAAGTGAATGTGTGATTAGTGAGTGAGTGAATAAATGAATTTTAAGAGTTACACCAGAATGGACTCTAATTCTGGTTGCTTATGGTTCTGCACTGGTAACTATTTCCAAAGTGGTTTCTGGGAGAAAGTGGCACTCATTTTCAAACTCCTGGTTGGAAATCCCCATTCTCTGTCCCAACTGTTAGCCACTTTGCAGTAGATCTTTATTACTGAGTAGACTTTTTATTTTGACTCATACTACTATACATATATAACTTTTAAAATTTATGACAAATTACCCCAGAAAGGTTGTAAATGATTTGCAAGTCTTTTGAAAAACACTACAAGGATGTATGTATAGTACATCAGATGGAATTGCTCATGTTATTCTAGATATGTTTGCTATCATTGTTCTTACTGGGGTAAACGAAAGAGCCTGGGAAATAATCCTTTGGTTGGCATTTAAAACCAAAACAAAACAAAAACTGGTATCTTTTCCCCTCTTCCATTAAGACTGTAGCTCTTGTTATGAATTTTGGTAATAAATGACTTCATTGAAGTCTTGTAGTTTATGATGTCCCCTGGCAGGGAAATCTTGAAAATATTTTACTGTTACAGCAAATTTCACACTAAGCCATATTTCAAAAAGTCATTAGTAAAAGTTCTGGAAAAAGAACAGTCACCATCAAGTGATATGCTACCAAAAGATGGATTGCTACTATTTTAGATGATTTAGTTGTGCCAATTACATGGGCTTTTTATGAGTTACGCCCTACATGATTTCCAGTAAAACTTTGATTTTAAATGTAAACAATACTTATTTAAACATTTAATTCATTCCTAATGTAAATACTGAGTTGTTCTGTATTCTTGTAAGTTTTTTCTTTAAATGTCAGAAATTGTCTGTATATAGGCACGTTCTGCATTGAATTCAGTGAAATAATTTTCATCCTTCCTTCTGGTGACAGTGTTTCTCTTTCCTGAGTGGTGAAAAGGAATTGGTTATGAAATGATACTATAATAGATTCTTCTTTAAGTAAAACGTTTGAACTGTTCTCCTGTTTCTTTCAGGAGTACTTATCACCTTTACATGAGTTTTTATTACTTACAAATATTGTCAACTGCAAAGGGAGCAGTGGTTTACATAATTTTATGTAAGGGTAGTCCAGAATTCATTTGTTCAACTTTTAAATTATTTTGGAATTTGTGTTGGAATATTGGTATCTCCGATATTGGTGTGTGCAGGACTTTCCAAAACATAGTAAACCGTACTGTAATGTCTTTGTCTTGAAATAAACTGCAAACTCTCCAGCAGTTCCTTGGGTTACTATGAGGTGAGTGTTTTTGTTCAGTGCCTCTTGCTTCCTGATCTCCTTCTGTACTGATCTGTGGTGGTAATGAACTATAGCCACTTCTCAGATGCAAATAGTTTAAAACAAAATTGCCTTTATTTCTCTATACTTGCAACTTTACATGTGCTTTTAGTCTGGGATAGAATCATTTGGTCTTCAAAGGTTTTCACTTTTGGAAAATATGACTCTCACTCACCAGGCTCACCTGATGGATAGCACCTACCTGTTCTTCTTTATGGACATAAACATTAATGTTTGAGGTAAATTAAAAATTATCTAATGTGATTTACGAGGTAGACATTGTAAGGGCCATTAATACACTCCAAAACCTCTTGTGTCTGCCATACACCAGGTGTTTTGTGGATTGGGGACCCAGAGACGATATATATACACGGTCTTTGAGAAGCATCTCTTGAGTTTGGTTACGGAGTGTTGTGGAGGGAGACCAGTCAAAAATTACAATGTATTATGATAGGTTCTGTGATAGAGACAAGGAGAGGGTGTCATGGGAATGCATGGAAGGGTCATTTAACCCAGAGTTTGAAATGTTGAGAAATGCTTCCAGGAGCAGGTCACATCTGAATTGAGTCTTAAAGGGTGAGTAGGAATTAGCCAAGTGAAAAGGAAGAGAAGCCTGGAAATAGACTAAGATAATATGACAAGAGAGACAGGAGGTAAGCCTTAGAATAAATGGTGGCTGTCATTTATTGGGTACCTACTTTGTGCCGAACTCTGTATTATGAGCTTTAAACCACTTACCTCACAGTAACCTAAGGGGCAGGTGCTATTATCCTGTTTGCAAATGAGGAAACTGAGAGTCATTACTCTCCTGAGGTTATGACAAGGTTAATGAGTATCAGAGCTTGATTTTAAAACCCTAGATTTTCTGGCTTTTTGTCAAGGCTGTTTCCTCCCAAGAAAGAATAGTTTCAAGTTGGAGGAAATAGTTAAGTAGTTATCATGCTGTTGAAAGGTCAGACGTGCAGATTAAGTTCTGAAAAGTGTCCTGGGGCATTTATAGTGACTTATTTATTCATTCAAGAAATATTTACTAAGAGTCCTTTAAGTACCAAGAACTGTGCTAGGTATTGGGAATTAAATGACAAGTGCCAAAGTGGTAGAGGTAGAGGGGTGAAAGAAAGTAGAGACGATGAGTGAAAACTGTAGTGTGAGGAAGCTTGATTGTAAAGGAAAAGATAGTGATACAACAGTAAACCTAGGCGAAATTGGGGTGTGTGTGTGTGTGTGCGTGTGTTTTAATATGGGATGCACTTTTTAAAAATATAAATTTATTTATTTATTTTTGGCTGTGTTGGGTCTTCGTTGCTGCGCACGGGCTTTCTCTAGTTGCGGCGAGTGGGGGCTACTCTTTGTTGCGGTGCACGGGCTTCTCATTGCAGTGGCTTCTCTTGTGGAGCACGGGCTCTAGGCGCGCGGGCTTCAGTAGCTGTGGCATGCAGGCTCAGAAGTTGTGGCCCATGGGCTCTAGAGCGCAGGTTCAGTAGTTGTGGCTCACAGGGGCTTAGTTGCTCCACAGCATGTGGGATCTTCCCAGACCAGGGATCGAACACGTGTCCCCTGCACTGACAGGCAGATTCGTAACGACTGCGCCACTAGGGAAGTCCCAATATGGGACGTACTTAAATTGTTCGTATTCTGAGGAGAAAGAGCCATGGTAGGGGAAAGATTTAAGATAAAATAGAAAGAGCTGGTGATCGATTGGTTCATCAAGGATCCTAAAGAAGGAGGGAAATTAGGGACCAAAGTCTGTAGATTGCACGTTTTTGTTTGTTTGTTTATTTGTTTTGGGCATGCCACGTGGCTTGTGTTACATGGCTTGTGGGATCTTAGTTCCCCAACCAGGGGTTGAACTTGGGCCCTTGGCAGTGAAAGTGCAGAGTCCTAACCACTGGACCTCCAGGGAATTCCCTGAACATGTTTAATTAAGTAGATTGCAAGGTAATCCTAACATGAATTTGTAATGGCTGTAGAATTTTAGTATAACTACCCTGCTCTTGGATAATGGAGACTTGACTAAACAATGAAACTTCTTATTTAAATGATCAGTGTGACCTCTTATGTCTGATTTATGCATCCATCTTCTTCATCCCTCAGTTATTCTGTCCATACCCTTTCTAACATAGCATGTATTGTATTGAAGTAGAGTCATTGATGTTTCCCTCTTAGACCATATGCTTCTTGGGAGAGAGGAGTAGAGGCTGTGTCTAACACCACTTAGCATCTGGTATAATCTCACTTTAATAAAGCCTTATTGAATCGATGAATCAGTGAATGACTCTGTTCCTTATTTGTACCATTTGAATATCAGTTTTTTGTTTTTTAATCTTTTATGGGTTAAAAGGTATGTATCTATCCTGTGCACATTTTGTTGTCTGTTATAAATTAAGTACTTTAAGGTATGCGCAAAGTACCAGTGAAAAGAGGACTTAAAAAATTTTCCATATGGGGAGGACCTTATGGTTTCATACAACCTAAAGAGTATCTTAGGTTTATCTTTTTAGAGATTTAAGATAAATTTATTATCAGCTCAAAGTGACCAATTGTAATCTATCTAGAAGTGCAGAAATAAGATATGCTCACACTTAAAAAAATTTATTTTATTTTATTTTATTTTAATTTATTTATTTTTGGTTGCATTGGGTCTTCGTTGCTGCACGTGGGCTTTCTCTAGTTGCGGCGAGCGGGGGCTACTCTTTGTTGTGGTGCGTGGGTTTCTCACTGCAGTGGCTTCTCTTGTTGCGGAGCACAGGTTCTAGGTGCGCAGACTTCAGTAGTTGTGGCACATGGGCTCAGTACTTGTGGCTCGCGGGCTCTAGAGCGCAGGCTCAGTAGTTGTGACGCACGGGCTCAGTTGCTCTGCGGCATGTGGGATCTTCCCGGACCAGGGCTCGGACCCGTGTCCCCTGCATTGGCAGGGGGATTCTTAACCACTGCGCCACCAGGGAAGTCCCACGCTCACACTTACTTTTTACTTCCTATTTTTTAAAGTTTTGTGTTAAAAAGTCAGTGATGCAATTTTTAAAAATTAAATTTCCTGTGAGTGTGGTATGTAGTTCCCCCAAATATGTTATCTTACTCATCAATGTCATGGAATTTTCTTTTTTCAGAATCCTGTCCAAAAGATCCCTGACTCGCATGAGATAACGCTAAAGCATGGCACTAAGACAGTAAGTTTTAAAAATTTAATTCTTTTCCCTCAATAACAGGGCTCTCATGGAAAAGTGAACTAATAAGATATATTTATATTAAGGCCAATTATACAATCAGCTGGTATCACACAGCTATAGACGTTAAGGAAAATAGATTACTTTTCTGTTCAGTCAAAATAACCATTGCATTTCATTTAAAATAAGAACACTTACTGCCATTGTTATTGTTGGCTTTAAAACCTCTTTCTTTGATATAGGAACATTACAAGTGAAAGAAAGAAATGAAACTCAAATACTTTTTTTTGTTATGGTGTGGGAAAATTTTTCATTACCCTTAGCTTCATTTCTATATCAGTAAGAGGCCTGAGTTCATTTTTTAGGTGGATGTTGAGATAAATGAACATAAGATAGTTACTGTATGGCTCTAAGATTATATTACTTAGATTTATGGATTATATTTTTATATTATCATATTTATTTATGTTATTTAAAAATTAATAATGTAAACATTTTGAGGTATAAGATTAAATCATTTTATTGTAAAAAAGATTTAATAATATCTTATTAAGAAATGATAGTTGAATGAATGAAACTTGCTTATGAATGAATGAAAGGATAAAATTATCTTGCTTTCCCTTTATAATTAAGCTACCTTTTTCTAGAAGTCTGACATGTAAAGAAGTAGGAAAATACATCCCATAATGAGGGGGAAAACATCAATCAATAGAAATAGGTCCAGAAATAACACAAATGATAGAATTAATAGCCAAGGATTTTAAAATAGTGATAGTCTTTCCACTAAATTTTTTGCTTTTGAAAATATCATTTCCATAAAATATTTGTGTTAAATACATTGGGTTTATTATTATTTTAAATGAAGTAAACAGTGAATATTTAAAATGTCTTAATTTTTGCTATGGTAAATACTGACACAAATAACTCATATAAACAGACATTTTGGGGGTTCTCAAAAGATTTTGAGTGTAAAGTGTCTTGAAACCGAAATATCTGAGAACTGCTGCCTTAAGAAATCATTTCCATCTAATTCTTCATATTATACCTACTTTTTATTAAATCACACTTTTGATATTTTTATTCTGAAATCAGGAAAGAATTTTACTAATTTTCATGTTTTTAAGTAAATCAGAAAAAAAATTATAGACTGTAAATAGTTAAAAGGAAGCTTTCCTATCATTGAGTCCAGAGATTTTTACAGCTGAGAGATAGTTCATGTTTGACACATGTTTTATTTAGATATGCATATTTTTTCAAATCAAATTTTATCTTTAAAAATGTATATAATTAAAAAAATACTCCAAGTTATTTTACACATTAATAATCAGAGCTTCTAACTGTACTGTTAGGTTAACTAATTTTTTTTGCAGTCCTGCCTTTGCCCTGCATGTATTTCAACTTTTTGGAAATATGTCAGAGATCAAGAAGGTGACTGGCTCGTCTTTTTTGTTTGTTTGTTTGTTTTTAAACTAGTTATTGTAAAAATGTTTACACATTCACAGAAGTATAGAGAATACTGAGAGGAATTCCCGTATATTTATCTCTGAACCTTACCAATTGTCTACATAAGGCCACTCTTATTTCCTATATACTTTACATTTCTAGTAAACCTCCTTCCCCCCATCCCATCTACCTACCTTGTGGGATTATTTAAAAACAAATTCCAGACTTCATATGATTTCATCTGTAAATATTTCAGTATGAACCTGTAAGAGATAAGGTTGGTCTTTCTCTCTCTCTCTCTGCTCCTCTCCCTCTCCTTTTCTCTCTCTCTCTCTCATAATCAGAACGCCTTTATTACGTCTAAAGTTTTTTCAATAATTATTTAATATCTAATATCCCATTATTCAAATTTCTTCAATTGTCCCATACTTTTTTTTTTTTTTAATTTTTGGCTGCGTTGGGTCTTTGTTGCTGCGTGCGGGCTTTCTCTAGTTGCGGCGAGCAGGGGCTACTCTTCGTTGTGGTGCACAGGCTTCTCATCGCGGTGGCTTCTCTTGTTGCGGAGCATGGGCTCAGTAGTTGTGGCTCGCAGGCTCTAGAGCACAGGTTCAGTAGTTGTGGCGCACGGGCTTAGTCACTCCGCGACATGTGGGATCTTCCTGGACCAGGGCTCGAACCCATGTCCCTGCATCGGCAGGTGGATTCTTAACCACTGCGCCACCAGGGAAGCCCCCATACATATTTTTCCAGTTAGTTTGTTCAAATCAGTATCCAGACGGCATCTGACTCACTCTGAGGAGAGTCATCATTGTTTATTTGTTATGTCTCTTAATCTGTATGTTTTTCCTTTTCTTTTTTTCTCCTTGCCATTGAAGAAATATATCTATTTTGTCAGTATACTTACCATTGACCTGAAACAAATACACTACCAGATATTTCTTCAGCAAAGATGGGTTTATCCGGGATCAGCAGAGAGTTACAATTTGGGGTCTGCAACCATGGGGAGCCATGCTCAAGTTCCTGCATGGCAAGGGAAGGAGAACCTTTTTATGGGAGTGAAAAGGAAGTTTGGAGGGCTAAACAGAGTCCATGGCCTTTCACTGGCTGATGAGTCCTTGCCAGGAAAGAAGTTCTTCCTATTGAGCTCTACTATCATTGCAGGGTTTCCCTTTCTGGTATCCCAACTCTATTTAATTGAGGTTTCTGTTTATTAATTTTTTACATTTACCCCTTTGATCACAAGATTTTTCTCTGAAAGCATCACTGATTAAATGTCAGGTTGCCTAGTTTCAGCAGCCTTTTGTCCCTCAGTGTCAGGAAGGACCTTTCTTGGGTGTAGTGTCTCACATCAGAAGGAAATTGCATAGATTAGAAACTTATTAAGATCACACTCGAATAACAAGGAGAGGTAGGAGGGAGAACTTTCTGGTACTTTTTATCTAAAGTCTATATGTTATCAAGATCATAGATATTGGAGATCATCTGGAGCGTTATGTCATCATCAAAGGTTTGGTGACAAACTTCTAACAGGGTTTCTCTGGATATCTTGGGAAAGCTGTCTCATCAGATGTCATCTGCTTCAATTCCAGGAAATCTTTACTTTCAGGTCACCAGATGATGTGCAGGTCCAGTCAGGGTTCAGTGCTTTCTTTAGGTGTGTTATGTCACATGAATTCAAGAATCTATTCCTTGGAGTTTGGTGGCAAAAATATTGGTTAACAGTGCCTGATAGGGGCCTCTCCAGGGAGGTTGAAAAGAGTTTTTCTGGAGGTGTCTTTTCCAATAGATGAAATCTCCAGGTTGTAAGGTGTGATGCTTAAGGTCTAGATTCAGTTTGCTGATATTTTGTTGAGGATTTTTCTGTTTATATTCATAAGGGATATAGGTCAGTAGTTTTCTTGTGGTGACTTTGGTTTTGGCATCAGGGTAATATTTACCTCATAGAACGCTGAAAGCATTTATTTCTCCTATATTTTCTGGAAGAGTTTATGAAGGATTGATTAATTATTCTTTAAGTGTTTGATAGCATTTACCTTGAAGCCAAATAGATATAGACTTTTCTTTGTGGGAAGATTTTTTTGTTTTTTATAAATTTATTTATTTATTTGGCTGCGTTGGGTCTTCGTTGCTGTGCGCAGGCTTTCTTGAGTTGTGGCGAGTGGGGGCTACTCTTCGTTGTGGTGCCTGAGCTTCTCATTGAGGTGGCTTCTTTTGTTGTGGAGCACGGGCTCTAGGCGTGCAGGCTTCAGTAGTTGTGGCTCGTGAGCTCTAGAGTGCAGGCTCAGTAGTTGTGGCACATGGGCTTAGTTGCTCCACGGCATGTGGGATCTTCCTGGACCAGGGCTCGAACCTGTGTCCCCTGCATTGGCAGGCGGATTCTAAACCACTGGGCCACCAGGGAAGTCCTGTGGAAAGATTTCTGATTACTAATTTAAGCCCTTATTAAAAATCTATTCAGATTTTCTTTCTTTCTTTTTTTTGTTCATGAGTCCATTTTGGTAGTTTGTGTCTTTCTAATAATTTGTACGGTTCATCTAAGTTATATAACTGGTTGGCATGCAATTCATAGAATTTCCTTGTAATCCTCTTAATTTATGTTATCTTCTCTTTCCTTCCTGATTTTAGTAATTCTTTCTTTTTTTCTTGGCTAATCTAGCTAAAGTTTCTCAATTTTCTTGAAATTTTCAAAGGACCATTTTTTGGTGCCTTTGATTTTCTTTACTTTAAAAATTTCTCTTTTCTACTGAATTCTGCTCTAATCCTTATTTCCTTCCTGTTGCATGCTTTGGGTTTTGTTTCCTCTTCTTTGGTAGTTTTTTAAGGTGGAAGCTTAAGTTATTGATTTGAGATCTTTCTTCCTCTCTAACATAGGTGTCATAGCCATAAATTTCCCTCTAAAGCACTTCTATTTTTATATATTGCTTGAATGAATAATTTACTTCTTTTTTTTTTAACATCTTTATTGGAGTATAATTGCTTTACAATGGTGCGTTAGTTTCTGCTTTATAACAAAGTGAATCAGCTATACATATACATATGTTCCCATATCTCTTCCCTCTTGCATCTCCCTCCCTCCCACCCTCCCTATCCCACCCCTCTAGGTGGTCACAAAGCACCGAGCTGATCTCCCTGTGCTATGCGGCTGCTTCCCACTAGCTATCTATTTTACGTTTGGTAGTGTATATATGTCCTTGCCACTCTCTCACTTTGTCACAGCTTACCCTTCCCCCTCCCCGTATCCTCAAGTCCATTCTCTAGTAGGTCTGTGTCTTTATTCCCATCTTGCCCCTAGGTTCGTCATGACCTTTTTTTTTTTTTTTTCTTAGATTCCATATATATGTGTTAGCATACGGTATTTGTTTTTCTCTTTCTGACTTACTTCACTCTGTATGACAGACTCTAGGTCCATCCATCTCACTACAAATAACTCAATTTCGTTTCTTTTTATGGCTGAGTAATATTCCATTATATATATGTGCCACATCTTCTTTATCCATTCATCTGTCGATGGACACTTAGGTTGCTTCCATGTCCTGGCTATTGTAAATAGAGCTGCAATGAACATTTTGGTACATGACTCTTTTTGAATTATGGTTTTCTCAGGGTATATGCCCAGTAGTGGGATTGCTGGGTCATATGGTAGTTCTATTTTTAGTTTTTTAAGGAACCTCCATACTGTTCTCCATAGTGGCTGTATCAATTTACATTCCCACCAACAGTGCAAGAGTGTTCCCTTTTCTCCACACCCTCTCCAGCATTTATTGTTTGTAGATTTTTTGATGATGGTCATTCTGACCGGTGTGAGATGATATCTCATTGTAGTTTTGGTTTGCATTTCTCTAATGATTGATGATGTTGAGCATTCTTCCATGTGTTTGTTGGCAATCTGTGTATCTTCTTTCGAGAAATGTCTATTTAGGTCTTCTGCCCATTTTTGGATTGGGTTGATTGTTCTTTTGATACTGAGCTGCATGAGCTGCTTGTAAATTTTAGAGATTAATCCTTTGTCAGTTGCTTCATTTGCAAATATTTTCTCCCATTCTGAGGGTTGTCTTTTGGTCTTGTTTATGGTTTCCTTTGCTGTGCAAAAGCTTTTAAATTTCATTAGGTCCTATTTGTTTATTTTTGTTTTTATTTCCATTTCTCTAAGAGGTGGGTCAAAAAGGATCTTGCTGTGATTTATGTCATAGAGTGTTCTGCCTATGTTTTCCTCTAAGAGTTTTATCGTGTCTGGCCTTACATTTAGGTCTTTAATCCATTTTGAGTTTATTTTTGTGTATGGTGTTAGGGAGTGTTCTAATTTCATTCTTTTACGTGTAGCTGTCCAGTTTTCCCAGCACCACTTATTGAAGAGGCTGTCTTTTCTCCACTGTATATTCTTGCCTCCTTTATCAAAGATAAGGTGACCATATGTGCATGGGTTTATCTCTGGGCTTTCTATCCTGTTCCATTGATCTATATTTCTGTGTTTGTGCCACTACCATACTGTCTTGATTACTGTAACTTTGTAGTATAGTCTACAGGGAGCCTAATTCCTCCAGCTCCATTTTTCGTTCTCAAGATTGCTTTGGCTATTCGGGGTCTTTTGTGTTTCCATACAAATTGTGAAATTTTTTGTTCTTCTGTGAAAAATGCCATTGGTAGTTTGATAGGGATTGCATTGAATCTGTAGGTTGCTTTGGGTAGTAGAGTCATTTTCGCAATGTTGATTCTTCCAATCCAAGAACATGGTATATCTCTCCATCTATTTGTATCATCTTTAATTTCTTTCATCAGTGTCTTATAATTTTCTGCATACAGGTCTTTTGTCTCCTTAGGTAGGTTTATTCCTAGATATTTTATTCATTTTGTTGCAGTGGTAAATGGGAGTGTTTTCTTAATTTCACTTTCAGATTTTTCATCATTAGTGTATAGGAATCCCAGAGATTTCTGTGCATTAATTTTGTATCCTGCTACTTTACCAAATTCATTGATTAGCTCTAGGAGTTTTCTGGTAGCATCTTTAGGATTCTCTATGTATAGTATCATGTCATCTGCAAACAGTGACAACTTTACTTCTTCTTTTCCAATTTGGATTCCTTTTATTTCTCTTTGTTCTCTGATTGTTGTGGCTAAAACTTCCAAAACTATGTTGAATAATAGTGGTGAAAGTGGGCAACCTTGTCTTGTTCCTGAACTTAGTGGAAATGGTTTTAGTTTTTCACCATTGAGGACGATGTTGGCTGTGGGTTTGTCATATATGGCCTTTATTATGTTGAGGAAAGTTCCCTCTATGCCTACTTTCTGGAGGGTTTTTGTCATAAATGGGTATTGAATTTTGTCAAAAGCTTTCTCTGCATCGATTGAGATGATCATATGGTTTTTCTCCTTTAATTTGTTAATATGGTTTATTACATTGATTGATTTGCGTATATTGAAGAATCCTTGCATTCCTGGGAGAAACCCCACTTGATCATGGTGTATGATCTTTTTAATGTGCTGTTGGATTCTGTTTGCTAGTATTTTGTTGAGGATTTTTGCATCTATGTTCATCACTGATATTGACCTGTAGTTTTCTTTCTTTGTGACATCTTTGTCTGGTTTTGGTATCAGGGTGATGGTGGCCTCGTAGAATGAGTTTGGGAGTGTTCCTCCCTTTGCTATGTTTTGGAAGAGTTTGAGAAGGATAGGTGTTAGCTCTTCTCTAAATGTTTGATAGAATTTGCCTGTGAAGCCATGTGGTCCTGGGCTTTTGTTTGTTGGAAGGTTTTTAATCACAGTTTCAATTTCAGTGCTTGTGATTGGTCTGTTCATATTTTCTGTTTCTTCCTGGTTCAAGTCTCGGAGGTTGTGCATTTCTAAGAATTTGTCCATTTCTTCCAGGTTGTCTATTTTATTGGCATAAAGTTGCTTGTAGTAATCTCTCATGATCCTTTGTATTTCTGCCATGTCAGTTGTTACTTCTTTTTCCATTTTTAATTCTGTTGATTTGAGTCTTCTCCCTTTTTTTCTTGATGAGTTTGGCTAATGGTTTATCAGTTTTATTTATCTTCTCAAAGAAGCAGCTTTTAGTTTTATTCATCTTTGTTATCGTTTCCTTCATTTCTTTTTCATTTATTTCTGATCTGATCTTTATGATTTCTTTCCTTCTGCTAACTTGGGGTTTTTTTTTGTTCTTCTTTCTCTAATTGCTTTAGTTGTAAGGTTAGGTTGTTTATTTGAGATGTTTCTCATTTCTTAAGGTAGGATTGTATTGCTATAAACTTCCCTCTTAGAACTGCTTTTGCTGCATCCTATAGGTTTTGGGTCATTGTGTTTTCACTGTCATTTGTTTCTAGGTATTTTTTGATTTCCTCTTTGATTTCTTCAGTGATCACTTGGTTATTAAGTAGTGTATTGTTTAGCCTCCATGTGCTTGTATTTTTTACAGATTTTTTCCTGTAATTGATATCTAGTCTCATAGTGTTGTGGTCGGAAAAGATACTTGATACGATTTCAATTTTGTTAAATTTACCAAGGCTTGATTTGTGACCCAAGATATGATCTCTCCTGGAGAATGTTCCATGAGCACTTGAGGAGAATGTGTATTCTGTTGTTTTTGGATGGTGTGTCCTATAAATATCAATTAAGTCCATCTTGTTTAATGTATCATTTAAAGCTTGTGTTTCCTTATTTATTTTCTTTTTTGGATGATCTGTCCATTGGTGAAAGTGAGGTGTTAAAGTCTGGTACTATGATTGTGTTACTGTCGATTTCCCCTTTAGTATTTGCCTTATGTATTGAAGTGCTCCTATGTTGGGTGCATAAATATTTACAATTGTTATACCTTCCTCTTGGATCGATCCCTTGATCATTATATAGTGTCCTTCTTTGTCTCTTGTAATAGTCTGTATTTTAAAGTCTATTTTGTCTGATATGAGAATTGCTACTCCAGCTTTCTTTTGATTTCCATTTGCATGGAATATCTTTTTCCATCCCCTCACTTTCAGTCTGTATGTGTCCCTAGGTCTGTAGTGGGTCTCTTCTAGACAGCATATATACAGGTCTTGTTTTTGTATCCATTCAGCCAGTCTGTGTCTTTTGGTTGGAGCATTTAATCCACTTACATTTAAGGTAATTATCGATATGTATGTTCCTATTCCCATTTTCTTAATTCTTTTGCATTTGTTATTGTAGGTCTTTTCCTTCTCTTGTGTGTCCTGCCTAGAGAAGTTCCTTTAGCATTTGTTGTAAAGCTGATTTGGTGGTGCTGAACTCTCTCAGCTTTTGCTTTTCTGTAAAGGTTTTAATTTCTCCATGAAATCTGAATGAGATCCTTGCTGGGTAGAGTAATCTTGGTTGTAGGTTTTTCTCCTTCATCACTTTAAATTTGTCCTGCCACTCCCTTCTGGCTTGCAGAGTTTCTGCTGAGAGATCAACTTTTAACCTTATGGGGATTCCCTTGTGTGTTATATGTTGTTTTTCCCTTGCTGCTTTTAATATATTTTTTTTGTATTTAATTTTTGATAGTTTGATTAATATGTGTCTTGGTGTGCTTCTCCTTGGATTTATCCTGTATGGGACTCTCTGTGCTTCCTGGACTTAAGTGTTTCCTTTCCCATATTAGGGAAGTTTTCAACTATAATCTCTTCAAATATTTTCTCAGTCCGTTTCTTTTTCTCTTCTTCTTCTGGGACCCCTATAATTTGAATGTTGGTGCGTTCACTGTTGTCCCAGAGGTCTCTGTTACTGTCCTCAGTTCTTTTCAATTTTTTTTCTTTATTCTGCTGTGCAGTAGGTATTTCCACTATTTTATCTTGCAGGTCACTTATCCGTTCTTCTGCCTCAGTTATTCTGCTATTGATCCCTTCTAGAAGATTTTTAATTTCATTTATTGTGTTGTTCATCACTGTTTGTTTGCTCTTTAGTTCTTCTAGGTCCTTGTGAAACGGTTCTTGTATTTTCTCCATTCTATTTCCAAGATTTTGGATCATCTTTACTTTTGTTATTCTGAATTCTTTTTCAAGTAGAATGCCTATTTCCTCTTCACTTGTTAGGTCTGGTGAGTTTTTGCCTTGCTCCTTCATCTGCTGTGTTTTTCTCTGTCTTCTCATTTTGCTCAACTTACTGTGTTTAGGGTCCCCTTTTTGCAGGCTGCAAGATCGTAGTTTCCGTTGTTTTTGGTGTCTGTCCCCAGTGGCTAAGGTTAGTTCAGTAGGTTGTGTAGGCTTCCTGGTGGAGGGGAGTAGTGCCTGTTTTCTGGTGGATGAGGCTGGATCTTGTCTTTCTGGTGGGCAGGTCCACGTCTGGTGGTGTGTTTTGGGGTGTCTGTGGCCTTATTATGATTTTAGGCAGCCTCTCTGCTAATGGGTGGGGTTGTGTTCCTGTCTTGCTAGTTGTTTTGCATGGGGTGTCCAGCACTGTAGCTTGCTGGTCGTTGAGTGGAGCAGGGTCTTGGCATTGAGATAAAAATCTCTGGGAGATTTTCACCTTTTGATATTACGTGGAGCTGGGAGGTCTCTTGTGGACCAGTGTCCTGAACTTGGCTCTCCCACCTCAGTGGCACAGCCCTGATGCCTGGCTGGAGCAGCAAGAGCCTGTCCTCCACACGGCTTAGAATAAAAGGGAGAAAAAAAGAAAGAAAGAAAGAGGAAGATAAAATAAAATAAAATAATATTATAAAATAAAAAGTAATTATTAAGAAAAAAATTTTTTTAAATAATTAAGAAAACAAAAAACAACAAAAAAAAACCGGACAGACAGAACCCTAGGACAAATGGTAAAAGCAAAGCTATACAGTACAAAATCACACACAGAAGCATACACATACACACTCACAAAATGAGAAAAAGGGAAAAAAATTTATATATCATTGCTCCCAAAGTCCACCTCCTCAATTTGGGATGATTCGTTGTCTATTCAGGTATTCCACAGATTTAGGGTACATCAAGTTGATTGTGGAGATTTAATCCGCTGCTCCTGAGGCTGCTGGGAGAGATTTCCCTTTCTCTTCTTTGTTCGCACAGCTCCCCAGGTTCAGCTTTGGATTTGGCCCCGCCTCTGTGTGTAGGTCGCCTGAGGGCGTCTGTTCTTCGCTCAGACAGGATCAGGTTAAAGGAGCAGCTGATTCGGGGGCTCTGGCTCACTCAGGCCGGGGGGAGGGAGGGGTACGGATTGCGGGGCAAGCCTGCGGTGGCAGAGGCCAGCGTGATGTTGCACCAGCCTGATGCGCGCCGTGCGTTCTCCCGGGGAAGTTGTCCCTGGATCACGGGACTCTGGCAGTGGCGGGCTGCACAGGCTCCTAGCCCCCTTCAGGCTGTGTTCACGCCGCCAACCCCAGTCCTCTCCCTGGGATCTGCTCTCCGAAGCCCGAGCCTCGGCTCCCAGCCCCCGCCCGCCCTGGCGGGTGAGCAGACAAGCCTCTCGGGCTGGTGAGTGCTGTTCGTCACCGGTCCTCCGTGCGGGAATCTCTCCGCTTTGCCCTCTGCACCCCTGTTGCTGCGCTCTCCTCCGTGGCTCCGAATCTTCCCCCCTCCCCCACACGCAGTCTCCACCCGTGAACGGGCTCCCTAGTGTGTGGAAACCTTTCCTCCTTCACAGCTCCCTCCCACTGGTGTGGGTCCCATCCCTATTCTTTTTTCTCTGTTTTTTGTTTTTTTGCCCTACCCAGGTATGTGGGAAGTTTCTTGCCTTTTGGGAGGTCTGAGGTCTTCTGCCAGCATTCAGTAGGTATTCTGTAGGAGTTGTTCCACATGTAGATGTATTTATGATGTATTTGTGGGGAGGAGGATGATCTCCATGTCTTACTCTTCCGCCATCTTGAAGCTCCACCAGAGCTTTGTTTTCTATGTTTCTCATTACCTTTCATAACCTTTTGGTGGATAATAAGTGGAGTATATAAGCAGCCACAGAGATCCTGATACTTTATTTGTTTGTTTGTTTATTTATTTATTTTTGGCTGCATTGGGTCTTCATTGCTGCGTGCGGGCGTTTTCTAGTTGCGGTGAGCAGGAGCTACTCTTCGTTGTGGTGCGCGGCCTTCTCATTGCGGTGGCTTCTCTTGTTGCGGAGCATGGGCTCTAGGCGCACGGCCTTCAGTGGTTGTGGCACGTGGGCTCAGTAACTGTGGCTCGCTGGCTCTAGAGCACAGGCTCAGTAGCTTTGGCGCATGGGCTTAGTTGCTCTGCAGCATGTGGGATCTTCCTGGACCAGGTATTGAACCCATGTCCTCTGCATTGGCAGGTGGATTCTTAACCACTGAGCCACCAGGCAAGTCCAAGATCCTGATACTTCAGAATGCTAGCATTGAAAATCTCATTTCGTCACTTTGCCCTTTCTTCTTTGCCATCTTTCTTCTGTCCTTAGGTAATGAAAAGTGAACTTTGTAGTTTATCCTGTTCTTTCCTGAGAGAGGGTAATTGATCTCATATTTGTCAAACTGCATAGCTGTTTGTTTTGTATGTGTTTATTTTATTTACAGTCCTCCTTCCTTTTTTAAAAGTGTTTTTTATTAAGTGTCAGATTTGTGCCAGGCACTGTGCTGGGCACAAGGATGGTCTTTGTCCACATGGAATTTACACTCTTTTTTTTTCTTCTTGTTTTTAGAGTTTTTAACTCATTTACAAATAAGAAAAAGTGATACATGCTAACATAAATAATTTTTATGAAAAATTACTTTTTTGAAAGCAAAAAAACCCATTAATGTGGAGAGTGATATTATTTCACAGTTTTGCAAATCTCTTTAATGTCTGGCTTAATGGAAGAGGGCTGGATTTATCATACCTGCTTTTTTGCATTCAGTCTTTTACAATATCACACATCCTGTAGCCTCTGGAAAAAAGGCAAATGATGTCTTAGTATTGTAAAAATAGCTTTGATCTTGAGTACACTTGAAAGGGTCTTGTAGATCCTCCAGATCACACTTTGAGAACCACTGCTGTATTCTCATCTCCTCATTTTACATGTGAAGGCACTGGATCTCAGAGAGATTAAGGGAGAAATCCCAGATTACATGGCCTGTTCATGATAGGATACAGATCCTAGAGGTTTGTCTCACTTCTCTTGGTTTGGATTCTCAATCACAAACCTGGGAAATATACCCTAATGGCCTGTCCTGTTCTCTCTAGTTGTTGCCTCTAGCAAGGACTGTCACAGTATATTACTGCCCCCTACTCCCATTTTTTTAAATAAAAGAAAAGAGGAAAATCAACAAACATGATAAATTCTGCCATAGGCTTACTGTGTTAGTATTTGAATTAGAATTTCTATTTGAACTAAAATGCTAAGGCAAATTCTATTGCACTCTATTCCATGTAAGCTGCTGCTGATGAACTGCACAGTAAATATCACAGGGAGATATAGAAAGCAGATTAACCATATTCTCAACAATTATCACATATTCTTTGTCTGAATATAATGCAGTCACATATCCTAGGAAAATTTTCACAAGAAAAGGCTGAAAAGGTGGTGGGTATATTAAGAATTTGCAAATAAACTAGCAGTCTTTTGAAACTTTTTAGATAAAATGGGAGTTTTTCTGAAATTAGATATTTTCCACTCCTTAGCCAGACCTTATTTTGTCTTTTTTAAAAAAAATCAAAGAATCTTCTTGGCCACTTAAGAGATCATTTCCTTTGTATCCTACCAGATGATCCAGAGAAGGATCATAGCCTTGTTCCTTTAAACAACCTAATGCCTAGAAAAGCTGGTCCAGTACAGGAAATTCTTCCCAAGGAATACACTTCCTACTTTCATTTTTTTTTAGGTTCTACATTTTTTGGTTCTAAATTATGAATCACATCCATTTCTTTTTTCATTAATATAGTGACATAATGGTAATTCTCTTCCTCAGTGAAAGAATTCACAACAGGGAAATTCCTGGCAGTCCAGTGGTTAGGACTCTGCACTTACACTGCCGGGAGGCACGGTTTTGATCCTTGGTTGGGGAACTAAGATCCTGCGTGCCGCGCAGCGCAGTGAAAAAAAAAAAAAAAGAATTCACGACAGTGAACGTTTTTTAGGTGAAGAACTGCTTCTCCCCAGGTTTCCCTTTGGGCACATTCTTCCCAGTTTACCCTGAAGTCCAAATGACCACCAGGAAGTTGGAAACTGCAGGTTGCAAACAACACTGTCCTTTTCCCCAGAAGAACAGTGAGGATGCCTGCAGCTGGTCACCATTCCTCCCACCCTGATTCAGGGCCTTGGCCCCTGTGGCTCCACACTGGTGGTCGTGGGGTAGGAGCGGAATTTACACTCTTGAGGGGAGGACAGGAATAGAATAGACAAGTCACAGATGAATTTGCAATTTCAAATTACATTGCAGGGAGATGAACACTGGTGGGGTTAGCTTTATCAGGAGGAGGGACACCTCTTTAATTTTCACAGGAGGGAAGAAGGATAGAGTGGGCATGGAGGCAAGTAAGTTTGTAGTTGGTGGTAGCAAGTCACTTCATAGACTTTAAAAACTACTGTTTATTTAGTTTTATTTTCGATTGTTTTAAGACATATTGTTCAGGCATTCAAATGATAGCTCTCATTTGTATGCTTTCTTTAACCCATTTAGGGTACATATCTAATTTAAACATATAACAAGTTATTCGTTATATTTGTATATAATTCCATTATATTCTGAAATCAGTATTCACAGGTAGTAATTGAAATGAGTATAAATTATTTTGTCAGTATCTGGTTTTGACTGCAGTAATTCTGTTATATTTAATTAACATTTCAAGTGTATTTGGAGGATTGATTTATAGTGCCTTTCTTTATATAAAACTATGATCCTTCTACTCTCTCATGTATATGATAATCACATTTAATATTCCTAATGCAGTCTTTCCTTCTGAGAGGTCAGTAGATCCAGGGACTAACCACTTTGAAAGCAAATATTTTATGGAACCAGTATAAGTGATATTATAATGTGGTTAGTTACTTAAAAATTCAGCTTTAAAAATAATTGTTTAAGGTGACTAAACAATTAGCCAAGTGCACAAGATAATAATTTCTACTTTGCTCTATTTTGTTAAATAGATTTATGGTTCCTATTGGCATTACTCATTTTGGGAATTTTAGATTCATGTGTTATTCATTTAGTGATAGTCAAACAATCTTAAAGGTTTCCTCAAAATTGTTTATTGAAAAAGCTGAATTGTTTGTAAGATTTCTACTTATATACTAAAGCAACTTAGTTTATCATATGACAGCTATTCTGAGTACATGGTAGATAAGTTGGGATGAAGCTAGTGATTAGATTAAACTAAAATATTTTCTTGTATTTCAAAGAAATAATACTCCTAATAACAAAGCCACATAATATAGAAGGTGCTTTCCATTTTCACTTTTCAGAAGTAACAGCAGTGGTGATCTATATTTACAGTGCCTGTAAGGTAGGAGGTAGGGTTAGAGAAAGGAAATGGGGTTATAATAGACAATAAGTAGCTTTTCTCCATTTTTTTTTTTTTTTTAAACCAGGTTTCTGCCTTGGGTCTGGATCCCTCAGGTGCCCGTTTGGTGACTGGAGGATATGACTATGATGTTAAGTTTTGGGATTTTGCTGGAATGGATGCTTCTTTTAAGGCATTTCGATCCCTTCAGCCCTGTGAATGGTATGTATTATGCAACTTAATACCTTCATATTTGAAGACAGAGTCTCTTGTTATTTGAATTCCGTTTATGATGATTTTTGCCAAAATACAATAAGTTTACATGACTATACGCTACATTTGTTATTCAGATGAAAGCAAAGTGTACCTTTTATGTTTCTTTTCTTTAGTAAATTTCCTTTAGTTTCATTAATTTATTTTTTAAAGACATTTTCCATCTTTTGTTGTTTTTTAAAAAATATTTTAATTTAGAAATTGTTACCTTGCCTAGTTTATTTTAAAGCACTTCATTAAATACTGTGTAATATGATATATGTGTGTACAACATATGTTAAGCCAAGTGCTAGTCGGTGCTGCACTGTGCAGGTATGGTCAGCTAGCATTATATTATAAAGGACTTTACACGTTGCTACCATAAGCCACCCTCTTATTTCTACTTTTGACCATCGTTGATCTTTTAGCATATTGGATATCAGAAATGGATTTTATTGGTGAAACTATCTTGTTAACTTGCATAATGTATGTTGGAAATGAGCTTTCAATGATGAGATTTAAAAATATTCAAGATATGTGGATGAGCTGAAATTACTCTGACTCAATTTCTTACTCTTGCATGAATGGGGTGTAAATCTAGTTTTGCCTTCAACCTGAACTCTTAAGGGTTTTGTTTAATCTCCACTTGTAAACTCTGGGTTTCATCAACTTTATGGAGAAAGTTCCTGTCTCTGGACTGTTGAGCGTTTGCTTCCAGTGAACCTTTTGTGAAAGTGGTGGTTGGAGCATCTAAACGAGATGCTGGGATTTTTCTCAAGCCTGCAGAATAGATCATATGAATTGTTTGTGCTTACTTGCCAATAGATATTTACATAATAAATGTCTGTCTTATGTGGATCAGAATTGAGTCAGACCTCAAATTTCTCTGGCAGTTATATAGTTATCTAGCAAAATAACCTTGCTGACTAAAGTGGCTCTGGTCAGTGTTCTACAAATCATTATTGATTTGTAAAGTTTGAAGTCATAACTCTTAAGCTGTCTAGTAGTAAAGATTTGAGAATTCCCTAAATAGATCTTAACAGATATATGATCAATTGAAAGGAAAAAAAAAAAACTGAGTATCTCCAATTATGGCTATATTTAAAATAGGTCTTATGATTTAAAATAGTGACATTTATCTTGAGTTAGTATGATGACCTTTTTTTTAAATAAATTTATTTATTTTATTTATTTATTTTTGGCTATGTTGGGTCTTCGTTGCTGTGTGCAAGCTTTCTCTAGTTGCGGCGAGCGGGGGCTACTCTTTGTTGCGGTGCTCGGGCTTCTCACTGTGGTGGCTTCTCTTGTTGTCGTGGATGGGCTCTAGGCACATGGGCTTCAATAGTTGTGGCTTGCGGGCTCAGTAGTTGTGGCTCGTGGGCTCTAGAGCACAGGCTCAGTAGTTGTGGCGCACGGGCTTAGTTGCTCCGCAGCATGTGGGATCTTCCCGGACCAGGGCTCGGACGCATGTCCCCTGCATTGGCAGGCGGATTCTTAACCACTGCACCACCAGGGAAGCCCCATGATGACCTTTTAAAAATGTACTTAAAATATGTTGTTTATATCCCTTTTCCCCACATGATAGATAGTCTCTTGATTCATATAGGGATTGTGCTCTCCTTCTACCTTTACAACTATAAGGTGACTTGTTCAGGACTCTCCAGTGCTATATCAATGATCAGCTCTGAATGGAATACATATCTCATGAGACTCAAGCCAGTGCTCTATTATTCACTAAACTGTGTCATTTGCTACACTGCTGTAATTGAAAATGCAGAAAAAACCAAGAATAAGCTTATTTTCTCTTCTGTAATTAAATTGTTGCATCCTATATGTAATTGTGAGCTATCAAAGATTAGATAGATGGGAAGAAATAGGATTCTTGACAAGTCATATAAAATTAATATAAAACTCTAATATTGCAAACATTATGTGAACGTTACTCCTTTAAATCAGGAGAACTATTTAACTTTGCCATCACTTGCCCCTAATCTCAAAGTAATGTGACTCTGTTTTTTATGATGTTTTTGTGACTCAGTGTGTATTTTATATCTATTTACATATTCATCTATAATTCCCTTTTTACTGTAAAAAAGATTTCAAATGGAGAGAAAAGCAGAGGGATTAGTATGAAGAGAAAAGCAGAGGGATTAGTATGATAGCCATCTACCGTTTACCTAGATTTAAGTTATAAATATTTTTCTTTATTTGCTTCATCTCATTTTTGTAATTTTTGAATTATTTAAAAGTAAAGACACTGTTTGTATGTAACAAAACAGAAACAGACTCACAGATAGAGAGAATAAACCAGTGGTTACCAATGGGGAGAGGGAAGGGGAGAGGGGCAGGATAGGGGTATAGGATTAAGGAGATACAAACTACTATGTATAAAATAAATAAGCAACAAAGATATATTGTACAGCATAAGGAAATATAGCCATTAGTTTGCAGTAACTTTAAATGGAGTATAATCTATAAAATTATTGAATTGCTCTGTTGCACACCTGAAACTAATAAAATATTATAAATCAACTATAATATAAGAAAAATAAAGACAGACACACCTTTCACTTTGAAATACTTCAATGTGTTATCTTTGAGAAAGATAGACGCTTTCTTTTTTTTTTTTTTTTTTTTTTTTTTAAACATCTTTATTGAAGTATAATTGCCTTACAATGGTGTGTTAGCTTCTGCTTTATAACAAAGTGAATCAGTTATACATATACAATATGTTCCCATATCTCTTCCCTCTTGCATCTCCCTCCCTCCCACCCTCCCCATCCCACCCCTCTAGGTGGTCACAAAGCACCGAGCTGATCTCCCTGTGCTATGTGGCTGCTTCCCACTAGCTACCTATTTTACATTTGGTAGTGTATATATGTCCATGACACTCTCTCACCCTGTCACATCTCACCCCACCCCTTTCCCATATCCTCAAGTCCATTCTCTAGTAGGTCTGTGTCTTTATTCCCGTCTTGCCACGAGGTTCTTCATGGCTTTTTTTTCCCTTAGATTCCGTATATATGTGTTAGCATACTGTATTTGTTTTTCTCTTTCTGACTTACTTCACTCTGTATGACAGACTCTAACTCCATCCACCTCATTACAAATACCTCCAATTCATTTCTTTTTATGGCTGAGTAATATTCCATTGTATATATGTGCCACATCTTCTTTATCCATTCATCTGTCGATGGACATTTAGGTTGCTTCCATGTCCTGGCTATTGTAAATAGAGCTGCAATGAACATTTTGGTACAAGAGTCTTTTTGACCTATGGTTTTCTCAGGGTATATGCCCAGTAGTGGGATTGCTGGATCGTATGGTAGTTCTATTTGTAGTTTTTTAAAGAACCTCCATACTGTTCTCCATAGTGGCTGTATCAATTTACATTCCCACCAACAGTGCAAGAGAGTTCCCTTTCCTCCACACCCTCTCCAGCATTTATTGTTTCTAGATTTTTTGATGATGGCCATTCTGACCGGTGTGAGATGATATCTCATTGTAGTTTTGATTTGCATTTCTCTAATGATTAATGATGTTGAGCATTCTTTCATGTGTCTGTTGGCCATCTGTATATCTTCTTTGGAGAAATGTCTATTTAGGTCTTCTGCCCATTTTTGGATTGGGTTGTTCGTTTTTTTGTTATTGAGCTGCATGAGCTGCTTGTAAATCTTGGAGATTAATCCTTTGTCAGTTGCTTCATTTGCAAATATTTTCTCCCATTCTGATGGTTGTCTTTTGGTCTTGTTTATGGTTTCCTTTGCTGTGCAAAAGCTTTTAAGTTTCATTAGGTCCCATTTGTTTATTTGTGTTCTTATTTCCATTTCTCTGGGAGCTGGGTCAAAAAGAATCTTGCTGTGATGTATGTCATAGAATGTTCTGCCTATGTTTTCCTCTAAGAGTTTGATAGTGTCTGGTCTTACACTTAGGTCTTTAATCCATTTTGAGTTTATTTTTGTGCATGGTGTCAGGGAGTGTTCTAATTTCATACTTTTACATGTATCTGTCCAATTTTCCCAGCACCACTTATTGAAGAGGCTGTCTTTTCTCCACCGTATATGCTTGCCTCCTTTATCAAAGATAAGGTGACCATATGTGCGTGGGTTTATCTCTGGGCTTTCTATCCTGTTCCATTGATCAATATTTCTGTTTTTGTGCCAGTACCAAACTGTCTTGATTACTGTAGCTTTGTAATATAGTCTGAAGTCAGGGAGCCTGATTCCCCCAGCTCCATTTTTCGTTCTCAAGATTGCTTTGGCTATTCGGGGTCTTTTGTGTTTCCATACAAATTGTGAAATTTTTTGTTCTAGTTCTGTGAAAAATGCCAGTGGTAGTTTGATAGGGATTGCATTGAATCTGTAGATTGCTTTGGGTAGTAGAGTCATTTTCACAATGTTGATTCTTCCAATCTCACAATGTTGATTCTTCCAATCAGACGCTTTCTTATATAAATGTAGTTCCATTATTATTTTTAACAAAATTCTTCAGAATTCCTTAATATTTCTAATAAACATTCTGTATTTAAATTTCCCCATTTGCCCTCAAAATGTGTTCTTTTTTTAAACAAATTATTTATTTATTTTATTATTTATTTTGGCTGTGCCAGGTCTTAGTTGCGGCAGGCAGGATCTTTAGTTGCAGCATGTGGACTTAGTTGCAGCATGCATGTGGGATCTAGTTCCCTGACCAGGGATCAAACTCGTCCCCCTGCATTGGGAGCATGGAGTCCTACCCAGTGGACCACCAGGGAAGTCCCTGAAAATGTGTTTTAATGCTGGTTTGTCAGACATGGATCCAATCAAGTAATACACATCACATCTATTTTGTATCTCTCTTACATCTCTTTTAATCTACACTGACCCTTCCTTAACCATTTCCTTTCCCATAACTTTGTTAAACAGACAGGTCTAGTTGTCCTCTATGAGATTCTTCCTTCCTGATTTCCTAATTGCTTCCTTTTGGTATTATTTAAGTTGTTTCTTTATCTCCAGTATTTCCTATAGAAGATCCAAAGGCTTGATTATAATCCATATTGTTTCACATCAGATGGCGTGTATTGTCTGGTTGTTGTCACTATTAGTGACTAGCAATTAAGACTGATCCCTGGAGTAAGTTGGGACATCTGATTCCTCCACTGTAAAGTTAATATTACATACTTGAGATAGGCAAGAACTTTGGGGGGAAAATACCTTGGTACCATGTAAATATCCAGATTCTATTCATCCTTTCACTTAATAAGTTTAGCATCCATTGATTATTCATACCTGAATCATTTATTTCATTGAGGGCTGCAAGATAGTGGTTTTCTAATTCTGTTGTTTCATCTACTTTTACTTGCTGGCATTCTTCTAAGAGAAGTACTTTTCCTCATGCCTGATGTTATTTGGTTCCTCTGAAATACAGTTCCTACCCCAGAGTCAGGATAAATGCTTACTTATTTCCCTTTTATTACTCATTTTTAGCTTACAGGTTGGTGTTGATAAATGAGTTGTTGCTGTTATTCGTGGTGATAGTTTTTTAAAAAATTTTTTTGCTTTTTCTTTTTGATTACTGGTATTTATGATTTTAAAATTTTCATGTGTTTCAGTCAATTGCAGTCATTCTTCTTTTTTTAAAAAATTTTTGTTTATTTTTGGCTGCATTGGGTCTTCGTTGCTGCACTCAGGCTTTCTCTAGTTGTGGAGAGCGGGGGCTACTCTTTGTTGCCATGTGCGGGCTTATCATTGCCGTGGGTTCTCTTGTTGCAGAACACGGGCTCTAGGCATGCGGGCTTCAGTAGTTGTGGTGTGCAGGCTCAGTAGTTGTGGCTCTTGGGCTCTAGAGTGCAGGCTCAGTAGTTGTGGTGCATGGGCTTAGTTGCTCCGCGGCATGTGGGATCTCCCCGGACCAGGGATTGAACCCATGTCCCCTGCATTGGCGGGCAGATTCTTAACAACTGTGCCATCAGGGAAGTCCCAGTCATTATTCTTTTTGATGTTTAAAGTGTTCCAGATTTGGCCATTGGGAGTCCCTGATTGCTATGTAGTTTTGACGTGACCTCGTTAGTCTTTAAAAGCTTACTTATTTTCTGGAACAACATGTTGTAGGCTTCCCAATACATGCCTTTCCAGGTCCCAGAGTGAGCAATTCCCCACAGACACCTGTTTTGTTAGTGGGAATGGTGTTCAGAGACCAAATCTGGATGCTACACATGTTCATTGATATTGGGGTATCATTACTTCTTGACCTTTTCAGTGGAAAGAGGTGAAAAATATAGATACGTGTGTGTGTGCTTAAATGATGAGATCATATTGACATTTCCATTTCAAAATTTTAGTAAACTTTAAATTTCTGAATATTTTTTAATTTACTGAAAAGATGTACAGATAGTCCAGAGTTCAGGTATGCCCCTAACCCAGTTTCTCCTATTGTTAACATCTTACATTACCATGTCACGTTACATTTGTGATAATTAAACCAACATTGGTACATAATCATTAGCTAAATGCCAAACTTTATTTGGATTTCACTTTTTTTATAAACTAATATCCCTTCCAAGATATTACATTACATTTAGTCTTCACGTCTGTTTAGTCTCCTCTGGTTTATGATAGTTTCTCAGTTGTTCTTTGATTTTCATGACTTGACAGTTTCGAGGTGTATTGGTCAGGTATTTTGTAGAATATCCCTTGACTTATTTTTTAATGGCGTTTTTCTCATGGTTAGACTGAGGCTGTGGGTTTTTGGGCTGAATATCACAGAGGTGAAGTGCCCTTCTTATCACATATCAGGGGTACATTCTATCATGTTTTTAAGATTTCTCCACTACAGAGTTACTTTTTCCTCCCCTTTCCATATGCCACTCTTTGGAAGCAAGTCAACAAATGCTGCTCACACTTGGTAGAGTGGAAAAATTAAGTTCTACCTCCTGGAGGGGGTGATAATTACATAAACTACTTGGAATTCTTCTGCAAGGAAGACTGTTTGTTTGTTTATTTATTCATTTCTATTTATTTATACCTTGAATTATAAGTCAATACTGAGCTGTGGCCATTGTGAGCTCTTTCAGTTTGCCTCTTGTGTTCTTTTCTTTGACATGCCTTTTTGTTTGTCTGTTTGTTTATACTTCCTTACTTTTGGGTACTATGAGATGTTCCAAACTCATATTTTCTTTACCCCTGTGCTAGAATTAGTCATATTTCTTTGGAGAATGATATCAGAAAAAAAGGATCTAGACTCTTCCTGTGCTTGTTGCCCGTGGGGTGTCACTGCTTCTAGGCCTTCTCAACAGAGCTAGGAAGTTTATGCCTGTGTACTAACCTATGTATGCGCTATATGTGTAATTGTTTCTGTATCCTTTTGCATTTATATTAAGCTAAACATGAGTCCATACTGAAGTCTCTGACTCTAATCCAGTACACATTGATTCATTCTAGCCTTCCCTCTTCTTCTGTCTTGGAAACTTACACTTTCCTCCAGTGAGAAACCTCACTTCTACCTCCCATCCATTTATATATTTGTTTAACCCCAGTATACATGTAAAATAATTTCAGAATTGTTAATCTGTATCCCCATTCCAGTTTAAATTTAATATTACAGAATGTTTACTTAATGTCTTTGATTTTTATACTCAAATTCAAAGATAGAACATATTTTTGAGGAAGACTTACTAGTCAAGACCAGGAGTTGGCAAACATTTTCTGTAAAGGGTCAGATAGTGTTTTAGACCTTACAGGCCACAAATGATCTTTGTTAAATTTATTTGCGTGTGTGGTGTGTCTATATTATATAATAATAAATTTAAATTAAATTTTTAAATAAGGAAAAAAATGCAGTGCAGGTATTTACTTGTTTTCTTTTTCTTTTTTGCTTTCAATATCATTCTCTTTATTTTATTAGCTCATTGTTCCTGTTTTTGATGCTGACATCCAATATATTAATCATCAGACCCTTGGTTTTTGCCAATTGCAAATTTGATAAATGTGCAATAAGTTCTCATTCAATTGATAACTTGTTAAATACCGCAAGAGTCAGACTTTAGTATGCCGTTAGAAACCTTTCTTTGTTTTGACATTGATCTGTTAAACAACTTTTTAGATTAAGTGGTTCACTCATATGAGAATCCATGCATACCAGTTACTCAGCTAAACTCTTCCATAACTTTTTTGTCACCCATCTACATTATTTCTATATCATCTACCAAGAAAACTTGAGGGAATTTGTTAACTGTCTTAAAGATATAAAAACACATTATACTGTTTTCAGACTATCTCCTCACCTGTAATAGCAGATGTCAGAATTTGGCTGATATTCAAGAGGCAACATTATGATGAATAAGTGGGTTTCAAAGAGGTATTCACACACAAAGGACCCCCATAGCCATTCAGGAGGGGAGGCAAAAGTTCTAAATTTATGGGTGAGACTGAGGTAAGGTATTCTGGATTTGGGGCACCTCTGATGAATTTCTCCAAAGGACTCTGATGCTGTAGTATTCTTAGCCTCATTCTCACTCTCCTGGGCCACCTTGAAAAGACTGATGTTAAATGTTTCCTTGATCCACCAGTATAAAAATCAAATTTTAAAAAATGCTTTTCTTTTGTTGTTCAACTTCTTTTTGATGCATCTTTCATTTTTGGTATTTTGAAGTCTGTTTAGTAACTTGTTTGGACTTTTACCCAGTATCAATATTAGATTTATGGATCTCTGGTTTCTAAAGTCTTCCTTTGTCACTTAGTGAAAATCAGTACCACATTTTCTCTGATACAATCTGCTAGTCACTTTTTACTTTCTTTATGTTTCCTCATAGATTCTTAATAATTATATATATAGGTTTAAGAATTAGAATCCTTGGGATCACAAACCCTTTGGTTGTATCCTCTATGCAAAAAAAAAAAAAATGTAGATGAAGTAAAACTTGTCATTAAATATTGTGAGTAGTTTTGGATCACTTAGGTAGCCCAAAATAAGAATTTCTTATCTCAGCCCTTTTAAAAATGACTAAATACTCTCTATTCTTTTCTTTTTAAAAACACTTTAATTCATCAAGTACTACATAAGTAACGTTTTCATACAGAAATTAAAACATTTCAGATAAAACTAAAGTTCTTCCTTTATCATCTTCATTTTTTTTTTTTTTTTTTTTTTTTTTTTTATTATTTATTTATTTTTTAATTTTATGGCTGTGTTGGGTCTTCGTTTCTGTGCGAGGGCTTTCTCTAGTTGCAGCAAGCGGGGGCCACTCTTCATCGCGGTGCGCGGGCCTCTCACTATCGCGGCCTCTCTTGTTGCGGAGCACAGGCTCCAGACACGCAGGCTCAGTAGCTGTGGCTCACGGGCCTAGTCGCTCCGCGGCATATCATCTTCATTTTAATCTTCTTCTCAGATTTCATCACTGTTTTCATTATGGTGTATATTTTTTGAGGTTTTTCCATGCAGTTATCAACAAATATCAAATGTATCTATCAAAAAACTGTGTATTCTATATTTATTTTCATAAATTACGTCAGATCATGGTTATTCCATAATTCTTTTCTCACTCACAATATCGCTTGGAGATTTTTAATAAGACTACACGTATACTACTATATTCTAAGCGCTACATAGCATACTATGTATAATTTACCATAGTTAAGTGGTTTTAAAACTTTAATAGGCATCAGAACCATCTGAAGGGCTTGTTAAAATATTAAATGCTATACCTTACCTTTAGAGTTTCCAATTCTTTAGGTCTGGTGTGGCCAAGAATTTGCATCTCTAACAAGTTCCCACATGCTACTGGCGTACCTGATCTGAGAACATACTTTGAAAACCACCACACTGATTAGCTATTCTCCCCTTGATGGACTTGGGTTATGGCCACTTTTTCACTATTCTGAATAAATGATGAAATGATTGCCTCTATACTGCATTGGGCATATGTGTAAATTGTGTGTTTCTTAAGAATAGATAGCAAGAAATGAAATGCCTTTTGTGCACATTTAAAAATGTTGACATTGTCAAATAACCGTCTTTTGATTATCCGTTTTGTGAAATGTCACATGGGTTTATCCCTGGGAGACAAGGGAGGCAGCACAATTATGTGCTTTGCTATCTGTGCATGAACTGAGTAACACATGCACAGTGACCAATCAGGGACAGATTTTGGAGGAAGTGGTGTGATTGGTCATTGATCAGGATGCACAGCTGCTATTTATATAGTGATTTTTGGACTGAAGGGCTAGTAGCAAAATTTGTACTTTATGCAGTTACTCACAGTTAATATACCATAGTAACGGAAAGTTGAACCATGTTGTTGGGGCCTGGTATTATTTATCTAAAGCATGGCGACTGAAATTCATGCATATCAGAACCATGCAAAGCAAGGATTGCCTGTATTCGATATGCAAAAGTAAAAGAGAACCTCAGTGGGACATATAGAATGAATTTTTTTTAATTGTTGAAAATAAATTATATTCCTCTACTCTGATCTTCTGGTCTGCTAACAGACTAACAAGTTAATCATTAGTTTGGAAACTTATAAGCCTGGTTCTTGCTTTAAGTTCTGGGATAATTTAGTCAATAAAGTGTTTTTAGTCAGATGTAACACGATTTCATACGTAGTAAGTATTGATTTAAGTGGTTGTGTACTTACATTCACTTTTGAGAAATTTTTTTGCAGGTTTAATTACTATATGATAATGGTTTTCAGTAGTTTGTTCATCGTTTGTGTCAGATGTTCAGCCTTTTCAAGTGGATGAATGCTACTATTTTGCATTAGGTGTTTGTTGCTTTAAAATCGCTATTCATATAAATGTTAAAAGAAGTTTCCACTTCAGAAGTCCACCAAAGATCCACAACTGAAGACACAGTTGTTTTGGGCCATGCATTATGGAGACTGTCTTCCCAAAGCATTCTGTGAATGGGCACTCACTGGAACTGCTCAACTCTGTGACTGTTCAGCATGAGGTCACTCAGCCCTGCATACTGCAGTAAATTCTGAGACTTGGCACATTACAGGTTTCTCAGACGGGGGTTTATGGGCATATTTTCAGGGGTTCATGAATTCTTTTTATTAATTTAGAAATTCTGTTTTTTTCATTTTGATAACCATTTGGCACAACGCTAATGCCTGCGTTTGTTTACCTTTGTGTTTAAAATCACCTGGGCTCAAATGCTCCGTTCACTTTCAGTTGCCACGGCCTCGTGAGAAGGGAGCAGAGACACCCTTCAAAATGCCAAGTGAAAGCCTGTTTTGTCATAAAGTGTTGTGTGAACAAAGTTTTCATAGTAGTTATAATAGAGACACTTGGTGGGAAGACTGGATCATCGCTGTAACACAGCAAAATAGGCCTGTGCTAGTGCAGGCAACAGGTATTCATTAACTTGTTCAGCTGATGGCCGATTAAAGGACCGTGGCAGAGGGATATAATCAGTTTGTCTCACAATAAAGAAGTTGTTTCATTCTTTATAGCGTTGTGTCAGCCAACAACATCTTAGAATTAATTTGAATGTCATTGGTTATTTTGTTTCAGTATTTGCTTTAAAAAAATCACTTTATTGAGTTTAATTTATATACTATAAAATTCACTCATTTTAAGCGTGCAGTTCAATAGTTTTGAGTAAACTTTCAGGGTTGTGCAACCATGACCACAATCTAATTATCATCACCCCAAAACAAACTTCATTCCCATTTGTGGTCACTCTCCATTTCTACCTCCGGCCTTAGGCAGCCACTACTCTGCTTTATAGGTGTGCTTTTTCTGGATGTCTCATATAAATGGAATCATACAATATGTGGTCTCTTGTGTCTGGCCTCTTTCCCTTAGCATAGTATTTATGAGGTTCACCCATGTTGTAGCATACATCAGGACTTTTGTTCCTTTTTATGGTTGACTAGTATTCTGTTTTAGATAGATAGATAGATAGGTGGCATATGGCATATATATATATATGGCATATTTTGTTTATCCATTCACCATTTGGTGGACATTTGGGTTGTTTCCACTTTTTGGCTATTATGAATAATGCTGCTTGAACATTTGTGTACAAGTCTTTGGACATATGTTTCCACCTCTTTTAACCTAAACTGCAAATTGCTAGGTCATATAGTAAATTTATGTTTAACATATTAATAACTTGAAAGCTGTTTTCCAAAGTGGTTATACCATTTTACATTCCCACAAGCAATATATAAGGGTTCCAGTTTCTCTAAATTCTCACCAACAGTTCCGCGTCCCCCCCCGCCCCACTGTACCATGTGGCTCATGAGATCTTAGTTCCCCAACCAGGGATCGAACCCAGGCCCTCGGCAGTGAGAGCACAGAGCCCTAACCATTGGACCTCCAGGGAATTCCCTCACCAGCATTTGTTATTGTTTTTTTGATGATAATCATTCCTGTGGGAGTGCAGTGATAAGTGTTTACTTTTTTTAAAAAATTTCTTTTTATTTCTTTTGACTGCATTGGGTCTTCGTTGCTGTGCGCGGGCTTCTCATTGTGGTGGCTTCTCTTGTTGCGGAGCATGGGCTCTAGGTGTGTGGGCTTCAGTAGTTGTTGTGCACGGGCTCAGTAGTTGTGGCTTGCGGGCTCTAGAGCGCAGGCTCAGTAGTTGTGGCGCATGGGCTTAGTTGCTCTGCCGCATGTGGGATCTTCCCAGACCAGGGCTCGAACCTGTGTCCCCTGCATTGGCAGGTGGATTCTTAACCACTGCACTACCAGGGAAGTCCTGATCAGTGTTTTCTTTTAAATTCATTGCAAATCTATACTCTTGTAAGAGTTGTTAGTAAAATGACCCTAGTTATATGTTCATACTCAGTTAAATAATAATATAATAAAATTATTTATCACCACAAAGTGGTCTCTAAAGTACTTTCCCATCAAAAGGAAGGTATTATTACTGAAATTAAATGCACTACCTAAGGCATTGAGAAAGGGTTCAGTTGTGGAACAGTCTTCAAAATGTATTGAGTTAAAAAAGCACAGTATGGAATAGTACATAGTTTTTTAAAAAGCTTGGAAAAAATAATATAGACTGTTTGCTTATATATGCATTAAATATTCTTGGAAAGGTACACAAGAAACCAATAACACTATAGGGAGAAGAACTGATTATCTGGGAGACTAGTGGTCTATAGGGAGAAGAACTGATTATCTGGGAGGCCAAGGTAGAAGAAAAATGTGTTATTATTTACCCTTTTATATCTTTTGAGTTTTAGATACGAGGTGTGTATATTACTTATTTAATACAGAGATAAGGTTTTTTTTTTGCTAGAGAACAAAGATATGTTCTGTTTACCTAATAGTAATATTGTGTATCATTATCAGCTAACATTTATTGAGCCTGGCTAAACTCTTTATATCAGTTAATTCTCCTAACTGCCCTATGTCATAGGTACGTTTATTATCTCCCTTTGACAGTGTGGAAATGGAGGCTTAAAAATTAATTAGCCCAAGATCATACAGTAAGTGATAGAACAGAGATTTGAATGCATGCATTCTAATTGTAGAGTTTGTGCCATTAATCACTATGTTATGCATAGGCACAAAGGGATTAAAACCATTTAGAGTAAGTGCCATCAGAAATAGTCAAGGGTGTGGTGTGTGTGTTTGCTTAAGTTCATTTATCGGTAAGCCTTACTTATTTTAACACTTTATTTACTGCCTTTGCCAGATAACTGAAGTAATGCTATTTTAGCTTTTAGGTAAAGTTTTTAAAATTAGTTTACAGCTGATACTTATGCAGCATAATATTTAACATAATTGTGTGATAGATGAGTGTTTTTTTTCATGCATTTATGCTTTCTTTTGTTTTTCATGTTATCAGTTGTGAAAAAGAAACTGAAGATGGATAAAGGTTCCTCTTATAAAACTGGAATCATGATTTGTGTATCAGTTAATGTGTAAAGAAGCAGAGTTATATAAATTTCAGTAATCATATCATTGTAACTGTCTCATTTCTCCTGTCCAATAGCTCATTAATTGAATTAAGTTAATGACAAAATATTTTTGATTGAACTTTTTATAATTATTAGTGAATTGGTAAACTCACTTTATGAGTTTCCATAGTAATATTATTTTCAAAACTATTAGATTTTGCAACTTTTAGGGTAAGTAACCATAAGGCCAAATATGACTTTTTTCCCATAGGTGTCACCGATCAGTGGTATCATTAATTAGGCTCTACTTGAGAAGAAAAGTATAATATCAAATCCATCTAGCTACTTCAGTTTTGCATAGCAAGCTTTTTTTTGTTTGCAGCTAATCTTGGATATCATCAATAGGAAAGAAAAAGTTAGAAGATAACTTCATTTGTAAAGTTAGTAGGTTAATCAAATCACAAGTCATTCTTGGTATGTCAGGATAGTCCTAGGGATGACAGAACTTTCTTGTGGTTTACTAATTAGAAAGAAGGTTGTTGACATGGTCTGTATGGAAGTCGGTGTGGGATCATGTGCATCACCAGAAAGCTTTAATATGAGGTGAAAGGTGTGTGGGAAAGCACAGTTAATATTCTTTGATATATATATATATATACTTTGTACCTGAATATATTTTCTCCTTTGATATTTTCATTGTAAATTTATATAAGCTTAAGGGTTTTTTTTTTTTTTTTTTTTGCTTAATTTCCTGGGTTTCTGTTACCTTCTATAACTGTCATCAAGTTGCATAGTTTCTGTATTTTGTTTCATTAACTGAAAACCAGTGACCTCTTGAGTTGTGTCTCAGCTCAGATGTCAGCTCTTCAAAGAGACCTTTCCTAATAATCCTGTTAAAAGTAGCTTATCCTGTTCCATTGATCTATATTTCTGTTTTTGTGCCAGTACCATACTGTCTTGATTACTGTAGCTTTGTAGTATAGTCTGAAGTCAGGGAGCCTGATTCCTCCAGCTCCGTTTTTCTTTCTCAAGATTGCTTTGGCTATTCGGGGTCTATTGTGTTTCCATACAAACTGTGAAGTATTTTGTTTTAGTTCTGTGAAAAATGCCAGTGGTAGTTTGATAGGGATTGCATTGAATCTGTAGATTGCTTTGGGTAGTAGAGTCATTTTCACAATGTTGATTCTTCCAATCCAAGAACATGGTATATCTCTCCATCTATTTGTATCATCTTTGATTTCTTCTATTAGTGTCTTATAATTTTCTGCATACAGGATAGAAAGCCCAGAGATAAACCCACACACATATGGTCACCTTATCTTTGATAAAGGAGGCAAGAATATACAGTGGAGAAAAGACAGCCTCTTCAGTAAGTGGTGCTGGGAAAACTGGACAGCTACATGTAAAAGAATGAAATTAGAACACTCCCTAACACCATACACAAAAAAAAACCTCAAAATGGATTAAAGACCTAAATGTAAGGCCAGACACGATAAAACTCTTAGAGGAAAACATAGGCAGAACACTCTAGGACATAAATCACAGCAAGATCCTTTTTGACCCAGCTCCTAGAGAAATGGAAATAAAAACAAAAATAAACAAATGGGACCTAATGAAACTGAAAAGCTTTTGCACAGCAAAGGAAACCTTAAACAAGATGAAAAGACAGCCCTCAGAATGGGAGAAAATATTTGCAAATGAAGCAACTGACAAAGGATTAATCTCCAAAATTTACAAGCAGCTCATGCATCTCAATATCAAAAAAACAACCCAATCCAAAAATGGGCAGAAGACCTAAATAGACATTTCTCCAAAGAAGATATACAGATTGCCAACAAACACATGAAAGAATGCTCAACATCATTAATCATTAGAGAAATGCAAATCAAAACTACAATGAGATGTGTTCTCACACCGGTCAGAATGGCCATCATCAAAAAATCTACAAACAGTAAGTGCTGGGGAGGGTGTGGAGAAAAGGGAACCCTCTTGCACTGTTGGTGGGAATGTAAATTGGTGCAGCCACTATGGAGAACAGTATGGAGGTTCCTTAAAAAACTAAAAATAGAACTACCATATGACCCAGCAATCCCACTACTGGGCATATACGTGAGAAAACCATAATTCAAAAAGAGTCATGTACCACAATGTTCATTGCAGTTCTATTTACAATAGCCAGGACATGGAAGCAACCTACGTGTCCATCATCGGATGAATGGATAAAGAAGATGTGGCACATATATACAATGGAATATTACTCAGCCATAAAAAGAAACGAAATTGAGTTATTTGTAGTGAGGTGGATGGACCTAGAGTCTGTCATACAGAGTGAAGTAAGTCAGAAAGAGAAAAACAAATACCATATACTAACACATATATATGGAATCAAAAAAAAAAAAGAAAAAGTTTCTGAAGAACCGAGGGGCAGGAGAGGAATAAAGACACAGACATAGAGAACGGACTTGAGGACACGGGGAGGGAGAAGGGTAAGCTTGGGATGAAGTGAGAGAGTGGCATAGACATATATACACTACCAAATGTAAAATAGATAGCTAGTGGGAAGCAGCCACATAGCACGGGGAGATCAGCTTGGTGCTTTGTGACCATCTAGAGGGGTGGGATAGGGAGGGTGGGAGGGAGGGAGATGCAAGAGGGACGAGATATGGGGATATATGTATATGTATAGGTGATTCACTTTGTTATAAAGCAGAAACTAACACACCATTGTAAAGCAATTATACTCCAATAAAGATGTTAAAAAAAAAAAAAGTAGCTTATCTCCCAATCTCTCTACCGCTACCCACTCTATGCGTTGTTGTGGTTTGTTTTCTTTATAGCACTTATCATTATCGGGAATGATCATCTGTTTTTTATATTTTACTTGTATTCCAACACCTGGAATAGTGCCTGGCATATAGTAGGAACTTATTATTCATTAAATAAGCAATGAATAATGGAATCTTTTCATCCTTTTCCCCAAAAATTTCTTGTGTGGAATAAAAAAACATTTTCATCAGGATGTACCTATTTTTTTTTTTTTTTAAAAAGAAAGTATAAAGATTCCTTTTCCTGGAAAATTAAAAAATTGTGGCTTAAACCATATTAGTTCAGGGCAAATAAAGAACAGGCAGTTTTTGAAATCTCTGGCTCTGCATCATGATGCATTGGGCTTCAGGTCTCAGGTTGATATGTTTAGCTCTTTAAAAAACAAAAAATAGGACATGGAATCTCAAGGTAACTGATTCGAGAGTTTTATTGCATCTTACGATTTCCGTTCACTTTATGTTAAAATTGACTGCCACTGAGCTGTAATTTCTACTTTTTGAAATGGCATTTGTAGTCCTTGGCATATATCTGTTAGTTTCTTCTTTTGATTAAATAGTTCCGGAGTTCAAAGGAAAAAAAAACAACAAAACCTTTACCCAGTATTTCATCTTCCTGAGTGAATCCTGGTTTCAGAAATTTAAAAATTTCTATTACTAGAAATAAGAATGGGTGAGTCATTGCTATAGCCATTGGGCATGATTCTCTGCTTAAGTGGCTGAACTTGTGTCATAACTGTCAGTTATAGTGGAGATGGAAGGAAATTTCATTACTCTCCCAGACTTCCAAGGAAGTATTTTTCCCCCTGCTTTCTTTTCCATAGCAGACTGATTTATGTAAAATTCAGTTCTACAACTAAGTATTAGTCTAGGGTCCATGTGCATGATGGGTAAGAACATGGATTCCATGTCGTATAAGTCTGAATTTTTTATAAATTTATTTATTTTATTTATTTATTTTTGGCTGTGTTGGGTCTTCGTTGCTGTGCGCGGGCTTTCTCTAGTTGTGTCGAGCAGGGGCTGCTCTTCGTTCCGGTGCGCGGGCTTCTCACTGCGGTGGCTTCTCTTGTTGCGGAGCACGGGCTCTAGGCTCGCGGGCTTCGGTACTTGTGGCTCGCGAGCTCTAGAGCACAGGCTCAGTAGTTGTGGCGCACAGGCTTAGTTGCTCCGTGGCATGTGGGATCTTCCTGGACCAGGGCTCGAACCCGTGTCCCCTTCATTGGCAGGTGGATTCGTAACCACTGCACCACCAGGGAAGCCCCAAGTCTGAATTTGAATTCTGCTTTGACCAGTTCATTTTCTGTGTGACTAGGCAAGTTTAATCACTTTGACCCTTGTTTTATTTCCCTGCAAAATAGAATGAATAATTCCATTTCTTTGGGTTGTAATAATGATTAATGGATAATATATGCAAAAGGTGTGGCACAGTGCTTGGTGCTTAGTAAAGCACTGTAAATATTAGCTCTTATTATCTTAGTACTGTTTTAACATGAAGGAATTTCAGTACACAGACTCACAAATTGTTATCTTTAATGTATTACTTCCCATTACTAAGATTTTGTTAGTCTCATAAGATTGGATTGTAGCTCTAAAAATTCAGACTACTGTTGAAGCTATTATCTGTCCTGATTTCCTTTTTAGGAGTCCTGGCTATCCAGATTTGTTATTTCTTCTCCATTTCCCTTTTCTTCTTTCTGACCCAGTTCTCTTTATCTTTTTATTTATTTATTTATTTATTTATTTTTGCTACAATCTGTGAGAATCTCTTAAGTCAATCCACGTTACTAATTTTTTACTGTTTTAATTCAGGTCTTTATTGCTTTTAATGAACTTTTAAAAACTCACATTTATTCAGGTATAATTTACATACACCCACCAGAATTCATCCTTTCAAGTGTACAGTACTGCGAGTTTTGAGAAATGCATAGCCATATTAACCACCACCACCACAATCAAGTTATAGAGCATTTACATTATCCTAGAGAGTTCCTTCTAGTCACTTTGCAGTCATTCCTTTCTCCTGACCCCCAGACAACCACTGTTCTGATTTTGTTGTTGCCTCTATCAGTAGTGTTTCCCCCTTTTTATTGTTGTGTAGTAGTCCCTTGTATGAATATACAACAGACAGCTTATCTGTTCACCAATTGATAGACATTTGGGTTGCTTCCAGTTTCTAGGTATTATGAATCAAGTTGCTATAAATGTTTCCATATAGGTCTTTTTGTAGATAGATGTTTTGATTTTCTTGGGTAAATACCTAAGAGAGAATTGCTGGGCTGTGTGGTATGTGTGTTAACTTTATAAGAAGTTTCCAAACTTTTCCAAAGTGCTGTACCATTTTGCTTTCTGAGGAGCAATATGTAAGGGTTTTAGTTACTTCATGCTTACCAAATACTTGGTATTTTCAATATTTTTAAATTTAGCCATTCTTTTCCATGTGTAGTGATATATACTTGGGTTTTAATTTAAACTTTCCTGATGAATAGTAATGTTGAGCATCCTTTTATGTTCTTATTTGTGTTACATCTGTCTTTGGTGAAGTGTCCAAATCTTTTGTCCATTTTTAAAATTGGGTTGCTTTTCTTGGGTTGGTTGATAAAGTTCTTTATAAGATATGTTTATCACAAATATTTCCTCTTAGTCTGTGTCTTGCTTTTCATTTACATGATAGTGTCTTTTGAAGAGCATATTTAACATGCTTTTAAATATTGTTCTCTATCCTTGCTTATTTTCTGCTTACGTTAGTGTAAGCCATATTTTCTTGAAACTTTTTTAAATAGAAAGATTTCCACAAACATTTATTAAATGAAAAATAGTTTTCAAAAAGATCTTATTTTTGTAATATATAACTTACATATTTCTGTCTTTCAATTACTAGGGGGAGTTTAAGAGGTTACATTTTGGGAATGGACATAAATTATGTAGGGGTAATGAAGAACTTCCACTTCTATGATATGGCAAAACAGCATGAATTACTTTTATAATTAAAAAGCTATCTTATACTTTAGAAAACAAACGATAACATAGGCAAAATTAAAAGACAAATTATAAGCTCATAAAAAGTTGAAATACATACTGAAAGTAATGGACTTCTAGCCATACATAATATATGAGTTTCTACAAATCAGTAAAGGGGGTTATTTGAAAATTAAAACTGTCAAAGAAAATGAATTGACAGATAACAGCAGAAGAAATGTAACTGGCCAATAAACATGAAAAATTATGCTCAACTTCACTGACAATTGAAGAAAAAAATTAAAATGCCAATGATGTACTACCTGTCCCCTGTAAGACTGGCAAAGATGAAAAAGATCTCTACTATCATATGTGGGAAGAAGGCAAATGTGGGGAGAAGGCAAAGGTGGGATATCAATTTCTAAGCTCTTTTTCTAAAGAATAATTTGATAATATCCATCAAGATGGAAAATGTGAACTGTGATAAGATTTGGAGAAATAAGCACTTTCAGGCATTGTTGGTGGGAGTGTAAATTGGTACCACTCTGTGGAGGGCAATTTGGCATTATCTTACAAATTATAAACACAGATAGATACTCTGACCAGTAACCCACTTTAAGGAACTTCTCTGACACATGTATCCACACATGGAAATGACCAAGGAACAAAGTTTATTTATTGCAGCATTGTATACAATAGCAACAGATATGCTTTCTTGAATTTTATTTTTAGCACTGAAACAAGAACAGTCTGAATATGTCTTCTTTTTCCTTAAATAAAAAAAAAATTTCACAGCTATGTTCCTCATCTTTTTATGTTCTACAACAGAGATTAGCAAACTATGACCAGAGGGCCAAATCTAGTCCCTGGCCTGTTTTTGTTTTTGTTGGGTTTTGTTTGTTTTTTAAATTTAATTTTTATTTTATATTGGATTATAGTTGATCTTGGCCTGTTTTTTTTTTATGGCATTTGAACTAAAAATTTTACAATGTTAAAGGATTGTAAAACAAAATACAGCAAAGAAGAATATGTGACAAAGATTATATATAGCCTGCAAACCTTAACATATTTCCTATCTGGCCCTTTACAAAGGGAAAGTTTGCTGACCCCTAGTCTAGAATCTCTTCCTTGTTATTTTACTCTCCTTGCCTGGTGACAAAGGCTGTGAATAGATTTCTTCTTGTATCTCCTCACTTCCTTAAAGATAATAGCTTGTTGCTAGTGGAAGGAGCCTATGGTCTGAGGGAGTTTCAAGGGGCCTGCTTCTGGGAGTAATCTTTGCAAGGGAGTTTCCTCTTAATGTGATGCATATTCTGTTTTCCGGGAAGCTATTTTGTTAGGGTTCTGACTAGTTAGTGCATCTTTGTTTTGTTGACCCCTGTGTCATCTCTTAAACATCCTTTTTAGCTGCCAGCTGCCTAATGTGATAACTGTTTTCATAAGGGCAGCCTTTCTACTTTGAGAATGTGCTGCCCTAGGAATTCTTGGTTTGTGGGATATTTTCACATGAGGCTGTTGTACCCTTTTTTGGGAGGTATTTTTCTAATCACTCTAGTTTTTTTCTTATAGAAATTTCTGGGTAGTTTTTCCTTTCAGTTCTTTCAGTTTCTAATTCTGATACTTCTCCCTGTTGTTATGTTTTTCCAGGTTATTTCTTTTGATATTTGGACTAGGGAAATCTAATGCGTAACTCGTATTTTTTGTAGAAGTCTTCTATTTCCTGTTTTTAAGTTCTTAAGGACCCTGTCTTTACATTCTTTTTGCACTGTCTTCAGGATCTCCCCTATATTGACTGACTACATTTTAACATTCTTGGGTGATCTTTCACAAGTCCTTAATTTCTAAAGTCTTATGTTTATATTCTTCTCCTAAACTTTGAAGGACTTTATAGTTGTCATCATCTTTCTGTCTGACTTCACAACATGAAGGTTTCATTGCAGTTAGTTCATTGTCCCCACTTCCTTCCTTCCCCAGTACTTGGTCCTTCTCTCCATCCTTACCTGTACTCCGTACAAGTATTCCCCCTGCCTCTCCAGTTTCTTCCAGATCCCTCCTTCAGAATTCAACTCAAGCATCTTCCTTGCTTAAATCTCAGAGTACTGAAGCAGTCTGTTTTCCCTCACTATTCATGCTAAATCCACTTAATACCTTCCTGATGCATTTTGACTAAAACTCAAATGCTTTGCTATGATTTGTAAAGTCCTATGTGATCTGGGCCCTGCCCGTTTCTTCTCTTTTCTTAGTATGCTCTAGCAAAACGGCTGAGGGATTTTACACAGTACTTTTCTCCTGCTTAGAATGCTCTTCCCTGTCCCTTGCTACCTGCTCCTGCCTCACAAACATGGTTAGCTTATTTTTATGCTTAGGTTACCACCGAAATACTGCCTTTCTAGAGAGGCTCTCCAAACTAGGGCTCTCCCCTTATTTGCTCCCTCAACACCTTTTATTCATTGTTAAATGCTGAGCTCCTGTTGTTCTGCTGTTAGAATTAAGACTTGAATTATTCCTAACTCAACATTATCGTAAAGGAAGCTATTGGGAATAATCAGAACAAGGACTTAGTTTTTGCTAATCATCCTTATTGGTTGGCTGTTCTTGATCATATTTCTCTAATCCTCAGAAGATATGAAAATGTACTGTTTAGATATTTAGGTTCATTGTCTTTTAGCATGGAACTTGTCTGTGAGATCATATAAAGTCATGAAGCTGATAATCTGCACTTGAGTGATAGAGTAATTTTATCACATTAATAAACAAAAATATACATTTTAATGGAAGGGAAGAGTTATTTGGCTTTAGTAAAATATGTAGTCCTGGATAGAAATTTTCTGTGGCTTTAGTTCTGTTTGACAGATACATTATTTTGTAAAGTTATTACTAGCTTCCAAACCTTTAGTATGTGAGTGGGTATAAAAAATCAGAAAAGGTGTAAGAATATTTCTCTTGAGTATTTTGGTTAGTAATAATTAAAACACATGCTAAACTTATACTAACTTAAATTGTAATGAATTTGAAATATTCAATGTATTCAATTCAAATGTATTCATTACAGTTAGCTATCAAGATTTTATACCCCTCAAATAATCTTAAACAGCCCTTGGACATAAAGAAGTAGTAATAATAGCAACTACTTATTTCACATACTGTGCTAGCTGCACATAGATCTGTATTGTTTTTAGTCTTCACCCCAGTCCTGTAAGTATTATTTCTCTGGGTTTTTTAGTGGAGGAAACCAGGACTCAGCAAAGGTATAAAGCGGGTACATGAACTCTGTCTCAGGAGCATCTCTGCATAGTGCTACCATCTAGTTCCATCTACTCATTTGGAAAAAAATGGGGAGACTGAGTCTAGTGAAGCCAAAGGGCTTGCTCGTCGTCACATAGCTAGTTAGCGGCAGAGTGAGGGCTTGGATCCCTGGCCTCCTGACTCACATTCCGGTGCGCTTTTCACTGTATCAGGACACCTTGGCTCCTGAGCCCCAAGTGACAGCCCCAAACAGCTGTGTTTATCTGTCTTGCATGTCCCAGCTTGTTTTGCTAGCAGAGCAAAAACTACTTAAAAGGATCCTCAATCTTCCCCTTCCCACTCACCTCCACTTACACACATATACTCCCACTTGCCCCATGAATAACTTCACAGAAAGAATTGTGCAATGTCACTAAGCCTTCCTCTGGTGTCAGAGTTACTCCCTAAGAGAACATTCACTTCCTCATGACTCCAGTTTACTGTCAGATTGGCTTTCGCTCTCTTCTCTTTGATCGGAATCTTAGTTGTTTAGGCAGGAATTTGAGGAGCAGATGTTATACCCCTTGAACAAGCCCTTTAATTCTCCTTAGTACTGTGTCTAATGACTCTTAATCCTGTCCTTTTAACTCTGTGGCTAGCAGAATTAAGAGCAAAGTGGGACAGGAATGGTGAGCTTGATGCTGAACATTTCATTTTAATGTTGGCAAAGAGAGCACGTGAAATGAGACAGAGGGTAAACGTTAGGCTTTCCTGTAAAGCTAAAAAGCAAGGTGAATATTAGTGTGGGATTGCTGAGATTTTGTATTTCCCTGCAAATGTAAATAGAGCAATTTGGTAGAGCAAAGAGCCAGAGAAATGGAGCCATCGAACTGTTGCTACTACCCAGTCTTCTTAAATTTTGCTGTGTTTTGTAAGATTTTCATTTCCCTTTGGAAATGAAAATGGTTTGCCAAAAAAAAAAAAAAGTTATTGCTTAAACTATTTGATCTTCCATGGTTATTGAAGAAAATTAAGACTTCCCCAAAATGGGAGTACTGTTAGCAAAGATACACCCTGTGAACTAATTGGTGCATTCTGTTCTTACTTTACAGACTTTGGTCCAGCAGTCTGAACTGACTATCAAAGATCTGATCTGTTTGTTCATATAGTTAAAAAATTGCACTAAACGGCCTATAATTTTTTCAGTTCCTAATTAATCGCTTGAGATATGGTATATCAGAGGCTGATGAGGAGAGAGAAATCACACAGTAATTTGAATAGGGAAAGCTTATTATAAAGAGTTACTACCTGTAACAGGGGATTGGCGTAATGAGGGATTGCTCCCAAAAAATAAAGTGAACTTTAAAGAATATAGGAATAGCAGATAAGAAGAGTAGCCTTACTCCTAGCATATAGATAGAATATTTAAGGAAGAGGCTTCCAGGATTGGGATCCAGACCTTATTTGCGAGGGCAAGACTGTGGCTCACTAAATGATAAAGAAGCTTCTGTGGTGCTGTGACATGAGAACTTGCCAGAAACTTTTTTCACCAGTTCACTCTGGTACAAAACTGTCTGAGGGAGGTGCTGGGGAATCTACTGGGTGCTGCTGGCTACTGATTGCTGTACACACTTCAGGAGCCTGGTAGTGGAGAATCCGCACAAACTGTAGGAGTTGGACACTGGAGAAGCCACGTGTGGTGCAGGAACCTACCAAGAGGAGCACACAAGACCCAGGGAGGAATACCCCTTTCTCTTGCAGTGTCCCTCCAGTACTCTCTAACTTAACATCATGCCAGACTTAACATCATGCCACGTGGCCCAGGGAAAATATTTAAAGGACCCAAATCTATTTTTGCAGAGCAGGCAGTGAAGGGTGAATTTGGAAATGAGAGGCAGTAGATGGACAACTGACACATTTGATCAAACAAATAATTTTATATTTTATTATTATTGATGCCTCCTATGGACTTAATTTAAATTTGGGACCCTGGTCAGAATCTTGCCCAGGACCTCATTCCTTTCCAGTGTTTCAGAAAGGATGTCATGGGTCCAGAGAGACTTTTCTTTTTTAGGAAGGAAGGATCCTGGGCAGTAGCCCCACCGTTGCTTCCGTAGGTTCCTTTTTCATGAGCGTCTCATTTGGGAGCTTCAGTTTCTCATCTATCTTGACACTTTGATTTTGGGCATTGTGGTGAAATTCCTCACATTTTCACACATTCTAACCTCAGAGCTCACTCAGATCTTTGTTTGAATTATCTTTGCCATTGGAAGCAGTACTCTGAATTCGTACATTAAGAATGGCCTTTTCCAGAATAAATATTTCAAAAACTATCAGCTAGAATTTCAGCATTTTAGGAGAAACAGTCACTGTAAATTTTGAGCAGCAGTTTCTAGTTAGTGGTGGCTCTGCGTAAAGGCAGTTTCAGTGGTAAGTATCCGATTTGGATCTGATAACCAACCAGGAAGAATAACTCTACTGAGGCCTAGTTAGACATACATAAATTTTAGCTTTTTGTATATATTCTATTTTTAGAAGACAAAATTATCATGAGTTAATAGTTTTTTTATGAAATACCAATTTATTTCTCAGCCTTAAAATTATAGACTTACAAGGTAAATTGGACTAAATGGCCTAACATTTTGTTAAAATTGTTTTACATTGTTGAAGTTAATTTTATTTTGAGTTTGGCCTGTTAGGATAAATTAAGGAATTTAATTAATTTTGTAAAAAGATTTTTATTTATTTAGGCTGCGCCGGGTCTTAATTACAGCATGTGAGATCTTCGTTGCGGCATGTGGGATCTTTTAGTTGCAGCATGCAGACTTCTTAGTTGCGGCATGCATGCAGCATCTAGTTCCTTGACCAGGGATCGAACCCGGGCCCCCTGCATTGGGAGTGTGGAGTCCTACCCGCTGGACCACCAGGGAAGTCCCTTTAATTAATTTTTTGACAGCAGAATTACATTCATAAAGGACGCTATAGCTGAAGACAGCTTTAAAAAAAAGATGATCATTTTTATTTTTGATAGAGAAACTTTATGTTTTGGGCTTTGATTATTAAGTTGGTTCTCTACCAGAGTTTTTTTTTAATTAAAGTATAGTTGATTTACAATATTAGTTTTAGTTGTATAACATAGTGATTCAATATTTTTATAGATTATACACCATTTAAAGTTGTTATAAAATATTGGCTATTTTTCCTATGCTGTACAATATATCCTTGTATCGTATTTATTTTATACGTAGTAGTTTGTCCCTCTTAATCCCCTACCCCCATCTTGCCCCTTTCCCCATCCCTCCTCCCACTGGTAACCATTAGTTTGTTCTTTATATCTGTTAGTCTGTTTCTGTTTTGTTACGTTTGTTTGTTTTATTTTTAGATTCCACATGCAAGTGATAACATATAGTATTTGTCTTTCTCTGTCTGACTTATTTCACTAAGCATAATACCCTCTTGGTCCATTCATGTTGTTGCAAATGGCAAAATTTTATTCTTTTTTTATGGCTGAATAATATTCCATTGTGTGTCTGTGTGTGTATGTATATATATTACAGAATTCTTTGAGTTTGTGTATTAATATCTATTTAGGGTGTTTAATTATTTGCTTTCCATTCATATTTGTTTAGGATTTCTTTTTTAAGATAATGACACCTGTGATAGCATACCTTTAAGATTGCTCTGATGTGAGATACTTTGCCATGTGTGAAAAATGTTAGAGACTATTTTTTAGCATGGTAATAAAATTTTTACCTGAGGAGTTTACTTCAGTAGTCATTTCTAAATTTGTGACTGAAAGTCACATTTAGGGAGCTGCACAGAGGCTTTTTTAATATTGGTAGGTATTATTGTCCAAGTGGACTTTTATAGATTTCATTAGGTTTTCTTTCGTTTTGTTTTTAAAGAACATTTTACATAGCTTAGTATTTCATTTTTCATCCATTTTATGAGACAATGTGAATCTTCTGTTGTTCCAAACTTGATACTGTTTTATATTTATTTCATATGTAAACAGGTGCACTGTTCAGTTCATTAGCCACTAGCCACACGTGGCTATTTAAATTTAAATTAAATAAAATTAAAAATTAAGTTCCTTAGTTGCACTAGTGATATTTCAAGTGCTTGATAGACACTTGTGGCTAGTGGCTACCATAATGGACAGCATAGATATAGAATATTTCCATCATTACAGAAAGTTCTCTTGAACAGTCCTGGTCTTATAGGATGTGAGATGGTGACAGACTCACATGTAGTCATCTCTCTGTATCTGTGGGTTTCTAATCTGTGGATTCAGCCAACCGCAGATGGAATCCATGGATGTGGAACCTGCGGGTACAGAGGGCTGACTTACTATGCCGTTTTATATAGGTGACTTGACCATCTGCAGATTTTGGTATGTGGGTTGGTAGTCGTGGAACCGATCACCCTTGGATACTGACAGACGCGACTATATTGAAATTGTTGATGTGATAGCTTTCGTCCTCACAGAGGGTAGATTTTTTCATTTCACCATCCCAGTGATAATTTTCCTGGCTCTTTGAGAATTTTATAATTTACTCTTATTGGTTAAAATAATATATAATTTATTTTGCCCTAACACTTATATCTGTATATTTTTCAAACCCTATGTCGTGGAGGTAACTACTGTTAACATTGTGGTATTTATCCTTCTAGTCTTTTTTACTCATATATGTAAATATTTTTATTTTACAAAACTAATACCATTCTGTACATATTGTTTTATAACCTACTTTTTAATGTTTATACATATCACAAACAGATATAGTTGGAATTATTCTAAAATTTATATCCATTTGACAAGCATTTATAGAACACTTCCCGTGTGCCAGGTATTGTTTTAGGTTTTGGGCATAGAACACTACATAAATATAGTCCTGTCCTCATGGAGCTTTTGTTCTAGTGAGGGAAGGCCAACTATAAACAAAACATATATAATAACAGATGGTGTTAAGTGCTATGGGGAAATAACAAACAGCTCCATGCTTAGAAACATTTATATACCTTTTTAATTTGTACTTCTGAGGATTTCCTTTAATAACATGTGACTGTCTGACATGTGGCCATAGCTGTGGTGGGTTCAGGATGTATCCCCAAAGCATCTTGCCTATAGACTGGCCTCAAGCCTATAAAGTAGTCTCATGGGCTTGTTCCGCCTAACTGTGGTCCCCTACACTGTCTGGTAATTGGCCATATTTTTAAATGTTTACATAGGACATTTGCATTTATTTTGTGAAGTGTCTATTCCTTTTGCACGCTTTTTAGTGGGTTGTTGGTCATTTTTTTTAAAAAATTATTGTACTTTAGGAGTTCTTTACATATATTAGATAGGAATCCTTTGTCAGATACATGTTATGAATATTTTCTCCCAGTCTTTGACTTGGCCCATTCATATTCTTACTAATGTCTTTTAATAAGGTTTATGAAATACTTGAATTATTTTTCCTACTATATTCTGTAATTATAGAAAATCACATGAATCGACTGGATGTTAAACCCGTATTGCCTTCCTTAAATAACTCTTACTTGATTGTGATGTATTTACATATTGCTGGATTGAATTTGCTAGTATTTTGTTTAGAACTTTTTTTTGTATCTGTGTTCATAAGAGATATTGGCTATTGTATAGCACAGGGAACTATATTCAATATCCTGTGACAAACCATAATGGAAAAGAATATGAAAAAGAATATATGTATGTATAGCTGAGTCACTTTGCTGTACAGAAGAAATTAACACAACATTGTAAATCAACTATACTTCAATAAAATCTAAAAAAAAGGGACATTTTATAATGATAAAATGTGCAGTCCACCAAGATTTTTTTTTTTATGTCAAGTGATGCTTTATTCCAAAGCAACAAAATGCATGTACCTAAAACATATATAAAAACATAAAAATATATTTTTTAAAAAGCAGCCTTTTCTCTGCTTACCCTCAGATTTATGTCAGAACACAGCTTACAATTGTTTTTTTTTTTTACACATCTTTCACAAAAATGTAGCCTTTTCCCTGCTACGACGTTTTTAAACTCACAATATACTTTTCTATCTCAAAGACTTTTTAAAAATCCTTTTCCTTCTTTAGGGAAAGCTATATCATGAGAAAACAGCTCAGCAGAATCCCTGCAAATAATGCAGAGGTAAAATACACATTACTTTCTTCCAGCCAAAAGGACTAACAGGGGAAAATGAACATTTTCAAAAGCACTTTGGAACCTTATTCCAGCTACCTCTGTGCTCAGCTCTTTTTTTCCAAGAAGATGTTTTAAATGTACTTGCACCTAATGATATACCTCCAAATATATAAAGCAAAACCCAACAAAACTAAAGGAAGAAACAGGCAAATCCACAGTCATACTGGGAGTGTGACTTTCCCAGTAACTGATATTGCAAAAAAAAAAAAAAATCAGTACAGAAATAGAAGATTTGAACAACATAATTAATAAATGACTAATTTACATATGTTGTTCCAAAATACATTCAGGCATATAAATAATGCTTTTAAAATTGACATATACTGGTCTGTAAATCAAGTCTCAATAAATGCCCAAAGTCTAAATGTTCTCTAATCCTAGTGGAATTAAGTGAGAAAGCAATTCTAAAAAATAATTTGAAAACCACCAAATGTTTGAAAATTAAGCAATAATTAAGTAAATAATCCCTAGGTCAAAGAAGAAAACACAAGAGAAATTAGAAAGTATTTTTAATTGGGTGATGATGAAAAGACAATGGATTAGAACTTGTGACATGCAGCCGAAGCCATATTTAGAAGAAAATTTACACACTTAAATGCATATATTACCAAAAAAACATTTTAATGATCTAAACATCCATTTCAAAAAGCTAGAAAAAATAATAAATTATATCCAAAGATCTCCAGAGAACAGAAAAAGTAGGAATGATTTCCAATTTTTTTCATGAGAACAGAAATACCTTGATACCAAAACCTGATAAGAAACTTTTGTTTATCCATTCTATATATGGTAGTTTGCCTTCGCTAATCTCAAACTCCCATTCCTTCCCTCCCCTACTCCACTTCCCCCTTGGCAACCACAAGTCTGTTCTCTATGTCTGTGAGTCTGTTTTTGTTTCATAGATACGTTGATTTGTGTTGTATTTTAGATTGCACATGTAAGTGATATCATATGGGATTTGTCTTTGACTTACTTCACTTAGTATGATAATCTCTAGGTCCATCCATGTTGCTGCAAATGGCATTATGAAATGTCCTTTTTACCTTCATTAATGTTCTTTGCTTTAAAGTCTACTCTGCCTGATATTAGTAAGATATACCAGCTTTCTTTTAGTCGGTATTTGTGAATTATGTTTTTACATCCTTTTGCTTTCACACTTTCCTCTCTGTATGTGTCTCTTTTAAGTGAAAGCTTATTTTTTAATCATTCTTACAAACTTTGCCTTTTAATTGTAATACTTAATTTAATTATATTTAATGTTATTGCTGATAAGTTTGAGCCTAAGTCATCCATCTCATTCATTGTTTTCTATTTGTCTAGCCTGTTTGATTTCCCATTTACTGTCCTTTCCTTTGAATTAAATTTTTAAATTATTTATTTATTTATTTATTTATGGCTGCATTGGACCTTTGTTGCTGCGCGGGGGCTTTCTTTAATTGCGTTGAGTGGGCTTCTTATTGTGGTGGCTTCTCTTGTTGCAGAGCACAGGCTCTAGGCGTGCAAGCTTCAGTAGTTGTGGCATGTGGGCTCAGTAGTTGTGGCACGTGGGCTTCAGTAGTTGTGGCTCGCAGGCTGTAGAGCACAGACTCAGTAGTTGGGGCTCACAGGCTTAGTTGCTCCGCGGCATGTGGGATCTTCCTGGACCAGGGCTCGAATCCGTGTCCCCTGCATTGGCAGGTGGACTCCCAACCACTGCACCACCAGGGAAGTCCCTGCATTAATTTTTTAATACTATATATTCTCCTCTCAGTTGGCTCGTTAGTGTCTTTTACTGTTCCTTTAGTGGTTACCCTAAAGATTACATCATATATTCTAATAATAGACTGAAATTTTATTAAAAATTAGTACTTTTACCCCTTCCCAGTCAATACAAAGACTTTAGAACATTTACTATATGTAACTACATTTATCCTCTCCTACACTTTTGCAGTTCTTTTCATGTATTTCAATTTTATATATGGGTATGTGTGTGTGTATACATTTTAAGTCCCATCAGATATATTATTGTTGTTTTATGAAGTCAGTAGTCATTGAGATTTACTTATATATCCTCCCTTTCTGTTATTTTTCATACCATACTGTGTCTGTATGCTTTTATCTGGGATCATTTTCTTTCTGCCTGAGGGCTCTTTCCGTTAGTATAGTCAGCTGTTGACAAACTCTTTTGGCGTCTATTTTTCGGGAAATTATTTTGTCTTTATTTTTAGTGATCCTATAATTCCATATAGGCAGTTATTTTTATTCAGAACTTTGAAGATATCATTGCGTTGTCCTCTGGCTTTTGTTGCTTCTTTGCAAAAGTCTTCCGTTAGTTTTATTTTTACCCTTTTGAAGGTATTTTTTTTCCCCACTCTGGCTGTTTTAAACGTTTTACTTTTGTCTTTAATTTTTCAGCAGTTTTACTATGATATGCCTGGGTGTGGTTTTCTACTATCCTACTGGTGTTTATAATACTTACTGAATCTCTGGTTTAGTGTCTTTTATCATTTTTCCAATTTTAACAGTCACCTCTTCACATTTTGCTTCTCACTCCTTCCATTCTGCAATTCCCGTATGAGACCTTTTTACCATATCTTATGTGTATCTTATGTTTTTTTCTGCATTTTCCATTTTTTCTCGCCATGCTTCAATCTAAAAGTGATCTTTTAACTGTTAATTCTCTGCTATTAAACCCATCTATTAGTTCTAAATATCAGTTATGTATTTTTCATTCTAGAATTTTTTCATATTTCTTTTTTATGATTTTCAGTTCTACATATAAGATTTCTACTTTGTCACTTAATTTCTTAATTATGGTTATACAAAATTCTATGGCTCATGAGTTCAATATCTGGTTCTCCCAATTTCTGTGAACCTGGATGAAAATTTCTTTCCTTTCACTAACCTCTAACTGAAATTTAGCATTTCCTTTAATTATGAAAGTAGGCAACAAAGTCACAGGTGTACCTGCAAATTTCAGATGCTTTCATATCACATTACCATTGTTACAGGTATATTGAAAGATATATTGTATATGATCATCACTGCTTTGAAATTACAGAAGTTATCAGACCTGCCTCTAGGCCTAGTTACTTGATACATTAGTGTAGAAACTCCATATTATGTCACAAATTTAAAAAAATATATATTTTTATAGTTATTTCTTTATGAATGATTTCCATGGTATGTCTGGTGTGTGTTTTTTAATGTGTTTAAAAACATGCTAAAAAGGGCTCCATAGACTTCAGACTATAAAATAGTCCAGGCCAAAAAAGTGGTTCTGTACAGAATAAGTCAGATTTTGTCATTTCTCAGCTCAAAATGCTCTAGTGGGTTTCCTCTCATTTCTTCTAGAGAGAGTAAAACCAAGGTCCTTTTGGTGCCTTACCTGGCCCTCCATGATCTGCACCACCCCACTGGCTGCATTCTGACCTTATCTCCAACTCCTGTTCTTTTTGCTCATTCTACAGCCACATTGGGAACATACCAAGTATTCTCTTGCTGCAGGTCCTTTCTAGTAACTCTTCCCTCTTCTTGGAATACTCTTCCTGAAAATATCTCCATAACCTACTACCTCAGTTACCTGATAAACTATTCAATCACTTACTTCCTGACCACTCCACTTAAAATATTTATTCCTGCCCCCTTGGTACCTACTATCTGCCTTCTCTATTCTGTTTTTCCCTGTACACTTATCACAGTCTTTCATATTATGTATTTTACATATTTATTAGCTTAGTATTGATTTTAGGAGGGGGTCTTACCATAGGCCTCTGTTACTGGCGGGTTGGACCTTCAGCAATAGTTAGGTCAACTTTGGAGAGTTGTTGTCATTCCCACGCATAACTTTCATCCCTGCTAGCACCACTGTTTCATTTATGAGCCTATTGCATTAAGAGTGGAGTGGACGATGACAAAAGCTAGCTAATGTCAACTGAACTGGCCAGCTAACTTTGTCTGCATGGTTATTCATTGCCTCTTTTAAGGTTGATGCTCTCTGGGGTTAACATGTGATACAAAGAGCTTCATTTTTGGTGTCCACTTTCATATGTCCGTCTATGTGGATCTTCCCCACATCTCCTTTTCTCAGTCTCCTGATCTTTTCTAGGTTTTATCTCTCATCTCCTGGAGAGAGTGTTTCTCACCAATGTAGTTTAGACATTTTGCTCACCTGATATAGTTAACATGCTGTCATGGAGATCATGGACCAGCATGAATCTCTTTGGATTGTCCAGGTGATCCAGGTCCCTTGGGACTATTTTAAGACAAAGGACTAGAAAATTAACGTAGCCCTGGTTCAAGCATGTAAATGTATGCTGCTGTTGATTTACATACGAATGTCAACTGCTTTTGGTCTTCCTTCCTAATAGAAGTAGAAACACCTGCTTTACGGGATCAGTGACTGCATAGCACTTACCTGACAGAGAGCAATAACCCTGTCTTTATGTGCTGCTAAATGGGCCCTCCGGCTTTCAGTCTGTAGTCTTTAATTAGTGATTTATCATCCTCAGCCTTTCATTGTCTTTCTTTTTTGCGCTGACTGCCCCTAGCAATAGCTACCCAGTTCCATAGTCCTTTCAATTACTTCTTTTCCTGTACCTCTCAAATGCCTGAAGTATTTCACCAGCCAGTGCCTTCCCTTTGACCAACAGTTTTAGCAGTTGCATTTGCGCTGCTGCAGCTTATCAGGGACTATGTACCACCAGAGGTGGGGTCCTCATTGCTAACCAGTCAGTGATTGACACCACTGGAGTGGACTTCTTAGGTCTACTTTTGCTACCAAGTCGCTCAGGTTAGGTTCCCGCGAAACATTTTGAAGCTTCAGGATTTGCATGTAGGAGGTTTGTTGAGGAGTGCTTCTGGGATCAACCCCTAGGAGAGAAGGTGCAGGGAAGCAGCATTAGGAAGATGGAGGAACTGAATTGCCAGGTAGTTGCAACAGCAGCCTCAGCTGATTCCCACAGGGAGATCTGAAGCTGGAGTAACCCTTCTGAGATATTCCCGATTGAAACAGAGGGCTGGACCATTTTACTGCACATTGACCAGTCATTGACTGTGGGACGCTTTGGGATGGTAACATAGCCTTGGATGAGGGAGTTCTCTGCAACTCAGGGAAATTCCTGAGGGTTTAGTTGTAAGCCACCAGCAGGCCAAATCCTGGAAGCTTGGGGGAATGAGTACTTCATTCCTGAAAGGATCCATCTGGGTGGCACACCATAGCATTCACTACAGCCACAATGGCAAGATCGCTCTCAGCGGGGTGGTGAGGGTGGAAAGGATACTACAGTGCTAGAGAAATAAGGAAGGAGATGAAAACTTGTTTAGATAGCTTAGCTGTGAAGGGGAGGAGAGAGAGGGAGAGTAGTCAGAAGTTACTGAGGAGACTGGAAAGGGGTGGGATCCAGAATATAGGTAGTAGATATGCCTGGGGCAGGAAGAGGTTCATTTTCACCGTTGTAATCAAACGGAAGAAGCAAGAGGCGTTCAGAAGCAGATACATTTATAACAGTAATCAGAGGATGTTGAGGCAGTTCTTATATGTTTCTTCTGGGAAAGAGCAGGAAGAATCAACAGCTACAGAGGGGGAGTTGTTTGGGTTGAAGATTTAAGGCGAGTAGAGAAGATTTTAATAGGTTGCTGTGGAGAGTGGGAGGAGAGCTTAACAGGGCAGGCACTGGTATTGAGGGCCCATTTGAGGTTGATGTTCCTGATTTTGTAGAATTAACAATTTGTGCAGTTCTGTGACTTTTTTTCTGACAGTGCTTAATAAGTGAAAGTATAAACATGCTCAGTGTCTTACCAGACTGTCTTTTTTTTTTTCATAGCCATCAGATCAAGTCATTACAGTACAGTAACACAGGAGACATGATTCTTGTTGTATCTGGAAGCTCTCAGGCCAAAGTGATTGACAGAGATGGTTTTGAAGTAATGGAGTGTATAAAAGGAGACCAGTATATTGTAGATATGGCCAACACCAAGGTAAGTATGACACAGAATATTTTAGTGAATTTAATTAATTCAGTACACATTTACTAACAACTTGTTGGTGCTGCCATAATTTACCCCAAAAGTTAATGCCTTTTTAAAAATAATTTATTATTTCTTGCAATTTTGTGCATTGACCAGGAAGTTCTTCTGCTTCGTAGTGTCAGCTGGGGCACTAGGACAGTTGTAAAGTCCAAAATGGCCTCACTCTGATGGTTTACAGCTGGTGCTCTCACCAGTGGCATTTCTTTCTCTCTTCCTCTTTCCCCTGCCCCTTCTGTTTCTCTCTCTCTCTCATACACACACACACACACACACACACACACACACACACACACGTTCTCTCCCTCCAACCCTGCCCCCTTTCTCCTTCCACGTGTCTAGTTTGGACTTTCTCACAGTGTGGTAGACACTTAGTGTGGTTTGACTTGCTGCTTGGTGACTAGGTTCCATGAAGGATGAACATGGGAACTTCAGATTCCTTAAGGTATGGTGTTGAGTCTTACACAGCATCATAGGACCAGCCCAAATTCGGGGAGAGAGGAGATAGACTTCACCCTTTGGTGGGTGAATGGCAAGATCACATTGTAAAGTATCATGTGGGTTGGGAGATATGAATGCAGCCATCTTTTGAAATACAGTCTACCACAAACCTACTATGTACTAGGCTTTAGTCCAAGAATGAAAGAGGGTCTCATCAATCTTTTTATGTAAAGGCTTTTAGTGGTATAATGATATTTTAAAATTAATGCATATTAAATATCAATTAACTATAGTCCCAATAATGCTATGAAACTTAATGGCTTATTTATAATTGCTAACATATATATGGGTTGGCTGCTCTTGCCTGGGCTTGGCTCCAAGCTGCAGGTAGAGTGTAGGTTTGTTCCGTGTGACTCTGTTCCTCCTTGTACCAACAGACTACCTGAGGGCATGTTTTTCTTATGGTGATGGCAGAAATACAAGAAGGAGACTCCAACTCTGAAAGCATATTTCAAACCATTGCTCATATCATGCCCACGAACATTCCACTGACCAAAGCAAGTCACATGACCATGAGTAACATCTGGTCTGTAGTGAGAGGAACTGCAGTACCACATGTCAGAAGTTGTGGATACAGGGAGGGGTGATGGATTGGGAACAATAATGCAATTTTTAATTTAGTGACCACACTGTGCAGCACTTTGTGCATTCTGGATTTTAAAAGGTTTTTATTATGCATTATATCAAGTCTCCCACTGTATGAGTGGAAATTAAGACTTTATGTAGTTTTTATAAGTAAATCTCTAAGTAAATCTCTCCTATACATAAATACAAACGATTTAAAGATATGTTAAAGTGTCAGGGCATATGGTTGATGTAGAATTTTGAGCCTTCATTTGAATTCTGATTTTCACTCTTTCTTCCCCTCCTATCTAGTACCTTCTTCTAGTACCTTTGGGTTGTGCCTAAGTCAACATCTTACATGAGATTTGATTGTCTAAGAAAATACACTCGATCCTCATTATTTGTGGTTTCTGTATTTGCAAGCTCACCTACTTGCTAAAACTTTTTTGTAACCCCAGAATCAATACTCACAGCACTTTCATGGTAATTTCCAGACACGCGTCTGGCACAGAGTGGCAAAAAAGCATTTGAGCAAGGCGATGCTCCACCTTCTTGTTTCAGTTCTCATGCTGTAATCAAGTGTCCTTTTGGGTCTATTTAGTGCTACATTTTTCTTATTTTTGTGCTTTTTGTTGGTGATCTTGCTGTTTAAAATGGCCCCCAGGGCTGAATTGCTGTAGTCCTGTCAAGTGTTACCTAAGTTCAAGAAAGTCTTTGATGTGCCTTATAGAGAAAATACATGTGTTAGATAAGCTTCATTCAGGAAAGAGTTATAGTGCTGTTGGCTGTGAGTTCATTGTTAATGACTCAGCTATATATGTTAAATAAAAGATGTCCTTAAACACAAACATACATAAAACAAAGTTATGTATTGATTGGTTGACAAAAATGTGACCAGAGACTTGCAGTAATCTAATCCTGTATTTGATAATTCAGTGTTTGCAGAACTTTGTAGACCATAACTGCTGCGAGTAATGAGAATTGACTGTAATCTATTTTAGGTGCTGTAGTTGAGCTATTGGAATAAATTAATACAGTGTGTTTCAAACTGCCCTCTGCTGAAGCCTAGTGAAATGCCTCTTAATCCTAATGAGATCACAGTCTCATGCCTTTCCTTTTGTTTATTGACTGTTTATTGAGTGTCCAGTGTGTGTTAGACGATTCAAACAGCATTCAAATATAATTTAAACATAATGCTATATGCAATTATATTGTAGTGGTGGTTTGAATAGTGTTTTTTTCCCCCCACATATTCCACTAGAGTTTCTCTCCCCTCATCTTAAAATCATTGCCCTGAGGATTCCACCAAAGATGTTGTTTTGAGGGTGATGGTGATAAGGAAATAAAGCAGATAGGGCTCCAGATCAATCTCCCTATCTTAAACTCAAATAGTTCTGTTTTTATCTGTTTTATTTGAAGATTTTGGGAATCTAAAACTTTATTTAAACAATGGGTTTGTGGAAATGAAAGCTTTAAAAACTCTTATTTAACTTATTCTTTTTTTAGTTTATGATTACCATAGACAATTTTGCTTAAATAATATGAGGAAGAGAAGTTTTTGCCAGTTTCTAAGCTCTTAATGATTTCAGCCGCTCAGGGCTTCTTACATTATAAAAAGACTAAGACTTTGTGGATTTAGGTTTTAGCCAAGAAAGTTTCAAGAAGAAAGAAATCTGGTTGGTTCTGTATCTGGCTGTTTCTGCAGTTTCAGAAATATATATATATTTATTTCAGAAATATATATATATATGTTTATATAAATATATATATATTACATATAGTAAGATTATTGGGAAAGTAGGACGAGGGTGGATAAACAAATCTATGTAGAAATGTAGGAAATTAAAGTATTAAGTTAATTACCAATCTGTAAAAAACAACCGTATATTGTAACTAAATATTATAACTCTCCCAATCTTGTCTAATATTATCTCTACTTTGATTTCAAAATCATGGTTAATATTTACTCTCTCCATTTTCCAGAAGCAAATATAATTAACTATTTGTTTAGGAAACATTACTTGTAACTTTATTGTAGTCTTTGGCTTGAGTGATGGGTTTTAGAAATGCAAGAATTATTATTTGAAAGAAGCAGATTTCATGGGATACTTTTTCTTAACTTCTAAGCTTCTTTTCTGATTCCAAGAGTAATTATTAACTTGTGGCTTTACTGGAAAGTTCAACAAGTAGGACATTAAAGGAAACTATTAAATATATCTAATCTATTATGATAAAATATTATGTACTTCAACCATAAACAGGCCTTTCTAATTATATTATTAAATTGTTATATCGTTAGATTTTTATCTCTAATCTTTGTGTCTCTGTGTGTATGTGTATATTTCTTTTTAATGTGTACCTATAGTGGTACAGAATTTTTTTTTCTGTTACATACTGCAACACAATGCATTACAGGGAGAGTATTTACATTTATACCTTTTAAAAATAGTTTATTGGGTTTCTAACAGTAATTCTTATTGACTATTAAAAATTTGGAAAATAAAGAAAGAAAAAATACTCATAATTCTACTACCCAAATATAATCACTATTAAGATGTCAATTTCTGTATTTTTTCCTTTATGCGTCTGAAAAACATTTTTTCTGATCACACCAGAACCTTTACATCAGTTATTGTTTGGAGGCACATTTTCCATGTTCTGCAGTCTTGGGATTGTATGCCAGTGCCTCAGGGCCTGTAGTCGGGTGGAATGAGAGGCCTTAGAGTGTGAGTGAGGGGCAGCAGGCCTCCTCTTTCAGCCAGAGAAGTTCCAGTTTTGTCTGTTTTATGTGTTGGAGTTCTCTGTAAGTTATCCTTTGAAAATCAGGTTCTGGTATGTCTTTAAAATATGAAGGTCACTGATCTGGGGTTCATGGGATTTATTGGTTATATTATCTGGGAAAATGGGGCATTACTTCTTCAGGTTTAAGTCATTAGGAAAGTAGGACAAGGATAAACAGGAATCAGCCCTTAAACCGTTCAAAAGCATGCTTTAAAAACTGTAGTTACATTGTCATCTAAAACTTATTTATTCTAAACGAGAATGTTAGTACATTACTTCCAATCAGAGAGTGTTTTTCTTTTTTTTCTGTTCTTTTTTTTTTTGACCGCGCCCTGCGGCATGTGGGATCTTAGTTCTCCACCAAGGATCAAACCTGCGCCCCCTGCAGTGGAAGTGTGGAGTCTTAACCACTGGACCGCCAGGGAAGTCCCAGAGATTGTTTTTCTCTATTACTTTAAACTCTTAGACACATCCTTTGCCTTCAGCCTTTTTCTTTTTCAACATTAAAACAGTTCTGTGCCATTTATTTCATAATTACTTGCCTAAAGTGGGAGGGGACAGGCTCAGGGGACACCAGAATTCTTGAATATTTTAGTGGGCCATCTCTCTGTGAGTGTACTTTAATTATGGAGATTAGAAGCTTTATAAAGAATTCTGGGAAAAAGGTATTTTCAAATGCTGTATTTATATTTGAATAGTACATGTAGTTATTCTGATATCCAGCCACTCCAGAAAATTGCCCTTATTATTTGGAGATGAAGTATTTTAGGCATGTCCTTTTAATGGTAAATATTGTTTCGTAGGAGTAAAATATTGTAAACTGTGAATTCTAGGTATATTTTTATTTCCTTAAGCATTTGTAACTGATGGTTTTAACTGCAAATATAAACTCTAAAAAATGCAGTGATTTAAAGTACATTGTGTTTCTTTGCAATTTCTGAATATTTCCAGAGCTTTTTATCTAATAGAAATTCCATAACACTGGTTTATATCCTTTTGACATATCCCCATCATTTGGGGGGTACTTTCTTACATTCTGGCACAAGAAAAGTTCCTGGCTCACCTTGTACTTTTCTGTTCTGATTTCTCTAGCATTCCATGGCTCTTTTGAATAGGGAATTCTGTTTACAAATCAGCATCTGGGCACTGGACATGTTCATTGCTGCTGAGGTGTTAATGCCTCTAGACTCTTTCAGAAGACAGAGCTGGGGCTGGGAGGATAAACCAACCAACCAAAAAATAAAATATATTAAAAAACATGAGTTCACCCTGATATATCCAATGCTCATCCAACTTCCTAGCCTTTCCCCATTCCATATTTGTATTTCACTTCTCCAGTGAGAAACTTGGCCTCCAACATCACCAGTATATTTTCTCATTTCTTCAATGGTATAGTCCATAGAAAGTAATTTCAGAATTGCTACACACACAGTCCTTGTAGGAAGAATTCTAAGAAGGCACCCAAGGTTCCCTGCCCCTCCCCTTGAGTGTGGATGTGACCAATGACTATGATGAGATACTTCTGTGATGAGGTTATATTGTCTGGCACAGTTGTCTTTAAGAAAGGAAGATTATCTTCAGTGCATCCTGCCTAATCAGATGAGCCCTTAAAAGGGATTGGGCTCTTCCTGGCAAAAAAGGATTTTAAAATTCGAGGGATTTGACTCAAGGGGGATTCTCTGTTCAAGGCTTTGAAGATGCAGGCAGAACCTGAGTGATGAAGTTGGATGCATAGCTATAGCCAAGGAGATTTACAAGCAAAATGTTGAAAGTACTGCCTGGTTTCTTCTTGCTACTTATAATAAAATATGAGAGAAAAAAGGTAAACTGAGAGAAGTCTTGTCAAAAAGGAATGAGTACTAGATGATTTAGTTAATTTTGAGCCTATCCAGATGGCAAAGAATGTTAAAATGAAGAAATTGCTTCTGAAAGTGTGGCATAGAGGAAAAAGCCCAGGGTGTGGCTATATAACCTTTTGCTAAAACCTCAGAAAGATCAAAAGGTCAGAACATTCAGTCACACTAAAGACTCTTTCAGGAAATGAAGCATGTGCCTCACAGATTTTCTCAAACAAACCAGGTGACCTCTAGGAAGCTTAAGGAGGTTATTTCTTAGCCATTTCAGCAAGGGCTATGGATAAAGAAGGGATTTTTTTTTCCCCTATTCTTTTTTTTTTTAGTTTTTATTGGAGTATAGTTGACTTACAATGTGTTAGTTTCAGGTGTACAGCAAAGTGAATCAGTTGCACATATACATATATCTACTCTTTTTTAGATTCTTTTCACATATAGGCCATTACAGAGTATTGAGTAGAGTTCCCTGTGTTATATAGTAGGTCCTTATTAGTTATCTATTTTATATATGGTAGTGTGTATATATCAAGAAGAGATTGTTTTTGCAAAGATTTTGGGGCATGGCTTTGTCTAATTCAGATTCAACAAGAGAAAGGTTTTCATTTGCTGGCTTTGAAGGTGAAGGAATCCATGTGGCAAGGACACAGCCTCTAGATGCTGAGAGCAGCCCCCAGCTGACAGATGCAATGAAATAGACATCTTAGTCCTGCACCCACAGGAAGTTGGATTCTGCCAGCAACCTGAATGAACTTGGAAACAAATGCTTCCCCAGAGCCTCCAGAAGGAAGCCCTACCGACATCCTGATTTTAGTCTATGAGACCCTGAGCAGAAAATTCAGACTTCTGGATTGTGACTGGACTTCTGACCCCCAAAACTGTTAGCTAATAAATTGGAGTTGTTTTAAGCCCCTAAGTTTGTGGTAATTTGTTACACAGCAATAGAAAACTAACACAGTTCTGCAAATACCAAACATACTAAGTAATTATCAAAGTCCCCGAGGAGGTGGTAGTGATAGAGATCAAACATAAGAGCAGGAATTAGCTTTGAGTGGGAGGAGGGAATTTATTTACACTGGGAATGGAGGGATAAGGATGGGCTCATGTGCAGATATGTTTATAGGTGGTGAGCCTTAGATAGGCAGTTGAAGTTATCACCATGTAGTCACAGGGTTATTTCCTGATTTTGTGTTAGGAGATGTTGGGATGAGGCCTTATGTAGGACAGTGAAGGCTTAGAATAGCTATTGATGGCGTGAGAGAAAAATTGTTGGAAGAATTGTGGGAGCATTAATGGCCACCAAATCTAAATTTGTAGATAGTCATTCGGCACATTCGTATGATATCCCTGAGTCTATTCATGAGCCCGAGGTGTTTGAATGGAGTACAATGATGAGGAGGAGGGAGTTATTCCATAATAAAAGTTGTTCATTATAAGTACAGCAAAAGGACACTCAGGTTTATGCTGAGTGATTGGTTGAAATTTAGGATGTTGAAAAGAAAGTTCTTGATTTCAGAAAAGGAACCATCTGTGGACAGAATTAGCCATAGTTGGGGCTGCTGAAATATCTTAGAAGAGGTCATTGGAGTTGAGTAGATCAAAGAAGAATGAATTGATCTCTTTGATATCTTCAAATGGATTTTAAAATTGCTCGGGAATTAGAAAGATTTGGACTTCAGAGTCCTTGATTCCTAGAAGTAAATGACTAAGAGTGTGATGGATTACAACAGGGGTCAGCAGGCTGTAGCCTGTGGTCCAAATCCAGCCTGCAACCTGTTTTTTGTAAATAAAAGTTTACTGAAACACAGCCATGCCCATTCATTTACTGTTGTCTATGACTGCTTTTGTGCTTACAGCGGTAGAATTTGGGTAGTTGCCTCAAAGACCATGTGGCCAGAAAGCCTAAAATAGTTACTATGTAGTCCGTTAGAGAAGAAGTTTGCCACCTCCCCAAATCAAGCTATGAACGTTTTCTCCAGCAAAATATACAGACACAAAATCTTGCTGGCAACTTCAGGAAGTTTGGTGATTCCTGAAAGCCCCTGAATAGACTTTGGTTAAGAAGAACTTTTGGATTAAAGCTCAAGGTATATTCCCTGATGCATTTCATCTCTTCATAGGAGTTGCTTCTGTTAGTAAGCTCACCATGCCAAAGACATGGGTACTTTCATTTTTGTGGGTGACAGAGCCTCACTTCATTCAGTGACTACAAATGGTGCTGCGGCGAGGCAGCTATTTTACACCTTTGTCATGAGGCTGCCACAGGGGTATGGACTGACAGTATTGATCAGCACACCTCTGTGTGTGTGTGTGTGTGCGCACGCGTGTGTGTTAGAGGAAACCAATAGTCGTCATGGTTTGATAATGTCCTCTCTGTATGAAAAGTTTAGCATATTATGAGAAACAAATAGATGTTTCATTCTTTCTACTAGGCTCTTTCCAGTTAAGGCTGTTAAATAAAGGAGGGGAAAAAATTTTTTTTTCCAGGGCTGCCTGCCTATGTTTAGATAAAGGAGAAAGAGAGAAAACCTAGTTTATTTGATGAAAAAGTGTTTTAGTCACTGACTCTTCTTGAATAGGTGTCACTTAAAAAATTTTTCCACTAATGTTAGCCGTGGTACTGAATCTGTTTAGTTCCATTTAAGAATCCTTAGTTGAACTTCATTTTTTGTTATGACTAATTTTCGTCACTGTTTTAACACAAGGGTACTTAACATTCCCATTGCCTTTGTCATACTCTTGTCTTTACAAACAAGAAACAACATTCATAGTCTTTTAGATTTCTTCAGTTTAACTTACTATTTGTGTTCATATTCTGTGTATTCAACAACTAAGGTGACCACATTTTATAATAGTGTTCTATGTAATAGGGATCATCTTCTTTTGGTCCTCTTAGAACTATCCTTTATATTTCAAGATGCTATTTCAACTCTAATCAACAAATATCAGTAGAAGACCTGTTTTCTGGAGCCTGCCTTGAAGACCTGTACGGGCTGGGTCAGCTGTGGGGTTGTTGTTATGGCAAAGCATAGGAAGAGGGATTCTAAGAACTGGACTGAGCAGTACCCATTGCGCTGAGAATGGGTGAATCCCTGAGTCTGGGAGTGGGAGCGGAAGATGGGAAACTAGGAACTGACTGGGAGGTAAGCAGGCTCCACATTAGATTAAGAGGCCAGGCGGAGATGTCAGTGGAGGTGGAGCTGAGCTAAGCAGAGCGGGAGAATGAAGGTGTGGAGTAGTGTGCAAGATTGAGGAAGCCAAGGCAGTTTAGGATCTAAGTCCTTGAAGGTAGGGCATGTCTTGGGGTTATTGGGGTGTTCTGTTGCAAATCATGAGCTGTTTTCCCAGAGGCAGATATTTAATGGGGTGAAACTAGATCAGGTACCTATTTACTGCTTGGTATTAGAAATTCTTTTTTTTTCTTAAATAAGCAAAGACTGGCAAATTTCTATTTTGGAAAGAGATTAATGGGATCCCTGACAGTCCTGTGATTTTACCCTATGAGCCAGTTTAATTACTATCTTTTAGTACCTTCGGTGCACAGAATTGAGGGGAACCTAACTCACTTATCTGTTCATGGCGCCCACCCATCATGCCATTCATATCTGGTGGTCAGTTCTCATAATACTGTAACTCTCAGCAGTGTTTGACACAGTTGATTATTCTCTCCTTCTTGAAATGTCTTCTTTACTTCCCCCTTTCCCTCTCATTGCACATCTGTTCCATTGGCAAAACATGTTTTACCTACAAAGCTTTATGAATAAAGCTGCTATTAACATTGACATGTAGATAATTTTGAAATTGGAAAGTGTGAATCCTTCAACTTTGTTCCTTCTTTTCATGATTATTTTTAAAAATTAATTTATTTATTTTTGGCTGCATTAGGTCTTCATTGCTGCGTGCAGGCTTTCTCTAGTTGCGGCAAGTGGGGGGCTACTCTTCATTGCGGTGCACGGGCTTCTCATTTCAGTGGCTTCTCTTGCTGCGGAGCACAGGCTCTAGGCACACGGGCTTCAGTAGTTGTGGCACACAGGCTCAGTAGTTGTGGCTCGCGGGCTCTAGAGCACAGGCTCAGTAGTTGTGGCACACGGGCTTAGTTGCTTTGTGCCATGTGGGATGTTCCCGGACCAGGGCTCGAACCCGTGTCCCCTGCGTTGGCAGGAGGATTCTTAACCACTGCGCCACCAGGAAGGTCCTTATGATTATTCTTAAATTAATATTTCTTGAAATAATAAAATAATAAGAATAAAATAATAAGTATTCTTGAAATAATAAAATGATTCTTGAAATTTTTTGTTATTCTTTTAATTTCCATGTGAATTAGTTCTCTTAGTTTTCTTTCATCTTAGAATGTCTTTATTTCACCTTCACTTCTGAAGTACATTTTCTGTACATTTAACTTGACAGTATTTTTCTCTCAGTACTTTAAAAGTGTTGTTTCACTGTCTTCTGGCTTTCATTAGTTTGTTTTTTGTTTTTAGTTCATTTTGTTTGGCATTCACTGAGGTTCTTAGATCTGTAAGTTTACATTTTTCACCACTTTGGGGAAATTTTTAGCCATTATTTCTTCAAAAATTTTTTGCACCTATTTCTCCTCTTTCTGAATCTTATATAACATGAATACTAAATCTTTTGATATTGTCTAATATTATTGTCTCTGCTCATTTTTTCCCTATTCTTTTTTCTTCCTATGGTTTAGATTGAATTATTTCTATTGACCTGTCTTCAAGTTCACTGACTCTGTCCTTTGATGTATCCATTCTCCTATTGGGCCCCTCCAGTGAATTTTTAATTTCCATTATTGTATTTTTCAGTACAACCATTTTAAAAAATTAGTCTGTTTTTCTTTGCTGAGCATGTCTATGTTTGCATTTGTTTCAAAAGTGTTTGCTTTCCCTTTTTGTATCATGATTGTAAACACTGATTTAAAGTAATTTTCTGAGAATTCTAACATTTGGATCATCTTGTGGTTGGCATCTTTTGTCTTATTTCTTGAGAGTTGGTTAGATTTTCCTGGTTCTTTGTATGTTAAATTTTGGATTGTATCCTTGACACTTTGAATACTGTGTTATGAGATTCTGACTCCTGTCTAAAACTTCTGGAGAATGCTAGAGGTTTTTTTTGCTTATGTGAATATGTGGTTTCTTTTTAGCTGACAGTCAATTTGATTAGTTTGAGACTGTATGTCCTGACCTGACTTCTGTGAGCTGTTTTTACTTCCAGTATTGGTTTAATTTCCAAAGCCTTTATGCCTCTGTATGCTATTCTGGTTTGTCTCGTGTGTGTTACCCAGGAGTCTGTGTGGAACCTTGATGGTAGTCTGCACCATCTTGAGATCTCAGTGCTTTTCTTCAGTTGATTCTCACAGGTTTTACATATATGTACCTCAGGAGTGAGCTCAGGACTTTTTGTACAGATTTAGATGATATTTTTCTCTAGCTCTCTTATTTCTTAAGCCCATAATTTTCCCTTTCCCCTCTGTTTTCAGAAGTTTTCTGTTCTGGTGTTCTTGCTGGAAAACCAGAGACTTACTCTTTTTGTGCTATGTAGCAGTTCCTATAACTGGGTATGCCTCTGGGCAAAGCTGGAATGGGATGGGGAAATCAAGTTTTACCTACCCCTCAGCAGCTGCTTCTGTGAGTTGGTGGGAAAATAGAGTGCTGCTAGTCTGTGTTGGCATTATCCCAATGTAAAGCATAGAGTATCAGAAGGGTTCTGTCCTACAAATGCTACTGTATGGTTGGAAGGCTTAGTCTTACTTTGTTGCTAATGTTGGCCTAGTAGAGGGCATGGAACATCAAAAATGTTCTACCCCATTGAGGTTGCTGTCCTTGCTGCTTTTGGGTCAGGGGAGGAGATGCCATGCTTCTTTGTTGCTGGCCCTTCCCTGGTGTAGGGTCAGGAGAGCCCATAGATATCCTCCCTGAAGGGCTTCTCCTGTCACTAGGGAGAGGGCAGTTACTGTTTTGTTGCTGGCAGTCATCTGCTGTAATCGCCTCACAGGGCCACTGCAGCTGGTTGGGAGGATGAGAAGTGCCACCTCAGAGCCACTGCTTGCCTGTCGTGAAAAGGAGGCAGTCAGTAGTTCTTTGGCCTGTAAAGGCTACTTCCATTTCTGGTACCAGCACTGAGGGGAGACTGGCAGCTTTGTTCCTCGTGCTTGCCTGGCATAGGGTAGGTCAGGTCACAAGAGCTTTGTCTCCCAGGTCCTTCACTACTCTCCCTACCCACCACCCCTACCCTCTGGAGATTGCAACCTTTTCTTGGAACCCCGTCTATCTGCTCTTGCTCTCAGTTGTCAATGTGGGCTGCCCCAGAGCCTATGTTGGGAAGTGAGAAGGCAAAAAACATCCCCAGGAAACTCATCACCTCACTGCTCCTTGGGACCTGGGTTCTGTATCCTTTTTGCTTGATCTTATCTACTATTCAGTGTCTTCTGCCAGTAACTTTTAAAATTTTGTTCAGAACTTATTGTAATCAGATGGAGTGATAGGATGGAATGTGTATATTCCATCTGGAGTGAAACTGGAACCTCCTGTAAAATATATTTTAATTCACTGCAGTTCCCTGATAAAAATTATGAGCGAGGATTTCAGTACCTGTTCTTGCAGCAGAAGCTTACTCTATTTGATTGATGTGTAATGAGAATGCTGGAAGGGGTGAATGACACTTGATGTGAAATGCAGGAACAATGCCCCCAAACCATGCTACAAACCTGGTTTGCTGATAAAATCGTGATGGTCACTGCCAGACATTGAATGTCACAGCTTGTACCACTGCTACTGAAGAGCAGGGAACTCTGTCTTGCGGGAGATGCAGTACTGCTGTCCTTAAGGAGAGTCCTCAGGTCTGAATGTTGTGTCTCCCCCAAGTTCATATGTTGAAATCCTAACCCCAACGTGATGTTACTAGGAGGTGGTGCCTTTAGGTGATTAGGTCATGAAGGCAGGACTCTCATGAATGGGTTTAGTGCCCTTATGAAAGTGGACAGAGAAACTTCTCTTTCTCCTTCACCATGTGAGGTTATAGCAGAAAGACCGCATCTGTGAATTAGGAAGTTCGGACACTAAAACGGCCTTGATCTTGAACTTCCCAGCCTCCAGCACTATGAGAAATAAATGTTTGTTGTTTATAAGCCACTCAGTTTATGGTATTTTTGTTGTAGCAGCCTGAACGGATGAGATAGAAAGAGGGTATCCTCATTGTCTTTGAGTCACAGCTCAAAATGAATGTCGTGGCTAGAGCTCAATTGCATTTCCTGTGTCATATCTGTAAGGGAGGCTGGCAAAGTCGGCATCTGACTTTTTGCTTCTCTATGAGAGGTAGCCTCTGTCTTCTACGAAGAGTCATTTTTGGGGCAAATTCCCTGAACACAGATTGAGGTTCATGTTCTCCATGGCCAGAAAGAATGGCATGTATTTATACAGTCACCCCATTCACACAGCTGCTCAGATCACAGGCACTGGCTTCATCTGTTATTATAGCCCAGATCCAATTCTTTAGGGAATCCTATTGTCTCTGTCTTTAAAATGTATCCCAAATCTTCTTGCTTCTGAACACTTTCTTGCTGTTCCCTAGTCCAGGCCACTGTCAATTTTCACATGAATCACATCAATATCTTCCCAGTTGACCCTCTTAATTCCTCTTTTGTTTTTGCAGCAGACTTTTCTTCACAGAGCAGCCAGAATATATTTTTTAAGGTATTTATTTTGATGTAATTTCAAATTTACAGAAAAGTTGTAAAATCAGTACACAGCTTCTTTATACCCCATTTTCAGATTTACCAATTGCTAACATTTCACCCCATTGCTTTATCTCCCCCTCATCTCTTCCTCCCTTCCTCCCTCAACTAATATACACTCTCCCTCCCCTCTCCCTCCTTTCCTCCCACTTCACTTATACACCCCCCCAAACACTCACACACATATGTATACGCACATACATAAAAATTATGTATGTGTGTTTAATTTCCCCCAACTTTTTTATTTATTTATTTATTTATTTATTTATTTATTTATTTATTTATTTATGGCTGTGTTGGGTCTTCGTTTCTGTGCGTGGGCTCTCTCCAGCTGTGGCAAGTGGGGGCCACCCTTCATCGCGGTGCGCGGGCCTCTCACCATCGCGGCCTCTCTTGTTGCGGAGCACAGGCTCCAGACGCGCAGGCTCAGTAATTGTGGCCCACGGGCCCAGCTGCTCCGCGACACGCGGGATCCTCCCAGACCAGGGCTCGAACCCGCGTCCCTTGCATTGGCAGGCAGATTCTCAACCACTGCGCCACCAGGGAAGCCCCTCCCCCAACTTTTGAAAAGAAGTTGCAAACATCATGCTCCTTTGCTCTTAAATTCTTTAGTGTGGTGTTCCTAATAACATTACATTTTCTTATATAACCATGAATTTAATGTTGATAAAATACTATTATCTAATCCATAGTCGATAGTTTCATCAGTTATCTTAATGATCTTGTTCCTAATTATTTTCTCACCAGTTCAATCATCATGCCTTTTTGTCTCCTTTAATTCGAAATAGTTTCTCTGCCCCCCCCCCCGCTTTTTTTACTTTGATATTTTTGAAGACTGTAAGCCTTTTACTTTGTAAAATGTAGAATTCAATTTTGCCTGTTTTTTCTCATAATTAGAGTCAGGGTATGCATTTCTAAAAAGATTGACCCACAAATGATATTGTACCCTCCTTACTTCCTCATATCAGAAAGTACACGATGTCAGTTGCATCCCAGTATTGATGATGTAAACTTGGATCACTTGTTAAGATGGAGCCTACCAGATTTCTTCTTCACTATAAAGTTACTATTATCTCTTTGTCATTATTAAGCCATTTGCAGGGAGATTTTGAGACCATGCAATTACCCTGTGTATTATCAGACTTTCCTCCATTAGTTTTAGCATCCATTGATGGTTCTTGTCTGAATCAGGTATTACTGTCATGATTGCAAACTGATGATTTTTCTAACTCTATAATTTATATTATATTTATTAGTATTCTGTAAGGAAGAGCTTTCTCTTATTTATTTCTTTATTATGTTAATATGCATTCAAGGGTTCTTATTTTAGTCAGTGGTTTATAATCCATTACTTTATTTATTTTGATGCCCTAATTGTCCCAGGTTTAGCTGGTGGAAGCCTCTCCAACCTGCATTTTATCTTTTTAGCATATCCCTGTCATTTTTGCAACACTTTCTTATTTTTTTAGCATAACCAAATATTCTATGTTCATCTTGTACTTTTCCTACCTCAGACCCCAAAGCAATAATTTCTCCAAGGAGCCCTGGTTCCTTTAGTGGAGAATGATATTTAGAAACCAGGATATCTGTGCTATGTTTGCTGAGGTGTCATTGTTTCTAGACATTTGCAGCATATAAAGCTAGAGAATAATTTACAAATGTACATTTACCCTTAAATTTACATCTACCTATTAAAAACCATCAGTTCATATTGATATCCCCAGTTTCAGTCAAACACCACAAAGTTCATTCTAGTCTTCCCCTTTTCCACTCTAGTAACTCCCTTCTCCAACAGTGAGAAACTCGACTCCCATTATCTTCAACATATTTCCTCAAATATTGCTTAAATCTTCATTGTACTGAAAGCAGTTTCAGAATTGTTAACGCATACCATTGCAAAAAAAGACACAGATATATTATTAACTGGAATGCAGTATTTATTTACCGTGCTTTTGGTCTTTAGACTGAGAGTATATATTAGTAGTTTCCCAGGACTACTGTAACAGATTACCACACACCTGGTAGCTTAAAACAATGGAAATTTTTTCTTCCACAATTTTGGAGGCCAGAAGTCTGAAATCAAGGTATTGGCATGGCCACGCTCCCCCCAGCGGCTCTGGAGGAATCGTTCCTCGCCTCTTCTAGCCTCTGGTGACTCTGGGCATCCTTGTGGCTGCGAAACTCCAGTCTCTGCTTCCACCTTCACAGAGCCTTCTCCTCTTTGTGTCTTCTCCTCTCCTCTCTCTTATAAGGATACTTGAGGATACTTGTTATCAAATTTAGGGCTGACCCAGATAATTCAGAGTGACCTTATCTTGAGATGCTTAATTAGATCTAAAAATATTCTTTTTCCAAATAAGGTCCATTCACAGGTTCCAGTGATTAGGACGTGGACATATCTTTTGGGGGGAGCCGCCGTTCAACCCACTACAGGGTGTATAGTTACTTGGGTTATTACTCGTTGTTTATTCTTTCAGTGTATTTGTTGTTCATTTGAAATACAGTAGGGTTCATTTATTTCGGTTTATATTGTTTTAGGTTTTTTTCCCATCCTTATTTGTTTATTTATGAATATGTAAAACATTAACACAGGGTCAAGAATCAAATAAGAAGTTAATAGATATGGCATCACGAATTACGGTGACTGTTATCAAGGAAATGGACAGGTACTCTGGTAGAGAAGAACGGAATGGGCCATATTCACTTAGATAGAGGGCCAGGCAATACTCATTTAAATAAGTGGCATGTAAGCTGAGATTGAAAGAGTGAGAAGAAGCCAGTCACGTAAAAGTGGAAAAAGAGCTTTCCAGCAGGCGGAAAAGCACGTGTAAAGGCCCCGATGTGGGGAAAGAGTCACATGTATGGGAGGAAATGAAAGAAGACCAGGGAGGTGTGTGCATTCTGGGCAAGAAGGAGCACAAAGTTAGTGAGGCTGTAAAGAAAGCAGGGGCTGGAAGATGTAAGCTTGTGTACACTGTGGAAAGACATTGGAAAGCCAGTGGAAGATAAAAAGCAGTGGCATTTTTAGAAGTATATATATATTTTTTAAACATCTTTATTGAAGTATAATTGCCTTACAATGGTGTGTTAGCTTCTGCTTTATAACAAAGTGAATCAGTTATACACATACAATATGTTCCCATATCTCTTCCCTCTTGCATCTCCCTCTCTCCCACCCTCCCCATCCCACCCCTCTAGGTGGTCACAAAGCACCAAGCTGATCTCCCTGTGCTATGTGGCTGCTTCCCACTAGCTATCTATTTTACATTTGGTAGTGTATATATGTCCATGACACTCTCTTACCCTGTCACATCTCACCCCACCCCCTCCCCATATCCTCAAGTTCATTCTCTAGTAGGTCTGTGTCTTTATTCCCGTCTTGCCACTCGGTTCTTCATGGCTTTTTTTTTTTTTTTCCTTAGATTCCGTATATATGTGTTAGTATACTGTATTTGTTTTTCTCTTTCTGACTTACTTCACTCTGTATGACAGACTCTAACTCCATCCACCTCATTACAAATACCTCCATTTCATTTCTTTTTATGGCTGAGTAATATTCCATTGTATATATGTGCCACATCTTCTTTATCCATTCATCTGTCAATGGACATTTAGGTTGCTTCCATGTCCTGGCTATTGTAAATAGAGCTGCAATGAACATTTTGGTACATGACTCTTTTTGAACTATGGTTTTCTCAGGGTATATGCCCAGTAGTGGGATTGCTGGGTCGTATGGTAGTTCTATTTGTAGTTTTTTAAGGAAGCTCCATACTGTTCTCCATAGCGGCTGTATCAATTTACATTCCCACCAACAGTGCAAGAGTGTTCCCTTTCCTCCGCACCCTCTCCAGCATTTATTGTTTCTAGATTTTTTGATGATGGCCATTCTGATCGGTGTGAGATGATATCTCATTGTAGTTTTGATTTGCATTTCTCTAATGATTAATGATGTTGAGCATTCTTTCATGTGTCTGTAGGCCATCTGTATATCTTCTTTGGAGAAATGTCTATTTAGGTCTTCTGCCCATTTTTGGATTGGGTTGTTCGTTTTTTTGTTATTGAGCTGCATGAGCTGCTTGTAAATCTTGGAGATTAATCCTTTGTCAGTTGCTTCATTTGCAAATATTTTCTCCCATTCTGAGGGTTGTCTTTTGGTCTTGTTTATGGTTTCCTTTGCTGTGCAAAAGCTTTTAAGTTTCATTAGGTCCCATTTGTTTATTTGTGTTCTTATTTCCATTTCTCTGGGAGCTGGGTCAAAAAGAATCTTGCTGTGATGTATGTCATAGAGTGTTCTGCCTATGTTTTCCTCTAAGAGTTTGATAGTGTCTGGCCTTACATTTAGGTCTTTAATCCATTTTGAGTTTATTTTTGTGCATGGTGTCAGGGAGTGTTCTAATTTCATACTTTTACATGCACCTGTCCAATTTTCCCAGCACCACTTATTGAAGAGGCTGTCTTTTCTCCACTGTATATTCTTTTTTTTTTTTTTTTAATAAAGTTGGGCTTATCCTTTTTTATTTATTTATTTATTTATTTATTTATTTATTTATTTATTTATTTATTTATTTATGGCTGTGTTGGGTCTTCGTTTCTGTGCGAGGGCTTTCTCTAGTTGTGGCAAGCGGGGGCCACTCTTCATCGCGGTGCGCGGGCCTCTCACCATCGCGGCCTCTCTTGTTGCGGAGCACAGGCTCCAGACGCGCAGGCTCAGCAATTGTGGCTCACGGGCCCAGTTGCTCCGCGGCATGTGGGATCCCCCAGACCAGGGCTCGAACCCGTGTCCCCTGCATTGGCAGGCAGACTCTCAACCACTGCACCACCAGGGAAGCCCTCCACTGTATATTCTTGCCTCCTTTATCAAACATAAGGTGACCATATGTGTGTGGGTTTATCTCTGGGCTTTCTATCCTGTTCCATTGATCTATATTTCTGTTTTTGTGCCAGTACCAAACTGTCTTGATTACTGTAGCTTTGTAATATAGTCTGAAGTCAGGGAGCCTGATTCCCCCAGCTCCATTTTTCGTTCTCAAGATTGCTTTGGCTATTCGGGGTCTTTTGTGTTTCCATACAAATTGTGAAATTTTTTGTTCTAGTTCTGTGAAAAATGCCAGTGGTAGTTTGATAGGGATTGCATTGAATCTGTAGATTGCTTTGGGTAGTAGAGTCATTTTCACAATGTTGATTCTTCCAATCCAGGAACATGGTATATCTCTCCATCTATTTGTATCATCTTTAATTTCTTTCATCAGTGTCTTATAATTTTCTGCATACAGGTCTTTTGTCTCCTTAGGTAGGTTTATTCCTAGATATTTTATTCTTTTTGTTGCAATGGTAAACGGGAGTGTTTTCTTAATTTCACTTTCAGATTTTTCGTCATTAGTGTATAGAAATGCAAGAGATTTCTGTGCATTAATTTTGTATCCTGCTACTTTACCAAATTCATTGATTAGCTCTAGGAGTTTTCTGGTAGCATCTTTAGGATTCTCTATGTATAGTATCATGTCATCTGCAAATAGTGACAGCTTTACTTCTTCTTTTCCGATTTGGATTCCTTTTATTTCTTTGTCTTCTCTGATTGCTGTGGCTAACACTTTCAAAACTATGTTGAATAATAGTGGTGAGAGTGGGCAACCTTGTCTTGTTCCTGATCTTAGTGGAAATGGTTTCAGTTTTTCACCATTGAGGACAATGTTGGCTGTGGGTTTGTCATATATGGCCTTTATTATGTTGAGGAAAGTTCCCTTTATGCCTACTTTCTGCAGGGCTTTTATCATAAATGGGGGTTGAATTTTGTCGAAAGCTTTCTCTGCATCTATTGAGATGATCATATGGTTTTTCTCCTTCAATTTGTTAATATGGTGTATCACATTGATTGATTTGCGTATATTGAAGAATCCTTGCATTCCTGGGATAAACCCCACTTGATCATGGTGTATGATCCTTTTAATGTGCTGTTGGATTCTGTTTGCTAGTATTTTGTTGAGGATTTTTGCATCTATGTTCATCAGTGATATTGGCCTGTAGTTTTCTTTCTTTGTGACATCTTTGTCTGGTTTTGGTATCAGGGTGATGGTGGCCTCGTAGAATGAGTTGGGGAGTGTTCCTCCCTCTGCAATATTTTGGAAGAGTTTTAGAAGGATAGGTGTTAGCTCTTCTCTAAATGTTTGATAGAATTCACCTGTGAAGCCATCTGGTCCTGGGCTTTTGTTTGTTGGAAGGTTTTTAATCACAGTTTCAATTTCAGTGCTTGTGATTGGTCTGTTCATATTTTCTATTTCTTCCTGGTTCAGTCTTGGCAGTTTGTGCATTTCTAAGAATCTGTCCATTTCTTCCAGGTTGTCCATTTTATTGGCATAGAGTTGCTTGTAGTAATCTCTCATGATCTTTTGTATTTCTGCAGTGTCAGTGGTTACCTCTCCTTTTTCATTTCTAATTCTATTGATTTGAGTCTTCTCCCTTTTTCTCTTGATGAGTCTGGCTAATGGTTTATCAATTTTGTTTATCTTCTCAAAGAACCAGCTTTTAGTTTCATTGATTTTTGCTATTGTTCCCTTCATTTCTTTTTCATTTATTTCTGACCTGATCTTTTTAATTTCTTTCCTTCTGCTGGCTTTGGGGTTTTTTTGTTCTTCTTTCTCTAATTGCTTTAGGTGCAAGGTTAGGTTGTTTATTCGAGATGTTTCCTGTTTCTTGAGGTAGGCTTGTATTGCTATAAACTTCCCTCTTAGCACTGCTTTTGCTGCGTCCCATAGGTTTTGGGTCGTCGTATCTCCATTGTCATTTGTTTCTAAGTATTTTTTGATTTCCCCTTTGATTTCTTCAGTGATCACTTCGTTATTAAGCAGTGTATTGTGTAGCCTCCATGTTTTTGTATTTTTTACAGATCTTTTCTTGTAATTGATATCTAGTCTCATAGCGTTGTGGTCGGAAAAGATACTTGATACGATTTCAATTTTCTTAAATTTACCAAGGCTTGATTTGTGACCCAAGATATGATCTATCCTGGAGAATGTTCCATGAGCACTTGAGAAAAATGTGTATTCTGTTGTTTTTGGGTGGAATGTCCTATAAATATCAATTAAGTCCATCTTGTTTAATGTATCATTTAAAGCTTGTGCTTCCTTATTTATTTTCATTTTGGATGATCTGTCCATTGGTGAAAGTGGGGTGTTAAAGTCCCCTACTATGATTGTGTTGCTGTCGATTTCCCCTTTTATGGCTGTTAGTATTTGCCTTATGTATTGAGGTGCTCCTATGTTGGGTGCATAAATATTTACAATTGTTATACCTTCCTCTTGGATCGATCCCTTGATCATTATATAGTGTCCTTCTTTGTCTCTTGTAATAGTCTTTATTTTAAAGTCTATTTTGTCTGATATGAGAATTGCTACTCCAGCTTTCTTTTGATTTCCATTTGCATGGAATATCTTTTTCCGTCCCCTCACTTTCAGTCTATATGTGTCTCTAGGTCTGAAGTGGGTCTCTTGTAGACAGCATATATATGGGTCTTGTTTTTGTATCCATTCAGCCAGTCTGTGTCTTTTGGTGGGAGCATTTAATCCATTTACATTCAAGGTAATTATCGATATGTATGTTCCTATTCCCATTTTCTTAAATGTTTTGGGTTTGTTATTGTAGGTGTTTTCCTTCTCTTGTGTTTCTTGCCTAGAGAAGTTCCCTTAGCATTTGTTGTAAAGCTGGTTTGGTGGTGCTGAACTCTCTCAGCTTTTGCTTGTCTGTAAAGGTTTTAATTTCTCCATCAAATCTGAATGAGATCCTTGCTGGGTAGAGTAATCTTGGTTGTAGGTTTTTTTCCTTCATCACTTTAAGTATATCCTGCCACTCCCTTCTGGCTTGCAGATTTTCTGCTGAAAGATCAGATGTTAACCTTATGGGGATTCCCTTGTGTGTTATTTGCTGTTTTTCCCTTGCTGCCTTTAATTTGTTTTCCTTATATTTAATTTTTGACAGTTTGATTAATATGTGTCTTGGCGTGTTTCTCCTTGGGTTTATCCTGTATGGGACTCTCTGTGCTTCCAGGACTTGATTAACTATTTCCTTTCCCATATTAGGGAAGTTTTCAACTATAATCTCTTCAAATATTTTCTCAGTCCCTTTCTTTTTCTCTTCTTCTTCTGGGACCCCTATAATTCGAATGTTGGTGCGTTTAATGTTGTCCCAGAGGTCTCTGAGACTGTCCTCAGTTCTTTTCATTCTTTTTTCTTTATCCTGCTCTGCAGTAGTTATTTCCACCATTTTATCTTCCAGGTCACTTATCCTTTCTTCTGCCTCAGTTATTCTGCTATTGATCCCATCTAGAGTATTTTAAATTTCATTTATTGTGTTTTTCATCATTGCTTGGTTCCTCTTTAGTTCTTCTACGTCCTTGTTAAATGTTTCTTGCATTTTGTCTATTCTATTTCCAAGATTTTGGATCATCCTTACTATCATTATTCTGAATTCTTTTTCAGGTAGACTACCTATTTCCTCTTCATTTGTTAGGTCTGGTGTGTTTTGACCCTGCTCCTTCATCTGCTGTGTGTTTTTCTGTCATCTCAATTTGCTTATCTTACTGTGTTTGGGGTCTCCTTTTCACAGGCTGCAGGTTCGTAGTTCCCGTTGTTTTTGGTATCTGTCCCCAGTGGCTAAGGTTGGTTCAGTGGGTTGTGTAGGCTTCCTGGTGGAGGGAACTAGTGCCTGAGTTCTGGTGGATGAGGCTGGATCTTGTCTTTGTGGTGGGCAGGTCCACGTCTGGTGGTGTGTTTTGGGGTGTCTGTGGCTTTATTATGATTTTAGGCAGCCTCTCTGCTAATGGATGGGGCTGTGTTCCTGTCTTGCTAGTTGTTTGGCATAGGGTGTCCAGCACTGTAGCTTGCTGGTCGTTGAGTGAAGCTGGGTCTTGATGTTGAGATGGAGATCTCTGAGAGATTTTCGCCGTTTGGTATTACGTGGAGCTGGGAGGTCTCTTGTGGACCAGTGTCCTGAAGTTGGCTCTCCCACCCCAGAGGCACGGCCCTGATGCCTGGCTGGAGCACCAAGAGCCTTTCGTCCACACGGCTCAGAGTAAAAGGGAGAAAAAATAGAAAGAAAGAAAGGAAGAGGCTATAATATAGTGAAGTAAAATAAAGCTATTATAAAGCAGAGCTATACAGACAAAATCTCACCCAGAAGCATATACATATACACTCACAAAAAAAAGGAAAAGGGGAAAAATTAATATATCCTACTCCGAAAGTCCACCTCCTGAATTTGGGATGATTCGTTGTCTATTCAGGTATTCAACAGATGCAGGCACATCAAGTTGTTTGTGGAGTTTTAATCCGCTGCTTCTGAGGCTGCTGGGAGAGATTTCCCCTTCTCTTCTCTGTTCGCACAGCTCCTGGGGATCAGCTTTGAATTTGGACCCGCCTCTGCGTGTAGGTCGCCTGAGGGCGTCTGTTCCCCGCCCAGACAGGACGGGGTTAAAGGAGCAGCTGCTTCAGGGACTCTGGCTCACCCAGGCTGCGGGGAGGGAGGGGTACAGAGGAGGCGGGGCGAGCCTGCGGCGTCAGAGGCCGGCGTGACGTTGCAGCAGCCTGAGGTGCGCCGTGTGTTCTCCCGGGGAACTTGTTCCCGGATCACGGGAGCCTGGCAGTGGCGGGCTGCACCGGCTCCCGGGAGGGGCGGTGTGGAGAGTGATCTGTGCTCACACACAGGCTTTTTGGAGGCGGCGGCAGCAGCCCCAGCGTCTCACGCCCGTCTGTGGGGCTCGCGCTGATCGCTGCGGCTCGCGCCCGTCTGTGTAGCTTGTTTAGGCGGCGCTCTGAATCCCCTCTCCCTGTGCGCCGTGAAACAAAGAGGCAAGAAAAAGTCTTGCCTCTTTGGCAGCTGCAGACTTTTTCGCGGTCTCCCTCCCAGCCAGCTGTGGTGCGCTAACCCCTTCAGGCTGTGTTCACGCCGCCAGCCCCAGTCCTCTCCCTGCGATCCGACCGAAGCTGAGCCTCAGCTCCCAGCCCCCACCCGCCCCAGCGGGTGAGCAGACAAGCCTCTCGGGCTGGTGAGCGCTGCTCGGCGCCGAGCCTCTGTGCGGGAGTCTCTCCGTTTTTCCCTCTGCGCCCCTGTTGCTGTGGGATCCGCGCTGTTAGCCGCGGCTCGCGCCCGTCTCTGGAGTTCATTTAGGCGGCGCTCTGAATCCCCTCTCCTCGCGCACCAGGAAACAAAGAGGGAAGAAAAAGTCTCTTGCCTCTTTGGCAGCTGCAGACTTTTTCCCGGACTCCCTCCCGGCTAGTTGTGGTGCACTAACCCCTTCAGGCTGTGTTCACGCCGACAACCCCAGTCCTCTCCCTGCGATCCGACCGAAGCCCAAGCCTCAGTTCCCAGCCCCGCCCGCCCCGGCGGGGGAGCAGACAAGCCTCTCGGGCTGGTGAGTGCTGGTTGGCGCCGAGCCTCCGTGGGGGAATCTCTCCGCTTTGCCCTCCGCACCTCTGTGGCTGCGCTCTCTTCCGTGGCTCCGAAGCTTCCCCCCTCTGCCACCCGCAGTCTCTGCCCGCGAAGGGGCTTCCTAGTGCGTGGAAATCTTTCCTCCTTCACAGCTCCCTCCCACTGGTGCAGGTGCCGTCCCTATTCTTTTGTCTCTGTTATTTCTTTTTTCTTTTGCCCTACCCAAGTACGGGGGGAGTTTCTTGCCTGTTTAGAGGTCGGACGTTTTCTGTCAGTGCTCAGTGGGTGTTCTGTAGGAGCAGTTCCACGTGTAGATGTATTTCTACTGTATCTGTGGGAAGGAAGGTGATCTCCGCGTCTTACTCTTCCGCCATCTTCTCTCCTGCCCCTAGAAGTATATTTTTAAAGGACGATATTGTTTGCTTTTTTTGGGGAGGGGGAGAGGTTTACCTTAAACTTTATTTTTTAAAATTTTTTGTATTTTTATTTTTTTTATACAGCAGGCTCTTATTAGTTTATCTATTTTATACATATTAGTGTATATATGTCAATCCCAATCTCTCAATTTATCCCCCCCTCCCCCCACTTTCCCCCCTTGGTGTCCATATGTTTGTCCTCTAAATTTGTGTCTCTATTTTACTGATTGCTTTGTGGAGCACATTACACAAGAGTAAAAGTAGAGAGACTAGTCACAGGCCTGTTGCAGTACATAATAACTGATGTAGAGACACGAGATAATGTTGGTTCATATAAGAGTTGTAGTAGTGAAAAAGGAGAAAAGTGGATAGATTTGAGATGTGTTTTGGGTTGAACTGACAGGACTAGCTAGTGGATTGAATCTGGGTGGGTAGAGAGAAGAGAGTTTAGGGGTTATTGGAGTCTTTAAGGATTACTTCCATGTTTGTAGCTTTAGCAACTAGGAAAGAAGTTTATTGCAAATGAAGTGGGCAGTAAGAATCAAGATTTCCCTATTGGGCCTATTATGTTTGAAATGCTTATGACATGCAAGTGGAGATGTCAATCACTTTGATAGTTGAATATACAAGTCTTGAGCTCGGGAAAGGAAAGTGGAATCTCAAACTTCCTATCTAGTCCCTCCAGGCACTACTTCAGTCCATTCTTTCCTATTGCAGGAAGAGATTCCAGATCTCTGGTCCTTATTTGTACCTTTTTAACATGAACAGAATGTCAGGAGTTGGCCAGATACTATTTGAGGCATTGTGGGCAGCTGGGACTAGAGATGGGTCTCCAGGCCCATGTGTGGGTACTCCAGTTCCAATTCAGTCTTTCCAGAGAGCTACAGTTATTTTCCTTCTAAGTCATTTAAATATGCACATTTTACTACTTTTAGTTTAGCTTTATTCTGGACCCTTTCAGAATAAGAGGCCTTGCCATTATTATACTAAAAAGTATTAGGTTCTTTTCTGCCCCATCTGAACCTGACTTATAGTATGAGACCACTATAACTTACTTTGCTACCTAGGAGGGAATTGTGTGTGTGTGTGTGTGTATGTGTGTGTTTATGTTTGAAATATATACTCTGTGATTGATTTGGTATGTATGTCAGTTTTTATACCAACATCACAGTGTTTTTTTTTTTTTCTGTGACAACAGCCTTTATTTATTTATTTATTTATTGAAACATCTTTATTGGAGTATAATTGCTTTACAATGGTGTGTTAGTTTCTGCTTTATAACAAAGTGAATCAGTTATACATATACATATGTTCCCATATGTCTTCCCTCTTGCATCTCCCTCCCTCCCACCCTCCCTATCCCACCCCTCTAGGTGGTCACAAAGCACCGAGCTGATCTTCCTGTGCTGTGCGGCTGAGAGAGTGGCATGGACATATATACACTACCAAATGTAAAATAGATAGCTAGTGGGAAGCAGCCGCATAGCACAGTGTTTTAATTGCAGTGTTTTTGCGGAGCCAGAGGAATCAGGCTCCCTGACTTCAGACTATACTACAAAGCTACAGTAATCAAGACAGTATGCTACTGGCACAAAAACAGAAATATAGATCAGTGAAACAGGATAGAAAGCCCAGAGATAAACCCACACACATATGGTCACTTTATCTTTGACAAAGGAGGCAAGAATATACAAAGGAGAAAATTCAGCCTCTTCAATAAGTGGTGCTGGGAAAACTGGACAGCTACATGTAAAAGAATGAAATTAGAACGCTTTCTAACACCATACAGAAAAATAAACTCAAAATGGATTAAAGACCTAAATGTAAGGCCAGACACTATCAAACTCTTAGAGGAAAACATAGGCAGAACACTCTAGGACATACATCAGAGCAAGATCCTTTTTGACCCACCTCCTAGAGAAATGGAAATAAAAACAAAAATAAACAAATGGGAGCTTATGAAACTTAAAAGCTTTTGCACAGCAAAGGAAACTATGAACAAGGTGAAAAGACAACCCTCAGAATGGGAGAAAATATTTGACCTAGCAATCCCACTACTGGGCATATACCCTGAGAAAACCATAATTCAAAAAGATACATGCCACAATGTTCACTGAAGCACTATTTACAATAGCCAGGACATGGAAGCAACCTAAATGTCCATTGACAGATGAATGGATAAAGAAGATGTGGCACATATATACAATGGAATATTACTCAGCCATAAAAAGGTACAAAATTGAGTTATTTGTAGTGAGGTGGATGGGCCTAGAGTCTGTCATACAGAGTGAAGTAAGTCAGAAAGAGAAAAACAAATACTGTATGCTAATGCACATGTATGGAATCTAAAAAAACGGTACTGATGAACCTACTGGCAGGGCAGGAATACAGATGCAGACGTAGAAGACAGACTTGAGGACACGGTGGGGGAAGGGTAAGCTGGGACAAAGCGAGAGAGTGGCATGGACATATATACACTACCAAATGTAAAATGGATGGCTAGTGGGAAGCTGCTGCATAGCACAGGGAGATCATCTCAATGCTTTGTGACGACCTAGAGGGGTGGGATAGGGAGGGTGGGAGGGAGGCTCAAGAGGGAGGGCATATGGGGATATATGTATACATATAGCTGATTCACTTTGTTATAAAGCAGAAACTAATACAACATTATAAAGCAATTATACTCCAATAAAGATAAAAATAAATAAATAAAATAAAATAATTACAGTGTTTTTGTATTATGCGCCATACTGAGTAGGGCTAATCTTCCTGAATCATTTTAAAGATGTTTTTATTTTCTCACCTATTTATTCTTACAGATGTATTGTAGAATTAAGATTGTTGACACATTTTAAAGAAGGGATTTTTTTTTTTTCCCCATCCTCTTGCTTTTCCCTTGGTTACTTGTAAGTACTTTCTATTCTCCTTAATTCTTTTCCACTGATTTTTTTTTTCCCCATTGTCTTTCTTATTGTGGTTTTTCTTTTTACTTCGTTCCTAAAGAGAGGCTGTCATTTTCCCCTCTCTTTCTTTTTAAGCACCTGTTATATGTAAGCACTGTACTAATTCCTGGGCAGGAGGGGTTACACGGTGAATTAAAATTAACATAAACAAAGTGAGATAAACAAAGCATATTATGAAATAAAACTGAAATAAAATAATATCAGTTTGTAATTAAAATAGTGTGCCTTGGGAAGGACTAAACAGTTTTACTTTTAAGCATAATATGTCAGCTTTTGGTCAGTTTGTTTATTTTTACATTTTTAAAAGATTTTTTTTCCTTTTTTTTAAGGGTCATACAGCAATGCTTCATACTGGCTCATGGCATCCCAAAATAAAGGGAGAATTTGTGACTTGCTCAAATGATGCGTGAGTATTGTTGATAATTCATCTAATACATTCATATATTTCAGTATTTTCTTTAACCTTTATATATTGTAGCAATCTTGCCGGTAAAGTAAGAGATAGAATATTAGGAATCCTGATGTTTATATAGTCTTGTTCTGAACTTTACCTTGAATTTAGCTGACAGAATAAAGTTTGCTTAAATAAATATGGAAGCTATAAAAATGAGAGTTGGAAGAAATTCAAGTAGAGTTTATTAGGGAGCACAGTGGATCAGATTGATGCTGTTAAGTGGACTCAAATGACTTTAAACTTTGTTACTTTTTATAGTAAAGGCTGATTTCCATCTGAATCTAATAGCTTATATAAATTTGTTGTTTAAATGATGGTTTTTTGGAAGTAACAACTGAAAAAATTGATTTAATGGTTATTCAGATTCTTTTTTAAAAAAATAATTAATTAATTTATGTATTTGTCTCTGTTGGGTCTTTGTTGTTGCATGTGGGGTTTCTCTAGTTGGGGCGAGCGGGGGCTACTCTTCGTTGCAGTGCACGGTTTTCTCAGTGCGGTGGCTTCTCTTGTTGCGGAGCACGGGCTCTAGGTGCGTGGGCTTCAGTAGTTGTGGCCTGCGGGCTCAGTAGTTGTGGCTCGTGGGCTCTATAGAGCGCAGGCTCAGTAGTTGTAGCACACGGGCTTTGTTGCTCCGTGGCATGTGGGATCTTCCCGGATCAGGGCTCTAACCTGTGTCCCCTGCATTGGCAGGCGGATTCTTTTTTTTTTTTTTTTTTTTTTTTTAAGAAGTGGATTTATTTAGAGAGAAACACATTCCACAGACAGAGTGTGGGCCATCTCAGAAGGTGAGAAAGGCACCAGGGTATGGGGTTGTCAGTTTTTTTTAATAGGAGTGGGTAATTTCATAGGCTAATGAGTGGGAGGAGCATTATAGCTATTTTAGGAAGGGGTGGGGATTTCCAGGAATTGGGCCACTGCCCACTTTTATTTATTTATTTATTTATTTATTTATGGCTGTGTTGGGTCTTCATTTCTGTGCGAGGGCTTTCTCCAGTTGCGGCAAGCGGGGGCCACTCTTCATCGTGGTGCGCGGGCCTCTCACTGTCGCGGCCTCTCCCGTTGCAGAGCACAAGCTCCAGGCGTGCAGGCTCAGTAGTTGTGGCTCACAGGCCTAGCCGCTCCGCAGCATGTGGGATCTTCCCAGACCAGGGCTCGAACCCATGTCCCCTGCATTGGCAGGCGGATTCTTAACCACTGCGCCACCAGGGAAGCCCGGCAGGCGGATTCTTAACCACTGCCCACCAGGGAAGTCCCTATTCAGATTCTTTTGCATTATATTTGTTGGCTCAGGATTCAAGAGTATTTTTTTTTTTTTTTTCTTTTTTAATTTTTATTTAACCAAAACTTATTAGCACTTATTGTGTGCCTGGTACAGCTCCCAACACTTTTCAAGTGACTGTCCACTAGAACATCAATCAGGTGAGATTTCAACCACACCCTCTTAGCTCCCTTATGAACAGAAACAACAATCATGCTAATGGTACACTCACTTTTTTGACTGGGAATTCTAACATTTCATAAAGAAGTCAACACATTATTTCATTTCACCGTTACAAAAATTACAACAGTCCTGTGAAATATGAAAAGTAAATACCCTTATCCCTTTTTACAGATCAGAAAACTAAGGCTTATAATTTGCCCAAAGTCACACAGTTGACAATTAGAAGAATCAGAGCTCAAACTCAGACATCTCTTCAACAAAATTCAATGCTTTTGAATTTATCCTTACTATATATAAGTAGTGCTCTATTAAATGTGAACCTCCAAAACATAACATAAGGAAGGAAGGAAGGAAGAGGGAAGGAGGGAGGGAAGGAAGGAAGGAAGGAAGAGGGAGGGAGGGAGGGAAGGAGGGAAGGAAGGAAGGAAGGAAAGAAGGAAGAGGGAGGGAGGGAGGGAAAAAGAGTTTGTAAGTCTGTCACCATGAAATTTGGGGGTTATCTTAAGAACCAATTGGAAAAGTTTGCTTTGATTCAGCAAAGACAATGTCAAGGAAGGTGGTCTAGAGGCAGTTAGTTCATTTGAACAACTTTTTTCAGTTAAAAAATTTAATATAAAAGTGTTAACAGCTCATTGTAGAAATTTAGACAGAGAATTCTTAAAAAAAAAAAAAAAAGGAGAAAATCATCCATAAGTCTTACATGTGATGTTTTGATATATTTCTTTCCAACTTTCCTTTGTCTTTTGGACAGAATCCAGAGCATACAATTTGATATCTTTTTTAGGGTCTGTAGCCTAAGCATTTCTGCCCACGACTCCTCTAGGCAGCAGGTGGCGCTCTGCAGATACCAGCTGGCCTCTCTGGGCACCATGTCCAGAGGAGGGCTCTGAGGAGCCCTGGTGGTCACTAGAGGACAACGCCCCTGCTTTCACAGATCCCTCCTAGGATTAGCTCCAGCACAACACGTCCCGTCTAAATGAAGCGAAGCATCCCCACTCCTCAAAAACTAGCACTTTTAATAATCAAAAGCATATCTTCAGCACCTACTTTTGCACGGTCCTGTACTAGGTACAGAAGAGGTCAAGAAAAGCATAAGCCATGGACACTCAGTGACATTTTCTCTTATTCCATCCTGGAAATTAAAAAGGCTCATGCACCCTGGGTCACAGGACTACGAGTTTCTTAAGGGTTGGTTGGGTCTATGTCTTGTTCATTTTATGCCTATTTTGCTTATTGAACAAATATATAATTAAAACTAAAAATCTAGAACTGTGCATCCCATTTGTCTGGCCTGTACTGTCTTACTTGCAGGTAAGGAAATGGGTTCACAATGCTCAAAATAACCCACTCCTCCGCTGCCACGCTCCTAGCCAAATCCTCCTCTCAAGTCCACTTACCCCAGATCAGTCTGGACACCATCTTATTAGGCTTTTCCCAAGAGATCTCCTGTGACCCAAACACATCCTATTTCTCTAACCATTTCAAGCCCAGAAGAATCCCTGGGGGTACTGAGGAAATGATTCTCCCTGAGCACAATTTCCCTTTTTAACAATTTTAAGGTGACTTGTGTACATGAGCGCATAATGAAAAGATGCTCCCTCCTATGGGAGCTGGAACCCAGCTAAACCTGGATTTAAAACTCTCATTTTCTTTATTTAAACAACTGTTAGTGTCACAGAGGACCCAGGCATGCTGGAAAAGACACGTGGCTTAAAAACGTTGGCTTGACTCTCAATTTTTTGATGATCCAAAAGCTAATGTGCCTGATGTGACGGTGCCTCATACCGTAAAGCAGGATTCAAGAGTATTACAGGGAATATCTGAGCAGCTTTTTCCTGAATTGTTATATTGTATGATTCATTTTTAGTATTTACAGTAGTTCACAAGAATGAGTTATTTGTAATATTACAGAAAAAACTACAATGAAAAATCTTATAAATGAAAATATAAAGATGGTATTATTTAGGTGAAACACATATTTTATTTTATTTAATTATTTATTTTTAATAAATCTTTATTGGAGTATAATTGTTTCACAATACCATGTTAGTTTCTGTTGCACAACAAAGCAAATCAGCCATATGCATACCCGTGTCCCCATATCCCTTCCCCCTTGATCGTCCCTCCCATCTTCCCTATCCTACCCCTCTAGGTCATTGCAGAGCACCGAGCTGATCTCCCTGTGCTATGCTGCTGCTTCTCAACAGCCAGCTATTTCACATTAGGTAGTGTATATATGTCAATGCTACTCTCACTTCGCCCCAGCTTTGCCCCCCCCATCCCATGTCATCAAGTCCATTCTCTATGTCTACCTCTTTATTCCTGCCCTGCAACTAGGTTCATCAGTACCTTTTTTTTTTTTTTCAGGTTCCATATATATGCATTAGCATACAGTATTTGTTTTTCTCTTTCTGACTTACTTAACTCTTTATGGCAGACTCTAAGTCCATCCACCTCACTACAAATAACTCAATTTCATTTCCTTTTATGGCTGAGTAATATTCCATTGTATATATGTGCCACATCTTCTTCATCCATTCATCTGTCGATGAACACTTAGGTTGCTTCCATGTCCTGGCTACTGTAAAGAGAGCTGCAGTGAACATTGTGGTACATGACTCTTTGAATTATGGTTTTCTCAGGGTATATGCCCAGTAGTGGGATTGTTGGGTCATATGGTAGTTGTATTTTTAGTTTTTTAAGGAGCCTCCATACTGTTCTCCATAGTGGCTGTATCAACTTACATTCCCACCAACAGTGCAAGAGGGTTCCCTTTTCTCCACACCCTCTCCAGCATTTATTGTTTGTAGATTTTTTTGATGGTGGCCATTCTGACTGGTGTGAGGTGATACCTCATCGTAGTTTTGACTTGCATTTCTCTAATGATTAGTGATGTTGAGCATCCTTTCATGTGTTTGTTGGCAACCTGTATGTCTTCTATGTAGAAATGTCCATTTAGATCTTCTGCCCATTTTTGGATTGGGTTGTTTGTTTTTTTGATATTGAGCTGCATGAGTTGCTTGTACATTTTGGAGATTAATCCTTTGTCAGTTGCTTCGTTTGCAAATATTTTCTCCCATTCTGAGAGTTGTCTTTTCGTCTTGTTTATGGTTTCCTTTGCTGTGCAAAAGCTTTTAAGTTTCATTAGGTCACACTTCTTTTTGTTTTTATTTCCCTTTCTCTAGGAGGTGGGTCAAAAAGGATCTTGCTGTGATGTATGTCCTAGAGTGTTCTGCCTATGTTTTCCTCTAAGAGTTTTATCGTGTCTGGCCTTACATTTAGGTCTTTAATCCATTTTGAGTTTATTTTTGTGTATGGTGTTAGGGAGTGTTCTAATTTCATTCTTTTACAAGTAGCTGTCCAGTTTTCCCAGCACCACTCATTGAAGAGGCTGTCTTTTCTCCATTGTATATTCTTGCCTCCTTTATCAAAGATAAGGTGATCATAAGTATGTGGGTTTATCTCTGGGCTTCCTATCCTCTTCCATTGATCTATATTTCCGTTTTTGTGCCAATACCATACTGTCCTGATTACTGTAGCTTTGTAGTATACTCTGAAGTCCAGGAGCCTGATTCCTCCAGCTCTGTCTTTCTTTCTCAAGACTGCTTTGGCTATTCGGGATCTTTTGTGTTTCCATACAAATTGTGATTTTTTTCTTCTGGTTCTGTGAAAAATGCCATTGTTAGTTTGATAGGGATTGCATTGAATCTGTAGATTGCTTTGGGTAGTAGAGTCATTTTCACAATTTTAATTCTTCCAATCCAAGAACATGGTATATCTCTCCATCTTTTGTATCATCTTTCATTTCTTTCATCAGTGTCTTATAGTTTTCTGCAGACAGGTCTTTTGTCTCCTTAGGTAGGTTTATTCCTAGGTATTTTATTCTTTTTGTTGCAATGGTAAATTGGAGTGTTTCCTTAATTTCTCTTTCAGATTTTTCGTCATTAGTGTATAGGAATGCAAGAAATTTCTGTGCATTACTTATGTATCCTGCTACTTTACCAAATTCATTGATTAGCTCTAGGAGTTTTCTGGTAGCATCTTTAGGATTCTCTATGTATAGTATCATGTCATCTGCAAACAGTGACAGTTTTACTTCTTCTTTTCCGATTTGGATTCCTTTTATTTCTTTTTCTTCTCTGATTGCTGTGGCTAACACTTCCAAAACTATGTTGAATAATAGTGGTGAGAGTGGGCAACCTTGTCTTGTTCCTGATCCTAGTGGAATAGGTTTCTGTTTTTCACCATTGAGAACAATGTTGGCTGTGGGTTTGTCATATATGGCCTTTATTATGTTGAGGTGAGTTCCCTCTATGCCTACTTTCTGGAGAGTTTTTATCATAAATTGGTGTTGAATTTTGTCAAAAGCTTTTTCTGCATCTGTTGAGATGATCATATGGTTTTTCTCCTTCAGTTTGTTAATATGGTGTATCACATTGATTGATTTGCATATATTGAAGAATCCTTGCATTCCTGGGATAAACCCCTCTTGATCATGTTGTATGATCCTTTTAATGTGCTGTTGGATTCTGTTTGCTAGTATTTTGTTGGGGATTTTTGCATCTGTGTTCATCAGTGATATTGGCCTTGAGTTTTCTTTTTTTGTGACATCTTTGTCTGGTTTGGGTATCAGGGTGGTGGTGGCCTCGTTGAATGAGTTTGGGAGTGTTCCTCCCTCTGCTGTATTTTGGAAGAGTTTTAGAAGGATAGGTGTTAGCTCTTCTGTAAATGTTTGATAGAAGTCGCCTGTGTAGCCATGTGGTCCTGGGCTTTTGTTTGTTGGAAGATTTTTTTTTTTTTAATTATTTATTTATTTATTTTTGACTGTATGGGGCTTCGTTTCTGTGAGGGCTTTCTCTAGTTGCGGCGAGCGGGGGCCACTCTTCTTCGCGGTGCGCGGGCCTCTCACTATTGCGGCCTCTTTTGTTGCGGAGCACAGGCTCCAGACGCGCAGGCTCAGTAGTTGTGGCTCATGGGCCTAGTTGCTCCGCGGCATGTGGGATCTTCCCAGATCAGGACTCAAACCTGTGTCCCCTGCATTAGCAGGCAGATTCTCAACCACTGTGTCACCAGGGAAGCCCTGTTGGAAGATTTTTAATCACACTTTCAATTTCAGTGCTTGTGATTGGTCTGTTTATATTTTCTGTTTCTTCCTGTTTCAGTCTCAGAAGGTTGTGCTTTTCTAAGAATTTGTCCATTTCTTCCAGGTTGTCCATTTTATTGGAATATAGTTGCTTGTAGTAATCTCTCATGATCCTTTGTATTTCTGCAGTGTCAGTTGTTACTTCTCCTTTTTTTATTTCTAATTCTGTTGATTTGAGTCTTCTCCCTTTTGTTCTTGATGAGTCTGGCTAATGGTTTATCAATTTTGTTTATCTTCTCAAAGAACCAGCTTTTAGTTTTATTGATCTTTGCTATCGTTTCCTTCAGTTCTTTTTCATTTATTCCTGATCTGACCTTTATGATTTCTTTCCTTCTGCTGACTTTGGGTTTTTTTTTTGTTTGTTTGTTTGTTTTTTGTTCTTCTTTCTCTAATTGCTTTAGCTGTAAGGTTAGGTTGTTTATTTGAGATGTTTCTTGTTTCTTGAGATAGGATTGTATTGCTATAAACTTCCCTCTTAGAACTGCATCCTATAGGTGTTGCGTCGTCGTGTTTTCGTTGTCATTTGTTTCTAGGTATTTTTTGATTTCCTCTTTGATTTCTTCTGTGATCTCTTGGTTATTTAGTAGCGTATTGTTTTACCTCCATGTGTTTGTATTTTTTACGGTTTTTTTCCTGTAATTGATATCTAGTCTCATAGCATTGTGGTCGGAAAAGATACTTGATACCATTTCAGTTTCTTTATATGTACCAAGGGTTGATTTGTGACCCAAAATATGATGTATCCTGGGGAACATTGGTACAATTTGTGTCAGAGAATGCTTTGCCTATCTTCTGTTCTAGGAGTTTTATCATGTCTTGCTTATATTTAAGTCTTTAAGCCATTTTGAGTTTATTTTTGTGTTTGGTGTAAAGGAATGTTCTAACTTCATTGATTTACATGCGGCTGTCCAGCTTTCTCAATACCACTTGCAGAAGAGACTGTGTTTTCTTCATTGTATATTCTTGCCTCCTTTGTCGAAGATTAGTTGACCGTAGGTGTGTAGATTTATTTCTGGGCTCTCTAATCTGTTCCATTGATCTATATATCTGTTTTTGTGCCAATTCCATGATGTAGCTTTATAGTATTGTCCGAAGTCTGGGAGGGTTATGCCTCCAGGTTTGTTCTTTTTCCTCAGTATTGCTTTGTATGCTTGCTGTTTTAAGCCATTAAATTTTGAAAATGTTTTGTTATGCACCAGTTGTTAACTGATACAGATGATATTATTGCTTCATGTTATGTGGAATCATGGTATATAGAAGAATGTCTTTGTTCTTAGAAGATACCAGCTAGTGAATTTAGATGTGAAGTATCATGAGATGTGCAACTTACTTTTAAATGGTATACCAAAAATAAAAAGTGCATTTGTGTATATTTTTGTGCATGTGTGTATGAATATATGTATGGAAAGAGAGAGACTGAGAATATAGATGTGACAAAATGAATGTTAGGGTATGTGGTGTTTATTGGAAAAGGTATATGGGTGTTTATTGTTCTATTCTTTTAACTTTTTTGTAGCTTTGAACCTTTTCCAAATACAAAGTTGGGAGGATCTTCTTAATACTGGCTTATGTGGAAGTCATCCATTGCACCCCCAATCTAAAAGTTGAATATAAGATGGATAAAAAGGGTAGTGGGGATTATAGTTCATTGTGCTCCACTTAAGTTTTTTTTGGACATTTTTTCCAGTGTGTTTTAATTTTCTGCATATCAGTGCTGATTAAACTGTGAGAACCTAGTGATCAGGGATTGTAGCAGGATTTCCTAAGCTTGTTCCCAGTAATGCTAGTACCTGTAGGGTGTCCATAGAGAAAGGGTTCCTTTGTCTTTCCCTTAGAGAGTTATAGTGCCAAGGACGAAGTACAGTAGAGATCCTGAGAAATATATTAACGAAAGAAAACAGCAATTTCTGGGCTTCCCTGGTGGCGCAGTGGTTAAGAATCTGCCTGCCAATGCAAGAGACACAGGTTTGAGCCCTGGCCCGGGAAGATCCCACATGCTGTGGAGCAACTAAGCCTGTGTGCCACAACTACTGAGCCTGAGCTCTAGAGCCCGCAAGCCACAACTACGAAAGCCCACGTGCCTAGAACCTGTGCTCTGCAACAAGGGAAGCCACCGCAATGAGTAGCCTGCACACCACAAGGAAGAGTAGCCCCCACTCGCCCCAACTAGAGAAAACGCATGTGCAACAACGAAGACCCCACACAGCCACAAATAAATAAAATAAATAAATTTATTAAAAAAAAAAAACTCAAAAAGATGTGATATAGGCCTACACGTGTGAAGACTTTCTGAGGAATGTTATACCATGGTGTAATAATGTATAAATTATGAAAACGTTAAATTATATTCAAAACATCAGAAATAAAAGGAAGCTAATATATTTTTTAAGTTTCCCCCAAAAATATTTAAAGAGAAAAAAAAAACCTTTGGGCTATAGAAAAGTTTAATTTTCTGAGATCCATTTATGTAAATCATCATTCCTTGGAGAATTTTATAATTATATTTACATATGTTATTGATTATTAAAGTCAGGTCAAATGTGCCTAGCAGCCTTCCAGCAAAAGCCTGTAAGACTCAGTGGTAAATTAGCAGCTCAAGGTCATGATGAGTGGTGGAGTACCCAAGTTCCTCTTGGTCTGGAAAGTGCATGCTCTTTCTATTATGCCATGCCAAAATTCGCCAAGAATTTTAATTGGTATAGTGCATCTTTATAAGCTGCAACGAAATAAAAAAAGATTTATAATTTACTGAATCCCACCATGAAAAGCATTTACTGGTGGCAACCTTCATTTCCCAAAGTATATTCCTGGGAACACTAGGCACAGAGTGTAACTGATGTTGTTGGCTGTAGGAGAGAGAGGGAGTTGTATCACTATGGCTGGAAAATGCTGTTTTCGGTTTTTTATATATATACATTTATTTATTTATTTATTTATTTATTTATTTATTTATTTTTGGCTGTGTTGGGTCTTTGTTGCTGCGCGTGGGCTTTCTCTAATTGTGGTGAGCAGGGGCTACTCTTTGTTGCAGTGTGCGGGCTTCTCATTGTCGTGGCTTCTCTTGTTGTGGAGCACGGGCTCTAGGCACACAGGCTTCAGTAGTTGTGGTGCATGGGCTTAGTTGTTCTGCAGCATGTGGGATCTTCCTGGACCAGGGCTCGAATCTGTGTCCCCTTCATTGGCAGGCAGATTCTTTTTTTTTTTTTTTTTTTTTAATGAAAGGTTTCTCTTTTAAATTTATTTATTTATTTATTTATTTATGGCTGTGTTGGGTCTTCGTTTCTGTGCGAGGGCTTTCTCTAGCTGTGGCAGGCGGGGGCCACTCTTCATCGCGGTGCGCGGGCCTCTCACTATCACAGCCTCTCTTGTTGCGGAGCACAGGCTCCAGACGCGCAGGCTCAGTAATTGTGGCTCACGGGCCCAGTTTGCTCTGCGGCATGTGGGATCTTCCCAGACCAGGGCTCGAACCCGTGTCCCCTGCATTGGCAGGCAGATTCTCAACCGCTGCGCCACCAGGGAAGCCCGCAGGCAGATTCTTAACCACTGCACCACCAGGGAAGTCCCAAGTTTTATTTTTTAAACAACATTAATTTTTGCCATCTCTGGCAGCTAGGAGACTTTTTCTTGCTTACTTTCTGATTCTGGGCAGAGTTTTATACTGTCCATGCTGCCACTTAAGTAATGGTTCTTTTTTGGGTGATCCCGTTATAGAAACAGAAAGTGTCCTGTTTTCAGATTTTAACTAAAGTTATTGTGGTGATCATTTTGCAGTACATACAGATATTGAATCATTGTGTTGTACACTTGAAACTAATATAATGCTATATGTCAGTTATACCTCAATTAAAAAAGAAAATATACTGTTTAGATCTTGTTTTTACACTATCTGACATTGCTTTTATCTAACTTATTTCTTTGATCCTTTTATCTAACTCTAATTATTCTAATTATACCAGCATTTGTAAAATTAACAGCTTTTATTTTATTTTCACTGTGTGGGTAATTAAAAATATGTCTATATATTTTAAAGCATTTGTTATAGAAATTTTACATGAAACAATAACTTCTTTGAACGATTAATGGGATTTAGGGTTTAGCTGTCAGTAGAACCTAAATGCTGAAAATGTTCCTATTCAAACTTTCTGATTATGGTGAAATATGCTTATAATAAAAGACATAATTTACTCAGATAAAGCTCTTTTTCTTCATGAGTTCTGAGAGTAATGAGAATCTATTCTGAAATTACTGCTGTAATTGAGATGTGCACATTTTGGTGTTAGTTTGATTTAGCTTCTATTGACAAGCTTTTTCTGTAGGCTTGAATGGAAAAAATGTAAATCTTTTAATTTTATCATAAATTCATTTGGTTCATATAAATTCATTCCTCTCAAAATAGTTTCCTTTTACTCCGCTCTATTTTATTTCTCTATATATTGAGAAAACACACAGTAGGTAAAAAGTCTGTAAGATTTTAAAATAATAATAATAGCTCACTGCAGAGCTACCAGGACAAATTCTTTAAAAGGTTAGGTTTAGAACTTACAATTAGGGTTTATGATTGTGGTTGGGCTGTAAATATCACCATTCACCATTTTATGTGGATTAATTTGTTACACAGACTGTGGTTGGATTTTTGTTTTTTGTTTGTAATCAATTGTATTTTAAAGGGAAAATGTCAGTGTTCTCAGTTCCTATCATGAAACATAATACAATGAAACACAAAATCCTGGAAACGTATCTTAATTGGACAATGAAATTAACAGTTGTTGAGAACCATACAGTATTTGGAGCTCTAGAACTAGTTTTCTGTTAGGAATTGGTAAGATCATAAAATAGGGCATTAGTTAATCAGTTATTTTGAAGTGACTTGAAAACAACTCACCAAAAACAGTCTAGATATTTATTAAGTATATTTTGATCTTGTGGTGATTGAACGTAATTGGATGCTGGTCTGAAGGAGTCAGCACTAGACGCAGAGGAGAAGTTTCACACATGATTTTACAGATGAATTATATATTACTCTGTTAACTGGTGACATGGTTTGGCTCACTAAAAAACCCGATAATGTAATTTTTCAAAAAACTATAGCACAATATTTTAGTGTTATTAATAAACAGATGCAGAACTAAATAACCTTTTATATTCTTTTTTTAAAGCTCAGATATAATGTCATTTATATTTTGTAACTCAAAATAAGCTAATAAAATATTACTGGGGGAGTTAAACTTACTCAACAGTCAAGAGTTATTTATAATTAAGCATTTTAATTTTATGTACATTTTAATTTTTAAGCTCCTGTTAATGCTTGAAAAGCCTTTGTTTGATTTATAGTTTTCCTAGCACTTTCAAGTTACTTATATAATATTTTTTGTCATATGTTTACAGTATAAAACTTCACCTTATGTCTCTAGGAATTATACAAAAATTTAATGTCACATTATCCTTGATTTAAGTTTTATGTAATCTTTGTACAAAATATTGCTCATGTGCACTGTATTGCCATACGTAAGAAGGGTAAGATGTTCATACCTTTAAAAATGTTGGCAGAAAGTTTGATAAAGTCCACGTTTATGTTTTACTTTATTTGCACACTTTTCACAGTTGTTAATCAGTAGCTTGTTGCTAAGGGAACATCAGTGCTGAACAATAATTTCTATGTGGGGATTATAAATGGTGAGGGATGCTTTTTAGTATTTTCTTTACCTTGAAATCCATAGGAAAAACATTGTTAATTTCATCAGTACATCTCTAAGTGTTACATCAGTTCAATTTTTTAAATATTTGTTTATTTATTCACTTATATGTTTATTTTTAAAGGGAATATGGATGTTTCCAAATGTTGAAGAGTATACTTGTTTACTGGCATCCCTAGGTTAACTGAGGATTTGATAGAAGGTGGTTTGAATTTCTTCTGGGGATTTCTAGGCCAGGCAAGGTAGTGTCAGTACAACTGGTCCACTCCATGCGTGACTGAATGGATCTGTATGTATGACTAATGTACCAGTATTCTTACGGTATGTGGTGGCCCTCTTGGCCATTTATGGAGTAGTTGTTTATGAAGAATATTGTTCCTGTGAAAACTGATGAATTGAATTTAGTTGCAGGAATGGGAATAAAAGATGTTTCCGTAGCTTGCATTTTTGCTCTTCTTGAAACTCATAATTCAAATTAAAATGTTTCTTTGTTTGACTCTCTGACTTTTTCTGAAAGCCTTGGCTACAAGCGATTTTTCCTTTTTATATTATCCTTTCCATTTCTTTCCTAAGCTTCTGTGACTACATGGCAAATGTAGATGTATACTGTTTCTGAATCCCTTGTTTTCTCTTGTGTTATATAAGCCTGTTGAATCCATTCCCAACTTTGAAAAAATTGTCACCTCATCTTTTTAGTTTCATATTGACAGAGTTGATGAAGTTAGGATGGCATGTTATCAGGCACTTTGCTACGAGGTGTGAATAATGAGTTGCCTTTTTCTGTTGCTTCTTTTTAAGTCTTCTAAGTTTATATGACTTGTAAAACTATTTCTGTCTTATAAACTATCCTTTCTTGTGATGGTACTTCTAAAATTTGTCTTGATGAAAATGTTAAATTTGTTACTGCTTTTTAAAAAAGGCTCCAAGTGAAAATAGTTTATTCTTCTCTTGGTAACACTTTTCTGTTATTATAATAGTAATAAAATCAAGTAGAGTATAAAGTAGAAATATCTCATAAATTGTTAATTACAAGCTTCCCTTTGATACATGTTTCCTTAATGGGCTGTGTTCTATTAATTTGAATAAAACAAATGATATTGTTGGAAACTTGTACTAACTTATCTATAAATAGAGCTAGCACAGACTTGTTTAACAACACTTCACGCGGTCATTACATTCTTGCAATAACAGTCTGTGTTTTCATGGAGGAAATAAGGCTCACTGATGACATTTTTTCCAACAAAAATTTGATTACATAGCTTTATCTCTGCACAGAATAACTGAAGAGGTAAAGCAGCTTCTGGTTTATATCACATAACTATGTTGTAGTTAGCATTCTTTATCTTTCCAAGGTGGTTTTACTTATATGCCCCAAATAGGCTGAAGATTATGATTCTTGTTCATAACGCATTACATAATTTATTTTTTCACAGAAAAATATATCCTTTGCAAACACAACTTTCAGCATTCTTAATTCCATTCTGCTCATGTAAAATCATTTTGTCTATCAACCAGCAAATATTTATTGACAACCCACTGTGTGCTCAGGCTCACCTAGACTTTGTGGGTAAATAAAGCAGTTCCTGCTCTTGTAGAATTTAAAATACAGTGAGGAGATAGACATTTGAAAATACTTATGAATAGTTAAGTAAGTAATTATGCATGTAAAATGCTGTGAAGGAACAATATATGAGGAAGACCTAAAGCATGCTGGAGAAAAAGCTTTTATGAGGTTGTGATGTTTAAACTGAGATGTGAAAGATGAATGGTCATTGAAAAGAGGGGGATGCCATCCCAGACAGAGGAAACATCATATTAAAATGCCTGTTATAGGAACTGAGAGAAATCCAACGTCACTAAAGCACAGCGAGCAAGATGGAGAGCAGCATGAGATGAATTTGCTTAAGTAGGTGGGGACCGAATCATGCAGGGCCTTACAGATCATGTTGAACACATTTGGATTTTATTCCAAGGACAACTACAAGAGGTTAAAGGATTTTAAGCAGGGGAGTGACACAGTCAGATTTACATTAAAATGAATTACCCTAACATCTCTATGGAATAAATTGGATGGGTGAAGTTCAGGGCAGTTGTAACCATATTCTAAGAATTTTATAATGAGTGGCTTTCATTCTGTTAGGTCAGTGATTCTTTTTTATGCTTTTAGGGTTTTCATACATGAAACATACTCCCATCAGTAACACTGCTCATCATTTGTAGTGAATCTAATCTCCATCCATATGCTACCCACGCCTCAGGTGAGAATCACTGAGCTAGTCCAGCTCTTACCTGATAGGAAAACTGACGTTGAGAGAAGTGACTTAGACAAGGTCACATAGATAGTTAGCCAATGGTAGAGCAAGCATTTCAACCCACAGTTGAGAAAAATCTTCCAGAGCCCTTTTCACATAATTTCTCTTAGATTTAGGAGACTAGCATCATCAATTAGAATGTATTTACTATGCACTGTGGATTGGCTATTGGACAACAAAATATATGTAGCAAATTCTCTAATATGAAGATACAGTATAGGAGATATAATGATGAATGAAACAGTGGTTTGCAACAGCAGTTTCATAGTGTGATCCAGGGACCTTTGGAGGTCTCTGAGATCTTTTTGCTGCTCTACAAGGTCAGAACTATTTTCATAAAAATGGTAAGGCATAATTTGGCTTTATTCACTGGGTTGACATTTGCACTGATGACACCAAAGCAGTGGTGGGTAAAACCCCTGGTATCTTGGCCTTAATCAAGGCAGTGGTACCAAACTGCATGAGTATTCATTGTATTTACTGCCACACATTTATAATTTTTTAAAAAATGCCAGTTTTCCATAAGGATGTCCTTGATGAAGCAGTAAAAATCATTAGTTTTATGAAATCTTAACACTTGAGTACATGTCTTTACTGTTCTCTATGCCAAAATGGGAATGGCATATAAAGCACTTCTGCTGCATACCAAAACGTGATTGTTTGAAGGAAAAGCACTTGCATGATTGAGTTGTGAGCCAGCTTTCTTTTTCATGGAACATCATTTTTACTTGTAAGAACTGTCAACAGACAAATTATGGTTATTCAGACTGGATATTTGGCAGACATTTTATTTAAAAAAATGAACGAAGTCACTATTATTTTAATGAAAACAACTGACAGATTTGTGTCCAATGTTGAAATTTGAGTTTTCAGGTAAAATATAGAACTTTGGAAATTTAAAAATATTTCTTTGAGCTTGACAGCTTCTTAGTACTTAAATGGTTTTTGTTTTGTTTTGTTTTGTTTTTGATGAAATCAGTTATATTAATGAGTATGGTTTTTGGGGTTTCTTTTTACAATTGTTTAATGAAATATATCAACATTTTGAAGATTTGCATAGCCCAGCGACCAATATTTTTTAAGTGACCAGTGCATGATGTTACAGAAAGGATCTCTGCAAAGTTTAAGATAGACCTATAGATTTTAATGTAAGAGTGTGTAAAGTGTATTGACTTAGTTTCAGATTCCACCTTGCAGCTAACTTTTAAGAAACTACCACTGGTTGAATTTTGGTGCAGTATTGAAGAATATCCACAACTATCTGAAAAGGCTATTAAAATACTCCTTTTTCCCACTGCATACCTGTGTGATGGATTTCCCTTCATGTAGTTTAACAAGAACAGCATATTGTAACAGATTGAATACAGAAGTACTCAGTACTCTCCTTTACTAAAGTCACACTTCAAAGTGATTTGCAAAAATGTAGAATAGTGCTACATTTCTTACTATTTTTGTTTGTTTCCTTTGGAAAATAAGTTATATTTTCATGTGACATTTTTGTTTATATATATATTTTCATAAAAACATGCTAACATATGAGTTTGTTAATATTCTCTCTTTTTTTTTTTTGGCTGCACGGCTTGCGGGATCTCAGTTCAGTGACCAGGGATTGAACCCGGGCCAAGGCAGTGAAAGCCCGGAATCCTAACCACTAGGCCACCAGGGAACTCCCTGAGTTTGTTGATAGTCTTAATTGAGTCAATAGATAATTTAAAACTTTGTGCTGTTGTGGTAAACATCTATAGGTAGGACACATATAAAGAAAAGCTCCTTGGGGTGTGTGGACATTTTAATGTCTGTTAATGCAATTTTATTAAATTGCCATCCATACCAGCTTTTAAAGGATTTCTTTGTCATAACACTTAGTTTAATTCTACTTGTGGAATGCAGTTAAAAGTTCTGTATTTACTATATTTTTAAAAAATATGTAACTCAGCATTTTTGGCAGCTCATATTGAGCTTCTCCAATTAGTACAGTCTATCTTAGTATATTAACATTGGCAGAGAAAGCTATGTGTATCTTCAAAGCTCAGTGTTTTTTCATGTCACCCAGAGAATTTACAAAATATATATTTGTGCAATTTCGTAGGCTTGTTGCAAGTTTTAAATGTGGTGATATATGGAAAGCATAGTTCTTGGCACATAGTTGGTGCTCAATACAAGTTTACTTCCATTCTGGGTTTTTTATTTTCTTCAACCAAATGTGTTTAAAATATACAAGGCCAAGTTTGTCATTACTGTAATGCAAAGCTTGGACCATAAATTAATTCAACATCTGTCATCTACTACCTGTGAGAGCTTGGGCAACATACTTGCCCTTCCAGGACCAATGTCTTTACCTGTAAAATAAAAGTCTTAGGCTGCATTAATTTAATTCTGCCCTTTCAATAAGCACCCGTTATCTATGTGAAGAACAATTCTAAAGCTAAACTACAGAGAAGTAAGCCAATACTAAATAGGCTTTGAGTAGGAAAGAGGAGTGAAAGCAGTGGGTAGTGTAAAAATAGTTACCAACATGACTGTCCACTGTGGGAATGCACGAAGAAGAGGCAAAAAGGGAGTCATACAGAAATGAAACAGAAGATATCTTTTGCATTGGAGGATCTTTTCTCCACAGGCCAGAGCTAAGAAATTTTCTTCAGTTAAGCTCAGCAAATATTTATTTTATATCTATTGTTGTGGGTCAGGAGCTGCATTAGGCACTATGCTTTGAGCTGAATGCACAGAGATGAATACAACATGGTCCTTACTCTCCAGGGTGCTTCCCAGGCTCCCAGGATCGTTGGGCACCCATAACACTATGATTTGCAGCAAGGACATGGGAGTGGCTCATTCTGGATTGTTTCTTCAGAGGTACATGAAGCCCTGTTTGCTAGGAGACATGGATCCTATAATGGAAGAACATAGTTTTCCTCCAGTTACTTTTCAGCTTGGGCCTTAGTTCAGACTCACCTGGGAAAGAGAAAGTTTTTTCCAGAGAGGATGGTTCTTGAGTCTTCAATAAGTTGTAGTATCAATCACTGGATCATTTCCTATTTCAAAATAACCCCAACCTCTGCTTTTATGAAAACTACTGCAAACCAACAGAGTAGACCCCAAGAGTTGGTGTTTCTTTATATGTGTTAAGGGCCAGGAGCTTTATATACTCTGTCTCACTTAATCCTCACAGCACTGGCTCAAAGAAGGAAGTTACTCACTAGGTCACACATCTATTTAGAGGTGGAGTAGGGATTGGACCTCATGCCTGGGTCCATTATACCACATTCCCTCGCTAGCTTTAGTTATCTTAAGCCCACAATCATCTGTATCCTGTTTACTATATCTTCCTTCAGAGTAGATGGTTGCATGGTAAAGCTGATCCTGGGGTAGTGCAGTGTGTTCCAGACTCCATTGTGAGACCCCTTTTGGGTCATGACCAGCACTTTTTACAAAATAAAATCAAGTAGAAATTGTTATACTGTGTCATGGTTAGTACTGTTTTGTTTCAGTTGTAGGTGTTGGAGGGTGAGTGGGTGTGTGAATGTGTGGGTCTTAGCATAAGGTATTTCCTGCTATGGGAAAGTCACTCCCCGTTTCAGTATAGGACATGATCACAACTTCACCATTGTGTCTTTTCTCCAGGTTTTGAAAATATTCCACATTCCTTTTAGTTACAAGGCAGTAAAATGTAGTTCTCAGCTTGGACCCTGGAGCCAGACTCTGCAGGTTTGAATCCAGACTCTGCCATTTACAGTGACTCTTGGCAAGTTATTTCGTGTCTCCGTGCTTCTGCTTTGTCTTCTGTAAAATGGGGTTGTGTGAGCATTAAATGAATTTATATACCTAAAGTGCTTAGGATAGTGTTCATCTCATGGTAGCACCCCTAAGTTATCTGTTGTTATTACTGTTGTTATTGTTAGTGTTGTTGAAAGGTTTATATCTCTCTCAGAGGGATTATGGACATATTGACTTAACAACAGCTTTCCACAGCAGACAGTTGATTCATATGGTTAATTAATTTATTGCAAACTTTTCTTATGCTATAAGAATGCTAACTTTGCCACTGTTTTAGTACAATTCTCCCTTTGTTTGTACACTTGGATTGTTTTTATTTGGCCAACACCACCAAAGACAGCTACTAAGTCATGTACCTGTTTAAGAGTTATTGTGGAAAATAGTGAGCATGACTGTACCAGATCTGGGCCTGTGAAGAACTGGCTGTCTTTATCGGCTGATTTAATCTTGGTCATAGTCCAGCATTGCTGGCTCATAAAATCTATGTTTATGCCTTGGCCCACTATGTTATAGAGGACTAAATAAGTACTGTACCTAGGCCCATCTGCCTCAAGCTCTGTGGCAGATTTGGAGTAAGATGTTTGGTGATCAGGGAAAGCTTCACAAAGGAAATAATGTTTGAGTTGAGGGTTGAATATTTTGAGTTGAAGTCTTCTAGGAAAGTAGTTAAAGGAAAATAATTCCAGGCACCAGTAAGATTTCATACCAAACTCTGAAGCCCAGAAGTCTTAAAATGGTCACAGAAAGGAAGAATAAGCAGAAGCAGTGAACAGAAGAAACTCTAGGCTGCTGTCTTCTAGGTTATCAATTACAGATTTTTATAAAAACTTACTGGAAAAAAATAACCAAAGGTTAAATATGTGTTATAGAATTATTTGTATTATTTCAAATTATATTTTTTATATAACCAACCTTATAGTGAACAGTTAGCGACATTTTATTATGATGATCATTGATAGAATATTCTTTTGTTTATAGAATTGTGTTGTGTGCTTTACCTCTTTTCTTCTTAGCTTCCATTAGCAGGTACCACCTAATGGCAGCCGGTAGAATTGCAGGCAATAAATGCATTGGAAAAATTCATGACTTAGCAGGAAAAGCCCAACCCAGTTCACGGAATAATTAGTAAATATAATGTAGTGATATGAGTTAATCTTTTTTCATAGATCCCTGGGGTGAGCATGTTGTAGAGGATGGGAGCCAACTGCCAATGTCTTTATATCCAAATTAGTGTTATATTAGGAAGTGTATATTGAGGGATTACACAGGATTTAATATTTTTATTTTCTTTTTGAAATGGAATTATATATTAGAAATGAAATCATTGAGATTTTGTTTTTAGACGCAACGTGAATAACTTCCAAAAGAAAAGATCAGTTAACTTAAATTGACTCGAAATATATGATCAGCCAGCATGAAAAGAAGTTAGCTATTGTTTCAAAACAGCAGAACTAGTGCTTGACATTTATAAAGTTCATTTTTAAAAAAGCTTAACAAAATCACTCATGTTAATGACCACCCAAGTAGCTTTTATAATTAATGCTGATGGGCCTTGAAGAGCATTGGCAAGGCACTGACCCTGAAGATCCACACTGAGTTTACCAAATATGGGTTATTTATTCTTCTTAGATAGTTTACAGAGACTAGGACTTCTGTAAAACACTATTTTTGTATGGGAATAATAGCCAGTGTTATTGAATGCTTGCTATGTGCCAGATGCACTCTTCTAAACACTTTGTATGTATTAACTCATTTAATTCTCTTGCAACAAGACACATTGGGCAATTACAAGATCCCTTCTTCCTTTTTTTCTTCTCTTACCTACTTTTTGCATAGGAATATGAAATCATTGCTTTGTTCTGGAGATTCACTTTGACAAAGGCTGGGAGGTGCTATAGTTTTAGTGGTAAGAGGAATGTTTTGAATTTGTAATAGTGTCAGTGGTGAGTCGTGAGTCTTTGGTAGTTATATAGTTTCAACGTTAAGCATCTTCTAATAAGAATTTTATTTTGGTTTATGATAATTCTAAGTATTTTATTAAATAAACATATTTCCCATGAGTAATCCATACATTAAATAATCTACCCCACAAGAGTTGACTATATAATAAAAAATGAATTATTTACATTTCCGTTGGGTGAACATTTAATTTAGATTCTTTTTGGAATTTATTTTGAAATATATTATGTATTATGTATATTAATTTATAATCATATTTATTTCTTAATATTAATAATATTCTTAATACAATTCCTATAAGAAGTAGCATGACCTCTCTATTTCACTCTAAGTATGTCAAATGCATTGGCTATTCGAGTTCCATTAATAATAATATTCTGTAAGAATTTCAGTCATTTTTAGATGCAAAGAAATCCCTTTGGAATGTCAAATTTAAAATAGATATTAGACATTTATTTAGGAGCACTTACTATGATGTAACCCATCTAGATTTTCTGACAGCTTCCTGTTTACTTTTTAAAGCTACTGTATTGCATGTAGTTGCCATGTTAATATCTGTTGGCCCTAAATTTTTTGTTTTGAACTCAGCATATTTAATATTTTCCTTTGATTCTTAAATATCCCCTTCTTGGTGGAAGTTTATTTCCCTGTTCTTCCTTGTCTACCAGCCATCTGTGTTATTCATAGAGGTAAGTTTAAATTCCTCTATAGAGAAAAGTAGGTGGCTCCACAGTGATCTCATTCTTAGGCTAGTAAGCCTAGTTTTGTTGCTTCTTTTTTTTTTTTTCCTTATACCTGCCACCACCCTACCCTTAGCTAGAATATTAATAATTTATCTTCCTTTGACACTTATAATTATGTGTATTCTTACCCTATCTTCAAGCAAGACATATTGAACTTTGGTGTGGCATCACTTACTCTTCCCCCTTCTCCGCTCGTCCTCCCTCTCTCCTCCACTTCCTTCCCCTCCCCCCTTTTCTTCTCTTTCTCTTCTTCCATCAGCCATCCTCCTCCTCCTTCATCTCTCTCAACAACAAATATTAATCCAGAGCATACTGCTATAAAGTTGTATAGAAATATTGACTTATTTGGGTGTTATCTGATGGCTGGAAATGTGTTCATCAGTCGAAATAGAGAAAGCTTTTTGAAAGCCTTGGGAGATATGGATTGGCTCTCTTTATCCTTCAATAACACCAAGCTTATTTTGTTTTTCTTACATTAAAATAAAATTTCATTTCTTTCACTTACGTATTTAGTTTTGTTTTGACTGATGAACCTGTTTTTCACTGTATTTATTGCTTATGTCCATAACTTTTCAGAAGATAACTTTTACAGTTTTTTTAGTACTTCCCTTTTGATAGCAAAATTTTCATATTTTAATTAGCCAATTTAAGCAAAGCTAGCTATGGAGAGAATTAAAACCAAGAAAAGCCATTAATAACTGAGTTTTGCCAAAGTAGCTTGAATTATGCATTTATATAATTCAAGATAGAAAGGTACAGTTACTACATTTATTTTTCATGTGATTAAAATAATAACATTGTAGTGGTTTGGGGGACTAGGTCAGAGCCAGCTATTCTTCAGAATCATTATGGATTAACCACTGCCTTTCGATGAATTATTATTATTTTTTAAAATAAATTTATTTATTTATTTGGCTGCATTGGGTCTTCGTTGCTGTGCGCGGGCTTTCTCTAGTTGCGGCGAGCGGGGGCTACTCTTCGATGCGGTGTGCGGGCTTCTCATGTGGTGGTTTCTCTTATTGCGGAGCATGGGCTCTAGGCACGTGGACTTCAGTAGCTGTGGCTCGCGGGCTCTAGAGCACAGGCTCAGTAGTTGTGGCGCACGGGCTTAGTTGCTCCATGGCATGTAGGATCTTCCAGGACTAGGGCTCGAACCCGTGTCCCCTGCTTTGGCAGGCGGATTCTTAACCACTGTGCCACCAGGGAAGTCCCAATGAATTATTTTCTTTCTACTGTATTCAAAGGCACTCTCTGACCTGTTGTGCCATGTATTTTTGCTGGTTAAAGTTATATAGTTTTAATGACAGCTAGATCATCTAGTTCAGTTCCTTCTGCTAAGATGTACAGTTTATAAGCTGCAGCTTATATCCCCTTTCCCAGAATTCTCAATTTAAAGTCAAATATGAGAGTCTGTCTGCTAAGCCAAACATTAGCTATTATCTGTCTGTATTAGATTAACACCTTTACTTTTTTTTTTTTTAATTAACATCTTTATTGGGGTATAAATGGTTTACAGTGTTCTGTTAGTTTCTGCTGAATAACAAAGTGAATCAGCTATATGCATACGAATATCCCCATATTCCCTCCCTCTTGCGTCTCCCTCCCACCCTCCCTATCCCACCCCGCTAGGTGGTCACAAAGCACCGAGCTGATCTCCCTGTGCTATGCAGCTGCTTCCCACTAGCTCTCTGTTTTACATTTGGTAGTGTATATATGTCAATGCTACTCTCTCACTTCGTCTCAGCTTCCCCTTCCCCTTCCCCATGCTCTCAAGTCCATTCTCTACGTCTGTGTCTTTATTCCTGTCCTGCCCCTAGGTTCATCAGAACCATTTTTATTTTAGATTCCATATACATGTGTCACCATATGGTATTTTTTTTTCTCTTTCTGACTTACTTCACTCTGTATGACAGACTCTAGGTCCATCCACCTCACTACAAATAACTCAATTTCGTTCCCTTTTATGGCTGAGTAATATTCCATTGTATACATGTGCCACATCTTCTTTATCCATTCATCTGTCGATGGGCACTTAGGTTGCTTCCATGTCCTGGCTATTGTAAATAGTGCTGCAATGAACATTGTGGTCCAAACTCTTTTTGGATTATGGTTTTCTCAGGATATATGCCCAGTAGTGGGATTGCTGGGTCGTATGGTAGTTCTATTTTAGTTTTTTAAGGAACCTCCATACTGTTCTCCATAGTGGCTGTATCAACTTACATTCCCACCAACAGTGCAAGAAGGTTCCCTTTTCTCCACACCCTCTCCAGCATTTATTGTTTGTAGATTTTTTTGATGGTGGCCATTCTGACTGGTGTGAGGTGATACCTCACTGTAGTTTTGACTTGCATTTCTCTAATGATTAGTGATGTTGAGCATCCTTTCATGTGTTTGTTGGCCATCTGTATATCTTCTTTGGAGAAATGTCTATTTAGGTCTTCTGCCCATTTTTGGATTGGGTTGTTTGTGTTTTTTGATATTGAGCTGCATGAGCTCCTTGTATATTTTGGAGATTAATCCTTTGTCAGTTGCTTCATTTGCAAGTATTTTCCCCCATTCTGAGGGTTGTCTTTTCATCTTGTTTATGGTTTCCTTTGCTGTGCAAAAGCTTTTAAGTTTCATTAGGTCACACTTCTTTATTTTTGTTTTTATTTCCATTTCACTAGGAGGTGGGTCAAAAAGGATCTTGCTGTGATGTATGTCATAGACTGTTCTGCCTACGTTTTCCCCTAAGAGTTTGATAGTGTCTAGCCTTACATTTAGGTCTTTAATCCATTTTGAGTTTATTTTTGTGTATGGTGTTAGAGAGTGTTCTAATTTCATTCTTTTACATGTAGCTGTCCAATTTTCCCAGCACCACTTATTGAAGAGGATCTCTTTTCTCCACTGTGTATTCTTGCCTCCTTTATCAAAGATAAGGTGACCATCTGTGCGTGGGTTTATCTCTGGGCTTTCTATCCTGTTCCATTGATCTATATTTCTGTTTTTGTGCCAGTACCATACTGTCTTGATTACTGTAGCTTTGTAGTATAGTCTGAAGTCAGGGAGCCTGATTCCTTCAGCTCCGTTTTTCTTTCTCAAGATTGCTTTGGCTATTCGGGGTCTTTTGTGTTTCCATACAAATTGTGAAATTTTTTGTCCTGGTTCTGTGAAAAATGCCATTGGTAGTTTGATAGGGATTGCATTGAATCTGTAGATTGCTTTGGGTAGTATAGTCATTTTCACAATGTTGATTCTTCCAATCCAAGAACATGGTATATCTCTCCATCTATTTGTATCATCTTTAATTTCTTTCATCAGTGTCTTATAATTTTCTGCATACAGGTCTTTTGTCTCCTTGGGTAGGTTTATTCCTAGATATTTTATTCTTTTTGTTGCAATGGTAAATGGGAGTGTTTCCTTAATTTCACTTTCAGGTTTTTCATCATTAGTGTATAGGAATGCTAGAGATTTCTGTGCATTACTTTTGCATCCTGCTACTTTACCAGATTCATTGATTAGCTCTAGTAGTTTTCTGGTAGCATCTTTAGGATTCTCTATGTATAGTATCATGTCATCTGCAAACAGTGACAGTTTTACTTCTTCTTTTCCGATTTGGATTCCTTTTATTTCTTTTTCTTCTCTGATTGCTGTGGCTAAAACTTCCAAAACTATGTTGAATAATAGTGGTGAGAGTGGGCAACCTTGTCTTGTTCCTGACCCTAGTGGAAATGGTTTCAGATTTTCACCATTGAGAACAATGTTGGCTGTGGGTTTGTCATATATGACCTTTATTATGTTGAGGTAATTTCCCTCTCTGCCTACTTTCTGGAGAGTTTTTATCATAGATGGGTGTTGAATTTTGTCAAAAGCTTTTTCTGCATCTATTGAGATTATCCTTCAATTTGTTATATGGTTATATTAATTGCACATATTGAAGAATCCTTGCATTCCTGGGATTAACCCACTTGATCATGGTGTATGATCCTTTTAATGTGCTGTTGGATTCTGTTTGCTAGTATTTTGTTGAGGATTTTTGCATCTATGTTCATCAGTGATATTGGCCTGTAGTTTTCTTTTTTTGTGACATCTTTGTCTAGTTTGGGTATCAGGGTGGTGGTGGCCTCGTCGAATGAGTTTGGGAGTGTTCCTCCCTCTGCTATATTTTGGAAGAGTTTGAGAAGGATAGGTGTTAGCTCTTCTCTAAATGTTTGATAGAAGTCGCCTGTGAAGCCATGTGGTCCTGGGCTTTTGTTTGTTGGAAGATTTTTAATCACACTTTCAATTTGAGTGCTTGTGATTTGTCTGTTTATATTTTTTGTTTCTTCCTGTTTCAGTCTCGGAAGGTTGTGCTTTTCTAAGAATTTGTCCATTTCTTCCAGGTTGTGCATTTTATTGGCATATAGTTGCTTGTAGTAATCTCTCATGATCCTTTGTATTTCTGCCATGTCAGTTGTTACTTCTTTTTCCATTTTTAATTCTGTTGATTTGAGTCTTCTCCCTTTTGTTCTTGTTGAGTCTGGCTAATGGTTTATCAGTTTTATTTATCTTCTCAAAGAACCAGCTTTTAGTTTTATTGATCTTTGCTATTGTTTCCTTCATTTCTTTTTCATTTATTTCTGATCTGATCTTTATGATTTCTTTCCTTCTGCTAACTTTGGGATTTTTTTGTTCTTCTTTCTCGAATTGCTTTAGGTGTAAGGTTAGGTTGTTTATTTGAGATACTTCTTGTTTCTTGAGGTAGGATTGTATTGCTGTAACCTCCCCTTAGAACTACTTTGGCTGCATCCCATAGATTTTGGGTTGTCATGTTTTCGTTGTCATCTGTTTCTAGGTACTTTTTGCTTTCCTCTTTGATTTCTTCAGTGATCTCTTGGTTATTAAGTAGTGTATTGTTTATCTTCCATGTCTTTGTAGTTTTTACAATTTTTTTCTTGTAATTGATATCTAGTCTCATAGCGTTGTGGTCAGAAAAGATACTTGATATGATTTCACTTTTTAAAAATTTACCAAGGCTTGATTTGTGACTCAAGATATGGTGTATCCTGGAGAATGTTACATGAGCACCTGAGAAGAAAGTGTATTCTGTTGATTTTGGATGGAATGTTCTATAAATATCAATTAAGTCCATCTTGTTTAATGTATCATTTAAAGCTTGTGTTTCCTTATTTATTTTCATTTTGGATGATCTGTCCATTGGTGAAAGTGGGCTGTTAAAGTCCCCTACTATGATTGTGTTACTGTCGATTTCCCCTTTTATGGCTGTTAGCATTTGCCTTATGTATTGAGGTGCTCCCATGTTGGCTGCATAAATATTTACAATTGTTATATCTTCTTCTTGGATTGATCCCTTGATCATTATGCAGTGTCCTTCTTTGTCTCTTGCAGTAGTCTTTATTTTAAAGTCTATTTTGTCTGATATGAGAATTGCTACTTCAGCTTTCTTTTGATTTCCATTTGCATGGAATATCTGTTTCCATGCCCTCACTTTCAGTCTATATGTGTCCCTATGTCTGAAGTGGGTCTCTTGTAGATAGTGTATGTACGGGTCTGGTTTTTGTATCTATTCAGCCAGTCTGTGTCTTTTGGTTGGAGCATTTAATCCATTTACATTTATGGTAATTATCAGTATGTATATTCCTATTACCATTTTAAAAATTGTTTTGGGTTTGTTTTTGTAGGTTTTTTCCTTCTCTCGTGTTTCCTGGCTAGAGAAGTTCCTTTAGCATTTGTTGTAAAGTTGGTTTGGTCGTGCTGGATTATCTTAACTTTTGCTTATCTGTAAAGGTTTTAATTTCTCCATCGAATTGGAATGAGATCCTTGCTGAGTAGAGTAATCTTGGTTGTAGGTTCTTCCCTTTCATCACTTAAATATGTCCTGCCACTCCCTTCTAGCTTGCAGAGTTTCTGCTGATAAATCAGCTGTTAACCTTATGGGGATTCCCTTATATGTTATTTGTTGCTTTTCCCTTGCTGCTTTTAATATTTTTACTTTGTATTTAATTTTTGATAGTTTGATTAATAATTGTCTAGGTGTGTTTCTCTTTGGGTTTATCCTGTATGGTACTCTCTGTGCTTCCTGGATTGACTATTTCCTTTCCCATGTTAGGGAAGTTTTAGACTATAATCTCTTCAAATATTTTCTCAGACCCTTTCTTTTTCTCTTCTTCTTCTGGGACCCCTATAATTCGAATGTTGGTGTGTTTAATGTTGTCCCAGAGGTCTCTATGACTGTCCTCAATTCTTTTCATTCTTTTTTCTTTATTCTGCTTCCTGGGTATTATTTCCACCATTTTATCTTCCAGCTCATATATCCGTTCTTCTGCCTCAGTTATTCTATTATTGATTCCTTCTAGAGTATTTTTAATTTCAGTAATTGTGTTGTTCATCACTGTTTGCTCTTTAGCTCTTCTAGATCCTTGTTAAATGTTTCTTGCATTTTCTCCGTTCTGTTTCTGAGATTTTGGATCATCTTTACTATCATTACTCTGAATTCTTTTTCAGGTAGGTTGCCTATTTCATCTTCATTTATTTGGTCTTGTAGGTTTTTACCTTGCTCCTTCGTCTGTAACACAGTTTTTTGTCATTTCATTTGTTTGTTTGTTTGTTTGTTTGTTTTGATGAGTGGTGCTGTATTCCTGTCTTACTGGTTGTTTGGCCTGAGACATCCAGCACTGGAATTTGCAGGCAGTTGGATAGAGCTGGGTCTTGAATCTGAGATGAGGACCTCTGGGAGACCTCACTCCGACTGATATTCCCTGGGGTCTGAGGTTCTCTGTTAGTCCAGCAGTTTGGACTCGGAGCTCCTACCACAGGAGCTCAGAACCAACCTCTGGCCTGGGAACCAATATCCCGCAAACTTTGTGGCACAGTTAAAAAAAAAAAAATTAAGAAAGAAAGAAAACAAAGAGCAGTACAATATCAAAGAATAAAAAACAAAATAAAATTAGAAAGGTAAAAAATATATTAGGAAAAATGAAAGTATAATTGAAACAACTGCAGCAAGGTAAAAAAAAAACCACAACAGAAAAAAGGAAAACAAAAGGGGGGGGTGACAAGCCAAAAGTAGAGAACAATAACAAAGTATAAAGAATAAAATAAAGTTAACAACAATGAATCAACAAGGTAAAACAGAACCCCAATCTAAAAGGGTGGAGGGAGTCTTGGCTATGGGAGCGGAGTTTAAGGTGGGGGTGGAACTTAGGCAGGGGTGGGGTTTAGGTGGGGTGGGACCTAGGCAGGTGTGGGGGTGACGTTTGAGCATGGGGCGGGGCCTCTGCTTAGGACCTGGGCAGAAGGGGAGAGGCAGCACGTGGAAAGGAGGACGTCTGGAGTGTGGAGTTCTGGAGTTTGGAAGTAGGGCCCTGATGAGGGTGTGTGGGTGGGGTTTAGGCCCAGCACGTTGGAGGGCGTCTCCAAGCGTAGAGGTGGGGCCCTGGGTGGGCATGTAGGGGTGGGGCTTGGACTCTGAGCAGCAGGAGGGAGTCTCCGAGGGCAGAGCATTAGTCCCGGGAGCCCCGTGCCTACATGGACAGGGAAAGCGCCGGCCGCGTTCTCCTCCGTTCCTTTGTGCCCCTCCCCCACCGTCTCCCCCAGGGTCTCCCCTATCCCCGCTGGACCCCTAACTGTGGGTGGATCCCACTGGGTGTAGGAACTCCTTCCCCCCCCAGCCACCCCTCAGGGGTGCCGGTCCTGGAGGTCTGACCTTTACTTTTGCTCCCCTTCCCTCCCTCCCACTCCCTCAGATTCCGCACTGCTGGAGGGGGCCTAGGTGAGCAAAGGATCAGGCCCGGGATCTTAGCAGGTTCCTGGGAGTCCAAGTGGGCAGGGGAAGCCTGGCCATGGTCCCTTTTGATCCTCTGCCCTCCCAGTGGTTCCCCAATTTCCCCCTTCGGGCGTGGGATCCCTTCCCCTTCCCCAGCTGCCCCTCAGGGATGCCAGTCCCGTCCCTCCTCCACTTCTCCTCCCCTTTCACTGCCCCCATGCCACATGTCCTACCCAGTCGCTGGGGGTTCCCCCCGTCCCCTTAGGGGTCCGTGTACCCCACTGGTGCCTGGTAGGTGCCCTAGTTGTGAGGAGACGCGAATTCCGCATCCTCCTAGTAAGCCATCTTGACTCCGTCCCCCGACCTTTCTTTTTTAATTTTATTTATTTATTTATGGCTGTGTTGGGTCTTCGCCTCTGTGCGAGGGCCCTCCCCAGCTGCGGCAAGTGTGGGCCACTCCTCATCGCGGTGCGCGGGCCTCTCACTATCGCGGCCTCTCTTGTTGCGGAGCACAGGCTCAGCAATGGTGGCTCACGGGCCTAGTCGCTCCGCGGCATGTGGGATCTTCCCAGACCAGGGCTCGAACCCGTGTCCCCTGCATTGGCAGGCAGATTCCCAACCACTGCGCCACCAGGGAAGCCCTTTCTTTTTTATCTTTTGTGCTATTTCAAATCTTGAAAATACATGCCCTTTGACAGAACATGCAGTTGTATGTCTTAGTTATTGCTGACTGCTGTAGTATTTTTTCAAACCAGGCTACTGCGTATCTCAAGTTGTAAGTGAACCTGTCTGAGATGCTTTCATAGTTCCTAATAAAAAACAGGGACTAGTCCTATATATTAGAAGCTTTGCGACAGTTGGAGTCATTTGGGCCTTCCCAGGACACCCCACCAGCTACTTATCATTTATTTTATTACATGACCAAGGCTTACAGAAGTCAGTCTTGAGGGAAAAAATACAGGTCTAAGCAATTTATCTAGTCAGGCAGTGGCTTTAACTGAGTCAGCCATGTGGTACATGGTACCCATGACTGGTAGGCTCCTGCACATGTTCACTGTTACTGTATCAACCTCATACTTCCTTTAATTTCATGAGACAAGTTGTCTATTATACATACTGTTGGGGGAGATCTACTAAGAAGGATGTCTATGACTGGCTACTGCCGACCCATTATGTCTCACCTCATGGGTATTGCAGAGAAAGACCATTAGGAAATAAAGTCTGTAGTACCATCCACTTAAGTGTTTTCAATTATTTTCAACTCTGTTAATATTATCTCTTTAAATATTACTTTAAGTGCCATGAAAGCAGGAATATTTTGTACTTCTTTTATCCTCTGTAGGCTCTCTCGAAGTTTTAGAAAGATAGAATTAACCAATCTAGAGAACAGAGAGATAAGATTATTTTGGTCGTCTTTAAAACCATATTTTTGAGTTCTTTTAGAAATAAAGTCTTTCTCACTAATCGATACCATAGAGATGGCATACACTGTGCTAACAAAACAACTGTTTAATTAAAGTTGTATAAAATGTTTGTATAAGATACATAGTCAAAACACATGGTCATAACAGATAAGGTTAGCTACCTTGGTAGGAGGATGCAGTGACAGTTCTCCAGAATCAGGAAGAATTCATTTTTGGCAGCTGTTATGTTGGCATGGTGCTAAGGCTTGTTTTGTCCCCAACAGGGATAGGATTTACTGTAGGAGGGTCTCGGCAACCGGCCATATCATTATAAGGGTTATTTTTATAAAGCAAGTCTCATTGTATTTGCAAAGCTTAATCCTCTGGTGGGTGGAATTTTTTTTATTATAGTTTATACTATGACATCTTGCTTTTTTAGTAAAAACTAGAAAAGTTCTCTCTGTTGATTTAACATAAAGGTAGCATCTGAAGTTGTAAGTGCACTTGCTGTTTATATCTGTAAAAATTGTTTAATGTGTTAGTGTGGAAAAGGGAAAAAGAACTCATGGATTTAGAGAATTAAGGCTGAAGGGAACAGTGGCAAGGAAGAAAGAGGTATTTGAAGGGAATGGGCTAGGGCAATCACTATAAGTACCCCTTGTACTGTAGGCACCCAAGATGCACTCATAGTCCTGGGGTCTGCATATGAGTAGATGATGCCAAATTCATAATCAGATTTTGTGTAGTCAAGTGGTAGATTTTCTTTGTTCTTGTAATGACATTCTAGAAAAATCAGAAGACTTGGGTTTTAAACCTAGAAGCTGCTCAGTGGCTTTGAGGCTCAATTTCCTCATCAGCCATTATGTGGGCATGGTAGATAGTTTTGGAGGAAGCTTAGCTCTTTAGACTGGAGATAGGAAAAAAGTTCCTTTTCCTCTCTTATAGTGAAATTTTGAGGCTACAGTTGGTATGACAACTGTATGAGATCTAATGGTGGTAAAACTTAAGATATAAAAAAGAATAAGGTTATCTGTTTTTACTGCTATTATAGTTTTAATAACTCTTTACCTTTTTTCATTGGAGTGTTTCTGAATTATGGTTTTAGAAAAGATTTTTTCTATTGACATTGACATTTTTCTAATTGTGTCTGTTTTATTTCAAAGGCAGCGTAAGTGCAGATCATGTTTTTATGCATAATCATTTGCAGTAACTCATGTAGTTACAATTTAAATACGAAATAAACTATTTTAAACCTTTAGAAGTAGCATCACCACAAAACGAACTGCTTTATATGACAGTTATATGATGTGATAGCATTAGACGGTAATCTTACAGATCCTGCTCTTTCTTGATGTCCCAGTTGTGGCAAATTAGCTCTGATATTATGTTATAAGGTAGCAATAGGAAGGAACTGTTAATATAGCTCGAGTTTTGGTGGGTTTGAAATATCTGCAGAGCTTAGAGGTTAAGGAAAAATTTGTTGTGATGTCAGCACAATTCAGATATATTCATCTTGATACACAAAACTCTAAAGTCTAAATAAAAGTTACAAAGCAATTTACAACCTCGGCAAATCAGGTCTTTTGCTAATCCCTTCTTTCTTCTTTTTGCTGCTTTGTGCAAGACTGCTTTTGTGTCGTTAGTAACTGAGCTGGTGAAATAGCTTAGCTGTTAGGCATATTTTGCTGCGAAAGTCATTCCCTTTTGATCTTAACAAGATGAGCTGGAGTCATTTATCGTTAGAGTCTGTTATCTTGTTGAAAGAAGAACCTTGAGTAGATTTATTTTATTACACATCAGCTTGATGTGTGAAATTACTTATGTTGTCTGTATTTACAACTGTTAATTCCCAGGAAAACAGGTGTCTTTATATTATGTAGCCCACTGGAATTTAAACCCTTTTAAATAAAATGCATTTGTCAAGATGTCGAAATCTTCAATGTTTAGTGTCATTTCTATGTTTTGAAGAGTTGTTTAGAAGCCTGTGGATATTTAGAGCACCAGAGTAACTGTTCAGGGAGATAATTTCCTAGAAAATAATAGACAAAGAAGTTTACAGATAAAAGATTTAAATATGTTCAGCATATTACCCAGGAATAAATAATTATTTTCTTTTCAGGAATTCACATAGGTAATGAAAATGTTTAGCATTATTTGCTTTTTATGAAAAAAATTGTTATTGAGATATAATTCACATATCATAAAATCTACCCTTTTAAAGTGTACAGTTCAGTGGTTTTTAGTATATTTGAAGAGTTGTGCAACCATTTATCTAGTTTTTAAAATATTTTCATTGCTCCAAAATGAAACCCCATACCCATTGGCAGTTAACTGCCCATTTTTCCCATCCCTCAACCTGTGCTAACCACTAATCTACTTTTTGTTACTTTTTGACTAAAATGTTGCATTGAAGTTAAAGTAAATAATAGTTTTAATAGTTTAATACCAGTGATCTTTCATATTAATGAAATTATGTAATTAAGTTCTATTTTATTAAATATTGGTAGCAATGTTGCTAAGGTTTTACTTCCTTCATGTTGTTAACAATAGTTCATCATCATATGTTTTAATTAGGCATAGTAGTACATTGTTAATTACCTACTGTTATTTAGCAAAAGTTGGTTGAATCTACCTCTTTTTTTGTTTTTATTTCTGAAAATTTGAGGTAAATATTTCTTTCCTTTAACGCCCAAATTGGGATAAGTAAAATGACCTTGATTGTATTTATCTTTGCTTAGAATACCTTTCTCTCACAGTACAAATAAGTATTTACATAACAGTTATAATAGAATTTCTGTTTAAAATACTTTAAAATAAACTTTGCATTTTTTTCTCAGTCTTAGAAACATTCCTTTTTTGCACACAAACAGTTGACATTCTTTACTGATCATACTCATTTCTTCACTCATGCAAGCTCTTAAGGTCCTTGCTAGCTATGTGACTTCGGGCACCTGATTGTATGAATGACTAGTGGGTTAATTATCACAAATATGTGCCTATCATACAAGGTTAGTCTAGTTTTACCTGGTTTAAATACTGAGATTGATACTGCGAGGGATTGATACTGAGAGGGTAAGGGAATAGTTTTTGAAGTTGGCAGGTATACTGAGGATTTCGTTCAGGTAGAGATCTGCTTTATAGTTCATCTGGGATTTAGTTCAGCTGAGAACTGTCGGAATCATACAACGACTGTTATTGTATTAAACTCCAACGTGTATGGAGTGAAAAGATGTTGTGAAATTGATTATAAGAACTCTGAGAAAAAGACCTGTTTTAGGAACATCACTATAAGACTTCTCTGACTCTTTTTAGGAAGCAATGACAGAACCTGGGGTCTGCAAAAACAAATAATAGTAGTTTACTGTGACTATTCCTATGGTAGCTGTTTTTCACTGTCTCCGTGATAATAAGCAATGGCAAATACCTTCAACAGCCAAGATACTAGAAGAACCCACAGGCTGAACAAGACTCCATTCTTGAATTCATGCCTTAGGTTTCTCCTCTGAATAGAAAACCAAAACATTATTTTTGCATTGTAAATAAGTAAGAAGACTAAAACATTGCCATTGTTGGATGTTGACAAGAGAAGCTTGGAACATAGATCAACTGGGCAGGTGGAAAATGAGGATCATCATAAAAGTAGACATCACACTACAACTTTATTGCGGTACACAAAAATATAACCTAAATCCATGGTCTTAGGAGTATGCTTATATATAGATACACATGTTGGATTTTATAATAGCTCTCAGAGGAAGAATGGGTTTCACTTTACAAAATTTTGTTCTGCCTACAGATTTTTAAGAATAAATCTCTTTAATAACTTGATGCTCTTATGTAAAAAAAAAAAAAAAAAAAAAGCTATGCTGTTTAAATAGTACAAAATAGGCCCCTGATAAGAAATGCTAATAATATAATTAGGTTCCAAGTTTTTTGTTTTATATTCAAAAAATTTCTTTTCATGCTAAATAAGCTACGCCATGTGCAGCCCCCAAAAGACGCATTTTATTGCTGTATCTCATGCATTTTTTTCACTTGAACAGGCAGTTTTGTCCATGCCTGTAGGAGACTTCTTTCACTGTTCCCAGTTATCATGCCTGGCTTGTGTAATTGGGTAGTCATCAGAAAAAAGGCGGGGGGGGGGGAGAATTTTTTTAACCTTTGAAAGTGATATCCTTTTCAGCCTTGGCAGGTCTCAGTGTTCTATCTTTGTCTCTAAAATCCACATCGGAAATGCTAAGAGTTCCCGTGCTGGAGTTAAGAGAGGTCGTTGTCAGGAGGATCCTGTAGCACTTTTCAGAAATTAGAGGGTCATCCAGCAAAACTAGGCCACATAGTCTAAGGATCAAGTGCACCCAGTAATATCTTTGGATTTGAAGATCTGCATGCTTTCAAGCTTATCTGTAATTTGGTCTGGTTTCTATTTACCTAATCAAGGCCAGCATGGTTTTTGTGGTTGCTGAAAAATACCTTACTAATATCAGTTTGCACATATGAAAGTATTTTTTCATTTTAATTTAATTTTCATTCTAGAAGGTTTCAAGGTTTACGTGAATTTGTCATAAGAACTCCTCATTTATCCCTACCCACCCAGTCACCAGGCTTCTTATGGTACTAGAGTCTAGTGAGTGATTCTGTCAGTGTTTTTATAGAATTTTATCTCTGTGTGCAGGTGCTTAGGAATTCCTTTTCCTGAATTATATAAGTACACGTTTTTCTTTATATTAAAAGGATCTGACTTGGGCTTAGCCTTTGTTTAGTTTAATTGAATCCTTTCACCAGTGATACAATGGACTGTCCTATTACTTTCTCAAGCCTGTTGGTAGCACTCACAGTGAACAATTAATGCACTGCGGTAAAAACACTATTCTCTGAAATCAATGGGGAATGATACCACAATAAGTGAGTTATCTAGTGTAAATCTTTTAACTTTCATTCTGATCATGAAAAGCTTTTTATAGTATACTTCTCTGCCTATAATATACTGAGTGTTATTTAACTCCTTGCTGAATCAAAATCATCATTATGAATATCATATACTGAACTGTACCACCCACAGGTAGATACATATAGGGCCTAATAGTGTGGGGGGAGATCGATTGCAAAAAATGACCTTGATTTTTCTCTCTCTCTGTCTATGACCCTTGAAATGTGACTCCGCAGAGATAGAGTTCTTTTACTTCTTGAGTCTGGGCTGGTCTTGTAACTTGCTTTGGCTAATAAATGTGGCAAAGGTGATTGTATATCAATTATGAAGCTAAGCCTTAAGACACCTTGTGCATTTCTGCCTATGGAACCCTGTCTAGCTGTTATGAGAATTAGCTTGAGCTAGCCTGCTGGATGTGTCCCCATCAAGCCTGCACTTCATCCAAGAGCCAGCCAACCTCAATATATGTGAGGGAGGCCATTCTAGATAAGCCAGTCTTAGCTAATTTATCAGACTATTACAGAATCATGAGAGAGCGCAGTCAAGATGGAATTGGCAACTGACCTGTAGATTTAAGAGCAAGAAATGTTCAATGTTTTAAGCCCTTGGATTTAGGGTAGTTTATTATGCAGCAGTGTCTTAACTTCTGTATAATGGTTGGTCTTAGAACATGTTTCTTTGGGGGAAAAAAAGCTTCAGACATCAGCTTGCTTTTTGGTCAGTTGTTGCTTTCTCAGAAAGTCATCCTGAATGATATTTCTGCAAAATTAGTGAATCAAAGACAAGAGCAGCTTATTTCCATTGTTGTTGGCCACCTCCAAGTGTTTGTTGAACTGAATTACCCTCTTTCGAATAATCTGTTTCAATGTCTTTGGTGTCCTTTTACCATAGTATTTCATATATTATTTGTCCTGTTGACCTTATTAGAAGTGGAACCACAGGAAGTCCCCTGTCATCCTGTACCATTTTTAAATCTTATGTGTGCTCAGTGTTTTGATGAAATGTGTTAAGGATTTCCTCATCATTTGTTTAGCCATAGCACAAATAGTTTTTGAGCTCTTACGGTATGCATAGGCACTGTGCCAAGGGCTTTTGTGAGCTTACAGTCTAGGAATATACTGATAAGTAACCAGCAAATTAAATTATAGTGGGATAGGAACACCTACGACAGGAACACATAAGAGGAAGCGGTTGGGCAGGTACATTAAAAGGTGCACAACATCACTAATCACCAGGGAAATGCAAATCAAAACCACAATGCGATATCACCTCACACCTGTTAGGATGTCTGTTATCAAAAAGACAAGAGATAATAAATGCTGGAAAGGTTGTGGAGCAAAGGGAACCCTTGTGCACTGTTAGTGGGAATGTAAACTGGTGTAGCCACTATCGAAAACAGTATGGAGGTTCCTCAGGAAATTAGAAACAGGACTACGATATGATCCAGCATTCCCACTTCTGGTTATGTATTCAAAGGAAATGAAACCCTTATCTTGGAGAGATATCTGTACTCCCATGTTCAGTACAGCATTATTCATAATAGCCAAGGTCTGGAAACTGCCTAGGTGTCTGTCAACAGATGAATGTATAAAGAAAATGTGAGATATGTATGTGTGTGTATGTATGTGTGTATATATATATATGTACTTACATATATACATATATATGTATTTACATACATACATGTACACACAATAGAATATTATTCAGCCTTAAAAAAGAAGAAAATCTTGCCATTTTTGACAACATAGATGAACCTGGGAAGACATTACTAAGTGAAATAAGCCAGATGGAAAAAGACAAATACTGCATGTATCACTTACATGTGGACTCTTAAAAAAAAAAAAATTGAACTCATAAAAACAGAGAGTAGAATGGTGGTTACCAGGGGCTAGGAGGTGGGGGAAATAGGGAGAAGTTGGTAAAAGGGTACAAACTTACAGTTACAAGATGAATAAAGTCTGAGGATCCAATGTATAACATGGTGACTATAGTTGACAATACTGTATTGTATAACTGAAACTTGCTGAGAGAGTAGAACTTGTGTTTTTTCCCTCTCTCTCTCTCCCTCTGTCTCACACACACACACACACACACACACACACACACACACACACACACACAGTAAATATGTGGGATGATAATTAATTAACTCCATGGTGAGAATCTTTTTTACAGTGTATATTTATATCAAAGCATCACATTGTATACTTTATATTGCAATTTTTTTTGTCAGTTATACCTCAATGAAAAAAAGAAACTTAAAAAAAATACCCCATTCAAAAAAGAAAGAAAAAAAGGGGGAAGCAGTTGGGGGATCAGTGGCTCCCCTGAAAAAGTGATGTGTAATTTTAGATCTAAAGAGAGAGCGGGAATTAGCCAGAAAATGAGAACAGAAATAGCATTTTATGCGTGGGAAATCTATATAGGAAAACCTAAAGGCAAGAGAAATGGTCAAATATGACTGGAAATATGGAATATGTAGGGGGCTAGTGGCAAGAGATAAGTCCAGAATGTAATTAGGAACTGGATCACACAAGGTGCTATGAGACATTATCATTGTGGAGGGTAGTTTGGAGGGAAGCAAGACCAGAGGCGAGGAAGTCTAGTTAGAAGGGTTTTGTAGTAATTTCATGCAAGAGATGATGGGACCATAAATCAGGACAATAGCAGTTGGGATGAAGAGAAGTAGGTGAATTCAAGTAAAAGGCAAAATTGACAGGACATAGGGACTGAATAAATGGCAAGTGTGATGGAGAGAGAGGAGTCAAGGATAATGTCCAAGTTTTTAGCTTGGAGGACTGGCTGGCCAGTTCACTGAGGTGGAAGGTCAGCACAAGAAGAGCAGGGGGTTTGGGAGGAAGACAGTTTAATTTTGAAAGTGTTAAGTTTGAGGTACCTGTGAAATTTCAGAGAAGTATCCAGAAGACAGCAGTTATTTGGCTCTCAAACTCAGGAATTACCTGTTCTGGAGATACAGCTTTGCAAGTCATGAGTATATGGTAATTGAAAACATGAGAGAGATGAGGCAACCAGGCAGAGGGCTTTTCATTTGTGAAAAAAAAAAAAAAAAAAAAGAAGGGCCTGGGACTAAACTCTGAGGACACTATGTAAGAGACAAAGAGGAGTCTTCAGACAATACTGAGTAAAATTAACCAGAGATAAGAGGAAAACAAAGAGAGTGTAGTGTCCCAAAACTAGGAGAATGTGTCAAGGATATGAGAATGGTCATCAGGATCAAAAGTTGCTTTGAGATCAAGCAAAGTGAGATCTGAAGAATTGTCCTTTAGGACAGTTAGGAACATGGCCCCTGTTTCTAAGCACAAGGTGTTCCATCCACTTACAATGTTCTTTATTTCTTTTTGTACTGGAGTTTTATTGAACTCTCAGTCCTCTTTCAAGATGTTTCTCAAATGTCCCCTCTTCTGTGACGTCTTCTCCCAGCAAAATTATTTCCTTGCTGTAGTTTCACAGCTAGTGTAGCATATTTGAGCATTTTCACAGGTGATTTGGAGTTCATCTGTGTCCCTTGACAAAGATAGTGAATTCCTGAACTCACCAAGTTTGTATTAGTTCTGTTAGGACTGGGGTCTTGTATTACTCATCTCTTGCTTCTTAACACTCTACACAGTACCTAGCAAATACGTATTGCTTGATAAATGCTTGTGGATTTGAATGCTTGATTTTGAATATAATCCTAGGCAAAAGCAGCATTTAAAATCATACATTAACAGTCACTTTAAAACCAGAATTTCAAATAGTGCTGCCTGTTGGATGAACTTTGTCATATGCTCTTTTCTCTAATAATACAATACAAATGAAATCCTGTTCTGTAATATGAATTATTGATATAACATTGAGTAAGGGGGTCGATAAGTAGCTTTCTATAATTGGCCAGGAATAGACTAATTGTTCTCTCTAATAAGCCCCTGGATCCCAAATGGTCTTTCACAACAGTGCCAGAATATGTAAGAGTCAGTGGAATAGTCTATTCTTTTTTTTTTTCCCCTCCTCTTTTTTTGGCTGCATCACGTGGCTTGCAGGATCTCAGTTCCCCCGCTAGGGATTGACCCTGGGCCATGACAGTGAAAGCCTGGAATCCTAACCACTAGGCCACCGGGGAACTCCCTGGAATATCTATTCTTTCCTAGAGGTTAGGAATAAATTTGGCAACTTCTAGTGGGTTATTTTAAGCCCATGTGTCCATTTGGAGTAAGTACATTGAACCATTTCCTGCTGAATAATTAAACTACCCCATGGATTTACTTCAGAAGAGAGTTACTCTTAAAATCCACTGGAGTATACTGGGGTAATAGTTACTTTTGACTCAGCATGCAACATTTAAATGTTTAATGTATATAAAAATATGTGCCTTGCATTGTTGATTGTCACTTTGAAAATTGGTAATATCCCTTCTTCCTTCCTCCTGGTAATTTAATTTACTCAAATTCTTCTTTTCTGTACTTTTTCTCATATTTTTGCAGGGATGATAGGGGCTTGATCATTTGTTGTATGTCTATGTAGAGGATATTCAGAGCTATAGGAGCAAAAAGAATGACCTCTGCGATTGAAAAAAAAAAAAAAAGACTAAGGAGTGTTAAGATCTGGTTTATGGAGTTTAATGGTTGTTTTAGATAAAAGGAGAAAGAAGGGACCAGCTCATGTTAAGCAAGGATTTCTAATTCCCAGGAAAATCCAGTAGGAGAAGCCAGTGATAACAGCTTCAAAAACTGCCCATAAATAAATTGCTGGACTGAGGGATTATGGCTGTTCCTGACATATGTGTAAAATTATATGTAAAGGTCAAGAGAGCATCATTAATATGTATGACCGGATTCCAACTCTAGTAGACAATCCATTCCCTCAGGCATAAAATGAGATAGTTGAGCGTTGAAGGAGAAACATGCTGTGTAAGCCTGTGTCGTGTAATGTATTTGTGTTACGCAGTTGTATCCTTTGGTGTTATGATGCCGGGGTGGGATTGGAAAGGCTTGGTGTACCACCAGAAAAGGGGCTACTGGATACATCTGGTCTGTGGGGCACCTGAGAAGCTGGTGTACCTCTGCTGGGCGTCATAACCAGTTCTGCTCAGTTGGTTGAGCCAGAGTGCTAGGAATTATCCCTGATAACTCTCCTTCTTTGAACCCCATTTTCACCAGTTCTGTAGATTCTACCTCTGAAAATCCTTATTGAATCCATTTACTTCTCTCATTTATTAGATATTATTTGAATGAATTAATGCATTCAACTGCCCAAGTTCAAATCACCATCAGCTCTCAACAGGTCTTTCACTTCTGTTTTTTTCCCTACTGCCAACATAGTGATATTGTCTAAAAATCACAAAGTACCAGCTTAAAATGTCTAGGCTTTAGGCTAAGATCCAAAATATTTATCATTTCCCACATGACCTTGCATAACCTGGTTCTGGCTCTCTTTATTTCATCCACAGCAACTGGTTTTCTGGTCCTCCAATAACTCAGACTCTCTCCCACTCCTTGGCTTTAGCACCTGCTCTTCCTTCTTCTGGGAATGCTCTTATTTCCAGTATTCTGGTAAACTTTACGTCTTCAGATATACCTTCCGCAATCTAAATTAGGTTCCTCTGTTACACTCTTTTGAAATCCTAGTACTGTTCTTGCAGAGCACTTGTTATAGCTGGGAGTTATATAAGCAAAACTTCAGAGAGAGTTAGTTGTCTGTAGTCTCTGCCCTATCCTCAGCTGTCATTTACCCTGCAGCCCGTTCCAGTTCAGTTTTGATTCACACTGCTCCATGGAAAATGTCCTCTTCAGGATCCTCAATGACTGTCATTTTGCCAAATTCACAGGTAGTTCTCTCTCCTTTCCTTAGTTGACTTCTCAGCAAACCTCATCACAGTGGACCATTTCCTTCTTGAAACATTCTTTCTTCTTGGTTTTTGTCGCTGTTTAACCTGGTCCTCCGGGATGCAGGTGCTGAGGTGGAGAGAGGTGTGCAAGAGGCTCGTTGGGAGGAGGGGCTTCCCTGTGAAAGATGCAAGAGGAAGGGAGCAAGATTGGATAGGTCAAGCCTTTAGACCAAGATTTAATAGCTTTGAAAGAAAGTGGGGAGGAAGCAGAATTGGTCAGGGAAAACTTCCAGCTGTGATGCAGATCTAACAAAGTCCTTGGCAACCCTACTGGGAGCTCTGGAGCAAAGGTTCTTTGAGAAGAGACCTGCATTAGGCAGACTTGGCCAGGCAATACTACCCATAGTGTGCTCAGCTATCAACTGGGGTGACCTGGGGAGAATGTGACTTTGGCTTAAAAGCTGAGCAGATCCTGAGGCTGTTAACAGCTGGAGGCTGTCAGTTAACTGCACTCCTTACAACTGAATGACAAGTGGTTTCTTGATGGGAGATCCTAGCAGCACACATCCACGACTTGCCACAGAGACACCTATACATTTCACTGTTTCCCCCTACTTACTAATCACTTCTTCTCAATAGTCTTTGCTTTTTCTCTTCCTTTGCTCAACCCTTCTAAGTTTGAATGTGTCAGGGTTTGATCCTGGATGCTCCCCTCATTTGAACTCTTTTCCTAAATTGTATGGCTTTAAATACCACCTCTATCACCTCTGCAGTGGAGGTCTGCCCTCTCCACTGAACTTCAGGCTCCTAAACTCAACAGCCTACTCGATAACTCCTTCTCGGATGTCTAATAGGCACCTCACTCTTTCTCACCGAAATAGAACCTCTTGGTTTTCTTCCCTAGACGTGTACCACTTCTGTTTTCCTCTATTTTAGTAAATAGCATTACACCCATCAAAGCAGTCGTCCAGACCAAGATGTGAGACTCATTCCCAGTTTCTCTTTCATTTACCTTACTAATCCTATCTGTTGCATCTCTGAAATATAACCTGTATTTGTCCATTTCTTCTCCCTATCTTGTCCAAGCCAAGATTCCTCATGTGGGCTCTGCAGTGGTCTCTTAACTGGACTCCTTGCTTCTTTTTTGGCTTCACAGAATACTCTAAAATGAAAGCTCTGTGAAGGCAAGGGCTTTACCTCTCTTGTTCACCACTGTATCCACAGTGCCCAGAACAGTGTCTGGTACACAGCTGACACTTATTAAGTATTTGTTGAATGGAAGAATGAATGAATCAATTCTCCACTTCGAATTTATAATAAGTCAGATGATGCCCTTTCCCTGCTTAAAATTCTCCAGTGGTTTTCCAGTTTAGAATAGAATCTAGACTAGAAGACTATGTATCTGGCTCCTGCCTGCTTCACTGACTTTATCTCACATCACACTATGCTCCAGCCACAGCACCCTTGTCTCCGTTCCTCACACCAAGCTCTTTCTCACATTAAGGCCTTTCACCTGTGGTTCTTCTTCCTGGTAAGCTGTAAGGCAAGATACAGTCCTTATCATTCAGATCTCACCTCCAGAAAGTCACAGTCTCAGAGATAACTTTCCTGGCCATTGTACGTAATTTAGTAACCACCCTCCCCCCAACCTCCATCCCAATTTTGTCACACAGTTGTGTTTTATTTCTTTATACCGCTTAATTCTTCTAGCTGTTTAGTCTTTAAACTTTATTTTGACTTAGGGTACTAGAACAACTAGGTTCTTTTTTATTTTTAATTAGTTGCTAGCTAGCCCTTCCTTCCGACTCTGTCTACCAAACAATCTTTTCTTACCCCCAGTGTATCAAACGTAAGTGGGCCGAAGTAACTGGACCAGAGCCTCGAAAGTCGAGTTTAGATTATGATCATTTTAGGAAGGCTCTTGGGTGCTCTCTGGAACTTTTTTCTATAGCCTTCTGATCTGTCAGGCTTTTCCTCAGGAGAGTGACCTCATCAAATTTAACTTTTTTCCTGAAAAAAAAGCATCATTTTTATGACCGGGTAAAGAGAGCTAGGCTAAAGACAGAGAGCTTAGTCCCAAGGCTAGTTCTAGTGTAGACAATAGGTTATGATAGCCCAATCCAGGGCAGTGGTGACAATTTGGTGGAAAATAGGGAACAGATGTGAGGTGTGTTTCAGAATGAGATTCATCAGAACTTATGGATCAGATATTCATTCAGTCATGAGTTATTGGCACCTACTCTGTGCTCTGTGTCACACCATGGGCTAGGTTCTAGGGAACACTAGTGAACAAGATAGCTCACTAAAAAGCCCTACAAAGAAGCTGTGGAGGAGAAAGACACTCATGAATTCATAATTATGGTTTATAATCAGTCATTTGAAGCAAACTGACAGGGTCAAATGGTATGGCATGATGATGATGATGGTGATTAGAGAGATGTCAGGGAAGACTTCCAAGGAGATGCCATTTTAGTTGAGAACAGAGGAGAAGAGAGAAACAACTATGAAGCAAGAGGATGCTCTAGACAGAAGGAACCACACATGCATTGTAGGCATGGGGATGGAGAGGAAGGAGTTGAGAATGAATGAGACCACTACCTTGAGCAGTTGCATTAATGTTGATTCTCCCAAGTGAGGCTGGGAAGGTAGGAGGAGAAACCTGTCTGAGGGGGAAGATAGTACATTCTAATTTTGACATGTTCTAGATGCCTACAGGAAAACCACACGTCTGGGTGGTAGTTGGAAATGTAAAAATTGTGGCCCAGGCACTAGACAGATATGTGGATAGTAAACTTAGGCCTGAGATTCATTGTATAAGGGATGGTTGAAGCCATAGGGCTTTGTATAATTACCTCAGAACCCTAACAAATGCCAGCTTAAAAAAATTTTTTTTTAATTTTTTGTACATTTTTTAAAGGTTACTTTCCATTTATAGTTATTACAAAATATTGGCTATATTACCTGTGATGTACATCTTTGAGCCTATCTTTCACCTAGTAGTTTGTATCTCCCACTTCCCCACCCCTATATTGTCCACCTACCTTCCCCTCAGTGGTAACCACTAGTTTGTTCTCTGTATCTGTGAGTCTGCCTCTTTTTTGTTATATTCATTAGTTTGTTGTATTTTTCAGATTCCACATATAAGTGATATCTTACAGTTTTTGTTTCTCTCTGTCTGACTTATTTCACTTAGCATAATGCCCTCCAAGTCCATTCATGTTGCTGCAAATGGCAAAATTTTCAAACACCAACTTTTTAAAGGCACAGGTCAGATGTGGTTCAGCAGAAGAGATAGGAAAACTTAAGGGCAGAGAAGGAAAAGCTTCAAGGAAAAGATAGATGTGCTTAAGTGTTGTATTTGGCAGCCAGGGAGTTACTGCTGGTCTCACAGAATTGAGTTTCAGAACATTGCCAGAGACAAAAAGCAAAGTTGCATGAAAAACGTGAAGGAGGTGTTGGTGTAGAAGGGAAGAGGTGTGGAGAGGCGGAATTAAGGGAGGTATCATTAAGGGTGGTGCGTTGATCAGTACAGGCAGAATGGAGAGGAAGAGTGAAGCTAATGATTTGAATAATTATAAATATATCAGGATTTTTGTTTTGCCTTTTTTTCAGGCTCTGTACCGGACCATTGTCATTTTATTTTATTTTATAGCTCTAAGCGTGACAAACCTACCGTTAGTGGAGACCATATAAATGTCAGAAAGTTGCGGAGTAACAGTGTTATCAACACGTGGAGCAGTCTTCCAGTAGTTAACCATTCAGCGCGAATTATACCCTATTTATGAAAATTTTAAAACTTACTGATTTCTTGCCTGTGTACCTCATGGTTCTTAGTTTTATTGAAGATCAAAATAAGTTTGTGTGTTTCTAGAATGATTGAGGTACAATATTTTGGGTAATTGTCTTTCTAGAATTACATGCCATAAATTCAATAAACTTATTTGAACTCATTTGCAAGGCACAGCTCTGGGTGCTAGGGACACAAAGATGTACAAAACTGGACTCTGTCTTTGAGGAGGTCTAATATGGGGAAGAAGAATGCATGGTGTAAAATATAACCTGATATGACAAGTTTTATACAAGAAGTGTAACATACTCAACCCTATAGAGGCACAGAAAAAGTGATAAATTTAGCCTGGAGAAGAGAGGGGAATCCTCCACAGGTGGGCCCTGACCTGAATCTGACCCATGTCTCTTCCACATGTTGTATTATCATTTAAATATAGTGTATTTGAAGTTTTATTTTTCCTTTCATAGTCTTAACCCTGATGTTGCTATTATATTTTCTCTAATTCCTAGTATAAGTGTTTCTCCAAACTCCGTGTTCCTTGAAGGCACACAATAAAGAGATAGTGAAATGAGAAAATAAACAAATGAATCAATGTATGTAACTAGACTAATAGCTTCACAAGGACAGGGATGTTTGTCTGTTTTGTTCAGTGCTGTATTTCTAGCACTTAGAGAGGTGCTTAGTCTGTCAGTAGGTCCATAAATACTTTTTGACTGAATGGAAGGAAAAGGGAGAGAGAGAGAGAACAAAGGAAGGAAAATTTAAAATATATTCACTTCTAGAAGAGCAAAGAAAAGAGAAAGGACAAAAAATCCAACTCTGAAAACAGTTTTGGAAAAATTAAAATTTAGAACAGTCAGAGATTTGATTATAGTCTGAAAGAAATTTGAATTTCACTGTATTAACTTTTTTTTGTTTCATTATTGTGAATAATCCAACATGGTGTCATTTTCTTTCTTATAGCATTCAGCCCCTTTGGTGTCCCATCTGCTTAACACACAACAGCTATGACACATTTCCATTCATCTGGGTCAGAAAATAAAGAGACCTTTACGTCGGCTTGGATATTACCTGCCACTGCTGTGGGTCCAATACAGTTAAAGACAGGAAACTTTTGTTTTTGTTTTCCCGAGAAATTGATGCAGTTGAGCCCATTAGTGTGAATTTATAGCTTCTTTTTGAAATGCCCCTCATTGAATTCTAGAATTTAATTAACTTTCAGACATATAAGCATTCGCCTCAGAGGAACAGCATGTTGCTACACTCCTTCATTACTTCCTCACTCTTCGTATTAAGTTGTCATCACCATACCAGTCATTGGTTTTGCTTTTTGACTGATGACTCTTGATTCAGCTTTCCTTAGAGAGTCTAAACTGGTCTAGGGCAGATCCTACTTTTGGAAGTCCAAAGAATTAAATTTTTCTCCTGACTTTGTAGTCAATATACCCATGAATTAAGAAAGTAGCTTTTTATTTTAACCTGAATTATCACCAGCTCAAAAATAGCACTATGTATTTTTTCTATTGGTTTGTTAATTTATTTATTTTTATGCATCTTGTCTCATTCCAAGAAAGAATTCGGAGAAGCTCAAAATAATAATAGTAACACAACATTATAAAAAAGAAAGCATTCAGAGCCATGGGAAAGTAAGGGTAAAGGAATTAAGTTAGTTTACAAAAAATTGTTAGGAAGGTTTGGCTGCTCAGGGGGTAAAGTTAGGTTGTAGATTCAGCTCTAAACTTGCTAGTGACCAGAGCAAAGGTGGAGACACCCTCAGTTGAGAGTCCTAGGATCCCCAAGGTGAAAACATAGAGCTTTTCCTTTTAAAAGAGTATAAAAGAAAAATGTTTCCCGGGGGCCCTCATATAGGGAGCATTGGTCAATGTAGATAATATCCTCACAGTCAACACAACAGTAAACTTATAATAATTGGGCATTTACTGTGGACAAGGCATAAGTCCTTTATGTACACTTTCTCATTCAATTCCTTACAATAACCCTGTGAAGTAATTATTTTCGGATTAGGAAAGTTAGGCCCCAAGAGGTTTAGTGACTTGTCCAAGATCACATAGTAAGTGGGGAGAAAGGATTTAAAAACAGCTAAATCTGACTTTAGTGTCCTCACCCTTAATCATTTTTTCTTTACTATATTCATGTTACTATTTTTTGTTGCACCTCTCAATGTTAGTCAAAAGCAGAACCAAAAACTGAAATTCAAGAAAAGCCATTCTAAGAGGGAATCAAAGCAATGCAGCCTAAATATACAGTCAGCTCTCTGAAGATCTTACTTGGCCAGGGGTACAATTTTGTTAACCTAGAGCTGTGTTCTTAACCTTTGTTGGATCTCTTTGATGATCTAGGGTAAGCTACAGACTTTTTTTCTCAAAAAGTATGCATAGGTACTATTTTAGGCAACTCACAGACCTCCTCTCCCTCTTACCACCACCCCAAATTCACTCCCCAGAACTATACATGGATCTAGAGTTGGGCAGCAGAGTGTCTAAGGCAATAAACTGGTAAATATTAGGTGTGTCAAATGGGGACAGATCCTTTTGCATTAACTGGCTGTTGAATATTATATGGCTTGTCCCGTCTTAAGTCGCAAGCAAGGAGATATTTCACTAGATTCCAAATCTTACATCTCACAGTACTTTAGACAACTCCCAGGGGGTGGGGGAAGTGTATGAAAACTTTTATTATTTAAATTTATTAAAGCAGTATCTGCCTTATTAGGACCTTTGATGGTCTCGCTACTTAGTTATAGGATGGGTCATTTTAGCAGTTGTATTCTGGTCCTATCGCTCCTGGAGTAAATTTAAGTGTTGTAGCAGACCATTTTACTCAGACTGATTAACTATAGGGACAGGTGAAAACCAAACTATGAAATCAAACCTTTTACTATTTTAGGAAGATGTGTAGTGATTGTCCCTGGAAAGTAGACTTAACAATCCTGTAAATAGTACTTTTCAAAGTCCCTATATTAGACACCTAGCAATATAACCCAAGAATTCTCTGCTTGCTTAGTAGTATCTGGCCCAACTTTATACAATGATTATACAATCAGAGGTCTACACACAGTTATCCTTTAGGTATCAAGGTACTTTTACAAGCAGGTTGACCTGGATTAGAATCCTAACTCTGCTACTAACTGTATGACTGTGGACAAATGACACAGCTTCTTGTACCTCATTTCTAACATAAGAGTGATAAAGGTACCTACTTCAGTGTTGAGCTTAAAATGAGATAACATGTGTAAAGCCCTTAGCCTAGTAGTAGTATAATGCAGACTTGATAGATGTTTAGCTTTTATTAATATTATTATACTTAAGTGGTAATGCGGCAGACGGTGAACATCTCTTTTTTTTTTTTCCGGCCATGCCGCGCAGCTTGCGGGATTTTAGTTCCCCAACCAGGGATCGAACCCAGGCCCAAGGCAGTGAAAGCGCCGAGCGCTAACCACTGGACAGCCAGGGAGTTCCCGTGAACGTTTCTTTATGACGCCTCTTTATGTCACTGTAAAGGCATTAGGTCTGGAGAGCGTTTGGAGAGTTTGCTGAGTTTCAGCCTGTTTTTATCACGGGCTGTCCTTGTGTATAGTACTTCTTCAGCGAGGCCTCCACCAGTGCCTTTTCTCCAACGACCTGTTTCTCATGGCAAAATGCTACCTGGGTGGTTCCCCCTGCTCTCTTGATCCTAGTAGTTCATAGCCTCTGTGCAAGGCTTTAAACTGTGTGTGGTGAGTTTTAAAACTTCTCTAGATTCACCTTGTTTATTTCCCCATTTGAACTCTGTGCATCAGCTGCTGCTAATTCTTCTCCAGGCTGTTCCTCCTCCCTTACACATGGAAAATTTATTCCCCTAAAGGTATTTTTAAAGAGTGTCTAACAGAGCTTATTCAGGGGGAAATGCCTGGCTTCTGAACAAATGTGTCACGGGTCTGGGAGGATGGGAAAGTGTTAGAGATGGGGGACAGAGAGAGGAAATTATAGTAATTGGAATTTCCTATCCTTGTATCCTTTTGAAAGTGTTTTCTCATTGATTATCTTCATTGGAAGAGAAAAGTTGGTATTTATTTTGTTAAATAATAAGGACTACATTTCTGTAACGTAATATACTTTTTTTTGTAACGTAATATACTTTTTTTTTTTTTTAATAAAATTTATTTATTTATTTATTTTTGGCTGTGTTGGGTCTTCGTTTCTGTGCGAGGGCTTTCTCTAGTTGTGGCCGAGCGGGGGCCACTCTTCATCGCGGTGCGCGGGCCTTTCACTGTCGCGGCCTCTCTTGTTGTGGAGCACAGGCTCCAGACGCGCAGGCTCAGTAGCTGTGGCTCACGGGCCCAGTTGCTCTGCGGCATGTGGGATCTTCCCAGACCAGGGCTCGAACCCGTGTCCCCTGCATTGGCAGGCAGATTCTCAACCACTGCGCCACCTAACGTAATATACTTTTGATAGACTTTCAAAGTCACCGCCTATTCTTAAAAGATGCAAAATACAAATAATATTCAGCTTTATTTTGCACTAGTTTTATAGGTATGGAAATTTTGCAGTATTCTTAAGTAAAATTATTACTTGAACCATCAGTATTTATGGCATATTAATCCAAAATTAATATGTGACCTTACCTGTCTTCAGTGGATCCATATAGATAACACTATGAAACAAGAATGGGCAGTAGGTACAGTAGTTGATTTTTCTGATTATCTGAATATTGACGTTAATTATTACTTAATCCTTTTGTGCCTTAGTTTTCCTCTGTAAAACAGGTAATAATAGTACCTGCTTCATAGAGTTGTGAAGATTAAGTGATAAAGTACTTAGAACAGTGCTTGCTTTGTTACGAGCGTGCAAATGTTATCTATCATGATTATTAGTCCAAATCTTAGCTTTTATGCAGATTATTAATTCAATATTCTGAATTCACTATCAAACACATTTTGGCATTCATGATTTCTGGAAATAACCCTTCAAGTACTGGAGTTCTGTTGTAGATTAATTTCTTAGAGATATTGAAAAGGTTCACTGTTTTTAGTGTAAACTTCTAAAGTAACATTGACTTCACTACTTAACTCTACAACTTGATTAAGCATTGTTGAACATTTCAGTCAGGAAAAACCATCCATTCCCTTTCAAAAGAAGAATATTTATCTCATTTTCAAATTTGCACTGACTCACTCTTTGGCATAAAATGTTACCTTTAGAATCTGTTTTGCAGATGTGGAGGCTGCTGCTTTTTTTTTTAACATCTTTATTGGAGTATAATTGCTTTACAATGGTGTGTTCATTTCTGCTTTATAACAAAGTGAATCAGCTATACATATACATATGTCCCCATATCTCTTTCCTCTTGCGTCTCCCTCCCTCCCACCCTCCCTATCCCAGCCCTCTAGGTGGTCACAAAGCACCGAGCTGATCTCCTTGTGCTATGCGGCTGCTTCCCACTAGCTATCTATTTTATATTTGGTAGTGTATATATGTCCATGCCACTCTCTCACTTTGTCCTCAGTTCTGTTCCTTTTCATCCTAGTCAAGTTTTACCGATTCCTAGCTGTATTTTTTAATTTTAATTTTTCAATTTTATTATTTTTTAATTGAAGCATAGTTGATTTATAATATTGTGTTAGTTGCAGGTATACAGTGAAGTGCTTCGGTTATATTTATGTGTGTGTGTATTTTTTCAGATTTTTCCGTTATAGGTTATTACAAGATACTCAGTATAGTTCCCTGTGCTATACAGTAAATCCTTGTTGCTTATCTATTTTATGTATAGTAGTTTGTTAATCCCATGCTCCTAATTTATCCCTCCCACCCGTGGATTCCTATCTGTATTTAAATAGCATTTTATGCAGGAGCCCTCTCTGCCTGCTATCTCTACCTTATCACTTCCCACTCCTAACTGCATAGCATTGTGACTTCTGCCCCATCATTCTACTAAAATTGCTCTTGCAGGCCTCATCTATGACCTTTATCTGTTAAATCCAATGAAGACCTTTTAGTCGTTATTTTACTTAATATCTCTTGGGAATTGACATTCTTGATCATACCTTCCTTTTAAACTTTCTCCTTTGTCTTTCCTAACACTGTCCTCTTCTGCTTCCCATACCTCCTTCTTGTCTCCTGTCTCAATGCTTTCCCTTTTGGCTGCCTATTCCTTAGGTGTCTGTTGCACAGAGGTCTGCCTTCTGCAGTTCCCACAGGTGTATGCCTGTCTGCATCCTAATGACTCCTAATTGTATTCCTTTCACCTGCCCTGCACAACAAGATTCTCCACCTGATTGCCACACAGATGTTTGAACTTTAACTTGTTCTTACTTCCTTTACTACTATTATCTTTCGTCTTACATCACCCCTTCCACAGCTCTGTTTCACTGAATGAATGAATGACACCATGTCCCTTTCCCTCCTCAAAGTTATTTTTCTTTTACACCCTCCCTACCTCATTGCCTTAGCCCAGGCCTAGATCATCTCTCACCTGGGCTATGCAACCTGCAGACTTGGCTCCAAACAGTCTTCTCCATTACCATTGCAAGTGGTTTTCTGAAACACAGGTCTGATTATATAATTTAAGTCATTCCCCTGTTTAGTGGCTCCATAGTCTCCTGGAGTGTAAAGCCTGTAATTCCAGTCCAGCTTATAGGATACCCTCTGCAGTCTAGTAATTGCTGATGATTGTTGACAAGCTCATCTTCTACTTATGCTCTCTGAGCACCTCATCCTCTTGTTAAAGCAAACTACTTGTTCCTAGAATAAGCTGTGCTTTTGCAAGCCCCCTTATGTTTGCATCTTCTAAACCAATTTCTAGGACTCAACCCTCTCCCCGAACTATGAATTTCACTTGCAGAATCTCAACTCTTCCCAAAAAACACACCTCTGAGGAATCCTTTCCAGATCTTTTCAAATGAGCTACCTCTTTCCTTTATCTGGATGCTGCCTCATGACGTGATAACATCTTTTCCCTAGTTTTTCTCCTCCATTAGATTATATGTTCTTGAAGAACAGGCACCTTTGTATTCCCAGGTATCTAGCCTATAGAAAGTATTAATATATATTTGTTAAATTATGGCCCTGTGACTTATTGCTTGTACATTATTTCCACTAGCCAAGCTGTGATTTCCATGAAGGCTAAGGCCCCATCCTAGTCAATCCTTGTTTCTTCAGACCTAGAACAGTGCTCACGCCTCAACAAAAGTTAACTGGAGCAAGTTATGTCCAAGAACATTTCAGGAGAACTTGAGAGAAGAATAGTACTAAAAGGTAAATAGATAGATAATGACATATATTATAAATATGTATTATTTTATTATATAAATATGAATTAATTAGATACATCTGGTATAGGATTTTAATTTTATTGAAAGCCTATTATATGTACAAAATGATGCTAGATATTAGGAGAATAAACGGAGTTGAAATGGGTATCTATTTGGAAGATTTTTATTTGGCATATTAGAAGACGTATGAAAGTCTTCATATATTCTTCTGAAATACCTGTGAAGCATTTTTGTCATAAGTCTGAGCAGAGCAATTCTCAGCATCTACCTGTGAGTGTTGAGCTTCATGATAGGTTAAAGTAAAAGGTCTTAGAGGGGAAAAAAGGAATCTACTGCTTTAACATATATGAATCTACATCTGAATATGTATTCATAGTTTTCCTTTCCCTTCTCCTTTTCCTTTTTCTCCTTCTCTCTTGTTATGTTTAATATTACTTATTCAGAAAAAGATATGAATTTCTCAATATATATTATATATAATTATACATCTATATTTTCCAATTGGTATACAAACCTTTAAGCAGTTGTTATTTGATATCTATAGGGTTTTAATTTAATGTTGGTAGGAAGCTGTTGAGTATCACTTCAGCTGCAGTGATCCAGCAGGTCACTTGGACTAGAACTCTGTGTAATTCAGGATCCTTTGCTTCTTTTTTTTTCCCCCAACATCTTTATTGGAGTATAATTGCTTTACAATGGTGTGTTAGTTTCTGCTTTATAACAAAGTGAATCAGCTATACATATACATATATCCCCATATCTCCTCCCTCTTGCGTCTCCCTCCCACCCTCCCTATCCCACCCCTCTAGGTGGTCACAAAGCACTGAGCTGATCTCCCTGTGCTATGTGGCTACTTCCCACTAGCTATCTATTTCACATTTGGTAGTATATATAATTCCATGCCACTGTCTCACTTCGTCCCAGCTTACCCTTCCCCCTCCCCGTGTCCTCAAGTCCATTCTCTGTGTCTGCGTCTTTATTCCTGTCCTGCCTCTAGGTTCCTCAGAACCATTTTTTTGATTCCATATATGTATGTTAGCATATGGTATTTGTTTTTCTCTTTCTGACTTACTTCACTCTGTATGACAGACTCTGGGTTCATCCACCTCACTAAAAATAACACAGTTTTGTTACTTTTTATGGCTCAGTAATATTCCATTGTGTATATGTGCCACACCTTCTTTATCCATTCATCTGTCGATGGACACTTAGGTTGCTTCCATGTCCTGACTATTGTAAATAGAGCTGCGATGAACACTGTGGTCCGTGACCCTTTTTGAATTATGGTTTTCTCTTCTTGAATTATGATCCAGTAGTGGGATTGCTGGGTCGTATGGCAGTTCTATTTTTAGTTTTTTAAGGAACCTCCATACTGTTCTCCATAGTGGCTGTATCAATTTACATTCCCACCAACAGTGCAAGAGGGTTCCCTTTCTCCACACCCTCTCCAGCATTTATTGTTTGTACATTTTTTGATGATGGCCATTCTGACCAGTGTGAGGTGATACCTCATTGCAGTTTTTATTTGCATTTCTCTAATGATTAGTGATGTTGAGCATCCTTTCATGTGTTTGTTGGCCATCTGTATATCTTCTTTGGAGAAATGTCTATTTAGGTCTTCTGCCCATTTTTGGATTGGGTTGTTTGTTTTTCTAATATTGAGCTGCATGAGCTGCTTGTAAATTTTGCAGATTAATCCTTTGTCAGTTGCTTCGTTTGCAAATATTTTCTCCCATTCTGAGGGTTGTCTTTTGGTCTTGTTTATGGTTTCCTTTGCTGTGCAAAAGCTTTTAAGTTTCATTAGGTCCCATTTGTTTATTTTTGTTTTTATTTCCATTTCTCTAGGAAGTGGGTCAAAAAGGATCTTGCTGTGATATATGTCATAGAGTGTTCTGCCTATGTTTTCCTCTAAGAGTTTTATCGTGTCTGGCCTTACATTTAGGTCTTTAATCCATTTTGAGTTTTTTTGTGTGTGTGTATGGTATTAGGGAGTGTTCTAATTTCATTCTTTTACATGTAGCTGTCCAGTTTTCCCAGCACCACTTATTGAAGAGGCTGTCTTTTCTCCATTGTATATTCTTGCTTCCTTTGTCAAAGATAAGGTGACCATATGTGCATGGGTTTATCTCTGAGCTTTCTATCCTGTTCCATTGATCTATATTTCTGTTTTTGTGCCAGTACCATACTGTCTTGATTACTGTGGCTTTGTAGTGTAGTCTGAAGTCCAGGAGCCTGATTCCTCCAGCTCTGTTTTTCTTTCTCAAGATTGCTTTGGCTATTCGGGGTCTTTTGTGTTTCCATACAAATTGTGAAACTTTTTGTTTTAGTTCTGTGAAAAATGCCATTGGTAGTTTGATAAGGATTGCGTTGGATCTGTAGATTTCTTTGGGTAGTAGAGTCATTTTCACAATGTTGATTCTTCTAATCCAAGAACATGGTATATCTCTCCATCTTTTGTATCATCTTTAATTTCTTTCATCATTGTCTTATAGTTTTCTGTGTACAGGTCTTCTGTCTCCTTAGGTAGGATTATTCCTAGGTATTTTATTCTTTTTGTTGTAATGGTAAATGGGAGTGTTTCCTTAATTTCTCTTTCAGATTTTTCATCATTAGTGTATAGGGATGCAAGAGATTTTTGTGCATAAATTTTGTATCCTGCTACTTTACCAGATTCATTGATTAGCTCTAGCAGTTTTCTGGTAGCATCTTTAGGATTCTCTATGTATAGTATCATGTCATCTGCACGCAGTGACAGCTTTACTTCTTTTCCGATTTGGATTCATTTTATTTCTATTTCTTCTCTGATTGCTGTGGCTAAAACTTCCAAAACTATGTTGAATGATAGTGGTGAGAGTGGGCAACCTTGTCTTGTTACTGAACTTGGTGGAAATGGTTTCAGTTTTTCACCATTGAGGACGATGTTGGCTGTGGGTTTGTCATATATGGCCTTTATTATGTTGAGGTAAGTTCCCTCTGTGCCTACTTTCTGGAGGGTTTTTATCATAAATGGGTGTTGAATTTTGTCGAAAGCTTTTTCTGCATCTCTTGAGATGATCATATGGTTTTTCTCCTTCAATTTGTTAATATGGATTATCACATTGATTGATTTGCATATATTGAAGAATACTTGCATTCCTGGGTTAAACCCCAGTTCATCATGGTGTATGTGCCTTTCAATGTGCTGTTGGATTCTGTTTGCTAGTATTTTGTTGAGGACTTCTGCATATATGTTCATCAGTGATATGGGCCTATAGTTTTCTTTTTCTGTGACATATTTGTCTGGTTTTGATGGTGGCCTCGTCGAATGAGTTTGGGAGTGTTCCTCCCTCTGCTGTATTTTGGAAGAGATTGAGAAAGATAGGTGTTAGCTCTTCTGTAAATGTTTGATAGAATTCGCCTGTGAAGCCATCTGGTTCTCAGCTTTTGTTTGTTGGAAGATTTTTAATCACAGTTTAAATTTCAGTGCTTGTGATTGGTCTGTTTATATTTTCTATTTCTTCCTGGTACAGTCTTGGAAGGTTGTGCTTCTCTAAGAATTTGTCCATTTCTTCCAGGTTGTCCATTTTATTAGTATATAGTTTCTTGTAGTAATCTCTCATGATCCTTTGTATTTCTGCAGTGTCAGTTGTTACTTCTCCTTTTTCATTTCTAATTCTATAGATTTGAGTCTTCTCCCTTTTTTTCTTGATAAGTCTGGGCTAATGGTTTATCAATTTTTTTCATCTTCTCAAAGAACCAGCTTTTAGTTTCATTGATCTTTGCTATTGTTTCCTTCATTTCTTTTTTTTTTTTTCCTTCATTTCTTTTTCATTTATTTCTGATCTGATCTTTATGATTTCTTTCCTTCTGCTAACTTTGGGGTTTTTTTGTTCTTCTTTCTCTAATTGCTTTAGGTAGAAGGTTAGGTTGTTTATTTGAGGTGTTTCTTGTTTCTTGGGGTAGGATTGTATTGCTATAAACTTCCCTCTTAGAACTGCTTTTGCTGCATCCCGTCGGTTTTGGGTCTTCGTGTTTTCATTGTCATTTGTTTCTAGGTATTTTTTGATTTCCTCTTAGATTTCTTCAGTAATCTCTTGGTTATTAAGTAGTGTATTGTTCAACCTCCATGTGTTTGTATTTTTTACAGATTTTTTCCTGTAATTGATATCTAGTCTGATTGTTTTGTGGTTGGAAAAGATACATGATACGATATCAATTTCCTTAAATTTACCAAGGCATGATTTGTGTTGCAAGCTATGATCTATCCTGGAGAATATTCCATGAGCACTTGAGAAGAAACTGTATTCTGTTGTTTTTGGATGGAATGTCCTATAAATATCCGTTAAGTCCATCTTGTTAAGTGTATCATTTAAAGCTTGTGTTTCCTTATTAATTTTCATTTTGGATGATATGTCCATTGATGAAAGTGGGGTGTTAAAGTCCCCTACTATGATTGTGTTACTGTCGATTTCCCCCTTTATGGCTGTTAGCATTTGCCTTATGAATTGAGGTGTTCCTATGTTGGCTGCATAAATATTTACAATTGTTATATCTTCTTCTTGGATTGATCCCTTGATCATTATGCAGTGTCCTTCTTTGTCTCTTGTAATAGTCTTTATTTTAAAGTCTATTTTGTCTTATATGAGAATTGCTACTGCAGCTTTCTTTTGATTTCCATTTGCATGGAATATCTTTTTCCACCCCCTCACTTTCAGTCTGTATGTGTCCCATGGTCTGAAGTGGGTCTCTTGTAGACAGCATATATATGGGTCTTCGTTTTGTATCCATTCAGCCAATCTATGTCTTTTGGTTGGAGCATTTAATCCACTTATATTTAAGGTAATTATCGATATGTATGTTCCTATTCCCGTTTTCTTAATTGTTTTGGGTTTGTTATTGTAGGTCTTTTCCTTCTCTTGTGTTTCCTGCCTAGAGAAGTTCCTTTAACATTTGTTGTAAAGCTGGTTTGGTGGTGTTGAATTCTCTTAGCTCTTGCTTGTTTATAAAGGTTTTAATTTCTCCGTCGAATCTGAATGAGATCCTTGCTGGGTAGAGTAATCTTGGTTGTAGGTTTTTCCCTTTCATCACTTTAAATATGTCCTGCCACTCCCTTCTGGCTTGCAGAATTTCTGCTGAAAGATCAGGTGTTAACCTTATGGGGATTCCATTATATGTTATTTGTTGCTTTTCCCTTGCTGCTTTTAATATCTTTTCTTTGTATTTAATTTTTGATAGTTTGATTAATATGTGTCTTGGCATGTTTCTTCTTGGATGGGACTCTCTGTGCTTCCTGGAGTTGATTGACTATTTCCTTTCCCATATTAGGGAAGGTTTAGACTATAATCTCTTCAAATATTTTCTCAGTCCCTTTCTTTTTCTCTTCCTCTTCTGGGACCCCTGTAATTTGAATGTTGATGCATTAAATGTTGTCCCAGAGGTCTCTATGACTGTCCTCAATTCTTTTCATTCTTTTTTTTTTATTCTTCTCTGCAGTAGTTATTTCCACTATTTTATCTTCCAGGTCACTTATCCGTTTTTCTGCCTCAGTTATTCTGCTATTGCTTCCTTGTAGAGAAGTTTTAATTGCATTTATTGTGTTGTTCATCATTGTTTGTTTGCTTTTTAGTTCTTCTAGGTTCTTGTGAAACGTTTCTTGTATTTTCTCCATTCTATTTCCAGGATTTTGGATCATCTTTAGTATTGTTATTCTGCATTCTTTTTCAGGTAGACTGCCTATATCCTCCTCATTTGTTTTGTCTGGTGGGTTTTTACCTTGCTCCTTCATCTGCTGTGTGTTTCTCTGTCTTCTCATTTTGCTTAACTTACTGTGTTTGGGGTCTCCTTTTCACAGGCTGCAGGTTCGTAGTTCCCGTAGTTTTTGGTGTCTGCCCCCAGTGGGTAAGGTTGGTTCAGTGGTTTGTGTAGGTTTCCTGGGGGATGGGACTAGTGCCTGTGTTCTGGTGGATGAGGCTGGATCTGTCTTTCCGGTGGGCATGACCACGTCCGGTGGGGTGTTTTGCGGTGTCTGTGACCTTATGATTTTAGGCAGCCTGTCTGCTAATGGGTGGGGTTGTGTTTCTGTCTTGCTAGTTGTTTGGCATAGGGTGTCCACACTGTAGTTTGCTGGTCGTTGAGTGGAGCTGGGTGTTAGCGTTGAGATGGAGATCTCTGGAAGAGCATTTGCCATTTGATATTAGGTGGAGCTGGGAGGTCTCTGGTGGACCAGTGTCCTGAACTCGTCTCTCCCACCTCAGAGGCACAGGCCTGAGACTGGCCAGAGCACCAAGATCCTGTCAGCCACACAGCTCGGAAGAAAAGGGAGAAAAAAAAGAAAGAAAGGAAGAAACATAAAATAAAGTTATTAAATTAAAAAATAAAAAATGATTATTAAAAATTTAAAAAAAAATTAAAAAGCTAATAAAAAAAAGAAAGAAGAGCCAAGAGTAACCAAACCAAAAAATAAATCCATCAATTATAACAAGCAGTAAAAACTATACTAAACAAACAAACAAACAAAATGGACAGACAACCCTAGGACAATGGTAAAGCAAAGCTATACAGACAAAATCACACAAAGAATCATACTCACGAAAAGAAAAAGGAAGAAATATATATATATAAAAAAGAGGAAGAGAGCAGCCAAATCAATAAACAAATCTACCAATGATAATAAACTTTAAATACTAAACTAGGATAAACATAAAACCAAAAACAAATTAGATGCAGAAAGCAAACCCCCAGTCTATAGTTGCTCCCAAAGTCCACCGCCTCAATTTGGGATGATTTGTTGTCTATTCAGGTATTCCACAGATGCAGGGTACATCAAGTCGATTGTGGAGATTTAATCCACTGCTCCTGAGGCTGCTGGGAGAGATTTCCCTTTCTCTTCTTTGTTCGCACAGCTCCTGAGGTTCAGCTTTGGATTTGGCCCCGCCTCTGTGTGTAGGTCGCATGAGGGCATCTGTTCCTGCCCAGACAGGACAGGGTTAAAGGAGCAGCTGATTAGGGGGCTCTGGCTCACTCAGGCCGGGGGGAGGGAGGGTAACGGTATGCGGGGCGAGCCTGCAGTGGCAGAGTCCGGCATGACATTGCAGCAGCCTGAGGTGCGCCGTGTGTTCTTCTGGGGAATTTGTCCCTGGATCACGGGACCCTGGCAGTGGCGGGCTGCACAGGCTCCTGGGAGGGGAGGTGTGGATAGTGACCTGTGCTTGCACACAGGCTTCTTTGTGGCTGCAGCAGCAGCCTTAGCATTTCATGCCCATGTCTGGTGTCCACGCTGATAGCCGCGGCTCGCGCCCATCTCTGGAGCTTGTTTAGGCGGTGCTCTGAATCCCCTCTCCTCGTGCACCCCCAAACAATGGCCTCTTGCCTCTTAGGCAGGTCCACGTTTTTTCCCGGACTCCCTCCCGCCTAACTGTGGCGCACTAGCCCCCTTCAGGCTGTGTTCACACAGCCAACCCCAGCCCTCTCCCTGGAATCTGACCTCCAAAGCCCCAGCCTCAGCTCCCAGCCCCCGCCCGTCCCGGCGGGTGAGCAGAGAAGCCTCTCAGGCTGGTGAGTGCTGGTCGGCCCCGATCCTCTGTGCGGGAATCTCTCCGCTTTGCCCTCTGCACGCCTCTTACTGTGCTCTCCTCCATGGCTCCGAAGCTTCCCCCCCACCACCCTTGTCTCCGCCAGTGAAGGGGCTTCCTAGTGTGTGGAAACTTTTCCTCCTTCACAGCTCCCTCCCCGAGGTTCAGGTCACGTCCCTATTCTTTTGTCTCTGTTTTTTCTTTTTTCTTTTGCCTTACCCAGGTACGTGGGGAGTTTCTTGCCTTTTGGGAGGTCTGAGGTCTTCTGCCAGCATTCAGTAGGTGTTCTGTAAGAGTTGTTCCACATGTAGATGTATTTCTGATGTATTTGTGGGGAGGAAGGTGATCTCAACATCTTACTCCTCCCCCATCTTGAGGGTCTCTCTGAATTTTTGAATTTTATTTTATTTATTTTTTATACAGCAGGTTCTTATTAGTTATCTATTTTATACTTATTAGTGTATATATGTCAGTCAAAATCTCCCAATTCATCCCACCACCACCACCCCAGGATCCTTTGCTTCTTATTTTATGTACTAGACCCTGATCTCTCTTGTTGTTTGATTTAATGAAATAAAAGATTTTTAAAATGCTTTGTAAAGAGCTTCAGGGTTATTTGGTTTGTAAGAACAGGGCATAATTTTTGGCCAATAAGTATTTTGGTATATATTTTTAATTGAGAATCTTCTAATTTCATTTGATTGACTTCCTCATCTGAGATTTCTGAAAGTGATTCTCAGAAATGTTTAATTTTTGGTGTTTTGACGTTCAGCAGCTGAAACTAGAAGAGGATGGGGCAATTAACTGATTTTTAGTATATTTATAGAGTTGGGTAATCACCACAACAATCTAATTTATAATGTGTCCATCACCCTAAAAAGAATCTATGTTTAGTCATTCTGTATTCTTACCTCCAGACCTAGGCAACCTACTGATCTGCTTTCTGTCTATATACTTGCTTTTTATGGACATTTCATATAAAGGATTATATGATATATGATCTTTTGTGTCTAGCTTCTTTCACTTAGCATAATGTGTTTTGAGGTTCGTCCATATTACAGTGGGTAGTGGTTTGAGTGGTAGCTCACAGATATATTTCTATATCAAATTCCTGGAACTTGTAAATGTTATCGTACTTGGAAAAGGGATGTAATTGTTAAGCATTTTGAGATGAAATCATCCTGGATTATTCAGGTGGGCCCTAAATCCAGTGACAAGAATCCTTATAAGAGACAAAACAAGGAGAAGACATACAGAGGGGGAGGCTGTGTAAAGATAGAGGCAGAGATGGGACTGATGTGGTTATAAGCCAGTGAAGACAATCAGTGCTGACAGGCACCAGAAGCTGGAGGAGGCAAGAGGGAATTTTCCTGTAGAGCCTCCAGAGGGAGTAGACTTCTGGCCTCCAGAACTGTGAAAGGATATACTTCTGTTGTTTTAAGCTACCCAGTTTGTAGTTATTGTTATGGCAGCCTCAAGAAAGTCATACACTATAGTACGTATCACTCCTTTTTCTTTTTTATTGCCAAACAATTCGTTTTTCCATTGTACGACAATTTTATATTTTGTTTATCCATTCATCAGTTGATGGACATTGGGCTTGTTTCCAGTTTTTAGCTATTATAAATAATGCTTCTATGAAGATTCATGTTAAAGTTGTTGCATGGGATATGTTTTCAGTTCTCTTGGGTGGATACCTAGGAGTGGAATTGCCGAGTTATGTGGTAAATCTCTGTTTAATATTTTACAAAACTGCCAAACTGTTTTCCAAACTGGCTCCACCATCTTACCTTCCTACCAGTAAAGTATGAAGGTTCCCATTTCTTTACTTCCTCACCAACACTTATTACTATGTGTCTTTTGATTATTGGGTATGAAATGGTATCTCACTGTGATTTTGATTTGCATTTTCTTAATAATGATGATGTCAGGCTTCTTTTTATGTGCTTATTGGGCATTTGTATATATTCTTTAGTGAGATATGTACTCAAATCTTTTACCCATTAAAAAATGGGTCACTTATCTTTTTATTGAATTGTAAAAATTATTTAAGTATTCTCAATACCAGTCTCTTATCAGATATATGATTTAGAAATATTTTCTCCAAGTCTATGGCTTGTTTGTAAACTTTCTTCATAGTATCTTTCGAAGCATGTAAATTTTTAATTTTGATGATGTCCATCTTATCTTTTTTTTCCTTTTATCATTTGTGCTTTTGGTGTCCATCTAAGAAATCATGCCCTAATCCAATGTCATGTTTTAGGAGTTTTACATTTATGTCTATGATCCATTTTGAGCTAATTTTTCTGTGATGTGAAGTAAAGGTCCAGAGTCATCTTTTTTTTTTTTTTTTTTTTTAAACATCTTTATTGAAGTATAATTGCCTTACAATAGTGTGTTAGCTTCTGCTTTATAACAAAGTGAATCAGTTATACATATACAATATGTTCCCATTTCTCTTCCCTCTTGCATCTCCCTCCCTCCCACCCTCCCCATCCCACCCCTCTAGGTGGTCACAAAGCACCGAGCTGATCTCCCTGTGCTATGCGGCTGCTTCCCACTAGCTATCTATTTTACATTTGGTAGTGTATATATGTCCATGACACTCTCTTACCCTGTCACATCTCACCCCACCCCCTCCCCATATCCTCAAGTCCATTCTCTAGTAGGTCTGTGTCTTTATTCCCGTCTTGCCACTAGGTTCTTCATGGCCTTTTTTTTTTTTTTTTTTTTTTCCTTAGATTCCGTATATATGTGTTAGCATACTGTATTTGTTTTTCTCTCAGAGTCATCTTTTTTGCATATGGATATCTAGCTGTCTTAGCATCATTTTTTGAAAAGACCATTCTTTTTCCATGAAATTGTTTTGGCATATTTATTGAAAATCAGTTGGCCATAAATGTAAGGGTATAACTGGTTATTTATTGTAGCATTTATTCCTTACTCTAAGTCTAGATTTTATAAGGCCTTAATTTAATAATTATAAGTATAGAACATTAACACAAAATACATTTCTCCTAAATGCAACTATATTTTTACTGCAATTACTTTGTGTGCATAATGTGGCTTATGTATGTTTATAAAGATTGTTGTGGGTTTATATAGAAAAGATATTTTCCCCATTTCTGTGGGATAATACCTTTAATATTTGGGCATTTTTGAAAAGAAGGTTTTTCTTGTTGGATTTGTTCTGCGAAGAGAGCCAGCAAGTTTCAGACTCTTACATCACTCAAGTTGCTTGTGTAGTCTTTCGAGAAAAATTAAACCAAGATCTCTTAAGTGATCTCCATGCAAAATTAATGCTTCCCTTGACTTCTGCCAAATGCTGTGATGCATTTATGCAGCAGATGCCAGAATGTTTAGAACTAGTATCTGGAAAGAATTCAAAATTTTAAGATAGAAAGCATTTGTGCCTGGGGCAATGTAATGACCCCACCTGTGTCTTTTTCTTGTCTTCTGGGTGTTTTCATTTTGTGTCCCGAAAGGCCCACGCAGATCCTTCTTCTATTTTTAAATCTTTTTTATGAAACACAGTTTTAATTTTACAAGACCAGATCTCACTCCAAGTTTCAAAATATGTGTTCTTCAGCATAAAATGTTTTGACAGATACCTAATGGCCTAGCATTTTAGCATCCATTTTTTCAGGCGTAGATTCAGAGAATCAGATCCATAAAACCATAATGTTATTAGTCACCATCAGATGCTGTGTAAATTTATATTTCATACATCTGTATGCTAGGCTAGCTGCTTTTTTTTTTTTTTAATTATTTATTTATTTATTTTTGGCTGTGTTGGGTCTTCGTTTCTGTGCGAGGGCTTTCTCTAGTTGTGGCAAGCGGGGGCCACTCTTCATCGCGGGGCGCGGGCCTCTCACTATCGCGGCCTCTCTTGCTGCGGAGCACAGGCTCCAGATGCGCAGGCTCAGTAGTTGTGGCTCACGGGCCTATTTGCTCCGTGGCATGTGGGATCTTCCCAGACCAGAGCTCGAACCTGTGTCCCCTGCATTAGCAGGCAGACTCCCAACCACTGCGCCACCAGGGAAGCCCGCTAGCTGCTTTTTCTTGCTGTTATATTGATAACTAGCTTAACCTTTTAATATACCACTGAAATAAATGGAACGTACTTAGTTGTTGGGTTTATTAGCTTTAATGTTTTATTTATGGTCTAAGAGGAAGAGCAGAAAGAAACTAGTATTTATTGAGTGCCTACTGTATTCCAAGTACTGTCCTAGACACGTTTACATCCCTAATCTCATTTAATCCTCACAACCCCTCATTGTTGGTATTATTATCCCAGTTTTACAGATGAAGTTTAAACAAACCAGATAATGATAATGATACTTTATAGTACTTGTGTGGGGCCTTTCATATCGTAGTTCTAAAGTATCATCTGACTTTTGCAGATGTTCAGTTGTAAAAAAAGAGAAACTATCATAATTTATCTCCAGTGTTGCAGAGCTGAGGATAGAAAGAAAAGGCACAGTAGGTATTTCTCAACTTTTTGTGCATATTAACTATGGAAAACATACTGAACAGAGACAAGTAAACAATACAGAATACATTCATTTGGGAGTATGGTTTTATAATGCTCAGGTACAAATGGTATTGGAATAATTGGATATCCATATGTTAAAAAAAACCATATATAAAACCTAATTCATACCACATATAAAACCTAATTCAAATAGATCATAGACCTAATTGTAAAACTTAAAACTGTAATATTTCTAGACGAAAACATAGGAGAATTTCTATGACCTTGGGTTAGGCAAAGATTTTTTAGATACAATATAAAAAAATTTGATAAATAGGACTTTATCAAAATTTAAAACATCTGCTGTTTGAAAGACTGTTTAAAAAAAAAATGAAAAAGCAAGCTACAGACTTGGAAAATATTTGCCAAACACATATCTAATACAGAACTTGTAACTTGTACCCATAATACCTAAAGAACTCTCAAAAAATAGTAGTAGAAAATAAACAACTAAATATTGAAAACAGGCAAAAGATTTGAAGAGACACTTCACCGAAGAAGAGAAATGGTAGGCAAATAGTACATGGAAAGATCTTCAATATCATTAGTCATTTAGGAAATGTAAATTAAAATCACACTAACAATATGCACCTATTAGAATGGCTTAAAAAAAGCTGATACTACCAAGTGCTGACAAGGATATGGAGTAATTGGAACTCTTATACATTGCTGGTGGGAATGCAAAATGGAACAACCACTTTGGAAAACAGGTTAGCAGTTTCTTATAAAGTTAAGCACATACTTCTCATCTGGCCAGCAATTCCATTTCTAAGTATTTAGCCAAGAGAAATGACAGCTTATTTTTACCAAGGAAAAAAAAAAAACCCACAAAACTGTACATGAATATTTGTAGTGGCTTTATTTATAATTACCTCAAACTGGAAACAACCCGCTATCCAGCATTTGGCGAATGGAAAACAAAATGTGGTATATCCATATAGTGGAATGTTATTCAGCAACAAAAAGGAATGGACTACTGATATAAACAACAACTTAAATACATTATGCTAAGTTAAAGAAGCAAGGCTCAAAAGGCTACATACCGTGTGGTTCCTATTATATAATATTTGGGAAAGCTTAACTACAGGGAAACAAAACAGGTCAATAGTTGCCAACTTTGAAGCTGGGGATGTGACGGGTTTTCTATAAAGAAGCAACATAAGGTAAGTTTTTGGAGTGGTAGAATTATGCATTTGTCAAAACTCACAGAACTGCACATTTAAAAGGATGAATTTCATTGGAAGTATGTTATACCCCAATAAACTTTACCTACCTATCTATCCATCCATCAGTAAGAGAAGTCTATCCATAGGCACTCCAGCATTGGTTTGGTGGCTTTAGTGTCATCAAGGACCAGGGCCTTCTATTTTGTTGCTCTGAGATGCTGCTTGAGTCCAGAATCATATCCAAATTGCTGGCAGAGGAAGGAGTAAACAAGAAGGGGTGAAGAAGGGCCTGCAACCTTCTTTTAGAGACTTTCCCAGAGTTCTTTAATACCCTTCCATTTACACCACGTTGGTCAAAGCATAATTGCCATATTTCATCACATATATCTACAAGAGGCTGGGAAATACAGACTTAGAGAAGAAAAGAGAATGGATGTTGGAGTATGCTGCTAGCAGTATCTGTCACACTGCCGATTGCTTCTAGCTGTCACAGTGTTTTGTAACACTGAAGTTAAGTCTCCTGGATCTTCCACTAGGTTGCTTTATATCCTGAAGTTGCAAAGTGCCTTTCTGTTGTTCCTGTGTTCTGTTCCCAAACTCTTATTTGAGCTTACATTTTGCTAGTTAGTAGTTCCTAAAATGTAGTGAATGCATTTTTATATTAGGCACTGGGTTTGACAGCTCTGAAAACTAGGGTTTGGTAATGTTAAACAGCTGATTAAGTTCCCAAGCAAAGCTTAGGGAGAAGACATGCAAAAGTTATTTTAAAAAAAAAACAAAAACCTTCATTTGGAAAAAATCATAAATATTTGACAGCAAATGCTGGCTACTTTAAACCTATACATTTAGAAGTCAGTTACATTTCATTGTATGTTGGTTATATCTCAATAAAATTGATTTCTAGCTTAGATAGGCAGTGAATTTCTTTCATTCATTCAAAGCAATTATTGAGAACCTAGTATGTGTTATGTTCCTATTGGGTTCAAGAGATTTGGTAGAACCTCTTTGTGCATACAAAGATTTAAAAAAATAAAACAAAAACCAGACAGAGCTCTTGTTCTAATGGAGCTCTTCTTGTAGAAGAAATAGATGTCATTATGTGTAATTACAGCTTATGTGATTGGTGTTATAATGTGGGAGTTAGAAGGTAATCTGGAGTCTGGGTAGAATGAGTTTCGGTCTTTCCCAGAATTGTTTTAGGCTGTTCCAAGTTGTTTGCATTTCCATGTAAGTTTTAGAGTTAGCTTAATCAGTTTCTAACCCCCAAGGAGACTCTGCTGGAATTTTGATTGAGATTGCATTGAATTTAAAGATTAATTTGGGCAGAATTGAAATCTTAACAGTATTGACTCCATGAATACAGTATATCTTCTCATTTGTGTTGATCTTCTTTCGTTTCTCTCCGAAATATTTTATGGTTTTTAGTGTACAGATACTACACATATCTTGAGATTCCATATTTATTCATGTTGTTATAAATGGTATTATTTTCATAATTTCAACATCCAGTTGTTTGTTGCTAGTCAATAGAAATAGAATTGATTTATGATTATTTACCTTGTATCCTGTGACACGCTAAACTCACTTATTAGTTCTACTAAGATTTTTGTAGATTCTTGGGATTATCTATATAGATGATCATGTGGTCTCTTAATAATGACAGTTTTATTTCTTGTTTCCAGTCTGTAAGCCTTTAATATTTTTTATTTGCCTTATTGCACTGGTGGGCAGCTCTAGTATAAAGAAAGGGTGAGGGTTTGAGATCATTGCCTTGTTCTCAAGCATAAGAGGAAAGCGTTCAGCCTTTCCCCATTAAGTATATTACCTGTAAGTTTTTCTTAGCTGTCCTCTGTCAGGTTGAGGAAGTTCCATCCTATTCCTAGAATGCTGAGAGTTTGTTTTGTTTTGTTTTTTAATCACGAGTGGGTGTTGAATTTTGTTTCAAATGCTTATTTTGCATCAATTGAGATGATCAGATATCTTTTTTAGTCTGTTGATATGGTGTATTATATTGTTTAATTTTCAGTCCTTTCAATCCTCCTTTGCATTCCTGGTTTAAATAACACCTAATCATGTCATAGTATCATTTTTATACACTGCTAGTTTTATACACTGATATTTTGTTAAGGATTTTTGTGTCTGTGTTCATTGGGGATATGGATCCATAGTTTTGTTTTCTTGTAGTGATTTTGGTTTTGGCATCAGGGTAATGCTGGTCATATAGAATGAATTGAGAAGTGTTCCCTTTTCTATTTTCTGGAAGGGTTTATATAGAGTTGGTTTCCTTCCTCCCCTCCCCTCCCCTCCCCTCCTCTCCCCTCCTCTTCCCCCTCCCCTCCTCTTCCCCCTCCCCTCCTCTTCCCCCTCCCCTCCCCTCTCCCCTCCCCTCCCCACCTCTCCCCCCCTTCCTTCCTTCAGATGGTTTTTTATTTTTTTTGGCTGTGTTGAGTTTTTGTTGCTGCATGCGGGTTTTCTCTAGTTGCAGCGAGTGGGGGCTACTCTTCGTTGCAGTGCGCAGGCTTCTCGTTGAGGTGGCTTCTCTTGTTGTGGAGCACGGGCTCTAGGCATGCGGGCTTCAGTAGTTGCAGCACGCGGGCTCAGTAGTTGCGGCACGCGGGCTCAGTAGTTGTGGCTCACGGGCTCTAGAGCACAGGCTCAGTAGTTGTGGCGCACGCGCTTAGTTGCTCCGTGGCACGTGGGATCTTCCTGGACCAGGGATCGAACCTGTGTCCTCTGCATTGGCAGGTGGATTTTTAACCACTGCGCCGCCAGGGAAGTCCCCCAGATGTTTTTATTTTAATTTTTTCTTCCAGTTTTGAGATATAATTGACATGAAACACTGTATAAGTAAGTCTAAGGAGTACAGCATAATGATTTGACTTACATACATCATGAAATGATTACTACAGTAAGTTTAGAGAACATCCGTCATCTCATACAGATACAAAATTTAAGAAATCAAAAACACTTGTTTCCTTGTGATGAGAACTCTTAGGATTTACTCTCTTACCAACTTTCATACATAACATGAATTATATTTATATAATGTGTGTGAATTATATTTATCATGTTGTACATTGCATCCCTAGTCCTTATTTATCTCACAACTGGACGTTTGTACCTTTTGACTTCCTTCACCCAATTTCTCCACACACTGCCCCTCGGGCTCCCCCTCAACACACACACCAGCCGCCTCTGGTAACCACAAATCTGATCTAGTTCTATGAGTTTGTTTGTTTATTTTTGAAGTATAATTTGCTACAACACTATGTTAGTTCCTGTTACACAACATAGTGATTTAATATTTCTATACATTTCAAAATGATGACCAGGGTAAGTCTCGTTACCATCTGTCACTATACAAAGATATTATGTAATTATTGACTGTATTCCCCAGACTGTACATTTCATACTTATGACTCATTTATTTGGCAATTGGAAGTTTGTATCTTTAAAAAAATTTTTTTTAATTTATTTTATTGAGGTATAGTTGATTTATGTGTTAATTTCTGCTGTACAGCAAAATGATTCTGCTGTACATATACATATATATTCTTTTTCATATTTTTCCATTATTGTTTATCACAGGATATTGAGTATAGTTCCCTGTGCTATACAGTAGGACCTTACTGTCTATCCATTCTCTATATAATAGTTTGCATCTCCTAATCCCAAACCCCCAATCCATCCCTCCCCCGTGCCCCTGACCCCTTGACAACCACAAGTCTGTTCTCTGTGTCTGTGAGTCTGTTTCTGTTTTGTAGGTAAGTTCATTTGTGTCATATTTTAGATTCCACATATAAGTGGTAGCATATGGTTTTTTTCTTCTCTTTCTAATTTAGGAAGTTTATATCTCTTAATCTCCCTCACCTATTTCTCTCCCACCCCCACTTCCTCCCCTCTGGCAACCACCTGTTTGTTCTCTGTATCTATGACTCTGTTTCTGTTTTGTTATGTTTGTTCACTTGTTTTGTTTTTTAAGTTTGACATGTAAGTGAAATCATACAGTATTTGTCTTTCTCTGTCTAACTTATTTGACTTAGCATAATACCCCCAGGTCCATTCACGTTGTTGCAAATGGCAAGATTTCATTCTTTTTTATGGCTGAGTAATGTTCCATTGTATGTATGTGTGTGTGTGTGTGTACACACCACATCTTCTTTATCCATTCATCTGTTGATGGGCACTTGGGTTGCTTCCATATCTTGGCAATTGTAAATAATGCTGCAGTGAACATATAGGGGTGCATATATCTTTTCAAATTAGTGTTTTCTTTTTCTTTGGATAAATACCAAGGAGTGGAATTGCTGGATTATATGGTAGTTCTGTTTTTAGTTTTTTGAGGAATCTCCATACTGTTTTCCATAGTGGCTGCACCAATTTATATTCCCACCAACAGTGCACAGGGTTCCTTTTTCTCCACATCCTTGCCAACACTTGTTATTTGTTGTCTTTTGATAATAGCCATTCTGACAGGTGTGAGGTAGTATCTCATTGTGGCTTTGATTTACATTTCCCTGATGTTGAGCATCTTTTCATTTGCCTGTTGGCCATCTATATGTTTTCTTTGGAAAAATGTCTATTCAGATCCTCTGCCCTTTTTTTTTTTTTTTTTTTTTTTAATCTCTTGTAGTTTATTCTTGGTTTTTTGGGGTCTTTATAGTCCTGCATCTGGTCAGCCTGAGAGGTGTCAACTAGTGTCCATTCAAATGTGTCAAGTGGATAATTTGCCTTTCTGAGTCTTCCAGGGTCCCCAAATCTTGTTAACTCCCTTCCTTTTGTTGACCTGAAACAAATAGACTGTCAGATATTTCTCCAGCAAAATGGGTTTATTCGGGATCAGCAGAGAATTGCAATTCAGGGTCTGCCACCATGGAGCCACGTGCAAGTCCCCAGAGGCACGGGAAGGAGAGCTCTTTTATAGAGGACAAAAGGAAGTTGGGAGGGCTGTAGTAAACAGAGTCCATGTCTTTTCATTGGCTGAGTCCTTGCCGGGAAAGAAGAGCAGTCTTTCTTCTTCCCGTTGGGCTCTGCTATTGTTGTAACTTCATCTGTCAAAGTCATCAGAGGCTTTCTACTGGGGCCACATGGGGCTACTCAAGAGCACTGTTGTGGGGAAGGCTGCTCTTTGTCTGGTGGAACTTTGTCCTGCCTCTGCCCATTTTTTTTTTTTTTTTAACATCTTTATTGGAGTATAATTGCTTTACAATGGTGTGTTAGTTTCTGCTTTATAACAAAGTGAATCAGCTATACATATACATATATCCCCATATCTCCTCCCATCAAGTTGTTTGTTTTTTTGATGTTGAGCAGTATGAGTTCTTTGTATATTTTGGATATTAACCCCTTATGAGATACATCTTTGCAAATATCTTTTCCCATTCAGTAGGCAGCCTTTTCTTTCTTAAGGTATTATTTCTTTCTTAAATGTTTGGTAGAATTCAACAGTGAAGTCATCCTTAGTGGGAGAATTTTAAACTATGTACTTAGTTTAAAATCATACAGGAATATTCTAGTTATTTATTTTTTATTGAGTGAGCTTTGGTAGTTTGTCTTTTAAGGAAATTTGTCCACTTGATCTAAATTATCAAATTTATTTATATAAATTCATTCATAAAATTTCCTTATTATTCTTTCAATGTCATTAAGCTCTATAGTGATATCTTCTCTTTCATTCAAGATACTGGTGTTTGACGTTGTCTCCAATTTCTGTTTTTTAATAATTCCAGCTAGAAATTCATTAATTTTATTGATCTTCTCAAATAGCCAGCTTTTGGTTTCTCTACTGGTTTTCTGTTTTCTGTTTTATTCATTTGTATTCTCATTTCCCTCCTTCTCCTAGCTTTGGATTTAATATTCTCTCTTTTTTCTAGTTTGAATTTTAGGTCATTGATTTGAGGCCTTTCTTTTTTCTAACATATGTAGCTACTGCTAGATTTTTCCTCTGTGCCCAGCCTTAGTTGGACACCATGAATTTTGATATATTGTATTTTCACATTTTTTGGCTTCAGAGTGTTGTCTAATATCCCTTGTGATTTTTTTCTTTGACTCATGGATTATTTAGAGTTGTATTTATTAATTGCTAAATTTTTTGGAAGAGATATATTTCCAGATACATTTCTGTTATTGATCATTTATTTAGTTTTATTTTTTGGACAGTGTACATACTTTGTATGATTTCTGTCATTTTAGTGTGTTTAGATTTGTTTTAATGGCCCAGGATGTGGTCTATCTTGGTGAATGTTCAATGTATAAAAGAATGCACATCCAATTGTTGTTGGGTGAAGTATTATATAAATGTTAATTACCTCAACTTGTTTGGTGCAGTTTTTGAGGTCTTCTATAGCCTTACTGATTTTTTTGGGGGGGCAGAGAGAGGTCTACTTGTTTTATTAGTTAATGAGAGAGGAGTGTTGAAGTATACAGCTATAAATATGGATTTGCATTAGAGAAATGCAAATCAAAATCACAATGAGGTATCACCTCACACCAGTCAGAATGGCCATCATCAAAAAATCTACAAACAATAAATGCTGGAGAGGGTGTGGAGAAAAGGGAACCCTCTTGTACTGTTGGTGGGAGTGTAAATTGATACAGCCACTATGGAGAACAGTATGGAGGTTCCTTAAAAAACTAAAAGTAGAACTACCATATGACCCAGCAGTCCCATTACTGGGCATATACCCTGAGAAAACCATAATTCAAAAAGAGTCATGTACCACAATGTTCACTGCAGCACTATTTACAATAGCCAGGACATGGAAGCCACCTAAATGTCCATTGACAGATGAATGGATAAAGAAGATGTGGCACATATATACAGTAGAATATTACTCAGCCATAAAAAGAAACGAAATTGAGTTATTTGTAGTGAGGTAGATGGACCTAGAGTCTGTCCTACAGAGTGAAGTGAGTCAGAAAGAGAAAAACAAATACCATATGCTAGCGCATATATATGGAATCTAAGAAAACAGTACTGCTGAACCTAGTGGCAGGGCAGGAATAAAGGCAGACATAGAGAACGGACTTGAGGACATGGGGGCAGGGAAGGGTAAGCTGGGACGAAGTGAGAGAGTAGCATTGACATATATACACTACCAAATGCAAAACAGATGGCTAGTGGGAAGCTGCTGCATAGCACAGGGAGATCAACTTGATGCTTTGTGACAACCTAGAGATGTGGGATAGGGAGGTGGGAGGGAGGCTCAAGAGAGAAGGGTATATGGGGATATATGTATACATATAGCTGATTCACTTTGTTGTACAGCAGAAGCTAACACAGCATTGTAAAGTAATTATACTCCAATGAAGAAGTGAAAAAAAAATAAAATCATATAAACCTATAAAAAAAGTATGGATTTGGTATTTCTTCTTTTATTTCTATTAAGTTTGCTTTCACATTTTGAAACTCTATTATTAGGGACGTATGCATTTAGGATTGTTATGTCTTCTTGATCATTTGACTCTATCATTATGAAATTCTCCTCTTTGTCTCTTGTTTTATTTCTTGTTTTGAAGTCCACTTTGACGTTAATATAGTCACTCTAGCTTTCTTTTGATTATGTGATGACACATCTTTTTTCCATCCTTTTACTGTTAGACGGTTTAGTCTTTTTATTTATTTATTTAAAGATTTATTTATTTATTTTTTTTGGCTGCGTTGGGTCTTTGTTGCTGTGTGTGGGCTTTCTCTTGTTGTGGCGAGGGGCGCTACTCTTTGTTGCAGTGCGTGGGCTTCTCATTGTGGTGGCTTCTCTTATTGCAGAGCACAGGCTCTAGGCACACGGGCTTCAGTAGTTGTGGCTCGCGGGCTCAGTAGTTGTGGCTCAGGCTCTAGAGCACAGGCTCAGTAGTTGTGGCACACGAGCTTAGTTGCTCCGCGGCATGTGGGATCTTCCCAGATCTGGGATCGAACCAGTGTACTCTACATTGGCAGGTGGATTCTTAACCACTGCGCCACCAGGGAAGTCCCAAGTCTTTATATTTAAAGGTTTTTGTGTGTTTTTTAATACAGAATCTGTTGAATTTTGCTTTTATCTAATCTAATCTGCCAGTCTTTTCCTTTTAATTTGAGCTTTTATGCCTTTTCCAATTAATGTAATTACTGATGAGGTTGGATTTAAACCTACCGTATTGCTATTTGTTTTATATTAATCCCACTGTTCTTTTAAATTATCTTTTCCTATTTTTGATAGGATTAATTTTTGGTTTCCATTTTTTCTCCATTATTACATATTCATTATAAAAAATGTCTTAGTGATTGCTTGAGAGTTAGTAATATACATCTTTACTGTAGCAAAGTCTCTATTCAAATAATATTTTACCATTTCAAATATAGTATAAACTGTATACTTTCATTCCTCCCTCCCAACCTTTGTGCTATTTCTGTCACACCTTTTACTTGAACATATGTTACAAACCTCACAATATGTTATTATTTTTGCTTTATAGCCATTTATCTTTTAAGGAGATTTAAACATTTTAAATGTTTTACATTTAATGTCTTTTACATTATCCTCATTTTTACCATATGTGGCACTCTTCATTTCTTAGTGTAGATTCATATTTCCATTTGTGTCATATTTGTTCTTTCTGAAGAATTTCTTTTAACATTTCTTGTGGTACATATCTGATGGAAATGAATTATCTCAGCTTTTGTTCATCTGAAAAAGCCTTTATTTCACCTTCTTTTGAAATATGTTTTCTCTGGCTTTAGAATATTAGATTGACTTTTTTTTTTCTTTCAGAACTTTAGAGATGTTGTTCTGTAGTGGTTTAGCCTGGATAGTTTCTGCAAAGAAGTTGCTAGTCTGTTTTTTCTGTATTTTTTTTTTTTCTCATATAGATTTTATTCTAGCCTCCCTCAGTGGCAGTACTCCTTTGCCTGGGACTGTGAGCGGGAGGGTATTCGTTCTGTCTCTGCCCCAGCTCTAGACTATTAGTTGTTACTTGGTGGAAACTTGAGGCAGTCAGCCTCCCCCAGAGACATGAGATATTTGCCTGGGCCCTAGAGCAGGACATCATTCTTTCTTAGTGACCAGTTTTTTTCAGTGTGTGTTATATAGCAGTACATTAACACATGTAATTTAGAAATTAATGTGTGTATGTAGGGGGTGTATTATGTTCAACAGTTTTACTGATCAGAGTGTATAGTCAGAATTGTTTGGAAGCTGCTGCTTTAGAGGGTCAGAACTAAGAACTCTGACAGATTTGAAGTGGAATTTGCCACTTGCTATTTGATTTCATGACAACACAATTTGGATGGTTCACTTTATTTTAGTGGGTAATCTCATTTATAAGTTTAGAATGTCTTACAATGCACATTTTATTTAAAATATTATTTAAATATTAAATAAAAATTTAAAAACATTAATTAGATTTATATGCTTAAAAGGTGAAGCAGTCTTTGTGAACTCTTTTGTATTTTAAAATCCTTTCTTTTTTATAAATGAAAATCTCATTTTTTTTTAGGACTGTGAGGACATGGGAAGTTGAAAATCCAAAGAAGCAAAAAAGTGTGTTTAAACCACGGACAATGCAGGGTAAAAAAGTAATTCCCACCACTTGTACATATAGTAGAGATGGAAACCTCATAGCAGCTGCCTGCCAGAATGGAAGCATACAGATCTGGGACCGAAATTTGACTGTAAGTTAAGGACATTTAAGTCCTCTTTTCTTAGAAGAAAACCACCTTACAAAGCCAAACATCATGTTAAAATATTATGAAGGTCAATTTCCTGAGTTTAGCTCTAATTTAAACTTCAGTGTTAGTTGATAAAACATTGGGACTTTTGCAGTAAACAGCATTTTAGCAAACATTCCAGCTCAGTATTTTCCAATGCGTATTAGATTTTGTTTTTAAAATAAACTAAATCTTTTGGTATAAAATTTAAAAAGCATAATGCAGTTTATTATATGACATCTCAGTATACTTGATTTTGAAAGCGAAGGATTTGACAGTAATATAAAACAAGACTAAGCAGAGCACTAGAAAATACCCTTTAAAAGATTTGAGAAAACCATGAAATAGCAAGGATAATCCATCAGTTGTTATGCAATTATTTCTTTAGTAATTTAAATAATATTTTGTTTTGACATTCTGTGACATTCCATTTGAATAGGTTTCAGATTTTTTTTCTTTTCAGTTTTTGGTCATTATTAGAATAAATAAACTTTGGAATTGGAAGGGATCATAGAATTCTGTAACCACAGAAATAATGAATAAGATAATGAATAGCCTTTGGCTAATTTTGTGAATTACCAATAAGCTTTGAAAAGGGTTTTGTTGTATGCATAGATGGTAAAACAAGAATTGTTAAGTGGAATGATTCTAGATCACCAAAGTTAAAATGAAAATCTACACTAATGTCATAATTGGTTATCTTATTTTTTAAAAAAATTTATTTTATTTACTTATTTTTGACTGCATTGGATCTTCCTTGCTGTGCACAGGCTTTCTCTAGTTGCGGCGAGCGAGGGCTACTTTTCGTTGCGGTGCGCGGGCTTCTCATTGCGGTGGCTTCTCTTGTTGCGGAGCATGGGCTCTAGGTGCACGGGCTTCAGTAGTTGTGGCGCGTGGGCTCAGCAGTTGTGGCTCACGGGCTCTAGAGCACAGGCTCAGTAGTTGTGGCGCACAGGCTTAGTTGCTCCACGGCATGTGGGATCTTCCTGGATCAGGGCTTGAACCTGTGTCCCCTGCATTAGCAGGTGGATTCTTTTTTTTTGTTTTTTTTAAAAAATTTTAATTAATTAATTAATTAATTTATGGCTGCGTTGGGTCTTCGTTTCTGTGCAAGGGCTTTTTCTAGTTGTGGCAAGCGGGGGCCACTCTTCATCACGGTGCACAGGCCTTTCACTGTCGCGGCCTCTCTTGTTACAGGGCACAGGCTCCAGACGCGCAGGCTCAGTAGTTGTGGCTCACGGGCCTAGTTGCTCCGCGGCATGTGGGATCTTCTCAGACCAGGGCTCGAACCCGTCTCCCCTGCATTGGCAGGCAGATTCTCAACCACTGCACCACCAGGGAAGCCCATGCAGGTGGATTCTTAACCACTGAGCCACCAGGGAAGCCCCAGTTATCTTATTTTAATAAAAGGTGATGGTCAAATTATTAATTTAATAAATATTAAGTACGTACTATATGCAGGCACTATTCTGGGCACTGCAAATACTGTAGATTATCCAAAATTTCTGCCTTCATAGAGTTTACATTCTTGTTCTTTTTAACAATTATAAAAATAATTTTCTTTCAAATAAAATTGCCTATCAAATACTTACATTTTGAAAGGGGCCCCAGGAAACATAGTTGTCTTTTCAGGCAGATGAGTTAAAGTCAGTTTTCTTGGAATAAGGTAAAAAATAGTGATAGGAAAAAGGAGTCCATGTTAAGATTGCTGGAAATATCTTTGGCATTTTCTGTTTGTCAGATCTTTTTATTTCTGTTTTCATCTCCACTATAAACCACATAATGCTTCATAACAGCTCAGAGATTTAAAAAATCCTTTGAATTGTAAACTGAGTTTTAACAAAGCAATAAATTTTTTATTTCCTAGCTTTCATCGTCTCTGGGTGCTGTTGATTTAAACATAGAAATTCTAAAACATGAAGTTTTCTTATCTAGCTTTAATAGTGATGTGTTTGGTATATATATATATATTTACGTATATATATGCCTTGTCTTAGAAACCATATATTTTCATGAAGTTCAGTATAGTTTTTAGAGATGGGCCTTGCACATCTCTTGAAATAATTAGTATATCTCCTATTTCCCATTTTGTAGAAACCAAAGCTATTTGAATGCCAGTTCCCCCCTGCACCCAAAATCTTTTAAGCCATTCGTCTAATCACAGACTTTGATTTTGTTTATTTAATAATACATGAATGTAAAGCTAATTATACCACATCCTATTCATCATATTTCATTCATATTTTTTTTTTTTTGACTTTATTTATTTATTTATTTTTTTTCACACACACACACACTGTATTTTATTTTTACAAGAGATAAATCGACTGACACCAAGCATTGTACATGGATGACCACAACAAAAGCAACAATGATTGCAATTACCAAACATGAAACACACTCATACTATGTCATAGTATTGACATTCAGTCCAGTAATCCTCCACTGTAACAGCTCCTTTACTTTGCAGTGAAAATTGATTTGTATATTCTTTGCCTCTGAGTCCTTGTGGAATTTTTTTTTTTTTTTTTTTTAATTCAGACAGAAAGTCACAAAAATTATACTCATCCTCATCAGTTCACTCAGTCCCATGTAATTAATTTTTTTTTTTCATCTTGATCTTTTGTTAGCACTTTTATGAGTTCATCAGTTTTTCATTAGAGTTCTGAAAATGCTTATTCATTCAGTTCAGCAGTACAGTCCGTTACCAGAAACCTGTACTTGTCAGAGTCTTTTCCATGTATTTCTTGAAGATGAAACCCTTTTATAGGAACATATTTGCAAAATCATCAGAGTACACCCAGAACTGTCTGTAAATGACAAAAGACTTAACAATGACCACGGTTAAAGATTTGATGACAGTTCATAATAATGCAGTTGACAAGAAAATTAGTTATTTCTGAGATATACATTTTAAAGTAATAAATAGGATTATTACTTATAACATTATACCAGAACATATAAGATTTTTAGAAATTTCATGTAATGTCTGAAACATTTATATTAACATATTTCCATACATATTTCCATACAAGTACAAATATAAGATTTTTAGAAATTTCATGTAATGTCTGAAACATTTATATTAACATATTTCCATACATATTTCCATACAAATACAAATATGATTTTTAGAAATTTCATGTAATGTCTGAAACATTTATATTAACATATTTCCATACATATTTCCATACAAATACAAATATAAGATTTTTAGAAATTTCATGTAATGTCTGAAACATTTATATTAACATGTTTCCATACAAATAACCCAATGAAAGTTTAGTATTAGTTGTTTTGTTTGTTTTTTTATACTGCAGGTTCTTATTAGGCATCAGTTTTATACACATCAGTGTATACATGTCAATCCCAATCGCCCAATTCAGCACACCACCATCCCCACCCCACCGCAGTTTTCCCCCCTTGGTGTCCATATGTCCATTCTCTACATCTGTGTCTCAACTTCTGCCCTGCAAACTGGCTCATCTGTACCATTTTTCTAGGTTCCGCATACATGCATTAATATACGATATTTGTTTTTCTCTTTCTGACTTACTTCACTCTGTATGACAGTCTCTAGATCCATCCACGTCTCAACAAATGACTCAATTTCGTTCCTTTTTATGGCTGAGTAATATTCCATTGTATATATGTACCACATCTTCTTTATCCATTCGTCTGTTGATGGGCATTTAGGTTGCTTCCATGACCTGGCTATTGTAAATAGTGCTGCAATGAACATTCGGGTGCATGTGTCTTTTTGAATTACGGTTTTCTCTGGGTATATGCCCAGTAGTGGGATTGCTGGGTCATATGGTAATTCTATTTTTAGTTTTTTAAGGAACCTCCATATTGTTCTCCATAGTGGCTGTATCAATTTACATTCCCACCAACAGTGCAAGAGGGTTCCCTTTTCACCACACCCTCTCCAGCATTTGTTGTTTGTAGATTTTCTGATGATGCCCATTCTAACAGGAGTGAGGTGATACCTCATTGTAGTTTTGATTTGCATTTCTCTAATAATTAGTGATGTTGAGCATCTTTTCATGTGCTTCGTGGCCATCTGTATGTCTTCTTTGGAGAAATGTCTATTTAGGTCTTCTGCCCATTTTTGGATTGGGGTGTTTGTTTCTTTGATATTGAGCTGAATGAGCTGTTTATATATTTTGGAGATTAATCCTTTGTCCGTTGATTCATTTGCAAATATTTTCTCCCATTCTGAGGGTTGTCTTTTCGTCTTGTTTATGGTTTCCTTTGCTGTGCAAAAGCTTTGAAGTTTCATTAGGTCCCATTTGTTTATTTTTGTTTTTATTTCCATTACTCTAGGAGGTGGATCAAAAAAGATCTTGCTGTGATTTATGTCAAAGAGTGTTCTTCCTATGTTTTCCTCTAAGAGTTTTATAGTGTCCACTCTTATATTTAGGTCTCTAATCCATTTTGAGTTTATTTTTGTGTATGGTGTTAGGGAGTATTCTAATTTCATTCTTTTACATGTAGCTGTCCAGTTTTCCCAGCACCACTTATTGAAGAGACTGTCTTTTCTCCATTGTATATCTTTGCCTCCTTTGTCATAGATTAGTTGACCATAGGTGCGTGGGTTAATCTCTGGGCTTTCTATCTTGTTCCATTGATCTATGTTTCTGTTTTTGTGCCAGTACCATATTGTCTTGATTACTGTAGCTTTGTAGTATAGTCTGAAGTCAGGGAGTCTGATTCCTCCAGCTCCATTTTTTTGCCTCAAGACTGCTTTGCCTATTCGGGGTCTTTTGTGTCTCCATACAAATTTTAAGATGATTTGTTCTAGCTCCGTAAAAAATGCCATTGGTAATTTGATAGGGATTGCATTGAATCTGTAGATTGCTTTGGGTAGTATACTCATTTTCACAATGTTGATTCTTCCAATCCAAGAACATGGTATATCTCTCCATCTGTTGGTATCATCTTTAATTTCTTTCATCAGTGTCTTATAGTTTTCTGCATACAGGTCTTTTGTCTCCCTAGGTAGGTTTATTCCTAGGTATTTTATTCTTTTTGTTGCAATGGTAAATGGGAGTGTTTCCATAATTTCTCTTTCAGATTTTTCATCATTAGTGTATAGGAATGCAAGAGATTTCTGTGCATTAATTTTGTATCCTGCAACTTTACCATATTCATTAATTAGCTCTAGCAGTTTTCTGGTGGCAGTTTTAGGATTCTCTATGTATAGTATCATGTCATCCGCAAACAGTGACAGTTTTACTTCTTCTTTTCCAATTTGTATTCCTTTTATTTCTTTTTCTTCTCTGATTGCCGTGGCTAGGACTTCCAAAACTATGTTGAATAATAGTGGTGAGAGTGGACATCCTTGTCTCGTTCCTGATCTTAGAGGAAATGCTTTCAGTTTTTCACCATTGAGAATGATGTTTGCTGTGGGTTTGTCATATATGGCCTTTATTATGTTGAGGTAGGTTCCCTCTATGCCCACTTTCTGGAGAGTTTTTATCAGAAATGGGTGTTGAATTTTGTCAAAAGCTTTTTCTGCATCTATTGAGATGATCATATGGTTTTTATTCTTCAATTTGTTAATATGGTGTATCACATTGATTGATTTGCGTATATTGAAGAATCCTTGCATCCCTGGGATAAATCCCACTTGATTGTGGTGTATGATCCTTTTAATGTGTTGTTGGATTCTGTTTGCTAGTATTTTGTTGAGGATTTTTGCATCTATATTCATCAGTGATATTGGTCTGTAATTTTCTTTTTTTGTAGTGTCTTTGTCTGGTTTTGGTATCAGGGTGATGGTGGCCTCATAGAATGAGTTTGGGAGTGTTCCTTCCTCTGCAATTTTTTGGAAGAGTTTGAGAAGGATGGGTGTTAGCTCTTCTCTAAATGTTTGATAGAATTCACCTGTGAAGCCGTCTGGTCCTGGACTTTTGTTTGTTGGAAGATTTTTAATCACAGTTTCAATTTCATTACTTGTGATTGGTCTGTTCATATTTTCTATTTCTTCCTGGTTCAGTCTTGGAAGGTTATACCTTTCTAAGAATTTGTCCATTTCTTCCAGGTTGTCCATTTTATTGGCATAAAGTTGCTTGTAGTAGTCTCTTAGGATGCTTTGTATTTCTGCAGTGTCTGTTGTAACTTCTCCTTTTTCATTTCTGATTTTATTGATTTGAGTCCTCTCCCTCTTTTTCTTGATGAGTCTGGCTAATGGTTTATCAATTTTGTTTATCTTCTCAAAGAACCAACTTTTAGTTTTATTGATCTTTGCTATTGTTTTCTTTGTTTCTATTTCATTTATTTCTGCTCTGATCTTTATGATTTCTTTCCTTCTGCTAACTTTGGGTTTTGTTTGTTCTTCTTTCTCTAGTTTCTTTAAGTGTAAGGTTAGATTGTTTACTTGAGCTTTTTCTTGTTTCTTTAGGTAGGCTTGTATAGCTATAAACTTCCCTCTTAGAACTGCTTTTGCTGCATCCCATAAGTTTTGGGTCGTCGTGTTTTCATTGTCATTTGTCTCTAGGTATTTTTTGATTTCCTCTTTGATTTCTTCAGTGATCTCTTGGTTATTTAGTAACGTATTGTTTAGCCTCCATGTGTTTGTCCTTTTTACGTTTTTTTCCCTGTAATTCATTTCTAATCTCATAGCGTTGTGGTCAGAAAAGATGCTTGATATGATTTCAATTTTCTTAAATTTACTGAGGCTTGATTTGTGACCCAAGATGTGATCTATCTTGGAGAATGTTCCGTGCGCACTTGAGAAGAACGTGTAATCTGCTGCTTTTGGATGGAATGTCCGATATATATCAATTAAATCTATCTGGTCTATTGTGTCATTTAAAGCTTCTGTTTCCTTATTTATTTTCATTTTGGATGATCTGTCCATTGGTGTAAGTGAGGTGTTAAAGTCCCCCACTATTATTGTGTTACTGTCGATTTCCTCTTTTATAGCTGTTAGCAGTTGCCTTATGTATTGAGGTGCTCCTATGTTGGGTGCATATATATTTATAATTGTTATATCTTCTTCTTGGATTGATCCCTGGATCATTATGTAGTGTCCTTCCTTGTCTCTTGTAACATTCTTTAATTTAAAGTCTATTTTATCTGATATGAGTATAGCTACTCCAGCTTTCTTTTGATTTCCATTTGCATGGAATATCTTTTTCCATCCCCTCACTTTCAGTCTGTATGTGTCCCTAGGTCTAAAGTGGGTCTCTTGTAGACAGCATATATATGGGTCTTGTTTTTGTATCCATTCAGCCAGTCTATGTCTTTTGGTTGGGGCATTTAATCCATTCACGTTTAAGGTAATTATCGATATGTATGTTCCTATGACCATTTTCTTAATTGTTTTGTGTTTGTTTTTGTAGGTCCTTTTCTTCTCTTGTGTTTCCCACTTAGAGAAGTTCCTTTAGCATTTGTTGTAGAGCTGGTTTGGTGGTGCTGAATTCTCTTAGCTTTTGCTTGTCTGTAAAGCTTTTGATTTCTCCATCAAATCTAAATGAGATCCTTGCCGGGTAGAGTAATCTTGGTTGTAGGTTCTTCCCTTTCATCACTTTAAGTATATCATGCCACTCCCTTCTGGCTTGCAGAGTTTCTGCTGAGAAATCAGCTGTTAACCTTATGGGAGTTCCCTTGTATGTTATTTGTCGTTTTTCCCTTGCTGCTTTCAATAACTTTTCTTTGTCTTTAATTTTTGCCACTTTGATTACTATGTGTCTCGGCGTGTTTCTCCTTGGGTTTATCCTGTATGGGACTCTCTGCGCTTCCTGGACTTGGGTGGCTATTTCCTTTCCCATGTTAGGGAAGTTTTCGACTATAATCTCTTCAAATATTTTCTCTGGTCCTTTCTCTCTCTCTTCTCCTTCTGGGACCCCTATAATGCGAATGTTGTTGCGTTTAATGTTATCCCAGAGGTCTCTTAGGCTGTCTTCATTTCTTTTCATTCTTTTTTCTTTAGTCTGTTCCGCAGCAGTGAATTCCATCATTCTGTCTTCCAGGTCACTTATCCGTTCTTCTGCCTCAGTTATTCTGCTATTGATTCCTTCTAGTGTAGTTTTCATTTCAGTTATTGTATTGGTCATCTCTGTTTGTTTGTTCTTTAATTCTTCTAGGTCTTTGTTAATCATTTCTTGCATCTTCTCAATCTTTGCCTCCATTCTTATTCCGAGGTCCTGGATCATCTTCACTATCATTATTCTGAATTCTTTTTCTGGAAGGTTGCCTATCTCCACTTCATTTAGTTGTTTTTCTGGGGATTTTTCTTGTTCCTTCATCTGGTACATAGCCCTCTGCCTTTTCATCTTCTCTTTCTTTCTGTAACTGTGGTTTTTGGTCCACAGGCTGCAGGATTATAGTTTTTCTTGCTTCTGTTGTCTGCCCTCTGGTGGTTGAGGCTATCTAAGAGGCTTGATGGGAGGCTCTGGTGGTGGGTAGAGCTGACTGTTGCTGTGGCGGTCAGAGCTCAGTAAAACCTTAATCCACTTTACTGTTGATGGGTGGGGCTGGGTTCCCTCCCTGTTGCTGTGGCGGTCAGAGCTCAGTAAAACCTTAATCCACTTGACTGTTGATGGGTGGGGCTGGGTTCCCTCCCTGTTGGCTGTTTTGCCTGAGGCAACCCAACACTGGAGCCTACCCGTGCTCTTTGGTGGGGTTAATGGCAGACTCTGGGAGGGCTCACGCCAAGGAGAACTTCCCAGAACCTCTGCTGCCAGTGTCCTTATCCCCACGGTGAAACAGAGCCACCACTCGCCTCTGCAGGAGACCCCCCAACACCAGCAGGTAGGTCTGGTTCAGTCTCCCCCAGGCTCACTGCTCCTTCCCCTGGGTCCTGATGCACACATTACTTTGTGTGTGCCCTCCAAGAGTGGGGTCTCTGTTTCCCCCAGTCCCGTCAAAGTCCTGCAATCCAATTCCCACTAGGCTTCAAAGTCTGATTCTCTAGGAATTCCTCCTCCCGTTGCCTGACCCCCAGGTTGGGAAGCCTGACGTGGGGCTCAGAACCTTTACTCCAGTGGGTGGACTTCTGTGGTATAAGTGTTCGCCAGTCTGTGAGTCACCCACCCAGCAGTTACGGGGTTTGATTTTACTCTGCTTGCGCCCCTCCTACCGTCTCACTGTGGCTTCTCCTCTGTCCTTGGACGTGGGGTATCCTCCTTGGTGAAGTCCAGGGTCTTCCTGTCAATGATGGTCCAGCAGTCAGTTGTGATTCTGGTGCTCTCGCAAGAGGGAGTGACAGCACGTCCTTCTACTCCGCCATCTTGGTTAATCTCTCTACGTATTTTTGAAATCAAGATATTCCTTTCAGGCCACAGTGAGATGCCACTTCACACCCCTTAAGATGTCTACTTTTTTCTCTCCCTTTGTGCTTAGTCGAGTTTCACTTGCTCCCAGGGCGCCCCGTGCAGAGGCCTCGCAGCCGACCCTTCGGACCGGAGTCCGCCGTGCAAGATGCTCATTCATATTTTTAAACTTGCATGTGTGTGTGTGTCACCTGAAGACAAATCAAATTGAGAGGAAAAAACTTGCTAGCAGGAAACGCAGTTTGATTAAAAAACAGCTTAATAAATGTCCTTAACTATTACTTTAGCAACAGTAAATCATCTACAGGGAAACACTAAAGCTGAGATAAGAAACCCTAATAACAATGTTTTTTTCCACACAGTAGCCAAAGAATTACATGGCAAATAATGGTTAATACATATGTTTTGTGACAATTAAGTAAAGCTATCACAATTGCCATGTTTAGTCATAGAATTTTCATTAGACCAATTGAACTTCAGCAAATTAAATGAAATGTATTTCTTTTCTTAGAAGTAAAGTGTCTATCAGTGATAAATTCCTGTGTTCTCAAGACCTACCTTTATTCTAGAATTGTGCTGGCTAGTATAGTAGCCACTAGCCACATCTGACTATTTCAATTTAAAATAATTAAAATAAAATATAATTAAAATTTCAGTTCCTCGGTCATACTAGCTACTTATTGGACAGCACAGATAGAGAACATTCTCATTGTTGCAGAGAGTTCTGTTGGACATTGCTGCTCAAGAGGAGTGTTTGTTTGCCCAGCATCCCTCTCAGTCCTATGATGCTGGGCTGTCTTTAAAATTGAGAGGAAGCCCAGTTCAGAGGAGCTTCTATAGGTCTGCGCTGCCTTCCTGCTCCCTCACTCCCCATTCAACAGCACTTATGTGAGCAACAGCGAGGAGGCCAGTGCTTGGTTGGAGTAAAGTGAGGGAGGTGCAGAATATGGGGAGATGACGTTGGAGAGGTAACAGCATGCCCCCTGACTCAGGGCCTTTGCATATGCGGAACCCTTCAGCCTCCAACATTCTTCTCTTAGGTGTTCACATGGCTTTTCCCCCCTCACCTCTTGCAGTACTTTGCTCAGATTTTCGCTTCTCAGCAAGGCCTTCCCTGACTCCACACTATGTACAATTGCAACCTTCACCCCACCAGTGGCACTCTCTATCCCTCTTATTTTCTTCCATAGGGCTGATCATCTCCTGACATACTATACTATATATTTTACTTGTTTATTGAGATTGTCAGTTTATTTCTAAGAAGTCATTAAAAAATAGTAGCATAAAGTACTATCCTTGTTATATGAAAGCATAACGAGATAGAGATATGAGAGAGAGAGAGGGAGGGAGGGAGATAACTGATGTTATTTTTCATGTATCCTTAATGATGTAGAAACACATAATCTGTGTTAACATAGATGGATTTTTAAAAACTGTTTTCATGTCTCTCTCACGTATAATTTCTGGCTTTTAAAATATTCCAGCCTGTATAGTCTTATGAATACCCAATGACTTCTTCTGTTCAAATAAAAACACCTACCAAATTCTTTGGACATATTTTGCTCAAAGCAGCATTAGTGCTCTTTAATATCTACCAGGAGTCTACAATATGCTAGACTCTTTACTAAAAGAATATGCTGTACTTCCCTGTACCTGCAGTCACTCTTTGTAGACTAAGATTTTGGCAGGAAAATGAGGACCCATCATCTTCATGGAGTTTTGCTTTCCCTAGATCCAGGTGATGGGAGGGAATAATATTTGAAGTTTGATTTGGCAATAGGGTACTACCAGCAACTTGACCCGCTCTCCACCTGACTGCCTCCTGCTGCTCCTTTGGCCTGCAACCCCAGCCCAGATTAGGAACATGACCACACGCTACAACCCCTTACCAGGAAAGCCTCAAGCCTGGGAGACACTGCAGAGACATTTCTCTAGCTCGGAGGTTGATCAGTGCCCACATTCTCTCAGCCATGCTAGAGAATGGTTGGTATGGTTCAGAGAAAGCTGGGGCAAGAACTAGTAATCACACCAGGAGATAAGCTTCTGGGCAAATAAGCCCCTGGTGAATAAGAGAACAGGTATGAAGGAGAAAGAATACAGAAAATGAAATCACCAGTAGTAGCTTGCATCCAGTGTTCCACAAATCTTTAAATGTCTCCAGTCACCTTCAGATAACCCAAGTTAAGATTAGGTTGATTTATGGCCTTCTACATCTTTCCCTTTATTTGTGTGTGTGTGTGTGTGTGTGTGTGTGTATATATACATATATATATACATATACACACACACACACACATATACACACACACACACACATATATATATATACATATACGCACAGACACAGAGTAAAATGTTTTGTTTTTATAATGGAGAATTTACAATTTGCTTTTTTTATTTGAGACTGTAACATGGACAGCCTTGTAATAATAGATATAGTTCTAATTGGCTTTTTTCAAAATTTCTTTATTTAAATGGAATCATAATTTTACAAACATGAAATATACACTCTTCAAAAAATTATTATTACTATTACTGTTTTATTAATTGCCTCTACTCTTATCCTATCTGTAACTCATGATGCTTGTAAATTACCTGATATGTATCTTTCTGTACTTTTCTCCATAGCTCTATGTGTGTCCATATATCTAGCTATCTACCTAGATCAGGAACATTTCACCTGGTGGTAGTTTTGAGAACCTACCGTCTCACCGAGAATGAGACAAATGACAAAAAGGTGTCTTTTCCCTTCTTTTTGCAAAGACCAATCGCACGTAACAATAATTCACAGCTTTCACCCAGTATTACTTGTTTAAGTTAAAGCAGTGAAATATTGACTACTGGGGGGAGAGAAGTACATTATAGAGGAAAAAATGATATTTTTAAACAATTTTTAAAAATCAAGTGATGTATAAAATGGTTCTGATATCTTCCTTTGAGGAAAAAAATGGTGTGTCTCTGTAAAAAATATAAAGAGTCATGTTAAAAATTCGAATATAGATTTCTGTCTTTTCATTAGGCCTAATACTTGGAGTTTAGAAAATATATATGGATAGCTAAAAGTCTACCACATAGTTCTATAGCACATTTTTTTGTAAATGACACCCGAGACGTACAATTACACTGTACATTACTTGAGGCTTTCATTCCATCAGTCCTGAGTTTCCTAAGCTCTCTACACACTCGTTTTCCTTATTCATGAAATGAGGGCATGATCCCCACCTTGTCTGGTTATTTTGAGGATTATATTTGGTAATATATTTAAAGCACCCAGAACAGGACTGGCACATAGCAGGTTTTAATAACTGTTGGTCTTCTTCCTCTTTTCTTTTTAGCTCCTAGGCGATTTACAGTTTTTATAGAATGGTGAAGTTAGATCTCAGGATGCTATTTAATTATGGCTGTGAAAGTGTCATGAATTTGAATGTGACAGATGCTTTGGAGACTAAAAGTATGACTTAGGAAGATAAGAATGTAGATCCCTGCTAGAGCCAGTCATTCAATGTATGGAAATACAACCATCGTCAATAAAGAAGATCTTTATATATCCATTGGTTAGTGTGCCTCAGTAGATATGAATTATAATTATTTTTAAAATAAACATTCAAGAGAAAACATATGCATACAACTTTTATTCTATAGAGTTTTTAACATGTGTGTTTTTCAAAGCTCATTTTTCAAAAAAATATGTCATTGATTCAAAACACAAATAAACCATCAAAACTGTGTGAAATTACTTGCAGGCCTTGAAGTTAAGTTCTAATTTGTCAATTATTTTAATGAAAGCTTTGAAGTTTTACTTATAATGCTCTTGTAAAATGTCACATATTTTTGGAAGCAACATTTGTAAAAATGGGAATATACTGGTTTCGAAAAAATCAGGTTAAAAGTTTTTCTTTTAAATGTAGATGATTGTTATCCTTGTATTTTTTTGTTTGTTTTGGCCCTGCCGCAAGGCATGTGGGATCTTAGTTCCCTGACCAGGGATTAAACCCATGCCCCCTGCATTGGAAGCATGGAGTCTTAACCCCTGGACTGCCAGGGAAGTCCCTGTTATCCTTGTTTTTTGAGGGCAGGAAAAATAATTGAATTTAAGACTTCCCGTTAAATATGGTAAGTTAAACACATTCATTCAGTTCTGTTCCCTCCTGAAACCCCACTAAAATGACGGAAAAGGCATTTTTAAAGCATAAATCCATACAGACAAAGAGAATTAGAGAGGAGATGACAGCAGAATAGAGAAGTCAAGACACTTTTGGAAGCTAGAAACCAGGTAATTGACAAAGTATTTTAAGTACTTTACATGTAATATTTTATTTAATCCTTACAAGAATCCTATGATAGAAGTAGTTACTATCATTATTTTACAGATGAGGAAACCAAGACAAAAAGAAGTTGTGTTGCCTACCCAAAATTACAGTTAGTAAGTGGCAGAACTGGGATCCAGTCCTAGGCAGTCTGGTGCAAGCGCTTACACAAGGCGTCAGCAAACTATGGCCCATGTGCCAAATCTAGCCCACCACCTGTTTTTGTATGACCTGCAAGCTAAGAATGGTTTTTACATTTTTAAATGATTCTATTGTTTTCCTGTGGTTGCTGTAACAAATTTGCCAAAAACTTAGTGGCTAAAAAAACACAGACTTCTTACACTTATGTAGGTTAAAAGTCTCATTGAACTAAATATCAAGGTGTTGGCAGGACTGTTTTCTCCTTTGGAGGCTTCAGGGGAGAATCCATTTCCTTGCCCTTTCCAGTTTCTAGAAGCTGCCCACGTTCCTTGGCTTATAGCCCCCTTCCTCCATCTTCAAAGCCAGCAACAGTGAGTTGAGTCCTTTTCACTTTGCAAAACCATGACCTTCTCTTCCGCTTCTGCCTTCCACTTTTAAAGACCCTTGTGCTTACATTGTGTCTACTCGAATAATTGCCCTATTTTAAGATCAGTTGATTATCAATGTTAATTCAATTTGAAATCTTAATTCCCCTTTGCCAGGTAAGGTAACATATTCATAGGTTCCAGGGATTAGGAGGTTAGCAATCTTTGGGGGGCATTACTCTGCCTACCACAATGGTTTATAAAAAAATCAAAATAAGAAAAAATATTTCATGACACATGAAAATGATGTGAAATTCAAATTTCAGTGTCTATGATGAAGTTTAATTAGAACACCCTTGCTCATTCATTTTTGTATTATCTATGGCTGCTTTTGCACTACAGTAGCAGAGTTGAGTAGTTACAACAGACTATATGGCCCTCAAAGCCTAAAATATTTTACTGTCTGGCCCTTTACAGAAGAAGATTTTGACCCCTGACATAGTGTTTCTAATCAGCTTTTTAGTACCTTACTCTTATATATTAATGAACAGACAAGGATCACCAGATATTTGAAGAAATCCCCTAACAAGAATTACAGAGACTAAAGCAATCTCAGAGGGGAGAGAGAGAGACAATGTAGGAAACAGAAAAATATTTCCAGAAAAAAGTTCTATATTTAATATTCTCAGAGAGGAAAGAGAATATTGCAGACACGAAACTAAAGCAGAATACTACAAAAATTTTTTGAACACTTAGAGTTCAAGAAAGAGCTCTTGGAAAATAAATAGGTGATACTTGGGGGAAAATCCATGAGAGTATTGAAAGAAATAGTCAAGGAAATCTCCTGGAAAATAGCATAAAGCACAGTGAGAAAGAAAAGATGGACTTAAGGGTCAATTCAGGGCCCAATATTTGACCAGAAAGTTTTAGAAAGAGAAAATGTAGAGGAGAGAGGATACAATTAGGTAAGAAATAATTACTACTGCCCTTCTCCCACTGCCCCCCCCCATTACCCCCAAAAGTCTCAGAACTGAAAAGATTTTTTTTCCAGGTAGGAATTGCTCATCAAGTGCTCAGCACAGTGAATGAAAAAGACATCAAACCATATGTCATGAAATGTCAGGACACCGGGGTTATAGAGAAAATCCTAAAACTCTCAGAGAGAGAGAGAAAAATAGGAAACATGTAATAGAAGGATGTTGGGGCCATCTAATTTAGGATGTTGATAAGACAGTTGGTCAAGATGTGTGAGATCATGGACTCCTAGCTCAATAGGGAAGGAAGTGAAGAACAGGAGGGGCTGATATGTGGAGGGAAAGTAGAGAGATCACATCATTCACTCCACAAAAGTTACTGAGCACCTTCTCTCGTCCAAGTACTATTCTAGGTCCTGGGGATACCACAGTGAAAAAAACAGAGACCCCATCCAGTTTGCTTTCAAAGGCCCTGAAGGAGCTGGAAAATTGGTATTTTGAGGATTTATCAGAAAACATGGTACAATCTCTTTTAGTGTTTTTAAGGATTTTTTTAAAAAGGCTTTCTAAGCACCAAATTCAGCTATCTTTTTACAGTCTCTCTTCTCCTTATTGACAGTATCACTCTTTGAAACAACCTTTTCTCCTGCCAACTTCCCTCTTGCCCTCTGAACTCCAGGTAACGAGGCAATCTTGACGCGTGTGACAATCACTACCTTCTTGTCCTTATTATTCTTAGCCTCCTTCACTGGCTGTGTTTCCCACTGTCTCCATACTAGAGTAAAAGGACATCATCTTTCCTAGTCTCCTGTCAAGCAGATGAACTATTTTAAGCTCAGTTATCATTACTTGCAGTGACTGCTGACTGAATCTGTGGCTCTTAATTCCATCCTACACGTTCTCCTACACTCCGGAGGCGCATTCACTTGCCTGTGAAAGAACCCCACCAGGATGTTAAGCTCAAAATACCAGGACACAACTCCTCATCTCCTTTAGAACTCACTCTTCCTTTTGACTTTGCTAGTTTTCTTAATTTATATTTCCATTTAGAACTTCAGAATATTCTCTATCTCCTATAAATTCTATGTTTTAGTGTCCCTCACATCTGCCCCCTCAGTTTCATCTCTTTTGCCTTCACTCTACTTCCGACTTTCATCACCTCTCACCTCTGTTGTTGGTTATCCTTTCCATTCTCTGTCCATCCTCTCTGTTTTACTCAGCCCCAATTTAAATCACGTTCAATACAATAATCACTGCTTCGGTGCTTACCACATTGAGGATAGTTCACATTTCTGCAGACTGACACCTACAGCCTTTCAGTTTGTGTTTAACCTGTCTTTGTGTATCTCCCGCAACTTTCTCCATAAATAGAAAAACTTCTTTTTAAAATCAGATTAGGTTATACTCTGTTCTCTCCTCATCGTCCTCTACTTTACTACTTTACGTGCCTGTCTCTATACTGACCACTCTGCCCTGTCTGTCTCTCCTGCAAGACCCCCACTACTGGAGGAGATCTCACCCAGTGAAGAAGGCAAATCAGATGCCATTCTCTTCATGATGCTGTTGCACAGTCGTGATGCTGTATCCGTGGACTAGAAGATTATGTATCTAGGAGTGTGAATCCTGAAGACATTCAAATAACAGAATTAGGTCAAATGTTTAAAAAAAATTAATCTTCCACTTAAAAATCTCATCTTTTTAATAACATAGTTGCCGTAGTTTAACCCATGGTGATGGTGAATTTCCCCAGGCCGCAGAAATGTCCAGTTATTGACCTAACATTGCCTCACGCTATTGAATAGGGAATGGGTAATTCAAATAGTGAAATAAAGCAAGATTCTGGTGTCTGCCTGTCTCTTCAACCTCATCTTCTACCATTCTCCTTCATGCTCAGGAAACTCCAAGCTAGCTGGCCTCTTTCTGTTCTTCAAGTATTGTTAGGCCTTGTCTACCTTGTAGCCTTTGTACTTGTTATCCTTGCTGCCTATAGGCCTTTGCCATAGTTATCGGCCTGAGTGTGGTGGCTAACCTCTCATTCTGGCCTCTGGTGAAATGTCATCTCAAAGAGCCATCAAGCAATGTAGTAGCTGAGAATATAGATTAAGAAGACTGGTTCTAGAGCCAGACTAGACTACTGACTAGAGTAGTACTACTCTACTGGCTTTCTCCTGCTCCTGTTTCTCTGTCCCATTACTTTGTTTTATTGTCATTATAGCACTTAACACTGTGTAATTACTTTGTTTCATTTTTCATTTGCCTTCTCATTCATTTTGTCTCCCCCTAAGCTTCATAAGGTCAGGGACTTTTTGTCTTATTTGCTATTTCCCCGTGCCTAAGAACATGGCATAGAGTATGTGCTTCCACTTAATGTTTGTTGAATAAATGGGTGAATGGATGCTATCAGAGCATCATAGGTTTTATCTAGGATTAATTTCGTTTTTCGGTTGCTGTTATTCTTGTTTTCAAATTTTAAATTACTGTTAATCGAGCTTCATTGTTATCAAATGAATGTGTTGTTATAGGTTATTTGATTTAGCCTTCAGTATGGAACGATGCTTATTTGCATCAATAGTATTTTTAGCCTATTGTTTTCTAATAAGTAGATTTTAAAGTATATGATACTAATAATAGCTAATATTTATTGAACACTTACTTTGTGCCAGCTGCTGTTTTAAGTGCTTTATATATATGTTAATTCATTTGACCCTGAGGACAACACTGTGAAGTAAGTACTACCATTAACCAAATACTTTAGATGAGAAAACTAAAGCACCACAGAGAAAGGTTTAACAACTTGTCAAGGTCATGCAGCTAGTAAGTTGTGGACCCAGGCAGTCTGCACTAGAACCTTTACTCCTAATTGCTGTGTTGCACTGCTTTATGGTTCAAAAATGAACAATCCTGATGGAGATATTCTAAAACTAGATTGTGGTGATGGTTGCACAACTCTGTAAATTTACTAAAAATTGTTGAATTGCACACTTAAAATGGGTGAATTTTATGGTATTAAGTTATGCTTTGATAAAGCTGTTTAAAAAGTAAATGATCCTTACTCTTATTGTTAAAATGGATTATAATCTTTTCAAAACTGTATCTACAGTAGAACTTTAAACCCTGTGTTCTCTTGCCACTGGAAATGGGAGTAGATGAAGTAGGTAAACTTTTATCCTGCTGAAGTTGACTAAGGACAAAAAAGTTTGTGTGTCACTGTCATGTGCTCTTTGCAGGCAAGGATTTTTTTCTTCCTTTCCTTTGGATTCACTGGGATGCAAAGCATATATAGGTATTTGTTGAATTAACTTTCAACGGTTTAATTTATCTGCACCCTAGGTATTTAAATTGTATCCAAAAGATCCTTGCTTTCATACTCTAATTTTGAAATACAGACCTTGTGCAGTATCCTGAAAAAGGCAAAACTTACGCACTATCTCAATGCATAGACATTAACATATAGAAGGAAAAAATGTAACTGATGAAAATAATGTGCGAAAAAATTCTTAGGTTTAGATACTGATCAAAGTTGCTTAGGGAAGCCTGAAGGAAAATTAAAATTGAGTTAACATAGAATTTACTTACAAAGATTTGCAAGTATTTTTAAAGCATTTTAACTTGTGAGTAAAAACAGAAGAATCTTCCCCTGAATGTGATAGAAGAAAACTTACATGAATATTTATGGATGTGTGTTGATATTTAGAAAAAAAAAAAGGAAATCAGTCATGAACCAAAAACCTCCAGTTTAAAATATAAGACTGCTGTTGCTGAGTCAAATGTATACACATCATAACTAAGCAGTTAGTATAATCTTATATTTTCATTATATTGAATAAATAGACCAGAGGGGCTATGTAGATTCAAGAGAGTGATGTAATTTTTGTCACTACTTGGTAACTTGTAGGTAGCCAGAATAGTAAAGTGAAAGTAATTATGAAATGTCTGAAAAAAGGTAAGACAGTTTTATCTGCATTTTTGTAATCATGATTGGAGACAGTCATTTTGTAACTGTTTTTAATTTTGTTAGACATGTATCCAAAACATAGCTCATAATTTCCTCTGAAAACTTGGTCCCAGGAACCTCTTTAATTGCCCCCAAAGAAAGTTTATTTTGGTTAGTTTTTTTCTGATTTAAAAAAGTAATCCATATTTATTCATAAAAATATTCATCTGAAGTAGAAAAGCATAAGAAGAAAATAAGTCACCTGTAACTATACTGATCAGAGGTGAACATTTCTAGATTCTTTTCTATACTCACATATAAGGTGTGTGTGTGCCTTGCATATGTGTTTGTTTCAGTATGTAGGGGTTTTTGGTAGCCCTAATAATTAATACTCCCTTCTCCCTACATGGGTTCTAAACAAATTAATAAATAAGGCTAATCACTAAAGCATGACAGATGAAGGCCAGAATCCACCTTTGTTACAGATGGTAGAGGAGGATGAAAGCCAAAAGTCCCAGCTGACTAACTCCTGAATTGGATAGATTTGCCCAGCCAGGCTGGCCCCAGGAAGACTCAGGGCATGGAGATGCAGAGGATAATTACCCGCTAAGGGCAGCTTGCACCCAGGAAGGAAAAGGAGAGAGCTGAGCCAAGCACTCTCAGTGAATTCTTCCCACATTCGAGTCAGATTAATAAACTGCCTTCCTTTCTAGGGAAGAGTGAATGAGAAGTGGGGAGAGGTTGGGATGAGAGGATATCAGGTCAAGTAGGGCCTTGGAGGCTCTGTAAAGGAGTTTGAACACAGTCTTGTGAGGGTAATGAGAAGCCATTAGACAGACTTTAGGAGAAGAATGACATCATCTAAATTATATTTTTCAAGGAATCACTCTGCATGCAGTTATTCTCTGCACAGGGAATAACTACAGGGGGAGAAAGTTGGAGGCAAGGAGACTGGTTGGGGGCTGGCTGGTGCAGACATCCAGGTCATTTCTTGGACGAGGGTGGTAGTGGTGGAGGTGATGTTCGGTTTCTGAAGATTTTTTGAAACTAGAATTGACAAATGGGTAAAATTTAATGGAAAGGTAATTTTTTCACAGTATTTTACATGATGCCTTTTTAAATAGCTGTACACTGGTGTAATATAGATGATTTGGAAAATGATTCCATAAAACACATTTGATCATTTCCTTTCATGGTGCCTGATTTTCTAATAAGTAGGCTCTTTGAGAGTTGAGAATTTGGATTTCATGAAAACCTGCCTTGATTTTGTGTTATTTTAGTTAATTTTGAACAGCTAATTTTACTTTTATTATTATTTCATATCAATTGGCAATATGGAGTAAATGCTCCCTAATTCTTAAAAGAAAAAACAGAAGATTTTTAGTGTTTTCTGTAGCACAAGCAGAGCCCTTTGCAGTTGTCTAGATAGGGCTGTTATGTCATCTAAAATGGTCAGACTCTCTGTAGGGTGACTATACTCTCTAGAAAGCCTATATAAGGGATGCCTCTCTCTAGGAGAGAGAATTCCTGAGCCATGTTTCTCAGCTACAGGACAGCTCTGATTTATTTTGTAAGCTGACGAGGCCAAACATTACTGTTTTAACCATTATAAACAAGATAGTAAATGTTAAATGTTCACTCAATAGAGCCACTAGTAGTGCTTTTATATACAGAAAATAGTGTCTGAGCCAAAAATGCAAAACAGTTCTCTGGTCTACATGCGTTCTCTTTTAACTTACTCTTTGATTCATTGCAACTGGAGAAGTGATGTAACCAGTGATGATTTGAGCTCCAAAACTCTCGGTGCTACAGTGATTCTTCCTGTTTTGTTTTATTTTGTTTTTGCCGTCTTCTTTCTTCTATTAATTACCCAAGCCTTACCGCATTTCTTAAAACTTCTCAGAAACTTTAATTTTTATAATGTGAGACCCAAATTAAAGAGCATTGCAAGATTCTGTTAAACCTCAGCAATTCAGAATATTTTAAATATTTACCAGTTTTGTTCCATATCAGAGTTTTTGTGGCTTTCAGCTCTATCCTACAAAGTAATGCAAGGATCAAATCTTAATTCAGAAGTATTTTTAAAGTTATTGCTCAAATTTATTTATAGTTCGTTTATAAAGAATTATTCTCACTCTAAACTGTCTGATAAAGAATTTGACTTTTTGCTGTAAACATTTTACCCTGGGTAGAAAACACAGATGCTCATGGGACAGGTGGTCAGGAAGCCAGTTGCTGTGTACATCACGTGGTAACCCTGTTTTATTCTGAAAAATAGTTTTTATACTCTCTCAATTGGAAAATATAATAGAGAAAGGACTTACTTGTCTTGTAAAGCTGTGTACTTTTTATCCACAGTAAATTACATTTTACATTGTGACCCACTACACACGTATCTTTGCACAGACTGACATACACACACAACTGAAATAGTTTACCATAACAGTTCGTAATCTTGCAGTGTACAGTGCACTCTGATGTTTTTTTCATTCCATTTGATTTCATTTTTAAAAAGTACTGATCATAATCTATTAAATTGATTTTATGACCCACTAATGAGTTAGAATCCAGAGTTTGCCAAACACTTCTAAATCATGTCCCCAGTATAATTTGATCTTCACAGGTGAGGTAGGCAAGGCTAATATCCTTTAGAAACATAATTAAAGCCTGCACTTAAAAAACAGAAGCTTTGACTGAAGAAGAAGAAATGGTTTGGGGCATTGAGTGACCAGAGGTCATAGTAAACACAGTAGGCACTTGAATGGTGAGGGAGAGGAAGGGGAGCTGTAGAGATCTAGATCAGGAGGCACATGGATGCAAAAGATGCTTTTCCCTGCCTTGGCATTTTTGCTTAAGCCCCTGAAGACATCTGGCATGCCACCAGAAATCACCTGTGGTTGGAACGTACTCAGTTGCTGGTGTCTCAAAAGGCTGCCAGAATTAGTTTGCAGGGCTCTACCTCTCAGATTCCTGTAGTTCACCCCCAGAAATCCCATCCATACTAATCCAGTCTAGTTTCTCTAGTTAAGTCTATTTCCCTAACTTCACCTGTTTGCATGCTACTCTCATAATTCTTTCCTTGTCTATACAGCACCTTATTGTTTACTTAGTTAAAAATTGATTTATTTTAAAATTATAAATACTTTTTAAATTGAGGTAAAATTCACATAACATACAATTAACTATTTTAAAATGCACAGTTCAGTGGTATTTAGTGGTTTCACAGTGCTGTGCAACCACCAGCTCTCTCTAGTTTCAAAACTTTTTCATCACCCCGTAAAAACACTCTGCGCATTAAGTGATCACTCATCATTCATTGAAGGAAATAATTCATTCTGTACTATATTTATGCTTTAATTACTGAGATAGTGAATCAAAATTATAGACATGGTATAAAATTAAAACATTTTGCTAAGTTTAAATGGCCATAGCTAAAATAGAATTCTTTGTCATTGACTAGATCTCGTAGCCAGAGGACATTTTGCTGTTTTATTTTTAAACTGAGGAAGATTTGCCTATAAACCATTTAGTAGCAGAGCAAACTTTCCAAGTGCTCTGAGTTAAAACATATGGAGGTACTGAAGATACTTGCATGAGGCTTGAATGTTTTCCCACACATAAAATGTGTATCTCAAAGAGGGGAAGATATTTTAGACATTTCACTAAAATACTAGTTTAAAATCATAGCAAAATACATGGTAGTTATTTTTATATTGATAAATTAAGCATGCTTTTGTTTAATAAGATATGATAAGCCAAAAAATAAAAAATTCTCTGCTGTATTCCTAAATCCACATTCTTAGAGAAAGTGACCCTCCTGTGTAAATCTGAAACTGATACAGTGGTGTGTGTTTGTGTGTGTGTGTGTGTGTGTGTGTGTGTGTGTGAGAGAGAGAGAGAGAGAGAGAGAGAGAGAGAGAGAGATTTTGGTAGCAATTGCGTGTTTGTATGGGGTTTCCCCATTTAGAAAGATACACTTGGACCAAATACTTCTGTTTTATCTTATAGGAGAGTATTTTTTTAATATTTTGAAAACCAATACATATTCTGTGTTTTTCAATTAGCTAAGAGTATTTGCTAAACTTTACTTTCTGTACTCTCCGTGTTACAGAAACAGTGGATAGATTGAATATGCTGTTTAAAGAGAATCTCTAGCCTTATCCCACACAGTAGCTTGCCATGCCCCTCTTGGTGGCATTGGAGTGGGGTGATCTTGAGAGGGAGCCCTATTTTTTCTCTTTCAGTAAATGGCTGTAAGCAAGAGAAATGTACGATCAGACTTAAGTTTTTGAAGCATCTCTTTATTGTCTCTACAGAAGATAAATTGGAGGAAATTAAGGCAAGAGACAGTTAAGGCAAGGGGGTCAGTTAAGAGGTCTCAGGTGAGTCCAGTCCCAAATGAGCGATAATGAGGAACTCAACCAAGTTTGTGGAGTGAGAATGGAGACCAGTCCAGAGAAGTGAATCAGAAAGGTACTTAGGATGTGTAGGACAGATATGACTTTAAATGTTTGTGGATGAGGAGTGAAGGCTGAGTGACTGACTAGAGTAACTGAAGACCCATGCCACCCATCAGGGCAGGGAGGTTTGCCTGAGGAAATGGAGAGAGAAGGGAAGGCTATAAGGGGTTTGGTTTGGGATGTGTCAAGTCACAAAATCCTGAAGTCCGTATCCAACTCAGTTGAATAAATGAATGAATTTGCTAATTCTTAGGGGTAATTTACTAATATCCACGTCCATTACTCTCTTTTCCTATATTTTGAAAAATGCCCTAACTTTTGGCCTGGGGCTGGATTTCTGTTTCCAAAATCTGACTGAGATCTGATTCTTTCCTCCACGATCTAGCCTAATTTCTTTGTTTCTGCTGATTGAATTACTGTGCCTTGACCTATGCCTCTGTACCTGTATTACCACTTTGTTTAGCATCTCTGGCCCAAGTTTAATTATGATCCTTACCAACTCCCTCCCTGCCTTACTCACCTTTGGCTCAGAATCCCTTCTGGATGCATATCCTTGAGAGAGATGGTGCAGTAAACTTTATTGGAGGTGTATTTTCTCAGTGTCCTTGTGCACTGATTTTGATAGGGCATAGGAGAGAACACAACACTGTAGCGTGGAGGAAGAGTACTGTATTAGGTCTTATGCCACTCACTGCTGCTTCAGAATTAGCTGTTTAAAGTAAATCACTCAACCCCTCCATGCCTCAGCCTCTTTTTCTGTAAAATGAGTAGGTTGGGCTAAAGGACCTTTGAAACTCTACCTTCAGTTGTAAAAATTTGTCACAAAATTTACATCTGTAATATTTGACTCCACAGAATTGGACTTGATAGAACTGTGTATCAAATACAGTGTATTTTAAAGAATAGATAAATTAAATCTCTTTATAGAAATTGAATGGAAAAATAAATCTCAGTAAAAATTATTTCAGTAAAATTAAATTGAAAAGGGGAAAAAAAAACCCTGAAAAAGGAAAATGGTTTATTTGTGCTGCTAAGATAATTGATAAAGGAATTAAATTAGCCTAATGGAGCTCATTCTGAAATATATTTCCTCCATGAAATTAATTGAAGTTGAGATAATTTGATTAAAATATATTTGAGAAAATATATTTCAAATATATTTGAAATGATGGGGTCATTTCAAAAGGACACAGGAGCCAAATTGAAGGAGCTCCTAATGTTCAAATCTGAGACAAGTCTATGACCTATATCTGGGACAAGTCTATGAAATGTAATTCATAGAATAAAGTAAACATCCAGGAATATATATATACACACACATACAAACACATGCATACATAATTTCTTACAATAGAATTCCAATTAATAAATGTAGAAGGAAAGACAGAAACAGGAAATCACCATGGGGCAGATACCACAGTAATAATTATTGCAAGCAAGAATCATCAGTGGATGCTAAAATTAGTAGGCAGCAGTACGGAGAGAAACAGGATATTTACATAATCTCAAGGTATTTCCTCACAAGGTACTAACTACACAGGGAACAATAATGACTTTACATTGGAGGAACCTGGTAGACACCACCTTAACCAAGTGATTAAAGATCACATCACCTGTAACAAGACATTGACACTGTGTAACTCCTGATATGGTGCATGAGAAGGTATAGTGTCACTGCTGTTGTATTCTTAGTAAGAATATATAACTTCTGTCTAATAATGAGGAAACATCAGATAAATCCAAATGGAGGGATAGTCTGTAAAATAACTGGCCAGTACTCTTCCCAACTATCAAAGTAAACTATCCCAGATTGGAGGAGACTAAGAAGACACGACAACTAAATGCAATGTGGGAGCCTTGTTTCAGTCTGGACCAGAAAAAAAGATAGTAGTGGGAAAATTGGTGGAATTCGAATAAGGTCTATAGATTAGTTAGTAGTATTCTGCACTGTTAATTTCCTGCTTTTTAAATAATTGTAGCATGGTTATAGTAGATGATAACATTACGAGAAGCTGGGTAAAGGGTATATAGGTATAGGTGCTATTTTTGTAATTTTTCTATAAGTTTAGAATTATTTTGAAATAAAGAGCTTAAAACATGTATTTCAACCTTAAAAATGATTTTGAAACAGCCTTGGTGTCAACATGGCAAGGTTAAGTCAACTCATACACCCTTTCCCCTGCCTATACACTAAGCCTGAAAGTGCTAAAGTTAATAGATTTTGAAAAATTTGAAAGAGATAATTTTAGGGCAGCAGGAAGTTCTTTTTAATAAATGGAGAGGTAAATTTTTGGTCTTCAACATCCCTGAGGATTAGTTAAAGCCTAAAAAAGAATGTGTTCAAGAGCTTCCTTGGTGGCGCAGTGGTTAAGAATCCTCCTGCCAATGAAGGGGACACGGGTTCGAGCCCTGTGCGGGGAAGTCCCGCATGCCGCGGAGCAACTAAGCCCGTGCGCCACAACTACTGAGCTTGTGCTCTAGAGCCCGCGAGCCACAGCTACTGAAGCCCACACGCATAGAGCTTGTGCTCTGCAACAAAAGAAGCCACTGCAATGAGAAGCCCACGCACCGCAACGAAAGTAGCCCCTGCTCGCCGCAACTAGAGAAAGCCCACGTGCAGCAACAAAGACCCAACGCAGCCATAAATAAATAGATAGATAGATAGATAGCGCTAGCATATGTGCATATAAATGACTTATCTTTTGAGGGTGACCATCTGGAGGATGGATAATCATGTCTCCTGATGCCATTAAATGAACTGTGGATCACATGAGTCTTAGTGGGAAGTAGAGCACAGCCTCCACTCCAAAACCCCAAAATGCCAAATGCTCACTTTCCCAGCCTTCTTTGTGTTAATAGAATGCAGGTATTCAAAGTAGGCTTGGCCAATCAAATTCTCCCACTATGGCCTTTGATTCAGGAGCTAATGAGAGGGAAGAATTCATTCTTGTGTGGGAGTGGAAGTAGTGGCAACCATTTTAGGGGTAGCAGTGACCCTGATGGTGTCACATGCAACATTCTGAAGTGGTAATGGTGTCCTCTAGGCTTGTTCTGGGTCCTGAATCTGGTTGGGACCCTGGCTGTGCAATGCCTGCTAGTTCCCACACATTTTCTGAGCCTGGTTCTGTAGCCTCCCCAGCAATTTTAGGGTGCACTTTCTATTCTTTCCGTAAATTCATCTTCTGCTACAATTGAGAGCTCCAACTGATAATGTATAGATCTGTTAATCAAAATATCAGGAGCAAGACAGAGACCTTTAGCGTATGATTTTAATGGATTTAATAACTTTCTCCTGTGATTTTAGAGAGCTATCTGGAACTTTAAACTGTCTCCATCTTTCTTATTCTTTTAGGACACTAAAATGAGTGTATGTTGCAAGAGTTGTTTTAAGGCATGTATATTTTTCAGCTCTTCAAGGTTTAATATGCTTTTATATGTATTATATTGAGCTAGTAAGTTGAGTTTGAGAGTCATTATTATGTAATGGTTAACAGAGTAGACTGTGGAGTTATGCCTGGATTCAAATGCAGGCTCTGTCACTTACCTGAATAACAGTTTCTCCAGTTATGAGACAATAACAGCACCTACTTCTGGGCTTGTTAGGGGGACTAAATGACTGTGTGTGTGTGTGTGTGTGTGTGTAAGTGTGTAAATATATATGTATATGTGTGTAATGTGTATATGTGTGTATGCTTAGAGTAGTGCTTGGCAGGTAGTAAGCTCTCTATTTAGCTATTGTTATTTTGATTCTCAGATCAGCTCAGAATTTATTTATGTTTGCTTTTCTGAATGATTTTAACGTGTCAAGTTCTTAAACCCATTTGTGTTTGTAGTACCTTTTCCTCTTGGTGAGCCTCTCTAGTATGTGTCTTAACAGAAGAAAGTTCACACTGTTGATGAGATCTGAGAACAGATTTTGTACATTGGTATGTTACAGAAGCAACTTGGTTCTTGACAGTTATTGGAATCTATTTAGCTGATTTGCTTCCAAGGGAAAATGATAACTGACATCCCAACTTTAGAAGGAAATGAATTGGTTGTTTTCAAGAGCAAGACTAAAATATTAGCTTCAATTAATTATCTTTAAGTATTTCTAGGATAATTTAATATACATAGCACTCAAAAGAAAAAAATGTATCCAACTTAAATTAATGGAATTTTATAAGCCAGATGAACAAAATTAAGCTGTTCACTGGCTGCCCAAGAGAGGGGTGAGTTAGAACATTCGGAAGAAATGGAGAACATACGAACAACCCCAGAGAGAGTATTCATTTGAATAATGAACAACAGCATCATTGTGTCAAGCCTTTGAAATTCTTTCCCCCGTTGCCTATTGGAGTTAAGTTTTCCTTAAACAATTATCATACCAAGATGATGGAAAAAAGCCTGAAAAACTTCCCTACAACTTCACACTTTCTGATCATGATTAAGACTTAGCAGTGCAATTTTAATCCTTTAAATATGACGATGATTCTTTTCCAGAGGATATGGACATCATTACCCACCTCTGAAGACTTGTCAAAACTTTCCTCAGAGTTTTATTGTGGTCAGTTAGCAGTTTATTAAAGGAAAGACAAGATGCTCTCTGGGGCTGCTAGTGAGACAGGAGGAAGTTAAAAAACTACTCTCAAAATACTTTTCCTGCCTCATTTGCAGATCTAGGAACTCTGATCTATGAACCTTCTTTATGCATAAATGTTGTTGTAAGTCTTAATTCCTTCACTTTCTTGGCTCTTCAGCTCTTTCTGGTCTGAGTTTGTTGTGCAGTTCTCTGTCAGTGGCTCTGGCCTTTTACATGTTAGTTGGTGCCAGTGTCATCTGTTTTGGATTGTAAGCTCCTTGAGGGCAGTTACTCTCTTTGGGCTTGGGCTCTACGTCACTCTTTGATGGTGATCATGATGGTGAAGTGGTTTTCTCCTTTGATTTGAAATACACTCGACCTCTGGTTAGAATATTCCGAGAATTAATTAAATTGCAATTATTTCTCAATATTTATATTGCAAATATCCCTCAATATTTATCTACTTTCCAAGTGCCTGTGTCATATCAAAACAAAAATAATAGCTATTTTTTGTTGATCATTTTCTGGGTACCAGAAAGTGTGTTTGAGCCCTTTACATTTATTATTTCATCTAATTCTCATCACAACTTACTGAGATTGCTATTATTTTCCCATTTTACACATGAGAAAACTACGACTTAAAAAGTTAAATAATTTGCCCGTTGTATGTATAACTAGAAATGTTAAAGCCTAGAAACTCAGGTCTGTCTGGTTCGAAAGGCACTGCTTTCAACCACTGTATCACAGTTTTCTTTGATACAGTGGTCTCTATGGACATTTGTATGTGATATTGATTCTATTATGTCTCTGAAATCTATATTTAAATGTTTTTCTTTTAGAATACTTATAGAGAGTTATGATTATAATGGCATACCCTTGAAAAACAAGGATTTTTTTTACTGATTTGTCTTCATTTATTAGGGGAAAATATCCTAAAAACATCTTAAATACCTATTCCATTTATCTAACACTGAAAAACCTGCATTAATAGCAGGTTAAATGCTTTAATGCTGTTTAGAATATGCGAGCGAACATTCCTCATAGTAGCTGTCAGTGTGGATACATTTTGGTTTTCCATGATAATTCTTCTATAGCTATGTCTTAGCCTTTCTGATGTGGTATTCACTAGTCTTTGATAAATAGACTGTATTGTGTGGTTTTTTTCATTGAGAGAATGATGGAGTTAAAAATAATCACAATAATAATTTTAAAAGAACATGCTGACATTTAGATCTAAAGACTTTCTCCTCTAGGCTATAAAGTCTTAAAAGTAGGTCACACTTTGGGTTTAAACTCTGAACAGATACTTGCTCTCTGTATTAGCTTACCTTTTGATCTTAAAGCAGCACTTATTCTTGACTTCAGTAAATTTTAAATTGTCCTTCCAAATTTGGAAATACTGTATGAAATGAAAAATCACCAGTCGTTTAAAGGAGACAATTAAAGAAGCAAGTTTGTACTTTTCCGGTCTGTCCCCTTGAAGAATTAGAACTTTTCTTCAATCAGTGATTTAAGCTAGAAATATGAGGCACTTTAAAAGTCTGGAAGTTCATGCTCACATGGATAAATGAGGTATAGGGTAGTATCCTTAAAATTCTCTGTAATGTTACCAGAGGACAGTAGAATAAGAGTGTTTGTAGGCTATACCCTAAACAGCCTGTTTCACTGAGTTAGCATGATTGTTAATTCACTTGTTTCCCAATAAGCTATTCATTACAGCAGAATTGCTGTGGGTCTTTTGAACTATTTTCCTTCAGTTCCACCACCACCACAAACCACTGAAGACATGACCTTCAGCCTTTTCTCTTTTATTTCTCTTATTCACAGCATACTTTCTTATACTTAGAATTTCTCTTCTAGATTCTCCTGCCCAATACTGCCTAGTCCAGTAAGTATAAACTTCAGTCTCACTTCTCTCCTATAGTACTGATCATTGAAACACTTATTTTTGAAAACGGACTTCAGTTGTTCTATAGTAGCATTTAGATGTCAGCTATTTGAGAAAGGCCTATTCTATGATCAGAGCAGGTTGGTAGGGATGGAGGTGTAATCAAAGCTTACTTTAAATGTTCTAGATCTAGTAACTCAATATAATACTTGATTTAAATATATTTACAGGAGTTTTGAAAGCATGATTGCTAAAAGTGTGGTACCTGTTTACTTGAAGTAGGTATCCCTTATTATAAACTCCCTATAGTTACAGCAAGGTAACAAGATGTTACAGAAAAACCCGAACGAACATTTTGGCCAACCCAATATTTATTTCAAGTTCACCTAACTGGGGATGATTTATTTCATAGTTCAGTTCTCTTAGCCCACTGTTTCTACCTCCCCACAGTGTCACCTCTTCTGTTCCTCCTTATATTAACTCTAGTTTCCCTCCCCAGTGTGTTCTTTCTTTCTCCATCTCTTCATCATCTTATTACTGAAAATAATAAACTAAATGAAGTTTAGAAAATCAGAATTATATTCTTCATCTTATTATTATTTATACTTGACGTTATAATCATGACGTCTCTTGCCAAGATTTATAATAGGAGCACTGAGAGAGTTGTAAATGAGCATGTAGGTTACAGTCCTATATCCAGATATTTAAGGGGTTCCATTTAAGATGGCCTAAAAGAGAATATTTCCAGCATGAAACTGTCCAGAGAAGACACATAACCGGTGCTTTTGACAACCAGGAAATGGGGGAGGTATAAGTAGAAAAGGGAACCCTGTTGGAGGCACAGTGCCTATGAGTACACAGTGAGCATGTGGGGGGTTTTCTTTTTTTTTTTTTTTGGCTGTGTTGGACCTTTGTTGCTGTGCGCGGGCTATCTTTAGTTGCGGCGAGCGGGGGCTACTCTTCGTCGTGGTGCGTGGTTTTCTCTTGTTGCGGAGCACCGGCTCTAGGCGCGTGGGCTTCAGTATTTGTGGCTCACAGGTTCTAGAGCGCAGGCTCAGTAGTTGTGGCGCACGGGCTTAGTTGCTTCATGGCATGTGGGAATCTTCCCCAACCAGAGCTCGAACCCGTGTCCCCTGCGTTGGCAGGCGGATTCTTAACCACTGTGCCACCAAGTCCCAAGCATGCGTTTTATACTGATTCACAAAGTACTGAAAGTGAAAAGGCTTTGTCCTGCTTATCTCAGGAATACAAAGGAAGTGAAAGGAAGGGTGGCATAGGAAAAAGAAGACCTTGCATAAGGAGAAAGAGCAATAAAAACTCAACCTATAGATGTTTTTATGTCTTCAGTTTTTTTACTGCCAGCTTCTAATTAATTTAATCAGATGTTCATAAATAGTGAAAATAACCCAGTGTTCTCAATTCAACTAATATTTATTGTGTAAATGCTATTGCTAGGTCCATTATTTCATAACATTGTGGTCCAGATCAAAGTATGAAAACAATTCAATCATAGAGAAAATAACCGAGCATCCTCAGTTCAGCTAATAATTATTGCGTAAATACTATTGCTAGGTCCATTATTTCATAAGATTATGATCCACATCAAAGTATGAAAATAATTCAAAACTGACCACAATTATGTATATGCATTTTTTGAGTTTGTTTGCTTTTTGGTAATCAATAAGTAAGTGATGTGTTTTCTTGAAGAGAATGAAATCTCATTTGCCAGTTAATTTGTAAACCCTGAAGTATTTTGAACTTCTAATGACAGTTCTTACTTCTACTAAACGTAGGATAAGTGGTAAAACATTATTGTTCTTCAGGAAATGAACATTATACTTTCAAAAAAATTGTCACCTTCAATTTTTCATGACTTCCTTGGGCATTTTGGGAAGTAATTTTTAGATTTTCTAAGGTATTTTAACCTTTACTCAAATGAAAAGACAAAATAATTCCCTTTCTCACTTTTTTAAATAGAAAAGCTAGAGCTTTGTTATTGTGATTGTTGCTACTAAACAGTTACAGAAAATGTAGTGAAATAGGTGGGGTCCTTCCTAGTGGCGTTTTATATGATGTGTGATTATCGTGATATTACACATACTGTAATCAGATTCATCCAGCAGAAGGCTGCCTGAATCTTGTGAAATTTCTCTGAAACCTGAGTTGATCCTTGTTCTTCTAGGTAGCTCATAATTTGTAAGAGAAAAACAACAGCTCTGCCTTTCGATAATCTCTGATATTTCCAGCCTTACAAAACCATTCCCTAGGTTAACATGAATTTAGGCACAACTGAAATTTATTTTAAAAACCTTTCTGATCAATAGAATAAATTTATTGTCTTTTATTCTGTGTTGTGTCTGTGACACTTGAACTCATTTGGCCATTTTTCCTAGTTCACACTTTCCTACAGCAGCTGTATCCAGATGTCTATATATTAACTGTGTGACATGATATGCTAAATGTCAATGCTTTTCTCATGAAAAGAGGTTATATTTTAGCTTTGAGTGCCTCAGACACAGGAGGCACTTAATAAATATTATTGACAGACTGAAATGTGTGTAAAAGAGAGGAGGTTTCAAAAATATAAAATAGTTCTATCTTGGAAACAAATTAGTTCTCCAGCTTTCTCCCCTCAACCTCCCAACCCCCAATACTGAAAAAAGGCTCACCAGTAAATATATAGAAAGATAAAGTGAAAAATGTTTATTTTTCTAATAATAATAAATACTAATAAACAGTAAATAGTATTTACCTAATAAATACTATTCTTCAGTATCTTTACTTCTTTTGCTTGCTTGACTAAGGTGGTGATAATATCTGCATTGTATGAAGAGCCCTTGGCTTCTATTCCTAAAAGACCATGTCTTTCAGGCATGTTGGATTTCCTTCTGTTTTCATCTAAATTTATGAAGCCACTCCACTGTAAAGTGTGATGCCATAATTTAGAAACTCACTGTGATTAATCCCAATATTGACTTGAACTAGTTAATAACTCTTTTTTTAAAGAATAATATTTTTCAGAAAGAGAGAGCTATTCTTTTCAAGGTAATCTGTTCGTAGCTAAATTGTCAGAAGTCACTATAAAATAAAACGTCAACAAACATGCTCAGTACTCTTCACCAATTTTTTTTTTTATTGTAGTATGGTTGATTTACAGTGGTGTCTTCACCAATTTTTTGTCATCTGGAGTGTATGGACAAAAATAGTGGTTTGAGATATTTCTTTGGCTTTGAACAAAGCAACACAGTGAAGTTGAGTACTTCCTTCTTCTTTGTAGTTTCTTACTTCTTTGTAATTTATTATTCATGGGATTTTGAATTATAGCTAAAATAAGTGTGTCTTCTTTTTATGGAGAGAAAAGTAAATGAATTTTTCAAATATTAAGATTTTATTTCATATATTTTATTCTTTTGATAAAGAAATTGTGGTGTATATATACAGTGGAGTATTATTCATCCATAAATAAGAATGAAATCTTGCCATTTGCAACAGTTGGATGGACCTCAAGGGCATTATGCTAAGTGAAATAAATCAGAAAAAGACAAATACTGTATGATCTCTCTTATGTGTAGAAAAGCTCATAGATAGAGTACGGATTGGTGGTTGCCAGAGGTGGGCGGTAGGGGGCAGGGGGTGGGAGAAATGGGTGAAATTGCTTTTGTTTTTGTTTTAGTTTAATAAATTGAATAAAACTAAATAAATATGTTACAGCACATCTAAAAAAAAGAGGTCATTAAGAGCAAGAATTTTCTGTCATTTAAAATTTTTATCTATCACAGATTACATTCATCGTATTGAATTTTGCTTTTCATTATCCTAATGAATTTTACTTTTAAGACATTAATTTGATTTTCATTATTAACATTGTCAGTGGATGAGAAATGATTTTTGAAATGATCTTTAGAAATAATTTAGATATGACATAAAACTAAACAATGTGAACTAAACAATGTGAATTTTCAGTGATAAACTCCCTAAAATCATATTCCTGTATCCAGCTTTATAAAAATCAAATCAAATCAAAATTTTAAAAAGGTATTTTGAAAAGAGTGCTGTGTGTACACTAGAAAAGCTTCATGAAGCAAAAGGTGCCTGGACTAAGATATACAGGATCACTACAGGGCAGGCAGAGAGGGGAGAGGCAGGCTTTCTAAGTGAAGCACAACATAGGCAAAGGTGTAAAGTGGAAAATGGATGTCTTTCCAAGTGATAGTGACCATTCGAGTTTATCCTGAGCAAAGGATTTTTTTTTTTAACATCTTTATTGGAGTATAATTGCTTTACAATGGTGTGTTAGTTTCTGCTTTATAACAAAGTGAATCAGTTATACATATACCTATGTCCCCATATCTCTTCCCTCTTGCTGAGCAAAGGATTATTATCAGTAGTTGTAGGGAGTAAGTTCAGGAAACTAGGTTAGGGCCAGACCGTAGAGGAACATGAATATCTTAGTGTCTGGTTTTAGACCTTCATTCATTTGTTCGTTGGTTCACTTATTTATTTACTTACTTTCGTACTTACTTACCTACTTACTTATTTTACAGTGCCAATTTCTAAAGGTTTATGCACATGGAAGTAATATAATCAACAAAAAGTTTTAGAAAGATTAATTTGTTGGGGTTATACAAGATAGTTGGGATGAGAGAAAGGAAATCTCTCCTTACCATAGTTATTATAACAACTAGGATGAAGCAGGAAAGCATGATGGGAAGTCAAATTTGTGGTCTTGAGCAGGTTAGTTAGCCTTTCTGATCCTGTGTGCTTTTTGCATCTGGACAATGGATGTAATAAAAATATCTTTCCTAATTGTCTCACTGGGTTGTTGTGAGCAGAAAATGTGATAGCACACATAAAAATGCTTTTTATAAACTGTGAAGCTTGGATACATTTAGGCTGATATTACTTAGTAATATCATTATCATTATCAACATTTATTGGCAGTTCAGGGGATGTAGGCCATTGTACTAGTTACTAAAAGGAGGCATTGGATGTGAGAGATGGATTATATCAAGGGATACTCGGTAAGGGTCAGCGATGATGCTTAGTGACAGGAAAAAGTGTAGTAAGTAAAGTGAAATGAGGAAGTCAGGACTGGGAGCAGGTTTGGGGGTAAAAATGTGTGGGTTTAGTTCTAGAAATATTGATTGGAGATGGTAATACATCTAAGTGGAAATGCCCGGTATCATTAGACATAAAAGGCTTTGCTTGAGAGAAAGTTATAGAATACAGTGAGATTAAAATGTGGGGATCATTTGCGTGTTAGATCATTGAAGCCCTGTGCATGCATGAGCTCTTGGGCACTAGGTGTGGACAGGAGAGCAGACATTTAAGGGAAAACCATGCACATATTTGTTCCCTCCTGTTTTCTTATATTCTCTGCTCCGTATTTTGAGAAGGAAAAGAAATTGTCCTTTATAATTCCCTCCACTGCTCGTCGTCAACCCGCTCTTTTTTTAATACTGTCTTGAAACAGCAACACTTCCTTCAACAGAACTTCCTTGAGGGCTTTCAGAACATCAGTCAACAGAATGTGCTTTATTTTTATAGGGGCAGAGTGTTAAAGGAGTTAACTGGCTACCGACCACCGGCTTTGAAAGGGGAAAGAGAGAGTCTTTTTATCTGTGGATAGATTCCTCTCCTGCTTCATTTCTTGTACTGCTTTGGAGATTCTGGTACTAAGGTTGGCGTAATAGTGAAAAAGGCTGAGAATGAATCAGCCGATGTGGCCCTGGGAACAAGATATTTATTGGAGTCCAAATCCCTTAATCTGGGCCATTGCAGCAGGGCCATCTGGTAGGATTGTTCAGGTTGTACCCTGCCTTTTAAGCCCTTGACAATCTGACCCCAGTAAGTTTGCTCTGCCTTGTGCATTTCTGTATTCTAACCAACCAAGTTTGTATAATGTTTCCAAAACATGCCATGTACTTTCCCACCTGACTGGACAGTTTCCTCAGCCTCAATATCTCCTCCCCGCCTCTGGCCATGGAAAGCCACTCTCTTTGAGGCCCAGCTCAAATGATGTTTCTCTGTGAAACCTTAACCAGTCGGCTGGGAGCAAAATAATTGTCCCTTTCTTTGCTTTTCCAGAACATTTTATATTAGGTATAGATAAGAGGTTAGGCTCCAGATTCAGACCTGGTAGATTTTTTTTTTTTTTTTAATTTTTGGCTGCGCTGTGGACTTTCTCTAGTTGCTGTGTGTGGGCTTTCTCTAGTTGTGGCAAGCGGGGGGCTACTCTTTGCTACGGTGCGCGGGCTTCTCATTGAGTGGGCTTCTCTTGTTGCGGAGCACAGGCTCTAGGTTGCGCGAGCTTCAGCAGCTGTGGCGCACGGGCCCAGTTGCTCCATGCCATGTGGGATCCTCCCGGACCAGGGCTCGAACCTGTGTCCCCTGCATTGGCAGGCGGATTCTTAACCACTGCGCCACCAGGGAAGTCCCAGACTTGGTAGATTTAAATCCCAACTCTAGTGAAGTATATATAACCTGTTTCCTCATTTGTAAAATGGAGAGTTTTATGAAGATAAAATAATGTAAATAAAGTGCTTACCCTGGGCATGGCACATAGTAAGAGCTTAATAAATGCTGTTTTATGGTGATTATTATAACTTGTAACCGTAACAGTGATTTCATTCTTTGTTATTCATAGTTGTATACATTTTTATTTCCTTTGCAAGATTGGGAGAACTTGGGGGTCAGGAACCCTGTAGTAGTTATGTTGCTCCCCAGGGGGGCTAGTGCAGTATCTCATTTACAGTGGAAACTCAGTAATTGAGGAGCCACTTCAGTGTTGATATGGAGCAACAGCAACTGTCCGGTCTGTCTTACACTGAAAGCATTGCATCTTCAAATCCAAATTTAAAAGGGTAACACTTCGTTTTATTTCCTTTATAAATTACTGCCTGTTTTCACTCTGACCCCTCTCTCTCACAAATACCATGGTATCTGCACCTTAATCATGTCACACACTCACTCCCCTGTGTCATTACATGATTGACGTGTTTACACCCAAGGGATAACTTTTCAGAAAGGAATTAGGACTAAAAATCATGTAGAGAAATGACAGGAAGCCTAAACGTGTTAACTTTTTGTTGTATAGGCGATTCATTGTTTTTAATTAAACTTAGATAATAGTCTCCAAAATTATGAAAATTGATTAATGCGCTTACAGATTAGTGCTCACACACTATTTCTGTTTTACCATGAAAATGGAAAACATTTAGGTACATGTGTTCTTACTTTCCTTTAAAATATTTCAGATGCTTGTCAGATACGATTTATATATTCACAGAGGATACCTTTTCAGTGGAAATTCAAATGGAACCAACTCTAATCCAAAATAATAGTGAGAAGGGACAGTATGAGTATTAGGCTACCATACCAAACATTTGCTTGTCAACTCTAAACATATGGTGCCCCTTCCCACTCTTTGCCTTAGGAAATAGTGTTCCTTCTTCCTAGAATATGCTTCGCCCATTTCTCTGCCTGGTGATCTCCTAGTTATCCTTCAAAACCCTCTTTACGTGTTGTTACTTCTGCAAAACATTCCTGCCCCCTCGGCTGAATTAGTCACTTCCTGCTCTTCATCTGCCTGTATGAAAACCCGTAGAGCTCTCCTCCCACACTGCAGTGAGCTCCCCTAAACACGTGCCATCTCTCTATCCCTAGCTTCACAATTAGGTGCTCCATAAGTGTTCAGAGAATGGATGAATTAATGAATGAGTTAATGAGTAATATAGAAATCCACAAGTAACCCAAAATCCAGGTTTTTGACAAGAGTGGTAGGCCAGCAACTGGCCTTCTCCCGACCATTTGCTAGGCATGTTTTTGTTTTAAGATAAAAAGAAACATTTGAGGTTTTATTTCCAGTATTTTTCTTCCCACATTCCACTGGAAGACCATTTGCTTAAAGGGAGAGACTGAAGAAGAGAACTAAACACTTTGCAATCAATTCTTTTTTTCTTTTTTTAAAAAAATCTTTATTGGAGTATAATTGCTTTACAATGTTGTGTTGGTTGCTGTTGTATAACAAAGTGAATCAGCTATATGTATACATGTATCCCCATATCTCCTCCCTCTTGCGTCTCCCTCCCACCCTCCCTATCCCACCCCTCTAGGTGGTCACAAAGCACCAAGCTGATCTCCCTGTGCTATGCAGCTGCTTCCCACTAACTATCTAATTTACATTTGGTAGTGTATATACGTCCATGCCACTCTCTCACTTCATCTCAGCTTACCCTTCCCCCTCCCCATGTCCTCAAGTCCATTTTCTATGTCTGCATCTTTACTCCTGTCCTGCCCCTAGGTTCTTCAGAACCTTTTTTTTTAGATTCCATATATATGTGTTAGCATATGGTATTTGTTTTTCTCTTTCTGACTTACTTCACTCTGTATGACAGTCTCTAGGTCCATCTACCTCGCTACAAATAACTCAATTTCATTTCTTTTTATGGCTGAGTAATATTCCATTGTATATATGTGCCACATCTTCTTTATCCATTCATCTGTCAATGGACACTTAGGTTATTTCCATGTCCTGGCTATTGTAAATAGAGCTGCAATGAACATTGTGGTATATGACTCCTTTTGAGTTATGGTTTTCTCAGGGTATATGCCCAGTAGTGGGATTGCTGGGTCGTATGGTAGTTCTATTTTTAGTTTTTTAAGGAACTTCCATACTGTTCTCCATAGTGACTGTATCACTTCACATTCCCACCAACAGTGCAAGAAGATTCCCTTTTCTCCACACCCTCTCCAGCATTTATTGTTTTTAGATTTTTTGATGATAGCCATTCTGACTGGTGTGAGGTGATACTTCATTGTGGTTTTGATTTACATTTCTCTAATGATTAGTGATGTTGAGAGCATCTTTTCATGTATTTGTTGGCCATCTGAACATTTTCTTTGGAGAAATGTCTGTTTAGGTCTTCTGCCCATCTTTGGATTGGGTCGTTTTTTTAATATTGAGCTGCATGAGCTGCTTGTGTATTTTGTAGATTAATCCTTTGTCAGTTGCTTCCTTTGCAAATATTGTCTCCCATTCTGAGGGTTGTCTTTTCGTCTTGTTTATGGTTTCCTTTGCTGTGCAGAAACTTTGAAGTTTCTTTAGGTCCCATTTGTTTATTTTTGTTTTTATTTCCATTACTCTAGGAGGTGGATCAAAGAAGATCTTGCTGTGACTTATGTCAAAGAGTGTTCTTCCTATGTTTTCCTCTAAGAGTTTTATAGTGTCCGGTCTTACATTTAGGTCTTTAATCCATTTTGAGTTTATTTTTGTGTATGGTGTTAGGGAGTGTTCTAATTTCATTCTTTTACATGTAGCTGTCCAGTTTTCCCAGCACCACTTATTGAAGAGACTGTCTTTTCTCCATTGTCTATCCTTGCCTCCTTTGTCATAGATTAGTTGACCATAGGTGTGTGGGTTTACCTCTGGATTTTCTATCTTGTTCCATTGTCTGGAAGGTTTTAATCATATATGGGTGTTGAATTTTGTAGAAAGCTTTTTCTGCATCTATTGAGATGATCATATGGTTTTTCTCCTTCAGTTTGTTAATATGGTGTATCACATTGATTGATTTGCATATATTGAAGAATGCTTGCATTCCTGGGATAAACCCCACTTGATCATGGTGCATGATCCTTTTAATGTGCTGTTGGATTCTGTTTGCTAGTATTTTGTTGAGGATTTTTGCATCCATGTTCATCAGAGATATTGGCCAGTATTTTGTGTGTGTGTGTGACACCTTTGTCAGGGTGATGGTGGCCTCGTAGAATGAGTTTTGCGAGTGTTCCTTTCACTGCTATATTTTGGAAGAGTTTGAGAAGGATAGGTGTTAGCTCTTCTGTAAATGTTTCATAGAGTTCACCTGTGAAGCCATCTGGTCCTGGGCTTTTGTTTGTTGGAAGATTTTTAATCACAGTTTCAGTTTCAGTGCTTGTGATTGGTCTGTTTATATTTTCTATTTCTTCCTGGTTCACTCTCGGAAGGTTGTGCTTTTCTAAGAATTTGTCCACTTCTTCCAGGTTGTCCATTTTATTGGCATATAGTTGCTTGTTGTAATCTCTCATGATCCTTTGTATTTCTGCAGTGTCTGTTGTTACTTCTCCTTTTTCATTTCTAATTCTATTGATTTCAGTTTTCTCCCTTTTTTTCTTGATGAGTCTGGCTAATGGTTTATCAGTTTTGTTTATCTTCTGAAAGAACCAGCTTTTCATTTTATTGACCTTTGCTGTTGTTTCCTTCATTTCTTTTTCATTTATTCCTGATCTTATCTTTATGATTTCTTTTCTTCTGCTAACTTTGGGGGTTTTTTGTTCTTCTTTCTCTAATTGCTTTAGGTGTAAGGTTAGGTTGTTTATTTGAGATGTTTCTTGTTTCTTGAGGTAGGATTGTATTGCTATAAACTTCCCTCTTAGAGTTGCTTTTGTTGGATCCCATAGGTTTTGGGCTGTCGTGTTTTCATTGTCATTTGTTTCTAGGTATTTTTTGATTTCCTCTTTGATTTCTTCAGTGATCTCTTGGTTATTTAGTAGCGTATTGTTTAGCCTCCATGTGTTTGTATTTTTTACAGATCTTTTCCTGTAATTGATATCTAGTTTCATAGCGTTGTGTGGGAAAAGATACTTGATATGATTTCAATTTTCTTAAACTTACCAAGGCCTGATTTGTGATGCAAGATATAATCTATCCTGGAGAATGTTCCATGAGCACTTGAGAAGAAAGTGTATTCTGTTGTTTTTGGATGGAATGTCCTATAAATATCAATTAAGTCCATCTTGTTTAATGTATCATTTAAAGCTTGTGTTTCCTTATTTATTTTCATTTTGGATGATCTGTCCATTGGTGAAAGTGGGGTGTTAAAGTCCCCTACTATGATTGTGTTACTGTCAATTTCCCCTTTTATGGCTGTTAGCATTTGCCTCAGGTATTGAGGTGCTCCTATGTTGTGTGCATAAATATCTACAATTGTTATATGTTCTTCTTGGATTGATCCCTTGATCATTATGGAGTGTCCTTCTTTGTCTCTTGTAATAGTCTTTATTTTAAAGCCTGTTTTGTCTGGGCTTCCCTGGTGGCGCAGTGGTTGAGAATCTGCCTACCAATGCAGGGGACACGGGTTCGAGCCCTGGTCTGGGAAGATCCCACATGCCGCGGAGCAACTAGGCCCATGAGCCACAACTACTGAGCCTGCACATCTGGAGCTTGTGCTCCCCAACAAGAGAGGCCACGACAGTGAGAGGCCCACGCACCGTGATGAAGAGTGGCCCCCACTCGCCGCAACTAGAGAAAGCCCATGCACAGAAACGAAGACCCAACACAGCCAAAAATATATAAATAAATAAATAAAATTTAAAAATAAATAAATAAAATAAAGCCTGTTTTGTCTGATATGAGAATTGCTGCTCCAGCTATCTTTTGATTTCCATTTGCGTGGAATATCTTTTTCCATCCCCTCACTTTCAGTCTGTATGTGTCCGTAGGTCTGAAGTGGATCTCTTGTAGACAGCATATGTACAGGTCTTGTTTTTGTATCCATTCAGCCAGTCTGTGTCTTTTGGTTGGAGCATTTAATCCATTTACATTTAAGGTAGTTATCGATATGTATGTTCCTATTCCCATTTTCTTAATTCTTTTGGGTTTGTTATTGTAGGTGTTTTCCTTCTCTTGTGTTTCCTGCCTAGAGAAGTTCCTTCAACATTTGTTGTAAAGCTGGTTTGGTGGTGCTGAATTCTCTTAGCTTTTGCTTGTCTGTAAAGGTTTCAATTTCTCTGTCGAATCTGAATGAGATCCTTGCTGGGTAGAGTAATCTTGGTTGTAGGTTTTTCCCTTTCATCACTTTAAATATGTCCTGCCACTCCCTTCTGGCTTGCAGAGTTTCTGCTGAAAGATCAGGTGTTAACCTTATGGGGATTCCATTATATGTTATTTGTTGCTTTTAATATTTTTTCTTTGTATTTAATTTTTGATAGTTTGATTAACATGTGTCTTGGCGTGTTTCTCCCTGGATTTATCCTGTATGGGACTCTCTGCGCTTCCTGGACTTGATTGACGATTTCCTTTCCCATATTAGGGAAGTTTTCAACTATAATCTCTTCCGATATTTTCTCAGTCCCTTTTTTTTTCTCTTCTTCTTCTGGGACCCCTATAATTCGAATGTTTGTGTGTTTAATGTTGTCCCAGAGGTCTCTGAGACTCTCCTCAATTCTTTTCATTCTTTTTCCTTTATTCTCCTCTGTGGTAGTTATTTCCACTATTTTATCTTCCAGGTCATTTATCTGTTCTTCTGCCTCAGTTGTTCTGCTTTGATTCCTTCTAGAGAATTTTTAATTTCATTTACTGTGTTGTTCTTCATTGTTTGTTTGCTCTTTAGTTCTTCTAGGTCCTTGTGAAACGTTTCTTGTATTTTCTCCATTCTATTTCCAAGATTTGGGATCATCGTTACTATCATTACTCTGAATTCTTTTTCACGTAGACTGCCTATATCCTCTTTATTTGTTTGTCCTGGTCAGTTTTTACCTTGTTCCTTCATCTGCTGTGTATTTCTCTGTCTTCTCATTTTGCTTAACTTACTGTGTTTGGGGTCTCCTTTTCACAGGGTGCAGGTTCGTAGTTCCCATTGTTTTTGGTGTCTGCCCCCAGTGGGTAAGATTGGTTTAATGGTTTGTGTAGGCTTCCTGGTGGAGGGGACTAGTGCCTGTGTTCTGGTGGATGAGGCTGGATCTTGTCTTTCTGGTGGGCAGGACCACGTCTGGTGGTGTGTTTTGAGGTGTCTGTGAACTTATTATGATTTTAGGCAGCCTCTCTGCTAATGGGTATGGTTGTGTTCCTGTCTTGCTAGTTGTTTCGCATAGAATGTCCAGCACTGTAGTTTGCTGGTCGTTGAGTGGAGCTGGGTCTTAGTATTGAGATGGAGACCTCTGTGAGAGCTTTCACCATCTGATATTACTTGGGGCCGGGAGGTCTCTGGTGGACCAATGTCCTGAACTCGGCTCTCCCACATCAGAGGGTCAGGCCTGACACCCAGCTGGAGCACCAAGACCCTGTCAGCCACACGGCCAGGTATGTGGGGATTTTCTTGCCTTTTGGGAAGTCTGAGGTCTTCTGCCAGCGTTCAGTAGGTGTTCTGTTAGAGTTGTTCCACATGTAAATGTAATTTTGATGTGTTTGTGAGGAGGAAGGTGATCTCCATGTCTTACTCTCCCGACATCTTGAAGGTCTCTCTTGCAGTCAGTTCTTGGTAGTAGAAGGTTCTCTTTAGTACTAGTCATGTATTCTATCTGTAGGAGAAATCTTGATGATCTTTACATAGTTCATTCCATTATTTTCCCTTTAGCTAGTTCTTAGAAAATAATTAGAAGTAGACAATTACTAGTTCAGTTTCTTGGGGTTTGGAAAAAAGTATGTTCTAATTCCTCAGTAGAATATATAGAGAGATTTTAAGGTAGATGATTCTATAGTTAGAAAACAGATTATTAATACTTCTTGGCCATTTGTAACCCTCTGCAATTAAGTAATAGCCCTAACATTTTGTTTTGATTAATCGCTCTGTTTTATTAACCACAGAGGTCATAGTTTGATATAGATTTCTGTTTGATTTTCATGTTTTTGATACTTTTATAAATATTTTTATTTTAATATCTAATTATTCATTGATTTTTCTCTATTTTTTTAGTTTATTGATTTCTGCTCTTTATTACTTTCTTCCTTATTTGCTCATCTTTTTCTAATTTCTTAAAGTGGAAGATTTTATTTGAGACCTCTCTTCTTTTGAAGGGTTTACACATTTAACCCTTTAAATTCTTCTCTAAATACTGCTTTATTTGCAGTGTTTTAGTTGGCTCAGGCTGCCATAACAAAATACTATAGACTGAGTAGCTTAAACAACAGACATTCATTTCTCACAGTTCTGGAGACTTGGGAAGTGTAAGGTCAAGGTGCCAATAGATTCATTTCCTGGTGAGGACCTTCTTTCTGGTTTGCAGATGACAGCCTCTCATTAGTGTGTCCTCACCTCACATGGCTGAAAGAGGGAGGGAGGCAGGCAGCAAATTATGGTTATTGAACTGATCTCTCTCTCTCTTCTGATAAGGACACTAATCCCATCATTGGGGCCCCACTCCTCATGGCCTCATCTAAACCTGATTACCTTCCAAAGGCCTACCTCCAAATAACATCACATTGGAGGTTAGGTCTTCAACATATGAATTTTGAGGGGACACAAATATCAGTCCATAACAATCTGCATCCCAAAACATTTGTTTTGTATTTTCACTTTTAACGAATTAAAAAATTTTCTAATTTCCCCTTCTGATTTCTTTTTGGGGCCATGGATTATTTAGAAGCATATGGTATAATTTCCAAATATTTTGTTTTTCTGTTATGTTAATTGATTTCTACTTTAATTCCATGTGGTCTAAGAATATGCTTTGTAGGATTTTAACACTTTACAATTTATAGTGTTTTTTTTTCTGGTCCAGAAAATAGTGTGTCTCAATAAATGTTCCATGTACACTTGAAAAGAATGTGTATTCTGCTCTTTGGGGAAGGAGTGTCTTATAGATGTCAATTAGGTCAAGTTGGTTGATAGTATTGATCATGTCACCTATATCTTTACTGATTATGTGTCTACTTATTTTATCAGTTACTAAGAGAGGAGTGTTGAAATCCACAACTGTAATTATAGATATGTCTGTTTTTCTTTTCAGTTATTTTTTTTCTTCCTTTTTGCATTTAAGGCTCTTTTTGGGGGGTATGTACACATTTATAATTATGTTTTCTTGCTGAATCGACCCCTTCACCATTATATAATGTATCTCTCTTCCTGACAATATTTCTTGTTCTTTAGAACATCTACTTTGTCTAATAGTAATATAACTACTCCAGGTTTCTTTCGATTTGTATTTGCTTACTGTATCTTTTTTCATTCTTTTACTTTTAAATTAAGCCATAGTGGATTTTTTATAGAGGACTAGAGTTGAATGTTTTTTTTAAATCTCATGTAACAATCTTTGCTTTTTACTGGAGCATTTAGGCCTGTACTATTCAATACATATGGCTATTTAAATTTAAACTAGTTAAAATTAAATTTAAAATTCAGTTCCTTAATCATAGCAGCCGTATTTCTTGATCTCAACAGCTGCATGTGCCAAGTGGCTTCCACGTTAGACAGTTTGGGTCTAGAACACGGGCAGGTTTCCTTTGTCTTGCCTTCATAGCAACCAAACACTGCTTTGTGTCTGTAAGGGGTCTTGGGTGTGAGCAAGTGACCTGTCCTTAGCTTTTCTCTGTGACATCTGACCTTTGCCTGGAAGGGCAGGGGCCAGGAGGTAGGAGGGTTCCCTACTCTCTGTCAGCAGTTGATTATTTTTGCCTTATGTCAAAGTAGTATCTGGCTGATGGCCCTGGGCCAAAGCTGATCATCTGTGCCGGCACCTACAGATTGTGGGAAGGGTCTTAGGAGCAAATGCACTTATGGATAGCCTTTCAGAACTCAACATACTGATAAATAGCAGGTCTTCAATATTTTTCCATTAAAAATCAGGTGAAAAATATTAAGAGAATATTTTGAGCTTATGGAGATAGCACAGTTTTACAGACAAGTAAATGTTTTCCAAGGTAAAGGTAAATGCTAAATACCTGGAAATTCTTTTTTAGACCTCAGTATTGGATCACTAATAAAGATTGGTTGTGTCCATTCCCAAAACATATTTCTCCACTTAAAGGAGGAAACTACCTGCCTTGATTAAAATGTTTTCAGTGCATCCCTGTGCTTATATTTAATGATACCTTACTAATAACTGAGTTACATCTTCTTTACTTCAAATGAGGACAATTTGTTTTGTCATGTTCCCTTAAGGCAGTCTTTTTCTCCTCTGTGATACTGTGATTTATAATAAGAAATATATATATATATATATATATATATATATATATATATGTTTGGTCTTTGTCTCCAGTCCCTGACACAGGGCTCCTAAAACCCTTGTAAATTCCTAAGTGATAAGAGTACTGGTAATATCTTTTGTTCCAATGAGGTGACTCGGGTGGGCTCCTGGATGGCTCTTGGATGGGGTCTGGTCACCACAAAGGCCAGGCCATGATTAGAAGCTTGGAATTTTCAGCCCTGCTCCCCACTTCTCTAGAGAGGGGCTAAAAATGGAGTTTATAATTGATCACACCTATGTGAGGAAACCTCCATAAAAATCCCCATATCATAGAGCTGGGAAAGCTTCCAGGTTGGTGAACACATTCATGTACTGGGAGGGTAATGCACTCCAATTCCATGGGGACAGAAGCTGCTGTGCTTGGGACCCTCCCAGACCTCACCCTGTGTGTCTGTATCCTTTATCATATCCTATAATAAATTGATAAATGTAAACAAGTATTTCCTAGGGTTCTGTGAGTTGCTCTACCAAATTAGTTGAACCCAAGGAGGTCAGAGACCTACTACTTGTGATTGGCATCTGAAGTGGGAGTGGGGTGGGAGCAGACTTGTAGGGCTGAGACTTTGACCTCAATATTGTCAGAATTGAGTTACATTGTAGGACACTGGGCTGTTGTCATGGAGAATTGCTTGGTGTGGAGAAAATCCCCCACACATTTGGTGACCAGAAGTATCAAGTGAAGTGTTCTGTGTGAATAGTAAAGGAAAAATACAGATGAAAACTGAGTGGTTTTTTCCATATACATCCTCCATCAGCCTGTTGCTGTAATGTGGAAATAAGGGGCGTTAGGTCTTTTAGTTTATTAAGAAAAGCTGGAAATCCCTAATTTCTTGAATGTGTGTAGGTTGTTATAAATTCCTGTTTGTTTCTTCCACATTCTCTCTTCTTCAAATTAAAATATAAATGAAGATACTTTTTAAAAATTTATTCTATTGAAGTATAGTTGATTTACAATGCTGTGTTAATTTCTGCTGTGCAGCAGTGTGATTCAGTTATACATCTATATACATTCTTTTTCATATTCTTTTCCATTACGGTTTGTCACAGGATATTGAATATAGCTCCCTGTGCTCTACAGTAGGACCTTGCTGCTTATCCATCCTCTATATACTAGTTTGCCTCTGCTGACCCCATACTCCCAACCCCTCCCTCCCCCACCACCCCTCCCCCCTTGGCAACCACAAGTCTGTTCTCTGTGTCTGTGGGTCTGTTTCTGTTTCGTAGGTAGGTTCATTTGTGTCATATTTTAGATTCCACATATAAGTGATAGCATATGGTTGAAAATAGTTTTTTAAAAAATCCTTTTTCTCTGACAGTTACTACTTGGTCAGTGTTCATTTTTGTGGTTTTATTTGAAAGAGTGGCATCACCAGGATCATTAACAAATGTAATGATCAAGGAAATGTAAGACATTTTAAAACAAGGAAATGTAAGTTTTTTAAACAGGTAAAAAAATGTTATTTAAATACTTAGAATGTGAATTAGAACATAATCATCTTGAAGGCAGGACTGTGTTTTTGTATCTGTTCCTACAAGCATGGCATAATGCCAGGCACCTTGAAGGCACCCAATAAATATTCACTTCAAATTGATTTCTCTGGTGAGTGAAATTGGAACTCCTGCTCTTTTGAGGAAGTTAATGCTATGCTCAGAATAAGTAAAATGTTGATACTATCGTTTTTAGTGGTTGTGAAGGCATTTTCTCTAATAAAGTGTACATTTCAAAAAGGGCAAAAAGTTTTACTTTTGTAATTGAGCTGCCAAGTTAAAGTTGCATTACATTGACCTCAACTTTGATTTGGGGGTCCAAAACTGAAATTTAAATCAATTAACTCTGGGGCATAGTCCTTGGAGAAAAGGCAAAAAGATCATTTGACTTCTGCAATATACATTTTACCAGCATTGTTAACTGTGCTTTATTTTTTGTTTTCTACCTAGCAACCCCAGGAGTGTGTGTGGTTCCTTTGCTTCCTCACTCTAGCTCTAAGTCCAACCTGATAAAATCCACAATTTTTCAGGTTGCTACCATCCCAGATTTATGATATACATTTTCTTCTTGGCCCTCCTTGCCTTTGGTAATCTCTTCCTTTTTCCTGTCCAGTTATCTCTGTCATTTCATCTCATCGGGTATTTTCAAACTTTCCCAGCTCTTCTCTGGTCCATTTTATAACCCCCTGCTCCCTAGTCAGTCAACTCCCCTCCTTAACGTGGAAAAGTAAGGACACTAGGTTGGACTTCTGTTAGACTTTTCACCCTTATATGTATAAATGTGTCTCTGTGTTCAGACCTCCTTGGTCTCTCAGCCTCCTTCCTTGAAGTCTCCAAGGAAGAGGTCTTTCTCTTCTCGTTCCTCACTAATCCTTCCACCTGTGCACTTGATCACATTCTTCCTGCTTCCTCTGAGACTTAATTCTATCAGTTACTCCCTTTCCTGTGTTTTTATCCTTTTCATCCCTACTGGCTCCTAGAAAATATGCTCAAGCTTCTGCTTCTTATTTATGTGATTTAACAAAAGCCTTCTCCAACTCTTCCTTCTTTCATTGTCAGTTTTCTACCCAGAGTACCCGATATTTGCTGTGTCCACTTCACAGATTCACTGCAACTGCCCATATCAAAGTCACTGAATACAACTTAAATTATCCTCAGACATCTATACTCCTCCATCACTCAGCTGCAAGCCCCACCTGTTCTCACCTGGACCACTGCAGGTGTTTCTTAACTCTTCTCCCTGCCCTCAGTCTTCCCTTTTCCAGTGTATCTTTCCCACTGCTGCAGGGCAATCTTTCAAAATACAGATATGATCATATTACCCCTCTCTCCTTAAAACCCTTCAGAGGCTCAACGTTGCCCATATGTACAGATAAAAACTCCATAACACATATGAAGCCGCTAATGATTTGACCTCCCGCTCTCCAGTCTTACGTGCTACTGATCCCTTCGTAGTAGCACCTGTAGTTCCAGAAGCGATGTGCTGTTTCACACTTCTGAGCCTTTTATATTCTGAGCCCTCTAGGGGAGTAAAAAAAAATTTTTTTTTTTTACTAGTGATCTCCTCCTTAACCTTCTAAGAGCACAGTCAAGCATCCCCAGGCTTTACCTGATTTCTCTTTCCTCCACTTCCAACCCGTCACCATTATGCTATCATAGTAGAGTTAACCTTTATTTCATGGGTTTACTATATAGTTTGTGGATACTGCCATTATTTATTGCACAATGCAGTGCAAATATTTGTCTTTATGTTTGTCTCCCTTTCTAGACAGATCTCCTGGAGAGAAAGGAGCCATTTTACTAATCTGTTGCTCACCTGCAACACCTAGCGTAGTGCCTTGCACGTGGCAAGGACGCCATAAATATTTGTAGAAAGAGTGAATAAACAGTTGGACTAATTTCAGCAAATATTAATTGGGGCTTCTTCTATAGGCTTAGTGTTATACTTTTAAAGTTAAATAATAAGTTTCAGATTGTATGTCTTTGATATCACTGTGCTTAATGCTGGCTGCTGTGTCACACAGTTTTAAAGAGATCTAGAGAGCAGGGCGGAGGATGTTTGCAGCTAGTGACTTAATACAACAGCCTATGTGAACACTTAGATCTTTCCCTCGTGTTGTCATGGTGCACAGGACAAGCTCATCCACCCATTTCTTTCCTAACCAAACTGTACAAAGCTAGAGGAAAGATTTCAGGAAATTTATCATTATTCTTCCTCTGGCTTCCAGTCTTCCTCTCCTCCATCTCCATGTAGATCTGATGATTTACTCCTCTGTTCATGACCCTTCAATTCTTTTGTTTCCATTTTTCTATATGTTAGTCACTTTCATAGCCTCCCGCTTTACCGAACTTAAGATCTTGTTCTTAGTTAGACTTCTCTCGAAAGTTTCTTGTCACCAGTAGAACTGTTCTACATTCCTTTTGTACCTGCAGCTGATAACACACACAATTCTCTATTTCAAGCATATGGTTCCAGAGGATAAACATAACAACACGCTGGTGATGTTTATGTCAAGTGAGCCAGTCTTCTCCAAGCGTCTGCTGCACAGGCGCAGAAACAGATAAGCGGTTTCAGCCATTGGCTGCCAGGGGAACAGAAGGGTTGCCACAACAAACCCGGCAAACAACCCCAGAAGTCCCCAAGAAGCATAAACTCACACTGCTGGAAAATCAAAATTAGTAAAGAACTGTGCATTTTTGATTCTTGACCTTAGCTTTGTCCCCTGCGTCCCTATGTAGAGATTGGACCGCTTTCTGCAACAGCTGGGCCGTGTATAGGAGGGTACATTTGAGATTCGCTCAGCTTTTGAAGGAAAGCATTTGAAATTTCTCTGCTCACTCAAAAGTTGCTTTGTCGTGGCGTTGGATTGTGCTCCCCTTGGAAGCTTGGTCTTTCGACTGACACTGGTAAGGTTGGCTCCAAGGAAACCCAGCATCCTCTTTGCCCTGGCGCCACTGGGCCCGCCACCCTCCTCCCCGCACCACTCCCTCTTCCTCCCCCTCCCTCCTGCACCACCTCTCTAGCCCTCTCTTGAACTGGCTGCCAGAGTTCACAGACAGCTGGGCAGAGAGTGGCTAAATCTGCCCAGCTGCCCGGGAAGCTTGGCGGCCAGGCTGAGGGAAGGAAGCATCGGCTCTCTTTGAAGGTTGGCTGCCAGTGAATCTCAGGCAGCTGGACTTCAAAGGGGGGACCGCTGGGCTTTCCCTCCTGTCTAGGCAGGTCATTCCACGGCACTGTGCTTCCGGTGCTGGCATAGTGGCTTTCAAGTTCCTCCTCAATTAAAGAGCTGAATTGAAAGCTGCACTTGTGTTCACATTTGTGTTTTTTATGTGTTACAGACAGCCTAAGATCCTAACTCCTGTTACCCCAAGCTTAAGAGTAAAGATGGAGGAGAAAAGGTGACATCATACAAAGGGCAGCTAAGGAGATCCACAGCAGTTAGTAGGATCTCCTCATTGCTAGTTGTATCTTGTGTTATTTACCAAGTTTTAAATTGCTTCAGGGACTCTTGGTGTGATCTTCTTGAGTAAAGGCTAATCAGCGTATGCTTATGGACCGAGTTGAGCTAGTGACCTGGAACTGGGTTTGGTCATGGACAGTGGTTTTTTTTTTTTTTTTTTTATAAAGTTTACACAGCAGTGCCACCCATTTCTGCATCATCTGTGGCTGCTTTTTTTTTTTTTTTTTTTTAATTAATTAATTAATTAATTTTTGGCTGTGTTGGGTCTTCGTTTCTGTGCGAGGGCTTTCTCCAGTTGCGGCAAGCGGGGGCCACTCTTCATCGCGGTGCGCGGGCCTCTCACTGTCGCGGCCTCTCTTGTTGCGGAGCACAGGCTCCAGACGCGCAGGCTCAGTAGTTGTGGCTCACGGGCCTAGTTGCTCTGCGGCATGTGGGATCTTCCCAGACCAAGGCTCGAACCCGTGTCCCCTGCATTGGCAGGCAGATTCTCAACCACTGCGCCACCAGGGAAGCCCTGGACAGTGGTTTTTATCTGTTTCCAGAAACTGGTGTAGTGCTCACCCACTAGCCCGTACTTCACTCTCTTGCTGCACTTTCCCACCTTTCGCCTTCAGGTTCCCCTGGCGGCTGGGGAGAGGACTGGTTTAGTAAGGAAAGAGCGAGGGTGCTGCACAGAGTCCGGGTCCAGCTTAGTTGCAAATGAGGGTCAGAGTGGAGGGAGCCTGAAGTCGGAAGAGCCGTGAGTATGTCTGGGTATAATGGTGGTTAAAAGTGCAGACCCGGGAGCCGGGCTGCTTGGGTTCAAATCCTGGCTCTGCCCGTTACTGACCACATGATCCACCTTTCTGCCCCACCATGCCCTCCCTGGAAAATGGGAATATAATAGTGCTTATCTCATAAGGCTGTTGGAGGAGTCAAGGGGTTAATACATACCGTGCACTTAAGGACAGTATCTAGCCCAGAGCAAATGCCCGATAAATGTTAGCTAGTATTATCATGTGCCAGATCCCATTGACCAGGACTAGAGGAGGTGAAAAAATGACTGATTTGTGATTTTCACTGCCCCTGTATGGATAAAAGCCTCCCTTAGATGGAATTTGTAATAGAATTTTTCTTTTCGAGAAATCCGTAATAGTGTAAAAAAAAGTATTATGTAGTTTGAAGGAGAAAAATGTTACTTTATGTTATCCATCTCTCTCCTTGCACTGTCCTTCCTAGGAGTATAAGGAGATGCAATTCATTTAGAGCCATTACTATAATAATCTACACACATCCAAAAGAAGCCTGGTTTAAAACATGGCTGTAAATGTAAATATAAATAAATAAATAAATAAATAAATAAGAGGTGTTTTAGTAAAGAGTACAGGTTCTGGAGTTAGAATCAGGGTTTGAATTTTCGCTCTGACAGGTTATTAGTCATATCTCTTTGGGTAAGTTACCTTGCAAAGCCTCAGTTTTCTTGGTTGTAAAATGAGATAATAATGACATACACGACACGAGGCTTGTTTTAAGAATGAAATTAGAAAATGTTCTGTTTTACTGCGCTAAGTAGCAGCATGTTCAATAAATGTACCTGTTGTTACTATTACTATTGCCACCACCATTAGCATTACAAGTTAAAAGTATTATTGAATCACAAGGAAGCCTTCAGTTTATGCAACAATGATTTTACAAATAGAGTGCCTTTGCCTAAGATTTTTGTCCTCTCTAGATCAGAGGTCAGCAAACTACGGGCCAAATCCAGCCTGCCACCTCTTTTTGTAAATAAGGTTTTGTTGGAACACAGCCTAATCCATTTGTTTATTGTCTATGGCTGCTTTCATACTATAACAGCAGAAGTGAAGAGTTGCAACAGAGACTTTATAGTCGGCAAAGCCTAAAATATTTACTGTCTGGACTTTTCCAGAAAAAGTTTACTGATCCTTGCTCTAAATATATATTTCCCCAATTAAGGTCCAGAGAATGTTAATTCTATTAGTGTTAGTAAGTACTTTCTGAAAAGAAGACGGGGAAAAAAAAACTAGTTCCACAGTCAAATAAGCTTTGGAAATGTTAGAGAAGTTGATTTATTCTAGGACTACTACTTGAAAGACTGTGGCTTTTAATATACTAATGTGCATTGTGAATCTTCAAGACAAGGCCATGGTATACAAATAAACTCTAGTTTCCCAGGCTTGCTTGGCTGTAGAACGACCCGCACCCCTCCACCCCACCTCTGGATCTGATGATGTTACACAAAGCCTCCTCTGGGAAACCCTGCTTTGGTGCTGTCTCTCTAGAAGCACTTTCTTCTTAAATCATTCCTCTTGGTGATTTAGGTGATATCCTCATTTAGAGACCTATAAAATATCATATGAGATTCTGTATTGCCTCATTATTTTCCCCAGTAAAATTATACTTTGCCTAAAATCACAATAGTAAAATATACCAGATATTTAAATGCTCTAATAAGATACTATCCCCGTCTTTAAATGATTCTGTATGATGTCTCAAAGGTTAGAAATGGAGTCTCGAAGTCCAAAGTTTCATTTCATGCCTTCTTGAAATTCTGAAAGCTTGGGTTTTCTGTAGGGCTTTAACGTTTTTTTGCATCCAGATTTCTGAAGCATAAATCTCAAGTGCCTAACTGGTATACCAGCTGATCTCAGCTCGGGTTTATAAGAAGGGAGATTAATGTGAAGGTAACTTGTGCCTTAGCCATAAGGGGTTTGTTTTATAGACTAAAGTAAACACCTTGAATTTCAAGTTGCAAGCACACAGGGAGCCAGAAGATTCCAGAGCAGTGGCATCATATTCTGCCTGTGACTCACACATCTCAGTGGCTGAGCTTTCTCCTGCAGCTGCAGCTTCCAGCTGGTCATCAGACAGAGCCCTAGGTAGTCACACACTGCAGTCACCTGGTTTGAGATGACCAAACAAGCATGTAATTGCAACATTGTCCAGTTATGAATGAAGGCTGTGCTATCTCTTTGCCAAATACAGTTGAAAAATAAATGCTAAGTCATAGCGGTTTTCTGAAATCATAGTGGTTGCAACAGTGAACCTGGACCAAGAGAGAGTCCTGCTGAAGAGTTCACCTCTGGTCATAAATGCTCATTCTCGCCTCCCCCCTCCCTGTCCCTGAGCCCCCCACCACCACCCCCACCTTTCCCGTGAGCTTCCCCATTATGGCAGAGGCCAGTTCTTAGTCATTTTGATGCCCTTTAAACCTGGCTTATACTTGATGCAGTAAATGTTTTATGAAAGAATAAGAGGTCTTAAGTGTTTCTTCTCCTTTCCCAACTTGTGAATCATTTCAAGAAAATTCCACATCATCTCTTCATTTATGTATCTCTGTGTTGTGTGTATAATGAGTCCTCAGTAAATGTGGTTGACATTGTAAATGTGGATCCTAAAAATTTTATTATCACACTTTTATTTTATAGGGGATGATGAATGGACTTTTCAGAAACCTTTGTCAGATGTCATTTTCTTTTGTCTTTAAATTATTTATTTTAAAAAAATGAAGGGAGGGAGAGAGAGAAGAAGGGAATGAGGGAAGGAAAAAACATCTTGGCTGGAACATAATTATCTTTTTTAAAAAGTTAGAAACTTGGAAACTGTCAACTTGCTATGAAATATGTTGTTTCCTTGAAACATGCTCAAAAGTTCAGAGTTTCATTTGCTATATTTATTATGTTCATCTTTTAAGCACCATGATTATGTGATACATAACATATTATACTGTACTCTAAGACTCATTGGGGTTCTTAGAGTTCAGATGATGTGCCTGGGAAAGGAATAATCTGAAGCTGACCTACTTGAAAGAAAGGATCAGAAATGTGGGGAAAGAGCTCTCATTTAGTAACATAAAGAAAAGCAGTTTAAACACACAACCCTCCCTTCTGTGTCCTCCAAGACTGAGCTGTTTCCCAGCATTCACTTCTCTAATATTGTCTTCTGGAATCATTGTCTTAGTGTCAAAGAATATATAGAAGAAATGGCTGCAACTAGTTGAAAACAGACTACAGCTACCTAGAGACAAGGGTTACCTGAAGCAAACCCAGCGAGGATTAAGAAACATTGCTAGAGAGAACTTTTGGTCTCACAGGCAAATGCAAAAAGGCAAGAGAGGAGCATAATGATTATATAAAGTACAAGACCTGATAAAGTTGAATTAATTTTAATTATAGGGTTGCAGGACAGGTTTATGGTGGATATTATTTGGTAGAATGCTAAGGTTAGGGAGCGAGAATTAACCTTCTTAAAACGTTATTAATGCTTCTGTGGTATCGTCTGACTTATAATAATGACAAACTCTTATATAATGTTTACTATCTGCCAAGCACTGTTCACATCCTTCATGTGTTGCATTAGTTAACTTTTGCTGCATAACAAACTACCTTAGAACTTAGTAGCTTAAAACAACAAACATTAATTATTTCTCAAGATTCTCTGGGTCAGTGGGGCAGTATTTCTGGTCTGAACTGGCTTGGCTGATTTCTTCTGGGTTCTCTATTGCATCTGCAGTTAACTAACAGCTCAGTCAAGGTTGGATGGTCTAGAATGGCCTCACCCACATGTCCAGCTGTTGGCCAGATGTCAGCTGGTGCTACGGGGATGACTTGGACACATGTTTCTGGTCATCCGGAGAGCATCTTGTGCTTTTTCACAAGGTGACTAGGTTCCAAAAGCAGCAAGAGAGCAAGTCCCAACATATATGCCTTTCCAGGTCTCTGCTTGTGTCTTGTTTGCTCATGTCCTCTGTTAGGGTTCTCCGAGAAGCAGATGCTAAGATGTGTGAAAGATTTATTGCTAAAACTCCTGTAAGGGAAAAGTGTGTGGGGAGCCAGAGGAGGCTAGAGAGTATCAGATGGTGATGCAGGTCTGACTCCTATGAAGGAAAGAGGGAAGGAACGAAGGAGGGTTGGCTAGGAAGAATCTCAAACTTCAGCGCAGTTCTAAGAAAGCTTTGGCCAGGCCAGTGGGAACTCCTTGAGCCTAAGTCAACCCAGGGCTTTATTAATCTGCTCTAGCTATGCTGATATCTCAGTTAGCATAGCAGCTACAGTCGGGACTACTACTTGATTAAGTCTGTAGTCAACAATCCCTTTGTGGAAGGACTAGGAGAAGAATTATTGCCCCACTGAGTAGCACTGTCCTTCCTCTTAGGAATCTGACTACCTCTATAGTCAATCAGTTCCTGATCTGAAAATAGAGTCAGATATGGGAACAGAGCCAGGGATCATGACTTTTTATTGGGGTGACCACCCTCAGCTTCCTGCTCCTCCATTTATCTCTCTTTTTGGTTGTAGATACTAAGCAGTACCTTTGCTGTCTGCCCATCTCTTCTGCCCCTAGGAATGCCATGTTCTATTAACCATCTCCACATTTTTCTGCACATCAAGCCCCCTTGGCTGCCTCTCTGATCTTGTCAGTCATTATATTGCAGCCTCTTGGCTTCTAGCAATTAAGCACTGCAACCTAGCTTTTATTACTTTGGGCCTCATTATCCCCATGGATATTAATGGCCCAGCTCAGTGAGATTAGCCCTGGGCTGCAGAGGAGACCTTGGTGAATGGTACTTCTTGGTGATGCTGAACTGAACTCCTTGGTGATGCTGGCTCCCTCTCACCTGTGTATTCCTGGTGGCCTTGGTGAATGGTACTTCTTCTGGGCTCTCCCATGAAAAATAATATTCTGTATTGTCTGACTTGACACAATATATCCATCCCAGCATGCCCGCTTCCCCCAGCCCTCTTATTCTCTTCTCTGTTGTCTGCCAGGACAATTGGGGTGTTTTTATTTTACTCAACATTGGCCATCACTTTTCCAGGCCTCTATAGCATCCTTGCAGCAGGTTTGCCCCATCCCCTGGAGACCTTGTATAAAAATGTGCCCCAAATCAATGAATCCTGCTGATGAAAGCCCCCTTGATTAAGGATCCTCAGAATCCAAACTCAAGGTACTTCATGGCTCCTGCCAGCAGCTGCGAGCTAATTCTTGGCGTCTCTTTTGGTGTGTAATCTCTTTCCAGCCGCTTCTCCAGCTGAGTAATACTGGGATTCGGCACTAGTTACTGACGTAGAAGCCAGAAGAGGAGGTAGGGGCAGGTCCTAAGAGAAGTTACTGCTGCCTTGTGGGGGAGGGGCAGTTGTAGCATCTTCCAACCCAAAGGAATTGCTAGCTCTTACTAGGCAAGGGTGGGCCACCTCCGTAGGCTGTGAGGGTTCAGGGGCGTCTGCAGATCTAGCATCTTATAGACATCCATCCAGATATCCTGTCCTTATGTTTCAGAGTCTCAGGTTTTCCCAGCTAGAGCCCTGCCTTAGAATAACAGACATGCCTTGGCTGAGCATTTAGATATCTCTGGAGCTCTATAAATCGAACTACCAGATCGCTTTTGTTTGTTGCTCAGCTGTGTCTGGTCTTCCACTGCAGGAGATGAGGGCTTCTTTGAAAGCTACTAAAGAGGCCCTCTGGCTCTTCCACTTAGTCTTTGACGGTGCTCAGTTTCTCATTGTCCCTCTGCAGGGATAATGACTTAGCACTAACCAGCCAACACTATTGTCTTTGTAGGTATCTTCCTCCCATATATTTTTAAATGCCTAAAATGTTTGTCCCGCAAGGACAGTCCCCTGTACTAGGAAGTTTTCCCAGCTCACCTCCAGTGAAATCTGTAGCAGTTGGACCGCAACTAAGCGCTCGAGTATATCTGTGCTCCACAGTCCACTCAGGACAGTGTCTTCTTTACCCACGAAGGAGGCAGTCCTAGATTTTTATCTTAACACCTGTGCTGTTGGATCACTCCAGGTACCACTTGTGATAGTCTGGTTCCTCTGAGAAACAGACACCAAGATAGGGTTAAACATATAAGAGAATTCTTGGGGAAAGGCCTGTCAAGGGAATGGGGGTGAGGGAGCCTGAGAAGGCTGGAGAAGAGAGCATGATGTAGGCCATACCCCTAAGAAAGAGAAAGGAAGGAAAGGAGTGTTACATGTCCATCAGCTGATAAATGGATAATAAAATGTGGTACATCCATACAGTGGAGCATTACTTGACAATAAAAAGAAATGAAGTATTGAAACATACTACAACATGGATGAACCTCAGAAACATTATGCCAAGTGAAAGAAGCCAATTACAAAAGATAGCATATTGTATGATTTCATTTATTTGAAATGTTCACATAGGCAAATATACAGAGACAGAAACTAGGTTAGTAGTTGCTTAGGGCTGACAGATTAGGGGAAAAGAGGGAGTGATTGCTAATGTGTATGGGGTTTCTTTCTGGGGTGATCCTAATGTTCTAAAATTGACTGAGGTAATGATTGCTCAGTTCTCTGAAAATACTGAAAAACATTGAACTGCATACGTTAAGTGGACAGATTCCGTGGTGTGTGAATTATATCTCAATAAAACTGTTATATTAAAAGAAAAGAAAAAGAGGATTGTACAGAAAGAGTCTTAGACTGTAGCACAATGCCCAGAATGTTTCAGTCAGGCTAATCAGGAGTCCTTTCTCCCCTGTGCGCAATCGTTGGTGAGGAGGAGCCTGTGGAAAGCCTGGCCTTGTCACAGAGGTAGTGAGAGTGCTAGTCATTATGCTTTTCACAGTGGGAAGTCTGAGAGACACATTTTCTTGGCTACATGTCCTATAATCCCAAACAAGTCACCTGTCCATACCCAGACTCAAGGTGTAAAGAAATACATGCCACATATTGATGAAAAGCAAAGCAAAGTTGTATTGCAAAGGAGTGTGACACCCTTGCATTACCTCATTAAATTCTCCTAGCAGCTTATGGAGTGGGTACTATTATTAATCTCGTTTAATAGATGGCATAGGGAGATTAGCCCAAGATGATAAGTGGTGAAGCCTGGATTTGAACTCACCAGTCTGATTCCACCCTCTGTGCTTTTTATCATTATACCATGTTTTCATACAATATATTAATTTGATTATCACAGAATCTTTTGCAGAGGTTTTATTGTCTAATTTCCTTTTATTAAAATGAAGCCTTCATGGGCATAGGAAATTGCAAAGTACCTTTCTATGACAGTTCCTATATTTTTGTATACATTATTCTCATAATCCTTACTACAGATCTCCAAAATCAGAGGAACAGGAGGAAATTATATTCAGTCTTGACCTATATCTATTCTGTTTTTTAATCTTGGCATTTAAAAAAATCCTGGAATATTTTTAATCCTGGTATGGTAAGTAAACCTAACATGTGATTGAAAATAAAGAATTGATTGGAATTGCTTGATTATAACGAAGCTTGAAAATAGATTCTCAATGAAAAAGAAAATTTATATCTATTTAGGGAGACCTAAGAGTAGATTTGAGAGGACAGTTAAATGTTAGTACACCTAGTTTGTTAGATAGCCTAGCATTTGCTTCATCTTGCTCTCGGAGTTTGTGTTTCGGTAGCATAGTTGCATTTCAGCAACGTTCTGAGAGGAGGTGCCCACTATAGACTGAATAAATAAATGTGTGGCATTGACGCAACGCAGGGAGATAGTAGGTCAAATGCAGCTCAGTTTCTTTGGGAGTTGGGGAAAAAGAGTAAGAGTGGGAAGATGTGTAGGGCATGTTATTTGAAAGATTAATAAACTGTGAAACAGAAAGATTAAGCCTCTTGGCCAGGGTCAAACTAAATGTAGTAAGCTGAAATTTTAGGTCAAGTTGGCTTGGCTCTAAGACCAGTATTCTTTCCACTAAATCGTCCCCTATTTTCAGCCCAGAAATTTATTTAAATTCTCTCTTTTTTAAAATAGTTTATTCCACTGTTTTATTGATTACAAAACATGTTTTGATCCTTTTGAGGGCTGTCTTTCCTCTTGCATTGATAGATACACACTAGAGCGATGGAAAGATATTGGGATCTAGCTAGCTGCTGGATGTAAACTCACTGACCTCTGTTACCACCATAGAATATTTGGATTATTTAGAATTACAGAAAGTGGTATATTTAAGACTTTGGGCTAGGCATCATATTTTTCTTTGAGAATTTGGCATACTTCCTTAGAGAGGAAAAACTAGAATTAGCATAGCCACAGAAGGCAGGACCAGGACTCACAAGTAGATGTTAGAAGGAGGGAGGCTTGGACCCAGTTTAAGAAAGGTGTTGCCAATTAGAGCCACCCAGACAAATGCACTGTTGTTGCTTGTGGTGTAATGAGTTCTGTACTGCTGGAGGCTCTATGACCATCTGCTGGGAAGGGACAGTTTTACCAGTTGGAAGTTTGTACTGTATGATCTCAGAGAGGGCCTTTAAAACTCTAGGTTTTTGTGCTTGCATTTCCCATCACTCTGAATATTTGAGACTTGATGTTCTCCAAATCTAACATAAGGCACTCCTAAGAATAGGAAACCTATATAAAGGAGTTAATAATCTCAACTTCCCTAAAGAATAATGTTCTTTGCCTAGGATGATTATAAAAGGAATTAAAGGAGGAGTTGCAGTTTTAGATTTCTCACATTATGCCAGAAGTGTTTTTCAGTCAGGTTGACTTTGTTTTCAAAATGTGAGGGTATTTTTCATCACAGACTGTCCAAATATTGATGTTTTATGCAAATTTAAGATCTCCTCTGGCTATCCATTTTATTTCATTGGAATAAACTTTTGTTACTGGTTAAAGTGAAGTTAATAATTGAAGAGCACACTTGACATAAAATCTGTCGAAACGGAACTACCTGCTTGCTCTTGGGCTCATGCGGAAGTGTACGTGATATGATTGCTTTGGGTTCTACACCTTTTAAGGTTCTTTATCCCACCTGACTGGTATATGATATGTACATATCTATATATATGTGTGTGTATTTATCTTTTAGAATATTGGTATTCATGATCTATTTTGCTCTATTAATAATAAAAAGTACATTTGATCAGTTAGTCGAATTATAAAATATTATGTATTTACCAGTTTTTGTCTTTTCCTAAAGAATCATAGAGCTGTAAGTGACTTTAGAAATCATCTAGTTCAATCCATTTATTTTACAGAAGATAAAATTGTGATCTGGAGAGGCTAAGTAATTTGTCCCCAGTCATACTGCTAGTTTTTGACTGAACTAAGTCCAGATTTCATATCTCCTGGTCCTGGACCAGTGCTCTTTTTGCTATACCACATTACCTTACTGATAATTCATGAAGTGATGGGTCTTCCTTCTGTTTAGATGTATATATGTATTTATTAGCATTAAAAATAAATAAAACATTTAAAACAAATAAAAAATTAATTTCACTGAGAGGCCAAATGTAAGTATAGGACTTTCTGGTAAACTGTTACCTCTGTAGTATCTTTCAAAAGCTTTATTTAGAGTTTAGGAGTTGATAAGTTGTTGAAATATAACTAAGTGGCATATTTTCCTTATTGAGATTAGTAGCAGAGTTCTGCTTTTCTGAGGAACAAAAAAAATATGTTCAATCTACTCTCCACATGTCCAAGAATGATCTTTTAAAGATAAGCAAACCTAGTCACACTACTACTCCTCTGTGTAAAATCCCTTAGCAACTCCTTTTACCTTCAGGATAAAATTTAAGCCCTTAACATGGCCTGCAAGGCGTAATCTGGGCCCTGCTTATGTCACCTCTCACCTGTCCTTTCCCTCTTAGACGTGATTAACTTCTTTTAGTTCTTTGAATCAACCAGCTCCTTTCCCTTCAGGCCTTCCAATATGCGTGTGTTGGTTTTCTATCGCTTAGTAACAGATTACTACCACAAATTTAGTGGCTTAAAAAACCACCAGTTTATCATTTCACAATTTCTGTAGGTAAGAAGCCTGACATGGTATGGTTGGATTCTCTTCTTAGGGTTTTAGGGTTTCACCAGGCTACCCTCAAAGTACACTTGACCCTTGAACACGTGGGGAGGTTTGGGGTTAGGGGCACCAACACACGCTCCTCCCACCACCCTGCGAGCAGTTGAAAATCCACATGTAACTTTACAGTCTGCCCTCCATATCCATGGTTCCACATTTGTGGATTCAACCAACCACAGATCATGTAGTACTGTACTATGTATTTATTGAAAAAAAATCTGTGTATAAGTGGACCTATGCAGTTAAAACCCATGTTCAGATCCCTGTTTCTTTGATACATCTTTTAAGTCTATAGTGGCATGTCAAACGTTTCTCATTCTTAAAATCGCTCTTACTCTTCTGGCATGTCTTTATGGCTTCCTTCTCTGTCCTCAGCCAGGAGAAAGCTCTGCTTTTCTTTTTTTTGGCTGTGTTGGGTCTTCGTTGCTGCGCGCGGGCTTTCTCTAGTTGCAGCGAGCAGGGGCTACTCTTCGTTGCAGTGCGCCGGCTTCTTCTTGAGGTGGCTTCTCTTGTTGTGGAGCACAGGCTCTAGGCACCTGGGCTCGGTAGTTGCGGCACAGGGGCCCTAGAGCACGCGGGCTCAGTAGTTGTGGAACAGGGTCCCTGGAGCACGCGGGCTTCAGTAGTTGCAGAGCGTGGGCTCAGTAGCTGTGGCGTGCGGCCTCAGTAGCTGTGGCTCGCGGGCTCTAGAGCGCAGGCTCAGTAGTTGTGGCGCTTGGGCTTAGCTGCTCCGCGGCATGTGGGATCTTCTCGGACCAGGGCTCAAACCCGTGTCCCCTGCATTGGCAGGCGGATTCTTAACCACTGCGCCACCAGGGAAGTCCCAAAAACTCTGCTTTTAAGGACTCATGTGACTCTTCAGTCCCCCCTGGGTAATCCAGGATATAATCTCCCTATTTTAAGGTCGGCTAACTAGTAACCTTAATTATGCCTGCAAAGTCCCTTTTGCTAAGTAGAGTAACATATTCATGGGCATAACACCAGGTATCGCAGAGGTCATGGGGTTCAAGATTCTGCTACCACAATGCAGTGAGTACCCTCTGACTGGAATAGCCGTTCTAGACCCCGCATCCTGCTCCTTCGTCTGCTAACTTTTACTTTATCCACTGCACCTCTGATTTCTTTTTGTCCCTCTTTTTTTTCCCTCTCTTCTCCTGCTCTGATTAAGAACCTCTCTTTAGTGTTCTCAAATTACTCTATACTTCCCCACTGTACCACTTGTCACTCTGTATGCTTATCTGTGTCCTTTCAGGGGGACCGTCTATCACCTCTGAGGAGAGAAGCCATGTTTATCTCGGCACATTTGTGTTTCCCTGCTAACCCATGTATCTGCCATACAGTTGATTCCCAATATATATAAAAAAAGATGAATCAATGAATTATTTATATCCATGAAAGGAGGAAGCATGATTACCGTCTTTAATATAAATTTCTAAGACTGTCACGTGGAGGAAGAGAGAAGACCATTTTATTATTTATTTATTTATTTTTTACCATTTAACCTTCTGAAAATTTATTTAAATTTAAATTGTGACAATGGGACACAAGAATCATTAGAACTAACCTAGGAATATAATGAAAAGAAATCTGAGTGTAACAGTTCCGCAAAAGGCCAAGGAAGCTCTGGTCCTTATTAAAACAGAAGGTCCGAGTTAAGTGATGTATTTGACAAGACAATTTTAACTCAATATATACAATTTTGTTTTGAAGGCTTGCTTTTGTGAGGTAGTGTGTCCTCATTACTGGAAACTTTTTGGTGAAAGCTCAGTGATGGAGTATCGGGGGTATTATTGGGAGGCTAATGTACGTGAGCTCTGTTTTCTTTTCTTTGTTATGGTTGCTGCATACTGATGGAGATGGGTCATTTGTATTCCTATACCTGTGGCTGCCAGGAGAGACCTACATGCTGTCATCACTAGTAATGTCCCTGGCCATTCACTGTGTAATTATCCAGCCTGGTGGATCTGGGATAATTGATTCCCTAGTACTTTGGCCTGTTCTGGTTACTGAATCATAAATGGGTGGCAAGATTAGTGTAGTAGAGTTACTTTTATAAGTCATTAACTGTTCAGAAGTGACATTGCAAGTAAAAAGACTAATAGCATACATCCGTAGAGAGGGGGTGTAGGGTAGTGTTTAGGAGTAGGCTTTTTGGTTCAAACTCCTAGCTCGACCACTTACTAGCTCTGTGATTTTGGACAAGGTACTTAAGTCTCTGTGCTTAGTTTCCTAATCTGTAAAATGACGATAATCTTCTAGAGTGAACGTGAGCACCATAGGCAAGTTAGTAAAAGAATATAGTGCCTAGGAGGGTATAGTAAGCATTGTGTAATGGCTGGCTGTCGTCATCATCATCAACAACATTATCCTGGCAGGCACACTAAAGATAGTTCAAGACTTACCACCATGTGCAGTGTCTGGCATATACTAGGAATACAGTGATATTTTTGAGTTAATAATATGTTCATTTGTAATTTTTATTTATATTTATTCAGATAACTGTAGGAAATGGTCCCCAAAACTTTTTAAGTATAATGAGGAGAACTAAATGCGGTGCTAATCTTGTGTTGCTCAGAGCTTGCTAAGGCAATCTGAAAAATATCTCCTACTAGAACTTAACCTGGTCTCTTCTTTTCGCTTCTTAAAGCAAATGGATGTTTTTAAAAGCCCTTTGAAATTTTTTCCAAAATAAGAAAACTATCATCAGGTGAAATTAATATTTTTCATGTAGCTATATATCATTTTTTGGATGATAAAGTAAAATATTCTTGCCACAAAAATGTTCTCATCTGAATTCAGATGAGATGTTAACACTTTGCTTGTCTTTGCAAACAGGTTCATCCTAAATTCCACTATAAACAAGCTCATGACCCAGGCACAGATACTTCTTGCGTGACTTTTTCCTATGATGGTAATGTCCTTGCCTCTCGTGGAGGTAGGTTAGAAGCTTTCTTTTTGATATGTTTCTGTATATAAAATGATCGTATGTAACTCTAACAAATGTCACACTAATATCCTAGTGCTTAGTAAAGCTAGCTGTGCTTTTGTTAATGTACCTTTGCCAGTCTAGTTTTTTTCATTAAAATGCATTTCCAACTTGGCAACATTATTTTATTAAAATTATCAAGTAAAATTTAGAAAATATGTACTTTTTTGCCTAAGTTTTCATTTTAGCTCCAAATTCCATCAGCATTTGGAGCCTGCAAGGATGACCATTGCCTCTACCTTATGGACTTTTGTAGATGATATTCTATATTCTTTCTATATCATTTTATAGTTCTGGGTCTGGTATTTCAAACTCTTCTATTTGCTGACCATTGATTTTTTTTCAGTTCAAACACTAACTCAGTTCAGTTAAAAAAAATTTGTATACCTGGATGTTATTTTTTTAATAACTATGTAATTCTATGTGGTCGTATTGTAAGTTTACCTGTCCACACTCATATGGTTGAATAGAGATTGTTTCTAACTTTTTGCTAAATCTTTCTCACATGAATAAGTAGTATGCTGATAGAAGGAAATAATAAAATAGTGAGGGCAGCTTATGAACAAAGCATTAGGGGGGAAGTATGGGGCATGACTGAGGATCTTCCAGTAAGCGCATTTGTGGGGAGAGAAAAGAATCAAGGTAAGTAGGTTGGAGCCATGTTACAGATAGCCTTAAATATCACAAAGAGGATTTAGTCTTTATTCCATAGGCCAAATTAATCTAGCAACACTGAGTTTAGTCATTCGTTCACTCACTTTACTGTATATTGAGCAACTGATCTGAGCTAAGCATTATGCTAGGTGCTTGGCATAAACTGTGGACATCATAGCAGGGTTCCTTTCCTGAAAGAATTTGCAGCCTGATGTAGAGGGTATGGAAGTGAGGAGGACATAGAGTTGGCACAGCTCTCCCCTCAGTTTAACTGCTCCGTGCCCGTTTACCCTTGGGAACTCCATCCAGATTCTCTTTCTTCCAAGGAAGCCTTATATTGATATACCCAAACTACCCTCACTTACATAATTTTAAAAAAATCAAAGCACATGCACATGTGTTTTCTATTTACGGTATACATGGCAAAGATGGATATGTATAAAATATATGTTTTGGTTCATCAATTCTAACCTGTTCTTTGAGTCCTAAGATGACTCTTAATTAAGACTATGTACTATACTCTGTACTTACATCAGTGATTCTTACCCCAAGAATGTATCTGAATCCCTTGGGAAGGTTTTCAAAATGATAAATCCTCCACTAGGAAATTCTCACATTCACTCTCGCGCCTCTAGAGTGGTATACCCCAATCTCTGAGGTAGAGTGGGGAAAGAAAAGGGGAATAACAGAGGAGTGTACTTTGAAAATTCTTCCTGGAGGATTCTGAAATAGCCCAGCCCCACCCAGTTGATTATTACTGCCTTAGAAGTATAGGATTAACTCCGTTTCAGTCAAAACCATTTTAGTGATAATTTTTACCTTCCCCTTCCATCCTATACTAGTTGTTGGGTAACATGTCGTCAACAGAACATGTATACTGTATTCCACCATTCTCCTTCCTGGATGTATAGACTATACCAGATGGAAGTCTCTCTGTTCAGCAGAGTCCCCAGAGTGTTGTAAGGTGCTGCTGCTAGCTCCAGAACCTGCCAGGTTAACTAAACTGTTTAATACAGGTTAATGTTTTCTTATTGTTTGAGGATTGTGGGGATGTGTAACCTTTTTTTAAAGACTAAAAGCAAAAAGGTGAGCCTTACAAAGTTCTTCCAGTATAAGCAGGTCTCCAACCCAGCCAGTTGTGGATTAGTGCACCTGCCAAAAGTTGGGTTTCAGAGTCAGGGTTGCTGGGGAGAGAATGGGGATTTTTATTGAACTCTCCACTCACCTCACTTGCATCTGGTACTGATTCCTTATTGGACCCAGGGGGTTGAGGCAGGTCTCAGCTGCGGACACTGGGGAAAAAGAACAGCGAAGATATTACTTATATGAGTTTTGGCTTTCATTATGAACAGGAATTAGTTAGTAGTCCTATAGAAATACTTCAAAAGTGATTCTTTAAAGAATATTAATTATACTTTGGCTTGGAAAAGCTATACTCCCCAGCAAGGTGAAGAATGATAGCCACAGATAGAGTTACACTGGAGGGAAAGGAATCACATTGGCTCACTCTCATTAATGTTAATGGATAGTTTCACCCACACACTAGTGGGAAAAAGAATCTGTTGTGAACTGAACTATTTTCAGTCCTGGTGGTTGCTAAATTAATACCTTCTTAAGAAGTCAAGTTATGCTCAGATATACCACAGGGAAACTACCATCTGCTCTAAAGTCACTCTTTAGAGAAGATTCTCCAGGGTTCCTTCTAGCCTGCAGATGCTACATCAATCTGGAAAGTAATTTCTAGGAAGCTAGTTCATTATCATGTATCCTTCTACTGTTCTCACAACTCCTGCTCTCAAGCTCCCTAGTTAAAAAGTAAAATGTGTCATGTGCATCCCCTTCCCTCCTTCCTTCCCTCCTGCCTCCTTCCTTTCTCTCTCTCTCCCTCCCTCCCCCGCCTCCCTCTCTCCCTTCCTTTTCTTATAGTTATACACTAAGTTTTGCAAACTCTAAACTTGGGACTGGTTCTTTTTTGCAAAATTTACTTTCTGCCTTTTTTTTTCCTTTCTCATTCCTCTATCAGGTGATGATACCTTAAAATTATGGGACATCCGACAGTTTAATAAGCCACTTTTTTCAGCCTCGGGTCTTCCCACCATGTTCCCAATGTAAGTAGCATATTTTTAATATTCAATAAGCACAAGAGAATGGAAAAGTAATTTTTTCATCTTCATGTTAATTTATAGTGTCTTAGATTTTCTAGAAAAGGGACTTGAAGAGTGATTGAAATAGGTTTTTTGAAAGATGAATTTTTATTTTTCCTTTCATTTTGTACATTCTTCAGAATATAAAATTTTATTTTTGAAGTTGAAATGATGGCTGTTCATGTATTTGTGTGTGTGAATATATATATATATATTGTATGCATATGTAGGTCTTGGGGTAGTAAAAACATTTTAAAGGGTTGAATTGTTCTTTTAATAGTGTATAAACGACAGAGTAGGCCTGTCTTTTATTTGTTTTCTTTTAAAATTTGAATCCTCATACCATTAAAGCAATTCTTCATAGTTCCTGAATATTATATGTCATTTTCTCAATTTTTTCTTATCATCATTTCAATCAATAATTCGGTAACCGTCACTTATTCAAACTGTCTTGCCCTGGGTAGCTGAACACTGTTATCTGCATTCTACTAAGTTGATAACTGAAGCTTTAAAGATTTTTCTGCAAACAGCTGAGGTTGGGATTTGATCTCTAAGTCCTACAATTGGTGCCTAAGCAAAAATTTCTATTTTGGTAGAAATAAAATTTCTCATCTGTATTAAATAATGACCAAGAAGGAGAGTGTGAAGGTAATGGAAGCAGCAAATGGAGGAAGCTGTATAAATATCAGAGCACTAACTCTGACACAGTCTATTGCCCATGGCATTTATCTGTTAAAACAAACAGATGGATAAACAAACATGAATTTATAGCTGATACGAATTTTTTGAGCCTTGTGCCTGCTGCAAGTAATGCTAACTAGATAGCGTCTTTGGCTCATGTCTTAGATTATTCAGTCAGGTGGCCAGACCTCTCATCACAAGAGCTGTTGAATCACAGCCATCAATTAGGTTCCAGCCGTACAAGCTGCTCCTCATTTCATGGTGCTTGACTTGACAAAGCTCAAATTGTTTGAGAGGTAGTGCTGATAAAAATAATTCCAAAACTGATCAAAATAATCACTACTTAGACATTAGTCGTATACTGTCTATTTGTGTATAGACAGGGTCAATGTCTATATTGAGTTTTTCCCACACGTTATTTACATTGAAAGATATTATAATGTATTGAAATTAGAGCACAGATTCTGGAGTCAGGCTGTCTAAGTTCGAATCCCAGCTGTACCACTTACTTTTGTGATCTTGGACAAGGTTTATTTAACCTCTTCCTGCCTCAGTTTCCTAATCAGTAAAATGGGGATAATAGTATCTACTTCATAGGATTATTGTGAGTATTAAGTGAATTAATATAAGTGCCTGACTTACTATAAACCCTATGTAAGAGTTGTCTCTTATTACAGTGAGGTTGTTTATACTTTAACTCATTATCACTGCACTGTTGTGGCGCCATAAGTGTATACTTATAAACTCTTTTTGTCTGTAGGACTGACTGCTGTTTCAGTCCAGATGATAAACTCATAGTCACCGGTACATCTGTTCAAAGGGGATGTGGCAGCGGCAAACTTGTTTTCTTTGAGCGCAGGACTTTCCAAAGGGTGTATGAAATAGACATCACAGATGCGGTATGTGTGTTCTTTCCTCCCAGCCTTGAGAATGAAGTGAAGTTTGCCTCTTAGCCATTTTTGGTTTTGGTTTTGGTTTTGGTTTTGATATAGAACGTAAGTTCTTGCCCTTACAGTACAGTGGTAGCTGCTTTTTTTCTCCAACACAGGAATTATTAGTACATTGCAGACTGGCTTATCTACACTTTTCCCTCCCCAACCCAATATTTCCTATAGGCCCACACTTTAGTCAGAATTTCAGCTGGGCCTGGGATGTTTACCCGCTCTGCCAACCAATTTGAGGAGAGAAGAAGCTGATCTTCATGTAGCATACAGAAAGGAGCTTCCCACAGTGTGCATGTTTGTAAGGATTCAGGGATTATGGACAGAAGTGAAACGTTATGCCCTCAGAATGTGATGAAGTGTATCATTGTTTGAAAACTTTGACAGAATTCTCCTTGTTAGGTTTGTCATTAAGGTAAGACTCAGCTTCCACTGAGGTTAATATCTATTTAGTTATTAGAAGTTTAAAACATTTCAGATTTAACTTCCACATCCGAAAAACCCCCCTTTAGTTTTGTTTACATATTTATGTAAGCACTAAAACACCAGCATGCGTGCATTCATTCATTCATTCATTCACGTCTAGAGACTGGAGCTGTATGTAATACAATAATAGTGAAGATTCCCAGAGGAAAATCTGAGTTCCTTTAAAGTCTTTGAAAGTATGTATTATTATTTAGATGGTAAGGCAAATCATTGTTATTTTTCGAGTATGAAACAGGCCAATTAATGTCTGTGCAAATTTTCTTTGGCTCATAGTCAAATCCTTTAGTAATATCCTGTATCTTAAACAGTGCTCTTATGTAGGTTTCTCCGGTTGTTTCAGCTCTACATAAACAGTTGAGACATATTATGTACTTAAATGATTCAGACAATTGAACAACTGTTTTTAAATCACCAGCAAAAAGCTCCTGTCTCTAATGTTTTAACATTACTGTGGAGTCTTAAGTTGTAGGCACTAAATTTGAAACCATGGTATAGAGACAATGAACTAACAATGAGACTAATTCTAGATGAGTACTTAAGTTTTATAGATTCTAATCTCATGACATAATTTGAAATGTGCCAGCACTAATAATACTTTTTTTTGGGTGCATCCAGAAGCCAACTAAAACACTAGAATCAAAGAAAAACACTCTTGACTCTATCAACTTTAATCTCAAAAAATAAAATTATTATAATTGGTTGTTCCAGAAGTAAGCTGGTTTTGTTTTTTTTTTTTTTTTAATGCCTCTCAACGACTATACATCTCAGTATTACTCATGGGGTTGTGTTTTTAAATTATAATTTAAATTGAAATGTAATTAAATTAAGGGATATAGAAGTATGATTGTACTTTTATTAAAGACATGTGGATGTCATAAGTGTACAGAACACACTGTTTGTTGTGTTGCTCTGAATTGCTTTTCTAACTAGATGTTTTTCTCCATGGCACTTACCACCATCTCATCTATTATATATTTGTTTTTGTCTGTCTGCTTCCACCAGGATGTACGCCCATGAGGGCAGAAACTTTGTCTGTTTTGTTCACTGCAATATCCCCAATGCTCAGAACAGTGCCTGGCACTTAGAAGGTGCTTGTTTATTGAATGAGTGAATGGTATACTTGGGAAGTGCAAGTAATGCATACTGTAGAGCACAGGTGTGTCTTTGGAGAGTGAGGCAGGAGAGAAGTATCTAGAGATGACAGGGTAAACTGACTTTGTATACCATAATAAAGTGACTTTATCTTATGGTTTTTGGTTTTTTGTTTTTTTTTTAAAACAAAGGAATGACATATTCAGATCCCGGTCTTAGATGTTGATTTTTATTGAAGTGTGAAGGTTAGATTTACAAGACATAGTATTTATTTGTATATGTATAATTTAGGAGACTGGGTCAGTGTTCCCTGCAATTAAAAGAAAAAAAGAAAGCAGGTTTTAGAAGAAAGACAGCGAGTCTGTTGTTGGTATGTTGAACTTGAAGTACCTTTAGGACCTCTGTGTGGAGATGTTCAGTGGGCAGATGGGTAGATAACTTTGGTGCTTAGAAGAAAGAAGACACAGTTTTGGGAGGAGTATTTATAGTTCATAGTTGAAATGTTGGTTGCTGATTAGTTTGATCACGGAAAGGGCATGAAGGATAGAGAAGATGAGCCCTAGGAAACCAGAGCATTTAAGGGATGAGCAAGTGAAGAGATACAAAGAAAAGAGTGAGGTCATTAAGGAAACAGAATTTATCATATATTGAATTATCTTAGAAAAGTCAGAAAACTGATTTTGAGATGCATTTTAATAGATGGATGAAGAGAGAACTTCAAATAGGGACAAAACCACACACCTTAAAGTGGCCTTTTAAATCATTGATTTAGGATTTGTTTGTCTTTTTTTGGTTGTTAACATCAGACAGCATTGTTTTCTGTTTATATTGTAGAACGATATGCTAAAGGGACTTTAAACTGCCCCTTTGATCCCTATTTTCTCAAGTTTTAAGTCTTCTTGGAATGTAGAAAAATAAACAAATTCATTCTTTGGGATGGATAAAGAGGGTGGACACTTTGCTAGAAGGGCCAAAAAACACCTCTTTTATTTAATTGTATTTTTGTCATTAAAAGCCAGGATTGTCATTTCTTTTGGAAATACCACACTCTGCTATAATAAGGTACTTACTGTATTGAGTTTTAATTTAGCTAAAAGGCAGCATCTCATATTCTTAATATCAACATTTAGTTGTTTGCTTGTTTGACTAGGCACAGGCAATGGTGCTGGTAGGTCTATCCTACAGCCATTTACTTCAGTAAAGTATGATTGACTGCATTTTCCCACACCCTTTTCTAAAACTAAATAAATCCCTAGATAGTTATATTCTGGAATGCCAAGCTCAATATATATATAGGGAGCCAAACATTGTTTTCAGTTAGGGAATGTTAACAATCTATACAATTAATTTCCTAATAACTAAAAAGTGTCCTACAATCTTCACAATAAATAGCTTTTTAAAATATAACAATTATATTTTCCATATTTAGTTTTGAAACAAACTTTAAAAATGGTTTTAATTACACTCTCTGCATTGTCATATGCTCTGAAAATTTTTCTTTCTCTATTCAGTTTAGAGACTCTCAACACTCTTCGCTAGGAGATGACAAATGTTTAACATTTACTATTTTTACTGTGTGATGTTTGTACACATTTTACAATTCTGCTGAAATTATTTTTAGGTGTTTCCTTTTCCTAGTCCAATTTTGTTTCCTCAAGTTTAAAAAAAATGCATATCCTCGTTTATCATCTACTTCGTTGTAATTTGAATAATGTGCTTAGCCTCTTTTCTAAGATAAATTCCAGAATATAATTTGATCTTGAATTTAAAAGCTCACCTTTGTCTTTGTGTAGATGGGACCCTAGAATGTTTATATATTGTGTAAAAAGCTTCCATTACTCTATTTTATGTGAAAAAGCATAGGAGAGAAGGAATGGACTAAATGTAATTTGGAGATGACCTATCATTTTTTTAAAAGGTAATTATGTTTAGAAGAAACAGAAATTTTTAAGTCTTTTCAGAGTTCCAGTTATTTCAGGAAATGCTGTGAAAGAACACTTAAAACTATTATTAGCTTAGTGATTTTTCATCAAACTATACTTTGTTGCAAAATGATTAATAGAATTTCCTTTTTTACTAATATAAATCAAGGGACATGGTTTATGCAATTGTACTAGTATATTACCATTTATACTCTTTTACCCAAGCATAGTGAAATGAAGTTGTTTTGACCTGGTATTAAGATGGTGGCCTCTTCACCTCAGTTGCTTTGGGCAGTAATTTAAGAGAGAACAGACATTCCCTTGTGTACAGAGAAGAAAAAGGTGGAAAGGAAAACAGCCAGAAATTTCACACTAGGTCCCAACTTCTCTTCTAATTTGTTTGTTTGTTTACGTAGTTTGGTGAGAGATCTCTGTTTCTGTAAACACTGAATGAACAAAGTGAAGAGAAGAAAGAGAAAAACTAAACCTTTATTTTTAAAACATAGCTATAGCATTTAGCACGGCTACTGAACGGAAGGGAAGGGAAATTTGCTTCGGCATTTTCAACTAGACTGCCTTAGGCATTTCAAAGTTGATTGAGAATCCTGGTGCCCATATAAGAAAGGTAATAGTAAAGGTCTTGTGATCATCTAAAGAATATTTGATTATCTTTAGGAACGTTTTTTAACCATTGAAGAGAATAGATAGCAAAGAACAAGGATTATCTTAGAGTTTTGTTTCTTTCTACCACTACTTGTTCTCTGCAATATCCCTTTCCTGTGGGAGATGAAATCTGGATTATGCACACTTACTTACTTACTGCCTAGCTACCTACAGGCTGTACCTCTGCCCCTTATTATCATAGGTATTGGTTGAAAAATACGTAATTATTGTTAAAATTATGTTAATTAAGTAATAGTTTATATATTTACCAAAAGGTGGGGAAAGTTTCTTATTTCAGACCTACTTATCCAATTACAGAGATAGCCTACTGCATATATTGAGAAGAAGGTAAGATCCATATTGTGTAAAAAAAAGAGATTTCTTTAAAAGAACAAAAATTTCCGTAAAAATACCAACTGTCTGTCCTTCTTTATATAGTTAGGTGAAGTTCTGAAGAGAACTTGAGTTCACATTATTTTTCTAAACATCATATCTTATCACATTACCCATAGATTATACCCAGATATGACCTTTAAATTAATGAATTTTGATGTCCAAGAAAATTGCTGTATGTGTCAATATGTAAAATGACATACAACATATAAAATGAAAGAATTAGCACTTCCATTTCACATAAAAAGTTATTGTGTTCTTATTAGGAGAGAATATTGATATTTTAAATCCAAAGAGATTGATTAAGTATAAATGGATATAATGGGGCCATGAAATAATAGACCCTTCATGAATCTAGCTATGTATCTTAATTAATAAGTGTAAGGGACATGCTGACTCTTCAGACTACAATCACCCCATGTTATTTGTACATGTGAATGAGAACAGAAAGGTCATTCAAATTAATGGATATTCCAAGGAGTCCTCAGAATTGGCTTTGGAATGTGTCTTTGTTCTTATATTTGAATACAGATAACGACTAACATGGGAATTTACTTCAAACTTAATGAATTAATGAAGCTGTGCCTGTGAAAGCTTGTCTCTGAAGGAGCTGAAGAACTCAACTGTTCTTCCATTTTGTACTGGGAATAGACTAATCATCTGTCTTTACTGATATAAAGTCCCAGCTCAGTCCGAATCACACGTCTTTAAGCGTTTTCTAGAAGTAAAGGAGTCAAGTGGTGTCTTTGCCCAGTCAGGATCACATAAGGAATAGTACACAGAGAGAACTTGAGCTATATGCAGTGCAAATGCCAACTGAAAATAAGCTTGAAAGAAAGACTATATTTGGCATTTATCTGCTTTCTAAAATATAGTGAAACCTTCTTAATGTGAAGCACAAGGGGATGGAAAAAAATGGGCTTTGAGTTAACTAGCTTTCCATTATCTGACTTTTATTAAAGAGCAATCAGGCAGCTGGTTGGCTAGGGAATAGCAGTTGCTTTGAGTTATGTATTATTTTGAATAAAGCAGTATCAGCTTAGTGAAATTTACTTTCTTGGGAGGATTAAACAATGTAGATTCTAGATGGGTTCTGATTAGTATGTTTGTATTTAGTAAAATATGTTTGTTTTCCCACTGCCAAATGATAAGACAATATACTCAATATAGGTTTATTGAGCATTTGCTCATTGGCAACTAAAAGGATATGTGAGCACTGCGTGTTTCGTAGTCTTCTGAGATATATGAATATTTGATAGGGAACCTGGGAGTAAATAGATGATGATGGAGTTTTAGTGTAAATTTGCCAACACAGCAGTTACAAGGTTCTTTTTCTAGCACTACCTTTTCCCAGGGTCCTGTGCCTGGTTATTAGGACAATGTTTTACTGTCAAGAAGCACAACGGTCAGTGCTACTTTCTGTAAGAATATTTTCTTTTTTTAAAAAATTAATTTTTATTGGACTATAGTTGCTTTACAATGTTGTGTTAGCTTCTACTGCACAGCATAATGAATCAGCCATAAATATACATATATCCCCTCCATTTTGGACACTACAGTGCATTAAGTAGACTTCCCTGTGCTATACAGTATGTTCCCATCAGTTGTCTATTTTATACATAGTATCAATAGTGTATATGTGTCAATCCCTATCTCCCAATTCCTCCCACCCCACCCCTTTCCCCCTTGGTATCCATACACTTGTTCTCTATGTCTGTGTCTCTGTGTCTGCTTGGCAATTAAGGTCATCTATACCATTTTTCTGGATTCCACATATATGTGTTAATATATGATATTTGTTTTTGTGACTTACTTTACTCTGTATAACACTCTCTAGGTCCATCCACGTCTCTACAGATGACCCAGTTTCGTTCCTTTTTGTGGCTGAGTAATATTCCGTTGTTTGTATGTACCACATCCATATCCATTCTTTTTTTTTTTTTTCATATCCATTCTTTATCCATTCCTTTGTTGATGGACATTTAGGTTTTCTTTAAGTAGCAAAGAAAAGAGATGCCATTGGGCTATGATGGAAAAAAATATTGCATTTTTACCACTTTTGTGATTTGACTTACTAAACCCTTTCTTCAGATTCAGTAACTGGAACTCAGCTGGAGTCCCCTGCTAAGTTAGCCTCACAGTGTCCAGGATGGGGCTAGTGTCCTTAAGATGTGATTAAATTACTTTTCATTGCACCTAAAGGTATCATGCTATGGATGTTCCAGGACGGTAGTTCTCAGGATTTAAAGAGTGCAGTTGAGTGTTCATCTGTAGGCACGTGAGAATAGAGAGGAAAGAAGCCACGAATTTCATGATGGTTTAACTGTTACTATGTACCTTATCAAGTCTTAAAATATTTTATGTAGGGAAAATGAAAGGAACAAGCTTAGGCTGATTATTTTTTATTATTTTTAAAGTGTACAGTTCTGTGATTTTTAACCCCTATACATTCCTGTAGTTCCATCAATACAATCAGGATACAGAACAGTTAGTTCCATCACCCCCTAAAAACTCCTTTGTACCATCCCTCTATAGTCACCCTCTTACCCCCTCCCTCGCTGTCCACTCCTTATCCCTGGCATTCACTGGTCTGTTCTCCATCACTATAGTGTTGACTTTTCAAGAATGTCATACAAATGGACTCATATAGTGTGTAACCTTTTTAGATCAACTTCTTTCAGCAGACTCCTTTGAGACTCATCCAGGTTAGTTGTGTGTATCAATAACTTGTTGCATTTTATTGCTGAATAGTATTCCACTGTATGGATATAGCACAGTTTTTTTATCTACTAAAGGACATTTGATTATTTCTAATTTTTGGAGATTACAGATGGAGCTGCTGTAAGCATTCATATAGAGGTTTTTGTGTGAATGTAAGTTTTCTTTTCTCTAGGGCAAATACCTAAGAGTAGGCTTGCTGGGTCATATAGTGAGTGTATATTTATTTTTATAAGAAACTGCCAAGCCATCTTCAGATTAACAATGTCATTTTGTATTCCCACCAACAGTGTATGTTTTTTTTATTTGCTCTGCATCCTTACCAACACTTTGTATTGTAACATTTTTTATTTTATACATTCTAATAGGTGGGTGGAGTGGTTATAATTTGGATTTTCCTAATGGCCAGTGATGTTGAATATCTTCATGTATCCATTTTCCATGGTTATATTCTCTTGGGTGAAATGCCTCTTCAAGTCTTTTGCACAGTTTTAAATCAGGGTGTTTGTTTCTTACTATTTATTTTGAGAGTCCTCTATATATTCTAGATACCAAGTTCTTGGGCTGTTTTCTCCCAGTCTGTTGCTTGTTTTTTTTCTTTTTCTTAATAAAGTCTTTTACAAGGCAAAATACTTTATTTTTTTTAACATCTTTATTGGAGTATAATTGCTTTACAATGGTGTTACTTTCTGCTTTATAACAAAGTGAATCACTTATACATATACATATGTTCCCACATCTCTTCCCTCTTGCGTCTCCCTCCCTCCCACCCTCCCTATCCCACCCCTCTAGGTGGTCACAAAGCACCGAGCTGATCTCCCTGTGCTATGTGGCTGCTTCCCACTAGCTATCTATTTTACGTTTGGTAGTGTATATACGTCCATGCCACTCTCTCACTTTGTCACAGCTTACCCTTCCCCATCCCCATATCCTCAAGTCCATTCTCTAGTAGGTCTGTGTCTTTATTCCCATCTTGCCCCTAGGTTCTTAATGACCTATTTTTTTTTTTTTTTAGATTCCATATATATGTGTTAACATACGGTATTTGTTTTTCTCTTTCTGACTTACTTCACTTTGTATGACAGACTCTAGGTCCATCCACCTCACTACAAATAACTCAATTTCGTTTCTTTTTATGGCTGAGTAATATTCCGTTGTATACATGTGCCACATCTTCTTCATCCATTCATCTGTTGATGGACACTTAGGTTGCTTCCATGTCCTGGCTATTGTAAATAGAGCTGCAATGAACATTTTGGTGCATGACTCTTTTTGAATTATGGTTTTCTCAGGGTATATGCCCAGTAGTGGGATTGCTGGGTCATATGGTAGTTCTATTTTTAGTTTTTTAGGGAAACTGCATAGTGGCTGCATAGGAGTTCTCCATAGTGGCTGTATCAATTTACATTCCCACCAACAGTGCAAGAGTGTTCCCTTTTCTCCACACCCTCTCCAGCATTTATTGTTTGCAGATTTTCTGATGATGGCCATTCTGACCAGTGTGAGATGATATCTCACTGTAGTGTTTTGTGTTTTTTTTTTCTCACTGTAGTTTTGATTTGCATTTCTCTAATGATTAATGATGTTGAGCATTCTTTCATGTGTTTGTTAGCAATCTGTATATCTTCTTTGGAGAAATGTCTATTTAGATCTTCTGCCCATTTTTGGAATGGGTTGTTTGTTTTTATTCATATTGAGCTGCATGAGCTGCTTGTAAATTTTGCAGGTTAATCCTTTGTCAGTTGCTTCATTTGCAAATATTTTCTCCCATTCTGAGGGTTGTCCTTTCGTCTTGTTTGTGGTTTCCTTTGCTGTGCAAAAGCTTTTAAGTTTCATTAGGTCCCATTTGTTTATTTTTGTTTTTATTTCCACTTCTCTAGGAGGTGGGTCAAAAAGGATCTTGCTGTGATGTATGTCATAGACTGTTCTGCCTATGTTTTCCCATAAGAGTTTGATAGTGTCTAGCCTTACATTTAGGTCTTTAATCCATTTTGAGTTTATTTTTGTGTATGGTGTTAGGGAGTGTTCTAATTTCTTACTTTTACATGTACCTGTCCAGTTTTCCCAGCACTACTTATTGAAGAGGCTGTCTTTTCTCCACTGTGTATTCTTGCCTCCTTTATCAAAGATAAGGTGACCATATGTGCGTGGGTTTATCTCTGGGCTTTCTATCCTGTTCCATTGATCTATATTTCTGTTTTTGTGCCAGTACCATACTGTCTTGATTACTGTAGCTTTGTAGTATAGTCTGAAGTCAAGGAGCCTGATTCCTCCAACTCCAATTTTCGTTCTCAAGATTGCTTTGGCTATTCGGGGTCTTTTGTGTTTCCATACAAATTGTGAACTTTTTTGTTCTAGTTCTGTGAAAAATGCCATTGGTAGTTTGATAGGGATTGCATTGAATCTGTAGATTGCTTTGGGTAGTAGAGTCATTTTCACAATGTTGATTCTTCCAATCCAAGAACATAGTGTATCTCTCCATCTATTTGTATCATCTTTAAATTCTTTCATCAGTGTCTTATAATTTTCTGCATACAGGTCTTTTGTGTCCTTAGGTAGGTTTATTCCTAGATATTTTATTCTTTTTGTTGCAGTGGTAAACGGGAGTGTTTCCTTAATTTCACTTTCAGATTTTTCATCATTAGTGTATAGGAGTGCTACAGATTTCTGTGCATTAATTTTGTATCCTGCTACTTTACCAAATTCATTGATTAGCTCTAGTACTTTTCTGGTAGCATCTTTAGGATTCTCTATGTATAGTATCATATCATCTGCAAACAGTGACAGCTTTACTTCTTCTTTTCTGATTTGGATTCCTTTTATTTCTTTTTCTTCTCTGATTGCTGTGGCTAAATCTTCCAAAACTATGTTGAATAATAGTGGTGACAGTGGGAAACCCTGTCTTGTTCCTGATCTTAGTGGAAATGGTTTCAGTTTTTCACCATTGAGGATGATATTGGCTGTGGGTTTGTCATATATGGCCTTTATTATGTTGAGGAAAGTTCCCTCTATGCCTACTTTCTGGAGGGTTTTTATCATAAATGGGTGTTGAATTTTGTCAAAAGCTTTCTCTGCATCTATTGAGATGATCGTTTGGTTTTTCTCCTTCAATTTGTTAATATGGTGTATCACACTGATTGATTTGCGTATATTGAAGAATCCTTGCATTCCTGGTATAAACCCCACTTGATCATGGTGTATGATCCTTTTAATGTGCTGTTGGATTCTGTTTGTTAGTAGTTTGTTGAGGATTTTTGCATCTATGTTCATCAGTGATATCGGCCTATAGTTTTCTTTCTTTGTGACATGTTTGTCTGGTTTTGGTATCAGGGTGATGGTGGCCTCCTAGAATGAGATTGGGAGTATTCCTCCCTCTGCTATATTTTGGAAGAGTTTGAGAAGGATAGGTGTTAGCTCTTCTCTAAATGTTTGATAGAATTCGCCTGTGAAGCCATCTGGTCCTGGGCTTTTGTTTGTTGGAAGATTTTTAATCACAGTTTCAATTTCAGTGCTTGTGATTGGTCTGTTCATTTTCTATTTCTTCCTGGTTCAGTCTCGGAGGCTGTGCATTTCTAAGAATTTGTCCATTTTTTCCAGGTTGTCTATTTTATTGGCATAGAGTTGCTTGTAGTAATCTCTCATGATCCTTTGTATTTTCTGCAGTGTCAGTTGTTACTTCTCCTTTTTCATTTCTAATTCTATTGATTTGAGTCTTCTCCCTTTTTTTCTTGATGAGTCTGGCTAATGGTTTATCAATTTTGTTTATCGTCTCAAAGAACCAGCTTTTACTTTTATTGATCTTTGCTATCGTTTCCTTCATTTCTTTTTCATTTGTTCCTGATCTGATCTTTATGATTTCTTTCCTTCTGCTAACTTTGGGGGTTTTTTGTTCTTCTTTCTCTAATTGCTTTAGGTGTAAGGTTAGGTTGTTTATTTGACATGTTTCTTGCTTCTTAAGATAGGATTGTATTGCTATAAACTTCCCTCTTAGAACTGCTTTTGTTGCATCCCATAGGTTTTGGGTCGTCTTGTTTTCATTGTCATTTGTTTCTAGGTATTTTTTGATTTCCTCTTTGATTTCTTCAGTGATCTCTTTATTATTAAGTAGTGTATTGTTTAGCCTCCATGTCTTTGTATTTTTTACAGATTTTTTTTCCTGTAATTGATATCTAGTCTCATAGCATTGTGGTCGGAAAAGATACTTGACATGATTTAAATTTTCTTAAATTTACCAAGGCTTGATTTGTGACCCAAGATATGATCTATCCTGGAGAATGTTCCATGAGCACTTGAGAAGAAAGTGTATTCTGTTGTTTTTGGATGGTATGTCCTCTAAATATCAATTAAGTCCATCTTGTTTAATGTATCATTTAAAGCTTGTGTTTCCTTATTTATTTTCATTTTGGATGATCTGTCCATTGGTGAAAGTGGGGTGTTAAAGTCCCCTACTCTGATTGTGTTACTGGCGATTTCCCCCTTTATGGCTGTTAGTATTTGCCTTATGTATTGAGGTGCTCCTATGTTGAGTGCATATATATTTACAATTGCTATATCTTCTTCTTGGATCGATCCCTTGATCATTATGTAGTGTCCTTCTTTGTCTCTTGTAATAGTCTTTATATTAAAGTCTATTTTGTGTTATATGAGAATTGCTACTCCAGCTTTCTTTTGATTTCCATTTGCATGGAATATCTTTTTCCATCCCCTCACTTTCAGTCTGTATGTGTCCCATGGTCTGAAGTGGGTCTCTTGTAGACAGCATATATACGGGTCTTGTTTTTGTATCCATTCAGCCAGTCTGTGTCTTTTGGTTGGAGCATTTAATCCATTTACTTTTAAGGTAATTATCGATATGTATGCTCCTATTACCATTTTCTTAATTGTTTTGGGTTTGTTATTGTAGGTCTTTTCCTTCTCTTGTGTTTCCTGCCTAGAGAAGTTTCTTTAGCATTTGTTGTAAAGCTGGTTTGGTGGTGCTGAATTCTCTTAGCTGTTGCTTGTTTATAAAGGTTTTAATTTCTCCATGAAATCTGAATGAGATCCTTGACGGGTAGAGTAATCTTGGTTGTAGGTTTTTCCCTTTCATCACTTTAAATATGTCCTGCCACTCCCTTCTGGCTGCAGAGTTTCTGCTGAAAGATCAGCTGTTAACCTTATGTGGGGATTCTGTTATATGTTATGTGTTGCTTTTCCCTTGGTACTTTTAATATTTTTTCTTTGTATTTAATTTTTGATAGTTTGATTAATATGTGTCTTGGCGTGTTTCTCTTTGGATTTATCCTGTTTGGAACTCTCTGTGCTTCCTGGACTTGATTAACTATTTCCTTTCCCATATTAGGGAAGTTTTCAACTCTCATCTCTTCAAATATTTTCTCAGTCCCTTTCTTTTTCTCTTCTTCTTCTGAGAACCCTATAATTCGAATGTTGGTGCATTTAATGTTGTCCCAGAGGTCTCTGAGACTGTCCTCAGTTCTTTTCATTCTTTTTTCTTTATTCTGCTTTGCAGTAGTTATTTACACTATTTTACCTTCCAGGTCACTTATCTGTTCTTCTGCCTCAGTTATTCTGCTATTGATCCCTTCTAGAGAATTTTTAATTTCATGTATTGTGTTGTTCATCACTGTTTGCTCTTTAGTTCTTCTAGGTCCTTGTTAAACATTTCTTGTATTTTCTGTATTCTATTTCCAAGATTTTGGATCATCTTTTCTATTGTTATTCTGAATTCTTTTTCTGGTAGAGTGCCTATTTCCTCTTCATTTGTTAGGTCTGGTGGGTTTTTGCCTTGCTACTTCATCTGCTGTGTGTTTCTCTGTCTTCTCATTTTGCTTAACTTACTGTGTTTGGGGTCTCCTTTTCACAGGCTGCAGGTTCGTAGTTCCCGTTGTTTTTGGTGTCTGTCCCCAGTGGCTAAGGTTGGTTCAGTGGGTTGTGTAGGCTTCCTGGCGGAGGGGACTAGTGCCTGTGTTCTGGTGGTTGAGGCTGGATCTTGTCTTTCTGGTGGGCAGGTCCACGTCTGGTGGTGTGTTGGGGTGTCTGTGGCTTTGTTATGATTTTAGGCAGCCTCTCTGCTAATGGATGGGGTTGTGTTCCTGTCTTGCTAGTTGTTTGGCATAGGGTGTCCAGCACTGTAGCTTGCTGGTCGTTGAGTGAAGCTGCATCTTGGCGTTGAGATGGAGATCTCTGGGAGATTTTCTCCGTTTGATATTGCATGGAGCTGGGAGGTCTCTTGTGGATCAGTGTCCTGAACTTGGCTCTCCCACCTCAGAGGCACAGCCCTGACGCCTGGCTGGAGCACCAAGAGCCTTTCATCCACACAGCTCAGAATAAAAGGGAGAAAAAAAATAAAGAAAGAAAGAATGAAGATAAAAGAAAATAAAAGGAAAGTTATTAAAATAAAAAATAATTACTAAGAAAAAATTTTTTAAAGTAAAAAAGAAACAACAACGGACAGACAGAACCCTAAGACAAATGGTAAAAGCAAAGCTATACAGACAGTATCACACCCAGAAGCATACACATACACACTCACAAAAAGAGAAAAAGGGAAAAATATATATATATCTTTGCTCCCAAAGTCCACCTCCTCAATTTGGGATGATTTGTTGTCTATTCAGGTATTCCACAGAGGCAGGGTACATCACGTTGATTGTGGAGATTTAATCCTCTGCTCCTGAGGCTGCTGGGAGAAATTTCCCTTTCTCTTATTTGTTCACACAGCTCTGGGGGTTCAACTTTGGATTTGGACCCGCCTCTGCGTGTATGTCGCCTGAGGGCGTCTGTTCTTTGCTCAGACAGGAGGGGGGTAAAGGAGCCACTGATTCGGGGGCTCTGGCTCACTCAGGCCGGGGGGAGGGAGGGATACAGATGCGGGGCGAGCCTGCGGCGGCAGAGACCAGTGTGACGTTGCACCAGCCTGAGGCGCGCCGTGCATTCTCCCAGGGAAGTTGTCCCTGGATCACGGGACCCTGGCAGTGGCGGGCTGCACAGGCTTCTGGGAGGGGCAGTGTGGATAGTGACCTGTGCTCGTACACAGGTTTCTTGGTGGCGGCAGCAGCAGCCTTAGCATCCCATGCCTGTCTCTGGGGTCCGCTCTGATAGCCGCGGCTCGCGCCCGTCTCTGGAGCTCCTTTAAGCGGCGCTCTGAATCCCCTCTCCTCGTGCACCGGGAAACAGTGGTCTCTTGCCTCTTCGGCAGGTCCAGACTTTTTCCCAGACTCCCTCCCGGCTAGCCGTGGCGCACTAGCCCCCTTCAGGCTGTGTTCACACAGCCAACGGCAGTCCTCTCCCTGGGATCCGACCTCCGAAGCCCGAGCCTCAGCTCCCAGCCCCCAGCTGCCCTGGCGTGTGAGCAGACAAGCCTCTCGGGCTGGTGAGTACTGGTCGGCACCGATCCTGTGCGGGAATCTCTCCACTTTGCCCTCCGCACCCCTGTTGCTGCGGTCTCACTCCTCCGTGACTTCAAAGCTCCACCCTCCGCCACCCCCATCTCCGCCCACGAAGGGGCTTCCTAGTGTGTGGAAACCTTTCCTCCTTCACAGCTCCCTCCCAAAGGTGCAGGTCCCGTCCCTATTCTTTTGTCTCTGTTTTTTCTTTTGCCCTACCCAGGTACATGGGGAGTTTCTTGCCTTTTGGGAAGTCTGAGGTCTTCTGCCAGCGTTCAGTAGGTGTTCTGTAGGAGTTGTTCCACATGTAGATGTATTTCTGATGTATCTGTGGGGAGGAAGGTGATCTCCGTGTCTTACTCTTCCGCCGTCTTGAAGCTCCTCCAAAATACTTTAATTTTGATAAAGTCTAATTTATCAGTTTTTTATTTTGTAGAATGTAGCTTTGGTGTCACATCTAAGAACTCCTTGACTGACTCCAGGTTACACAGATTTTCTTCTGTGTTTTCTTCTAAAAGTTTTAAGGTTTAATGTGGTTCATTTTGGGTGTGTGGTTTATTTTGAGCTAATCTTTGTGTAATAGAGTGAGATATAGGTTGAATCAAGGCCAGGACTAGGGTCAGACTGAAGCACAAAATTGAAGGAGGTATCAAAAAACTCAGTAATCAAAGCAAATTAACATTTTAATGCAATATTATAAAAAATAAGAATTAATGCATAAAATTCATGATGAGTAAAATTCCAGTGCTTTAAATAAAAATGGGATCAGTAAACAGTGCTATGCCAAGCTGTACTGAAGCCCGAGGCAAAAGGAAAATTCAGTTGAACTGAGGCTGCCTTAATTTAAACTTTTGATCTTTTGTTCATTACAGGTTTTTTTGTGGGGGTGGTTAGGGTGAAGTACCAGAGTGGGGAAATAGTAAACTCACTGCTGCTTCAGTGATACTTTGAATTCTGGGCTAATTCCCCAATCCACCTACTACTATTTAGTTTTCAGAATCCTGAAATTTAGGTTTTATAACTGCATTCAGAGGGAGAGACTGAGTGGAATGTGATCCCTCTATCTCACCCAGCACCAGGAGATTTTTTTTTAATTAAAAAAATCATAACTGTGGTGGAAAACTATATGAAATAAATAATGAAATAGTACAAATTGCAGCAAATGTGCCTAGGAGGAAACTTCTAAGATCACTGCACGTTTGCAGGGACGTTCATATTATAGGAAATAAAATAATGTCTTTGATCCTAGTGCGAGTCCCCTCTCCTACACTGGCGATAGGTTCCCTTCACATAACTATGCCACAGGCAAAGCTGCTGGCTTTTGCTTCATCAGCTGCCATCTGGCATCAGGCATACGTTGCTCCGTGTCTCAATATTATCTTCCAGAGTCCATCTTCTTGCCTACCTGAGGACTACGGCTCAACTCTCCTCTATGAAAATTAGACTTTTAACAGAAGAGTTTACAACCTCCCTAAGAGTTCATTTCTGTTTATGAAATCCCATACCATCGTATCTTTTTTTTTCATTACTTTTAGGCTCACATTCTCATGCTTAGAGCCCACATCCTTTACTCTAGTCCTCAAGGAATTGGAGAACAGCTGGTCAACATCCTCTATTTCCTTGAAGATTATAAAGTTGCTGTTCTGTCTTCTCTTGTCTAAGTGAACCAAACTTAGTTGTTGTTGTTTTAACATTTCCTTGTGGGTCATATTTTCTCAACACTTCTGTTATCTTTGGTACTCTTTTTCTCAGACATTTCTAGATTCTCCAGTGACCAAATTGGAGTAAGGGACTCCTTGGTGCCATGTGGGTGGGAAGGGCATTATATTCCTATGGTTAGAACAATATAGGGCACATGGTAGGTGTTTGGTGAAAATGTATTTGTTAATTTTGCTTTACCTTTTGTTATATTTTATTATAGCATGTTCTTATTGGGACTCACTATAATGGCCTATTCTGTACCAGCTTCTCTTGTTTTTGTTTTTTGTTAATAGTTTTTTCTAATTAATTTGGAATTTCAGAGCATAAATATGTTTTCTTTTAGATTTGATGAAAGAAGTACAAATTTTAATTGTCTACTTCTTTAAAACTTGAGATGATCTTTTTTCAGACTTACTAAAAATAGCTATGTTTTGAGTTCAGTGGAGGAAGCAAGTTTACTGTGGATGCTTAAAATACTGGTAATCTAAAACTGTAATGAATATAATTTGTTTTGGTTGTTATACTGTTAGTGAATATGATCTGTCTCCTGGATCTATTTTGTAGAACACACTCTGCTTTGAAGTAAAAATTATTTGTTGGAATTTGTCACTATATTTTATCAAAATTCTAATCATTATTCTTCCTTAGAATAGAAGACAAATTCTGATGTGCTTATCATTTCATTTCTGTTCTCATTTCCAGTCTCTTTTAAAAGAACAATTTATAAATTTAACCAGTAGACTCTTAGTTCAGGAGCAGTTATTTAGATTCTCTATTCAACATTTTCTTCTTTGAAATAATGTTTACTGCAGGAATCCGGATTCAAAACCTATAGTGAGTTGTCTTTTCCTATAATTATCTATCTGACAGCGATCTCGTTTTGGGAGTTACAATTAGATGAAGAGCCTATCACATCCTGCTTCAGGCTTCATAAATCATTGAAGGCCGAAGAATGAGGACTAAAAGCAGGGCTTGTCCAGTTTAATAGTTTATTCATTTTCTAGTGTCATTTAACCCTGCAACATGCTGTATTAAAAGGCATCTACTACTTATTTGGTGTCAGCAGTCTCACGGAAATGTTTTCTGTTTACTATTTTGCTTCTATTTCTAGTCCTTCAAAGCAATAGAAACAGTCAATGTTTCCCTTTTGATTAGTTAGAAACTTTTTTTTTCTTCTCTACACAAGAGTTTGGTGTTTTATTTAATTGGCATTTAAACATATCTATACTTCCTAGTATAGACATAATTGCCACGAATGGCAAAACTGGGTGAAGAATCACCTACTAGATAACACAAGCCTGAAGGAGAAACATACTTGACGCTATAAAATATCAAGAAAAGAGAACTTGATTTTGCAGATGTGTAAATTTTGTAGGTGTTCAAAATGACACACTATTCTTTATAAAATGTATAAACATATAATACAGTAATGACTAGTGCTCTGTTGTCCAAACCCAGCACCATATTACATCACACTGGTAGAAGACCAAGTGAAGGACTTATATGTCTTGTAGGATTTTCTACCACGGATTTTCCTCTCCCAACCAGAATTTGATGAACGATCTTTGGTAACAAGTTTTCTGGCTGTTCTATCAGAATTCTGGCCAGACTTTCACAATTTATATTAGTGTGGGGAAGAAAGACTTCTATAATTAACACATGTCCCAGGATAGTGTTTCTTCCTTTTTTGGAGTGATAGATAATGCTGTGTCTTGTATGATGAGGGGTTGTGAGACCCCCAAAGGGCTAAATAAAAGAGTATGATTTGTAAAACATCTTTACCTATACTATATTAAGGCAAATAGTGCTTTACATATCCTGTATAGTTCATCTTTGAAGATGCAGCTTTTTCTATAATTTTTTGGTTTTACATACTTGATGATTTCCAAGATCTGATCATATATATTTCTTATCTAGTAGTTAGGGATTTCAAGCTTTATCCATTTGTGCTTTGTTTATTTATATAAAGAAAAGATTTATGGTTATTATCTTTATTCCCATCTCAAACTACTGATAAATGAAGAATGGTAAAGGGGTCTGGGTCTGTGTAGATTAGATCGAGAGAGATGGCCTTAGGTACTGCTTCCCAAGCTCTTTCACAAGCTGGTCCTCATAATAGATGATAATGTGTGATATAACAGACAAACCCACTCTTTGCTGGAACTGACTTGCCTGAGGCTCCAGTGCCCCAGGCCCCTCTCAAGCCTGAGCGGCTCCATATCTTGGCACTCTTGATCCATCCTGTGCCCACCAGTAGGAAGTTCTACAAGAATATTGGGAATGTGCCTCCAGTAAGCACTGCTTCTTTTTTTTTTTTTAATTTTTTAATTTAATTTTATTTATTTTTTTATACAGGAGGTTCTTATTAGTGATCCGTTTTATACATATTAGTGTATACATGTCAATCCCAATCTCCCAATTCATCCCACCACCACCACCACCCCCAGTCACTTTCCCCCCCCTTGTTGTATTTGCCTTGTGGGATCCACCACTGGTGTCACTCACCCTGTGGACTCCAGCTTCCAGCCTCTTATTTGTTTCCTGCTCCCAGGCTGTCATTAATAAGAATAATTACCAGATTTTCTTTAATCCTTATTTGTGCTTTTTTTTTTTTTTTTGCCTTTGTAAGTCCTTCTCAAATAGCAGATTGGAGCAAACTAACATTTAGTGTTTTGAATTAGAGGAAGAAAATTGTATTTAATTTTCTTACCCAAGAGACCTTCCATTTTCTCTGAGATCTTTTTCTTGTGATGAAGTTCTTTAGGCAAGTTTATTATCAGATACAGATGTGATTCATTTTGTGCCAAGGACAATTACCAGGTTCCAGATTTTTGCTGCTTGAGCAGTTACCTTAATTTTAGAGCAGAGGCTGTAAATAAACTGATTTTAATAAATGCATTTTTCCATCCGTTTGATGGGACTTAATTTGTTAATTAGATACCAGTTTTTAAAGAGCATAATCTGTGCATCTGTACCAGATATTTATGGCAGGAATAGAGCAACACTTTTCCTTGTTTGTTTTTTTTTGCAGCAACCCATACATTTATAAAAGTGCCATGGCATTTTTTTCTTTTCACCATTGAGCTTCTTTCTGGTTTATCAGAGAGAGAATTGTTTGGGGCAGGGAAGGGGGAAGATTAAGAAGATTTCCAGCAAAGAGTGATAATTGCTACAAGTCTGGCCCTATGGTGGAAGTTCCTTAGAGTTGGAGGAATGTGGAGGAGGAAAAAAGGATAGGCACGTGCTCACTTATAAGAGCAGAGAAAATGTCTTTAATCGTTTTTATTTGAGGGATGTCTCCATGGAGATCAGGTGGGTGTGGAGGAGTCTTATTTATTGTAGACTAAGGCTTACTCACCAGGTTTGCTTCCTGAACTTTAGAGGAATGAAACTAAGCCCGATGGCCCATGCATGCTGCAAAATCATCCAAGTTTGGGAAAAGCAAGGCTTTGGGAGGACAGGACAAATAGCCTGGAAGAGTTTAAAGATTTCCCATCTTACTCTTCTACCTCCCTGGCTCAGTATTTTAATGTGGAAAGCAGTTTTTCTTTCTCTGTGAAATAAAACTTGGGCTTGTGCAGATCCAAAGAAAATTCTTTCTCCAGTACCTTTCCATTTTCATCTGCCTTCTTTTTATTTGCTTTGGACTCGCATCTTGATCTGTGTTCTTAGTTTTGGGGATCAGCATATACATGCCCTTTCGAATGTATTGGGTAGTCCTGAGGGTGTCCATGACCGTAAGACTGCCTCTACACAACTGTGCAAAACTGTGTGACAAGTCTCCTCCCCAGACAGGTGTTAGACTCTTTGTTTGAAATTTTGGAAAATGCTTCTTCTCCCAAGGATTCACTGAGTTAGCTTATCCATTCTTGTACTATGTGACAAAAACCAAACATGAAAAAACCAGACGGAGCTTCTTTTACAGTGTGGGTCAGCAGCTGCGAAGGATCAAGAAATGGTGTTTCATCATAATCATGATTAAGATATAAAATTATGAAGGATGTTAGGCTTCTTTTAGCATGTGAAGTAGAATAAGGGCGGTGTTTGGATATGTGCATCACGGATGCCTAAGATGTTATGCAGGCATTGATTTCTTTTATAGTAACATTTGTGAACTGGGGTAGTAGTTCCTTTTTCCTTTATGATTTTAGTAATACCATCTGCTTTTTAGTATAAACTTGCTAAGACTTCTCTTTCTGGGTCAGGTGGGTTTGGAGATGATTTTAAATCTGCCACATCCCTTCCTCCCCTTCATCTTCTAAAACAGGCCTTCGCATAATTAGGTGATATAAAGGAATGAGCACTGGAGTTGCGAAAACCTCCCTGCTGGTCCCAGCTCCTCTGGGTACAAGTTATGTGACCTTGGGAAAGTTACCCAGCCTCCTACAAGCCTCAGTTTCTTCTTGTGAAATGGGGGTGAGATAACTAATTTTGTAGTGTTGCTGTGAAGATTCAACTACTTTAAATAACGTAAAGTTGCAGATACCTAATAGTTCCTTTCCTACCATGTCCTAAAATATAAATTTATTTCTCTCATTGATTTCCTCCTCTTCTCCTTATTTGCCTCCACGATTTCACTTAAAGTAAGCAAAACAAAACCACAGAAATAAATTATTTGGAATTTTTTGTGGCCTTTTTACTTTTGCAGAGGGGTAATTCCAAAATTCCTGTTTTGGAATCTTGACACTGCCTTTTGTACACAAAGTGCTTTCTTCTTCTCTGCCCCCCACCCCCTCTTTTTTCTCTGGTCTTCACAGAGAAGAAAGATCTCTGTGTTGAGCACATGAAAGTCTTGTAACTCCTTGTCATCTTGCTTATGATCTCCATCGCCGGTTACTGTCTCTTTGTGGCTGCCGCTAGAGCTGAGCACTTTTGGGGCAGACTGTGGTTCCTCTGCACGGCCAGATTATCTGAAATGACAGTAGGTTTTGGTTTAAAAGGCTAAACTGGGGCTTCCCTGGTGGCGCAGTGGTTAAGAATCTGCCTGCCAATGCAGGGGACACGGGTTTGAGCCCTGGTTCGGGAAGATCCCACATGCCGCGGAACAACTAAGCCCGTGCGCCACAACTACTGAGCCCGCATGCCACAACTGCTGAACCCCACGTGCCTAGAGCCGGTGCTCCGCAACAAGAGAAGCCACCGCAGTGAGAAGCCCGCGCGCCTCAATGAAGAGTAGCCCCCGCTCACCGCAACTAGAGAAAGCCCGTGTGCAGCTACGAAGACCAAACACAGCCAAAAATAAAAAATAAATAAATTTTAAAAGACTAAACTTAATTTTTATGGTAACATGGGGTTCAGCTTAGGCAGCTAGGGGAAGCCAGTGGTGGTCCCACGTGCTTCGGTAAGATGAAGTAGATTAGTGTAAGAATAAAACCCTTTATCGATTTAATTAAGCAAATCAGTATATTAAAATAGGCAGACTAACTTCAGAATCTAGTTCTTCGCACTACAGTGGCCTTCTGCTTTCTCTTTGGTCCGTGCAGATCTCCTGTCATGACATTTTCCTCTGCTCCTTTAATTCAGATGTGCTCTCTACCCTTCATTTGCTGTGTCACTCAGCAAATGTGTACGTCTGGATGTGGCAAGCCCCCAGCTACAGAAGTACCTCTTCAAGAACGGAGGATGGAAGATGTCTTTGGTGGATGGTTGACTGAGTGAATGCATTCCTTCTAAGTAGTTATAGCTCATCTGTCTTCTGATAGCTCCTTGGGCTTCTAGCAGGCACGTGTCCCACTGTTGTTAAGTAAAAGCCAGTATGTGTGTTTGACAAGTTAGCAGCGTGGCAGCTCTCCTTGCTCCCCAGCCTCGCTGCCGTCTCAGGGCTTGTTTGGTTTGGCAGATGGCCAGCTCTCTGCTATAAGATGCATTTCCTTGACAGGACAAAGTGTGGAGCCGCATTAGCTGCAAAGTTTACGAAGGTTAGCTAAACATACACAATAAATATTAATAAACAAAAAAAGCCCACCCACCTTTGACTTTGAATTCTGTTTCTTCATTCCATATTTTGGAATCCTTGTAATATTTGATTAATAGCCAGTCGTAGCGTAATTGAGCCTTAAGTATCTTTTGCTTAAGTCAGACTGCTCCCAGAGTCCTCATTGGCTGCTTTGGTGACTCACTGCCACAGTGGATGGAGCTCTGGAATGACTGTTTAGTTCAAGGGGTCTCATTTGCCTTCTCCTTGCTTCCATGTAAAAAGCCATGTGTGTGTCTAAGGGCATTAGAGGGTAAAAGCTGTGAACAGGAATAGAGGTGCGGTGCCCTGAGCTTGGACTCCCTGGAAAGCCGTCTGTTGGCCTGGGCCGTTGCCTCTCTCTAACATTTACACCCTCAGCGTAGAGGGAGAGAGTAACAGTAACCTGCTGCCCCTGGAAACTGCCTGTTTGGCTGGGTGTCTTGGAATTTACCAGGCCTACACTGTGGATCTTTTCCAATTCTGCACCCTGCTCACTTGAAAACATATTTGAGAACCAGTAATCTTAGACTGCTTAGACAGATCTCTAGAGAACCAAGGAAGAGAAATAACTTTAATGCTATGTCCTTAAAGTTGTCCTGGGGCGATTTGTGGGTCCTGAGATTTCTGAAGGCCCTTGAAAGCCCCTCTCACTCTCCTCCCTTGCTCTCTGGTCCTTGCACATCCCTCTTTTTAGGCCCGCATTGGCAGGGAGCTAACCCTACTCTGTTTGTGGGGTACTTGAGTATAATAATGATCTGGAGAAATCAAATTATCCCTCCTAGGCAGTAGTGAGTTTAAGTTGAAAATTGTCTCTACCTCCACCTAGCAAAGCAATCCGTTTAGGCTTGGGTGAACTGTAACTTTTAATTCATCCCTGCAGCAAACATTTATTGAGTTCCAGACACTAATCTAGGCACTTGGGATTCTTGGCTACGTAAAACAGATGAAGATCGGCCTGTGTGGAACGTGTATCCTAGTAGGGGAGGCAGACAATAAGCATAATTAACAGTAAACTATATAGTACTTTAATATGGGATACATGCTATAAAAACAAGGAAAGTAAGGGGAGTTGTGTGATGCAGTTTTAAATAGGGTGGTCTGGGTAGTTATGACACTTAAGCCAAGACTTGAAGGAGATGAGTATTGGCTTGGATGAGCTTATTCTAGGTGAGATATGAAGTTATGTTTGAGACTCTTTTCATGTTTCCACATGCCTGGCCTTGACCATCTGGAAATTCCCAGTGGTCTAGGCGTGCTTCTCAAATTAGTTTCAGTGGCGGAGAACCTGGTAGTCAGGTTGTGCTTTGCAGACCATGAACTATTGATATACTTAATTCCATCTCACCCACCAGGCACAGTTTTATTAGGAGAAAATGTGACTTTTTAGACACATGCATTATAAAGTAAGTTTCATGAGCATATGCACAAAGCAACAACAACCCCATACCCTAAGAGTCAAACTTTGATTTACTATTTTCATATTTTACTAAAAATATGATTTACTATTTTCAAGTTTTTCTGTTAATATTCCCTCACCATTATAAATGTTTTATCATCTTTTAGCACTTGCTAGTAGACATTGGGTAGCAGGCACCACAGGTTTAAGAAAAATTGTGGAAAGAAAACTTAAAACTGTGAAAACCTGCCCTTTGAACTTAGTTTTCCCCCGACGACAGGGGAAACACAACCCCTCTGATTTGGTTTTCTCAGTAGATCATCTCAACGCTCTTCAGTGGTGCAGAGCTTAAGAACCACTCTTCTCGAATATTGTCAGACATGAATTAGAAGTTCTGCAGACTCTTTTACATTTCCTCCTTAGTTTCTCAGGAATCTCAGAGTAGGAATTGTAGCCATTTAACTATATGCATTTTTTTTGGCCAGTCAGGTGGGAGCCAGAGTTTCTATCAAAAGGGGTTGCAGGGATTCCCAGATATTCTGTCTTAAGAAAAGAGCTGGATGGCTGGGGAGAAGAAACCAAAGAAATGCAGCCCAAGGTAGATTATTTGGGAGACAGAAATTCCATGATTTGCATTTTAATATTAGAACAGAAAATGGCAATATCTAATTGTACCCTTTTTCCCTTAGTCCTTGTACATTGCTTGGCACGTGAGAGGTTCCTGATAATCATTGAATTAATGTTTCCACTCATTTCTTGCTCTATCAGAGTGAGATCTGCAGAATCCAGCACATGCTGTTTCTGCCTACCAACCTTAGCTTCATTTTTTCCCCCTTAATTCTATCCCTGCCATCTCTTCCACCTCTGCCCTCTTACTTCAGCAAAAATTAAAAGCAGTCTGTACTTCTCACTGAGAACTCGTGGTTCTTTCTGACCCCAGAGTACCACTTATTTTCCTTACTAGTGATGAACTCACAGGATCATAACTTCCAGTGAACCTTCTCCTAAATAGCTTTTCATTCAGGTTAATGTCAAGGTTTTATATTCCATATCTCTGTTTTACTTCTGCTACTGACCTGCTGGTTTATCTCATAGATAGGGAGATATTATTCAATGTTTGCAAACGTGTGTTGTTCCTGAAAAAGCTTTATGAGATTTCGATCTTTGTAAACTAAAAACAGTAGCTACCTGGCCTCAATATGCTGTCCAGAGGGGCATATTTATTGTGTGTATAAAAGCATGAAACACTGAGATCTAAATCTGCTTCGTGGTAAAATGAACTGAGTTATGTGGGTTCAACATTCTAAGATGCCAGCCTCATGTGGCAGCAGAGCTGGGAAAGCCCAACTTTGTGGTTTCAAGGCTGTCAGGAAAGGAGAGGAGAGATGTCAGGAAGGGAGCATCTTTTTTATTTTTATAGAGTATCACACAGATAACAAGTGATAGAACAGAACTCAACCTCAGGAACACGACCCTATGGTTTAGAAGAAAATGCCCTAATAGTTACAGGTAATCATCAGGGTGATACTCAGTTTCGTAAACAAGCCATCAAAGTACCAGCGGAATTTTTTTCCCATTTTTATGTGCCCTCTTTAGTTGACTACCATGCCTTTCCTTTACAGAGTGTTGTCCGCTGCCTGTGGCATCCAAAGCTGAACCAGATCATGGTGGGGACTGGAAACGGATTGGCTAAAGTCTATTATGACCCCAACAAGAGTCAGAGGTATTTCATAAGTATTGCCTGTTTTAGATGGATGACAGCAACTGGGGGAGGGTTTTCTTTTTCCACCCCCACTTTTATTTATTTCCCTCTTTGATGGGGATCCACCCTTTTAGAAAACGCAGCTGGCACAGAGTAAAGCCTCAAACTCCTAGTATTGTGCTTTAAAGAGGATTTGGATATCTCCCTTGATCCATACAGAATTCAAAGTGAAAGTTTCCCGGGGATTTGCAGTTCTTTAGCTGAAATGTTGAGTGCAAGGGGGGAAAAAGGCCTGCCCACTTTGCATACCACCCTGGACAGTGGCATTAGCAGTGATGCATGTAAGGGATTAACAAAGCAGGGAACGAACCACTTATAGGAAGTGGAAACGGCTAGTCCGTTTTGTTCCCTTTCTGTTTGGGCTTTTATCAGGTGCCGGCTTGGATGTTTGGCAGGGTTGTTCTCTGCCGGCAGAGGAGGACAGCACAGCTACTTTCCCCTTCAATCCCATGTCTGTCCCAAAATACCAAATTTAAGCGTACCAGTGTGCTTCAAGGATCCGAAAACTTCACTAGAGACTCAGTCACTCTCTCAGTTACTTCTCTTTTCCTTGGGCACAAAGGTAAACATGTATCACCAACCCCCAAAAAAGATGGTTTTGTTTCTCTTTGTTAAGGTATAGTGAGTGATTAGCTCTTTCTTTAGAGTAAGCCTTGGCTAGCTAGTACTAAAATTCACATGCTGTATTTACTGGAGTCCCCCATAAACCTGTTTTGAGCTCCCACGTTCTTTCAGGGGAAAGGAAACCCATCCTCTATTAGTAAATATGTATTGACTATAATTTGGCTCTGAATAGAAGCAGACAGTCCTGTTTCCTTCAGAATTTTCTGGAGTTGGAACCTTTGCCCTATAAAATAAAGTTATATATTGTGGTCTTTAAGAACAAATAGGATTTTGTTTGTTTTTTAATAAAGAAATTGAAAATGCTAATGTAATTAGGATGAGAGGCGGGAGTCTGTTTTACTTGAGAAAATAATGAACCCCATTTGATAGCACCCTTTAGAAGATTCCTATCTTTGGAATCTTTAGTTTAAGAAATTTGCTTCTTTGTTTTTGTTTCTCCTGAAACGGATGCTCATTATTGCTAAGGAGAAGTAAAGTGTTCTAAGCACACTTTTGGTTAATCCCACACATTCTTGGGCTGTAGCCCCTTGGCAACACTGCCAGGCTGACTCAGTTCCAGATCACTTGTACTCTTGTATTTGAGTTGTAGACAAATGCCACTTGGGCTGTAGACTACCTAGGTTGCTTTCATCTGAGACGTAAACTAAAATTTGAACCCTATGACCTTTAGGGTGAAAAGGTTGATTAATGTTATTAATATCTCTTTAAGATCTTAATTTTAGGTTAGATTTTTTAAACTGGCCTTTTGTTTTGCAGTGACCTTTCTAACCCTTTCACAGAGTAGTAACCACTGACTCAGACTTGCTTTCCCATACATTTAATCTCTTATCACCAAGGGCTCCATCTGTTGCCAGAAAGTCAAGGACTTGGTGAGGTGGTGTGTACAGAGCATGTTCCTGAAAGTATCTAATGCTTTTGACCTAGACTTTGTTTCTGAGACCAAATAAAGAAAATCATTTGCTTTTACCCCTCTCAGGGGAGCAAAATTATGCGTGGTTAAAACCCAGCGGAAGGCGAAACAAGCAGAGACTCTAACCCAGGACTACATCATCACCCGTAAGTTGTTAGCATAGTTTCTCCATCATGCATCTGTTTCTGTTCTAGTGTGCTGTTGATCTCATGGCTTTAGAGACAGAAAAAGCCCTCCGAGTTCAGGCATATGTTACAAAATACCCCTTTCATGTGTTCAGGACTGGGGGTCATATAATAGCTAACCCCTTTAGCTTCTGTGCCCCATCACGGAGACAGGGTTACTTCATGTAACTTTCAACCCCAAAGGGAAAAGCCTAAATTCTGTGACCATGTGATAGACTGATCCAGAGACCTTTAGATATAAAATGAACTACCTGGGGTATGATCAGAAATCTTACCAGGACAGAGCAGCTTCTCTCGGGTTTGTCGCACAACCTCGTTAATCTGGCAGGTTTTTGTTTCCCAGAGTCACAGTCTCAGACCTGTCACAGGTAGCGGCTAGGCAGGAGATCTTGGATGCAGTAGCAGTTGTCATTAGCAGATGCCCCTGTGGACGTTTATCAGTGGCTCCGTCTAAAGACCAGGGGGTGCTGCACTGCTGGGTTTTCTCCCTGGTGGCTGGTCTCATGTAAGACCATGTCCCTTGGAGCTGATGATCAGTAAAGAGATCCGGTGACATTTTTTGCAAGAGTAGAAGTGTTAAAGTTGGTGTCATAACCAGTCTAACTCATGTGATTACATGCGGCCTACTTAAATTCCTGCAGTCGTTTGAAGTGAAAAGCTATTTTTCCCCCTCCTAAAAATACTGTTGTGTCGTGTTGCCCGACAGAGTGACGGGTGGCTGTGTTTCAGCTCCCCTGACTCAAGGTAGGCATATTTTACTAGTGAGTGATATGGCCCTGGCCCAGGCTGGAAGTATGGGTAGAGGATAGGAGGGGTACTGGAAGTGTTTTTTAGGTGTCAACAGACATTTCTGTCATTCTTACCATAAATTTACTTTAAACCCCTATTATTCCTGTAACTCCCCCAGTTTTCTCTTTTAAAGGGGTTTTAATTTGCACATAAACATTCGAAGAAATTATTCTGGTACTTCTTTTTGTCAAAAAAAGATATTTAATTCTATCCCCAATAGTCTTCTCCCTCTCCACCAGAATATCACACTGTTTCCCTTTTTAATACATATTTTCTTTAATATTCTGAAATTTAATTCTGACATTGAAAAACAACAATTGGACAAATATTACTTTGACTTTTATTCCTTTGTCGACCATATTGAAGAAGGATTAAGTCCCCATCAAGTCACCACGTCAGGAGATTCAGGCACCTCCTTGCATTCAAGGCAACCTTTATCCCAGTTTCAGTGGGATAAGTGTTCCTCCCTTCTGGTTACTCAGTGCTGTCAACTCCTCCTGAGAGGTGGTCACATTTCAGAAATGTGTGAAGTGATTCCAGTGTTTATGAGGCATCTGAGGAAACTTCAGGGCTGACAGGCAAGCTGTTGGCATTATTCGCATTTGGGCCCTATCAGAAAAAACAAGAGGCAGTCCCATTAAGCGTTTCTTTTCAAAACCACAGAAATTAAGTTTAACTGCTGCCCATGGTTTGGGAGATGGGGAGCCTCACCAATGTTTCTGTGACGGTATTTGACGGCATTTCCTGAGCGCCATTCGTTGCCAGGAGAGGTGAACAGTGAGCCTGGTCTCAAACGAAATTGGCTAATTGGTTGCAGTAAGACTGTCTTTTATTATTAGATGAAGGCTGTCATTATGACTTCCATTTCATCTTCGTTTACTCATGCGTTAGCTATGTTTTTGGATGGAAGGGTTATTATCATAATGAAATTTTTCAAATGTGACTTCTCGTAGCTCATGCCTTGCCTATGTTCCGCGAGCCCCGCCAGCGGAGTACAAGGAAACAGCTGGAGAAGGACAGACTGGATCCCCTGAAGTCTCACAAACCCGAACCTCCTGTAGCAGGCCCAGGTGACCGTGATCTAACTAGTGACTTGCAAAGGGGGTTGCGGGGCAGGGTGGGGTAATAGATACAGAATTTGGAAGATCTTTTGGGCCTAGATGCCTGCCTTCAGAGATTTTACTAAATAGGGGTTTTCAAACGTCTTCTTTTAACATCAGAACTTCTTGTGTAAAGATCTGATGCGGAAACCCAGTGCATAAACTGATAAAAATGGAGCTGCTGTGCTGAAGTAGAGAGGAAGCCCAGAGCCCTTTCTGCTTGGTCTCCAACTAGAGCCCTTTAGGTGACCTCGGTGGGACTCTGGGGCTCCTTGGGACCCAGTGTTAACAATCACTGCTCTCAGTATTGGCTTAATATGCAACACTGGGTACTTTGAACAGAATTTAGGCTGGATTAGGTTTCACACAAGGCAGAAAGCGAACATCATTTAGTTCTGTGTTAATAAAATAGAGCTGCCCATTTCCCTAGAAGATGAATAAAAATCCTTAGAGTTTCTAAGAAAGTAGGTACCAGAAGAAAGCAAGGCAGCATTGGCTATCGTATAGCACGTACCTTTACTAGAATCCCTTTTTCTGTTATCACCTGCATAGTTTCCATTTGTCCTATGTTCACATGCTTAAAGCTTATGACTTGTTCATCCATGTGAACCTGAGTTCTGGACCTGTATCTGTTTGGCCTGACCCTTCAGCATTGAAAATATTTCATATACCAATCTCAATTTTTTTTTCCATTTTCTCTGCCACCATCCTAATCAGAGTTCCTAAATAATATTCTTGCCTGGATTATTGAAAAGCCCTTCTAACTAGGCACCGTCTCAAGTTTCTCTCTTCACCACCCTACCTTCGTTCATCTCACACACAGCTTTTATTCCCAATTCCTGTAGCTTTCGTATTGCTACTGCCCCCAAATCGTCATAAGCTTTACACTGTCCAGTTGCATTTCCAGAGATTCAGAGTTCTCTTCAGTCTGAATCTAATACACTTTTGAGCTTTACACCTCACCTTTCTCCTACTCTGATCTTCTCACATGACTGTTGGTTCATTCCTGCCCCCAAATGCCCAGTGAACTTCCCTCATTCTGTACTTTTGTATTTAAACCATTCTGCTCATTGAAAATAACCTTCTCTGTCTTCTGAGTTCTCCCAAATTGGATTTATCTCTTCCTACAGCCCCCCTCCCCCCACCAGATCAGCCTGGAGAGCTTTCTCCTTCCTCTCCTTCCACTTAGTTACTGGCCATACAGATTCTTTGGCAGTTATTTCCTGCCTTATAAAATTAATCTTTTAGTGCTACTTGACTTTTCATGTGGTGTGGTTTTTTGTTTTTGTTTTTCCTTTTTTTCTTTTTTTTCTTTTTAATCTTCCTAAAAAGTCATACATCTTCTGAGTACTGGGAACCAGGCTGGCAGTTGGGGATCCAGCGGGGAACAAATTCCTGCCCATGTGGAGCTTCCTGTCTAGAGCAATTACAGTACAGTAAAATAATGTGAATCAGTCTGTTCATCTTGTTTTCTCTCCTACAAGGTACTTGGAAGATGGCAAGCCCTAAGATATGTTTGTTTAAATCTAAAATAGCACCTAATGATCATTGGTTGTTTTTATTAATTGAATTTCATGTGTTCATGCCTGAGGAATTTTTTAAGGCATACACATGGCAAACTATTTGTATTTCTTCCTACATGGGTGTCATTGTGTAAATTAAGCAACTAAGGCATAATAAAAAATGTCTCTATTTAAAAATGTTACGGGGAAGTTGAGGTTTGTTGATGTCCTACTTTGGTTTTGATTATCATAAATGAAAGCTGAAAGGACGATACTCAAGTACTCTTTTGAGATTTGTGTGCTTCAAACCAAAGTCTGTTAGAAGCCTCAGAGTGCTCAAAGCCTTGATTCTGTAGGGAATGACAAAAATCAGGTAAACCTGAATCCCTGACCCTACTCTGTCATTCGTTTAACCGTCCGCCTCGGAAGCCAGCAGTGAGGGATTCTCAACCTTGTCAGATAAGCCCAGTGTACAAAAGGTATATGCTCACTCCATTCTGGATTTGGTTTTTTTTCCTTTGGAACAGGTCGTGGTGGCCGGGTTGGAACCCACGGGGGCACTCTGTCGTCATACATTGTGAAGAACATTGCTTTGGACAAAACCGATGACAGCAATCCCCGGGAAGCCATTTTGCGGCACGCCAAAGCAGCCGAGGACAACCCATACTGGGTCTCTCCAGCATACTCCAAGTGAGGGAACAGCCTTTTAAAATATATTGCGCTTAATGAATTGGGAAGAACATGACAATGGCTGCTTTGAGGTTCTAGTTGCTCCATTTCTTTTTTATTCCTAAGCATGAAAAATGGCCAGGTACTCATGGTCCTGAAACCTAGGCATTTGTTTGTATCTGAGGACTCTAAACGGTAAATGTTTAAACCAGGCCAGTTCCATTAGATCTATAGCCTAGCATAAACCCATTATGTGAAACCCATTCTACCTGTGATAAAAAAAAAAAGAAAGGAAATCACTGCCTGCCTGCATTATCTTAGTTAGGGAGGGTTAAAAGCAAATGAAAGGAAACAGTTTGTAGAATCTATTATTGAGGATTAACTTTTATTTGTAGAGCTGTGTTTGTAAGTAACACTTAAACATAGGCAGAGTAGAGCCTGCCTGCTCAGAGTCCCTCAACTAGCTTCGCATGTGTGAACATGTAGTGGTTCTTAAAAACACTAAACCAGCTACATTTACACTAAAGAACAGTAATATTGTAGAATTTTGGGGTTTTAAGTTTTTATTGTAAACTAACGTTAGACTTACAGAAAAATCGTAAAAGCAATGCAGAGAGTTCATGTATGCTATTCACCCAACTTCCCCTGATGTTAACACCTTACATGGCCATAGTACAATTAATTGGCAACACCATGAAATTAACATGGGTACAGTACTGTTAACTGAGCTACAGACCTTATGTGATTTCCCCAGTTTTTCCACTAATATCCTTTCTCTGTTCTACAGTCCTATCTAGGATCCCACGTTGCATTTAGTTGTTACTTTTCCTTTGTCTCCTCCAGTCATAACAGTTTCTCAGTCTTTCTCATCTTTCATGACCTTGATGCTTTCAACGAACACTGGTTTTTTATTTTGTACACTTTCTCTCAGTTTGTGTTTGTCTGATATTTTCTCATGATTGGAATAAAACTATGCATTTTTGGCAAAAATAACACAGGAGTGATGTTATATCCTTTTCAGTGCATCACATCAGGGGCTTCGTGTCCCTCAGTCTGATGACTGGCAATGATAAATTTGATCACTTGGTTAAGGTGATGTCTGCCAAGTTTCTCCACTGTCAAGTTACTATCATTCCATTTTGAGTTAATAACCTGCTTGGGAGTAATATTTTAAGACTAGGCAAATCCTGTCTCTCAAACTTTTGCTCTCTCGTTTTATCATGCATGGATAGATTTGCCTGCAGCAGTTACTACTGTGGTGTTTCCCTAGTGGTGTTTTCTTTTTCCCTCTTTTTTTCTACATTTATTAATTGGACTTCTACTAAAAGGAAGAATTGCTCCTCTCACATTTCTTTATTTTTCAAGTTTTTAAATATAAGTGTGGACTTTAAAATACTGTGGGTTAAAATCCAATACTATCATTATTTAGTTTGTCGCTCACATTGTTCCAGTTTTGGCCAATAGAATTTCCTTCAGAATGGCTCCTTTATTCTTTCAACAAGGTGTGTTTTTATTGGTTGGTAGGTTTGTTTGTTTTTTAGCACATCCTTATTTTCTGGCACCACAAAATGTTCCAGGCTCATCTTTGTTTTTGTTTTTGTTTTGCCACAGTCCTAGAATCAACCACTTCTCCAAGGAGCCCTGGCTCCTTTAAGTTGGAGAATGATGTTTAGAAACCAAGAGGTTGGTGCTAGATGTGCTCATTGCTACTAAAATGTCATTGCTTCTAGGTCCTCTCAGCCAGCAAAGCTCAGAAATACATGTATGTATACTAACCTACACATATACACACATATATATTTCTGTATGTATCTATCTGTATGTATATTTTAAATAGTACGAGTTTAAACTGATGCCCCTGATTTCAAACCTGTACCACAGGGTTCATTTAACCTTTTCCCTTTGCATATTTGTAACTTCTTTCTCCAATAGTGAGAAACCCAGCTCATATTATCTACAGTATATTTACTTATTTGTTCAATTCTAGTCTACACCTAAAATCGTTTTAGAATTGCTAACCGCCACCCGCCCATGAGAAGCGCTTTTCCTAACTGAATTACAGCATTTGTGTACAGTTCTTCTTGTCTTTTTTTATCCTTACAGTGTCTAGTCAAGTTACTTAGCTCTTTTCTTCTCCACTCCCATCAGTGTGGTTATGTTATTCATTTGAAAATGAAGTTAGGCTTATTTTTAGTGTTTATATTCCTTTATTTTTTAGGGTGTGGGTAGGGTATAGGAACTGTCACTGTGGTGCTAGGGGTCAGAACTTTAAAAGAGATATACTCAGGGAAGTGTCACTCCCTCTTCGTCCCTGCTCCCCCATTCCAATACCCCTGCTTCTTTCAGTCCTTTTCCCACTCACCCCTATAGGTAACCACTCTCTTTTAAAGTTTCTGGTTTATCTTCTTTTGCACAAATGTGCAGATCTGTATTTTCTTATATTCCCTCCTTTCTTACATGAAGGTTAGCATGGTATAAATAGTCTTTTGGGTTTTGGGTTTTTTCGCTTAGCAGTATGCCCTGGAAATCACTCTCCATCAGTTCATAGAGCTCATTCTCATTCTTTTTCACAGCTGTATAGTGCTCCGCTGCATGGATGTACCATGGTTTATTCCACCACTCTCCTATGTATGGATATTTAGATTGCACCCAGTATTTTGCAATTACTAACACAGTAAATAAATTTGTGTATGTGTATTTTTGTATTGTGGGAAGCATATTCAGCTTTTGTCTTCATGTTTTTATGTATTGCTAAAGTTTTCTCTTCAGTTACGAGAAAGCTGGACTCTGATTACTTTTCAAAACATTTTTATGCTAGAAGAAAACCAACTTTATAAACCAACTCAACTTACATGTTATATTGATATTGATCCCCTATCTGCTGATCATTATGAGCTACTTTGCATAAAAGTAAAACACACTGTCTTAGCTTGGGTTCCTTAAAAGCAGACCCTGAGATAAAGACTCTTACAAAGATGATTTAAGCCAAGAAAGTGCACAATATTAAACAGAGTTCCAGGGAGGGTCACTTTGGCTTAGTCCCACCAGGTGATCCTGGAGACCCTGGTCAGAGCACACAGTAACTGGAGTATTTCACTCCAACATCTGTTGGTCCTTGGTGATGGCTAGAGATGGGCCCAGGGGAGACATTTCAGGCAGTTCCAGCTATCAGGGCTTTAGCAACCTGCTGCAGCCCTCTGACAGAGAGAGGTCGGTGCTGCTGCCGCGAGTGAGAGCACCCTGCAGAAAAATGCTAAAGGGATTTGAGGGCCCCTGGTGGGGAGCACCGCATCCTTTGCTATATGTGTTGTAGCAGAACAGACTTTACTGTGTAACGTCAGTGGTGGATGTTTGCAACATGTATTAATAACCAGACAGTACAGATGGAACATCTCTGAACAAGTAGTTGGATAATATTACAACAGCTAAGAGGGTCATATCAAGGCTGGCCAGCTAAATAGTTTGCATGTAGCCTTCATTTGTATAGGATCTGTGTGTGTATAAGCTAATATATGTCAACACATCCTTGGCACTCAGATACGCTTATAGATTATGCCTCTGACACTTCTGTTTCTAATGGAGTAGTTATTTTCTGTTATTTTTAGGGATCTTTTTATACTTCAAAAAACTTGTTTATAAGCATACCAAAAATTAGCTGAGGAAAGAAGAGTAAACAGAGCCATGGTTTAAAATTTGCCAAACATAATATGTATCATTTTGATAGCAAACTGCTCCAAATAGACGTGTGTACGTTTGTACACAAAGTAAATCATTGAGGTGTCTCCACAAATATTGAAATAATGCTGTTTGCTGATTAATGATTGATATTAGCGATATATAATTCATAGAAAGGTGTCAGAATTACCACTGAAGAAAATGAGACACTGAGAAGGTAACTTTTAGAACCTACTGGATTGCAAGTCATTGCTAGAACCCAAACCAGGAACCTGGCCTTAGAACTTCCAGGTTATTGTTCTAACTTCTAACAACTAATTATTTTGATAACAAAATTTTCACGTCTGAGATTTTAAGTAATACATGCACACAATTTTTTAAAAATCCAGCAATGCTAAAGCATAGACAGTGGAAATTTGAAAGCCTCCCTTTCACTTTAACCCCCAGTTCCTTCATTCTACCACTTAGAGATACCCACTGCCGACAGGTTCTTGTATTTCCTGCCAGAGAGAGTCCATTTATAAATGAGCAGACATATGTGTAGAAACATTTATTGTTTAAAAACAGGTATATAACATGTTTTACAAGCTGGTCTTTGTTTTTGATTGTTGGTTGGTTTTTTGCTTTATTTATTACTTGGGAGATTGGACTAGACCCATTCATGCATATCTAGCTCATGCTGTATACTTTCTTGATATTTTCCATTGTGTGATATATTATGCTTTTCTAAAGCAGTACAGTATTGAAGGACATTTGCATTGCTTTCAGTCTGTTGTTATTATAAACAATACTGAAATTAATATCTTTGGACTCCTTGACCACATATGCAAAACTTCGAGAAATAGAATTGCCAAATCAAAAGATATTTGCATTTTAAATTTGTATAGATAGTGCCCAGATTTCCTCCAAAGAGACTTTTAACCAACTTATTCAGTGTATCAGAGCTTCCTTCCCCTCATCCTTTTATCTTTGTCAATCTGATAGGTGAAACCTTGTATTCCATCGTAGTTTACACTTTCATTAAAAATTTTCTAGGCATCTTTTCATATGTTAAAAGCCTCTTTTTCCTGTGAACTTTCTATTTATGTCTTTTGCCCTTTTGTCTATTGGTTGATTGGTCCTCTTCTTACTGATTTGTAAGAGTTCTTTATATTAAGGAGCTTAACCCTTTGTATGTCACATATTGCAAATATTCCTACTACTCAGTCATTTTTTTTTAATAAATTTATTTATTTATTTTTGGCTGCATTGGGTCTTCGTTGCTGAGCACAGGCTTTCTCTAGTTGCGGCGAGCGGGGGCTACTCTTCGTTGCAGTGCGCAGGCTTCTCATTGTGGTGGCTTCTCTTGTTGCAGAGCACAGGCTCTAGGTGCACGGGCTTCAGTAGTTGTGGCATGTGGGCTCAGTAGTCGTGGCTCGCAGGCTCTAGAGCGCAGGCTCAGTAGTTGTGGTGCACGGGCTTAGTTGCTCCGTGGCCTGTCGGATCTTCCCGGACCAGGGCTCGAACCCATGTCCCCTTCACTGGCAGGTGGATTCTTAACCACTGCACCACCAGGGAAGTCCCGTCAGTCATTTTTATTTTTACTTTGTTTATGCCATTTTTCCCCCATGTGAAAAAAATTTATTTTAATGCGGTCAGATTTAGAGGGGTTTGCAGGCATAAAATTATATCATATGCAAATAATGATAAATTCACCTCCTCTTTTCCAATTTTTATACCTGCTATTTCTTTATCTTATCTAATTGTACTGACTGGTACTGCCAGAACAATATTAAATAATAACAGTGAGGGCTTCCCTGGTGGCGCAGTGGTTGAGAGTCTGCCTGCCAATGCAGGGGACACGGGTTCGAGCCCTGGTCTGGGAAGATCCCACATGCCGCGGAGCAACTAGCCCCGTGAGCCACAATTACTGAGCCTGCGCGTCTGGAGCCTGTGCTCCGCAACAAGAGAGGCCACGATAGTGAGAGGCCCGCGCACCGCGATGAAGAGTGGCCCCCGCTTGCTGCAACTAGAGAAAGCCCTCGCACAGAAACGAAGACCCAACACAGCCAAAAAATTAAAATAAATAAAATAAATAATAACAGTGATAGTGCACATCCTTTTCTTACTTTGAACTTGAACAGGATTCGGTTAAAACATATGTAATTGCCCTTTCTGTAGATGAAAAAAAAGTCAAATATCAGCAATTTCATATTGTTCAATTTAATGGTATTTCTCTGTAAAGCATGACAGCTTTTGAAAACACACACATACAAGATGTTAAAGAAGAATTCATCTCTTTTTATTTTATTTATTCATTCAACAAAGATTTATTGAACACCTACAGTATGTCAGGTACTAAGTTGTGGTTTATGGAGCTTATATTCTAGTGGACAGAGACAGACAATAAGTAAATCTATACGTGTTAGATGGTAGCAAGTGCAGTGAAGAAAAATAAAATAGGGATAAGGGGACATAGAGTAATCAGGGAGAAAGAGGGGTGCTAATTTTAGATATGGTGATCAGGATAGGACCTCTGCTAAAGTGATCTTTGACTTGAATGAAATGAGGGAATGAGCTGTGCAGATATCCAAAGGAAGAGCATCCTGTACGAAGAAAACACTGTACAAAAATGGGAGGCATGTTCATCTGAAATAGATGCTGAATTTTATTGAATTCCTTTGTTGTATCTCTGTATTTCTGCTTTATTTTTGTTTTGTTTTGTTTTTTGGGGTTTTGTTTTGTTTTGTTTTTGGCTGCACCTCATGGCTTGCGGGATCTTAGTTCCCTGACCAGGGGACCAGGGATCGAACCCATGCCCCCTGCAGTGGAAGCTCGGAGTCCTAACCACTGGAGTGCCAGGGAATTCCCTCTGTATTTCTACTTTGATCAATGAATATGATTATATTACAAAATTCTAGTATTGAATCATCCTCACTTCTTTGGTATGACCCTCACATGCTTATGGTTTGTTCTTTGTCAGGTGTTAGGCTGCCTTCATAAAAATTTTGTATGCTTTCCTTTTCTGTATGTACTCTCAAACTGTTTTGAATACCATTAAATCTACTTTGTAAAAATTTGTTAGAATTTACCCGTAAAACTGTCGAAGCCTGGTGCTTTTGTGGAGGGGAGGGTGAGTAGTAATTCCTTAATTTTTCTCTTTCTTTTCCACCCCCTCATGGTGAGTAGACTATCTGGATATTCTGACTCTTCTGAGTCTGCTTGGTAATTAATATTTTCTTGGAAAAGAATTCATTCAGATTTTCAACCTTCTTTAACTAGAATTAATTGAAGCAGAAATTGGTTTTGTTCATTGGTTTCTGTTACCTAATGACATTTTCCTGCATTGTAGGTGGTTTAGTGATATCTACAATTGAATAATATGCTAGTTTAATAGTAGCTCTGCAAAATGGGTAGAACAGGCATTGTCATATCCTTACCTTACATGTGAGTACACTGAAACTTAGAGACTTGCAATTCACAATGATTGCAATTAGAATTAGACTTCATTTCTCTTGATCCCTAATTTAATGAGCTTTTCGGAGGACTGTGATCTCTCTTAATATACACCTTTCTGCTGCTGCATTTTGCTCCCATCTCTTTCCTTCCACTCAGTTTTGTCACCTCACATTTACTGCATACTAAGTTCATGGCACTGTCTATGGCATGTGATTTGTTAGCCAGAATTGCAGTGCAGTTTCTCCTGTGTTCACCTGCTGCAGTATACTGCTTACTGCCAAGTGGCAGTGTTTGAAGGGAAGCTAATATTTAAAAGGATCTTTTCATAAAGGTCACTGTAATCGAGAATGTGTGTCTGGTTGTTTTTCTTCCCTGCAGTTGACTTGTGTCAGTGATGAAATGAAGATTTACTGTATCTTGCTTTATCACAGGAAAGCACAACTAGATATTACACAAATCTGCCTGCTTGCACATGACACTCACCTTTATTCTCCAGTGATGAGAACAAAGAGTCATTTAATGCTTTACCTTTATTGTTGAGTGTTTTAAGTTTCATTCCTGGCACTCACAATGTAACCATGAAGGTTTTAAAACACAGCGGGATCACAGAGGACTCTTGTTTAGCTATACATGGGCAGATTCAGTTACAGTTTCTTGTCAAAAGATGTTGCTGGAGGGAGGGGAAAGGAGCTGGCTGGGGAGTGGGCAGGATAAAGATCCAGAATGCTATTAGCTTACACATCAACAGGGATAGTTGTGTGTGGGAACCTGAACCCTGGCCAGTAGCCAGACAGCCTGACAGTTCTGTCAGCCATGGTCACTTTTCTTGCCAGATAAGCTGCCATTATTGCTGGTTCAGTCAATTTAATTTTCAGTGTGCGTGTCTTGTCTGATACGGGATACGTGGATATGTGTGTATATGCATTAAAATATCATTCCTGTCTATAAAGGATACGTTTAAGTCATGTTGCGTTACTAGGCAATATTTAAAGAGATCACTCTGGGAGTGAGTAAAGATTTATATATTATTTGTGCCAGGAAGAGACAGAAACCCACAGAGAAAAATATTACTTTTTTTTGTGAGTTACGGTTACATGACTGATATCACTGACCGCCGTATTCCTGTGGAAGGACCAGTGTTTCTCAAAGTGATTTTGTGGACTGTCTGTGTCAGAGTTGCGGATAAGAGTGGGAAAGTTAAAAATTCCGATTTCTAGACTTCACCCCAGCTCAATTAGACTGAGAGAGTGGGGCTGGGAATCTGCATCTAAAGAAGTTCTCCAGGTGATTATTTTGCACACTAAAGTCTGGTAATAATTTAAAAAAAGTTATTATTTAAAATAAACTACAAGTGATTAGCCCTTCTGAAAATTCAAATGTATAGAATAGATTATTTTGATTATAGAGATTCATACTGAAGACAGTTTATCTACATAGAAGAGTATTTCCCCCAGGGTTTTTAAAAAAAACAGCAAGCTGCTATGTTGTATTTAATATGCAAATTATTTTATCAAATATATTCCACATTATAACTTTTGAAAATATGAAGTGAGGAACATCTGATAGCCAAAAGCAAGGTATATGGTAATAATGACACTTTTATATGGTAATGTAAAAACTTTATATATTATTCATTTAATCCTCACAACAGTCCTATGAGGAAAGTGGTATTATTGCTCCAGTTTTACGTATGAGGAAATTGAGGCTTATAACTTGACCAAAGCCATACAGATAGCAAGAGGCAGAATTGGGACTTGAACACAGGTGGTCTGGCTTCAAAGTCAAGCTTCTGCTTTTGACTACTACAGTGTACTGCTTCTCATCACAAAGCAACTGATAGTAGTTATTGGAAAAGTTGAATAATAGTGAAGCCGAAAAGATTATTGTGTGGCATAGTGGAAGAAAGCTAGACTAAGAATCAGAAGTCCTGAGGTTTAGTTCCTGCTCTGAGACTCACTTAACTTCACTGAGACTATTTCGCCATCTATGAAGTAAGAGAGTAGAGTTACACTAATGCCCAGCTTTCATATGTGTTTTTGAGTAGAAATTGTGGCACACCGTTATATGTTTCATAAATGTGAGCTTAGAGAGGGCATTTTGACGTTACCTGGGCTACCTCAGGCCTGTGTGCTCTTCAAAGATTTAATCATTCTAACTTGTTTACCCACTTACTGATAAAGTAGCTAATGGTGATTTTAGAGGGTTCCTTTTGTTTTTCCCTCTTTTTCTTTTTTTTTCCCCCAGTTTCCACAGGTTTCATGTATGTCCCTTTCTCCACCCTCACCCAGTCTTTGAACTCTCACACAAGCATTATGAGTTAGTATGTCCTACTTAATGAGTCTGAGATGTGTTTAGCTATTTTCCAAAATATTATGTGTTCATTTCCTGAAGAAGATAGAACATTCTTTATCTAGAAATATCTTGTTGCCTCTCATCTTTTTATGCATCCCTAATATTTTTTATGTATAACTGAATCACTTTGCTGTACACCTGAAACTAACACAACATTGTTAATCAACTATGCTCCAATATAAAATAAAAATTAAAAATAAGTAAGTAAATAAATAAATACATAAAAATTATCTTTGATTAGCTCTTCAGCAGAAAGAAGGGACCATTTCAAGTGGAATCTTTTGGTCAAGCCTTTATTTAATCTTAATAATTCTGCAATTGTGATGACTGGGTCAGAGTTCATCTGGACCGCATTCATTCTAACAGGGTTAACAAGTGTGTCAGATTGTCAAGTCATGGCTATAATTGACTTTGGCTTTGAGGTTTTCCTTCATAATAAACAATGGGCTCTGAGCCAAAAAAGCTTGTGGTTGATAGTCACATACTGATGATTAAGTATTACAAGTGATTTCCCCTCATATTCATTCTGTTACCCTGGAGCTCACTTTATGCTTTTTGAATGAATCATATCAGGAGAATATCCATAACTAAAAAGAATTTGACGTGTGGACTTCCCATTGCAGCCAGAGACATTCTGAGACTTCTCTCTGGCCTGAGCACTCAAGGAGGAGTGTAGAAAGCCTAGGTTAGAGCTTAGAAGAGAAAGGACAGCCTTTGAATCTTTGAAAGGACACTTTGAATCTCTTACACAAACATTGTATCCAAAAAATGCCCTTCGAAAAGATTACAGAGGGAATTTTTATTCATTACTGACCGTTCTATGCAAAACTCCTCTGGATGGAAACATTGAAGGTGGTGGGATTCGGTTTCTGTTGGGCTTCTGTCATTTTTCTGTAACACACAGTTGCTGGAAAAGACTCCCTTTGTACAAATAACTTTGAGAATTCAGTTTAAAAAATGTTCCGAGGGGGAAATTAATCAGCACAAAGTATCAGCTATTCAGAATGTATAGATTTGAGAAAGACATTTGCTTAAGCTTTTATATGTACTTCATGAAATATTAACTATTAGCAAATGCAGAGTTTACTGAAGCTAAAACAGAAAACCCCTCAGCCCTCCTCTGATTAGTTTATTTAATGGTTAGCAGTAAATAACTATGTTGCTATCTAATCTGCTCTCCTTTTCTTGGTAACTCTAGTAAACAAGATGACATATATAGTCAAGTGAAAAATGTTTACTATTTGTCAAGTGAGTTAATCAAACTGGAAAATACAAGTTTCACATCAGCCTTCTGTAAGTTTAAGTTTTCGGTTAACACTTAGAAAAATGGGTAAATGTGGACAGTAAATCAATGAAATAAATAGTCTGGATAAAGCTGATTTCAATAAGGTGGATACTTTAATGGTTCTCAGCGAGGCTTACCTTATCCCCATTAACCTGTTGAGCACGCACAATGCTTTGGCTTAATGGAATGTTCCCCTTACCTTCTTCTTCTTCAGGTCAGTCCCTTTGTAGGCTTTCGTTTTGGGCAACTGAGGTAAATCTGCCATGAGGTTGTAAATTTGAGTTGACAACTTCCTGTCTCTTGACAAAGGAGGTAATAGAATTACTCAGGAACTGCTTAAGTAGGAGGAGACAGGGAATGGCTGGTAATGGAAATGCTTTCTTGAAGCAGTAGAATATGTTTTTTGCACATTATTTATTTATATGTGTATTTCTTGAGTTACTGCCATGTCTTCAGTGCCCATTTGGTTTGGTTTGTTCTACTTTTCCTCATGGAAGCACCCAAAAGAGTCTATGTTAAGATCAGTGTATAAATTCCATTTCTTCAAGCAGCCCAGAAAGGAATACGTTTTATGTGGCCAGTGACAAGGTTAGAAGGGGCTTAGAGGGTTTTGTTGTTTATTTGTTGGTTTCCTATTGGTTTTAAAAGTAGGAATTTCTGGACCAGCTTTTAAGTGCTCTCAAAACATTTTATCTTTTTGTATGTGTCATTTTGCTCTTGCTTGACATTGTTGATTTATTTTTATAGTAGTTTTCTATGCCAAGGGCAAATTAGGCCACCCCCAAGGAAGAAATCTCCTGGTTCTGTTCCTAACTCTGCTGGAAGTTGTCTAATCATCTCTGTTCTTCATTGTCTTGAAAAGTGGTGACTAAAGAAGTCTGTTTTAAATGCCCTAAATAATCCTGAATTGATATTTTTTTTTTTTTTTGGTCTTCCTCATATATGGATTTCCAAAAAATCTCAAAAGAAAAACTGCTGGAAATAAATTTAAAGATAAAAATTGCTGACAAGAAAGAATAGCTACAAATTTTAAAGTTGTAATTCTCTCACTTTGCTTCTATAAAACACTGGCATTTCCTAGACTAGACAGAGATATTCATTGTGCTAAAGTCAAATAATATTTTTTGAAGAACCTGGTCTTTATTCAGCCGACAACATACAGCTCTTATGGAAGGTGCTGAACTATGCTGTAAGAATGTTGGTTTTGGGGGCAGGATGGATTGGAATGGGGGAAACTTCCTTCTGTGGGTCACGTCTCCCTTCACCTCCCCATGCCATACTCCTGAGAATGAAAGACTGCTCCTTAACGGGTGGCCCTGTGAGAGTGCAACCTCAGGCTTCATTCCTTCACCAAGCCTTCAGTAGCATCATACAGGGCCAGCTTCTCTAGATGTGAAAAATATTTTCCTGCAGTTGGAGGAAGCTCATCATGTGTAAAAGTTTATGTTAAGAAGACAGATTCTCACTCCACAGTCTGGTTTCAGCTTCCTGCTTTCAGAGCCTTTCTTTCCCAAGCAAGGGGAGGGATGGAGCTGCCAGCAGACGCTACTCACAGTGTGCTTCACCAGCCAGTGCTGACAAGATAAGCTTAGAAAATTTTATAGCAATTTGATATATTTATTGAATCTAATAAAAATTTTGGATCTGTATTTTGTAGTCTTTTAATTTTTCTAGAAATATTTATCTGCAAGTGGTGGGAAATTAGAAAACAAAGTCTGGCCTTGCACCACAGATGGTTTGAGAAGCACTGCTTTAGGCATGGCCCCAAGTTGAAGGCTAAGGCCCTTTCCAAGGGGCCCCCTTTTTGTCCCAGGAAGGGGGTTCCTTCTTCCTTATTCCCAAGTTCAGGAGCCTACTCTTTTCTCTTTTTAATTTTGGTAAAATACACATAACATAAAATTTACCATCTTAACCATTATTAAGTGTACATTTCGGTGGTGTTAAATACATTCACATTGTTGTGCAATCTCCAGAACTCTCTTCATCTTGCAAAACTGAAATTCTCTACCCACTAAATAACCAGTCTTCACTTTAATCTGTTGATTTTGTCTTTTGATGTACAGTTTTTAATTTTGATGCAGTCCAGTTTACCTATTTTTGTTGTTGCCTGTGCTTTTGGTGTCATGTCAAAAAAATCATGGCCAAATCCAATGTTATAAAATTTTCCCCTATGTTTTCTTCTAAGAGTTTTATAGTTTTTGCTCTTAGGTTTAGGTCTTTGATCCATGATGATTTAATTTTTGTATATAGTGTAAGGTAAGGGTCCAATTTCATTGCATATGGATATACGATTTCCCCAACATTATTTGTTGAAAGGAGCCTAGTTCTTACACTCAATTATTATCTACCTGGGCAGCGAAATGAAAGGAAAAGTGGTATGCAAGCATGGCTGGGAAAATTTGGACACTGATTTATGCCTTGATTTTGGCAGTTTGGGGAAGGGGAGCATGGCTATTGAATGCTAAGTGGAACATGAAAGCTAAGTGTCATGATTTGATGTTGTGTATACATAATATGGCTATTTTGCTGAAAACATTTTTATTTTTTATTTTAATTATTATTTTTTTTATGATGACCGTGTACTTTATTTATTTATTTATTTATTTATTTAACATCTTTATTGGAGTATAATTGCTTTACAATGGTGTGTTAGTTTCTGCTTTATAACAAAGTGAATCAGTTCTACATATACATACGTTCCCATATCTCTTCCCTCTTGCATCTCCCTCCCTCCCACCCTCCCTATCCCACCCCTCTAGGTGATCACAAAGCACCGAGCTGATCTCCCTGTGCTATGCGGTTGCTTCCCACTAGCTATCTATTTTACGTTTGGTAGTGTATATATGTCCATGCCACTCTCTCCCTTTGTCACAGCTTACCCTTCCCCCTCCCCATATCCTCAAGTCCATTCTCTAGTAGGTCTGTGTCTTTATTCCCGTCTTACCACTAGGTTCTTCATGACCTTTTTTTTTTTTTCCCTTAGATTCCATATATATGTGTTAGCATACTGTATTTGTTTTTCTCTTTCTGACTTACTTGACTCTGTATGACAGACTCTAACTCCATCCACCTCACTACAAATAACTCAATTTCGTTTCTTTTTATGGCTGAGTAATATTCCATTTGTATATATGTGCCACATCTTCTTTATCCATGCATCCAATGATGGACACTTAGGTTGCTTCCATGTCCTGGCTATTGTAAATAGAGCTGCAATGAACATTTTGGTACATGACTCTTTTTGAATTATGGTTTTCTCAGGGTATATGCCCAGTAGTGGGATTGCTGGGTCATATGGTAGTTCTATTTTTAGTTTTTTAAGGAACCTCCATACTGTTCTCCATAGTGGCTGTATCAATTTACATTCCCACCAACAGTGCAAGAGGGTTCCCTTTTCTCCACACCCTCTCCAGCATTTATTGTTTGCAGATTTTCTGATGATGGCCATTCTGACCGGTGTGAGGTGATACCTTAATGTAGTTTTGATTTGCATTTCTCTAATGCTTAGTGATGTTGAGCATTCTTTCATGTGTTTGTTGGCAATCTGTATATCTTCTTTGGAGAAATGTCTATGTAGGTCTTCTGCCCATTTTTGGATTGGGTTTTTTTTTTTTTGTTATTGAGCTGCTTGTAAATCTTAGAGATTAATCCTTTGTCAGTTGCTTCATTTACAAATATTTTCTCCCATTCTGAGGGTTGTTTTTTGGTCTTGTTCATGGTTTCCTTTGCTGTGCAAAAGCTTTTAAGTTTCATTAGGTCCCATTTGTTTATTTGTGTTTTTATTTCCATTTCTCTAGGAGCTGGGTCAAAAAGGATCTTGCTGTGATTTATGTCCTAGAGTGTTCTGTGTATGTTTTCCTCTAAGAGTTTGATATTGTCTGGCCTTACATTTAGGTCTTTAATCCATTTTGAGTTTATTTTTGTGTATGGTGTTAGGGAGTGTTCTAATTTCATTCTTTTACATGTAGCTGTCCAGTTTTCCCAGCACCACTTATTGAAGAGGCTGTCTTTTCTCCACTGTATATGCTTGCCTCCTTTATCAAAGATAAGGTGACCATATGTGTGTGGGTTTATCTCTGGGCTTTCTATCCTGTTCCATTGATCTATATTTCTGTTTTTGTGCCAGTACCATACTGTCTTGATTACTGTAGCTTTGTAGTATAGTCTGAAGTCAGGGAGCCTGAGTCCTCCAGCTCCAATTTTCGTTCTCAAGATTGCTTTGGCTATTCGGGGTCTTTTGTGTTTCCATACAAATTGTGAAATTTTTTGTTCTAGTTCTGTGAAAAATGCCAGTGGTAGTTTGATAGGGATTGCATTGAATCTGTAGATTGCTTTGGGTAGTAGAGTCATTTTCACAATGTTGATTCTTCCAATCCAAGAACATGGTATATCTCTCCATCTATTTGTATCATCTTTAATTTCTTTCATCAGTGTCTTATAATTTTCTGCATACAGGTCTTTTGTCTCCTTGGGTAGGTTTATTCCTAGATATTTTATTCATTTTGTTGCAGTGGTAAATGGGAGTGTTTTCTTAATTTCATTTTCAGGTTTTTCATCATTAGTGTATAGGAATGCCAGAGATTTCTGTGCATTAACTTTGTATCCTGCTACTTTACCAAATTCATTGATTAGCTCTAGTAGTTTTCTGGTAGCATCTTTAGGATTCTCTATGTATAGTATCATTTCGTCTGCAAACAGTGACAGCTTTACTTCTTCTTTTCCGATTTGGATTCCTTTTATTTCTTTTTCTTCTCTGACTTCTGTGGCTAAAACTTCCAAAACTATGTTGAATAATAGTGGGTGAGAGTGACAACATTTTTATTAGTTCAAAAGTGGAATTTAAAATAAATTCATGGAGTTTCACAAAGAAGTCCATTCAACCTTCCAAACAAGTTGATATCCCTTAAGTTAAAATACCTGGAGAGGAAAAGGAAACTGTTGTGGTCTGGTAATTGAAAGTGACAGTCGAAGTGACCCTGGTATGAAAATTTTCTCAGTGAATTTTCCTGAGTTCAGTGCTCGGGGTGGGGGGACTTACCTCCTTTGCAAAACTAATCTCTTTCTTTTCCTTTTGCCTTGGCGTCTAGGAAATTTAGTGCTAAGTTTTATGCTCAGTTACATACCTTTTTGTTCTTTTGTTCTTGACCTTTGACTCATTTTTTTGTTTTGATTTCCTTTTTAAGTTAGTTACAATAAAATACAAAATGCACCCATTTCAAGTCTTGACAAATGCATACACCTGTGTAATCACCACTTCAATCAAGATTATAGAATGTCTCCGTTCCCCCAAAATGTTCTCCCATGCCTCTTTGCCAGCATTACTCCCTTTCTGCCCCTTGTTAAATAGTTCCATTGATTCTGTGCCCTTCAACGTTAGCCACCAACCTACTAAAAATACTTCTGGACGTAGGTGGATTATAAAAAAAAAGTGACTACATAAATGAAATAGCCTTTTCAAGCTCTAGGTTTTCTTCCCGTGACCTGTCATTCAGTTTCTTTTTTTATATCCAAAAAAAGCAGCACTACAACTTCTTAAGTACTTAAGTCTCATTGCAGCTAACATTGATGAGCTATGAAGCATTGCCAGGTATCTTTAGAAGATCATGTTCTTTTTATTCCCTTAGAAATTAAATAGCTAATTCTAAGGATTGTTTTTTTTAAACTTCCAGCACATTTTATTACAAAATAGATAGAAGAACATTATCTCAGAATAAAGGACAGTCATTTAACTTAAACACATTTTAACTCACAGTAAAATTCACAGTATTGCCTTTGGGTTTTTTTTGCATTTTTTGGAATGTATGGTTACAAACATCCTTATTACACACAGCACTGTGGATGATGCTGAATGGAGGAAACCAGGCACAAAATAGTGAACACTCTAGGCATCCTACAGAGACAGGACAAACACAGGTGGGGCTGATCTATGTGGCCAGAAGTCAGGATATGGTGACCCTGGGTCTGGGGTTAGTAACTGGAAGGGAGTATGAGGAGCTTCAGAGGTGTTCGTCATACTCTGTTTCTTCATCTGGGTGTTGGTTTCATGACACGTCCAGTTTGTGAAAATCCAGAAAACAGTACATTTATGAAATATGCACTTTTCTGTTTGTATTATACTTGAATTAATGTTAAAACACACACTTCGTCATTGTCTACCCTGGGCCTTTAGTCCTTTGGGACCCACTAATCAAGTTCAACCTCCACATTTGGTAGAGGAGGAAACTAAACCTCTGAGAGGGGAAACACCTGTTCCAGGTGACAGAGCAAGTCAGTGGCCAAACTGGGAATGAATCCCCCACCTGAGGCTTAGCTCAAGGACTCCTTACAGCTTCAGGCTTCCAGAGGATTTTTTAAACCAGACAAATTTGTTCCTGTACAGGTTTGTCTATACCCAAGGGCTTGACATCTTTGCCAGAAGATGAAATATGTCATGAGCACCAGTTGCCTTGTTGTAGCATGTTAGAAAGCCAGTGGTCCTGCTTTCTAGTAATTCAGCAACTCATGACCTATGAAAATCTGCAGCTGGTTTTGGAAATGTTAGGGCTATGACTTGTTTATAGATGTCCTAACAGTGTCTTGAAGTGACAACAAGAAATTTAACCAACTGGATTGTGTTTGGGGACAGCTTGGGCTCTCTAGGCAGGTAACTGGAGAGACAGGAATTGTGACTGACTTATGCACGAGGAATTCTAGTACATGGCTTGCATCAGGACAACATCAGCATGCAATGTGGATGGTTTATACTTCTTCCCCAGGATAATAAAAGGAAGAGCAAGAAGTAATATAAGGGGTTTTTTTTTTCCTTCCAGTTTTATTGAGATATAATTGACATACAGCACTGTGTAAGTTTAAGGTGTACCGCATAATTATTTGACTTACATACATCATGAAATGATTACCGCAATAAGTTTAATTAATGAACATCTCATACAGACACAAAATTAAATAGAAAGTTTTTTCCCTTGTGATGAAGACACTTAGGATTTACTCTTAACAACTTTCATATATAGCATAAAGCAGGGTTAATTATATTTATCATGTTGTACATTACCTCCCTAGTACTTATTTGTCTCATAACTGGAAGTTGGTACCTTTTGACTGCCTTCCTCCAATTCCCCCTCCCTCACCCCCCGCCGCTGATAACCACAAATCTGATCTCTTTTTCTATGAAATTGTTTGTTTGTTTGTTTGTTTTGAAATACAACTGACCTAAAACACTGTGTTCCTGGTACACAACATAGTGATCTGATATTTCTATACATTTCACAGTGAGCATCGTGATAAGTCTATTTACTATCTATCATCATACAAAGATATTACATAATTATCAACGCTATTCCCCACTCCGTACATTTCACACCAGTGTCTCATTTATTTTATAACTGTAAGTTTGTACCTCTTTATCTCCCTCACCTATTTCTCTCCTCCCTATACCTCCCCTCCGGCAACCACCTGTTTAGTAATATAAGGTTTTAACCCTGTTTCACTTGGCAAATAAAAGGAATTATTGACATTATTTTTACCATTCTGCAATTACCTTGCTATTATGAATTGAACTCTAAGTGATGATGTAATCTAAAGTATTTCATCTTCAGATATCATGCTTTAATGTGTTCTTCATAATGCAGTAGAGCTGTTTTTAAAAGGAAATCAGCAGTAGCATGACTGAAAGGGGCATAAATTATGACCATTTGATATTTTCCTGCAATTGTTTTCTGTGTGAACGATGTAAAAGGGAGTGTCATTGAACCAGGTATGTTTACAAAACACAGCAGGTCCTAATGCAAAGATTGCTTGATGTACCGTGTGCCAGTATTACAGCAGTGATACGCAGTGATATGTCCTAAAATGCTTGTCATTTCCATGCATTGATCTGGGTGTTTGGTGGAAGGAATGTTCATTTGTTTTGTTTTTTATTTTTGCTGACAGGCCCAAATTACTATATATGTTATCTATTATTTTAAACTCATTAAATAAGAAAACTGTTGACTCAGATTCTCCTATTTGTGTGCACCATAATCACGTGTATTTGGACTACTGTACTTAAGTCTAGGAACAGCCCAGGGAGTTATAAATAAAGACTGTGTAGATTCTTGCTTGGTGACTATAGTTTGGCCCCCCGGAACAGTCCTGGTTAAACTGAGGGTGGTTAATGGATGTATGAGTTTCCACTGACTTTGATACATTTTCATTTTATTTAAGGAAAGGACAACATACATAGTCTGCCACAGAAGGAAAAACCTTTAAAAGAATCTGAACATAATTAAATTTCCATTATCCTTTTCTTTGCCAGAAGTTTAATGATTATCTACTAATTGAGATATAATTGATTCCCCAAATGTGCTTCCTTCCACTTGTTGAAAGTAGCAAAGTCTAATGCACACTTGCTGACTAAATTTTTCCTCTCCTCTTTAACTTTCTTTTAGGACTCAGCCCAAAACCATGTTTGCCCAAGTTGAATCTGACGATGAGGAAGCAAAGAATGAGCCAGAATGGAAAAAACGTAAAATTTGAAGAATCTGATGTGAGAGCTGTTTGCATGAGGGGGAAGGATATTGAACAGGTTTGGGTTTTTTTTTTAATGAAATAAAAATACATTTTTATGATCAGGTTTTTGTCCTTTGTGTTATTGAACCATTCAAAAGATTGGTAGCTACTCTTCACTAAAATTGTGCTTACATTTTCTTACCTACAACTATTAAACCGTATTATAAGTAAATAAGAAACAGATTCTTAGCTTATTACCAAGTACTTTAGGTATTTGGAAACTTTATTCAACAGTGATTGGTTTTGTACAGATTGTTATAACCTTGGGGGAGGGGAAGGTACATTGAGATGTACGTCTGTCTTGAGCAATTCTAGGAGCACAATATGGAAATGGACATCAAAACGTTTAATATCTCTGTATAATTTCACAGCAGTTGTTTACATGACTAAATAATTAGGCTGAGTTCAAACTAAAAGTATTGCCATACTAGGAAAGAACGTGTATCTGATTATCCTTCAACATCAGAAAGCAGTGATTAGGACTTAGGAAGCAGGCTTTGAAGTCAGACCAATGTGGGTTCAAATCCAGGCTCTGTTCTTTACTGTGTGGGTCACCTTGGGAGAGTTATTAAGCTTCTCTCTTCTAGACTCAGGTGATAATAGTATAACCTTCATAGGTTTGTCAAAAGGATAAGACATCCTTGTAAAGCGTTTAGTATAGTACCTGACACGCAGTAAATATACACTAAATATTTGCTCTTTTAAAATAGAGCTAATGATATTGACTTTGCCTGATTTTTATCAGTATTAATTTTAAAAGTATAGAAATGCTTTGTAAGTATAAAAGCTGTATAAGTAGAAGACATTAAAAATCATTCTGAATGGTCTTTGTGCTTTTGACTAGAAAACTAAAACAAAAGTTGGCAGTTTGTCCAAAGTAATAATGAGTCAATAGAATAAAATCCTATTTCATTCTCAAGCATGAAAAGGGCCACTTGTGTTGTGAGTAACAGTAAGAAAATCATCTTCGTGCTAAATTTGCCTTTTTCTCCCCTGACTTCACATCGACCTGGGGTAGTTTTTGCGTGTCAAATCATCTCCGCTAGACAACTCAGGTTTTTTAATACTCTTGCCTTCTGCCCTCCTGCTCTCATCTGTCCCAGTGAATTAAATAGTTATGAAAATGAATGATGGCCCAAGATGTGTATCAGAAAGCTCCTGGTTCTACAAGCCTCACATACTACACTCCCTGACACCCTTCCCCTGAAATCTTTTTTAACATCCCTTGAACTCACACAGATTTTTTTGCGTCTACAGTTCTGAGGTGGCAGCGGGCATTCTTCATAGATAAATCCTAAAAACCTACATTCTTGTAAGCTATTTTCTGTCCTTTTCTTCTCCCATCCCCATCTTCATCCCATTCCTCTTCCCTTGTCACCTAGCTTAATAGGTAAGAAGAGGAAGAACTAACATTTGCTGAGTGCCTACTATCTGGTGACTACTTTTTTAAGCTCTTTACCTGCGTTAGCTCATTTAATCCTCACAGAAAACCCCATGAATAGGTAAAATTGCTAAACCCACTTTATAGATGAGACAGAAGAAGTCCAGGATATCAAATAATCTGTCCAAGATTACATTTATGGAATGCTGTATGAAGATACCCAAGATCCCTAGACATCAGTAATTAACAAGTTACTGCCCCAAATTTCCTATTCTTGTTGAAATACACTTCATCCAAAATCAATTACAGACTAATATTTTGTTCCAGCTGCTTAGGATTTGTAAATTTATTGCTTCTTGGATAAAATTTACTTAAAGCATTTCATGTTTTTTCCTGTCTTAACATAAACATTGCACCATATGGAAGTATTCGTCTTGCACGGCCAAAAGTTGCAGTGGAGGGCTGGAGGAAAGAACAGAAACTTGATCATAGTGGTCTTGGCAGAGTCTGCTATGAGGTAAGGGAAGGGAAAGGCAAATTTAGCACGAAGATGATTTTTCTCATTGTTACCCACAGCACAAGTGGCCCTTTTCATGCTTGAGATGATCTATCTCACTCGGGAGAGTTGTGTAAAAAATGATTTTTTCCACACGAGATTATCAAAATACACATAAGAATTTCCAGTCTCGATTTTGGTGACCAAGGACCTGAGAGCTGGGATTGGACAAAGAGTAGGTGCTCATTTCATCCATTGTTTCAGTGCCAGGATGGTAACCACCCCCCACCTCCAGGCCTAAATTCTCTGACCCCATATAACCTTGTATTCCTGATCCTGGTCAACTCCATTTCTGTTCGCTCAAATGAGGAACTCGAAAGTCATAATTATGACCCCTCCCTCACCCCCACTCCCACCTCATTTAATCACGTGCCAGTTTCTATCCGTGCTATCTTCTGAATCTCTGGTATTTGACCTCCATGTCTTTCCCTACTGCCCTGACTAGAACTGAGACCCCCTTTTATCCCTCACCAGGACCTCAGGAGCCTCACTTCCAACTCATCTCTCTGTTTTTCGTTTGGTCCTCATCTAATCCATCTATTTTTTTTTTTTTTAACTCTGCCATCAGAATTAGCTTTCTAAAACCAAACGCTATCATTTCGTTCCTCTGCTTAGAGCCTTCCAGAGGCTTCATGTTCTATCTCTAACCCATTTGTGTGGCTCTGAGGGCATCGACATCCAGGATTTGGCCTCTCGTGGTCTTTCTTCCTTTATCTCCTGCTGATCTTACACATGCTTCTGAGATCCACCGGCACTGAACCCAGAGGTACCGTGCTCTTTGGCACCTGGATGCCTTTGCACATGTCCCTTTGTTGTCTGCCTGTTTGTTTTTGAACATGGGAACCACTTCACCTTCTCTGACCAGTCTTCCATTACCCATCCAGGCCTACAATTATTTGCTCCTTCCTCTGCCCCCATAGTTGCTTACGTATCTCTCCACTACAGCCTTCTTTTATGTTGCATCGTTAATGTGTACATGTGTGTGGCTTGTGGGCCTGAGTGTGTCTGTTTCCCCCACTGGGAAGTAGATTGTAAGAACTAAAATACATTGGGTTCTGTGAATATTTAATGAGTTTGTTTCGAAAAATGAGAGGAGCCATATTTTATTCCCATTGGTATTTCTAGATCCTAGCCCTGTGAAAGGGCTTAAAAAGGTGCTCATTAAATATTTAGCAGAGGGAAAGGAGGGAAAAGGATGGGGAGAGAATGAGGTGTGAGAAGTGCTTCTGCCTTGCAGATGGGAAGGAGTAATTTTTTTTTTTAACATCTTTATTGGAGTATAATTGCTTTACAGTGTTGTGTTAGTTTCTGCTGTATAACAAAGTGAATCAGCTATACATATACATATATCCCCATATCTCTTCCCTCTTGCGTCTCCCTCCCACCCTCCCTATCCCACCCCTCTAGGTGGACACAAAGCACAGAGCTGATCTCCCTGTGCTATGCAGCTGCTTCCCACTAGCTATCTATTTTACATCTGGTAGTGTATATATGTCCATGCCACTCTCTCACTTCATCCCAGCTTACCCTTCCCCCTCCCCATGTCCTCAAGTCCATTCTCTACATCTGTGTCTTTATTCCTGTCCTGCTCCTAGGTTCATCAGAACCTTTTATTTTTTTTAGATTCCATATATATGTGTTAGCATATGGTATTTGTCTTTCTCTTTCTGACTCACTTCACTCCGTATGACAGACTCTAGGTCCATCCACCTCACTACAAATAACTCAATTTCGTTTCTTTTTATGGCTGAGTAATATTCCATTGTATACGTGCGCCACATCTTCTTTATCCATTCATCTGTCGATGGACACCTAGGTTGCTTCCATGTCCTGGCTATTGTAAATAGTGCAGCAGTGAACATTGTGGTCCATGACTCTTTTTGAATTATGGTTTTCTCAGAGTATATGCCCAGTAGTGGGATTGCTGGGGCATATGGTAGTTCTGTTTTTAGTTTTTTAAGGAACCTCCGTACTGTTCTCCATATTAATACCGAAGCTTGGTCCATATCCCAGCTGCCTGCTTTACCTTTCTGTGTTGGGATTTACACAGGTAACTGGGTTGTACACAAGTAACTGAGTTGTTCACAGGTAACTGTTGTTGGCTCGAGGAAGAAGCAGGATTGTAAACAGGTGTCAGTGCTGTTACGGGGTTGGACCAACAAGACATAAGCCACCATGACGCTTGTCCTGAGTCACCAAAGATCTGAGATGCTGATAGCATGGGGTTCTTAACCTGGGCAGGGTGTCAGTGAACCCCCTCAAAAAACATAGCATATGTTGCCTTTGCTCATGTACATCTTTCTGTAGAGAGGATCTCTAGCATTAATTAAGACTCCAGGATATTAGGTATTGCTAGCAGCTCTTTCATCTCCCAAGAGGACTGTGTAGAATTGGGCCATTCTGACTTGAAAACCAGAACATAACTCTCATACACATTCACAAACACACAAAATACCAGACAAAACAAACTAAACTAAAATCTCTAACACACTGTTCTTAATCTTAGGCAGTTAATCTTATTGCTTTGTAGACCTTACCTTTATTCTTTGAAAGATTATTAGCCTTCTGTCCCACTAAAAACTAAAGAGTTCAGCTTCATGATTACATGAAGGCAGCATCCAAAGGTGAGCACTTCTTTATGTGATCTAAGAGCACATATTATGAGACTTGGGCCAATTTGGGAAAGATTTTAAGAATCAATATGACTGTATCAGGCAACTGTGAGCCCTTCTGTGTTTGATAACCCAAGACTCGGATATGGTAGGAGGAAGGGAGGGCAACCAGGTGCCTGCTTAGATGTATACACACAGCCTGGGTCAGAAGTCCTTTAGAGGTGGCATGCTTCATCCATTTATCAGCCTTCTTGTGTGGGAGGAGATCAGGAAATGGAAGGTTGTTAATAGACACTTTTGAAAAGTATCCATCTGGAATGGGGGATACCACAAAGCCACCATGACCAGCACTCTAATTTTTACTTGATATCCTCACCAAAGAACTGGGAGAAGACCAGGCCAGGAGCAAAGTGCCTAAAGATGAGATCGTGTGAGTGTGTGTGTGTGTGTGTGTGTGTGTGTGTGTGTGTGTTTAGAGGTCTATAGGTAGAGAAGGGGCTTTGAGGACAAAGAGAAAAGTTTGCTATTCTAAGTAGTTTTCTGAATTATCAGAGAGTTTATATTAGGGGTCAAAATTGACTTGTAATGGTGATAAAAGATGGCCACAAGTTCTTTGACATTTCTCCCGTCAACAAGATCCCCTCCCCTTAAATCTGAGCAGGCTCTGTGATGACATGGCCAATAGAACATGGCAGAAGTGGTGCTGTTGCTAGCTACCAGGACCAGGCATTAAGAAACTTGCAGTTTCTGCTTCTTTTCTCTTGGAGCACTTGTTCTTTTTTTTTTTTTTTTTTTTAATAAATTTATTTATTTATTTATTTTTGGCTGTATTGGGTCTTCGTTGCTGCGCATGGGCTTTCTCTAGTTGCGGCGAGCGGGGGCTACTTTTCGTTGTGGTGTGCGGGCTTATTGCCGTGGCTTCTCTTGTTGCGGAGCACAGGCTCTAGGCACACAGGCTTCAGCAGTTGTGGCATGTGGGCTCAGTAGTTGTGGCTTGTGGGCTCTAGAGCACAGGCTCAGTAGCTGTGGCACACGGGCTTATTGGCTACGCGGCATGTGGGATCTTCCCGGGCCAGGGCTCGAACCTGTGTCCCTAGCATTGGCAGGCACATTCTTAACCACTGCGCCACCAGGGAAGCCCTGGAGCACTTGTTCTTGAAAGCCGGCTGCTATGCTCTTAGGAAGCCTGAGTAGTCCCATGGAGAGGCCCATGTGGAGAACTGAGGCCCCTGGCCAAGAACCCCAACTGAGCTGCCAGCCGAGAGCCAGCACCAGCATGTTATTGCGCTATGTTAAAAAGCAGATCCTTCAGTCCCAGTTGAATCACATCTGCTATTGTTGCATGAAGCAGAGATAAACCAACCTCTACTGAGCCTGGCCCAAAATGCAGATGAACGTGAAAAATGAATGATTATTATCATTTTAAACAATAAGTTGTGGGTTGGTTTGTTTGGCAGAAATATATAACTGGAACAACCTAAAAGAGAAAAAGAAATTCAACCATTCAAATACAAATAGTGCTTATATTTTGATGAATTACTTTCCAATTTTTTTCTTTTATGTACAGTTTTGAGACTTATTTTCTTTTTCTTAAAACATAATTTTAATAATATTTATTAAATAGGGTATTTTTTTACTTTTTATATAAACATGTAAATTTTCTACATTATTACAAACCTCATGTATAATTTTAGAGGCTACTTAGTAGTCCATTATACAGATGTATCTGCTATACTTAATCATTCTCCTATTATTGGAAATACAGGTCGTTTACAGATTTGCTATTATGAGCAGTGCTGCTTTGTCTTAAGATCTATGCCTGGAGTTTCTTTATGTACATAGGATTCTTTTCTTAAAATTGGTTACCAAAATGGAATTATGGGGTTCAAAAGAATGACTCATTTTTGCTATGAGAATGACTCACTGTAATCTTGGTAGTTACCTTATCAGTGGATGCCCAGTTGGAGAGGCCAAAGATAATTTTCAGAAATATTCCTAGTTACTGGGTTGAATAGTGTCCCCCCAAAATTCATGCACACCCAGAACCTCAGAATGTGGCCTTATTTGGGAATGTGGTCTTTGTAGATGCAATTGGTTAAAATTAAGATGAAGTCATAGTAGATTAGGGTGGGCCCTAAATCCAAAGGCTGGTGTCCTCATAAGAAGGTCATGTGAAGACCCAGAGAGACACACACACAGAGGAGAAAAGACCATGTGAAGATGGAGGCAGATATTGAAGTGATGTGGACAAGTGAAGGAACTCCAAGGATCACTGGCAACGAAGAGGCTAAGAAGGGGCAAGGAAGGATCCTTCCCCAGAGCCTTCAGAGGGAACATGGCCCAGCTGACACCTTGGTTTCAGACTTCTAGCCTCCAGAACTGTGAGAGGCTAAATTTCTGTTGTTTTAAGCAACCCAGTTTGTGGTAATTCGCTAAGACAGCCATAGGAAATGAATACACCTAGCAATTAGATGTGAGGTACACTTGGTTCCAGGTGGGGGCTTTTCAAGTCTGCATTTCACAATTCATTAAGGGCCCAGGAAGAGAAACAAGTTCACAAGTAGACTTTCAAGGTCTAACATCAAAGTTTAGAGTCCTGTTTTCCTCCCTCTCACTGTACCCCTAGCCCCTGCAAGGCCCCAACTGTCAGTATGGACTTGACTTATGATGGTGGTTGTTTTAAGCCACTAAGTTTGGGGGTAATTTGTTACACAGCAATAGACAACTGATACAATTTCTAATGCAGCTAATTCAGCTTACATTTTGAGTATCTAGGGTGGGTTCATTAAGAATTTGTCTTAAAGCAGTGAGGTCTTGGCTCTTCTTGATGCGATGGGGGTGAGAGGACAGATTTTATTCTCTAGGATGGGAAGACTGTCAGGAACCACTTGGGACAAGCCCAGAGACTTTAGCTAAAGGGAATAATTATAATATTCTTTCGTTCAGTTCCCTTGAGTTAGTAGAGTGGCTGTTCTTTCCTCATTTTCGCCTCAGTCAACTTCGCTGGCAGGGTTTTCCTGAGCTGCTGTGGCTTCTGCACTTGGATCCTCGGGACAGAGAGATGCCCAGCATTGTAGCCTCCTAATCTACGGTACCCATGAGGCTGTAAGCCTATGAATAAGCCTGTCTCACAGCCTTTTTATTCTGAGACACCAACGGCTGAATAACGGTTGTTGGTTTTGCTGTTTACAAGTCACTTCGGAGCCTGGGTGGCTGACGACGAGACTCCCTGCTCAGATCTGCCCGACAGAGCTGATGTGACCAGATGTCTGGTGCCACTCCTCATATCTCGGGCGGCAATCAGCCATGGCAGAAGATAAACGTGTGATGGAAGAAAACTTACTCCATTAATCAAGGAGTCTTCATCAGTGGCTGGTATCATGGAAGTGACATGAAATATGAAGGCAGAAGTTTGGGTTCATGTTTCTCCTTTGCTATTTAGTAGTTTTGTGAGTTTAGGGAAATCAAACTGTGAGCCTCAGTTTCTTCATCAATGTAATGGGGATGATGTTAATCCCCCAGCCTGTATCCTGAGGGGTGTTTTATGGTTCAAATGCGGGGGGCTAGGGGTGCTTTGCAAACCATAATATGCTAATATAGTTGTTGGCTCTTGTGTTTATTTATTAGTAGTATCTCACTGAGTGTACATGAAGGGCATATTTTTAGAAAACAAGCCCAAATCTGTTATCAGCCCCATAATCAAAGAGAATGTCATCTGCATGTTTGAGAGGTTGCAGTCTAATGTGGAAGTTACCCAAGATTTGGCTAAGGCTGTCTTAGGGGGCCTCCAGTCCTGTTTGATTCAGCTTCTCATGGAGCCAGCGGGGACCCTGATCTGCCTCCTGTTGGCCTCACTGCTGGCCATGTTCAACTCAGTCAACAATCCTCATGGTGCTGGTGGTGACAGCATCTGAAAACCATCCAAATTTAGAAAAATTGGGAATTATCTTTTGCATTTCTCATAGGCTATTTTGTTCTTGTTTTTGTTTTTGTTTTCAGAAAGGGGAAGAAACATAGAATTGCCTTTATTTTTAAATTATAATTACAATCATATATCGGCAGCACACGTGAACAATTTAGTCACAAAATTATGATGGAAAAAGCCTGCAACAAAGAGGAAGTTTGCCTAGACAATGATCCGCTGTCATAGGCTATTTTGATAGTGCTTTTTTTTTTTTCTTGTTTGTCCTTCTTTCTCGAAAGCATTAAAAAGTATCGTGTTCGCTTTGTTGGGTATCGTGTGGTCTTTTCCTTTGACCCTACTGCCTCTTGTTTATGAAAAATAGCAAGTCAACTGTGACAAGTGGCCAGCAGTGATCTTGCCTTCAAAGTACATAGACATTTTTCTTCTCCTTATTTTGTTTTAAAAATGACAAGTTATTTTTCCTTTGGGGAAAATATCTTATTATTCAGAGATACATAGCATAGAGAAAAGCTCTGAAGTCAGGAGACCTGGGTTCAAATCCCAGACTGAGCAAGTTACATAAGTTCTTTGGAGCCTCAGTGACGCTTGGGGATGTTATGAGGACCAAAGTGTGAAAGCTCTTTGCAAACAACGAGATGCTCACAAATGTTCTTATTACTGCTGCTTTTTTCAGCAGCACCCTAGCAGGCAGACTTTTCGGAGATTCTGGTTCAGGATATTTCTTGGAAATGCTGTATCGTAGCATATGTGTATTTGATTTGAAACAAGAAAGTCCTGAAGAACATGTGGCAGATCTGTTTCTTTACCTCAAAAATGTGGAACCCTATTTTTGAAATCCAGTCCCTACCTGCTCATTGCCCATCAACAATTAGGGTCCACTCTGAAGTTGGAAACTAGACTATAACCTGAGGCTTTCTTCTGCTGATCTGCCCCTGTGGCCATGTTCTTTATTTCTTCCAGCTCCAAGGCTGGCTGAACCCCAAAAGTGTCATGTGTGATGACTCTCTTTCACCAGACAATGTGTGACCTGGAGATGAGACTCATGAATCTCCTTGGGGCCAGATGTGTGGTCCTAACCCCATCTGTGCCTGGATTTCCTTGCATCTTCTAAGATCTTTGTCATTATAAACAGTCAACAGCAATCAACATTATTCTTACAATTTATGTGTAGTCAGCTTTCAGGTTTTCCCCTTTATGGAGGATCATAAGACTGTAAATTATGAGAAGACAGAACAGCACAACAAGCAAATGTTACTGCTTTTATCTCTGGAGATTCTGACAGGCAGTCCCTCACCTTTGCCTCAGTGTGCCCTGGGAACTGCATCACAGCATGGGCTGCAGCAAAGCAGACACTGGTAAGGCAGATTGTATTTTACCCGTAAGAACAATGTTGTCATTGGGAGGCGGAGGAGATCAAGGACTGAGCATCCCATAAGTTATCGTTATGACTACCTATGTATCATAAAATCCAAAGAAAGTGGTAGAAGGCCGTTAATGTGATAATGTGATAGAGCGGAGCTGTAATTAGAGACTGTCAGACTTAGAAAGGATATTAGAGACCATCTACCGTGAGCCCCATATTTTACAGATGAGGAAACTAGAGCCCTGAGGACCAGCCACTTGTGCCAGGACACAGTGTTAGTTAATGGTAGAGCTGGGACCATAACAAGGTCTTTGATAGACGTCCAGTGTTCCTTCAGCTCCACTATTGTTGAGGTCACTGATTAGAATGAGACAGACCCAGCCTAGAATCCCAGCTCTGCCATGTGTTGTGAACTTGGGCAAGTTATTTCACTTCTTTGACCCTCAATGCCCCCAACTATAAATCTGAGAAATTAATACTTAACTTATGGGATTGTTGTCAAGATTAAACTAGATAATTAATGTAAGAACAAGACTTAACCGATGGCCAAGACAATGCTCAGTACGTGACACTTATTATGGTTTTGCAAAGGGCCAATATACCAGTAAGTACACATAAATCACTTTACCAAGACATAAGTTTAACCTAACTGAAATTAATTCCTCATCAATTCTAATCTTCTCTCAGCTTGGTTTGCCTTTTATCAGCCTTTGAGTGGCTTTCAGAGGTAGATCTGGATTATCTACACATGTCTTTCAAATGCAATCCAGAGAAACTGATTTCAGTTTCTCCATTTTACCTTGCTAACTTTCTCAGCCATAATTAGTCATATTGGAGTCTTTCTATTAATCTGAGACTTCTACTTAAAATTCAGACATTGGAGAATCAAAATATTTAGAGACCTCACTAAAGACTTTAGATTCTGAGGATTTTGAGTATAGGTCTCTCTTGAATCTTCCTGATCTCTTTTTCTCTCTTGCCTCTTTTTTTAAGCCACTAAGAATTTCAAGGCTGCTTTGAAAGAAGTAAAGAAGAAATAAAGAAACAACCCAGGACCACGTGAGGGGGAAATACTGAAGGCGGGAAGAAGGGGCGCGTTAGCTGGTTGCCTTGGGGGCAGGTACGGAGGCTTGGGTGGGTTGCAGCAGTGTTGGCAGTGGACCACCATGGGCTAAAGGCACCGAGTCGGGGGCAAGGCTGCAGAGTTGGAGTCTGATAAAGGAGGGGAGCAGCGAGAGGCCGAGTGCTGAAGCGCCGAAGGTCTTGTGTAGGATTAGAAGGGGCAGCTGGCTTCCCTCCGGGTCTTTCCGTGGGTGCGCTGCTCCGCAAGACCCAGAGTATGAGCCATGGCAGGTGAATCCATTTGAGATTCAGACGAGGGACGCACCTAAATCCCAGAGCGTGTGTTCACACGGGGGCATCTGAGGGTGGGCTGAGGTTTCTCCTCTGCACCACTCAGCTTTATGCAAATCCTGTCTCTTTCTCCTGGCCATGCCCCTTAGAGGCAGGGCAGCGAGAGAGTTTCTGTTTTGCTCCTAAAGAAACCGAGGCACAGGGACTTAAATTAGCAGTGTGGCTAAGCTGACCCTGGGATCAAGAGTTTCTATACCCCGAGGTGGCATTTTATGGGCATTGTTTATAAATATCCCATTGACCCTCAGACACAGGGAAAGTGATCCGGTCTTAGAAAATGCCAGATCAGAGATCCCGCAAAAGTCAAACCCATGACTGGGGTGTAAGTCATGGGCTTGGGCAGCATCTGTCTGGCTGGAACATAATTGTGGCCATTGCTGCATTACTAACCTCTCGCTCAGCCCTTTGTTGAAGCAACCATTCTTTGGCAAATGGGGTTTGGACCCTTCCCCCCTTCTAAAATCCAAAATGCCATCAGTGACATCCTTCTCCGTACTGCCCATTTTGACAGTTTGTGGTGTCTTACAAGCTGCTGAAAGAATGTTGCCCGGAGGGAGGTTCTCTGGGTTAAGACACGCTGTGGATTTCAGCCTTCCGGTGTATGGTCTTGCCATAAAAGGGTGATCCAATATCAGGAGAAACTGATTCTAAAACGTTAGACTGCATCAGAGTCATCTGGGGGACAGTTATTAAAAATACCAAATCCCAGTCATTCAAATTCAATATATTCCCGGGGCAGGGCCCAGGAATCTGCATTTGTAACTAGTGTCCTGAGTGACTCTGAAACAGGACATCGTGGACTCTCCTCCATGAAGCACTTCTGAGGAAGGAACACTTCACTTTCCTTCTGATTCTGAACTGGGGTAAATCTGGAGACTTGGTGCCTCAGGTGCCCTGAAGACCTTGACGGCAACCTGGCTGAGCTGAGAGGATGGCTGCCTGATCTGAGAAGCCCCAAGGAGTTTTCCAGTCTCAGCCCCACTGCAACCTCTTGATCCTCTATTTTTCTGCCTGCAAAATAAGGCACCTCATTTTTTTGTTTGTTTTTTTTTAATTGAAGTATATTTGATGTCCAATATTATATACAACATAGCAATTCACAATTTTTGAAGGTTATATTCCATTTATAGTTATTACAAAACACTGACTATATTCCCTGTGTTGTATAATACATCCTTGTAGCTTGTTTATTTTATACATAATAGTTAGTGTCTCTTAATCCCCTCCCCCTACCTTGCCCCTCTCCTTTCCCTCTCCCCACTGGTAACCACTAGTTTGTTCTCTTTATCTGTGAGTCTGTATCTTTTTTGTCATATCCACTAGCTTGTTTCAGTTTTTAGATTCCACGTATAAGTGATATCATACAGAAGCACCCCATACTTGGCGTTCTTAAGAGGAAAGGTACTCTATGACAATAATGTTGATAAAAAGTGTGTACCTTAAACCTAGATACAATGTAATAATAGCTTTCACTTTATCTTTTGATTTTCACAATAAACTTACTTGAATTTCACAATAAATTATTCCACTCATGAAGATGCTGAGGCACAGAGATGTCTTCTAGAGCCAACAGTGACATCCATCCTTCCCTCACCTTGCGAGCGGAACTTAAGGTTGGGGTCCTGCTTTTCCAACTGGCCATTGAAGAATCTGCATGGCTGACTGACCTCACCAAGGAGACGGGGTGTGGTGTTTGAATTTCTTCACTCTCTCGTCTGCCCAAGCTCTCACAGGACTAGATCTGGAACTGGAACATGAGCCAATCACCAGGGTGGCAGTCTTCCTGGTAGGCCCTCCTGCCTTTCTGTATTCAATCCACGGAGTATTATGTGGCTATTGATAATGATTATTGGGTATAGGTGTTGCCACTATTACCTTAATCCAGAGAGTTACCAAAAAAGAAGTTTAAAATGACCAGGAAAAACACAAAGTGGCCTGAACCAGGACAGGGGCTTTGAAGATGGAGAGAGATTTTGGCTTTTGGAACAATTTGGTGGGTTCATGTTTTTGTGGCAGCCGTGGATCCAGGTGGCCCTGACCACCCCCCCCCCCATCATTGTCTGCCAGGGGTTGTAAAATGGTCACTTACCAACTTGTTTGGTTTGGTTCACATGGCACTTTTTTTTTTTTTTTTGTGAGCGGGACACTGAACTACGCTCTCAATATGCATGATTTTATTACTCAGAGGAAGATGGCATTATTTTTTATTGTGCATTACTTGCCAAAATAAAATATAGATTTTTAATATCTAGTGGGTACATACTGGTCCACCTGAACCAGTTGTTAAATTGGTGAAATCTTCCTGTTCTCTTTGGTAAATACTCCCCTGAGTACCCTTAGTGCCCCCCTTCCTCTGGGGGGGACATTCCCCGATAGCACCCTCAAGCCCACTTCCCTACAATCTGGCTATAAAGAGGTTCCATCTGGCATTAAGGGCTTCAGCTCCCCGCTCCATCGCAAGGTCTCACATCCATTTGCTGACTAGTCCTTGCCCTGAGCCATGATGGCAGTTAACTACTTTGACTGTCTCCCCTGCCTTTAGGTGACAGTCTGTGGCCTCTGGGCTGGACCATGCAATCTTGCCTCTGGAGCGGGGGATGTATTCCAACACAGATGGCTTTGGCGTTTGGGTTGATTTTGTTTTTAACTTTTAATTATAAAAGCTCTTTTATTTTTGGAAGTGTTTACATTTCCATAGCACAGTGCGAACCCTGATCAATCTGGAGAGGATTAGGTAAATTTTTATAACTTAAGGGAAACAGGAAATTATTTTTAATTTTTGCAGCTCCAACACATTAAAATAATGTGATTTTTTTTTCCGGTTATTGAATGCCATTCCAGAGACATGTCTAAGTTTTTTTATAGTCAGCATCAGGTAGCAGTACAGGCTAAAAAAAACAAAGATAATAATAATAATAAAATATCTATTGTACTTTCTAAAGCCAGCCTGTTTGCCTTTCCTTCACAAACAGCCAATCTACGTGAGACTTAAAGGCCAACCTTAGAGGAACCTGCTGTTTCTCCTCCAAGAAATTGTTCTGCGTCTAGAGACACATGTGTTCCGTTTTAATTAGAAACCGGTGGGGCACTGGGCCGGCCGGCTGGCTGCTCAGGCCATGCTGGAAACCAGAGGGCTGAGTGGAGGCCAGGGCGTCTGAGCACATCTTCAGGGTAAGATATTTGGTTACATAAGGGAGGGGAGCTATGGCCAGTCCGCCCATCTGGAGAAAACTTTCTGGGTGGCAGGAGCTAAGGATAGGGTGAAAGAAAGTGATACACTGGGGAGAGAGGTGAGGTGAGGAGAAGAGGCCAGGCCCTGGCCGTCTGTGTCAGCCTGAGGAGGTTAGCTTCGCCTCTCCCCTGCGTCCACCCGTCTACCCCAAATTGTGGTGGGACTAAATCGTGGTGGGGTTCACTTGGTGCCTGTTTCCATGGCTCCGCAGCTCTCCCTCCTCTCGATCACCCGGGTAAACCCACTTCTTACCGCACTGGCTAACAGGCTGACCCACTGGCCCTCCCTCCAGGTTTTCCTGAGCTGGTAGAATTGAGAGAAAGGCAGGCTCTTCTGAATTCCCCTCCCTCGGAAGCAGAGGGAGTAGCTCCCCCGTCTCCTCCCCCCACAGTTGGACTTTCCTGCTTTTATAGCTCCTGTTCCATCCCATCCTAACTGGGGCTTCCAGACCTCTCTTCCCACTAGGATGTGAACCATGCGACGCTGATGACCAGACCTTCCACGTGCTTGTAGAGCCAGCCTCTGGTGCCACGTCTGCACAAACTAATTCAGTAAGTGGAATACATGTTTGTCAACCAAAGGCAGGCAAAATCCAGGCTCGATGGGAAACAGCACTGACATTATTGTGTGCGTTTGCCACAATCATGCCGCTTTCAAGGATGCAAAGCGTAGTTAAGACCTTGAGGTTCGTGGGGAATCAGGATTAATGCATCACACGGGACGGAAGATTGAAGCAAATAGGATCGGTAAACTTTCAGTCACTGAATGGTTTAAGAGCTGGGAAATTGGTTGTTGCTTGATGGTGAATAATCGCTCAGATATATGTGTGACCCTCAAATGTCAGTCTCAGACATTCTGGACAAATCAGTGTACCATTTGTGTAATTTATATTCATTTTGATTCCATGATACATTTTTTTGCACACCGTTGCCGCTCTGTTGGAATTAGTTGAGCTCATTTGTCGAGCTCTCGCGGCGAGCCCGGGCCTGCGGGAGATGCCTTGCGGGTGTGAACCATCACAGTGGTGCTGGGACACGGAGAGTGTCCTCACTGCACACTTGAGGGTCCGGGGCTCAGACTGGACCCAAGGCAGCATGGCCCTGTGCTCAGAGAGACTCTGTTTCCAGGCTCTGCTGCTTATAATTATGGGACTTTGGGGAAGTTACCTAAGTGTAGTCATTAAAACCAGAATATTTGGAAAGAAATCAGTGTTTGTCTTGGCCAACCCATGCTGGGCCAGTGCAGTTAGAGGAGCAGTGGTATGTGAATGACTTGCTACGCGTCGGATGCACACGTATTTACGAGAACTTTGTGACCTCTTTGTTCCCTTTCTCTGGGATGTGAGAAGGCTCTAAAGTCGGCATACTTTCAGCTGTGCTAGTTCCGGAGTTGGGAAGAGCCTGTACAACTAGCAAGCTGGGCAGGCCTTTCTCTTGGACCAGAAAGATTTATGACCTGATCAGCCAGAAGCCCCACCACAAAAACCTCATTGAGCTGGTTACGCATTATCTTCCGAATATCAGCTCAGATAAAAAGGACCGTCTGGCCCCCTGACAATCATCCATTGGCTTCTGCACAGTGTATTATTGTACAGCGCTTCCTCAGGAGCTATAATTAGGTGATGGTGTAAGGAGTCCACAGTGCACATTTGAATAGTGACTCTATTTGTTTCATGATGTCACTTGCTCACTCGAGTCCCTTCTTATCATATGGCCTTCGCCGGAGTGTGGTTGGAATTCAATACACATGAAATCAGACCTTCACTGAGTTTTCTGTGAAGTAATGATAGCACTTAGGAGGAATCATTTGGGACAAGAACCTTTACACACCTGAAACATTATGACTTAAGAGCCGAAGTTGTGGGAACGTCACTTTTTAGCTCTTTAATCTGGACAAGCCCCTCAGCCTCTCAGAGGCTTCCTTTGTTCATCTGGAACTTGGGATTCATGGTACTAGTTAGTTCAGTGGGTTATAATGTATAGTGTATAAAATACCTGCCTTTCTTCCGCCCAACCCCAATCAATGACCACGTCCTAAACATTCCACCTCTCAACTCCTTCCACGTTTCTCTGTATTCACGGCCACCATCCTGGGCCCAGCCGCTTTCCTCTCTTGCCTTAGACCGTTGCACTAGCCTCTTGGCTGGTGTCACTGCACCCACTCCTATATTCCTCTTATAGACCGGCTGCTTCCACAGTGATCTTTCAGGACAATTGCCTGGAACATAGCCTCTAGCTTAAAACTTCCCAGCGGCATCGCTGTGCTCTTAGGATAAAGCCCCAGTTCCTCATCTTGACCTGTAAGATGCTGCATGATCTGCCCTTGTCTGTATCATGAAGTTCATGTCACGCCACTCTTCCCCTACCACCAGCATTCCAGCCAAATCAGTTTATTTTCAGCAACTCAAATATATCAAGAGCTCTCCTCTTTAAAAGCACTCTGCACTGGATGTTCCTTCTGCCTGGCACATTCTCTACCCCTTCTTTATCCCCTCCCTGCCCTGCCAACTCCAGATGCTCCTTCAAGAACCAGTTTGAAATGCCACTTCCTTGGGAAATCCTCCTAAGACCTCCCCCGCCCCTCCCCCCCACATTATATAATCTCCTGATAGTCAAACTCTTCTTCCTGGCATATGTCACAACTCCAATTAAATAATTACCTGGGAAGATATTTGTTTAAAGCTATCTCCCTCTCTGGACTGTTTCTAAAAGCCAGTCTTATTCCCAGTACACTAAGTGGCACGTGACACTCACCGATAAAACATTGTGGAGGGGATAAAGCTTGTTACTCTTCTCAGCACTTAATGCTGCCATTTTTGCAGTTGAATATTCTTGGGGCACCTTTGCTATTTAATCTCCAGCCTCCTCTGGGTTGAGGGCAGATGGCTCTGTGTGAGGGAACCCCATCTCTGGGTTTTCTTGGCCACTGAGGGCTGGGTGGAAAGCATGGCAGGAGTCAGGAAGAGTCACTGACCTGCTGAATGTCAGAGCTAGAAAGACGTGTAGGGTTCAACAAACCCCATGGCCACATTTTACAGATGGGGAAACTGAGGCCAAGAGAAATTGAATGTTATGCCCAAGAGCAGAGCTAAGGAATGGATTCAGTGACCCTAAAATATTGTTTTCTCAGGCATTAATACACCCATAGAAAAAAATATATTTATACATGATTTGTAGAACATTTTCTAAATTTCATTTCTATTACTCCACTGATCTTCATAGCAGCCTTGGGAAGAAGGAAGGGCAAGCATTGTTCATCGTCATTATACAGATGAGGAAACAAGAACAGAGGGTCTAGGTGATTTATACCTATACCCAAGGTCAAGCCAACTTACAAGTGCAAAACCTTGAGTCCCTGAGCTTCTGGTTCTTGGATGCATCTTTTCCCTCCTGTATTGCTCTGTTCCTCTTACAAATAAACACTTGGGTAACTCCATTTCTGGTAAGAAATGCTTGGGCCGGGGAGCACCAGCTGGGAGCAAAGAAAAATTCTGTTTCATTCTCTTCCTTGCTTATTTAGCGGCTGTGATGTCTGTGACCCGGGCTTCCCTCTGTCAGGGTGACACTGCATAAAGTCAGATGTGTGTCAGGGTGTGATGGGGAGAGAGTGCAAGCGCTGCGGATTCAGCCTCATCTGGGCTTAAGCCCTGGCTCTGCTACTTACACCTGGGTGACCCTAACCAGCTGACCCTGAACAGGAACCTCTCTGAGCCTTAGGTGTCCGGCTATAAAATGCAGGTACTGGCTTCCTCTCCCTAGCTTTGTTTAGGATTAAATGAGGTAGTGCTTATAAGATGCAGAGAAAACAGAAGGCACTCCATAAACACTATTTATCCTAACAACCAAGGCAGCCTGCAGCAACAAAGATGAGAAGGAAAATGTCAGAAAAAGCCAGCCTTTGGGTTGAAGAGGCGTGGGGAGTTGTCAGAAGGGCAAAATGAACCCTGGAGGTGTGGTTGGAAGGGGAGCAGCTTGGCGGGCTGAGGCAGATTGTATTTTAGCTGCCGTCTCGTTGGCTGCCTCCTGATGTCATGAGCCCCGGCGTGTCCCGCTGCGTGAGGGTGTGCCTGCTCGCGGGGGCGGGGGGGCTGGGGGGCGTGAGTGTGGGGTGGGGGTGAGCTGGGGGCGGGTGGTATACCAGCTATGCCCCCTCACAGCCAGCATCATCAGTACATTTCCACGCAAGTTACATTCCCTGTCTCTGCATTTGGAGGGTGAAAGTTAAAAAAGTAAATGGGAGAAAATGTTTATAAATTCATCTGATTGTCAATCTGAAAATGGTTCCATTCTTAAAGCCATTTGGGAGCTTTTGTTTCTCTAAGCTGTGACTTCACAAAATGCAGCCAGAAATGGTGATTTAAGGAATCTACTCAACCGCACTAACACTGTTTTATGAGTACCTTTCTTCACAGTCTAAAAGTTGATGTCTAAAACACCATCCCTAATGCTTAAACTAGAAAATATAAATTGAGGATGGTTTTTCATTATCAACATTTAAATAAAAATTTCACGGCAGACTCAGGAGCGAGGTGGAAGGGTTGTGCAAAGAGGTGACAGGTGATCAAAGTAGAGAGACCCACTCAGAGAAAAAAGAGCCCAGGTCATTCCTGGGGAGGGTGGCCTGCTTCTGAGGCAGAAGTCATGGCCTTGGGGAATTTACCAGTTCCAAGGGCTGTGCCTCAGCCCACAGGCTCTGTCACTGCATTTTGTCCACAGATCAAGGGCAAGTCCAGGGGCAGACCCATCCTCCCCAAGCTCCCAAGACTGAGATGAAAGCAGAAGCTGGATTAGTTAATTTCCGGTGCGAAATCACCGTGGCAAAGGTCCAGAATCCCCCATTGGCATAGCGAGCTCATTCTCTCCTTGTAGCAGGCAGCCGTAAAACCGAGTCGAGTCAGAGGAATCGAATGTCTAATGGGGAGGGAGAGAGCATCTGAGTCAACCCTGCCACCGGGGCCCAAGGGCACCAAGTCCCCAAGCCAAGGCTCCTCTTCCTTTGGGAGGACACTGCCCACATCTGCATCTGTGAGAGTTCTGTTCCCATTGCCACCAAACCCCATTTTAAGGGGCACATCCTTTTTCTCTGAGGTGAAGACAAAGCTTTCTCTCCTCCACAGAGCTGTACAGTCATATATTTTCCAAAGATTGAAAATGATGAATCCAAGTTAATAAATGAGATATTCGGGATGGCAAGGAAATTGAGGCACGTGCATATTCCTTGAAGTGTCTCCTACGTGCAAAGGAAAAGAAAGCAAGTGGTGATGTTACGACATGTGTGTGGGTGGGAGAGGAAGGTTGTCCCTGGACTGCTCTGACTACCTTAGGTTAGTTAAATTGTTGAGAATAAGGAAGCAAGCAGTAAGTGTCTAAGTGGTGGTGGTGGGTCAATATGATTCACTGTCTTCTCTGGGTCTGGCTCCCGGTCCCCATTCTCCTGCTTCCACCCACATCCCTGGGATCCATCCACCCAGTGGCATCAGTGATCACATGGGTGCTGGTGACCCTTACCTCTCTATCCCCTTCCCTTTTCTGCTGAGCTTGGGGCTCTACTTCAAGTCCATCTTCGCCTTCAAGTTCCATAGGCAGCCTAAGTGCACCACATCCAACGTGGTGAACTGGTCACCAAGCATCGGTGGGCACCTACTGTGCCCACCAGTGGCTCCGTCAATCCCATCATCCAAACATAAATGTGCGAATGAGTCACAATCCCACCTTCCCCCTCTGCCCTCAAATCTAACCTGTTACCACATCCAGTAGATTATTTCTTCTTTCCATTCATCACACTGGTCTCCTCCTCTCCTTCCCATCCCAACTATTATTGCCTCGGTTCAGACCTTCAGCCACATCTTTCTCCTGGGCTGTTGCAGTTGCCTCCCAGCTTGTGTCACTGTCTCTCCTCGTATCTCCTCCAAGCCATACTCCACGCTGCTGCTGCAGGGATCTTTCTGCAGCTCACATGTAATTGCCATGCGACCCTCAAAGCTTTGTGTCACCTGCAAGATAAAGTCCAAACTCTTCACTGAGGCAGGTGAAGCTCACCTGGACCTGGATGCTGTCCATCTCTCCAGCCTTCTCTTTTACTTCACTTCTCTAACCTCTTCACTCAGTACATGTTTATCACATACCTACTTTGTGCCAGGTACCATGTAGGTGCTGGAGACACAGCAGTAAAAATAACTATCATCCTGTACCTTACAATCCATCTACACCAAGCACGTGTTGTTCCAGCTTAATGCCTTCACTCACTCACTTCTCTCTGCTGCTCCCCTGAGACCGCACATCTACTGGCAGGAACACTAATCCTTCAAGCCTTAGCTTAGGGCCCCTTCCTTAATGGAGACACCCCAGAACTCTCCTTCCTCTGTGCCCCAACTGCCTTGTATACACAGGTCTTTCCTATGCTCAAAGTATTCCGAGGCAGGCCCCACCCGCCACATCCGACCTGTGTGACCTTGGGCAAGTACTGGGCCGCGGTTTCCTCATCTGTGAAATGAAGACAATGATGATATTGCAGGAAAGGCAAAACTTTATCTCTCTTCATCTTAGGTTTTCAGTTGGGACTCTTCAACAGAAAGATTAACAGGAGTAAAGCAGTTTACTAATGCGTGCAGCGCACATCCTTTGGGAGAAACCTGAATAAAAAGTAACTCAAAGCGTGGCTTAGAATTTCAGCTTACCTAGCATCTTCAACAAAGAACAATAAAGCTGGAGAGAAACGACAGGACAAAGGAAAGAAGCTGCAGGCTTCCAAGGGTGGCAAACTGTGGGAAGGTAAATAAATGGGAGGGAACTAATGGAGTGAGATTTGTTTGCAGATTCCTCTGGGGCTACCTCTGGTCTGATAAGAATCTGTCTCCAGTAAAAGGAGAATTTATACTGTGCCTTTAGACAGAAAAATGGGAACTCTTTCTGAGTTTGTTGCTTCTTAATTGCCTTTAGCTCAAGATAATTTTTATATCAAAGAGGCATATTTTGGGGCGACATATTCTGGTTTCTTTCAATATCAACTTCATAATGTTGTTTTAAACATAGTCTGGCCCATTGTGCGCCCAATAAATATTAGCTGCTGTGATAACGATAATGATGATGGCAACAAGGGAGAGAAAAATGGTGCAGCCACTTTGGAAAACAGTTTGATGGTTTCTCACAGAGTTAAACATACAGTCATCACATGACCCAGCAGTTCCACTCCTAGGTATACCCAAGAGAAGTGAAAACACATATCCACACAGAAACTTGTGCACACAGAAATTTGTACACAAGTGTTTACAGCAGAATTATTTGTAATAGCCCAAACCCAGAAACAACCCAAACGTCCATTGGCAGGCGAATGGATAAACAAATTGTGTATATAATACAAAGGAATATTATTCAGCCATGAAAAGGGAGTTCTGATACATGTTACAGCTTAGATGAATCTCCGAAACATTATCTGTCAGATGCCTAAGGGATGAGTTGGGGCTTGTAGAAAACAGCCTTCTAACAGCCTGATCCAAAGTGATTCTGTTAACAGAGACCTGAATTACTAGGATTTGGGTGGAAAAGGGGGGAAGTGGTCCCAAACAACAGGTAGTGTGAGAAGAGGATCAAGCAAATACCAGGGAAGATGGTGGGTAGGTGGGACGGGGAGATTCTTGTCAGCACTGGTAAGAGGGTGGCAGGGAAGGAGGAGGTGGGCAAGGTGCTATGGCCACCACAAGGAGGGTGTGTGACCCACACTCTGGGGAGAGCCCTGAAACCAGGGTAGTGAATGAACAGTGAGACGTGGAGCAAAGGGATTTGGGAGGATTTTGTGGCTATGATTTAGAAGTCTGGAGAGAAATAAGGCAGCTGTGAGGAAAGACTTCAACTGTGGGGAATGCACAGGAGAGTGTGCCAGGTGAGGCTGAAATAGTCAGTCTGCGGGATTCAGTAGAGTCTGCACCTAATAGCAGGGGGAGCGCCACCAGCCCAGGTTGAGATGGTGGACTCTATGGTGTCCTGTAGGACAGAGACGAGGCTGTGAGAGGGGACCACAGACCCCCTTACTCAGCATGTATCTCCTAGTTCTCTAATTCCTAGAGTTCACTGGACATTATCTCCCTTGGGTTCCTGCAGCCTTTAGTACCTGCCTCAGTTTTACCTTGTTCTTCTTCCTTAGTAGGTTGAGAGCATCTTAAGGGCAGATGTCTTGGTTGCCACACAGTTCAGGCAGGAGGCACTCACTCTCTGCTCATTTGGTAGAATAGCATCTCATTATTTAGGGAATAAGCCTGCCTTCCAGATACCCTCAGAGAATGAAAATGCCTTCCCAATTGATGGTTACAGATGGCATTCCTAACTTGTTGTCTGGTGGGGACAGGAAGTAGAACTCATAACCATCCTCCAGAAGAGGAGTGAATAAGTCCCTAGGAGAGGTCAAAGGTCATCTCTTTTTCCTTTCCTTTCAGCGTCAGCATTTTTGCCTGCGGGGGTGCATTTTGGTGGGAAACTTGGAAGGGCTCTTCTTGGATAATGGTATGTTTGAGCTGGGAAGGGGTGGAAGAACGTGAAGAGACTTGGTATGTGATGAAGGAGAAAAGAGCAAGGAAGAGCTTGGTTTATTGGACTTTACGATGCAAACAGGCTGGGCCACAGGCATTGGTGGCAGTGAGGCTGTGATCAGGAAACCTTCACTTGGCTGGGTCTCTGCTGCTCCTGGGGGGCCCTGGGCCATGTGACTGCATTTCGGGGCTGTGCTTAGTGGACTGGTTGCAATAGTCAGTGTTACAGATGCACTGCAGCTTCACTTCTGGGTTCTGTGTTCCTGGGGGATTGGTGAGGGGTGAGCAGGATACCATCTGCTCTTCAAGCCTGTGTTACTTGCCTGATAGGGCTTTTCATACAAAGTTTTCAGCTTTCATCATTAAGTCTGCTTCTGACTATTTACCCTCACACTAAGGCCAGGAAGGTATTCAGAAGCAGCCTGGCTTCGTTGAACATAATCCCAGATTGATAGTCTTAAACTGCTGTCTTCACTGTGTCTCTCCACTGTAAACGTCTCCCATGGTCTGCATTGTTGCTACCCGGAGCATGGTTTGAGGACCAGCAGTACCTGTATCACCTGGGAGCTTGTTAAACATGCAGAATCTCAGGTTCCATCCCAGACCTGCTGAATCAGAATCTGCATTTTAACAAGCTCCCTGGGTGCTTTGCATGCACATTGAAGTTGGAGGAGGTCTGGTTGACATAGACTGAGATAAGCACAACTTCTTAGCTGACCCCATATTACTCATTGCCCCTCCAAATAAATGTTCACTCCAGGATATCTTGATCTAAATCAGCTTGGTGCCCTTAAAAGCTCTCTCTTAACATGTGTGCTTCTGGCTTTTAGTTTCAGACTTCGTTCTTATTTTTGTGTACAGAAATTTGTCCAGTACTTATTCTTCCATAACTGATTTCTCCTAAGATGCTGCCTTTATTTCCCCATTATTCCATGTCCCACAATCAACCCCATGTCTTCCCCACTTCCACCTCAAGCCTAAAATTCCAGAATGCTACACCATATGAGAGCCCACTGTCCCTTTCTTTTCCTGGGCATGAGTTGCACAGCCTTCAGAACGTACCATGTTTTTTCATTCACACTTCTGTATCTTTGCTCAGCTGGGGTCACCTATGGAAGTCCTTTTACCCCTTGGCTCATGCTTTCAAGGTCTAGCTGTAGCCACATGACTTGCCTGAAGCCCTTCCTAGAGACATCAAAAGTATCAAGGCCACACTGCTCCCTCCTTTTCTCCAGACTCAGATAATTTGTCTATACCTACGATTTGGGCAGTAAATCCTATGGACTTTGCATTGAGGTGGCAACTGGTTTATACGTTTACTAAGAAAGAAGACAATAGTTTTCTTTTTTACCTTAAATTTTGAAATAATTTTAGATATAAAAATTGTCAAAATAATAAGAGGAGAGCTCCCATATACCCTTCACTCAGCTTCCACTAATGCTAACATTTTCCATGACCACGTACAGTGATCAAAACCAGGAAATTAACTTTCTTACAATACTATTAATGAAACTGCAGAACTTATTGAAAGAGATTTCTCCAGTTTTCCTACTAATGTTCTTTCCCTGTTCCAGGATCCCATCCAAGATCCCACCTTGATTTAGTTGTCATTGTCTCCTTAGTCTCCTCCAACCTGGGAATAAGTCTTCTGTCTTTCCTTGTTCTTCCCATTCTTGACATTTTTGAATTTTGCTGGTCAGCTATTTTGTAGAATGTCCTTCAATTTGAGTTTGATGCTTTCTCAAGGCTAGTTTGAGGTTTTGCATTTTTGGCAAAAATTACACAAGGGTGATTTTGTGCCCTTCCCAGTGCATCATTATATCAGGGGACATGATATCAGTATGTCTTATTACTGATGATCTTAGCCTGCACCACCTGCTTAAGGTGGTTTCTGCCAAGTTTCTCTACTGTAAAGTTACTATTTTCCTCTTTGTAATTAATAGCTATCTTGGGAGAGATATTTTGAAATTATGCAAATATCCTTTTCTCCTCAAATATATGCCCACTATTTTTAACATCCATTAGTGGATCTGCCAATAAAACATATCACTGTGGCATCCACTGTGTATATATATTCATAAACGCTCAGTTGTGTAAGACAAGTAAGCCCCTATTTAAATCACTGCAGTAGGGTTTTCTATTAATTGGACCTTCTTTGAATTGTCTTTCTAATGGGGTCCATCATAACAGGGTTTTAATCTTCTAGATGGCACAATCAAATAAATAAAACAGTCCTTCATCCATCCATCCATCCAATATTCCATTTTTTTTTTGTAAAAAAGTTGATTGCCCATCTTCATATTTCTCCCAGTTATGCCCTAACTGGTGTCCCCTACTCCCTACTGTTTTGTTTGAATTATTATGTGAAATGTTTTGTGCTGTTTTGGCCAAATGAGTAAGCCAAGGTAGGAACATTAATTTTTTTGAGTAGATGGTTGTCAAAATCAATCTGAAAAAAGAGGTGCCAAATTGTTTTGCTGGAATGTACCATCATAGAAAATGCCTCTGTCATGGACATCTGTTGTTTGTGCCTGCTGCGTGTCCCTCTTCCCTTCCTTAGGTCACAGCACACAACTTTCCTTTGCAGAATCTGCCCTTCCATGTTCTTAGTCCATGTGGTTTAGTGGAGCTGGCCCACCTGATGGCACCATTGGTGGGAACATTCCCTAGGCCGGGACAGAATTAGCCATCCCTCTGGCCATAGTAATTGACTGAGAAATTGGCGTCTGACTCTAGCTGGCCAGTCAGAATCTCCTCCAAGATCTTTGGTGGCATTAATCACTGGGTATTTAAGAGAGTAGGATCAAAGCCTACAGCTTTCACTGGACATCTTTGCCACCATGTGGGGATAAACAGACTGAGAATAAGGCCAACACAGTGGAAGACAGTGAAGTGGGTGGGAGTGAGAGGGGCCTGTTCCTCATGATGTCAATTGATCACCTGGATCTAGCTTTTCCTGAAGCGATCCACCTCAGGACTTTGCAGTTACACGAGCCAATCAGTTCCCTTTCATTGTTTAAGACAGCTTGAGTTGAGTTTCTGTTGCTTGTAACTCAAAGTCCTGACAAGTAAACATTCTTTTTGAGCATCTGCTACTTGTGAGGGCACATGCTTGGGGACTTCAGGATTCAAAGACGAGTCAGATGTGGCCCCTGCACTCAAGGGGCCCTCAACCTAGCACAGAACATAAGATCAGTGCACAAATATCCACAAGTGAAGGGACCCATGCGGTCAGCCTGATCCACCCATGAAGAGCTTGGCTGTAGGACCACAGTGAAGTGAGTGATGAATACCAGCTGGGGGGAATTTGGAACACTGAAGAGAAGAGGGACATTATTCCTGGCAGAGGGAAAGGCTTGGGCAAGGGTCCAATCATGGAAAGTGTAAACAGCTCAATGTGTATTTTGAGGTTCTATGGGGTCATCCATAGTGACTGAAGGGTAAAGTTTAGGCTAAAAAGGAAGATTTGGGGGACAAAAAAAAAAAAACAACTAGAGAAAATATTTGTTGGAAACAAGTTGAGGAGGCTCTGATTGGCAGTCTGAGGGGTCTGACTGGCAGCAGGAAGGTAGAGCTGGATTTTGAGTAGAGAAGTGAGGTGAGGAAGATGAACTTGGCAACAGCGAGCAGAGCTGGAGGGGCAGGGGACCAGGGAGGGGCCAGTGCAACCGGCCGGCTGCACCTCAGTGCAAAGCTGGGAAGGACCAGACAGAAGAAGAAGGCTGGAGGTGGGTGGAATCCCAGCTTCTGAGAACATTCTGCCAAGAGGCTTTGGCCATATTTGCTCAAGAATCTTCCTCGTCGCATCATTTGAAAGCCACACTTTTTATTTCATGCTAAACGTTGTCAGAGGGAGCAGTGGCAGATTCCTTCTGAACGTGAGCCAGCTGGCCTGGCACGCACATGTTTAATGGCATTCCAGACCTCGGGGCCTGGCAGACGCCCTAGGAACCCTGCCCCGGCTCTGGCTCCTGCCTCAACCGGAGTTAGGACGTCAGGACCAGCGTCCCTCTTCTCATGTGGTGACTTTCCGAGCAGAAAAGGTCCATCATGAGACTCCGATCCGCCCCCACATGAGCCGTGGACAGCTTGGCCTTCTTAGAGAGGCCGCTGCTTTGGCCTCAGACTCGGTGCCATCCTGTTCGCACCTTCACTCCTCTCGCTCTCCCGGCCTCCTCACCGCCTAGTCTTGAGCAAGCCCCATCTGCACCGCCATCGCTAACCCCCAAGTGATGGGGGATGATGGTCCAAGTCACCATCATCACTCGTGTGGACTCCTGCCTCGACCTGGCTGGCCTCCTCGCTTCCGTGGTCTGTAACTTGACGAAGCAGCTAGAACAGTCCCTTATCATCACAAGCCAGATCCTGTCGCCCCTCTTCTTAAAACCTTCTGATGGCTTTCTGCCTGAGTCAGAAGAAAATCCTAAGTCCTTATGACAGCCCCAGGGACTCTACGTGATTTGACCCTTGGTTATTTCTTCAACTGTATTTCCTACCACTCCCCCTTCCCTTTGAGCCTTTCCGCCCGCTCCTCTGCCTGCCTCTGCTGACTGCTCTCTTTTTCTTCGTGACCCATAGTGTGCCTCATCATGACAGAAGATTGTATCTGTCAGAATAGGCTAAGGCATGCTGCAGTAACAAATAGCCTCCACATTTCAGTGGCTCAGATAACACAGGGCTACTTCTCATTCGCCAGGCCATGTCTGCTGCAGGTTGGCGGAGTGGCCCTGTTCATCAGAGTCACTCCAAGTTGACTGAGCAGCCACCTTCTTGAACGTTTCTGGTGGCCATCCTATAGAAAAAGAGATTCTTGAGAGTCTCACAGTGGCAATTAAATGTTGGCTCAGGAGAAGCCCACGTCACCTCTGCTCATGCTCTCTGGTCAGTCACTGGCCTCAGTCAAGCACAAGACAGCCCAGCTGTGTAATCTCACCACGTTGCCAGGGATGGAAGGGATCTGTCTATATCTGGTGAACAACACAAATGAAGGCCACGAGAGCTGATTTTTCTGTGTGCGTAGCATGGATTAGAACCCCTTGGAGTGTCTTCCAGCTCAGCAGTGGTGAACTATGGCAAGGTTGGCCAGCTGGGTGGAGAGTGAGGACAGGGGAGGAGGGTTGGTTACTTCTGTTCAAGCTCTGGGAGAAATGAGAACACGGCTGAATTTGGCTGCTCACTGGACCAGTAATGCATGTAAGAAAACGTGACGGTTATTTCTCAGGTCCTCCAGGCCAAGGGTGCCTGTATACCAGTGGTGGGGTGGAAAGATCCCCTTGCCCAGAAATAACTTACTACCGGTGTCTGCAGTTCTTCCATTAGAGGTCCATTCCTTTGGTTCTAAAATAGCATTTCCCAAGTTGTGTCCAGCAAAACACTTACATTAGATGTCAACAGATGCTCCTTGGTCAAATAAGATTGTGAGATGCTGAGTTAAACAACATTAAACGTGTTTTTCCTCTGCAGGTCTTCTCAGGGCCTTGTTTGATATGTAACGTGTACTGTTTCTTCCTGAGATGGAATCAGACTATGCAGCATTTCCCCAATTTTTAAAATCAAGGAACTCTTGCCTCCATGGATGCTTGCCTAGTGTTCACCTAGACAGTTTGGGAAATGCTAGTCTGGGAGCCTTTTCAGTCCTATGGAGTCCCCTGGGGAAAGTAGACATCCCCAGGAGAGGCTTTCTGTGGGAGAAGGAAAGCAGTGTGGACAAGATTTTGAGAGGATAGGACTCCAGAGGGGCCTGGGGGTGGCGGACAGAGGGTCTGAAGGGGAGAGGTCAGGCGCGAAGATTATAAGTGATCCTGTCTCCAGGGATGGATGCGGAGCTGGAGCCCACACCTCTCACCACCCCCAGCCTCTCTGCTCCCTTCCCTCTCCTGCCCAATGACGCTCACCCGTCCTGCTCTCCAAAGCTCCGGCCTTGCCCCGTCTCCACCTTCTCCAGCCACCAACAAACCAGGCCGCCTCTAGTCTTGATGGCTTAGCACTCAAGTCCCTGCTGCCCGAAATGCCCTCTCCTCCTCAACTCCAGTCGGGGAAATTCCTATACTCTGGTTTCTCTTCAGAGTGTATACATCTTTCGCCTTTTAACTCTAGTCTGGGAAATTCCTTCTCTCCTTTAATCGTCTGTCAGGCAGCCACCTCCAAGAAGCCATCCCTGATACCTTTCCTCACCCCACAGCCTCAGCTGGGTTTATTGTCCCTCCAAGCTCCCATAACACACGGCGACTCTTCATCACTGCCCTCGTCACTTTGTATTTTAATACTCTTATTTCTGTCCCTCTAATCTGGGAGCCCCTCAAGGGCTTTATCTTTATATCCTTATATCCTCCTCTGGTAGGAGATAGATAACTCAATAATTAATTGAATGAATGAGGCCCAGGCATGTACAGGAAGTGTGTTAAAATCCCCTACATGTCCCACTTGAAAGAATTTCCCCAGTTAAAAGAATCTATTCTACATGTTTGAAAACCTCATCTTGTGTGTCATGCCCACCTGTGCTGGTTCTCTGACCCCCCCTGGGGCCTGAAGTCTTCTCTCTTCCTTTCTCTCCATCCATCCTTCTGTCTACCTGTTCTTCCCTCCGTCATCATCCCCTCAACTACATCTGATCCAGGTCACCTGATTCATGTCCTTTTTCAAGAAGAGTGAACGAGTCTTGGACTGTTAATGGCTATCCTTAGGTTTATGTTTTCCTAAGCAGGAAGTAAATGCAAATATCTTAAGAAGACAATCTAACTTGAAAGGTGAGAAGAAGTTTTTTTTTTTTTTAGTTCAAGGTCGGCTTTAATGATTGAACGAGAAAGGGAAAACTAGAAAAAATCCGCAGGTGGAGAACCTGGACAGGTTTTTGTTGGCAGCCCAGCCAGGGCTGAGTCACGACTTTTGTGGGTCGGAGACCCTTTTGCCTTTGTGGGCCCCTTCTCCATAAAAAATGTTAACAATTACCAATGACTGCACTGGTATATAAAGGTGAATATAACCCAGGCTGCTTTGTTATTCCATATTTGTTATTGTTACATTCACTTTTTCTTCTAATTTTAGAAATACTAAAATTTAAACAGTTTTTGGATCTCTAAACATCTCGTGGCCCCTAGGCACGGTGTCTGCTGTGCCCTGTTTGATGAGGAAGTCAGCTCCGAGCCCACCACCCTGCTTGCTACACCCCGAACACACACTGCCCTTCCATCCTTTTGCGTCACACTTTTCTTCCACCCAGAAAGCCTGGCCCTCATCCCGCCCCCGCCCTTTGCCCCGTCGTCTACCTGACAGATTCCTGCTCTCACGCCAGTGCCAGCTTGAACATCGCTTTCTTTTGCCAGATTTAGCAAATTAAAATACAGGATGCCCCGCTGAACTTCAGATAAACAATGAGTAATCATTTTAGTAGGGTTAAGTCCCAAATAGCACATGCCCCAAATATTGCATGAGACATAATTATACTAAGAAATTATGCATGTTTATCTGAAATTCAAATTATCCGGGAACCCTACTCTGTAATTTTCCCTGACTCATTTTTTTTTCCTCAGGCTTTCTTCCCACCTGCTGCTTGTGGAGGCGTTCTGGCACTTTCCACCACCCGTCACTGCACATCCTCTACCCCGTCTGCACTCCCATCGTCATTATCCTCACCTGCCACGGGGCCGGGACGTGGCAGTGTATTAGTTGTCACATATGAGTAAGTGGGTGCTTTCCTCTTATTTCCCCAAGTCTCTATTTATTTTCAGGGATGACTTGGCAGGATCTGGTTTTGATTTCATTCAGGATGTTGTGTGGGGAGATAAGAGTCAAGTTAACTACTGTGTGGGATCGCAGTAACACCCTTTTAACAAAGATGTGTCCCAAGAAGACACTTGGGGCTCAGACACTTCACAACCTGATGGAAAAAAGCCCGAGGCCCACAGTGGGCACTTATGGCCCCTCCCTGCCACCGTGCTCCGAGAAGGTAGAGGGTGCGAGGGCTCAGGCTCCCTCCTCCCCGTGATGCTGGGGTCAGGTCGCAAATCAGCTGTGGCCCAAGACGGTCCCTGTGTGTGAAGGGGAGGGGGCTTTCTGTTTTTGAGACTTAGGTTCAGGGAATTCTGATTTTCCATCTTAACTTTGGGAGTGGATTGATTCTTTTAAAAGTTCTTTTAAACTGTTACTTTGGCATCTGACACACAGGAGAAAACCGGCCCGAGATGACGGTGGGTACAGCCCCACAAGACCGTCGGAGCCTGGTGTCTGGGCTCCTGGTCCCGTGCTGTCACACCACCCTCAGCAGCAAGGACTCACAGTCAGACGCCCAAAGGGAGAAACATTCCTCTGAGGACCACTGTGAGGGGGCACCCACCCCCCCAAAACTATGGACCAGCCAAAGCACTGGTGGTTGCTAACAGCTTGAACTTGCTGAGCATTTGCGGTAAGCGTGGCGAGGGTTCCTTTTCTTATTGCTGCTAAGAACTTCCCAGCTTTCAACGCTCCCTTTCTCGGTTGAATGAAATTTTCAAAGTTGACCACTTGTTAATCACGCTGAACAAGAAACCCACAGTGCCCAAATGTCCATAACGTGTGTGTGTGTGTGTTTGTGCACGTGGGGAGCTGCCTGGTAGTTTCTGGCTCTTTATTAATCTCTAGTCCCCCGCTCTGCTCATCCCGATGCTTACAGGAGCAGGCAACATGGCCCAAGGTAGTTTCAAGGGATGGGCAACAGGTGTTATGAGAAAGAAAAGAAAATCATGGGCAGTTTCATGGTCCCATCCATCTGGGGAAGTCTGCACGCTCTGTCCCTCCTGGACGGTCACAAGGTTCATTAGTTTAGTAAAGGCTCTGATAAGTTCTACACTTCTCTTTTTAACTTCAAAAAGACGTTGTTTAACTCAATGTTTTCCAAACTTGTTTGATCAGAGAACTACCCCATTTTTTACGAGTATCTCACCTGGTTCGTCATCCTGAGAACACGCTTTGGGGAAACGGTAAAAGGAGTGGAGGTAAGCAAGAGTTCGCATTCCTCTCCGAGCTTTGGACCAGAATTTGGCTTAGAGAAAGTGAGCTGGCCTCAGCACTGCCCTGGCAGAAGGACTCCAAGTGCCCACAGTGGGTACCAGTGGGTACCATCCCCCTACCCGGGGGATGGTGAGCGTCGGGAAGGGGAGGGCATTTCCTGTACTTCCCTGACTGCGGTCGGCTGGAAAGCCTAGGCTGGTGGCCACTTAGAAGAGTCCTAAGAGCATCAGAGTTTCATTTTGGGTTTGAACAAACCAAATGGGTTTGAACATTTTGGGTTTGGCCGCTGCACAAGGCCACCTTTTAATAGTCACAATGCCGCCTGTGACACAGCACGGGGTGTGTGTCATCTGAGGAGGAAGCATGCTCTCTCCCCCCAGTCCAGGGCCGTGGCATTTCCTCTCTTCAGTGTGTTTTTCTTGCCAGCAACAACTAAGCCCAAGGCCACCATTTGCACAATTCCAGGGATTCTGCTACTTTGCTGTGGAGAACCCACGTGAACGGCGTCACCCAGGGTTGTGCAAAGCAGTGGTGCCGTCCAAGTGCTTGCCTGCCGCAGGGTTTTGCCAGGACAATCCTATCTATTTCATAAGTCCCGCCTCAATGTCACCTCTAGTTAGAGCTGGCCCCTGCTATTTACTATTATGATATCCTGTTTGTATTCTTTACAAATGGTGACTCATTTATCAACACCTGAATTCCTACATATTTTTACTTTTTTGAATATCGTCTGTCTCCCCCTCAAATAAAATATCAACTCCACAGGGTTGAGCAGAGTTTTGTTTGTTTGTTTGTTTTGGCCACTGTTGGATCCTTGGTGCCTTGGACAGTGCCTGGCATAGTGTCACTCGCCCCAAGTATTTGTTGAATGAATAAATGAAGAACAGCTTTGCAAGTTCTTCCCCAGTTGGGTGGTGATTGGTTGTGGAGAGTTGATGGACAAGGCCACTGACCAACCAGTGGGCTGAGTGGTAGTGAAGGGCACGGCCTTCCAGCCTGGGCCAGTCATGGTCCGGGCAGGTGAGGAAGCACAGAAGTACAGAGAGCAATAGAAATGAGTTTTTATTTGTAAAAAGTTACAAAATAATATTGTACAAAAATAAAGTCTGTAGAGAACTTTGGTTGTATAACACAAACGACCGAGACAGATCAGAGAAGTCAAAACTTCCAAAGAAGTGCACTCCTTACTGGATCAGATGGTAATCACAATGATAGAGAAAAATCACAAACTTTACCCTTTTGTGGATTTGGTGGAGCGATTTGCTTCAGTTAAAACCTGCTTATGGTGTGTAGGTGATGCTGGGAACAAGCTGTCAGCACCCGTTGAATCCCACTGCCCCTGTGGGCAGAGGCTCTCCACGGGGAGCTGGGGCTGAGGCTGACCCCTGGGGACACCAGCCACCAGATCAGCCGGGACTCTCTGAATCGGACAGATGATCCTGGGGCTGCATCAGGGTGTGCTTCGTGAATGACTGGTCTGCTGGGTCCGTCCCTATTTTGAGCAGGCTGCTCCTCAGCAAGGTCCCTGCTTGGGCCCCAAGAAAGGACAAGAGGGAGGCCCTTTTCCTCTATTTCTGAGTCATGCAAGGGGAGCAGAAAGGACAGAGGGGGCAGAACGATGGACAGCTCGGGTCTTTTGGGGCAGGGGGGGAAGGGAACTTCTGGTAACTGCTGCTTCTTGGTTACTTTGTAAAATTAACATGATTATTTGAGGGAGGCCAGTAGGCTATTTAACGGCTAAATCTGTCATGGTTTGGGTCTAATAGCCACTACGGGAGTGATAGATGATCTCTCTGATAAAAATCCCTTTTATGAGATGTGTAACAAGCTCTACAGTAGGGCTCAGTGCGTTGAGCGTGGGTCAGCTGCCAGACAAATCCACGATCTGGGGCGCTTAGGTGGTTGCTCTTACCCTCCACCTGCACCCCGTCAAGGGCTTTCAGCATCCAGGTGGCAGGGCGTGTGTGCTGAGGCTGGCCCAGGCCCATCCTGCTTGTCTACCCTTCCGGGGCACCTTCTCCCGAGGGAGGGGCAGCAACTGGTGGCTTTTTTGGCAACTGGCTGACCCCACTTCCAGAAGGCCTGGAGCACTCCTTGGCTGCACTGGGGCCGAGCACGTTTCTCAGGAAGGTGGTGGATGGAAGGATAGAGGAAGAGTCTCCACAATCAGGGCAGAACCCTGGCTACCTGACAGGATTGTTACTTTGAGGTCTGCATTGAATCCAGGACTACCTACTAAGGGGACTTTAACCTTTGATATATATGGTTATGCATATGATAGACAGATACACGCGGAGGGGAGTGAGAGCTTAAATACAACAGGGAATGGAGCACACGGCCTGTCTGCTGGGAGACAGGACCGTGAAGAAATGAAGCCGAGTGCCCCGGTCTCTGTGTACTGCTCCCGAAAAGGGGGCCGGTCAGAAATGTTCCTTCTGACACGTTTCTTCTCTAAAATATGAAAACAGGTAAGACGCTGAGATGTGGGGGAATCACACGAGAGCTCTTCTTAAAAAAGGTAAAGTAAGTGATTTTTTGCCTAGCGGAAAAACTTTTTAATACTTTGAAAAGCATGGACCCTTGTTCCCAATTAAAATTTCCTTTGTCACCTTCTTTTGCATTTTGCGAGCACATATACTTTGGCACCTTTGAAAAGAAACTTTAATAAATAAGGGAAAAAAGAGAAACTCATTAGTGAACGGTAATAAATAACAATAACTTAAATCTCAATAAATATTTTCTCTATACTTCTGTATCTGAAACAGATGCATTGCATCGAGTAGCTTCTCTGGTCACTGGTGACCACGCATAACGGAGCTGGGGTGTATGTAACATCTGTCTCTCTGTAAACCGAGAGCCCGGCGGCCTCCCCGCCCCGGTGCAGCTGGGGGCCTTCCCCGAACGCTCTCCTGCAAGAATGCTGCCGAAAACCACAACTGGTTTCCTGTTTCCAAGGACAGAAAGGAAATACCTTCAGGTTTGGTTTTAGTCATGAGGACAGCCTTTTTGGTTCCTAGCCAACCTCTTCCCACCTCACACACCATGTTTGAAATCAATCACCCACTGTTCCCCAAAACGCTGGCTGGAGTAAACCTCAGGCCTGAACCTTCAAAAGCAAAGGTTACTACCTCTCGTGTGTGTCTTTGCTTTTTTTTTTTTCCTCCTTGCCGGTGTATGTCTCCACTGAGTGACAGAAAAATAAACCTTTCTTGCTTTCAGCAGTAAAACATAATGACAAGGAATGACACCAGGAGGACCATTTCCCTGGTGTCTCCTGACATGTGAAAACAAACCACAGGAGATACACTGGTTTGGTTTCAAGTGCATCCGCAACTGTACCCGTGACCGGCGACGGTGGACCGTATCGGATGAAACGATGGCAACACCCAAGCAGGGACACCGGCCCTGAGCTTCTGGTGACGCTGGCCGCCATCTGGGAGAATGCAGACAGCTGTTTTCTCTCTCTCCCGTCCAGTTTTCTGTAGCTGGATCTCCCTCTACCAGGCTCCCACAACGGCTGCCTGCCTCCTCCTCCTCGCCTCCTTGGTCCTTATCTTCCACTCCGGGCAAACATCTTCTGGGAACCTTGGTCCCTTTCTTTGCACTTTGTGGCAGGAATGCAATACACAGCGGTCTCTGGAGCGGGAGTCAGATACATCCACAGCGTTTAGCGGAATGCTTTCTCAGAATATGGTAAACCAGATTATCATCTAAAAAGGACAGGTCGTCATCGAAGGCGAGGGGTCTGCAACACGCCTGCCCGACTTTGTCACTCACCAGCCTTCTATTTTTGGACAAGTTTTTTAATATTTTGTCATACATTGTTTCGGCCGCATCGCATGAGCCGCTGCAGTACCTGAAAATGAGTTCCTCCTTGGTTTCGTAGCCCAAACCCAAGTCGGTGACATTCAGATGCACGGCAGTTAAGACGCACCCCCGATTTCGGCCCCTCTGGCCCCGCCGGCCTTTCCCTCGGGAACCCTCCGGGCTGGCGGCTGCAGCCTGTCGGTGCCGCTCTCTGCGAGGAAGCACGGCCATTTGTTTCTCTGGTGACCTTTTCAGTCTTCTAATGGTGGCTTGTATAAAATCCATGACATCATCAAACTGATCAGGATAATCCTCTGGCATATTTGCTGTGCAACAAGAAAACAGAAACGGTCACATGAGACGACAGCAACGACCATTCCGAGGAGGCTCCAAGATCACAGTCTCTCCTGAAGGCGGCCGAGCTCGGCCTCACGGTGAAGTTACCAGCTCAGGGCCCACTGTCACCCCCTCCACCCTGACCCTGAGGACACAGGCCAAAAGGTACCCTCCAAGACTCCGCGGAAGGAAGTGCATTCACTCGGAAGAGGAGACTGACACGGGGGGTGACACGCTTCCTTGCTGAAAACAAATCCTTAGAAGTGGAATTGCCATTTGAATAACTTCTGCCATTTTGTTAACGCGTCTGTATTGAGGGTGCTGATGCTGATGGAGGCCCCTTCTCGTTCTAATAACGTAACCTACAGTTGTGGTTCTCAGATGTGAGTGCGGATGGGACTACGCTGGGATGCTCAGGGAGATGCAGAGTCCTAGCCCGACCCTTAAGGGAAGCGTGGGGAGGGGCCGAGGAATCTGTTTTTAACGAGCCCTGGAGAAATTCTGATGGGGGTGGTCCATGGAGCATACGTTGAGAAACCCTGTCTTAGAGGGTGAAAAAAGGATTAACCTTGGATTGGGCTTGGAAGACACTGCTACTTTCACCTGGAATACCGAGGAGTGCTCTTCCCTGAAATCCACCCCGACTTAACACCTCTGCTCAGCTGAGTGGGACGAGAACCATTTTGATAGATCACATGAAAAGCTCTTGAGCTCAGCTATATTTTAAAGCTTCCTTAAAAAACATTAAGCCTACTTTTCACTAATACAGAGACTAATTTACCACTTCTTTGGATTAGCATGACTTTAAAAATATACGGTCATACTGTAAGATGACATTTAAAAAAAAAATTTCATATATTTTATTTAACCTTATATTTCTTTTTTTCTTTGAGTATTTACAGTTAATGTATTTTCTTTCTTTTTTTTTTTATTTTAACATCTTCATTGGAGTACCATTGCTCCACAATGGTGTGTCAGCTTCTGCTCTACAACAAAGCAAATCAGTTATACATATACATATGTCCCCATATCTCTTCCCTCTTGTGTCTCCCTCCCTCCCACCCTCCCTATCCCTCCACCCTAGGTGGTCACAAAGCACACAGCTGATCTCCCTGTGCTATGTGGCTGCTTCCCACCAGCCATCTACCCTACATTTGGTAGTGTATATATGTCTATGCCACCCTCTCACTTCGTCCCAGCTTACCCTTCCCCCTCCCCGTATCCTCAAGTCCATTCTCTAGCAGGTCTGTGTCTTTATTCCCGTCTTGCCCCTAGGTTCTTCATGACCATTTTTTTTTTTTTTTTTTTTTTTTAGATTCCATATATATGTGTTAGCATACAGTATTTGTTTTTCTCTTTTTGACTTACTTCACTGTATGACAGACTCTAGGTCCATCCACCTCACTACAAATAACTCAATTTCATTTCTTTTTATGGCTGAGTAATATTCCATTGTATATATGTGCCACATCTTCTTTATCCATCCATCTGTTGATGGACACTTGGAGATTCCTTAAAAAACTAAAAATAGAACTACCATACGACCCAGCAATCCCACTACTGGGCATATACCCTGAGAAAACCATAATTCAAAAAGAGTCATGTACCACAATGTTCACTGCAGCTCTATTTACAATAGCCAGGACATAGAAGATGACATTTAAATGTATCATAGCAGTACATGGACTGAGACGTTGTTTGTGGGCAGACGGTGGGAGGGGGGTGTCCAGCCTCTGCTGCAGGCTGTCACACGACTCCCACTGGCTTTGGTTGCAAAGAGGACAAGAGATGTGCATTTTAGGGAGATCATGTGGAGGAATGATTGAGGTGATGCTTCTACGATGTTTGAGACCTTTGGGCAAACGCATGAATTTGCAGTCTCTTGGCGTTTTCTGCTGTGTTTCAAGCATTTGCTTTGGCTGATCAAGTAAGAGAAGAGTAACTTTGAACAACTGAATACATTTTTAAAAGAGGAAAGCAATTCAAACGCCCATTTATTAGGTACTAAACCTTTTATGCTCCCCATCCCATTTTCAGGTAATTTAGTATGTTTAGGGTTATATGTGGCTTAGGACAATATGCCACAAAAGAGTTGTTAGCAAGAGGGAATTTTTTTTGCCAAGCCCATGTTAAAGCAGAGAAGGATTACACTGTGCCTAACCCACGTCAAATTGTTTTGTTGTGAACAAATTGTTAAAACAGATATCAGGTATCCTGTTGTGTAAAACATAATCCAGCTAAGGCAACTTAACCATATCTATTTCTGTTTCTCTCTCTCTCATCTGTGTGTGTGTGTGTGTATGCAAAATATATGACATATAGTAATGAAAAGAGTGGGGATGGTGTGGAATTTCCAGATCACCTTGTTGCCCTAAATCTAGAATCTAAAGTTTGGCACTGGATCGTTCTGTGCACAGAATTCTCGAAGCTGCTTCCACTGGTCTGTGCCCCATCGCCTCTTGCCCCCGAGCCCCTGCATTCCAGCCTTACCCTCCTTCAGTCTCTTTTCCACCTGGCAGCCAGAGCAACACTGTTAAAACTGTTAATGCAGCTCATGTCCCTCCTCTGCTCCAAGCCCTCCAATGCCTCCCCATTTCCCTTGGCATAAAAGCCAAAGTCCACACTGGCCCAAGGCCCCCCCTGACCTGGCCACCCACTCTGTCCCAGCCTTTGTTACCACTGACCTCGTATGCAACTTCCTTCTTCCTTACTGCCTCCCCCTCCAGCTTCTCTGGCCTCCTCACTGTTCCTCAAACACAAGGTTTCTCAATCTCAGCACTACTGACATTTTGGGCTGGAACATTCTTTGTTGTGGGAGCATTTGAGGATGTTTAGTTGCATCCCTGGCCTCTACCCAGATGTCAGTAGTATCCCCCAGCCCCATCCCAGCAGTGACGAACTAAAGTGTCTCCAGATATTGCCAAACGTCCCCTGGGGGCAAGATCATCGTGGTTGAGACCCACACAGATCAGAACACAAACAGGGACTCAGGGCCTTTGTGCTGGCTGTTCCCTCTCTGCCTGAAACACCATTCCTGCAGAGTACCCCGTGGCTCATGCCCACATCCCCTTCAAGTCTTTGCTCAAATGTCACCACCACCAAGCCCCACCTTGACCTCCCTGCTTCAAATGCAATCCCTCCCGAGCCCGAATCCAGACCCTCCCGCCCTCTTCCCTCCCCAGCATAATACTCACTACCTTCCAACACACTGTCTGACTAACTTTCCTTATGTTGACTGCTTGTTGTCTGTCTTCTCTGAGCGAATGTCACCTCCACGAGGCAGGGACCTTTGCTTGGCTTGCTCGCCAGTGGATCCCAGGTGCCTACAATAGGATCTGGTCCCTGGAGGCCCACAATGATTTCTGAACGAGTTAGGTCACTTTATGAGGGGAGAAAGAGAGAGTCCTTAATTTATCCAGGGGACACTTGGGCTTCAGCTGAGAACCACACCATGATGAAATGAAAGGCTCCAAAATAAACAGCCTCCGTCACGCGGGCAGCTGAGTGCGCTGATCAGCACCGTCATCTCCCTCCTGAGGGCGAGTAAGCAGCGAATAACCAAGCTCACTCCCTTGCCAGCTTCCGGCAGCTTTAAAGTGTCAGCTCTCAAAGCCCACTTCATCCTGAGGATTCAGAAAGGTTCTAGCTCCATGGGAGTAACGTTTTCTCAAGAAGGACTGGAAGAGTGGGAGAGTACTGGAATCTGAATTTGTCATTTCCTCTGAACCGCTTCTACTCGACTCCCTTAGGAAGTTTCCATCCTTCCTCCCTTCCTCCCTCCCCACCTTCCTTCGTCCTTTCCTTCCTTCCTCCCTCCCTCTCTCCCTTCCTTTCCTTCTCTGTTCTTAAATAAAAAATGTTGAATGGATAAAGAAGATGTGGCACATATATACAATGGAATATTACTCAGCCATGAAAAGAAACGAAATTGAGTTATTTGTAGTGAGGTGGATGGACCTAGAGTCTGTCATACGGAGTGAAGTGAGTCAGAAAGAGAAAAACAAATACCATATGCTAACATACATATATATATGGAATCTAAAAAATAAAAAAGATGGTTCTGAAGAACCTAGGGGCAGGACAGGAATAAAGACGCAGACATAGAGAATGGACTTGAGGACATGGGGAGGGGAAAGGGTAAGCTGGGACGAAGTGAGAGAGTAGCTTTGACATATATACACTACCAAATGTAAAATAGATAGCAAGTGGGAAGCAGCCGCATAGCACAGGGAGATCAGCTCTGTGCTTTGTGACCACCTAGAGGGGTGGGATAGGGAGGGTGGGAGGGAGATGCAAGAGGGAGGAGATATGGGGATATATGTATATATATAGCTGATTCACTTTGTTATAAAGCAGAAACTAACACACCATTGTAAAGCAATTATACTCCAATAAAGATGTTAAAAAAATAAATTGTTTTTTTTTTTTTTGGCCACACCACACGGCTTGCAGGATTCTTAGTTCCCAGACCAGGGATTGAACCCAGGCCACAGCAGTGAAAGTGCCACTGGACCGCCAGGAAATTCCCTGAAAATTTTTTTAAAGCACTCTGCGTTAAAGACATGAACTACTTATTTCGGAAAATGAGTTGCTTATGCTATTTGTGACTTTTTTTTTCAATAATAAGCTATAAAAGAGGAAATTAGGTGTGCTCAGTTTCAAAAACCCATGCTTGAATAGAAGTCTGAACTTCTAAACCTGGTACCTTAGGGGTGATTAGTCAAAATACAGAAAAAAAAAGTCTTCAAATTTCTAAAGAGACTCTTTGTTTTACAAAAGGATCCACATGATGGGGTCCCTGGCTCTTTTCAAGAACTCCTGAATAGATCATTAACTTAAGAACCTGGGAACATGGAAGTTAAAACTGATTGAGAATCAACTGAGGATTAATCAGAAATGAGGATGAAATATTACTAAAATTTTAACATAAACGAATGGGAAAACATTTGACTTACAAAAGTTCAACTTACACTGGTTTATAGAGACTCATTAATTTATATAACATGATAAATTACATAATTTTATATTACTAGGGTTATAATGATGATTTGAATCAGCATTTATAATGTTCTTATTTATTGCCTGACACTTTCAAAGTTCTGGAAAAATGTTGTCCCTCCTTTTTAAGACATTTTGACCACATGACTCTGTCCACTGGCTTTGCTTGCCAGATAACATACAGAATACCTAGTTAAATTTGAATTTCAGATAACTAGCAAATAAATTTTTAGTATAAGCAGTCCTCAATAATGTTTGGGACATACTTACCCTTTATTATGAGAACGTTTAGTTCCTTTTTCTTTATTTTAATTTCTGCTTGGCGTTTTTGGGGTGATGCGTGTAGCAGTGTGAATGCACCAACCACTTATGCTTTTGGGTGAGATGGTGAATGGATCATTAAGCCTGAATTAAAAGGCTTCCAGGCACCTGGGAAGCAGTCAATCTGTGTTTGATGTGTTAAACTATACACTGTAGGGGCTTGCCTGGTGGCGCAGTGGTTAAGAATCCACCTGCCAATGCAGGGGACACAGGTTCGAGCCCTGGTCCCAGAAGATCCCACATGCCGCGGAGCAACTAAGCCCGTGCGCCACAACTACTGAGCCTGCGCTCTAGAGCCCGTGAGCCACAACTACTGAGCCTGCATGCTACAACTACTGAAGCCCGTGCGCCTAGAGCCCGTGCTCCGCAACAAAGAGAAGGCACCGCAATGAGAAGCCTGCGCACCGCAACGAAGAGTAGCCCCCGCTCGCCGTACTAGAGAAAGCCCCCGCTCAGCAACGAAGACCCAATGCAGCCAAAAATAAAAATAAAAATATAAAAAGAAAGAGTGTAGCTAATGAGAACTGCTTTTGATGGGACATCTCCCTCATGCCTTGTTGTTAAGGTGGAAATGTTTATTTAAGCCTCAGGTTCAGGACATAGGTGATTCTTATTGAACTGAAGGGATTCCCCCCTGCCCCCTTTCTTCTCCTTCTTGAACAGTAGAGGAAAAATAAATATTTATGCTGAAAGTTTTACATGGATATGAATTTTGGAAACTAGAAAAGGGCAACATTATATTTTCCAAACCATAGAGCAAATTGGCCTGTCTCTTCCAACTGAATTCCTAATCCCAGGCCTTTTGCTGCTGACTGAGTTCATTTCTAAAGAGACCTCAAGTTATCAACACTAGGCATTTGGCGGGGGCATTGTGAGCCATGCCCCCACTGAGCCAATCTTTAGGGTCTCTGCAGAGGCCTCACACCTGGCTCAGGCAAGTAAACTCCCCGGGGGGCCAAGAAGCCCCCAGCCGCCTCCATGTTCCTGGAATTCACTGAGCCAGGGGCAGCAAAGGGGTTGGGTTTGGATTAGTTCCCCAAATTAAGACTTAATGGCGTATCACTTTATTTATCCTATAAAGGGCTTGGCAGCATGTCAGCTACACAAATGGCCCTCATTAGTATGAGCTTTGATAGTAAAATACTTGCAAAGCACAAAAGAGGAGCATCGTTTTTAAAAAGTAAGTCAAACACTTGCCCATTTCCCAGACCCACTTGGAGGCTAGATCTGGGAAAACATGGACATGCAAAAGCTAAAGTTTTCGAAAAATCAAAACGCTCAGATGCATTTAAGTCATCCTTCAGGGTGCAACTAAATATTTTGGCATTATTCTATTTAAAATATTTTAACTTTGATGTGTCCTTTGTATAAACAATGTTATTTAAACAAACGAAACCTTGTACCGGGCCAGACTCTGGGAACAAACCAAACCATTCACTGCAGAGACTTTGCCCCCCTAGATTGTGGGAAAACAGTAACATTACCTGAGGAACAAAGGCCTGGGATATTGACTATCTGGTAAAGTTAATTGAGTTTTTGTAGGAACAATGGTGAGACCTCGGAGTACTCCTTGTAATAGCTGAACTAAGAAGCACATAATTCAAAACATTATCTTGGCTAAGCTGGCATTTAGTGGACAAAGTATTCTTTTAAATGTTAGATTTCTCTTCAAAAGAGTACAGGTTAATTATATATATATATATTTTCAGGTTAATTATATTTTAATCAAAGGGGTCACTTTATACTCGTATTGGGTTGTCCCCCTCCTCACCCGGCCTGGCTGGGTGTCTAAGCCGGTTTTCAGCCTGTCTTGGACCCGTGGGCCCATGAGGGAGGCAGCGCAAGGTTGTGTAGAAAGCAGTGAGGAGGTGACCCCTTACCCGGAGTGGGGTGGGCCCTGAGGAGCCCAGGAAGGAGAGGGCTGGACCCTCGCACCCACAGTGGGCCTCTCCTACAGGAGCCGTCTTCCAGGCCAGAACTAGCCTCAAGCATGCAGAGGCTCTGGAGAGAAGGCCCAGGTGTTTCTCGCTCTGGGGAGGGCCCACCTCTGTACTTCAGCGAAAAGCATCCAGCTTCTGTGTACTGGAAGGGCAAGGGTTAATACGCTGAGGTCCTCAGGGGTGACCTACTGCCTAGGTCAAGGCTACACAGGCGAGAGGCACATCTTCAATCAGCGCCCGGGTGCCCTCACTCCAGGTGGTGCCCAGTTCTGGGGTGGGCTGGACCCTGGGTGTGAGGCCAGAGATACTGTGCCTGTGGGGCCTCTCCTGAAAGGCTGTCTGCAAAAGGAGGCCCGTGAAACCCGCCCCCCCCGGGGGGGAGGACATTTAATCTGATATTCGTTGCCTACCTGTACCCCAGGTAAAGTGCAGATTGCTCTGTAGACCAAGTATATAAAAAAGAGAAGTTCTGTGTGTGTGCATACACACACACATATATACAAACATATATGTGTATATACACATATACACATGCAGGTTTACATGGAAAGATCAGCCTAAGATTTATGTAACCTCTCAAGAAAATTCCCAACTAATGTCATTCTTTAGAATGCTGTTTTTACTTTTCAATAATGTACAAACATGATTTTCTTTCACTAATACTGCAGTATTATGAGAACTACATGATGGAGTCTTACCTTTAAAATTCCTCACATTACCAAAAAAATGCATCACCCTCTATTTGAAATGACAGCTTCCTTGATGTACTTAGTATGACCAGTGTAAAGGTGGGATGGATGCCACCCAGCATGAATTTCAACCCTGACAACATCCCTGCAAGGCTTAAGTCGGGGTCGCATATTTATCTCTACTTTACAGATCAGGAAACTGAGGCTCAGAGAAGGTAAATATCTAACTGCCCAAGGCCACGTGGCTCATAAATGTAGACTCAGCTGGTTTTGGTTTCAAAGCTCAGACTTGTTCTAGGGCTCCAAGCTGCCTATCTGTTTTTAAGTAAAAATTCCACGACGATGCAGCTTGTCTAGTCTCGAGTATGTGGTAACTTACTCTGGAAAGAGTGCAAGATATGCTGATTTCACCTGCAAGCATTTACCACATTCAGAACAGGAAGTGAGAAACACACTTTCTACTGGAAAGTTCAGCATGAACTGAGGTACATTAAGTAGATTCTAAAGTTAGGCTGCCATGGACCACAGAATACAGTAAATCGTCTCCAGAAAGGGAAAAGCATGCCGTTCAGGGGCATCTCTCCCACATCCTGGGTCTTGCGTATCACCCTAAGGCAGAACTGGCAATTTCCCAGTTAAAACCGGAAAACCGGCAGCCAAGGGCGGTGGCAGATTCAGACAGAGAGGCCCCGTCTCCGGAAGCTCCTCAAACTCATGCTGGCACCAAGTGATAAAGTCTCACTGCAGAGCTGGAGAGGACAGAGCCTGGGATTCCAGTCCGGGGTCAGTCCCTGCCCAGCCTGTGACCTTGGACTAGTCACTGAACCCTTCTGAGGTCGGCTAGCCCCTCTCGGGGGCCTTCCCCAGTGCTGATGCCCTAAGATGCGGACAGTCTGAGTCTTGGTGTCACCCCCGTCAGGGAGAGGACTGCCTCTGCTGATGCCGTAGCAGCATTCTGCTAACCGCCACCATCAGGGGCCCCAGGAGACCCCATAAGAGGTATTTTAGGTTCTAGCAGTTCTCAACCTTTTCCGTTTGCCTCTTGGTTCAACGTCTTGGTTACACCTGAAACAACCAAGTGCCTCTCAACTCATCAAGTCATCTTCCTATGCCCTATTTAGGAGAGGTGAAGAGATGTGTAGAAAGGGCCCTATACTTGTGTCTCAAAGTACCCAGGTTCTAGTGGGAGGTATCCTTACACCCCAGTCTCCATCTGTAAAGGTAGAGAAGGAGCCAGTGGCCTCTGAGAGGACACAGACACCAACATGCTATAATCCTGCAGTCTCCCTCACCCAAATGGCAAAATTGCCATTTTCTCAAAATCTCTGTTTTATTCATTTCTGGTTTTGCTGCTTGGTCTTAGGACTCTAAGGCTGGAATCATCCACGGCAACTGCTACCAAATGCACTGTAAGAGCCCCACAGCTTGTCTTGGGGGCCGTTGACGCTTGTTTTTTATTTGACCTTCAGCGACCTCTGAAACGTGTGGTGTTGGTTCAGGAGAGTGTTGCAGTTCTCTGAAAAATTCAAAGTTCTGTCATCTGCTACTATTTAAAAGTGTTGACTTTGCCACTTATTTGAACTAATTAAAATAAAGCACCCATGGGTCTCTAAGTACTGGAATGCCGAGGCATCTCGCGTCACGTGACGACCACCCTTACTTTCCTATTTCGGACAGAGTATTCATCTAGCATTAGATAGACCATCCTGGTCAGAGTGGACTCGGGTTAACTTCAAGAGGGGTCCACAGCATCTATTCTCCCATGAACAATCACCAGCTGAGGCGATTTACGAAGTCACTGTGACCACTGCCAGAGCTACCAGGGCATTCTCTCCATGACCAGTGGTTTGCCGGCAATAAAACATGACATGGGTTTATTTGAAAAGTATTTGCGTTGTAAAAACACCAGTGTTTTGTTGTTTTAAAAAAGCATTTCTGGATCCTCTCAAGACAGAAGAAAAGACCAACCAGTTCAAAATACAGAAAAAGAAGCCTTGGGTATACTTTTAAAGGCCATTTGCCCACCAGAATGCCATTTTAGTTACCACCTCCACCTACTTTGAACAACATCGCGCACACTTATTAGCTATACCATATCTTGACTACTTATCCTACAATTTAACTAAGAAAACTTGTCATCACTGTAATGGAAATTACTCTATGAATACAAATAGTCAAAAACTTCACTCAGGAAAGATGGACTACATTCATTTTGTTACTCAGCTTCTAATTGCCCTGCTCTGATTTCCACCTATGTGGTCCATACTTTTATTATAGTGATGTTAATAATTTTATGGTAATACAGAATGGTTCCCCTGAGGGGAAAAGGTCCATTCTTCTGCTTTTAAGTCAGGAAAACACTCAATAGGGTGTCCATTTGTTAGCTAATCCACGAACACCTGGTGCGAGCTAAAAGCAGACCACAGCCAGCTGTAAACACCTCATGCTCAAGAGTGCACACCAGGAGCCCTGCTACTGCCCTTATAAAACACTTAACAGGGGAGGGAGAGAAAGTTACCCAATACAATGAAGCGTACAAAGCGCCCCTTGGGAAAATAATCACTTGAGATGTTCTCAGAGGCAGGTGGTTTTTGAGGGGAAACCCCAAAGGAACCTGGAAAGCAAAAGAACCTGGCTCCTTCCTTCCCACAAAGCCCTGTCTGCAGCCTGAGAGGCCCCATGGTTCCACTGGGTCCTGCATTCAACTTCCCTGGGCCCTTCCCAGTGGGCCCACCTGAGCAGTGGGTAGAAGGAACTCGAAGGGCCTGAGGGACCTGGGCAAGAAGAGGAGGGATTAAGAAGCTGAAAGGAGAATAAAGGGGGTAAAGGAAAAGTATTCTTTATCATTGGAGCCTGTCTGATGGATTCCTGTGGTCAGATGTGACGAGGGACTTTCTACCCCTTGGTGGATGAATTTACTGGAATCTCAAAGACTCTTCAGGTAATTAGCTAGACGTATCATTGAAAAACAGCTGCATTTATAAAACCTCCACGCCTGACTTTTCTCCTCGCTGACGTAGCCAGAAGAGCTTCGTAGGAGAGTGGTGGGCTGGCAGGAAGTGGTCATGCGGGATGGTCAAAAGAGTGAGTGTTCCCTCAGGCTTTCCTGGGTCCAGTCTGGTTAAGTTGATTAACCCTGTGCAGCCCCGATCTCCCCTGAAAGTGGGGAGAGTTAAACGGAATGGAAGAACATTTTCGGTTCAGCGCCTGAAAGTACTTAACAAATGGCACCAAGAGTCAGTCCCTATGGTTTTCACGTCTGTGCCCGTTCTTCACTGACGTTACACTGGAGGCAGTGGCGTGAAGACCAACTCTGCCGGCTCGGGACAAAGGGGATGCAGACACTGGCCCCTTGTTTGTCCAGCATGTCCCATGGAGGAGAAGGCCTGGAGGCCCCGGCTTGGTGGTCTGTGGGGAGAAGGAACAGGCCTGTCTTGGGAGCCTGGGCTGCCCCTTCTCTCTTCCTAGAAATGCCCCCAAATTAACCACACAAACATCAACTGACTCCACAGCCCATGAACAATATTTTGTGTCCACCATGGCATAGATCGGTGTCTTCAGCCTGTGGCATGTATCCCTCTGGGGGTACATGAGGACTTTCGACAGAGTCTATGGGTAGTTTTAAGAGAATCAATGTCCAGATCCCCAAATTCCACATGTGCTGCGTCCTAAGACTGGTCCACCTACGAACACTCCTGCAGCCAGTTCTCCTTGCACAGTCATCCTTCTGCCTTCCTGCCCAGCTCACTCATTTTACTGCGAGGCCCTGTCTGGTGGATAGACACCTGTAAGGACAGTTCAGGCGTGCATGGCTCCTTGGGATAAACTGGTATCGGTGACTCATGATGTGAGGACGTGTCATCATGAACTTAGGATTCCAAAGATGTGTACCTGAATCTAATCACGTGGAAACAATCACACAAATCCAAACCGAAGGGCAGTCTGCAGAACAGCAGGCAAGACAGTCTGGACTTCTCAAAATGTTGTGGGGAAAAAAGGCTCGGGAGCTAATTCCAGATTAAAGGAGAATAAAGAGACATGACAATCAAATGCAAGTTGTGACCCTCAATTAAGGGAAAAAACTATGAAGAACATTATTGCCACAAGTGGGGGCATCTGAATATGGACTATCTATTGGATAACAGTATTGTGTAAATGTTACGTTTCCTGAGACTGATAACTGAATTGTGGTTATATAAGGTAATGTCCTTGGCTCCTAGAAGGTTCATGCTGAACTATTTATTGTTATGTTTGCAAGTAATTCTCAAATGGTTTAGGAAAAAAAATGAAGCAAAATGCTAACGAGAGGTCAGTCTTGGTGAAAAGGGGACGTGAGTGTTCATTGTACCATGAACACTTACTGAAAAGTCCCATATGAATGAATCAGGAAATACCAAAGTTGGTGGTTCCGTATTTCATTCTGTCCAGGCACTCATGGCAAGCCATGGTGCTTTATTTGCCTGTCTGTCCATCCACCCATCCATCTATTCATCTTATAATTAGGATCCAGAGGAGTGGTGGTTGTCATGGATGTATACTAACACGTGCATTTCAAGTGAAAATGAAGTTGGACCTTTTCTGACCAAAAAATAAACTTATTTGAGCTGATCTGTTTGATAATTTTCCACGAATTGAATAAGTTACATTTGCAGCTCCAAGGTTTTGCCAAAAATAGATTTGAAGCACATATCTAGTTCCCAAATGGGCTGGAAATTACATCTGCTACAACTATTTAAACTTGTGATAAAATTGCAGATATCACTTTAGAAGTGTGCAATAGTTTTTCAATGTAATTTTGTAGGTTTGCAAGCAAAAAAGTCTGAAGACTTTAAAAACCATGCTCAGTTATACAATCATACAAAAGTGGGTTTTGTCTCTACTGAGCTAAGCAGTTGATTCCCAATAGTGACCCAAGATCTGTGTATGCAATCCCACTCCTGTTCCCACAGAGGCCATCACTCTGGCACGTGTGCAGTCACCCTTGGCTTCCCAAGTGGACGCTTCCTTCCCTGGGCGGAACAGAAGCCACCTGAGGACAAGTGCCTTCTCGAAGGCCTCCCAAATGCCATCAGCCTATCAAGCATTCTAGGAGACCTCACTTTGTCCCGAAGAGTTAGGGAGCCTTCTCTCACTGCAAAAAGCATTGATATTATAGGAGTGTGCAGAGAAATACATGTTTCTCTCCCTAAAATGTCCCGATTTAGACTTCGAAATAGCCATTAATAATATGAGCCTAGGCTCACTGCAGCCCAAACAGGGATCAAAGAAAGGGCCTCAAGGAAATATAATATTCCTTGCTTCTTTCTATTAGTTTGCTCATTGATTTTCCTAGAAAGACGTGTTTCAGTTAGTGAATACATTTTTAGCAAGCCAGGGTTTGTGTTTTCTTAATCTACTAATATGAGAACAGTCTGTGTTAAGCCAGCATTATTGGCTTTGGGACTAGAAGTTTGAGGTTTGCTGGCTTCACCACTTATTGGATTTGTGACCTTGAGCAAATCTCTAGGTCTCATTGCTTCATCTGTACAACGGGGATAAATAACATCTCCTCTTGTCCAGTATAGCTCAAACGTACTCGATTTTAGGACAATATGCAAAACCTATTTGTTAAAATAACAAATGCTGGAGAGGGTGTGGAGAAAAGAGAACCCTCCTACACTATTGGTGGGAATGTAAACTGGTGCAGCCGTTGTGGAAAACAGTATGGAATTTCCTCAAAAAACTAAAAATTGAATTGCCATGTGATCCAGCAGTCCCACTCCTGGGCATATTTCTGGACAAAACTATAATTCAAAAAGATACATGCATCCCTATGTTCAAAGCAGCACTATTCACAATAGGCAAGACATGGAACAACCTAAATGTTCATCAACAAATGAATGGATAAAGAAGATGTGATATATATATATATATATATATATATATATATATATATATATATGAAATGGAATACTACTCAGCCATAAAAAAGTATGAGATAATGCCATTTGCAGCAACATGGATGGACCTAGAGATTATCATAAGAAGTGAAGTAAGTCAGAAAGAGAAAGACAAATACCATATGATATCACTTATATGTGGAATCTAATCTAATCTAAAATATGACACAAGTGAACTTATCTACGAAAGAGAAATAGACTCAGACATAGAGAACAGACTTGTGGTTACCAAGGGGGAAGGGGGGAGAGGGAGGGATGGATTGGGAGTTTGGTATTAGCAGATGCAAACTATTATATATAGGATGGATAAACAACAAGGTCCTATTGTATAGCACAGGGAACTATATTCAATACCCTGTGATAAACCATAATGGAAAAGAATATGAAAAAGAATGTATATATATGTACAACTGAATCACTTTGTTGTACAGCAGAAATTAACACAACATTGTAAATCAACTATACTCAATAAAATAAATTAAAAAAACCTTATTTGTTAAAAAGTGGGTTACCACGTGGAGAGCTAAGATGTGCTCTGATATTAACTTTATTTTTCTTTAGCTTTTATTTTATTTATTTATTTATTTTTAATTGAAGTCTAGTTGATTTACAATGTTGTGTCAGTTTCTGGTGCACAGCAAAGTGATTCAGATATATATATATATGTATATACATATACATATATATATATGTATATGTATATATATTCTTTTTCAGATTCTTTTCCATTATAGTTTATTACAAGATATTTTTTAACATCTTTATTGGAGTATAATTGCTTTACAATGGTGTGTTAGTTTCTGCTTTATAACAAAGTGAATCAGTTATACATATACATATGTTCCCATATCTCTTCCCTCTTGCATCTCCCTCCCTCCCACCCTCCAGGTGGTCACAAAGCACAGAGCTGATCTCCCTGTGCTATGCGGCTGCTTCCAACTAGCTATCTATTTTACATTTGGTAGTGTATATATGTCCATGCCACTCTCACTTCATCCCAGCTTACCCTTCCCACTTCCCGTGTCTATTACAAGATATCGAATATAGTTCCCTGTGCTATACAGTAGGTCTTTGTTGTTTATCTATCCTATATATAATAGTTTGCATCTGCTAGTACCAAGCTCCCAATCCATCCCTCTCCCCCACCTTTCCCCTTTGGTAACCATAAGTTTGTTTTCTATGTCTGTGAGTCTATTTCTGTTTTGTAAATACGTTCAGCTGTATGATACTAACTTAAGTTTTTATTCGTAGCTCTTCACTTATTTGAGGATTAACAGGTTGATTCAATTGTGCTTATGCCTAGACACTTTAAAAATAAGGGCACACTTCAAAATGAAAAATATGCCTATGCTATAGACTCGTGAAGCTTGGGACTTGTAAGTTTTGCAGCAAGAAGGCTTTGCAGTGAGATCCCGCTTGCTGCCACCTGCTTGCTTGAGACACTCCAGCGGCACCCTGCTGCCATCAGAAACAGAGCAAGCACCTTCTTTTCCTGGATTTTACAGTATCTCATAATCTGGGTATCACCTACAGAGATATCCTAAATTTCACACTACTTCCCGCCACCTGTTCTCAGTACTTGGCGACTAGTCTGGCCTCCTCCTTGTATCCACCACCTGCCCCTTCCCCATATCGTGATCACAAATTTGCCTATGCTTCTCCTTGGTCTGGAATGTGCCCTTTTCCCTTTCCCTTCCTTTCCTAATACCCATCTTTCAAGTACCAGCTCAAATCCCCCCTCTCCCCCAAATTCTTTCCTGCTATAATCTCCAAATCCCAGTGACTTCATTGCTAGGAATTCTTACCATGACCACAGCTAACATACATGCCTTGGTAGACATAGCTATCTGTCGGAATGACAATCCACCCACCCACCCACCCACCCATCAGCCTATCCATAGTTTACAACTAGATCATAAGCTATTTAAGTTCACAATTTTGCCTTTTAGATGCCCACACAGCACCTAGAGCATGAAAGCTATTTAATACTTGCTTCCTGATTGACCTCAAGTGATTAATTAAAGAATATGTGTTTTAATTGAATAAAGGGGCTATGGACCATTAAGTGCTAAAGAAACAAAGATGAAAGGGGACATTAGGAGGGGAAAATGCCAGATAGCTTTTATTTTTCTATCAGTGAAAGTAGAATCTTTTGAGAATAATTATTTGGCTGTTGGATCAGCCTAAGGTCCTAAGACTGGCCAATTCAAATTAAGCCTGAAATAGATTTCTCTGAACAGCAACAGTTTGAAATAGGTTTTCAGACTGAGGCCAGAATGAGATGTTGGTCTCAGATCTCAAGTGAGAAATCAATGCTTCCTAAAAGCCTGACATGCAATTTCCTGATTCCAGGAGCCCCATCCCAAGTGGCACAGCCCTTTTCCAGCTTAGGGACTTTATTACAGTATCATCTATTCATACAGTCCCTAAAATAATAAGAAGCAATAGATGGACGGCACTTATTTATTCTGAACTCTGAACCCACAACATTAGATTTGAAAGCTTAATATTTAACCAGCTTATTGCACTAGAAGCTTTCTTAGCCGAATAACAATAGGCTGAAAGTTTACTAAATTCACTAACAGTTTTTTTGCTGGGTTTGTGAACCATCTTAAATATCCAGGTGGGATCACTTAAAACAGAAATACTCTATCTGAAGACAGGGAGCCTCCAACTCACAGCCACCTTATCACCTACCTGTAAGGATCTTAGTGTGCCCTGGCCCCCTTCTTCCCATGGGGAAGAGGGTCTCCCTAACATGGGAATCTGGTGGGAACAATTCCATAGGAACTATGTGGGCTCAGAGAATGGGGAAGGGAAGGAGCTGTGAAACCTGGGAAGAGCCAGGGGGAGCTGACCCGGGGGCAGAATCCCAGGCAAGACTGGCCCGCCTACGTGCTGACCAACTGACTGTCTCTGGGGCCCAAAATAGCCTCCCTGGAAGGCCTGCATTTCTTTCACTCTCCATGCTTTGTCAGGCTGCTTGAAATTCCACCAGTTAGAGCAATGGCTTGGCAGGGGCTGAAGTGAAAGTCTGTGGCGGGAGAAAAGGCATTCACTGGGTGCATGCTGCAAGGAGGAGGGTGGCAAGTACAATCGTTGTTTATGGGGCACAGGTTTTACAAAGCATTATCTCGTTTAACTCTCACAGCAGCCCCAGGAGGCAGGATGAATAGTATTCCTATTTTACAGATGAGGAAACTGCGCTTTCAGAGCTGTTAAGTAACAGCTGGGTAAGTGGCAAGGCTGGGATCCAAACCATAGACTGATCTGAATGTGTGAACGTGAGCTCTTGCTTGTTGAAACTCCATGATTTGCTCTATGCCCTCCTTCTGCAGATTATGGGACCTGGCAACCTGGGAAGAGACTCTAGCCCAATAATATTGTGAATTATATCTCAGTTCTATCACGGTTTACATAGATTTTTGTGGGTTAGTCTGGGAACTTGATAGCTTGATTTGTAAGATGGTTTCTCTAGGAAAATTTGTGACTTGCTAGCAAACTGGTGGAATATAACCCCATTAGATTACAATAAATTGTGGATTACCTGCAATTACAATTTAAGAATGCTCAGGGTTTCTTCTAGTTGGTTTCCAGTCACATAGAAAGCCCACCTTTTCAGCGCAAGGTTCTTCATGTTTAGTTTTAGTTTACAATGCTACCAAATTGCACCACACACTGCACCTTTACTAGAGAGTACGTTTCATGAGGACAGGGGCGTTTGTCTGTGCACCAAGGATTCCCTAGCACCTAGGACAGTGCCTGGCACATACAGGCACACATTAATTACTTGTTGAATGAATATGTGCTTTCAGATCTCAAATTTTTAAAAACCACATGCATTTTGTGCTTTCATTTATGAAACACATTTAGAGTTATCATAAACAGCTGAGATCTGGTATGTGACTACGATTAACTAACCTTTAATAAGTTCAGGCAACCTTGTGCAACACGGTTTTAGTCATTAGCTGAAAACCTTCCTCCCACATAAAGTGTTTTCCCCTAGGTAGCAAAACTGAACGCTCTGCATTTCAGTGGTTTGGAGAAACTCTGGTCCCGGCTTCAGCAGATCTTCCTCCTGCCATCATGGAACTCTGGCACTTTGGACAAGCTGCTTTACATCTTTAGGCTTGGGGACCATAGGAGTACCTTTGGGCTCTAAAATGCTATGACATCTGTGCGTATCACCTTCTAGTTTCGCTTTCTAGATGCCTCAGGCCTGCTCTAATCGCCCTTTGGAGAAGATATGGGTAAAAAGCAAAATAAAAAAAAAAGCCAAAGATGGTGAAAGGGAAAAGTCTTGGATGCCCCGAAAGGAAAATCACAAGTCTTTGAGTTTAGACAAGTTCAAAGTCGCTACAGGAGGCAGCCACAGCCCATGAACTTTATCGTCAACCTCTAGGCAAACGAGTGAGCCAGTTATGAATTCTACTTGGTTGGTTCAGCTCATGATAACGGTAGGAACAGAATTCTGGCTGTTTCATTTATATTGGAACCAGCAAAATACACGCAACCTCAAGGGTGCGTGTGTGGACAGGGTGCAGTCCAGCCCACTTTAAACAGCACAGAATGACTCAAGGTGGCATGAAAGAGCCTTTGCTCAATCACTAAGTTACAAGCATTTGAAAAGAAGAGGGACCAGAATTTACGGTACTTTCTATTTCCAAATGAAACGAGTGACTGAATGCTTTTCTACATAAGCCTTAACCAGTTGCATGGCGTACAGTGCAGGATATAAATGTCAGCGCTGTGACAGGAGCATGTTGACACTGGTTGAGCGTTCAAAGTCTGCACATTGTCATTAGTCCGCCTTCCCCGCACTGACAGCTTGCTCCCGAATTGAACATACCTGGAAGGAAGTCAATTTGGCTTAGAATGCAGCTCACTTTCTCTTTGGGAACATTTCTCTTTCAAGGATCTATTGGGTCTTCCGATAGATAAAACAGAATCAGGTGTGTTCTGCTGGTTCTAATGTAAACACAGTGGTCAGAATCTTGTCCATTGATGACTTAGCGTCAGTCTTGGAAAAGGGAAGTGATCTCCCTTTCCCCAGAACCCCCAGCTACCGCCGTCCATCAGTAGGATTACGGCTACCTTGCTTGTTTTGTGACTGCCTGTACCTTACATGAGGCACGGATTTTCTTAGGGTATTATCAAGCCATAGGGATTCAACCCTGACTACACATTAGACTCACTTGGGGAATATCTAAATATCTAGATGCCCAGGCCACGCCCCAAACCAATGAGATCAGAATCTCTCCTGGTGAAAGCCCAGCATCAGCAGTCATTAAAGTTCCCCAGGTGAGTCCAGTGAGCAGGGGTCTTTTCTTATGAGTCTTTTCCCAAAGGAAGGTTAGGGTGGAGTGTGCAGGTGGGGGAGGGGGGGTCTTCCGGGGGGGGGGCAATCTCACGATCATTGGCATTTTGGAGTGGAAAGGCCTTCCTTTACTGTATAGTTGTAAACTGTTCATTGAGTTCTGTAGTAAGTAATTTGTCCAAGGTCACAGAATTAGCCAAAAGCAGAGCCAGCACCAGGAGCCAGCATTAAATAAGCCTAAGTAGACAAGATACTAATATGCTAATTAAACCTCCATGAATTAATCAGCTTCATAATCAGGCACAGTCATTTTTCTCTCCAGAATGTCTTGGTTAGAAAACTATTACCTTCCACTGTGTTCCTGTTCCTCTGACCTAGGCTGCTTGAACCAATGAAAAGCCACTTACTCAGCCCTCATGGGTACAGTTCTGAAGACAATGGTACTAAAGGGCATTTTAAGTTTCTACTGCAGAAACATTGTATACGCTAAGATGGAAACTCGTGGTTGAAACCAAAGCCTTTAAAAATAGGTTTATACAACTAATGGACAAAAACTCTTGGAACAGTTCCTTCAATTTCAAGGGATCAACTGTGTTCTCTTTCTAACCCTAAGTCACTCTTGAAGTCTTAATTTGCCTTAGAAAAATGCACTTTTTCTTTTCCCTGGGACTTCTGGAAGACGATGCTTTAATTGTTGTAATTAAGCATAAGATAAGCACATCACATTTCCTGGGCGATTTTTAGCCCAAGGCCATAGGTTTGGGGGACTCTAGCATACAGCTGACTCTGGGACCCTTTCTACTGTGCATGTTTCAAATGCAAAACAGCTTGAAGGGTAACGGGAGTGGTGTGGTGAGTGGTTATGGTGACCGTTCACTATTGCTTTAGTTTGGGGTTGTGCAAATTCTCTGCTGCTACCTTTGTTACCTGCATACCTCCCCAATAATCTCTAACTTGTGTTGAAGCATACTCTGCTTTATGCAATAGACAACTTCTCAAGAGCGGAGGGTAAATTATATCAAATCATAGTTGACGTGCCCTGATAAACTGCTAAGACACTTTTGAGAGGCAAATCACAGACTCATTTTCTAATATTAATAACCTGGTCTTTTCTTAAGAGTTAACATTGTCATGTGTGGAGTGAACGATGGTTTGTTTGTTTCTTTTCCCCCTAGCCCCAGCTAGCACTATGTATCGTTGTCTTTCTAGAACTGGAACTTTTCTGAACAGATTTGACACTGCCCAGATGCTTGTTCTGGAAATCAAGGCCCTTCTGTGTTTTCTCTGACTCTGGCTTGGTTTTGTGAAACCTCAGCCTCTTCCCTTGCAAGGGCAGTTTAGGATGGAAATGCAATTGTTTTCAGAATTCAGCAAAGCCAGGCACACCCAAACAGAGAAAGAGGGCTTGGGAAGAAAAAACGAGGGTGTATGTATGTGTGATGGGGAAGCAGAGGAAAGGGGACAACTGCGTGTTTTCCTACGGTGGTGGTGGTGGTACCGCTGGGGAAAACAGCTGTTCCTCGGAACCCTAAATGAGCAGCAGAAAAATGTGCTACCCCCTGTGCTGGGCAAAACCAGCGCGTGCCACATGCAGACTAGGTGTTGGGGTCCTGGGGCACCAGCCGGTGGCTACGAACCGCGAGGGGGCGTCGGCGCCAGCGCGGCTCTGCCCTGGGTCGGGAGGCCGCACTGCGGTCGGGGCTGACTTGGGGTGCGTGCGAGCGGCGGGTGGGGTGACCCCCGCGGGGAGGGAGCGGTTCTTACAGTCACTGCTCGGCGCGAAGGGCGCGCGGCGGCGGCCGAGGGAGCGGTCTTCGGCGGGCGCCTCGGGAGGCCTCTTACCGGCGGGCAGCGGGAAGGCGGACGCGGTGTGGAGCAGCACCAGGCAGACAGCCACGACATCCCATAACTTCATCTTAGAGTCCCGTCCGGCGGCGGCACCTGGGCGGGCGGGCGGGCGGGCGAGAGAACCGGGGAGAGCGCGTTAGGCCTGGACGCCGAGGGCCGCCGCGCTGCCCGGGGCGCCTCGGCCCCGCGGGTCCTCGGGGCTCCCCGCCAGACTCGGCACCGCCCTCCTCCCGGACCGCGGCAGCCCGGCGGTTCCCCGGGCACCCCCCCCCCCACCCTCCTTCCTTCCCAGCCGCCTGCTCGTCCCCGCTCCTGGGTGCGCCTCCCTGGGGTCGGATTTTCGAGCAGGGCCGCTGCCCCCGCCGGTACCAACACGACGACACCGGACGCGTGGCCAACACGACGACACCAGCACTGGCGCGCAACACCCCCCCACCCCGCTTCCTGGGGGGCGACTGGGCAACCCTCACCCTGTGCTTCCCGCCCCGTCCAGCAGCTCCCACAGGCCCCGGGGAAGAGCCCTGGACCCAAGCAAGAGACTAGCCTTTTATTTCAGGAATAAAATCAAGTGCGGGACCGCCCGGGGTCCTGATCCTGCTCTCGGCTAGGCGGGGGCAGGCTCAGTGGCACCACTAACCTCTCCCAAGCTTTACTCCTCCCACTTAAATTAGTATTTTGTCGTCGGAACAAGAAGTCAGTAGGAACTTGGAGACTTTGGGGCTGTCCGGGGAATATCTGCGTTAAGTTACTTCACTTCCCAAAGCTTCAACTCGGTTTAAAATACTACTTCCACTTCCTAAGGCTATGAATATTAACACATGAAAAGGCCTAGCCAAGCATAAAGGAAGCGCTCAATAAGTGTTTTAGCATTACTGTTAGGTAGGGATTGCCTTTGTCTTGAAATGTTCGTGGTGTCCCCGAACACCCTCCTTATTTTTGCAGTTTTGCGAGATTCTGGCCTTAAATCCCTTCCCCTCGCAGAGGAGTTGCGAGCTCCCCACGCCCGGTCACGGTCACTCCTGGACAACTGTACCCGGTCCGGGACCTTACAGAAGAGCATGGGCACCAGGAGGTCTAGACCAGGAAAGGGCGCGCGGTGGGGCTCAGGTCCTCTGAGTCAGGGGCCTCCGTTTGGTCTGTCACTCCGCACACCCCTAGAAAGGAAGGTCACGCAGCAGGGGGCTGGTGAGGAAAAAGGCCCCCTCAACTCGGGGCCAAGCCCCACACAATTAGGAGGTGGCGGGAGACCCGGGCGCCTTGGGGTGCGGTGTTACCCAGTGCCTTCCCAATGCCAGTGTTCAGTTTCCAAGGGCTACGAGACTCATGCAGTTGATTATCCTCTTTCCTCCAAATAAAGGGATTCTTAGGAAAATCTCCTTGAACTTTTTCCGTGGGAGAGAGTAAGAGTTTCCAGGTAAAAACAAAAACCTCGGCCCCTTTCCTCTCCATTAGCGGCCAGGAGCGCCCGCCTCCCTTCCAGCAACCGCCCCCCATCTCCACCCAGAACTCCCGCCCGGCTTCCGGTGCAGGCCACCCGGGGAAGCGTTTCATTCGACCGCCACCTCCCACCGCTGCGGAGACGAATGCATTTTCCATCCCTCGGGTGTCTGTTTGTTCGCTATGCAGCTGTTGGGCTCGGGGAGTCTGTAGGGACTAGGAACTCCGAAAACCTGCAGCTCCGGGCGCCCCATGCCCCGCTGGCTGATTTACAAACCCGGGGAAAAGCAAAGGCTCTGGGTTGGGGCGCGGGGGCCCAGGCAACACCTCACCCAGGCCATGCAAAACTAGCCCAGCGAGGCGCTCGAGCAGAGAGGACGGGGGAACGCGAGGCCTCCCGCCCCCTCGCCCAGGGCCCGCTCGCGGGTGCGTGCGAACTGGCTGGCGGCCCTGAGGGGCGGGGAGGCGCGGGATTAACGCGCTATCCCAAATCGCGGTGGCCGCCAGCAGGAAGCGACAGAGGCACCAGATTTCCCTTCCGCATTAAGAGGGTTTTTCCTTTTTTTCCTGCTTGGCCGACGGAGGGCTTTTTAAATTGGACGTGGAGATCCTCAATTATAAGTGTGGCGAAGCTGGCAAAACAGTTCAGCGGAAAACTCCCCGCCTCGCCAAAGGAGGCTCCCGGCCCCGGTTCCCGCCCTCCGCCGGGTGCGGCGCAGGCCACGAAAAGAGCTCTCCCACCTCCCCCGGACGGGGAGGGCGCATTCTTCCTCCTGCGCACCGCCGGGGCAGGCTGCAGCCGGAGCGGCTCTTTAGTTCCCGGTATTTGCCTGGCGGAGCCAGAGGAGGGAATCCGGCGGCTCGCGTTCACAGCGGTCCACGCAGAGGTTTTTCCCACACCCCCCCCCACACCCCCCGGGTTCCCTAATGGTCTCTTTATCGCTTTCTTAAAGCACATCTGTCCGAAGTGTTTCTGCCGCAACCGTCCGCCTTTGCTACGAGCGCGAATTGCGGAACGCGCTGCCACGTGCGGTAACCAAGCTCTCCTCCCGAAGTCGGCTCCGCCAGGTGCCCCCGCACCCGTCCTCGTACCCTGCAGGCTGGTTCCCCTCTGCGCCCAGGACTTACGCGCCCGGGAGGGCAAAAGGGGAGCGTCGCGGGCGCCGGCACCTGGTGGTCCCCAAGTCCAGGGCGGAAAGGACGTCCCAGGAGCCAAAAGTGCCGGCAGAAGCCGCCGCTCGCCGCGGGGCGCTTCTGGGTTCCCAGCACCAGAGGGCACCAGAAACCGCCGGAGTCCTGGAGCGCCCACGCGGCTGGGGCTGCGTTGTGATTTTAAGCATAGAACCGATGAACGAGCACTCCCCCTACAATCCTTCCCCAAATGCAAATTACCCCCCCCCCCGGAACTTCTGGATGTCCTCACGAACATCCCTGCTTTTCAGGCTCCTACCCCTCTTCATCCTCACTCCCTAATTTTTCTCTACCCACCTCCCTTAAGCTGGTTTCTCGGCAACCTGCGTTTTGAACTCCCCCCCTCCCCCGCGTCACGGTGACAGCTTCAGCGCGTGTGAGCGCTCCCGCCGCCAGTGCCCCCGCGCCTTCTTGTATCTGGCAGGCTGGGAGGTGTGTTTGGGCTTTTCCTTAGAGATCCAGGTCTCAGGAGGAGAAAAGGGAGGCGGGGGTGGGTGGCGGCGTGCTGTAACTCGGGGGCTTTCTTTTGGGATAGGGACAGAAGTTGCTGAAAAGATGAATTGCTTTTCTTAACTGTGTCTTGTGTCCTGGACGGATGGAGGGCCCAAGACCAGAGCAGGAAAAAGAATGAGCGCCGCCTTCTGCAGACAGTCTGGGAAGGGGTCTGTCTGTTAAAGGGCCCGAGGCCGGGTGCCAGACCCAGGGGCACCCGAACCCCTTGCGAGAGTGGGCTGGGGACGCAGCGGGCTCCCCGAACACCTGACACTTGTTGAAAAGGCGACACTGTCCCTGAGCCCTGCCGAAGCGAAGACGTGGCGGAACTGTGAGGGCGAGACGTGGTCGCGGCTGGGAGGAAGCCCCGCAGCTCCCTGTTCCGGGCTTTGCGGGAGGAGGTGCGTGCGGCCGGTTGGCAGCAGCATCTCCTCCTTGGGATGCTTAAGTGTATATTCAAGATGGCCTAGATGGGTGGGATGGGGGCGGGGAGGGAGGGCCAAGAGGGAGGGGATATATGTATACATATAGCTGATTCACTTCACTGTACAGCAGAAACTCACACAACATTGTAAACCACTTATACTCCCCCCCCCCCAAATATACTGTGGAAGAGTGGAGTGCGCTCTAACACATCCGCGGCAGGGCTCCGAAGAGTTGTGTTTGTCCCCACCAATGAGCAAAAGTGTTGCGAGCGCGGGGCTGGGCAGCTCCCCCGGGGCGCGCACGTCGGCTCTGCGGGCGCGTGTGCCAGCCCCGAAACTAGGGAGGTGTCAGGAGGCTGGGGGTTCCGGCGAGAGTCATTCCCCGCCCCAAAGAGGGTTCGTTTTCACCCGGTGGGTCTGGAAACCAAACGACAGCGAAATCAGCCCTGAGGCTGTGCCAGGGTGGTGGCGGGGGTGTTACTGGGGGAGGTGGCATAGAGTACAGACGAAAGTCATTCAACCCATCACTGAGATGGCTTAGGGGAGACCTTGAGAAGGTTCAAGAGTCTGCTCGAGGCGGAGGCCCCGGTCCGGGACTGTTCAGGAAGCCCGTCTCTTAAGCTTGACGGGGATGGTGAGGTGGGATTTCGGGCATTAGGAAAGTGCCAGCAACCGGGTTCCGACCAGGGCTAGGAATGTAGATTTGCAAGACCGCGCCGGAGGAGGTGAGCTCTCTATTTTTAGGTTCTCAGCACCTTTGCAGCAGTCCCTCCCGGGGCCTACACTTTCCCTTGGAACAGACCAAACCAAGTTACGCTCCCGGTAATGGTATCTATGCAGCCGCGCGTCCACAGAGAACCCAAGTCTGGTCGTGGTAGGTTCAAAGGCGAGTCCAGTCCCGCACCTTCCCGGGACTTGACGGAAGAGCCCCTCGCCGAGTCGGGGAGGGAAACTGCCCCTGTCGGATATGCCCGGGTCCAGAGGCAGCAGGGGCACCAGAGATTTTTGCCCACGAGGAAAGGCAACCTGCCCCTCCGCAAACCCAGCCTCTCCCCGGTTCCACTTCTCTCTCTCTCTTCTGTCCTCCCGGCGCTTCGGTTCCCTCTAGTGTCCCCTCTTTCTAGTCTCACCGCCTGCTCTGGGGTCCAGCCGCGCCCCCTCTGTCTCCAGCGCCGCACAGCCCGACGCACCCGCTGGCGACTCAGGCGCCCCCCGCCCGCTCCCCCCCAGGCCCGCTCGCCCGCTTACCTCGGATCCGGTCTCCGCAGACCTCCAGTTGGACATTAACTCCAGGAGCCCCAAGTCCCAGCCAGGAGACCCATCCGGGCCGAGGGCAGGAGCGCGGAGCCCCGCCCGATAAGTCAGGGGCACGAGTTCGCAATCCTGGGGCTGCTCGGGGCAGCAAGGGCGCGCAGGAGGCGGCGGCCAAGGCTCCCGCCGCCGCCGCCGCCGCCGCCGCGAGAAGGGCGAGGGATGCAGACAGCTCCCCCGCCGGCTCCCCGCACCCCCAGAAGCCGAGGTCCGAGCAGCCGCCGCTGCCTTGGGTGGGGGGGTGACAGGGCTGCGCGCGCCGCGCTTGTAGCCCGGGCTGCACGGGCGCGGGGCGCGGCGGCCGGTTCAGCGGCGGCGGCCGCGCTCTGCGCCTTCTCGGGGCGCAGCGCCTGGGAGGACGAGACGCGCCGGGCTGATGCTGCCGCCGGAGCTGAGGTCTGGCCTGGAAATCCGAACGAGACACCACGTCAACCGGCGCCGAGAGTCCCGTGAAGACATGAGGGCGCCAGGAGCGCAGGCTGGTCCTTGAGAGCCCGGTCCGGGGGGCCGGGGTGGGGGAGGGGAAGCGCGGGGCCCCGTGAGGGGAGGGGTCTAGAGTCAGCGGTGGCGGGGAGGGAACGGAGAACAGTGAGGAGGCGCCCGAGCTCCCGAGGCGGGGGCTCGGGGTGCGAGTGGGTGACGCGAGGCGCCCCTCCCCGGGGTGTAGGGAGAGAGCGCTCAGCGCGTGGAGACGCTGCCGGGCTCGCGCCTCCTCCTCGCCGGGTAGATCCGGAGGAATGTGCGGAGCTCTGCGCCTGCGAACCGAAGGGAGCAATCCGAACTTGACCGCGGCGCCCGCGCCCGGCTTGGCCCTCGCGCCTCGCTCTCTGAGCCGGGGCTCTGTCGGGTAGAGGGCTACCCTGGGCTTTCCCCGCGCCCGTCGAAGCCTCTCCTTCGTCCTCGGGTGTCTAGCCCTCTGGCTTTTCTGCAGGGCAGAAGGCAGTGGCGAGGAGAACAGATGCTGGCCGGAGTTCTCCTAGCACTGCGAAGGAGAGATGTGCAGCGGCCCAGGGAGGGAAGCCGAGTGTTTGCCAGGGCACGCTGAGAGTGGGGAAGAATTTATAGGGCTCTCGCTCCGTGACGTGCCCTCCAGTGGCTTTTCTGATTCGCTTTCTGACCTAAACACACATTAGTTTAGTCCCCATGCTAGGGCCAACACGGTCTCCAAATATCTGCTGGCTGAAGTCAGAGGCTTTGCATATCATGTATTACATGGCAGGCAATGAAGAAGGCTTCTGAGGCTGGCCCGCTCCTCAGTCCTAGGCTCCATTTTCATGCGGTTGTAATATAATACCAGACGTGGGGTAGGCACATACATTCAGAATCCCAATTCCAGAGGCGTAAGATCACTTTATCAGGAACAGGTCGGGGGAGGTTTGACTAAAACCTGCTTTCATCCAGATTTTCGAAAATGCAGACGGGAAACCTAAGCAAGCACTCCCTTGGGTGCTGCGTTTCCAGTGAGCAGGGGCCCAGCGCCTATTCCTGATCTTTGTGAGACCTTTTAGGAATTCCTTTTGTTGGTTTGCTTACCACCAGAAGCGCCAGAGCCTTCTTTCGTAGAGGACATGAGGAGGGCAAGTCCTTACACACCCTGCATATGACTCTCCCCATAAAGCCGTTTCATTCACCCAGGGCATGAAACTAGCTCTACCTTTAAAATAATGTACTGAGTAAGGTATGTCTTTGCTAAGCAGAAACCTGTTTTCCGGAAGCCACTGGACCTGGATTCAGTGGGATCTCTTTTATTTTATTAGTTGGGGCCAGGGAGAGCGTAAACAGGCTCAGTTTACATCCATGTACCTCTTATTTTATGACTCATCCGGTTGTTGGGGAGTACATGTCCCTCGGGTAGCTGATACAGACGATAGACAGGGGGAATGTGTGTGGCAATGTGGGGGGAAGATCCTATATTATTAAACTTCTTAAAAGTCAAAGATCAGCTACTTTGGAGGTTTGTCAGTGAAGCTAGTGTGGGAGGGAAATTGTTCTTACTAAGGTTACTGTGATTTAAGATTAAGCGGAGTGAAAAGTCTTCCAAACATACCTTAGCTGAAATGAGGATGCCTACTGTAGTTCTGCAGAATGTGACATTTCCTGCTTTGGTAGATTACAGTAGAAATGTAGATGGACTTGGAAATGGCATGAGCTTAATATTTGTATCCTAGTTTAACATTGTTTTTGGAATTCGAAGGCGACCGTAGTCAGTGTTCTTACCATGAATGATTTCTTCATTTTCAGAAGGCTTTTCGCCCTGGACGGTCATGCCTTCCAATCACCTGCAATGATTTAGTGCTCATTATGTGCCAGGCAAAGTGCTAGACCCTGGGAATTGTGCTTGACTGGGCTTTTGGGGGGTTGCAAAGCACAAATACCACTGAGTTTACCCTATGTAATGGGAGTTCCCTGTGGAAGGAAGGCTGACCGGAATCGCCACCACTCAGCCACGTGTCTCCGAAAAGCCTTCCGGAAAGGCCACCCGGCCAGGCCTCACGAAAACTGGATTGAAGTTCAGGAACTGGAAGGTCATTCAGGGTCCGGCTCTGTGACTGGGTTATCTTGCTGCCCCTTGAGCCGTAGGCATCTGCCGTCCCTTCTAACAGGCTTAGCCGCCAAGGTGATTCAGCTCCTCTCTCTCTGTTTTTCTCTGGGTGTCTCTTGGCTTCTGCTCCTGTTACCAACTGCTCAGCTCTCTGTTGATCTCACATTTAAACTCCTTTAGTGAAAGGATCTAATTGGCCCTGCTGGGCACTAACTAGGTGCTTGAGATGGACTGAGCTTTTGGGTCAGGACATACGGGTTACTGGATACCCTGCAGCTCAGCAGCCCTTGGTCAGGTGCTTATTCCCGGGCTAATCACCCATGTTCACGTTGTTGGGTTACGTGGTTCAGAGACTGGCCACCTTCGCTTAAGAACCTTCCTAGAGTTCCTTCTTGCCTTCGCTCCACAGGAGTTGGGCCCCCAGAAGGAGCCGTGTTAATGGCAGGCACTTGGAGTTTAACAAACCTCTGTCTACTACAGGACTGAAGGATGAATAAGATACAACTCCTGGCTCTCCGTCCGCTTACCATCTCTAAGGAGAGGGACTCCCTCCCACAAGTAATCATAGTATAAAGTGGTAAATGCTGTGATAGAGGTATATATGAGGTGCTCAGGTCTGATCTTTACATGGCCAGTGAAACCCTGGAGAATTGCAAACACATACCCATGCCTAGGCCCTATTCCTGGGCAGTTAAATGAGAATTTCTTCGGTAGTGGAGCCCAGGAATTGGTATTTTGTTTTAAGTTGTTCCAAGTGCAGCCAGGGTTGAGGGATTAATTAGCTTTTTTTTTTTTTTTCAGTGATTGTAATCATTATCATTATTATGATTCTTTTTGAGAGCAAAACTAAGAGGCTCACCTATTTTGATAGGTTCTAGGACTAAGACTCTTCCAAAATATTAAATCCTTTTGAAATACTAGTAATTATCTTAAATAGTAATATAAAGGAAAGTATAAAATTAATTTAGAGTTAAAGAAAATACTCCTAGTTTTGAAAGAACATTTATTTGCGTGATTACAACATTTAGGTGACTGCAGAAGAGGGGAAAAAGTCTAAAAATTTTCAAGATCCCTGACCGAAAAGCCCAACATTTAAAAGTACTATAATTGATGTTGACAAAAATCTCCTCAGACCTTCACAGACAATGAAAAACAAAGCTGCTTCCAAAGCGAGTGCCAGGAAGCAAGCATTTGGTGTCTTGGGGACAAGGGGATGGCCTGATGTCACCATCTCAAAGCCCCCAAATGCTGGAAGTAGGGACCCCACCCCCAGTAGCTCTGTGGCTCCATCTTCTCCTTTTTCAAGGAAACAAAGATATGTTTGATTTGAAGCTGTTCCTCAACAAAGTCCAGAAGGGAACCACTTTCGCTCTGAATAGATGGATTGTCCCCTGATAAAGTAACAACAACACACTGCTAAGAATTCTCACAGGGTCCCTAGGTCTCGGCCTCTCGTCTGGAAAACCCTGCCAGAGAATCAGAAGGAGAGAAACAAGTATTGTTCAAGCATCTCATCTCCTCTTTGAGAAAAAAGTTTCATAACCTTACTAATTTCCCATTTCACTGTCATCCTCTTCATCAGAACTTATTGTGGATCTTTAACTGAAAGATGTCAGAATGATGGGTGCTCTCTGTGCCCCAGGATCTTACAGTCCGGGGGAAGAGAAAACACAAACATAAAATGATTAAAAAAAAAAAATACAGGGTATCCTAAGGCTGTGGGCCTCGAGTATGACCATATTTGGAACTCAAACTGGGCCTTGATTGGGGTAGGTAAGCAGAGAGGCGGGGGAGCTGAGGGGGGCATTCCAGGCTAGGTGGGGGAGTCTCTGGGGACTCAGTGCTGAGTGCTGCGGGTCAGCCTTTGGCCATTCACAGAGCATCTTCCCGGAGCTCCCAGTGGAGCTTTGCAGCTGCTTTGCCTAGAAGGGCCAGGACCCGGGTCCCTGGACTCCCTCATAACATGGGTCATGACGGCTGAAACCGAATCCATCACTTGAGCAGGGCAATTTCCTTTTCAAAGTCACCACTTTATTGGGCAGGGATTTGTTTCATGCTTGCTCACTCTTTCACAGTCATTTTCACCAATGATACGATTACTCATAAGGGAAAGATAAACGTGCTATCCTTCAGACCACTTAAAAAAAGAGAAAAGAAAAAAAAGAACAAGGGAAAAATGGACTATTGGCCTCTTTGTAAAGAGTAAATTGTAAAGTAGCTAAATTCTTTGGAGTAAATTGTTTCTCATAAGAAATCAATTCTGACATTGACATGGTAGATTTATCAATGATTTCCAGCAGTTTCTTTTATAGGGATCAGATTGTCTAATTATCCATAACTTTGTTTTTGGTTCTTAGGATTACTTTATGGGACTCTTTGGGTAATAAAACTTTAATCAGGTAAGAGGGTTACAGCAGACTTTGTTACTCTGCACATGGTCTAGTGGCTTAGATCTAGGGTTGGCAAACTTTTTCTGTAAAGGGCAAGCGTTTTCTGTAGATATAGTAAATATTTTAGGCTTTGCAGGCTACACAGTTTCTCTTGCAGCCACTCAACTCTACCCTTGTATTGCAGAAGCAGCCATAGATAATATATAAATGAACGGGCACAGCTGTGTTTCCATACAGCTTTATTTATGGACACTGAGATTTGAATTTTATGTAATTTTCATGTCATGAAATACTATTCTTTTGGGTTTTTTTCTGCAGCCATTTAAAATGTGAAAACTACCCTTAGCTCTGGGACCATACGAAAGCAGGTGGTGGGCAGGATTTGGCCCGAGGGCTATAGTTTGCTCACTCCAGTTAGGTTGAAGTTGTAACTCTGAGGAGATGTATCACCTCTAGAATTATGGAATTCCAGAGCTGGAAAGCCTCTGAGGCTTCTAGTCTAATCTCTTCATTTTACCAGGAGAGAAAACTGAGTCAGGGAGGGTTAAGTGACTTATCCAAGGTCACTCTTTGAGTGAGTGACACACCCTTACTATCGAGAAAACATGGGATCAAATGACTTCACTAGTGTGTGTGTGTGTGTGTGTGTGTGTGCATGTGTGTGCGTGTGTGCTCCAGTGGCAGTAATGGGGAGTACATGGGGGATGTGTTGTATCATTTTTCTTTCTAATTGGGATTTAGTATTTTTTGTTGAGGCAAGAAATGAGTCCAAATACAGGGAAATCAATTGGACTCTTTACTGGTGGCAGAGGTTGATGTCTGGCTGAATGGGGAGCTATGCTCTAAAAGGCGGCAATTGACTTCTTTTCAACTTTGAAAAGAAGTCAATTGCCGCCTTTTAGAGCATAGCAGAGTTCCCAGGCAGAGCACAGTGCTAAATAGATTTCCCCCCCCTCCCCAAAAGGCCTTTATATTTCTGTGATTGGCTCTTAGCAGATACACAGGGTCTCATCACAAAGGCACAGAGATGTGTTGAGAAAGAGAGATTTGAGTGGGGAATCAAGACTCCTGCTTCCTAATCCTTTTGTAGACCACCTAGTGCTTGTTGCAGAGCTTCTGGAGGCTTCCTAAAGATGTGAAATCACAGGCAATAGCTAGAGATACTGCCGAAGTGGATGGTTGACGCTGGGGCAAGGACTCAGCGTTTGGACCTTCAAGCCAAAACATTCCAAGGGACCACTTTGCCATGTATTAATTGCATAACACAGACTTCAGTCTAGAATCTTCTCCTTTTGCCTAAAATAGACCAACTATTTGACCATTTCCAACTTTGGCAACAAAACAAGAAGACAGCCTTCTCTTCTCTGCCATCCTATCCCTGCCCCCATTGCCTTCTCCACTTTTCCTCAGTGTGGGAAAACAAATTAATCAACTAACGAAGCCTCATCAATATTTACGGATTTAGTAGAAGCAAGTAGTAAGTCAGTGCGAATTTTGTGATTTCTTAGGTGTTTTAAGCCACTACGCAAAGCAAATATCCTTCGTTGAATTAGCAGCGGGGCCAAGACTGGGAGGCGGCTAATTTTGCATCCTAGGCACCTCGCTTGCCTCACCTCCTCCCAATTAGCAGAAGTTTCAAGTTGAGAGCCCCAAATCCTGGGGCCTAGTTACGAGGAAGTCAGGCCAAGGATCAGGCAAATCGAGTTGGAGCTCCGTCCCTGACAGGCTGTGGGAGCTTAGGAAATTTCTAGCATCGCTCACCTATTTTTCTCTTCTTGCTTGTTGTCTCCATCACCGGGATACTGTGTGAATAGATGAGATGATAAACCAGATTTTCTGAGTTCATTAATGACTCCCTGGGAATAATTTATATTACATGTATACTTTCCGGCCACCGGGGTGCTGTTTGGTAAATGACTGCCCTCCTGCAGTGCTATAAGTGGAACCCTAGTGACCCGAAAGTGTTAACACCTCCCTCCAAGCAATTCGCTTACTCCTGGGGCATAATTTACACTCTGATCTGGCCGACCATATGTGAAGTGCTTGGCATTCTTTGAGAGAAAGTCAGCTTGAGAAATGTAAAGAATTAATATTACAAAAAGCACATTTGCAAACCATTCTTTGAAGGATCCATCATGTAACTTTTGCAGAACAACCCCATAAGTTAGGTCATTGTTATCCTTTTCAGAGTCATTCTCTACCCAGTGCAGGATCAGTGCATAATATACCCAACATGAATTTAGGGAAGCATGTATTTGTAGAATGACTTCACTCTTCGAAAAATAATGGATGAAAGGTTGGAAAGTGCATTTTAGACATCCGAGTAAAAAACAAAAGGTAAAAGTAAGGTAAATGTAATGAAGCATCTGCTTTACATTGTTGAGTAGTAGCAATATTACCTAAATGAAATGGATCACTTTTTTATACAAACACAGGAGCACTGACATATTAGGATGTGGCATCCATTTCAAAGTGGTCATCTGAGGAGACTATCTGTATATTCTGATAAGAAGCTATTGCTCAAAACACTTTTATGACATATGAATGTGTTTGTTCATTCATCCAACATAAATCGTTTAGGCATCTCTCTTCATAAGGCCTTGTGTTGGCAGTTGTCAAGGGACCTAAAAAGGCATGAGGTAGCATCACCATATTCAGTGGTGGCAATTAACTGGATTTTGAAGATGGGTTTAATCTGGGGCAAAGACCAAACCATCTGAAGTAAATTCTAGTGATAGAGGTGGGCTAAAAGCAAGAGAAGGTAATTTAGAGACTGCGCTTCCGGTACGGCCTGGTGGTTAATGGCAGCGATGGGCTCTCGGTAGCCATGCTGTTTGTCATGTGACTTTGCAGACGCTCTTTTACTATAAAGGTGGTGTCCATTTCCCCATCCCTTGGATCTGAAGCGGCACTGTGACTTGTTTTGGCCAGTAAGATGCAGTGGTAGTGAAGGTGTGCCACTTTTGAGCGTAGGACCCAAGAGGCTAATATGTTTCCACTTACTCTCTCAAACCTCTGCCATTACTGTGAGAACATGCTTGGGCTAGCCTAACGTAGGATGGGAGACAGGTGACAGCTAAGGTCAGCTGAGAGCCAGCTGACTCCTACCGCTACTGCCCCCACCCATGTAAGTGAGCCTAGTAAAGATCAACAGAGCTGCCTTTCTGACCCCTCCAGAGAGATGGGCCATAAGTACTTCCTGTTGTACGCTACTGGGATTTTGTGGTTGTTACACAGCATTGTTATGGCAATAGATAACTGATACAGCTTGCAAACTGATTCCAAAAGAGGAACTCACAGGGTTGAACAGGAACAACAATGTTCCTGGATTTAAGTGGTGTCTCCAGGTGACTGTAGGGGACAGTCACCTGGAGATACCACCTTTAGTTTTGGACGGTTGGGCCTATAGGATGTAGCCTTTAGGTTCTTTGTTAGAATTTTGGAAGAGCTATTACCCCCTAGTTTGCTCCTTTTTTTTTTTTTTTTTTTTTTTTTTTAAACAGGCTTTATAGTGGAAGAAACGAAGGTCCAAAGTTTGGGTCTAGTCCAAGGTTAAAAATACAGTATGTAAGAAAAGAAGATAAGTAGCTAAATTTCAATCCATCTCATAGTAAAATTTCCTTCACAGCTTATATCATCTGTACCAAAGGAAGAGTTCCAGCATCAATTATGAAAATAGAAACCTAAATGATAAGGAAATTGTACATCTATGACAACTACCCCTACTCTTGTCAGATCATTGTTAATAGGTTGCTCTCTGCCCATTATTACTGATGTATGGTTGATGGTGAGAAACTAACCAATTTACAACATCTACAGATGTTAGTTTTTATGCAGGCTTCAGGGTTAGCCATCCATATCACTATTTGTCATGATCAAGAGAAACAGCTCCATGCAGAAAATGAAGCATGCGAGAGCTTGAAAAAGAAAAGTTCCAACTTGGAATATTTATGGAAATGACTTTCTCAGAATTCCTAATGTGTCAAAATCTAAGTAGCATTTTATTGTATCATCAAGAACAAAGGCTTGGAGGTGCCATCTCTTTTGGCAGAGCTGGTGCCCCAGAAGTTATGACACTACACAATAAAACTGTTGGTCCCCGTGCAAATCACAAGTCCAAGGCAATACCTTTGCTGCAGTCAAGAGAGTGGTGATAGCCAATGACGTTATTCTAATAAGCATCACCTACACCAAAACTACAACACGAGTAACAGGGGAAACCATCCCTAGCCATCTTGGATATACTGAATAGTAAAAACAGGTAACGTTCATTCTTTTAACACCGGCTGCTGGGCACACAGGTGAGTGATCCTCCAGATTTCCCCTTTTGCCAGCTCGGCAGCCCTGGGAGTCTGAGAGAGGAGAAGGCTCCTTCTGCTTTAATGAGCATGCAGCTCGTGCAGGTGTGGGCTGGGTCTTACCTCCCCCCACACCTCTTCATAGACTGTCTCCCCTGTATGATACTCCACCACCTCCTCATATTCTTCGTCATCTGCCATTTTCCCAGAGTAGTAGTGGCACCTACAAACTCAAGGCAATGGGGTTATTCTCTTCCCGAACACCATTGGCCTATGTGGATTTTTCCGTTTTGTTTCTGTAGCTCTGTTCAAACCTTCAATCTATTTGGTAGATTGAAGGTTTGAACAGAGCTATAGTTTGCTCCTTTTTGATTCAGCAACTTTCCCTCAGCTTGTTTAAGGTTTGAACATTGCTGGAATTAACACAGCTGTTTGTGTTTACTTCTTTGCTTGTCTACTTCTATCACATGAGATGTCAGCCCAGCTCTTGGAGCCTGGTAATTACCACAGAACCAGACAGCAGAAGGAGCAGATAAACTTAAAACATTGAGTTCTTTGGGTGACAGGGAGCCAGGAGCTCTGAAGTCCTAAAAAGAACCTTTTATCATGGAGCACCCATGCCTTTATTTGATGATGATAGTGGGGTGAGTATAATTTTAATTTAGAACTCTTAAAGGAATCTTTATAGGCCAGCATCTTGCCTCTGCTTTGTAACAATGCAGAGATTTATGAACATGGCAAAACCACGTTGTCATACCCATGTTGGCTGGAATAAAGTTGGCATTGTATCTTTTAAGGCATGTTTTTGGGGTTCTATGAAGCGGTTTAAACCAAAGCCACAAAAATGAGAAAAAATTTATTTTCAGATGGATTTTAGCAGACTGCCAACTCCTCGCATTTATATGCTAAAGATGCATATTTTTAAAAAAATCCATTTTAACAATTAAGTGGTTTAAAAATTTTCCAACTCATGATTCATGGAATTTCAGGTTCAACTAGTTTTTGAGCACAAAATATGTACTAGGTATTGTATTAAATGTTTGTATATATATTTTCTCACTTAGAAGTATATTGTTCATTAAATATTATGATACAAAGATCAAAACAAGAAAACTCGTAAGAAATAAAATGATGTGTTTGTTTTATATATGCTTTTTATATTTGCGTAACCTTGGTTTACATAATATGGTTGCCCATAATCTCTCTATAGAGGAAGTCTTTGTATGTTTAGCACCAAATTTAGCATGATTCATTGACACTTCTGTGATGGCCACTCTCAGAAGAAAAACTCCTGCAGCCTGGCATGACTGGGATGTTAGTTTTTTCTTTATGATTGAGGGACTGTTTCATCAAAACATTGTTTTAAACAGATGTGTTCTGGTGTTTACAGAAGGGAGAATTTAAGCCAGACTGATTAATTAGCAGTTAGTCAAGATGTTTCCCTGCTCCTATCTGGGTAGTCTGGGGATTATGAAGCTGTCAGTAGGTTATATTCAGATGAAGAAAAAAATGACAAACAGCAAACCAAAGTAAACCAAACCTCAGATCACTGTGCTGGGATATAAAATATGGTGTCCTAAATGCTCAACGTGGTTTTTATTGGAACATGAGGGGTTTTTTTTGTTTCTTTTGTTTTTCTTTTGAGTGGGCGTGATAGGACTAACACAGGGGAGAGCAAACTTTTTCTGTAAAGGGCCAGGTAGTAAACATTTTAGGCTTTTTGGGCCATAGGGTCTGTCACAGTGACTCAACTCTGCAATTGAAGCATTAAAGACAATAGTGTAGACAATAGGTAAATGAATGAGCATGACTGTATTACAATAAAACTTAACTTATGGACATTAAAATGTGAATTTCACATAGTTTTCATGTGTCACAAAATATTACTGTTCTTTTGGGGTTTTTTCCAACCATTTAAAAATGCAAAAAATGTTCTTGGCATGCTGGTTGTACATTTGGACCATGGATTGCCAACCTTTGCACTAAAGTGAAGAGTCTTGAATCCATTTTAATTTTGGTTCTCTTTGTTTTTTCACACAAGACTAATTCTTTTAAAATCTTAGTTTCTATATTTGTAAAATGAAGGATAATAGTTGCGCTATTTCTTTCCAGGATTGTTGGCAGGATTGAAAGAGGTAATGGATATGAAAGTATTTTGAAGAATGTGACGTGCCATGCTAATCTAACATACTATGTTGTGATTTATATCAGGAATGCGTTTGGTTACAAGTAGCTGAGAGCTGGATTAACAGTGGCTTAAGCTATAAAGACATTTAACATGCACTTACCTGGACGTGCAAGGCCCTGGGATTGGTGCAGTGGTTCCATGATGTCATTCGAGACGTAATGTTTGTGTTCTACATTCTGCTAATATCTATGTGTCAGCAATACCTCCTTTCATAGTGCAAGACGGATGTCCTAACTCCAAAAGTCGTGTTCTCACAGGACAGTGTCCCAAACAAGAAGGGCGAAGGGAATGGAGAGAAAGGACCAGCCATTTCTCCTTTTATCAAGGAGGAAAATCTTTGCTAGGACTCTACCAGCAGCCTTCCCTTCACATCTCATTGGTCAGAACTGGCTCATATGTCCAAACTAGCCCAACCTCTAGCAAAGGGGAAGAGGACTGCTATACTCAGGTTGTAGACCAACCATGAAATCAGCTTTGGGGATTGAGTACAATGCTGCCTGAATGAATAGTCAGGGTCCTGCTAGCAAGGAAGATGAGGGGGCAACTCATGGTTTGTACTGCATTACTTTCTTCCCTATTACAAGTGGTGTGGCTGGCATCAGCTGGGGGAGTAGCTGATGAGCTCATTCCTTAAGAATGCTCAGATGAATCCTCCAGGTGCCATACAAGCTGTCCTCATAGGCATCTACAGATGGAGGGAAGGCTTCTTTGAGGAAGCAGTGCTTGGTCTGAGAACTGACATGTAAATAGGAGTTAATTAGGTGAAAGGTAGAGTGGGATGGAAAAGGCATTCCTGACAGAGGTACAGCGTGTGTGTTGACATGTCCGTCTGTTCAGTCTGACCATCTACCCATCCATCCATCCATCTTTACAAAACAATATAGTAAGAAGTGATCACAGGGTTGCCAACAAGTAGAAATCAGCTGTTTTCTAAGTCTATAAGGAGTTAGTCTTCTAACTCCTCTGGGAGACCAGAGGATTATGTTTTAAAAAAATCCTCAGAGAACGTTAAGAGGTTATTTTAAGTAACAAAGACATGAGACAATTTCAGCCCTTCTTCTTGCTCTCGCTGGAATGGGATTTGCATGTGTGAACACCTAGAGGCAGCTCTCCCAGGTATCGGCTGTGCTCTATGTTTCCCCCCCCCCCCACTGTGGAGAAGGTGCAGATTGAAGAGGGTAAGACACATGCACCAGCAGCCTAGCACTGCTTCCATGGGAACTGCAATTTGCAGTTAAAAATTGAAGCAAAATCCTGCGTTAACAGGGGAATTTATCTAATTTTACATGGAATTACTCTTTCCTAGTGCTTTTAGGATCCACCAAAAAGTAAAATTCAATATGAAAAAGTGGGAATTAATTGCTATCTATTTTACATAAAGAGACTTTACCATCTCATTGTAACCTTCGAGAATAGTTACTTGTACTGAAATCAGGGGTAGTTTGTGGGCTCGTTTTTAGTGATTAGAAAACTATCCATTTACAGCTGTTGTCAGATTAATGGTAAGAGTTCTACTGAGTTCACAGAACCTTAGTATTAAATTTATACCTGGAATGAGCTTAGAGATCCAATGTGGCTCTCATTTTACACAAGAAGAAATTGAAAGCCAGATAGGTTAAATGACTTTTTTCAAGCCATTTAAAAATTTATGCCCCAACTCACTCCCCAGGCTTCTGTGATGGCTGTGCCAGTAGAGGACATGCCAGACCTGGGGTCTTCTAACTCCTGGTTCACTATGAGGGACTTTGGAGGGTGACTCTCTGCACTCAAATCCTTGATATTTACCAGCTCCATGACCCTGGAAAAATTGTTTAACTTCCCTTAGTCTCACTTTCTTCATCTATCAATATAAAAGAGGATAATATTTGTATCCACCTCATTGCGTTGTTGTAAATGTTACAATGCCTGAGAAGAGTCAAACCTGTAGTAAATGCTTTGCCAACAGAAAGAGGACAGAAGTGACTGTAGGTCAGTCCTGAATGGGACTTCAAGAGGCATGGAAAACTTCTTCTGCTTTCTTATGCCCCTGGACTCTACCATGAGAAAACCATGTCCCAGGCAGCCAGTTATCCCAGAGAAAGGAGACAGATGGGACACATCTGAACTATTATGACTAATGTCACCATGCACGTTCTTCTACAAGTCTCTTTGTGGGCATCTCATTTATTTCTTTTAAGTGTGTACCTAGGAGTAGAATTATATTAAAAGCAACCAAACAGCTTTCCAAAGTGATTGCACCATTTTACACTCTCACTAGCAATGAATGAAACTTCCAGTTGACCTGCATCATCGTCAACATTTGATATTGTCAGTCTTTAATTGTAGCCATTCTAGGGGGTGTGTGATGATATCTCATTGCTGGTAGCCTACTGAGTTGAGAAAAGTTTCTGGCTTGTTTGAAGACTTCTTCTAATACTAACATCTGAGTCCTCTGTTTCACTCTCAAGGATGGAGCTCAAAAAGTCTGACTAAGCCCAGACCCAGACTTGACACTCAGCCTTGCTCATTGACACCGCCAACTGGAGATTGGCCAGACCAAGCACCACATACCCCAGAAACACTCAGCCAGGTCACTGGGTAGTTGGTGAACCTTCCAGGTGGCCACGCTACTTAGATGCTAGAGCTCCTTCTCCTAAGTAGCAGGTGTATCTGTGAATGTGATGTGGAGGTATTGAAGATCTTTTCTATACCTTCTGTGTATTTAATGAACAGCAAAAATTCACACTTTCTGGTGGACTAAATCACATTGCACGTGTGTAGCTGGTAGAGGAGACGCCTGCTCAGGGTTTTGCGGGGGGGGGGTGGCGAGCATAGGATGCTCTGACAGTCACTGCAATCATCTTCCTCTCCCTCTGCTCCCCTTTCTATTTGTCCTTTCTATCTCTGCTGTCTCCCGTTCTTTCTCCTCTCTCTCCCTTTTCTCCTCTTCCTCCTTGTTTTTCCTCCTTTCATCAACTGAACAAGAGTTGAACAAAACATCTGAACACAAATTTGCAATCACCAGAAAAACTCAAACCCCTGAAATGTCATGTGTATACCCTAATCCTGGATTTGATAACAGACCTGCTTTATTTCATAGATAATTTTAATATGTATATTATTGAGTTCTCTTTTGTCCTGTTATTACTTCATGTAGTTATTTCTGTATTTCTAGATAACCCTCATAATTGTGATTCTTAATGTCAATAGTCCATTGTATTAACACACCAGCCTGCTGAGCCATTTCATCTAGTAGCTACACAATATTACAGCATATGGATATTGCAGAATTTATTGGACCAATCCCCTTTCATTGGACATTTCTATTACTTTCAGTTTGGAGCATTAGTGATAATGCTATAGAAAATACCTTTTTTACGTAATCTTTATCTGCATTTCTACTTATTCCTAAGGACTAAGTTCTAGATGTGGAATTACAGGGTCAAAGGGAAATGAACCTCTTAAAATGTTCTTTCCACACACAACAAACAATATTCCACAAAGACCCAACATAACTTTGCTACTAAAATTAATATACAAGAATGTCTATTTCATGGCAAATGAAAACTTTAAAAAACTGTGTAATTAAAACAAAAATCTTTTTTTTAAATTACCAGCTTTGCAGGATGTTCCAGGCAGTGGTAGATGCTGTTGAGTCAGGACTAGGGTTCAGTCGGTGACAGTAGGTAAGATTTCTCAGTGTGCCTTTCTCAGCAGCAGGCAGTTGCTGGCTTCTTCTCCCTTCCTTCCTACCATCCTGGTGGTCATTAGTGCCGCTCCCCAAATCTTTCTGGCTTTGTGACTTCTGGGCGCAGGCTTACGTTTTCACTTCCTGGCCCCCTTGTAGCTGGGTGACTGTGGTTGGGTCACCTGACTAGCTCTGGGCCGTAAGATGTGAGTGGAGGTGATGTGTGTCACCACCAGTGCAAGTGTGTAATTGCTGGCGTGAGGTTGTGCAGATCTTTCCTCTCCCATGTGCCTGGCTGCAGATGATGAGGATGTAGTGGAGTGAGAAAGATGCCTTTTTCTTGACTTTGAAATTTTGGTAGTATTGCTACCGCAGCATAGACTAGCCGGTTCTCAATGCAGTACCTTCTCCTCCCTCTCTTCCTCCTGACATCATTTATGAGTAACTCACCCATATCCATCATATTGTCATAAGGCCTTTGCCATGAGCGTAAGGGTTGGGAGTCAATAGAAATGGATTTGAATTTCATATGTTGGAGAATTGACATAAAGTGCTCATATACAATTATTACTTAATTTTTTAAAAACCCTATTTGATGGCAAGTAAACCAAAAATAAGCACCTTTATTTACTCAGAGAGGTTCAAGAGCAAATAGATTGATGGTTGCAGGGTGAGAAGGTAGTAGGAAGGGAAGAGATATTGATGACCAGCTCAGCGAGAGATGGAAGCCTGATCAGTTGGTACCATAGAGGCACCAGTCTAGTCTGTAGCTTTGTTTCCCAAGGTAATACAAAAAGGCTAAGCCCTTTATTACTCAAGAACCTGCCCAAAGAGTTTTATGCTGTGTGCACAGATAGGCTGTGTGTGTGTGTGTGTGTGTGTGTGTGTGTGTGTGTGTGTGTGAAATTGTGAAGAAACCACATGTGCAGTGGAAAATAATGCCCCTTTTAAACAGGCTGAGCAGGTCTTGATACAAGGCAGGTACCTCTCTGTTTACAGAGATACAAATGCTCCTCTGTTTACAGCGGAGCCCTTTCATGCGGGCGTGATATATGGAGGATTTAAACCATTGAGATCCTTTGTGCTAACAGACCATTCATCTTGGATTTTCCAGGTTTCCAGGTTGTCTTCAAGGAGTATACCATTGGCTCTGAAATTGGCTGATGTGTGGACAGATACATTACGAGTCCCTAAATTATCAAGTTGCAGGAACTAGCCATTCCAGTGCTCTAGTGGAGTCTAGTTCTGCCCCAGCCCTGCTCCCGTCCTGAGACGCTGTCACACGGTCAGTGTCAGAGCTCTTTTGCTTCCAGATGTCAGAGCCTCTGCTCCTCCTATTTGCTTCTTTAGCATCAACATTTTCAACTACTCTTTCCTACTTCTCTTTCTTTTTGTTTCTGTGCTACATCCAAACCTCGGCTTTTCCCTAGAGGGCAAAGTGGGTCTTCTACATAGAAGTGCATGCTTCCCAAATTGTGCTCGGGGGCTCTTTCCTTAGTGTTTAGACTTTTGGGGAGCTCAGACACTTTGATTGTTGGATTGTGTGTGTGTGTATGTGTGTGTGTCCCCTACCACCACAGAAAAGACAGAATATATGTTACAGCATTCTCTTTTAAATTAAAGTAAGTTAAAGTCTCGTTTAGAGAATGCCTGAGAATTTCCCTGAAGAGATGTCCCAGGATGGCATCAGACATCCAGATGTGGGAATTATTTTCCTGGAGGCACTCTGGGATGAAACTTTTCCTCCTTCCAGAATTCTTTCTTTCTAGCCCTGTCTCTAACAGTTTATCATCCACACCAGAGTCACCAGGGTGGTAGTTACTATGCAGATTCCCGGGTCACACCCCAGATCCACCAAGTCGGAGCTTTGGAGCCCCTTCTGGTCAGAGGCGATGGAACCAAGCACCATTTAGTGTTTTCACTCATTAGTCCTCACATATTTATTTAGTGCTAATTGCCATGTGCCACGTATCAGTCTAGGGGCACTCTACCAAACTTTGCATTCCTCAGCTTTTTGTCAGATATGAAAAATGAAGCTGAGGTTTAACTCCCAAATTATCCCCAAATAGGCAGCACCAGCAAAATAATTAGGAGAATTAAGGCAGCTCTCCCCCCTTTCTCTGAGTATGTGTGTGCCTTTGTGTCACATATGCATGTATGTGGGTTAAGGACTTTAGCTTGTGTTTTCCAAACACATGTATATGACATTTATTTCTTTATTTCACTTATGCATTTGCTTATTCATTCAGTAAACATTCATCCATTCATTCAGTCAGTCAACTAATATTTATTGTAGGCCTGCTGTGTGCCAGTCTAGGTGGTAGGGATACAGTGATAAACGAGACAAAGTTCTTGTTCTCACGGAGCTTTTAATTCGGAGTAGACAGTGTTTTTATGTGCTTATTAAATGAATAACTATGATTTTACAATTTACGTTTCTGGTAGAGATCGGCAATTCAACAGCACGCAAATTAGAGCACAGGAGCTCAGCCCCTTGCTTTCCTCTTCCTGGCTTTACAAACGAGGAAGGCATTCTTTTCAGCAAAGATGACTTCCCAGACATTTCATTACGTGTTTGAAATATTTATACACATAACTGGGGAAAATGAATTAAAACTGTGAATTCTATGTGGCACTTAAGTCAAAATAGGAAGTTAAGTTGCTCAGCTGTGGATTTTGCCTGCTTCCCATTAGGAAACCCCTTTCAAGAAAAACCTTCCCAGAGCACACACTTCAAAGAGATTCCCAGTAATGCTGTGTTTAAAATGTGTTAATTGGACCTAATTGCAAACAGCTGACAGTTTAGCCACTGTTTGGGTTGGCTTTCACCCACTCTAGACCTAGGTCATCTTTTTGGTTACATTATATTCATATTGGGATCTTAATATATTTGTTGTAATCTCAGAATGTGTCGCCATTCAAAGGATTATGAGATAAATAAAAACATGGGGACAACATATTTGTCAAGCCCTGCGGTCACTGCCAAGTACAAAAGTATTTGAGAGCAGATGCCCTATATGACACACTGTGTAGGGTCATGGTACCTCACTTAAATATATGGGAAATTTTCCAACCACAACCAAAAAAAAAAAAAAAATCCATGGTGTTTGCTGGTTTTTGTATGTAGGTGGAAGCACTGAACGATCTTTTATTGTCTATTCTCCACCACTTAACTACTGAATTTTAATGCCATTGTAGGAAGGAGGGAAAAATAACAAATACTTATTATTGTATTAGGTGAAGTTGCTGTTGGATCTAGTTTTATAGAACATTGACATTTCTCAAGAAGCACTTGTGGTAGCAACTTACTGGTTAAATGTGAAGAGGTGGTTTTCAAAATATTTAACAAGTAGTAAGGCATGAACACTGAGCAATGAAAAGGCACACTCACTGGCCATAATAAGTGGCACGGCTGTACTGATGCGTAGTTGCGTAGCAACCAAAGGTTCATTATCCAGCGAGCTATTACTGAGGGTAAGTGGAACGTGATCCTGCTGGGATTCAGTATAGAACATGCACCTCGGAGCTATCTCGCCCTGGGAGTGAGAGAGCTGGGGTATCGCTACCCACTCCCATTGGACACTGGTTGAAGGTTGCTTCCTGGGCATTAATTCTCGGACATTTCCGTCCTGCCGTTCAAGTGGCAAAGTGGGCTCTGGAGAACTTTGCCCTTATGCAAAGAAATGCTGGTGCTGGCCATTGGAAGTCAGGCTGCTGAGTACTGAAATGGTATGGACCCAGGGGTATGGGTGGTCCACCAGCTGCATCTACTATGGGGGTAGGTGGGCATTTGAGGATGTTGGTGGGGCTGAAATGGGGACCATGAAATATTTCTGTCTCTGTATTGGGCACATCAGTAGCAGTAGCCTTCCTGAGACTTTGAAACAAATTGGTCCTCAGAATGTGACATAAGTTAAATGGGACTGAGGAATAGAGTATATAATGAAAATGATGATGAGAAGGAGAATAATATAAGTAGCTCTTACTTATTTTTAGGTGTTCTCACTGTATGATAGGCACGGCTTCCCCATTTTCCAGGTGAGGAAACTGAGGATTAGAGGTGTCGAATAACTTGTCTGGGGACACACAGGTAGAACAGTAGAGACAGGATTTGAATTCTGGCTTTTCTGACTGTATACCACAAACTCCTGAAAGTATGAAAGGTTTAACACAAAACCCTTCCCTTTCTCTTTCCTTCTCTTCTTCTCTCTCTTCTGACAAATATTTTGAGTACTTACTAGGTGCTAGACGCTGTTTTAAGCACCACACAGCACAGAAACAATTTTGGTCCTTTTTGATCCAGAGAGTTTCCCCATTTTCCCTTCCCCAGGCCCTCCACTAACTTTTGTGAGGCCCTGGCAAGTGTAAAAATGGAGGCTCATGTACCGTGTCGAAATATTTAAAAGTTGTCAATCAAGCTGACCGACTGTGAAATATGTTCCATCCTCCTGCCTCGACAAATACACCCGCACAGAGGCCAGGCTGGAATTAAAATCTGTGGACTCCTGGGGTGCCATGCAGGAATGTGGTGGCTCAGGGGGCGTGGACTCCCTGCCCTGGCCCGCTGCCTGCTCCGCATCTCTTCCTCCCCTGGAAGCCCCAGCCTGCACATCCCAGCTCCATCCCTGCAAACGGCCACCCTGTGGCTACTTCTTAGGGGTGTGATTGCTGGAGGCGTGGCCTGCCCTTGGGAGATCTGGCCTGGAGAAGGCCCTGGAAGTGGGCTCGGGACCAGGCAGGGCATTCTGGGGTCTCTGGTACCCAAGGTGTGGTCTGGAAAAGGAGGTGTAGGTGCCAGGTGGGCATGTCTTCATGGAATGGAGCACAGCCAGGGGAGGAGCCGTAGTGCCAGGCCCAGGGGCCCCTGTCTACTGGGCCTAAGAGTGGTCCTGCTCCCTGTTCCGTTCTCTCTTCTGAAACTCACTTTCACCTGCCTTTTTTTGTTTTTTTTTTTTGAGATTTGGCCTTCTGAGGATTTTCTTTTAAGATAAAACGTGGAATTCAAACGCTCCACTTGTTGAACAGAGGGACGGTCCGCTGAGCTGGACAGAGGGTAGATGTTGGGGAAGGAGGAAGGCGGGGACTGTGGAATGAGACCCGCTGGCCTGGCCCCCTGGGGCCTTGACCAGGCCCGCACCCAGCGGCTCCCATCTGCAGAGGGCGAAGGTAGGCAGCCCGGCCCTCTGTCCTGAGGTCTGATGGGTTCATCCCAGGCTTCTGGAAGTAGCATCAGCTCTTCAGCCTATTTACTTCTCCAGCCGTAATGATCCAAAGTTCTGGATAAACTCCTGAAACACTCACATAAGCAGTGCTTGCCTTTACTGGGTCAGATTATCCTAGGGGAGTCAGATAGAAGGGTATCTGACCCGAACAGTACGTGTTCACGCTAGCGTGCGTTCCCCTCTCTCTCCTGGGGAAGATAGGTAATATTTACTAGAACTAGGACTGGGACACACGCTGTTGTGTTCAGTAGGTGATAATAATCTTTTTTTAAATTAATGTTTACTGGAGTATAGTTGATTTACAATGTTGTGTTAGTTTCTGGTGTACAGCAAAGTGAATCAGTTATCCATATACATATATCCACTCTTTTTTAGGTTCTATTCCCATATAGGCCATTAAAGAGTATTGAGTAGAGTTCCCTGTGCTATATGGTAGGTCCTTATTAGTTATCTATTTTATATATAGTAGTGTATATGTGTCAATCCCAATCTCCCAATTTATCCCTCCTGCCCTTACCCCCTTGGTAACCGTAAGTTTGTTTTCTACATCTGTGACTCTATTTCTGTTTTGTAAATAGGTTCATTTGTACCATTTATTTTTAGATTCCACATATAAGCAATTGATAATGATCTTTATTAATTCAGTAAGTACTAATTGCAGGTCTATATATTTGTTTGGGTTTCCACTTCGGGTGGTTATTATCTTCTGGGCACAGGTAACTAACTACCAACAGGTGTGCCTCTTAGGGAATCACTAGGAGATCCAGGATGGCAAGAGCTTATTTAATATGCCAACTTCAGTGTGGTGGCCGGCAGGGCACTGTGATGGGCACGATTCTGCAGTCACACCCGGGCTCACTGGGCAAGAGTTCTATGAGTGCCATGCTGATGAACTTACTAGTGGGTTGCCCTGTGGGGACTGCCCAGGATGGAGATCAAATAGGAGGCATAGCCAGACCTCAGGGGTCCATGACTCCTGTGAGGGCCTGAGTGGAGCTTAGTCAGCAAAGCCTTGGCCAAGCCAAGAGAGCTCATAGCAGACCTTGATCAGCTGCAGACTTCAGCACTGAGGCCTTCTGGGGAGGACCCAGAGGACGTGAAGGATGGTACAGGACCTGCACATATGAATCATGGGGGCCAAGGACCTCCCTTCCCTTTAGTGCCATCACCAGGTAAAGTTAAACTCTTCCCCCAGAGGTCATCTTGGAGAAGAAGAGGAAGTTGGGGAGGAAAATTGCAACACTGAAATATCAAGGAGACTGTTTAAATTATTGGGTGGGCTGACGTTTTTCTGTCTCTACATAGTAAGGTGAAGGGCTCAGGAGAAAGATTAGATCAATTATAGAAAATAAGCTGCATTTTCTTTGTGTAACTAACTGTAGGGGACTTTTGCACTTGCTAAAATTGTCTTTGCTCTACACCTGTTCACCCATGCCTGCATGGATGAGTGAGTGTGCACGCGTGCACGCACGCACAAATGGCACTTCTGTAAGTTCTCTCCCGCCACCATCTCCCCCCAAGAATCTATACCCACAAAACCATCGGTGAAGAATGTAGGATTTCACTCAGGAATTCCAAGGGGAGATGAGGTTTCATTGCACAACCCACAGCAAACAGGCTCATTACCCCACTTCAGTGCTGTATATTTCATCATTTCTAAGATGCGCCTTTTTCATATTTGAATAATTGCTATCTCTGAAACCACTTACTGTCTTAGTGTGATGGTGTGTCATAGTATAATTGGCAGCATTTTCGTAGCAATCCATAAGATTATGGTGTATCTTACATTAGCATCTTCTTATGTTTGATAAAATTCTTCTGCTTTGCTGTCCCTCCTCAGCTACTCCCAGAGGTTTACCCACAGAGGGAGTTGAGTAGAGTGGTACAAAGAACAGATTCTAGGGTCAGACCGTTGCTCACTAGCTCCACCATTCACTAGCCAGTATCCTTGGGCAAGTTGTTGAGCCACTCTGGACCATTGTTTCCCCATTTGTGAAATGGGGATAATAGTACTGACCGCTTCATGGGGTTGTAAGCGTTAAATGAGTTGATACATATAGAGAGATTGGAACAGTGCCCGATAGTGGTAAATACTAGATAAGGAGCTACTCTTATAGTTGTTACCTCTTTAGGCCCCTCCCACACAGGCCCAGCCTCCAGTGGCCTGTTGCTTTTTCCTTCCTTTCTTATTTTATGAATAGTAGTTCAGTGACTACTGTTTGCTATTTGAACACCTCTTGAGGTCTTGCCTCTCCTCCCCGAGTGGCTTACTTGAATATCTCCTCCAAACAAATCTGTTCTCTCTTTTGAGCAATAATGAGAGAGAAAAATTGCTCGATGTGGAGCATATTTTTGTCATTATTTGTGAGGCATCTATGTTGGATGTAAGAGATAGTGAGGTATGAGCTTGATGGGAGTGGAGGAGGTTTGTTGGGGAGCAGGAGGGGGTAGGATGGGAAAGATAGGTTGGAGCCATGGAGCCAGATGGCCATTTGAAGGATCAACAGGGTATTTCCCCAGTACATCTCCTGTAGCCTTTGTGTTTGACAACAGCTGTCCATGCTGTGGACCCCCAGTCACACTGGCTGGCCCATGTAGGTGGAGAGCCTTTCCCATTCTTCAGATCACTCTCTCGGGGTGACAACTGCTTCTTCCCACATATAAGGCTGGTTTTAGAAGACAAGTCAGCGGATGTGAACTGGGAGATTAATTTGGGCTTAGGTGAAAGGTGGAGATTCAGGAACAAAATTTCCGATATCCCGGCCTCACAGAAAGACAGAAAAAAACAGAGACACCCTGGCACATCTGGGTCTGAGGTGTGGCCTAGGCCTGAATGCCCTTGTAAGATTTTCCAGACTCTTGGTGCTGGAGTTTACATGGCTGCAGGCCTGGTTTTCTCTTCAGTGAAAAATAATCACTGGACCCAATAATCAGCTCTAGTAAGTGGAAAATTTCTGCTGTCGGGTTAGTACTCCCAGCTCCGGAAATCAAACACTCTAGAAGCAGAGGGTGTCTTAGCACAGGATGACTAGTACCCCAGCTGGTCAGTGCTCCACCCTGTTCGTTCATTTTGCTGGTGACCTTGTCAAGAACAAATAGTTTTCTAGCGGGTCACCTCTGGAACACAGAGTTTTTGAATGGGGATTAAAAAAATACTTTTTGGTTTCGTTTTGGGTTTAATGAGTCAATGCTTTATTTTACAATGAGTGTTTATAACCAAACCTAAATGTGCGTAGGGTCTTGAACTCCCCCCCCCCCAACTATTTCCTATTTGTTCCCAGAAAAATTCCAAAGCCAGATTTTGTTATAGCAACCAGAGGCAAATATCAAGACAGTAATGAAGAGCAAACTCGGGGAAAGGCTTTCCCTCCAATGTGGCTTGAGTTTCTGTAGGGCATCCATCGTCTGTGTGAAGCCCTTAAAGGCACGAGTGGTCCCTGCAGTCCATCGTCAGGGAGCTAGTGGGGTCCAGCTCTGCCCACTTCTGGGACGCGTGCTCTTCTAGGAAGTGCATTTCTCAGGTGCCCGGGCCAGGTGCCGAAAGGCTGACTTCTCGGCTTTGCTCCTCAGGCTTCGCAACCTGTCGTGTGTTGATCTTTATTTTTGTATGCCAAGTTTTCAAAATTAAATATATTGAATTGTTATCATTCCATCATGCTTTTCCTCTGAGGAGTTTAATAAATAAGCCTGTTGTCCCCTCAAATGCTCTTTGGAAGGAGGCAAGGTACATATGAGTAAGCAAACAAAACAAAAAGACGAGCGTCTTCAAGTATCTGCCCACAGCATCCCTCGTACTGTTCCTTTCCTCTTTGTCCTCGTTGTCACGATGCTGCTATGAGGTCAGACTTCTTGCTCATTGGTAAAATCGTCTCTAGTTTCCCTACAATCCAGCCTTCTTGCTAAAAGCACTTTTGAGTTTCGAATCAGTTATTTTAGGTGTTGGCTCTGAGTAGCAGTGCGTTGGCTAATGTTTCACAGCGAGCTCTCAGAAATCAAATTGCCATGGGAATTCCCTTGCGGTCCAGTGGTTAGGACTCCATGCTTCCACTGCAAGAGGCGTGGGTTCCATCCCTGGTTGGGGAGCTAAGATCTCCCAGGCCATGTGGCACAGCCAAAAAAAAAGAAAAAAAGAAAAAAAATTGCCTTGGTGTGTAGAGTGTGCCAATATCTGTGGTGTAAATACTTCCACAATGGCCAATTTCTAGCTCTCAGAGTAACCTTATGAATGTGGAATTGAAGAGAGATGAACACAGACAACTCTAAGGGGATAGAGTAGCTGTCTGCACCATCCCACTCATTCTGTGGACTGGCCAGGCTTCTCAACTTCGGTACTGTCGACACTTTGGGCTGGATAATTGTTGTTGGTAGCTGTCCTGTACATTGTAGGATGTTTAGCCGCATCTTTGCCTTCTACCCACTAGATGTCAAGAGTGTTATACCCTTCCCCCCAGGAAGTGGCAGAAATACCTCCAGACATTGCCAGATGTACCCTGAAAATCTACCTCTAGCTCTGGGTCATTCTGTATGGATGGTGTTCAGAAGGTCCATCAACAGACAGTAGGCTTTTTCCAACTCTTCTCCACGAACCACTCTTAACACGCACCTGAAGAGGTTCTCTTGGCATTTTGGACATGGTGTTGAAAAAAATCAGAATTCACTTCCTTGAGGAGTCTTGGGCAGAGTGATATCATAAAGAATTAAGGCACCAAGACAAAGCACGGCCACTAAGGGAGCATCAAGGTAATTCTGTGGACTGGATTCTAGAACAGAATAGATCATGAGGGACAGTAGCGGTCCCCTAGTCCAGCCTTGTCTTTGTGTGGATGAGAGATGAGACTCAGAGGCAAGGAGGCACTTGTCCGAGGGCACAGAGCAAGCTGTAGACGTGTCCGGGAGGTGATGTTGTAAATGTTGTGAAACGTCTCTGTGACATACTGCGGATGGGACTGACTCCAGCTTGTAGCTATGAGTGTTTTGTAAGCTTTGCAATGTTAGGTTTTGATAGCCATATTTTGACATCTCCCTGTCCTTAACTTGCCTCCTCTCCCCCCAGAAATATCTGCTCATGAAAACCACATGATAATGAGGGACTTCTTTTTCTGACAGAATTATTTCCAAGAGTTTCAGGAGTGAGTAGTTTACTCAAACGATCTATTCAGGAGGGTCAAGCTACTTGTCATTAAAGAACAAATGTTGAAGATTGTCACTGATTCCCCTCTCCTTCCTGCCACATCTGCTCTGGGCCTTCTCATGGACGAGCTTTCTCAGGCTATCCTCAAATGATGTAAGAAAAGGACTTCTGGAAGAAACTGACTTTCCAGTCGAAAAGTTAAAACCACAAAATTAATGTGATAAGAACTAGGGAAGCCCTTCGTAGTTTGCATTGAAATGTGTTTTCAATCCACAGAGGTGCCCAGTCAGAAAGCAGATACTTGGGAGGGATTATTTTCATCAGCAGAGTTCCTTGGCTTTGGAAGTTCCAGTGTAATTAGGGCAATCACATACTAGTAAGTCAATACACTTCAAATGCCAATAAATTGGGCTTAAGGAGGAGAGCAGGTCTGCTTTTATTAGGGGATTGAGTAAAAGTGAAAGGAGTGCTTTGAATCATGGATCTTTAAAAACCCATCAACATTTGAAAAGAATTAAGATTTGGTGATTTTATATGGAATAATTCATCACTTTATTCCAGATTATTGTTTTACAATAAGAAGGACTGGCTCTTGAGAAAATTTTCCATAACGAGAGTTCATTGCCTCGTGCATCTCACATGGTCCTTTGTCACACCTGCACCAGGTCCACAGCGATCATGCAGAACAACCCCATGGGGTTACCTTACAACAGTCCTTCAAGGCTCTCTGGGTAAAGGGGGTCAGTTGGATTTTTGCTTTCTTTTCCCAGAGGACACTCCAGGCTCAGCATCTTAATCAATAATACAGGGGTGTCAGGTACGGGTAAGGATAAGAGGGGGGAGGTATTTTGGGTTGTGGGGAGCATTTGATGCAACTGTGTATGACACTCCCTACTCAGTGATGTTCAGGCCACACAAGGAAAGGCCTCACGGGTGACTGGAAAAAAGTTTTTTCTTTTTTTTGACATGGATTTTGAATTGACCTAATCTTGTTGCTTTTTTACATTGAAGCTATCTACACAGCAACTAATGACTTTCTTAAAAGGAGTTAACACTTTATTGTGTAATCTTTTGGAACTGTTTCTGCATACATTGTCAAGAACTCTTCAAAAGGATCATTATGCCTCTTACCGAATTACTGTCCAGAGGAACACACCAATATATACTCCTACCTTCTGTATATGAGCACCTTATTACTGTAGTAATTTAAAAGGTCACTATGTTGGGGAATAATATCTCATTATTATTTTTAACGATGATTTCAGTACCTGTTTTTTTAAAAAATTAATTTATTTTTGGCTGCATTGGGTCTTCGTTGCTGCTTGTGGGCTTTCTCTAGTTGCGGCGAGCGGGGGCTACTCTTCGTTGCGGTGCATGGGCCTCTCATTGCGGTGGCTTCTCTTGTTGTGGAGCACGGACTCTAGGAGCGAGGGCTTCAGTGGTTGTGGCATGTGGGCTCAGTAGTTGTGGCTCATGGGCTCTAGAGCGCAGGCTCAGTAGTTGTGGCGCACGGGCTTAGTTGCTCTCCGGCATGTGGGATCTTCCCGGACCAGGGCACAAACCTGTGTCCCCTGCACTGGCAGGCAGATTCTTAACCACTGCGCCACCAGGGAAGTCCAATCTCATTATTATTTTTATTAGAATTTACATAATTCTAATGAGATTGATTATCATTTTGCATGCCAATTTTTTAAATTAAGACTTTTTTTTGGGCAGTTTTAGGTTCACAATGAAATTGAGGGGAAGGTACAGAGGTTTCCCGTATGCCCTTATCCCAAGACATGCATAGTCCCCCCATTATCCATAGCCCCCACCAGAGTGGTAGATTTGTTACAATTGATGACACATCCTCATCAGCCATAGTCCACAGTTTACATTAGGGTTCACTCTTGATGTTGTACATTCTATAGATTTGGACAAATGTCTAGTGACACGTATCAACCATTATGATATTGTACAGAGTATTTTCACTGCCCTGAAAATCCTCTGCATTCTGCCTATTCATCTCTCCCTCCTCCTCCCAACCTCTGACAACCATTGTCCTTTTATGATTTTTTTTTTCAAAGTGGAAGAGGTAGGAGTAACAGCTTTCAGTTCTAAGGAAATGTTCTATTAACCTTCATAAGCCCTAGGAAGTAGGGGGCAAAATTGAAGATCAAATAGAGTCAAGAATTTGATCTGTAGTATTTGCCCTTGAGCTGACATCAGAGATTTCCAGAGCTTAGCACTGCACCCTTGCAACATTGCCCACACTACAAGAGCAGTGCCCAGAGATGCCAAGACATGAGCAGTACTGGTCCTTGGAAACAGCAGATTCCAAATAGCTGTCTTACTAGACTATTCCTTCTGAAGATCTGTTTGTGCCAACTTCTTGGCTTTGTCATATGATCCTCTCTGGCTCTGCAACACAGATGTGAAAAGTGAAAGGAGCATGCCATTGAATTTCATTTCTAAAAGGGAAAATACACAGTTAACTTTGGGACTTTATTTTATTTTTTCTTTTTTTGGTATTTTTTAAATTGGAGTATAGTTGATTTACAATGTTGTGTTTGTTTCAGGTGTATAGCAAAGTGAATTAGTTATACATATATATATATCCACTCTTTTTAAGATTCTTTTCCCATATAGGCCATTATAGAGTATTGAGTAGAGTTCCCTGTGCTATAGAGTAGGTCCTTATGAGTTATCTATTTTATATATAGTAGTGTGTATGTGTCAATCCCAGTCTCCCAATTTATCCCTCCCCAACTTTGGGACTTTTAAAGTAGTAATATTATTCCCCATATGTATCCATAGCCATATGTAAAAATAGATCTACAGTGTGGTGTATACATGTGTGTTGCTTCTCACCGTAAAATGGTTAAGCCTGATGGGCTGTTTCAGGCTAGATTTGGGGGGTTGGCTGGATGCATCAGCCAGGATCTGGTCCTCAGTTTGTAGACTGTATTGGGGGTGCTCAGTGTTGGGGGATCCATTCATCCCATCTAAACTCATAAACCTGTTTTATTCATCAGAACAACTTACCGGACTGTGAGGCCCTTGGAGATAGGACTCATAGCTTATTTTGTATCCTTAGTGCCTAGCATAGTGCCAGGTATGTTATAGGTTCTTTTTTTAAAAAAGTGTTTTACAGCTTTATTGAAGGATAAATGATGAGAATCAATTACACATTTTGAAAGTTTTCCATTTGGTGAGTTTTGATATATGCATACACCCCTCAAACCATCACCACAATCAAGATAACGAACGTATCCATCACCTCCAAAGTCCCCTTGCGTTCCTTTGCAGTATTTCTCCTCTTTTCCATTGTTTCCAGACAACCATGGTTCTGCTTTCTGTCACTATAAATTAGCTTGAATTTTCTAGAATTTTATTTAAATGGAATTATACGACACATATTCTTTTTTTTTTTTTGTAGTTGGGGGAGGTTCTGGCTGTGTTCACTTAATATAATTATTTTGAGATTCATCAATGTTGTTCTATATATTAATAATTTGTTCCTTTTTATTGCTGAATAGTATTCCATTGCGTGAATCATAATAGGTACTTAACAAATAATAGGTACTTAAAAATTATGTTTTAAAAATATAATTAGGGGAAGAGTGGATAATGGGGATACCACTGTATTTCCACTGACCATGTTCATTTAGGAAGTCAAAATAGAAATCGGGAGATGACTTGGCATGGTAGAGACTTTTGTTATCATTCAATATCTGTTCTCCCTTCTCTCACAGTGTACAATGCCTGAGTTTTGGCTGGGCACAGAACTGTCTGGAATAAAGTTTACATTTCCCAGCCAGCCTTCTGTGCAGCTAAGTGTGGCCATGTGACTAAGTTGTGACCAATATGATGTAAACAGAAAGGGTGTGTGAAAGTTTTAAGAAGTCTCCTTAAAAGAAGGGGGATTTCCTTTGCCTCCTCTTCCTCCTTCCTGCCACCTGGAATGTAGTCATAATGTCTGGAGCTCTAGCAGCCATTTTGGATCAGAAGGGACCTTGAGAATGGAAGCCACTCATGGCAGAGCAATAATGTAGAAGAAGCCTGGATTCCTGAGATCATAAGTGCTGACCCAGCTCTGGACTAACTACTTCCAGACTCCATGACTGTGAGAGAGAAATAAACTTTGATCTTGTTTAAGCTTTTTTTTTTTTTTTTTTTTTTAATTATTTATGGCTGTGTTGGGTCTTCGTTTCTGTGCGAGGGCTTTCTCTATTTGTGGCAAGCGGGGGCCACTCTTCATCGCGGTGCGCGGGCCTCTCACTATCACGGCCTCTCTTGTTGCGGAGCACAGGCTCCAGACGCGCAGGCTCAGTAGTTGTGGCTCACGGGCCTAGTTGCTCCGCGGCATGTGGGATCTTCCCAGACCAGGGCTCGAACCCGTGTCTGCTGCATTGGCAGGCAGATTCTCAACCACTGCGCCACCAGGGAAGCCCTTGTTTAAGCTTTTTTAAGACACTTTTGTGTCATTCTGTTTATTGAAGCCAAAACAATACTTGTTAATACAGTGGTAAGGGTAGAATTAGAACAAGAGGGAGTTTGATGTTGCTGAAAGGTAATTGTATCATGCTCATGTGTCCATCTTCACTCAAAGGATGTTTCTGAGTAGAAACTTGACATCAGCTACTGGAATCTCTGGTGAATTCTGGAAAATCACTGACAAATCATTGTTAACAATTCTCCTTTTCCCAACCATGCAATTCACTCCCATCTATTTATAACCATCATTGACATTAGACTTCTCAAAATTATAACTTATTTTAGATTTATTTACTTTTAACTTGGTGGCTCTCTGCTGGGTTATGGGGTTAGCCTAATCTCATTAAAGTTTTTTATAAATAATAGTTACGGTGACTTATTTGGAAATGCTCTCTATAGATGTCTGGTCTCATTTATCGTGTATGAATTCTTATGTTTAATTCCTAGTGATGGTTTAGCCTGTGATTCTCTCTCTCTTTTTAATTTGAAATATTTCAAACATACAGAGAAGAGCAAATGTCCAGATGTCAAATAGCTGGCAAACATGACAATGTAGAACTGTAGCTGTCAACTTTATTGATTTAGCAGTGGAATCCTTTTTTCAAATGGCACTGTATGCAGAATCCCATTATATAAAATATCAGAGCTTCCATGGTTGAAGCGGAAGTGGAGGGCTTGGAGCCTCCCTGGATAAACCTTTCTCTTTCCCTTCTCCACCGTGGAGGTCTTTGAGATGTGCTCACAGAGCATGAAGGCCCCGTGAATGTAGCTGAAAACCACATTTAGAATATGTTCAAGATCCAGAAAGCAAGCTAAACACTGTTCTATTCAATCAAAATAGGTGACACAATGCCCAAATGTTTAAGCCCATTCGTTGAATTCATAACGGAGCCTGTAAGACTCTCATTCAGATCTCTGTGCTCTTGTTCTGGTCACTGTTCTAGCAAGCTTTGTACTCTGGTTTCCCAGTCATAGAAGAATAGAAGAACAACTCAGAGGGGGAAGACACAAGCATAGCCAGACATGACTGGTAGCAGTTAGACCAATGAGAGGGGAGGCTAGGATGTTAAAAAAAGACAAACACAAGTCATTAAAAACCACCTTCTGAGGTCATTTAGGGTAGATGTACCCTTCCTAATTGATTCCAGTGGGTCAAAAAGGCATGATTTTATGTATTTTTATATGCATGCATGTGTGTGTGTGTGTGTGTGTGTGTGTGTGTGTGTATTTAGTGAGAGTGGGTGTATCGTAGTATATAATATATGGTATGTACATATGCCTACAGTATTTTGCTTGGTGTTTATGACAATGACCCTGAGAAGAAAAGTCCCTCTTATCTTTTATATTTTATATTCTGTTCTATCATAATATCCATAATACTTATTGAAATGATTATTATATGCCAGGTACTGTTCTAGTATTTTATGTTGTTAACTTATTTAACCCTCAGCACTAGTTTATGAAGTAGAGACTATACCCAGAGACACAGAGACGTGAAGTCCCTTGGCCAGTGTCACGCAGTGAGCATGTGTTGGAGCTGGGATTCAAACCCAGACATCCTGGCCCCAGGGCCCATCTCTTAATATGTACCATATCTTAGGAGAATTTCCCATGTTTAAACAATAAAGTGCAAACATCTTGTAGCTAGCAAGTTTTTCTGTTGTCTGGAAAACTCACTTATCCAGTAAGTGGGAAACTCACTTGTCCTCCAACAATCCTGGGAAAATGAAAGAAAAAATTGAATTGAGTTGAATCTGGAACCCAGGTCTCCTAATGTCATATCTAAAGTGCTTTCCCTCTGCTTTGTGGCTCGTCAGGAGGGCCCCAGAGAGACAGGCTAACTTGAGCATGTCTGAGTAATCAGAAAATACCCCACAGTCAGACTTGGTGGTGGAAGTGAAACACGTGGACCTAAAATGCCTGCAGGATGATTGCATTTTCATTTATAGTACTGTCATCTTCCTAGTGGTTCAAGAGGTGTTTTGGAGTTGCCATAAAGGCTACTGTAATTTTTAGAGGCATTTTCTTTCTGGCCTGTGTTTATTATATATTGTGGTGGAAGAGTCAGAAGGCTTCAAGCTTCAAAAGTGAATCCTGTTTCAAGTTACGAAAGTGCCAGGATGTGGGCTGCAGTTCAGCATGTGTCACCTCAGGCACTGGGATTGGCCCGGCTTTATGTCCAACTTTGGTTGCTGTTCTTTGTGCTCGGGATACAGAAATTGCCTTGGCTTTTCCTATTGTTATGCATGTAGGTACGGACTCATTTCCACCTTTCTGGAATGAAACATTATTTCAAGGGAAGCTTCTGACTGTAAAAGGTCCACATATTCTGAAGGAGACCCAGGAGCACATTTTCTCATAGGGCTGATGTCTTAATCAGTTTGGGCTGCTATAATTAGATACCATAGACTGGGTGGCTTAAACAACAGTTATTTCTATAGTTCTGGAGTTTGGAAGTCTGAGATAGGGTGCTGGCATGGTCACGTTCTGGTGAGGACCTCTTCGTGGTTTACAGATGGCTGCTTCCTTGCTGTATCCTCACATGGCAGAGAGAGATCATTTCTCTTATGTTTCTTTTTATAAGGGCACTAATACCACAATGAGGGTTCTACCCTCATGACCTAATTACTTCTCAGAGACCACTTCCAAATACAGTCTCACAGGGGATTAGGGCTTCACTATATGAATTTTGAAGGGACACAAATATTCAGTCCATAGCAGCTGGGGTGTTAATTTATTATACATTTTCCCTTCAGTGTTATTCTCATGATTGCTGTAAGTGGATGGGTCACATGCAACATATCACATACACATATACATGGTCCATCAACCAGGCTTTAAGGCAATTAATTTTCTTACTTTTTTTAAGAAGATAAATAAGTCAAAATAAAACAAATAAAAATGCTCAGCACATTTGCTGAGCTCTTAGGAAAATCAAATTCCTGATAATTTCTTAATCATACCACACTGTTTCAGCCCAATCCTACTTAATACCCTCTTCCCCATACATGCTTGCCTGCTGAACTTCTAGTTAACTTACAAATCCCAGCTTCTATATGACCACTTTTGTGTTGTTTCTGAACATTGAACATATCTCTATTACAAAACATACCTCAGGGAGTAGTCATTATTTGTTGCATGTCCACTGCCCTTATTTAGGTGTGAGTTTTGTGAAGGTAGGATTCATACCTTATGTATCACCATACCTTTGCACATAGTAGGTGTGGTGTGCAGAAATCTAAGGTGGCCTCCAAGATTCCTACCCTCCGGCATACACACTTCTCCTTGCGTGTGGATGGAGCCTTTTAATATGACAGGTGTCATGCCCCCCCTAGGTTATATTATGTGGCTAAGGTAAGGGGTTTTGAAAATGTAATTTAAGTCCCAAATCAGTTGATTCTGAGTTAATCAAAAGGGAGATATATACAGGGTTGGCCTGTCCTAATCAGGTGAAGGCCCTTGAAGCCGGACTGGGCCCTTCCTGAAGGAAGAGATTCTGCTGCTGGCTTTGAAGAAATAATTAGCCATGTTTTAAGAACATGGGTCCGCATGGCAAGGACCCGAGGGTGGCCTCAAGGAGTTGAGAACAGTTCATGGCCAACAGCTATCAAGAAAATGGGGATACCTACAGTTACAAGGAAGTGAACTCTGCCAACAACCTGAATGAACTTGGAAGAGGATCCTTCCCCTGTCAGGCCTCTGGATGGGGATGTAGACTGGCTGACACCTTAACTGCAACTTTTTGAAAGCCTGAGTAGAGACCCAGTTTAGCCATGCCCGGACTCCTGACCTGTGGAGACTTTGGGATGGCAAATGTATGTTGTGTTAAGCCACTAAAGTTGTGGTGATTTATTACACAATACTAGAAGACTCATACAGTTGGCATTTCTTAAAGGTTGGTCATATTTAATTTAATCAGGGGCTTAGAGTATTTAAAATGAATCTTCACTAACGTTTTGGTCAACTTTGAGAATGTGGACATCTTAGAGAGTTGCTATGTCCCTTTGAGCCTTCCACCCACTCAATCAACTTCACACACTGCCAGGGTTCCCATAAATACCAGCTTCTGATCGTCTGGAAATAGGAAGTGAGATTCTCTCCAGCCATCATTAGTATTCTTGGGAGATAGGAAGGATAAAAAGTGATGTTGAAATGAGATCACCATCATTTTCTCAGTCTGCTCACTACCTACAGAGCTCAGGATGATTAGAAAATGTAAAACACATGTGAATGGCTAGAGCCTCTTTAGTTAAATCCTATCTACATAGATCGGTTTTCCCAAAGGAAAGAAGTTAGGTAAACTTAGGCAATTAAAAAAAACCCAACAACCAAACACAAACCTAGAACCTTTGGCAAAAGCCAAAAAACATGGATGAGTTAAACCATATCAGATGTAATGGTTTGTTTTAAGAAGTGTTTGGCTTGTTGTCTATACGTATGGGTGTTTTTTTTAAGGCAGATGTAAAAGCAGAACTTGCAAGATCTTTAGCTACCGAGATAGAAGTCCAGTATGTGGGGTTTAGTTCCACCAAAGCAGTCGATACCATCAGATCACTGATGACCCAGGTCAGGGACGCACTGCCAGTTCTCTGTTCCATTCCAGAGCCAACTCAGGGGCTGTGGCAACAGAGGGGCTGTGAATGTGGCTGAAGACAAAATTGGACCAACTCTGGCCTTGATGTTTCACCAAAAGCAAGTATGCAGGACCTTGAAATACCTCCTTAGGGGGACCCTCCTTGCTGTTCTGCCATGGGAGCGAAGAACAAACTTTTTGGTCCTGGAGCTTCTTTCCTCCTGTTGCCAACATTTTCAATTTCGTTTGCCCTTGGCTAAATGTAGCTTCCTGTTTCTAAGAAAAGAGGCCGAAAGAGCCTTTTGAAGGCCTCACAGACAGTCTCAGAAGGCTTCATGGGCAGCCAACAACTCTGAGTGAACAACAATTTGATGAGTTAAGTGTAAACGGATCAGAGACATATGGATTACATTTTTGGGGAAATACACATGGGCTTACAGTGTAAAGCAGGGCAGTGAGGGAGAGAGTGGAGAAGAGAATGGTTTGAAAAATGTGGTTTGGGTCTTGCCAATTGCAAAATGTTTGAAACAAATAATCTGAGATGTTTTGCCCAGCCTAGAGCATGGCTGGATTCACCCTTTCCTTCTACTTAGGTGTCATTTTCAGACTCAGCACACACGCCGGTGTTGGTTTGGGTCTTGGGTAGATTTTTTAAAATGCAGTTATTTAGAAGTATCATTGCATGTGATTTCTGTGTATTCTCTGAGTGTGAAGGGTGGGGTGGTGTTGGGGAAGAACTGGGCATTTAGAAACATTTCTCTGCCTCTAGGCTAAACTGCTTCTGAACCCATCTGGTATATTTCTACTTGTGGAGGGTCCCAATCCAGGCTGTGCTAGTGAGGTGATGTGGCAGCTTGAGAAAGTTACTTAACCTCAGTCTTTCCACCTGTAAAATGGGGATAATATTACTCACCACAGGGCCCATGGGGGTTGACATGCTGGATGGTGTAGTGTTAGGAGTACGGATTTAGGAGGCATATTCCTGGGATGCCATCACAGCTCTGACCCTTGTGTGAACTTGGGCAAGTTTTTGGCCTCTCTGTGCTTCAGTTTCTTCATCTGTATCATGGGGAAAATGTTAGCATCCACCACATAGGGTTCCCTTGAGAATTAAGAGTTATCATACGTAAAGATCTTAGCACAGTACCTGGCCCATAATAAGTGTTTGGCAAATGCTAACCGTCATTAGTTGTTTATAATTTCTCTTTTTCCATGAAGCCTTTGGATATTGTAGAAAATAAGGCAACTTCACGTTGAGTCGGGGGACAGGGCAGCACCTCACTCCATCTGCAGGGCTCCCCTCCAGCCCACGTACCTTTTCTTACTGTTTCAGCTTGTAGATTAATTCTTGATTTCTTTCACCCCCAGTTAAAAAGCAGGTAGATGCCTCGGTCTAAAATTAGGCTTATCTTTTTCTCCCTTCTGGTATAGAACATTTCTCTCACCTCCTTTACCACCATCTAATACCCAGAGTCACTTTGTTCAAGAGTCCAACTAAATCGTACTAGAGTGTGAGAGAATTCTGGGGACTCAAATGGAAGAAAATCATAAGCTCAGAGTTGTGTTGCTTCAACACATTGCTTCTCAGTCCTTCTTGCACGTTAGGATGAACTAGGGAATGTTAAAAAGGTAAGAGAGGTTTTGAGGGTGGAGCTTGGGCAGTAGTAAGTTTTAGAACTCTCTAGATGCTTCTAAGGTGTAGTCAGGGCTGAGAACCACTCTGGCTAAGGCATTCAGTGGGCATTGCAGGTGCTTCTCGTGGTCATTTATGACCCCTGCCCCTTTGAACTCATTGGCTCTTCCTTTGGAGGCCAGAAAAGACCTGATTTCTGTCCTCCATGCAGTGGGCAAGCTTTCCTCTGGGGCTCTGTCTTTGGGTCGGCAAAAGCAAGGCGACTTCCTTTTGGAACCTCAGGCAGGCTCTGGGTCAGAGCTGCTGCTACCAGGTGGTTGGTGTTTCCCACCCGCGCCCCAGCTCTGCTCTGATAGACTTGTCTGAATCCATCCCTTCTGTGCCTGCCTCATGCCTTCTAGCTGCTGTTTCTCTTGATCAGCCCAGTTTTGCTTCTTCCTGTCCTTTTTGCTTCTTGGCCACTACCCTCTTCTGCTCTGTTAAACATAGTTTTGGAGGCTGTGCAGTGGAGTGAAGGAAGAGGGGACTTGGAATCGGAGCTGGGTTTAAATCTCTCCTTGGGGACTTCCCTGGTGGTCCAGCGGTAAAGAGTCCGCCTTACAATTCAGGGGACACGGGTTCGAGCCCTGGTCAAGGAACTAAGATCCCACATGCCTCAACAAGAGAGCCTGCGTGCCACAAACTACGGAGCCCACGTGCCCTGGAGCCCACGTGCCACAACTACAGAGCCCACGTGCCCTGGAGCCTGGGTGCCACAACTAGAGAAGAGAGAACCCACATGCCACAACTAGAGAAAAGCCTGCGCACCACAAGGAAGAGCCTGCACGCCGCAACGAAAGATCCCGCAGGCCTCAACGAAGATCCTGCGTGCTGCCACTAAGACCCGATGCAGCCAAAAATAAATTAAATAAATAAATCTTAAAAAAAAAAAAAATCTCCCTTTGGCTGCTGTCAAGTTACTTAATCTCCCTGGGCCTCAGCTCCTCATTAGTAAAATAGCAATAATGTTATCTAGATGATTCTATTGCTGTGAAAATTAAGGGAGCTAAGGCAGGGGTATTTGTTGTGGTGGTGGCAGCAGGTGCCTGCAGTGGTGACAGTGGTGGTGGTGGTGATGATGGTGGCGATGGTGGTGGCGATGGTGGTGATGGTGGTAGTGGTGGTTTTGGTAATGGTGATGGTGGTTTGGTAGTGGTTGTAGTGGTGACCGTGACAGTAGTGTTGGTGGTAGTAGTGGTGATAGAGATGTTTGTGATTGATGGTGATGGTGGTGATCAAAGTTCAGTCAAGAAAGCAGAAACTAGGAGGAAAAGCTGTTCAGAGGAACCACATGGGAAGCAAAGACGGAAGGGTCTTTGTTTGCATTGCCTGAGGCCATGGGAATCACTGGTTGTATTAGTTAGCATTTGATCAAGAAAGCACAGCTACTCTGAGTGACATGGAATACGGGATTCACTATAGAGGGTAGAAGCTTCCCCAGCACTGTAACTCCTAAGCACTAGAGGCGCTAGAGGGAGCATGTATGGCCTGAGGATGTTGACCACCAAAGAGACCTATAGGTCCAGCTGGAGGATTTAGCAGGAGTAGATACCAGGAGCAGAGAGTAGGGTCAGCGCCAAGAAAAGAAGCCATTTAATGGGACACCAGAGTGAAGCCAGAGGTACACCAGGATCCCAAAGAAGGCCAGGCGTTTGCAGCCTTACCCAGCCCATGATTGTGAAATCAAGGATGAGTACGAGAGACGTCCAGTCTTTGGCACGCCCTCAGCTTGTCTCTAGTTACGCAGTTATCAGGCCACCCTCTTCCTAATACTCTGGCTTCTGAAGCCATCATTTACCAACAGATAGAATTATGATCTTATTTTTATTTTGTAATTTGCAAATTTTCTTTATCAAAGATGCATTTAGAATTTGGCTTGACTATATGCTCTCCCATTGGTCTGTCACTGCTCTAATCTACATCACATATACATGGGTGGCGGGAAAAGAAGTAGCTGGGTTTGAGTTTTGTGCTGTGAAATGAGTGGTTGGAGTTTAGTAGTCAGAATCATATTCTCCACTTCCTCTTTTTCTTTATTTACTATGCTACCTGGTTTGTGAATATTTTCTCCAGTTGCAAGCAATTTACACAAATTGTAAACTATGTAACTGCTGTAATCTCTGTAACTATGACTAGAGACTGAAAAATGACCAGTTGTCATCAGATTTGAAAACTTGTAGAAAGGGTCCTCTCGCAGGTGGCCTCATGCCTGACACTTCTCAGATGGTGGACAAGTTATTGTAATTATTTGCACCTCAGCTTTCTCATCTGTAAAATGAGCAGGTCGCCTTACATTTCATGCTGTGTTCCTTGAAGCCCTAGGTGTTGCTAGAGGACTCGTTGGGAGTTTGGGGTTGTGAAGGGCATGGGGTCCAGGCTCCCCACATCTCTGACTCAACTAGCAAAGAGCCACTTATGTCTACTTCATATATTTGGTTCCTGTGATAGATTGGATTACTGGTCAGCAAATAAGTCACTCCCTTTCTCTCTCCCTTGGAGCAGACCACATTCTCCTGTCCTACTGGTTTGGGGCTTGGCCATGTGACTTACTTTGACTTACTTTTGAATTATTTATGGAATGTGAGAGGATGTGATGTTAGCAGAGACTTTAAACATGTACTTGCCTGGTTTGGCTTGCCTCTCGTGCTCTTCTGTGTACTATGAGAATGTGCCCACAGGTAGCCACTGGGCAAAGAAAATGAGAGATGTGTGGAGCAGACCTAAACCCAACCCATAGCCTGAAGCAGAACTTCCCCAGCCAAGTCCCATCCAGACCAGCTTACCATCAACCTGCAGATCTGTAGGCAGAGAATAAATGTTGTTAAAAGCATTCTATTTGGGGGTGGTTTGTTACACAGCATCATTGCAGCCATAGCTTTGTTACACAGCATCATTGCAGCCATAGCTAATACAGCTTATAAATATGTTTTAGTCAATAATCAGATCCATTGGTTTAAAAGAGGTTTGAAAAGCACTGGCTTTGCTGATTCTCCAGCGCCTCCATTCAGTTCTAACATCTTATGGTTCTTTCTCTGTGTGTATATAGGAGAGAGAGGGAGAATGAAAGGGTTTTGGAAATGAGAAAAATCTTGTGGAAAAAAAGAAAAAAGAAACTGTTTTTCTTTTTGAGGGATGAGGAGGTTGTTAGGGAGCAGAGGTAGCTACATCCACAGTTTAAGTATGTTTTATTTCTTCTTTGAATCCTCCAGTAAACAGATTTCTCCCCTGGCATTATTTCACACTGTTACATTATTTCGTCCTTTTTTGTGTTCCATTTGTACAATCTCTGAAGTCCCAGGAGGAAGGTGAAAGAATAACATTGCACATAGCCCTGGGTTGTGTTGTGTTTATTTCAGTTCAGGATGGGCCATTCGCTTGGGCTTTACCTTGTACTGACCTTCTTGATTCCAGACAAGATGGCAAAGCTTTGCTAACAGATTCAAAATCATACTCTTAAGGAACAGAAACAATTTACTTCCCCAGCCAAAGACGTTTTCCATTCTCATTATTTGTGTTCGTGGTCACAAATGAGGTTCCAGGGAGATAATTTTGAGGAATTCGTAGACTACTTTACTGCTGAAGTGCATGCATAGATACCCTGGGGTCTTAAACAGTTGGCATCCCACCCCAAACTCTGGATAGATTTAACAGCAGTTTGGAGGGAGGAGGAAGGTTTTAGACTATTTTCAGGCTCATTTTTGCTCCAGCCCTTTGCACCATGGTTTCATTTTACTCCTAAAGTTTTGAGAACATCTCAAATGTACACGTAAAACCATTGTCCAAAGCCAAGAAAAAGCGATATTTGTATGCCCTCTGTTCTAACGAATAATTAAAGGGTTACTATATCATGTTTGAAGGTAGGTTGCACAACATTTTGGATCAGATCATGGAAGGATGGTTCTATTTCCCAGAAAGAGTCTTTGTGGGGTTTGGGACCCCAGCACGAGGCAGGGTAGGCTGGGTTTGAGGCCATCTCTGCCATCAGCCTGTGCTCAGGTTGTGTCTTACACTGATGGCCATCTGAATCTGGGTATCAAGTGATTCGCTTGCTTGTTTATACTTTGAGGACAACAGAAACTGCTTAATATTTAATGCCAGAAATTGGCACTGCCTGTGCATAAGGAATTCTGCGGTCGTGCTCTGGAGGACCTGAGTCTATGACCCACAGTGCCATGTAGGACTTGAGGAGACAATTTATTTTAGGTTGACTAATGAGTATCTAGCAAAAAAATGTGCCAATAATTGTATTTATTGAGTGCCAGGAGATTTAAAAATAAAAGCCCTTTTCTGGTAACCTCTAAAAAGAATAAAAGAATATATACCTACCCAACTAATAGAAAGGGAAGATGGAATTAAAAAAGATAAAATCAATTTAGATAAAGGCAAGCAAATAGTTAGGTGGGTTATTTAAATCCAAATGAGTCAATTACCACATTAAATGTTAATGAACTAAATATTATAACTGAAAGGTAAAAGTTGTCAGACTGAATAAGAAAACAAAACCCAAGTATATGCCCCTTACAAGTGACATACTTCAAAATAAGGTGTCTATAAAGGGCCACAGCTTTTTCTGAAAGCAGCATGGTGGTATGTACCAAGAGTCATAAGCTTGTTCACACCTTTCATCTTTTAAGTCCTTGTAATAGTTAAGACCTCAGAGTCTAGAGTGGGATAGACCTTAGTTCAAATCCCATCTCTGCCCTGTACAAGCTGTGTGATCTTGGGCAAATGATAATCTTTGCATCTTCCATCTGTAAAAGGAAGGTAGTTAGTACTTTTCCCAAAGGGATATTTTGAGGAGTCAGTGATATTTGGGGTAAAAAGTGCTTAGCCCAGAGCCTGGCATGTGGTAACTGCTCAATAAATATTAGCTGTTATAATCACCGCTACTGCTGTTTTTATTGTCAGGGAAATAATTATATCAGGGATATAATTAAGCTAAAGGAAAGTGTTGTACGCATAAAGATATTTATAGCATCATGTCTATAAAAATAAGAAATTAGATGGGGATTCCCTGGCGGTCCAGTGGTGAGCATTCTGTGCTTTCTTTGCCGTGGACCTGGGTTCAATTCCTGATCAAGGAACTAAGATCTTGCAAGCTGTGCAGCGTGGCCAAAAAAAAAAAAAAAAAAATTAGAAACAATCTGAAAGTCTCATTCACTTATTCAATCATTCAATTCAACAAACATTTATTGAGATCCTGTTATGTGCCAAGCATCGTTTCCCACTGTTTGGGAAAGATCCCTGTTTTTGTGATGGGGAACATATAGCTAACCTGTGGGACAATAAGTCAATGGAATGTGCTGCAGCTATTAAAACAATAGCAATGAAGACATGGAAAGTTGTTTGTAGTATCAGTAAAATCAAAAAGTAGAAGAGGAAAACATGGATACCTTAAAATATGTGTGGGTGGAGCATTTGAAAATGAAAATGGTTGAAAGAGTGATGGGATCATGTGTTTTGTTTTGCAATAATATATGAAATGTTTTTACAGTATTATGAAAAAATATATGTAAGTAATTGAGAAGAGCGAATTGGCACAAGAAAAGCCTCTTATGGTTTAGGAATCAAAGTGAGGCCTGTAGGCAGAAGAGGAAATTGCCTAGATATCAGGGAAGGAAATTTTGTTATTTCAAAACAGGAATGACTGTTGCAGCTTCTCTGTGCGCTGGGATCAGTGGGTTTCATGCCAGGGGAAGGTGTTTTTTTTGTTAAGGAAACCTTATTAAGCAGATGAGAAAAAGAGGCCCCGAAGCCACTAGGAAGGGAATGTTCAGACTTAAACATGTCTATATAATAAAGTAACAGAAATTTTCCATTTTCGCTTGGCAGTTTGTGGGTAGAGGGAGACAGAGGGATTTAGAGCCTGGAAAACGAGGAGAAGATGAGCAAGAAAAGATCCAGCTAGAGAGGGAGAGAGGGGTGGGAACAGAATAGCAATTTTAACAACACTGATGACCAATATTCAATTTTAAGCTATTTTCTGTTATGTTTTTCCCAAACTTCAGTCAAAATATGATTATGCACAAAAGTGATTCTCCATTAATTCGGGGAATGAATCGGAGGAGGGGGTAGCGTCCGAGGGGAGGGGAACACACACAGGTGCACAGAGAAAACCATAAACGCAGGACGCAAGATGGTAAACGCGGACCAAGAAGTCCCTGGAAGGGAAGATCTGTGTGAGGTGGCCAGGAGGCCATGAGTACCCCTGCCATGCCCCCGCTTAGGAGTCTGGAGGAAAGCACTCTACTCCCATGGGATGGGGGCTCAGGCCATTTGTTTGGATATTAAAAGAAGGCTGGTGCCATAGGATGGACATTGAGAGTTCACATACACAGCTGATCTGAGGGGTCCTGGCCAGAGGTTACCTTTTTCATGTTGACCCTTCTTGGAGCCTTGAACTACTTCATCGCCATCATTAGCAATACAATCTTTTGCAAATGGACACCACTCAACCTAGAAATCCTGCTGTTTTAGGTGTGGCAAGGTCTGGGAGAAGTCCTGACTTTCCATGAAGGCCTTAGGGAGAATGGGTTTGGCAGATCACTTAGCCATTTAGGCAGGAGGTTGGGCAGGTTTTGATGGATGGTGGCGTGGGGAGTGAAGGAACAACAAACGGACATGAGTAAGAGTGATTCTAGGGTCCCAAGGCTGGACAGTGCAGGGTGGAGGTGGAGATGGAGGTGGTGGAAGGGACAAAAAAAGGGGAATGGGGTCTAGACCTGCTCCCAGGGGACCTTGCGACAATGGCCCTTTTAGGAATGGTGCTCAAATTCAAGGCTTCTAGAATAGCAACCCTGTGTGGCCTCAGTGGACCAAGGTGGGGCTGGGTGGGAGCTGTCTGCCCCAGGTGCAGGGCATGGGGAGGGGGAGGGGGGGAGGGGAGTACAGTGTCTGTAGAGAATTCAAAAACAGTAAGAAAACAAACCGCATTTTATTATCATCATGTGTCAACAGTTCCAGACACTGTGGTGATAAATACCCCTCCCTCCTGGGACAGCTGGTTCGGGCCATCCCTGCTCCCTGGTCCACTGCCTCTGCTGTGGGATGGGGAGCAGCCGAAGAGGGGAATCCAGAAGGGACACGTGCAGGAGAGAAGCCCAGATTCCTCCACCTGGTAAATGAGAGACTTCTCAGGACTGAACTTGAAAAACATGAGCCTGGCCAAGGGCGGGACAAGAAAATCCTCAGAAGGCGGCAGCTGAGCAGAGGTTAAGCAAACTTCGGTGCCAAGCCGGTGGCAGCTTGGTATACAGGTGGCTCACATCCTCTGCCAGCGCTCAAGATTCGTATCTTTTCAGAGAAAACAAAAGATGTAATCTCAGCTGCGATGGCAGGCTAGTGCCTCTTCGGTGAAAGATCACAGCCCCAGCAAGATTTGGGGAGACTATTCTAAGAAAAGCTGGAAAAGGAGCACTTGGTCATCCTATAGACCCTGGGGCACGCCTCAGGGCTGGGAGGAAGCCTAGATCCCTTCTTAATCCAACTGTGTATAAGGACGGAGGCCAATGAAGCCTAGACGGGCAGTTACCAGAGTGTGGTCCTCCAGCCAGCAGCCTCGGTGTCACCTGGGCACTTGTTAGCAAAGCAGATTCTCAGACCCCACCTCACACCTACCGAGTCAGAAACTCTGGGGCTGGGGCCAGCAATCTCCATTTTCATAAGCCCTCCTAGTGAATCTGATGCCTGCTAAAGTTTGAGAGCCACAGATTCAGAGTGGACTCTGGGGTTTGTTTTCCCCTGAGAGGTGGTGACAGTTAACCTCCCCCTCCTCGTCCTCAATCCGGGCACCTGGGACTTGTGGGGCTTCGAGGATGAATGATAGGACAGGGTTAGGGAAGAAGACACAGGTGGGTTTTTGTTTGTTTGTTTGTTTTTTGTTTTTATTCGTGAACAGCGTTAGTTAGCTACTGGATCTGTGGACAGTATTGTGAAAGATTCCAAAGACACCTCAATAATTCCATTCCAGTGTCTCATTCTTCTTATGTTTGGAAAATTTTAATCCAATGGTCTTACCCAGTCCTTAGTGTTTGGGCAAGTTCTTCCAATTGTCTAAACGAAATCCCTTCTACTGTACATGCAAATCTTGAGGGAATGCGACCCTAGAAATGACAGCTTTCATCACAAGGTTTTTGATCCTAATATTCAAAGCTGGGCCCGGGCAGCCCTGTGTGTAGTGGACACTCCTGGTCACCTGGTGAGGCCCTGGGGCATGAATAGTGGCCAGGATCATCACATCGTGTTGGGAGGCTGTGTAATGACGTAGAGAGCACATCAGTTTTGAGAGTCAGATAGGGTTAACACTGGGCTCTCCTGTTTATAAGCTAGATGACCTTGGGCAAGTTCTTAGTCTGTCCCGAGGCTCAGTTTGCTCATCTCAAAATTGGGGCAAAATCTTGGGGGTAAGGGTGTGATGTGTTTGTTCATTATGACTGGAAGGTGCCAGAGGAGATGCTAGAGAAGAGTGCAGGGGGCACTGCATCCCTCCGTTTACAAAACCACTTGCCAGGCTTATTCTGTACTTTGAACATTTTGAATTTTACCCTGAGGGCCTTTACATGTAGAGCCATCCCAATGCTCACAGGGTGGAGAGATACTTCATGTGTTGATTTAAGCATGTGAGATGCTGGGGTGAGACAGCATCATGTCTCTGAGGCTTTCTTAGAGTCTTCCAGGGCAATATCTCAGCTTTTGCAAACTTCTCACCACAAATGGCATTGCCCCTACTGAAGGCTGAGAGACTCTGGTGGGTGAATGCAGCCCACGCTCTGTGCTGATGCGGAGTCACGGTCAGGATGGCTGTCTAAGAGTGAGCGGTCAGACAGGAGGCAGATGTGAGTCATCTAAGGTCACTGGGTTTAAAGGCAACTGGGAGAGGCTGGTTTGTTGGCCATGGTGGGCACTTATTCCTGCATCAGATCCCACGGACTGCCTTCCATGTGTCAGGCGCTGGTTAATAAGACAGGAGAGGTCCCATCCTCAACTTGTTCACAATCCAAGGTGGCCCCGGGCAAGAGCTGTCAAAATGTCTGCACTCCGTGTGTGAAAATGACCTGAGGAGAGTTTTTTGGGCTTATGGGGTATGCCCACTCCCCAAAGATGTCTGCGTCCTAATCTCTGGAACCTGTTATATTACTTTTCGTGGCAAAAGGGACTTTGCAGAAGTGATTAAGTTAAGGACCTTGAGATGGGGAGATCATACTGAGTTTTCTGTGAGGACCCAATTGAATCACAAAGGTCCTTCAAAGTGGAAGAGGGAGACAGAAGAGATTCAGAAGGTGGTGTTTCTGTGGAAGAAGAGGGATGCCGTGTGACAAGGATTCAGCCTGCTGTGGCTGACGCTGAAGGTGAGCTGAGGAATGGGGCCAACAGCCAAGGAATGCAGGCAGCTTCCAGAAGCTGCAAAAGGCAAGGAAACAGATTCTCTGCTAGAGCCTCCACGAAGGAATGCAACCCTGCTGACACCTTGATTTTAGCCCAGTGAGACCCATGTCCACTTCTCACCTACAGACATGTAAGATAATAAATCTGTGCTGTTTTAAGTCACTAGATTTGTGGTAATTTGTTAGAGAAACCATAGGAAACATAAATGAAGCTCTCTGCACCAGTAGTTAGGCTAAGGCTACCTGTTTGTCCCCAACTCTAAGAAGGGGCCCACAGTCTCTGTATGTGAGGTCTTGTGAGGTCTTGTGTTGGGTTGTGGGGCTGACTGGCTGCCTTGAATCTCTGGAGGTCCTGGGTTGCGTGTGGTGGGAAGTCCAGATCCAGAGGGCAGCAATGCTCATAGCCACTTTTGAGGGTGCTCTCGGGGTGCCACAGGAACCACCATGTGGCAGGTGGCATGGAGAGATGCAGCCCCAGTGGAATTTTCCAGGTCTGTCCCAGAACAAGTCAGGCAGGAGAGGCTCAGTCTTGACCTAAACACTGCATCTTTCTTGGGTCTTAGACATCCTTTTGCTGTCATGGAGAGAGCCCAGGACTTAGGCTTGGTTCTATCCCAGCCAGATTGCTTACGTGTTGGTGCAACCTTGGACAAATTACTTTCCTTCTCCTAACCCTAGTTTTCTCACTTATAAATGTGCACTTTGCCATGTCGTTACGAGGAAGGCTGTTGCAACATATAAATAAGACAATACATAAAGCACCTGGTACATCATGGAAGGGCGAACTTTTCCGAAGAAGGACAACTGTGGGGTTCTGTCCAGCTTGGTGACTGGGGGTAGAACCAAGTGTGAATACCTTCCCGCTGGCTCATGTGGGAGCCACGGTTTGTCAGAGATTTGGAGCTGCTGGGAGTGCCTCCAAGCAGGCAGTCCACTCCCTAGCCCCTTTGAGATAAGATATGCAGCTGGTCTCTTCCTCCAGGTTTTAGGGAAGGAACGTGTGACGGGAAATTGCACAGCCCAGGGCATTGCTGGGTCTGGCTTCTTTGGGCCTCAGTGCTAGCACGAGCGGGGAAGGAGATCAGAACAGCTTGATGAGCCTTGGAAAGCACAGCCATCGCCCTGGCCAATGAGTCTTCAGGAGAACAGGCATCTTTTGGCCTCCTTCTAAGCCCCTGGAGTGACACTGCCAGGCCTCTCCATGTCGGGTCTATTTTCCTGATATTAGCATCCTTCCATAGCCGACGTGCTTCTACGGGGCCAGACAGAACACCTGATGTCCATCCCTGACTCTAGGCAGCTCTTTGGTACCCGACACCCTAGAGTTAAGCGAGAGCTGCTTGGGAAGGCAGCACTGGAAAGGCAGAGTCGCCAAGCAAACCTCTTTCTGGGACTTCCAACTACTGTCTCTCCCACCCACCACCCAGCCCGCGGCGTCAGAGCCCCTCAGGCTGGACCCTCACTCACGTGCTCCTGGGTAAGTGAGAGTTCACAGTAGACAACCCAGAGGACTGTGCTCCAGAACTTTCTGACTCCCTAAATTTGAGAATAACGTGACAATAAGAGAATGTTTGTACAACTTCTTGATTTCCTCTTAATTCTCATTTCCCTTGAGAGGCCAGTGTTTCTGTGCTTGCCCTTGCTCATTAACTGCAGGTAACTGCCTTTCCAACTTTCCCTGAGGTTTGATCCCTCACTTGATAGCAATTGTTCACAGAGAAACAAGTTTTTAAAAATCACCTACCAGAATCACGTCGTACGTGTCGTCTGTGAGTAATGGAGCCGAGTCCAGTGTGGGCCTGGTCAGCTGGCCGGGCTCCTTTCACCAGTTCCTCAGACATGCCAGCCTCACATTGGTACCGCAACCAAGTTATAGGTCACTACATGCCCTAGGGCTTTGGAGTTGCTTCATACTGGGGGTTTGAAATGAAATGAAACTGGTACTCTGCAGTGCCCACATCCCATCCTTCCTCTCTACCCCTTTTAACCACTTCTGTCCTTATTACCTAGGGGCTGGGTGGTAGGAAAGTAATCTGATTGCCCTAATGCAAGCTAATCTACCTCAGATGTTTGCTCATTTATCCAAGTGAATTTTGATTTAGTAAAGGATCAAATGTGGATGAGATTTTTTTTAGAATTGTTATTTGGGGGATTATTTTTACTCTATATTTGTGTACTTTGTATACCCTTTGGTCTATGATTTTTTTAAAAGAAAAACTGCAATGGCCATTAGGAAAAGAATACCCACTGTACATTAGGAGTAAGAAAAATGAAAGAAAATTATTTGAATGTAAACTTTAAGCATTCAGAAGATTTTTATTAATAAGTGAACATGTATTATTAATAGTAAAAACAATCGTTAACACTTATTATGAATAATAAATAATAATTATTAATTTCTAAGAAGATGGAATGTAAGTTTTTTGTACCAAGCATAGTCCTAGGCACTGGAGCATACTATGATGATATCAAGTCTTCCTCTTTAACTCTCTAGGTCTTTCTACCTTCCTCACCATTCATACAAATATATCATTCAGCTCAATGATGCTTATGTGGAGCCTTGAACAGGTGTCAGATTAATTCTTCTGTAAATCAGTGGTTCTAAACTGGGGCAATTTTGGTCCTTAGGGGACATTTGACAGTGTCTGGAGAACCAAACTAGATGCTACTGGCATCTAGTGGGTAGAGGCTAGGGATACTGTAAGACGTTTTATAATGCACAGGACAGCCCCAGACCCCTACCCAACAATGAATTATCTGGGCCAAAATGTCAGTAGTGCTGAGGTTGAGAACCCTTGCTCTAAATCGTGAGTTCTTCACTGCTGGGAGCTAATGTATAATGAGAAATGCTACTGGTATGAGTGCACTGAGTTTGGCCCCAGAGGTAAGAACATTTGAGATTCTGTACTCTGGCTTGTAACTACAATATCAAACCCTGTAATACTGCCCTGTCTTTGTAGATGGTACTCATGGTTATTTGCTGAAAAAAATCTATCTTGAGTCTTCCCGACCTGCTGTGTGACCTTGGGTAGATCACTTAAACTCTCTGGTCCTTAATTTCCTCATATAAAATGCAAAGTTTGGAATATATGATCTCTAAGGTACTTTTCAGTTTTCACATACTATGCCCGTAACAGTGAATGAAGCATGCAAAAGCTGCCCTTCCTGTCCTCTAGGTGCTTATACTCCAAGCTCCCTGGTCTGCCATTCCTTCAAATCAGGGTGACCTTCCCTCTTGCTCCTCCTATTACTTGATCAATTTCTGAGCCAATTTTTATAAAAATGATGTAATCTTAAGCCCCCGGGGTTTCAAATAGCTCTTGGTAATTTAGAACTAAATAAATATTTCATAGTTAAACCCAAAATAGCAACCTGGCTCCTCCCTCGTATTAAACAGATTGAAAAATTCTCCTCAGTGAAGTGGTGGGAAAAGAATAGTTCAGCAATTGAAGACATATGTGGATATGGCGGTTTTATCCTCTGGCTATATCAAAGAGACATATTCCTAAAGCGTCTTCAAGGATGACCTGCCAATATCAGCACTTTGGTCCAGATAAATGGAGTCAGAGGTAAAGCACATGTATATGTTTGCATTTTGGGAAGGAGAGGGTGTGGCTTCCCAGTCTTTGTTATGACTGTGTCTAAATAAGCATGTTAATAAATCAGAACTCAGTAATAAGCCCTGTCTACATAAGTTTAATAATCCTCTCTGACTTGAAGCCAAGTATCAGGACTGGAAACAGTTGATTGAAACTGGTCCCTTCTGTGAAAGATAAAATGGGTGAAATAGAAATATCCTTCTGAGAAGTTAAAAGACTTCTCATTTACAACTAGCCACTGGAGACATTAATAAAGACAGAACTCCAAAAGCCAAACAATTACTAACCTTGTCCATAGAAATTTGTTCTTCTATTATGGATTTGCTAATAGTTGGTTAGTCCTGGCCCTTAATAGTGATCAGAGGTGGACAGAGAAGTAATGAGCCATGAACTAGGAGAAGAGGATTTGGAAAGTACGGGCTGGGCCTGCTCCCATTGGCCATTGACCATTCAGAAGCCCATTCTCCTGCCCATCAGATTATTCTGGGAAGCCTTCCCCAAATCCAGCCCATTGTGTAGAACTCTAAGGCAAAGCTGGCACTTGGAAACCCCAGTTTTATGAATGTCTCAGTTACAGATTTCTGGTCTTAATTATGGGGTTGGAGAAGTGATGTGTGTTTTCTAAGATTAGCTTTTATACCAGCTACTGTAACTGGCTAGGCTCTAGTCTTGCAGAAGCAGCCTGGCAGCTGGAGAGAAATGACTTTACGTGATGAGGCAAAGAGTCATCGGCGTGTTTGGGAAAAGCCTTTTACAGAAACTCTTTTTGGTTTATGTGCGCTAGCTGGGGATTTTGACTTGGAAAGGAAAAAAGGTAAGCAAATGATAGTAGTGGGTCAGTTATATTTTTAAAAGTTTGGAAGTTAATGATTTTATGACCAATCTGAGAACTGTTACAGCATAGGATCCATTACTACCAGATGTTTTCCTCATCCAGCGTGTTATTGAGCACCTATAACTGTTCCTGGGCTGTGCGAAGGGGTTGCAGTGGTGAAACACCCAACGTAGTCCCTGCCCCCATGGGTCTTGCAGTCTCGTCTTTGCCCAGTTGTTTTCACTTAAATTTTCACTATACAGTTTTCAGTATAGTGCTTGTACCATTTATCGATTGCCACAATAATATGTGTAACAAACCATCCTGAAACTCAGTGACTGAAAACAATTGGTTATTTATTAAGTCTGTCAGTTAGCAAGATGGCAGTTTAGGCTGGGTTTGTTTGGGCAGTTCTTCTGGTCTTGGGCTGTCTAGTATGATGGTCTCAAGGGTTGGCTGATCTAGGATGGACTCAGCTGGGAGGTTCTTCTGGTCTCAGCTGAGTTCACTCACTTACAAGTCTGGCAGTTGATTGGCTGGGGCCTTTGGGGTCATTGGGCCATGTGTTTCTCATCCTCCAATGGGCTAGCCCTGGCACTTTCTCCAAGCAATTGCAGACGAACACAACCAAAAGGAGAAACACTTGAGTGCTTCTTTTTAAGCTTTGGCTTGTATCAGGTCTGCCCAATGTTCCAAGCAAGTCACAAACTGAGAATGAAGGAGTGGGGAAATATGTGCCCCCTTTTGGTCGGTAGAGCAGTCAAGTCACATTGCAAAGGCCGAGGATGCAGAGAGGGGTGAAGCATTGGAGCCACAGTGGGATGAGTCTCTCCCTGTGCTTGTTGATGATATGGTCAGCGTTGTCTTTTAATTAGTAGAAAAGGCAAGTATATGTATCTATGTTTATTTAAATACGTTTTTGCTTCAGTTTAAGATGAAACACTACTATCTTCAGTAGGAAAAAATAATTAGTTAAAAATACTTTTTAATGAAAAAAAAGTACATGGAAGAAAAAAAAAAAGGTGGCTTTAGGAAGTTTGGGATAGTGAGTGGACTTACTGGCTGTGAAAGATAATTTGTTCTGGAGTAGGATGGGGAGAGGGAGGTAAAGGTCGAAAGTTAGGAGGGAAATAGATTGTGAAGGACCTTAACCTTCAAGCGGAGGAATCTGGACCTTTCCTTTTAATGTGAGTAATAGACACATGTTAATATTAAAACAGGGGGTGGAAGTTGAAAGGGACATTGGAGTGAAATAATGTGAAAGTGTAGACTTGTCGAACTGCTTGTTTTCTGCTTTTATTGAAACGCTAATGTCGGTGGGTGGATGGAAACGCTGTAGTGTGGGGTCTGGCTGATTCTAGAGAGTTTACATGAAACAATACCCCAGCCACTCACTTGGTGAGTCTAATGGCTTTGCTCTTTTTTGTAACTTCTTGCACACTTAAATATTGTACAGCTGCTATGTAAACGTGTGTGTTTTTTTAGAAGGGGGACCAGGTAAGTGTAGATAAGATGAACTGATGATCATCTCCTCCAAATGCAGGAAAAACACTTTTAAATAAGTAAAAAATAAATTTTACCGCTAGCACAGGAAGATAGATCAATCTCTATCTCTCTATCTCTAAACTTATACCTAGTAAATGACGCTATGCCTGAATGTTCATTAGTATGTTTATATTTCGTACAAGTTACTTTTCAGGGTTGAGGTTCACGCTCAGCCAAACCCTTCTGGAGTTGACATTTGTAATTGAGACAAAACGTGTTTCTTGTTCCTTTATTCCCCCCAAACTGAAGCAACAAAATCCATTGCAGTCAAGCTGCGGTTCTCAACCTGGGCTGCACATTAGAATCATCCAGGGAGCTTAAAAAAAAAAAAAAATTCCAGTGTCTATAGAGCCTCTGAGTTTAGGGCCCAGGCATCAGGATTTTAAAGAGCTCCCAGGTGATTCTAGCGTACCAGCAAGATTAAGAACCACTGCAGTGGGTGAATAAACAGAATCTTGGTGGCGTGGGCTTTTCTCTGCTGGGCTTTCAGCTTTCACAGTATGTTTTCTGCCAGTGCCTCTGCGCTAATCACCCCATCCCTGATTGCTAATCCTCCCTGTAGCTGTGGTTTTCCCGGGAAGCCGCTACACAGAAAAGCAAATTCTCTGCAACCGTGCTTTGCAATATCCTCCCTTGGTTTCTGCTGCCCACCTGCCGGCTTGCCTGTTGGTGTCCGCTCACTCGTTAGCCACATGTGAAGCGGTGGTGCAGAGCAATGCCAGGGGCTCTGGGAAGGCTGGCACACTGGGTGCTGTGACTTGGTACCCACGAGGCTGCACTCAGTCCCTTTCAGTCGGGCTTGCAGTGAAGGCCACCCTCCTTGGGTCTCGTGAGGACTCAGCAGGATAACGCATGTGTAATGGCGGATTGAATGGGCTGGACTCACTCGTTATTCCTGCTCGCTATTGCTTTTCTGTTCGGCTTTTCCTTCCCTGTCCCTGGAAGATTCCGTAGGTGTTTGGTCACTTTCAGGTATTTTAGTCTTGCTTTCTGGTATTAAAATATGATCCAAATCAAAATTTCAAGTTTTCTTCCAATTCAGAACTTCGAGGTCTGATCCAGCCTTGGGAACTTGCAGTAGGGAAGGGTAGAGTGTCCTTTGTTCTATGATTTCTCTTTCTTGCTGTTTCTTTCCTCTTCTGCCACTTATGGTGCTGCTGCTGGTTCTTTGTGGTTTTAATCTGATATTGATGCAGTTGAATTCTGGGGCTGATGCCCTCTGGGTGTCAATACTCAAATACTGGTGCGCTCTCTCTCTCTCTCTCTCTCAGTGCTTTTGTAGATCTTAAGAGATATCCTTTCCCTAAAGGGGTGTCAGGCACTGCCCCCTGTCTCATTCCCTGACTTAGGGCTCACCCTCCTATTGACCACCTATGGTTCCCCTCTCCCTCCTTCCGATCTCCTCCTACCTCTGAGCTTCTGGTTATGGGATCACTTTACCTTTGGGGTTGCATCCTTTCAAGGTGGCTCAAGAATACCTGTCCTCCATGATGCTAACTGATCCTGGGAGATATTTTGTATTCTTTGCCTACCCAACTCTGGAAGGACAGGCTGCACTCAAACTCTTTCATGTCCTGCTCTGGTTGTAGTGTTCAATGGCTCTGTGTCTGCAGCTTCTTGAGCATCACGCTGGGGGACAAGGGTTAATCTCTCTTTCAGGCAGTTTTATCCACCCTCTCTAAGGTTTGGTGGCAGTGGAGAATGTCTCTCCCTGCCTCTCAACTGAAATGAATGGGTTTCTCTAAGTATAAGGTCACAACTCTATTCCAAGAAGTCCGTGCTCCCCAGTCTTCCTTTGATTATTTTTATTTCCTCTTATGCACTGGCTGAAGGTAAATGGGTCACAGAATTAGCCTTTCCTCCTCTTTTTATATCTTGAAACAATCTCAAACTTTCAAAAACAATTGGAAAGATAGTAAGTACAAAGAACGTTTTTTTCCTCTGAACCTTTTAAGAATAGATTTCCAACTTGTATCCTATCACCCTGGAATATTTTAGAGGATGGTTTCTACAAAAGACATTTTCCTGTGTAACCACAATTCAAGCATCAAAATAGGGAAATGAATACTGATACCTTGCTATCATCTAATCCTCACACCCTCTTCAAGTTTTGCCAATTGTCCTGATGATAATGTCCTCAGAGCAAAAGGGTGCAGTTCAGAATCACAGGCTGCATTTGCTTGTCATGTCTCTCAGGCCTCCTTCAGTCTGGAGGCCTGAGAGACATGACAAGACCTACCTTGATTTTTATCACCTTGACACTTTGAAGTTCACAGGCCAATATTTTGTAGCACATCCCTCAATTTAGATGTTCGATGTTTCCCTGTGATTATATTCAGATTAGGCATTTTTCGGCAGAAACACCACAGCAGTTGGGTTATGTGCTTCTCATTGCATCTTACCAAGTGGCACAGATGCCTCTTTATGTTATTACTGGTGTTGTTACCTTTGATTACTTGATTAAGTTAACGTCTTCTAGGCTTTCCCACTGAAAAGGTACTCTTTTTCCCTGTGTAATTAATACGTATTTTGTGGGGAGGTGTTTTGAAACTGTATAAACATCTCATTCCTAATCAAACATTCAATAGATTCATCTATTTATTTACATTTGTACAGACTCATAGTTTCTCATTATATTGAACACATTTTAATTCTTCTTCTTATTTATTTTGATGCTCAAATTGTCCCTGTTTTGGCCAGTGGAATCACGTTCAAGCTGACTTCTATATTCCTTTCACATAAACCCTGTCGTTCTTTGAGTGCTTTCTGGCACAGTAAGATGCTCTAGGCTTGTTTGTACTTTCTGCCCCCCGGTCCTGGAATCAGCCATTTCCCTAAGGAGCCCTGGTCTCTTTTAGTAGAAAATTGTATTTAGAAGCCAAGATCTGAGGGCTAGGTGTGCTCATTGTTATTGGGGTATTTCTGCTCCCAGGCCCTCTCTATGGCCAGAGCTAGAGTCTACATATACACATTTCTCTCTCTATTGAAAACTGTAAATTCACACAGATGTCTCCAGTAGGAATCCAACCCCAGGGTTCATTCTAGCTTTCCCCCTCTCTGTATTTGTAACTGTCTTTTCTGACAATGAGAAACCTTGCTTTCATTAGTAATTCATTTATTGATTTGATCAATGCCCTTGTATATCTCCCATGTCTGCTGCCATCCCCTCCCCGATGGGGCCACCCTCTTCACTCTGTTTCAACGCTGATACCCTACTGTGGGCCAGTGTGGCTTCCTCCATCTCTGCTGTAGAACCTTGCTCTGCCCCAACGAATGGCCGTAGGACTGAATTATTCAGAAAGGGAGTGGAAGTTCAAGGGGCATTGAACCAGTTTTGAGTCACCAGTTAGCAAGTCACATAGATATTCCTGCACAGGGTTCCTAACCTCTCTGGTAGACCCCAGAGGGTCCATGTAGAGAATTCAGGGGGTCTGTGAAATTGGATGGAAAAGTTTTAACTTTGATGGGGAATAATTACATCTTTATTTTTTAACTTCTAACTGAATGTTACCATTTCCATCAATTATGAATGTAGGCAACACCACAGTAGTATCAGCAGTGCCTGTGACTTTGTCAACAACGGGAATCACACATATTTTCATGTCACATTGCAGGTGGTGCGGAAACTATTATTCACGCTCATTGCTACTTTCAAATTATGTTAATTATGAGACTCTCCTTTCAGTCTTATTATTTGTTGTGCTAAAATGAAGACATCTACATATTATGATATCCCAAAATTATTTTAAAAATATTTTGATAATTGTCTTTTAACATATTTAGTGTCGTTTATAATCCTATATATTTTATTTTGTGCATTAAAAATAATTATCCTGAGGAGAAGGCCACAGTCTCCACCAGATTGCCAAAGGAGTCCAAGGGAACAAAAATGGTTAGAACCTCCAGCTTAGCACTTCTTGTTTGAATATGAAAGTATTTCCCCTGATTATTTTAACATTTGGGGCCTGAACTGGATGAGAAAATGTCCCTCTAAGAAACTGTGTGGCACACCTTGAAATCATTCCCTTGGTAGGTGGAGGGTCACTTCTAAGTATTAACAGTATTAACCTCCTGGCACCTGTGGCCTGTTCTGCCTGCTGGCTGTGCGTGTTTCTGAGGCCAGAGGCCACGCTCGGGCAGGGAGATGTGGGAAGCCATTGCTGGGTAAGAGGCTGTCCGCAGGTGACCTTCGGGATGGGCTGAAGGGTTATAGATGGGCCACCAGTTGGGTCGGCCAACCCCATACTCTTCTCTCTGGGCCTCAGCTTCTTCCTCTGTAAGTCTCCAACATCCTCCTTGAGTCTCGAATGCAATTTGAAGCATATGCTTAGCCCTGAAGAGGGCCAGAGGGCACGACTGGAATGGAAGAGCCCGAGACTTTACGTCTTCTCAGGTGGCAGGTTGAGTGTGTCTCTCTGGCCCTCCACTGTATCCTTCCCCCCCACCCTCCCCCCCGAGGTACCAGAGTTGAGGAGAGGAGAAGGAAGGCCACAGAGCTGTAATGGGGTGTCTGGTGATCAGCCCTTTGGGGGTGAGTCTGCCCCTTCTTCCCTTCCTCAGGGCCCCAGAGAGACTCTTCTGCAAATGAGCTGTCCCATCTCTGATCACTCTTCCCCAGATTGGGTTTCTAGACCTTCCCAACACTCAGGTTACTGCTTGGTCTGGTTCAGGGTATCACTTTCTGTGACATCCTCTCTGTAAAGCCTCTTGGGCACTCTCTCCCCAGAGGTTCTTGACCCACATACTCAGAGAACAGTTGGCCCTCCTGGGCAGAAAAGCAACATAAAGTGAGTGGGTGAAGCAGGAGGTACAGCAGAGGACCTCTAGGGCCTCCATTTCTACTGTTTCTATTTCTATTACTGGGACTCCATGGGACTAGCAAATACATCAGACCTGATGCAGCCAAATGGGTGTTGTCCTTCCAAGTGGCCACACTGGGAGTACCATCGCTGAAAACATGAGTTGCTTTTTTCTTTTTTCCTTTCCCAGAATTGTTTTATAGAGCTGGTGTATTAACCGCAAAAGAGAACTGCTCATATTGCCTTATCTTCCCATCTTGCTTGAGCAGAGACACTATTACTTGATTTACCAGACTTCAGTCCAGGTGGCTTTTTGATTATTTCCAAAAGTCTAATTCACCCACCAGCCTTGATGATAATAAATACCTTCCACAGAGTTCTTTCTGTATTCCAGGCACCGTGCTAAGCATACTTCATGAATTTTCCCATTGACAGTCCTGTGAAGTAGTTGGCAATTATTTTTTTTTTCAATTTTGCATACGGATAAACTGAGGTATAAAATAGTTAAGAAGCTTCTTGAAGTCACATAGCTATTAGAAGTAGAAAATCTGAGATTCAAACCTGGCAGTAAGACCAGAGTTAGGACCCTTAACTACTGATGAGTTTCTTATTAATTAATCCATTCAATAATATTATGTGTCAGGCACTGTTCGAGACACTGAGGATTCATCACTGAACAAGACAGACAAAAATTCCTGCCCTCTGGGAGCTTAAATTCTAGTGGAGGAGACAGAAATAAAGAATTACATACTAGGTAAGAGAATTACATGGTATAATAGACTGTAATTTTGAAAAATAAAAGCAGGGTAAGGGGGAATAGGATGGCTAGGTGGAGGTTGAAATTGTAAATGAGGTAGGCTGCATATATCATTTGAGAAAAGATTTGAAGTAGTGGAAGGAGTGAGTGAGCCATGCTATCCAGAGAAAACTATTTCAGGCAGAGGAACAGCCAGTGCAAAGGCCCTGAGGCAGGAGCATGCCTGGTATCTTTGAGAAACAACTGGGTACACCTTCAATTTTGAAGGGACTTCTAGACCGTTGTGAAGACTTCGGCTATTACCCTGAGATTACTGGGAGGAAAATTGCAGCATTTTGAGCATAGGTGTGATATGATCAGATTTCTACTTCTACAGGATCACAGTTTAGAGAATAACTGTAGAAGGACAAGGGTAGTTATCTGTTATTATAATAGACATAACCTAACCCTGTTGCAGATACTGCCAAGACATGATGGTGGTTCAGACCAGACCTCGAAGGCATGTCTATGCAGCCAGCAGTTCCTACCAGGTGTGTTAATTTTTCTTCAAATTGGGTGAGGCCTGAGTAAAGGGAATTTGGAGGGCCTGGCCATGTCTCTCTATAACAAAATATTTAGAAGCAGCAGGATAAGCAAGAGACTGTGGCAGAGGAAACAGTCACCAGTGTGGCTGCTCGCAGAGCTCCCAAAGGAACCTGGGAACAAGAGTTCCATAAGAGGAGGCTCCAGCCTAAGAAGAAACTCAGACCAGCCTAAGAAAGGTCAAGAGAGGACCCGAAACAGGTTATAAGCTGCAAATCGGGAAGGTAGAGAAACATGCAAAGAGGAGAGCTGGTAAACCTGTGAAGATTTGGCTCCTTTGATTCTGAAGGGCACTAGTGTCAATGTTCATACAAAGTAGGTGAGGGCCCATGTCAGGCACGGGGCCCAGGCAGAGTGTGGCGAGAGGTTGGTGGTCAAAGGTCCATTTACAGTCAGGACGGTGGAGCAGAAGAGTGCCTGTGGTTGAACATGGGCTGGGGCTTGGGATCCATGGTTTGGAGAAGCAGGCGGAGAGGAACCACCAGCAGTACATCTGGCTGTGATATTTGAACTCAGGTCTCTGGCCTCTGTCTTGGTGTTCTGGAGCTTTTTTCTGAGCCTGGTCTAACTGTTGGCACGAGCTACAGTGGATAGTGTTGCAACGCGACACCAACCTAGCCTGAATGCAGAGGTTTTGAAATATTCCAGGGATGAGTTCTGGTTCTTGTTAGTGGCTCAGGAAGTTTTAACTAATGACTAACATGGGGTTTTGGGTTATCCGTCGGTTTCTTTTATCCATGCACTCTCTTTCCTGTTGGCAAGGAGAGAGGGGAAAGGTCAGAGGGAAGCTGGTGGGTTCGGGAATGCCAAATGTGGAATCAGGGAGACCCAGAGATCACAGAGCTGCTGGCAGAGCAACAGCTTTCGTGGGCCTCATCCCAAAGTTCCCTCGTGGATGTGGGGCTGGAAAAAGGAAGGAGGAAACAAGGAAATAAAATCATGCCTTGTATTTCAGAGGATAGCAGACTTGGTCATTTTTTTGAAAATTGAAGTATAGTTGATTTATAATGTTGGGCCAATCTCTGCTGTACAGCAAAGTGACTCAGTTATACACATATAGACATTTTTAAAATATTCTTTTCCATATGGTTTATCACAGGATATTGAATACTGTTCACTGTGCTACACACTAGGACCTTGTTGTTTATCTATTCTAAAGGTAATGGCTTGCATCTACCAACCCCAAACTCCCAGTCCATCCCTCTCCCTCCCCCCTCCCCCTTGGCAACCACAGGTCTGTTCTCTATGTCTATGAGTCTGTTTCTGTTTTGTAGATAGGTTCATTTGTGCCATATTTTAGATTCCACATATAAGTGATACCACATGGTATTTGTCTTTCTCTTTCTGACTTACTTCACTTAGTATGATTATCTCTAGTTACATCCTTGTTGCTGCAGATGGCATTATTTTGTTCTCTTTTTGTGGCTGAGTAGTTTTCCATTGTATATATGTACCACATCTTCTTTATCCACTCATCTGTCGATGGACATTTAGGTTGTTTCCATGTTTTGGTTATTGTGAACAGTGCTGCTATGAACATAGGGGTGCATGTATCTTTTTTAAAAAAAATTTATTTATTTATTTATTTATTTATTTTTGGCTGAGGTGGGTCTTTGTTGCTCCACGCGGGCTTTCTCTACTTGCGACGAGCAGGGGCTATTCTTCGTTGCGGTGCACGGGCTTCTCTTTGCAGTGGTTTCTCTTGGTGCAGAGCACGGGCTCTAGGCACGCGGGCTTCAGTTAGTTGTGGCACGTGGGCTCAGTAGTTGTGGCTCGTGGGCTCTAGAGCACAGGCTCAGTAGTTGTGGCGCACGGGCTTAGTTGCTTCGCGGCATGTGGGATCTTCCTGGACAAGGGCTCAAACCCATGTCCCCGGTTCAAGCCCTGGTCTGGGAAGATCCCACATGCTGCGGAGCAACTAGGCCCGTGAGCCACAACTACTGAGCCTGCGCATCTGGAGCCTGTGCTCTGCAACAAGAGAGGCCGCAATAGTGAGAGGCCCGCGCACCGCGATGAAGAGTGAGATGAAGAGTGAGAGGTCCGTGCACCGCGATGAAGAGTGGCTCCCACTCTCTGCAACTAGAGAAACCCCTCACACAGAAACGAAGACCCAACACAGCCAAAAATAAATAAATAAAATTAAAAAGAAAAAAACCCGTGTCCCCTGCACTGGCAGGTGGATTCTTAACCACTGCACCACCAGGGAAGTCCCAGGGGGTGCATGTATCTTTTTGAATTATAGTTTTGTCTGGGTATATTCCCAGGAGTGGGATTGTTGGATCATATGGTAGTTCTATTTTTAGTTTTTGAAGGACCCTCCATACTGTTCTCCATAGTGGCTGTACCAAGTTACATTCCCACCAACAGTGCAAGAGGGTTCCCTTTTCTCCACACCTTCTCCAGCATTTGTTATTTGTAGACTTTTTAATGATGGACATTCTGACTGGTGTGAGGTGATACCTCATTGTAGTTTTGCAGACTTAGTCATTTTTAATACAAAGATGATCTGGCTTATTGCATGTAAACCACACACCAAACTCTGAATAATGGGAACAGACATGAAAGAAAAGAAAGGGGGGCACTGATGATGACTCACAGAGTGGTAGGACCCCAACCTACAGCCCTGGAGAAATGGGGACCTTGGGCACATGCTCAGTGCTAGTAATGGGGGTGATATGCTATCTGCCTCCTTAAGGACCAAGGGAACGAGCCCAGCCTGCTCTACCTAACGTGCTGCTTCCCTATGATGTTGATATATCTCCACTTACTGGTTTGAGGGCTTGGGCACTGGGGAAAACCTCCCTCCTCAACTCTAGGTCAATAATATTTCTTCGGTTCAGAGGACTTTGGACACCATCTTCTGGTTTTGCTGATTCTAGCTCACCTGGGAACATCAAGGAACATAATCATGGTCTCCGAATGTTTGAGGTGGAAAGGACCTTGGCAGGCGCCTCATGCAAACTGTCATTGTAATGATGAGAGTCAAGAATCAGCAAGGCCCAATGGCTTGACCAAGGTTCTGAAGCTCACTGGCCCCAGAACTTGTACTAGAACTCAAGTTTAGCATTTTAAAAAACTTATCTTGGTTTTCCTTTCAGCAAATATTTATTGAGCACATATTGGATCCTAGGCATATTGGTGAACAAGACAAAGTCCCTGTTCTCAAGGGGCCAACGGTCTGGCAGGGGAGATAGTCATTAACTGAATAAACCCATATATAAAACAAGTATAGATGGTGATGAGAGCCAAGGGAGATAAACATGGGGGAGACACAGGGACTAGATGAGGGTTTCAGGGTAACTTGTTTTTAGACGGAGGTCAGTGAAGTCCTTGTAAGACCACTGACCTCCCCTCGCTTCCATCTAGACAAAGGACATCACCATCTACCCAGCTGGTGGCTCAACCTCTGAACCTAGGAATCATCCTTGATGCCTCTCTCTTTTTGTTTTAATTTTAATTTTATTAGAGTATAGTTGATTTACAATGTTGTGTCAGTTTCAGGTGTACAGCAGAGTGATTCAGTTATACATATACATAAATTCATTCTTTTTTAGATTCTTTTCTCATAGAGGTTATCCCAGAATATTGAGTAGAGTTCCCTGTGCTCTACAGTAGGTCCTTGTTGGTTGTCTATCTTATATATAATTGTGTGTATATGTTCATCCCAAGCTCCTGATTTATCCCTCCCTGACCTGATGCCTCTCTTAACTCACTTCCCACATCCATTGCATCAGTAACTCAATGTAGACCAGTTGTCCTAAAACTGTCCCTTTCTTTCCACCTCCTCGGCACCCACCACCCCCAGCACAAGCCACCATTCCCTTGCACTTGGACAACCACGGTGGCCTGATGCTCCTCTTCCCCCTACAATTCATTCTCCGTACTACAGCCAGATAGATATTTTAAAACATAAATCACAACTTGTCACTCAACCAGGCAAACGCCCCCACCGCCTACCACCCATGGCACCTCATCATACCTGGAATGAAGTCCAAGTCCTGCCTCATTTTCCCACTCTCCCTTCCCTCTCTCAGCTCCAGCTGCACTGAGCTTCTTGCTATTTCTTCTGCACTGCAAGCTTGTCTAACTTATAGTGTTTGGAAAATAACAACAAAGGCAGTTCCTTCCTAATGCTTCATCTTCCATATGTAACCAGCCATTAAGTAGGGAGACCATATGGCTTGGGTCAATGTTAGCAACCACTTTTACTCTCAAAATTGTCCCAGTTTGGGCAATGAGTTATGTGGTCATCCTGTCATTAAGGATTTGGGGGTAGTCTGTACATGGCTTCCTCCTTCTCCCCTTCTCTCTTCCCCTTCCTCAAACATATGTAGAGTAGCTACCTGGTACGAGATACGTACTAAGTGCTGGAAGGTGGAGATACCTGAAAATAAATAAGCCTTGGTTATGCCCTCAAGGAACTTTCAAACATCTGCACAAACACTGAAAAAGAAAACAAAGCAAAATGACAATGATATGACCTTGACATTTTCAGATTCGATGTTTGCTATTCTATAGACAAAATGGCCCGATATTGGTCTGAACATTTTACAGTTTCCAGATGTTTGGTACCACCTAGACACGGCCTGATTTCCCCCTCCCCACCAGTCACTCTCAGCTTCCCCCCCCCCCGCCCCCTTTTCTCTCTCGTTTGTTCCCATTACTCAAGGCTTGGCAGGTTTCACGCATGCATCATGCCAGAACTTCTTCACATGGAACGTGAGTAAGACCAAGGCCTTGGGTCTTTCCTGCCTTCTGACAATTCACTACATAATTTTCTTGTTCTTTCTCTGTTCCTTCCAGACCCAAGTCAGCCAAGCGGGATCTAAATTAGCTTCTTGATGGCTCTTGTATTCCTGCCAGAAGTGTTTTTGATGGCTTGGCCTTTGAGTTCCTTGTATTTTAGCCTCTCCATGGTGCCCTTGGGGAAGCACACTGAGGCTGCCCTACCCCTGGAGTGCTGTTTGTCTGCCGGACTCCCCCTACCACAGGGTGAGGAAGCCCACCCTCCACGTGGGAGCCCAGAGAGGCTCCATGTGTGGTTCTGAGAGAGGTCGGGGCAGGGGTGAGGATCGGAAACACTTAACCTAGTCTTTTCAGAGAAGTGCTTTCTGGTGGCCTTCTGTCCCTCCTCTTGGCTTTGCTCTTTGTGTCGAGTTGGTGACTGTTTACACAGGATGGCATGAGATGGCCAAAATCTCACTCCTCCCTCAAGTGACTCCTCGTTAGCCTACATTGAATTCTTAGAATCCCACCTCTAGTGTTACTGTCTATTGATCTTGATAAGGGATAACCCGTTAGCTAGCAAATGATCAGGTGATAATTAAATTAACGGAGTGATGCATCATCTCCTGTCACCTTTAGGGACAAAAGACACAGAAGACTGGTATGTTTTTGATGAGAATAGAGGAGGTTTAAGGGGAATTCAGGATTATGGGGCTCCACTGGGCATGGGGAGCACCTCTGGGCCAAGATCAGGTATTTGAGCATATGAGGGAGGGTCCTAGAGGAGAGGCAGGCATGCGGATGGAATGGTGGAGGCATTTTAAGGACAGACTGACTAGAGTGAAGCCTGGTACCCTGCTGGCTCTACTCATAGCATGGCTGGGAATGGGGTGGTGATGCTGTGGGCAGGAAAATGCATCCTTCCCTTTGCCTCTCAAGAGGCTGTGGAAGTGGGGTGGTGGAGAAGACCCTACACTCTGTGCTCAGGAGGGATCCCCCAGGTTAAGGGAGATGGAGAACCGGGGCATGGCAGACAGTGCATCTGGCCTCAGGAGAGTGGGCATATATAATGACTCAGGCCCTTCAGCAGATAGAGAATTTCCCACACGTTCTTAAGGGCAGCAGGTCATATTTATATAAAAGTCAGAGCTTACGGGCTTCCCTGGTGGCTCAGTGGTTCAGAATCCTCCTGCCAATGCAGGGGATACGGGTTCGAGCCCTGGTCCAGGAAGATCCCACATGCTGCGGAGTAACTAAGCCTGTGCGCCACAACTACTGAGCCTGCGCTCTAGAGCCCACAAGTCACAGCTACTGAGCCCGCGTGCCACAACTACTGAGGCCCGCACGCCTAGAGCCCGTGCTCTGTAACAAGAGAAGCCACTGCAATGAGACGCCCACGTACCACAATGAAGAGTAGCCCCCGCTGGCTGCAACTAGAGAAAGCCTGCACGCAGCAACAAAGACCCAACGCAGCCAAAAATAAATAAATAAATAAATAAATAATAAATAAATATAAAAAAGTCACAGCTTACATCCATGCCCTCTTAAAAGACTATAACACAGGGAGACATGACTTTCACCGAGAACATAGGGGATGAGACTTGAATCTGGCTACAGGAAGTACTTTATTCCAAGGTGTTATTGGATCCAGATGTCCCTTGTCCCATAGAGGCTGCCTGGATGAGCCTTCCCACCAAAATCTGTACTCTCCTAGGGCAGACGAAGGCCCTTGGGAGAGAGAGTTGGGATTGATAGAGACAGTCACCTAAGAGAAGGATGGGCTGCCCTGGGCTGTCCCCAGGGTGAGATGGAGTGAGCCACAGTCCTGCAAGAGTGTGAAGGACTTGGCTTTTCCCAGTGGGGGCAGGTGATCTGGACGGGAGGAGGGAAGAAGATGTAGGTTCAGCATTACTTTACTGGAGGAAGGGAACAACCACGGAATAATAAACCATATAAATGGAAAACATGTTTCCTAAAATGAAGCTGTACGTCAGCTACAGACAGGGCTCATGAGACAAATTCTTTTGTGAGGATGAAGCTTCACAAGAACACACACATACACTGTTTACACACATGAATTGTTCAATGCCTGCATGTGTATGTGTGCTCACATATATACACAGTTATACACAGAAATATATACATGTCAACCCCACGTTTATATATACACATGAATGTATACACACATATATAATATTGGTGTTAATTTGCTACATGTATATGATATACATGCTCGTATATCTAATATGGAGATATGTGATAAGCCAACTCCTAATTATCTACCATTATCCACTCTTTTATCCAGGTTTTTCATCCAAGAATGGCTTCTTCCTCTTACCGAGTGTAATTCTGCAATCACCACTTGGTCTGTGTTTATGGAAAGTAATTATATTGTAATTGCCATTCTCCTCGACCGAAATGCTAAAAATTAATTGCAAAAGAAAAGAACAAAAATTTCTAACACAAATGCCAAATTATTTATTCTAAAGTCAGATAAAAATGAAGTTTTTAGAAATGTGCCATTTGAATTTATTTGCATCTTCTTGATTATTGGTGCTTGCTATAGACTAAATGTTTGTGTTCCCTCAAAATTCATATGTTGAAACCCTGACCCCCAATGTGATGGTACTAGAAGGCAGGGCCTTTGGAAGGTAATTAGGTCATGAGAGTGGAGCCCCCGAGAATGGAATTAGTGCCCTTACAAAAGAGACCCCAGAGAGCTCATGTGAAGACATGGTGAGAAGATGGCTGTCTATGAACCAGGAAGTGGGTTCTCACCAGACACCGAATCTGCCAGGGCCTTTTTCTTGGACTCCCCAGGCTCCAGGAGTGTGAGAAATAAATTTCTGTTGTTTATAAGTCACCTAGTCTATGGTATTCTGTTATAGCGGCCCGAATGGAGTACGATAGTGCTGATACTTGTAAGTTGGCTGGGTTTCATTGGTGCTCTAAGATCTCTCTTTTTTCTTGCCTTTTCTGGCGTAGATGAACTGACTTGTGCTAGTTGGGAACATCGTCAACATGACAGGAGGAGTCAGGTGTGAGGCATGGCTCACAATCCTCAAACCTGTTTTGTTGCGTGCACACATGTGCACGTGCACACACGCGTACATAAAACCATACACTTGTGTTTAAATGTCTGGTCTTTAGCCCTTGAAAACTTATAATAAAATTGAGGACAACTTTGTTCTGCTGAGTCTTTCAAGCCTCTGGTGATAAAGTGCTGTTTTTCAGCAATTGCGTCTATTATTACAATGTCCACAGACTTGGGATAGGGTAGGGACTTCACTTTTAATGCCAAAAAAGCCCTCCTCTTGGGGTATGTATTCAGTTGCTCCAAACTGTTGGGGACATAACAAGTGGAAACTCTCTGGTGTGACTTCTAGAAGGAAATTTGTATTTAGGCAGCCTCTCAGGCCTCTGGAACCAATGAACAATTCAAACTTAGGAGAACTAGGCTCCTAGGGTGTGGGGTTTTCCTGGAAATTGAATGTTTAGAAAAGAAACCCTTTTGTCTCAACTATTTGATTGAAAAGCTTGATCAAATGTATTAATATCCTTCCTGGTTAATTCTGTGACTGGAATTGGATCTTTCTATCATTCTTGGGGATTCTACAGAGAGACCAATGCATTTGGTAAAGAGATGAAGCGATAGAAGAAAGTTCAGAACCTTTTCCTTTCTTCCTAAAGTCCTGACATCCATTTCATTTCTTGTTACTGTGATGATTGTCATAACAACTCTGAGAACCTCTACTACTAACACTGCCACTCACCACTTCCTGAGCCCTTTATTCGTCCTGCCACTGTGCTGAGACCTTTTACATGCAGCAGCTCAGGAAGCCTCACAACAACCCATTTTACAGCTAAAGAAACTGAGGCTCAGGGAGCTTGAGTAATTTGCTCAAGGTCTTGCAGCTGGAGGACTGTGAGATTCAGTTCAGGTCTGACACCTAAACGTGTGCTCTTAGTCACTGTAGCTTTTGCTTCTTTTCCTAAAAGAGATCAAAATGAGATTTTAGCAAGTTAGGTTAATAGTTGCTGTACTATATACATGTATGTGTGTATTTGTTTTTAGGTTCATTAAGGATAAGCCTAAGTATTTTACTGAACTCTTTTTTTTGCCCGATTACACAGTTAAGATACTTGGATTGGATGGTGACTCTATATCACCATCGCTTAAATTTCATGCTCTCTTAGAGACTCTTCCAGTTTTACTCTTATTTATTTATTTATTGCTTTTCCCTTTCCAGTAACCTGAAAGTTTTTTTGCATCAGCAACTTTTGCAATGTCGAAAGTCTTTTTGCTTAAGGGTGAATTTTGGCGCCTTCAGGACTACCAAGCAGATATTTAAAGTTTCTGTCAATTTCTTTGGAAATAGCAGAAGAATTAAAAAACTGGAATTTCCCTCTCTCAGTAGTTTCTTTCTAAAGGAAACCTAACCTCTGGGGATCTTTGCCAAGAATAAATACAGAGAAGGTATTGCTTGCGGAACATTGTCCTTGAGTTCAGACAGCCTCCTTCTGTCTCCTGGCCCCAGGGTATAAATAGAGGGAGACACAGAGGAGACTGGCAGAGATCTTGCTGACAGCCCTTCCAAACTTCCAGAAAAGATGACTCTCTGCCTATCGAAAAGTCTGCCTCGTGATTGTGCAGCTCCCTTTTCCCCTGTGGATGAAGATTCTTTTTTAGAGCAGAGGCTTCTCTGAATTCCCCTGGTGTCTTTGTGTCCATCCATCCGTTCCCTTAGTAAGCATTTACTAGGCACTAGGGATGAGGAAGTGAACAAGGTCTAGCTTTTACCCCTGGGAGCTCCCACTTTACTGGGGGAGACAGAACATAGCCAGATGACAGCATGACGGTATGTCCTTGGAGAATGTGGAGGAAAGCCTTGGGAACAAAGGAGAAAGAGCCGTAGGCTCTACCTGGGGGAGTCCAGGGAGGCCTCACAGAGGAGGTGACATTTGAGCTGGGTCCTGAGGGTTAAGAAGGAGCTTATCAGGCAGAGGGACCAGCAGAGACAAGAGACCTGATTTGCTAAACCGGTGATTGTATTTGGAAAAGGGTGACCTGGTGAGTGTAACGGATTCATTCCACCATCCATTTCCATGAAAGTCATAACTTGTGTTCTTGGGTGAGAAGAGAGAGAAGCACACCAGAGAATCCCCTCCCCTGCCTCATTTGGCAGCTTCGCCCTGCTCTCTTGTTGAAAGCGTTGAATTTATTTGCTTCCCGCATCTGGCCTTCCAGGCTGAAGCCCTGAGCATTTCTGCTCACCTTCTTTTCCTATCTACATTTTCTTTGGAAACTGTTTTGAGGGATTTAAAAGACGACGCTTCCATTCCACTGACTTCCCTTAATCAAAAGCCTCTGTAGCCACTGGCAGTGGAGCGTGTCTTCCTCTCGGCCTCCCCCGGACCCACACTAGGAGGTGGGAGATGGGCCGGAAGTGTCTGTAGTGTGGTAAGTGGAGGCTGACTTTGCCTGTCCTGAGCCAGTTCTGACTCCTCTGGTGGCTGTGTCCCTTGAGCTACCCCAGGCCCTCCATCCTTGGGGGCTTGCCCTTGGCTGGGGCTCTGCTCTCTAGTGGAGATTTTCCTCGTTCTCCTTGGAAACAGTCATTTTCTGGGCCTTTGTCCTTGGACCGCCATCCCTTACCATCCGTTCTCCATCCACTCTGCTGTGTTTGCTGTTGTCTTCTCTCTGATCCTTTGGGTCCCAAGTTGGTGTCTCTGTGTGAGTGGGGGAGTATGTGCATGGGGGCAGGGCAGGGGGATGGGCTCGTTCTGGACTGGGGAGACAGGACAGGAGGGAGAATATATAGACTTACACTATAATGAGTTTGGTGCGAATGGCCTTTAACTGCCAGTGTTCATGGAAGGGGGCCCTGCTGTTAATAATGCCAAAGATTAGGCAGTTAAGCCCTGCTTGATTTTAGAATGAATTTCTTCATTGGACTCTGACTGCTTTCTTGTTTGGTCAGGAACCATGTGAAATTTCAGTGTTTTGGGCGTACTCTGATGCTTTTGCAAAAATGTTCCAGGGTTTCATCTTCAAGGAATTCATGGAAAAGACTCTGACAAGTACAGGTTTCTGGTAACTGACTATACTGCTGAACTGAATGAATAAGCATTTTCAGAACTCTAATGGAAAACTGATGAATTCATAAAAGTGCTAACAAAAGATGAAGATGAAAAAAAATTAATTACATGGGACTGAGTGAACTGATGAGGATGATTATAATTTTTGTGACTTTCTGTTTGAATAATAATAAGAAAAAATCCCACAAGGACCCAGAGGCAAAAAATATACAAATCGATTTTCACTGCAAAGTAAAGGAGCTGTTACAGTGGAGGATTACTGGACTGAATGTCAATATTATGACATAGTATGAGTGTGTTTCGTGTTTGGTAATCGCAATCATTGTTGCTTTTGTTGTGGTCATCCATTTACAATGCTTGGTGTCAGTTTATTTATCTCTCGTAAAAATAAAATACAGTGTGTGTGTGTGTGAAAAAAAAAAAGAATAAAATGCAAAAGAATAAAAGAGAAAAAAAAATTTCAGTGTTTTGAAGAGTGCTGGGTTCCCATTAGTCCTGCTGCATCCTTGTGAGGCTGTAAAACCAGGAAACTAAACTCAGGTGCTAGAGTTAGGAAAGGTTAGGATTGCATCAGCCTGACCCTCCATCCCAGAGAAGATGCTTTATTTTTGGGCAAATCCGTGCTCCAGCCTTGTTTTGCTCAGGTATTCCTTATCAAGACGTTTTACCAGCTCTTGGAGTAGTTGAAAGCAACAACAGCCCTGGCTGTCATTCTCTTAAAAACATGCCCTCACGCCAGGCAGGGGGCTTCCTTGGTAGGAGCCAAAGTGAACCACCTATGATACAGCGCCCCTATCTGAGCCAAAATGAATGTCAGGTGGATGAGTGAGCCTAGAGCCAGGACCATCTGTCCTAACCTCTGGAGTCCACATTGGTCAACAGCCTTTCCAAGGACATGTGCTAAATGGCAGAAATAGGACTAGACCCCTGGGCTTGCTAATTCCTGGCCCTGTGCTTATCCGGCTCACTGAGTGGCTACTGTACGTAGGGCAGTGCTTTTTCAGCTACCACAAAGTGATTAGGTTGATTCTCACCAACCACTCATAACTTGAACTTGCAGTGGTTCTCAGCCCTGGCTACACATTATAATCACCTGGGAAGCATTTAAAAGAAGGCCCACAGGTCTCACTTGACCAGTTGGATCTTAATCTCTGCATGTGGGCGACCCACCTACCCCTGCCGGGCATGAGTACTCTAAAATAATTTTCCAGCTGATTCTAAAAATGCAGAGAGGATTAAGAATCCCTGTTCTAGAGTGGAGATGGAAACAAAGAATCTTTAGTTTGCTGACTGGACAACAGTTTACTAAAGCAAATTTAATGTCATTCATTGCCCTGAGAAAATAGTTCTCTCCAGGAGCTGGTTAAAGCCTAGAGCAAATTTTTTTCTCACCCCCAATTTGAAAATGATCCAAGTATTTCCTGACTATTTCAGAAAGGGATCCTGGGCTCAGAAACCAGAAACAAATATAGAGGATGGAGCTTTCCTTCCTTTCAAAATGACCTGGGGACCATCCATGGGACCTGGGACTATGTCCTGCTCTACCCCCCATTGAAACTTGAGAGTAAATTTGTTTTACCTGAGAGATAATTAATGTCAGATCTTGGATCAGTGTGTTACAACAGTAAGGCAGCTGTTTATAGTACAAATGCCTCAGGCTTTCTCACAACCTGTTTTGTCGAACCCCCTGCAAAGGTGATTAAAGGGTAATGGCCTAAAGCCATTACCTCCCCACCTAAGACTGTCCCTGCTTTGCCTTCTGAAGAGTGTGCGGGCCTGGGGACAGGGTCCCTGCTGCGGCGCTGTGCTGGGTCCCGCTGCCCTTATGGGTGTGGGAGAGCCGCTGTGCTCCGCCTTCCCCTCTCTGCATTCAGTGACCTCATATTGCCAGCTTGAAATTGGCCAGGGTGGAGTATTTACACAGTGGAAATCTGTAAATTGCTACAAATGAAGAATTTTTTTTCCCCTGGAGAACAGGTTGTTAAACATTTACCGGCAAACCCCTGGTCACAGGTATTCTCAGGACAGTTCCCAAGTAGAAGATGTGGGTGTTGTCATTGGGGATTATGTTTTAAATTCTCCAAGGAAGATTCTAGAAGTCTGTGGTAATTCTATCACAATTTCATAAGATATCTAAAAGGCATCTGAGATTTCTCATGCCTGAGATGGAACATGCAGATTTCTATCTCCCACCAACCCAAGTACATTCCCTCCCTCGTCTTTCCCAGGCCAGTAAAGGGAGACTCCATCATTTCACTTATTCAAGCCTAAATGCTGGGAGTCATTTCTGAGTCCTCTTTTTCCCACTCCGCATACTGTGAGTTAGCAAATCCTACTGACTTTACCTTCACAACATATCCAGTTCTTACTAGCTCCATTGTTGCCACCTGGTCCAAGCCACCCTCATTCCTCATTTGGATTACTGCAATGGCCTCCTAACTGGTCCCCTGCTTAGAGTGAGACCTTTGTCCTTCTAAGTCTATTTGTCACATACAGCAGTGAGGATAATCTTTTAAGCACATATAATAGATTACACCATTCTAAAGCTCAAAACCCTCCAGTGGATTCCCGTCTCACTCAGAGTGAGACTTTGCCAGACCTTGATGATCTTTCTGACTTCACCTCGCTCCACTGTACCCCTTGGTCACTCTCTTTCTCAGCCATACTAATTTCTTTGCTGTTCTTTGACTGTTGAATAGGTCAAGATGGTTCCCTCTCAGGGCCTTTGCACATGGTATGGCTTCTACCTGGAACCTCCTTGCTGTGACTATCCAATGGCTCACTCCTTTACTGTATATCTTTCAGAGCTCTGCCCAAATGGCATCTTTTTAAAATATATATATGTTTCAGGTGTCAAATATAGTGATTCCTAATTTTTAAAGGTTTTACTCCATTTATAGTTATTATAAACTATTGGCTATATTCCCTGTGCTGTACAATATATCTTTGTAGCTTATTTTATACCTAATAGTTTGTACCTCTTACTTCCCTACCCCTATCATTCCCCTCCCCGCTTCCCTCTCCCCACTGGGAACCACTAGTTTGTTCTCTTTATCTGTGAGTCTGTTCCTTTTTTGTTATATTCACTGATCTGTTTTATTTTTTAGATTCCACACCAAATGTCATCTTATTCAGAGGGGCCTTTCCTAATCATATTTCAAATAGAACATTCTACCCAACTCTGACAGTCTCTATCCATTTTTATTTTTCTCCATGGCAGTTATCACTACCTGACACATATTTTTTGATTATTTTGCTTCTGGCCAGTCCTGGAAAGTAAGCTCCAAGTAAGCAGGGCTTTGTTTGTTTGCTGCTGTATCATCAGTGCCCAGAAGAGTGCTTGGCATCTGGCAGGCAATACATTTTTACCAAATGAATGAGTAAATGTCTGTAAGGGTGGATGCGTAGTGTGTGTGTGTGTGTGTGTGTGTGTGTGTGTATGCTATGTTGAACCATATGTAGTTGTATCTGACCACTTTTGACATTTGTCATTACTAGACAATATGGCACCTCGATGATCATTTATAATTCAACTCTTTATTTTACGATGAGATCCTTTGAGACTGTGAAAGGGCAGATGACTTGCTCTGGGGACAGTTAGTGATAGGAACGTGCTTTTCTTTTATGAGCAAAAGGTTTTTGAAAGCAGAGCACCCAGATAATATCAATCAGCAGTGCATGGGATATTTGTCCTTCCCATGTGTTATGGTTTTTGTCTTCATCTCTGAGCAGGCTAGACGAAATGCTTTCAAAGAGATTTTCACCCCCTTTGGGTAGGATAATACTTTCCAGAGCACTCTTAGAGAAGGCTCAGAGCCGCTCCTGCACCACTGTCAACATGGGGTCCTTCCATACTGGCTGAGTTAGAGCCAGGAAGTACCTTGAACTTACTGCTTTGGCCTTTGGCAGGAAAGCTTGCAGCTGGGTGCCTTCACGAGTCAGCCGTGAAGTCTGGACTTAACCACAGGTCTTGAGCTAGCAATACTTAGCGCATTGCTGGAGCCACATGGCTTTTTAATGCAGGAGTCTCAGCTCTGCAAGCCTTTCACTCCCCATCTGTGCCAACACCCCTTCCTGGGAGTCATGCCCTGTATGGGGGGCAGGGGGAAGATCTCAGTGGCCTTCCCTATGAAAAAAATGTGAGGCAGGAATGTTGAATTCCTTGGAGTGTCCACTGTATAGTGAATTTGACTAGTTTCATCTGAAGTTTCTCAATGAATAGTGTTTGATGTGAATTTATTGCTTAATAAAATTTACTAGAGGGGAATGGGGCTGGTGGGGAGACATTTGGATTGATTTTCAAACAAATCAGGATTTGAGAACAATTCAAGATGAGGGCTCTCATGCTGATGCTGAACAAGCAGTGAGAGTCCTTTTCAACAAAGCTTGCCGTTCTTTTTACATGAACTGTTTCTCTGAATTATCTAAGGATACATCTGGCTTCCCCTGGAAAGCTTTTTGCCCCGTGGAGTAAAATTTTGCTACAGACTAGCATGCTCAGATTTGGGTCCTTGTATTAATAATTTCTCTTAAAGCCCCCTAAATGACAGGCTCCGTTTGTTGGAATATGGTTCACAAATTTTCTCCCTGAATTTTGTACCATTGGACTTTTACACTGGCATACATAACTTTTCAGGATGTCAGTACTGGAAACCCAGAGCTCTGTCTGCTGAGGTGCAGAAAGGTTTGCTAAACTCATTCTGTGCCCACAGAGTTAGTGGTAAGAGTTAGATTTTCTTAAGTCTTACTCAGTAGCTGCCTATACTTGGATATCTGACTACAGAATTTCCTGTCAGGATTTCACTGTCTGTAGGAGATCGGAACCTGTGTATGGGTTCACTTCTTTGGTCAGCTCCCATATCCTCTGTTATGAGCTCTATAATGTGCTCCTTACAGAGGCAGGACTGCTTTCCAGTCTGGAAATATGTCCAGAGCATGTGATCTGTGTTCTTCATGCTACAGTTTAAGCTTGGGAGGGCGTTTCTAGACTGTACTGCCTGGGTTCAAACCCCACCTCTGTCAGCTGTGGGACTAGGGGCAAGTTAGGTTCTTGCCTCAGTTTCCTCATCTGTGAAGTGGGAATAATAACAATCATAATAGTGACCTACAGTGTTTTTGTGGGGATTAAGTGAGCTAATAGAGGTAAAGTGTTTATAGCCCAGCACACAGCAAGTGCTCAATAAATACCATTTTTAAAAATTAATTTACTTTTAAATATTTATTTATTTGGTTGCGTCGGGTCTTAGTTGAGGCAGGTGGGCTCCTTAGTTGCAGCACGTGGGCTCCTTAGTTGCGGCACGTGGGCTCCTTAGTTGTGGCATGCAAACCTTAGTTGTGGCATGCATGTGGGATCTAGTTTCCAGACCAGGGATTGAACCTGGACCCCCTGCATTGGGAGCATGGAACCTTAACCACTGCGCCACCAGGGCAGTCCCAATAAATACCATTATGACTGTAATAACATCCCAACCTGCCTACAGTTAACCAGCTTCCCTTGGTCATCGGTGACTATCTCCATTCCATCTGCTTCTCTGAGACAATTACATGTCTGTTCAAATCATCTCTCAGGTTGGATCATCTACATGTGCCTTTGGTATGTCCTTCATTTCATAGGTGCTATGTGATGGAGCTTTCCTTGAGTGTCCTTACTTTCTGTACTTCCAGAACATTCTGGCTCATTCAGTTGTCAGCCTGGAAGTACCGTTACGGCCACCTTCCTACTCTAAAAAATTAATGCTTTTATTGATAATATCAAATTAGAGAATTAGTATATCTATAAACAACCCATGGCCACATTATCCAGCCATAAAGCAGTTTAACTAGAGGATGCTCACTGAGAAGCCCTCCAAGTGCTGGGCTGCTGTTACCGCAGGAAAAGCGAAGCTCTATCTGCTCCATGAATTATTCCCGTCACATGTGGCAGGAGGTGGGAGCAACAGGCCCCAGCAACCCCAGGAGCAGGTGGGGGGCGCTTGGACAGCACCTAGTGAATTCAGATCCAGTCCAAGAGGCAAAGGACAGAGTCTCAGGACGAAGTAAGTGTTAGGATATCTGAATGGAAGCCACAGAGAGTCCCAGAATCCTACCTTCGAAACAGGACCCCAAGGTCCTGTCCTACAAGGTAAGGGAGGCCAGGCAGATGGGGGAGCAGGCAGCTCAGGGAGGGGTGCAGGGCAGTGGAGCAATTTCTGAGAGACTTCATTGGCTCCAGCTGCTTTCCCAGGGCCAGGTGTGCATTCACGTGCTCTGGTAGGACAGCAACAAGGGCTGCTGCTCCGTACCTTGTAATTCCAGAGCCACTTTTAGGGCCTGGCCCACCTGTGTAAAGGATAATTACAAGTGGATATAAGCATGAGTAATTCCTCAGTAAAAGTCTCAATCTACCTGTGACTCCACAGCAGGTAGGAACTCAGTTAATGCCGTCCCTCTGGTTTCCGTGGGACGCTTTCTTCTGGTTCCCCTCCCACCTCTTTGGTGTCGCCTTCTCAGTCTTTATGTAGGCTCCTCCTCCTTTTAAATGTCGGTGTTCCTCAGACTCTTTAGGGTTCTATGCTTCTTACTCTTCCCCTCCTTGCATAATCTTCTATATGTCTCTCTTTTCTCTTAAAAATTCTATTAAAAATTGTTCTGAAAGACTTAAAATGCAAAAACCAGCGTGCTACACCTTCTACCCCTACCCTATGTGCATTTCCACTCTGTGCAGACAATACTTTTAAATTCTTTTGGCAGTTTCTTTCCGTAGTTGTCTCCTTATTTCTATAATATTTTAGACCACTAGTTCTTCATTCATCAATTTCAGGCAATGTCTGAAATTAACAAATTCCTTCCAATGTAGATGAGGATGTAGCTCCATTGCATCTACCTGCACTTCCCTTTCTGATTCCCTAAGATAGTTATATTTCTTGTTAAACCAACTATCAGCATTTAAGTGTTACTACATTAATATTATTCATTTTTGACCCAAGAGGAGGATTTTTTTCAAGTGTTTCTGTTTATTTTATTTAAAAAATTTTTATTGGCGTATAGTTGATCGACGATGTTGGGTTAGTTTCTGCTGTACAACAAAGTGGATCAGCTATACATATATCCCCTCTTTTTTAGATTCTTTTCCCATATAGGTCATTACAGAGTATTGAGTAGAATTCCCTGTGCTATACAGTAGGTCCTTATTAGTAATCTATTTTATATGTAGTAGTGTGTATATGTCAATCCCAGTCTCCCAATTTATCCCTCCCTGCACCCCTAAATGGTACAAGAGAATTATTTACAAAACAGAAATAGAGTCACAGATGTAGAAAACAAACTCATGTTTACCAAGGAGGAGGATTATTGATAATATTTACTTTCTAGTATCATTTATTTCTCCTAGAGTCAATAATTGCCCCTAATTCTCACTTGCAGATTCTTCAGTACAGGTATTCATTATTTCTTTTTTTTATCCTTGAGTGCTGCATTATATCTGTCACAAACCTATCAGTTTTTCCCAGATGCTCAATTATATCTGGTCACATTTCAATTCTCCCTTTTTCCTTTTCCTCAATATACCTTCCACCATAGTTTTCCTTCCTTCTACTCTGGTCAGACCCCTTGTTCTCTCGATCTACTGGGTATTCCCATGTTTGGTGGATAAATTTTTGAAAGCTTCTAAAGAAAGAGTGCATGGGAGTTAAATTTTTTTGAGTCCTTGCTCAACTAAATGTTTTAAATTTACCCTCGCCCTTGACTGGAAGTTTGGATGAGTCTGGAATTCTAGATTCAAAGCCGTTTTCTCTTGGAATTTTGAAGGCGTTCTTTCATGGTCTTCTACATTCCTGCATTGCATTTGATAAGTCTGATGCCGTTTGTTTCCTTAATTCTTTTTCTTTTTTTAAAAAATAGGCATAATCTTATAAACTATAAGATTTCCATTTCTTATCAAAATGGAAAAATATTGAATGTATAGCTGTATTTACAGATACATTTGCCCATGTAACCCCATCCAGGTCTTGAGAGGGAGAGAAGATATACACTTGCCATCAATCTAGATTCTCCCCCATGGTTTCTGTTCGCCTCTGTTTATCCCCAAATATATATATAGTTTTCAGTGTATAGCCATCTCTTGAGTCCCAGACACATCAAAATTCCTGTGTGAAAAACCACCTCAAAGTCAATACACCCACGACAAAACTCATCACCTCTTCCTAACCTGTTCTTCCTTCTGAGTTCTCAGTCTTGGTGAAGGGCATTGACATTCATCCAGTTGTTCAAGCAGGAACACAGAGAGTCATTCTTAACCCTTCCCACTTCTTTACTCTTACATAGCATCATCCCCAAGTCCTGTGCATTCTTTCAGTGTCTCTCATCTGTCCCCATCTCTTCACTCTCACTGGTAGATTTTAGACACATGTTATTATTCATCTTTACTATTGCAATAACCTCCTTCCTGTTTTCTCTGCTTCTCATCTCAACCAACCCCTTCTGATCCATTCCCCTTACTGCTGCCACAGTGCCTTTTCTGACATTGGCATTTGAGCTCCACGAGGGCAGGAACTTTGTTCACCAGTATATCCCCAACTCCTTGAACAGTGCTTTGCTCTTACTAGGTACTCAGTATATATGTGTTGACTGAAAAGATGAGTAAATAAATCTGATCCTGGCACTCCCTTGTCAGAACCTTCCAATGCTTCTGCCCCTCCCCCCATCACCTGTATGGTAAACTCTCAACTCCTTATCATGACATGATCTAGCATGGGTCCAAGCTCAGTTCCCACTTCTTCCCAAATCGCCCTTCTTTTCCTGTGAACACTGAGTAACTTGTTCTCAGAGAACATCCTGCTCTCTCAGGCCTCCAAGCCATTGCACATGTCAGTCCCTCTGTCTGGGACACCTCCTGTTCCTTTGCCTATCTGTCAAGTTGTAATTCATTACAAAAGTTTCATCACAAGTGTTCTCTCCCTGACAGAGGCTCTTCTGAAAACGTAAGGCAACCTCAGACTTTTCTTTTTTTATGACCTCGTCATACATTGTATACCTTCTGTGGAAGAAATGAGCACTTTTATCAATCTCCAGTTCCACTCTACTTCTGAGCCTTCAGGAAGCTTATACTTCCCTGTCCCTCTGAAATGATGTATAGCCAGGGACTCTCTCTGGCTAACGATATATGAATAGAGTTGTGCTGAAGCATATTTAAGAGCTGGAGTAGGATTCCCCATCTCCCTCTCCCTCTGCCAAGACAACCAACTACACTGCATACAGTGGAGTCTCTGTTAGCCTGTGTGTCTGAATGAGGATGAAGTGGAGCAGACCCCCACTCCCCCGCCCACCCGCTCCTGATGGGCATACATAATACCAGCAAGAAATAAACCTTTTTTGTTTTAAGCCACTGACATGTTGGGGTTGTTTGTTACTGCAGCATAACCTAATCTATCTCAACTAGTACACTTTCATATAGCCATTACCCTAGCTCTCAACATTAGTTTACCTTATCTTTGAGGTCAAAGACTTTATCATTATATCCTGTTTTACAGCCACTTAAAAACATTTGTTAGCTAGCACTAGGCTAGAAAACTTACTATATTTTGCAATGTACATGGCTCTGTGCTAAGGATTTTACCCATGTTATTTCGTTTAATCTTCACAACAACCCTTTGAGGTAGGTAGGACTATTAACATTCTTCGGAAAAGGAAAGCGGCTCAGAGGGGTTTAGTGACTTGCTCAGTGTCACACAGCTGGTGAGAGGCCACCAAACCCAAGCAGAGCTGATGCTGAAGCCCACACTCGTTCCATCGCCTGCAACCTTAGGAGTAACAGAGGGGGAACGCACTGCCTGCTTGGGGGTTCCTGTCAAAGTAGACATTCCTGTCATGAGCCTTGTAAAGGACAACTAAACAAGCATTGAACAAATGCAAGAGTCGAGTAACTAAATAAACAAAATTGGAAACATGTTTTTAGCATCGAATGGGAAATGGAGAATTCGTCAGATAACTCTCCAGTTCTTGAGGAAGAGCCAATCACATACTGTGCATTCACCAAAAACACCATCAGTGGTTCAGAATGAAAGCTAACCCAGAGCACTGCTTGCTTGGCCCAGGTCTGGTTGGCATGGCTGACTTCTGGACCAGTTTCCTCAGTGGCCTCTGCGAACTTGAACTAATGATCAACGACAAGGCATAGTCCCATGGCCCAACCTCTAGCCTTAGAAATGCATTCTCAGAGACACATTCCCGCAAGAATGAGTCAGCGGCCAGCTGACTCAGGCAGCTCTTAAATGATGTGCTGAAGTGGATCGACAGTGGAATGGAGACATGCTCAAAGCCCCACAGAAGCATGGGTGGCACCGTGGCCCATTGAAGGAACAGCCACAGCTAAGGAGCTGTTGCCTCAAGCCAGAGAGCATTCCAAGAAGGAGGCACTAGCAGCCTGGGAGGCAAAGGGGCTGAATGCCAATGACCGTGAAGTGGATGGTTTCCCACATGTGTAGGAAAACCACGGGAGTGAACCTCAGAGTTGGACTTGGACCAGAATATTTTTCATTTCCTTTAAACTGTTATGCTTGACTCTCCATTGTCTTTTATTTGTATTATGGGTGCTTTCTTGCTAGTCTGAACTTTGATAGTATATAACTTTCATTTGGTATTTTTCAGGTATTACTATATATATTTGAAGGCAAAGAGCAGGGCTTATGTAGCTTTGTAACTTTCTAGCAGGGGGCTTCACACATTTGTAGCTGTTGGCTTATCTAGCTTGTGTCTCCTATTTGGGGAACAGCTACTGGTCATGAATAGCATCTTTGATCTTGAGAATATTAAGGACTCCCTGGTGGTGCAGTGGTTAAGAATCTGCCTGCCAATTCAGGGGACACAGGTTCGATCGCTGGTCTGGGAAGATCCCACATGCTGCGGAGAAACTAAGCCCGTGCGCCATAACTACTGAGCCTGTGCTCTAGAGCCCACGAGCCACAACTACTGAGCCTGCGAGCCACAACTACTGAAGCCCGCATGCTCTCGGGCCTGTGCTCCGCAACAAGAGAAGCCAGCACAATGAGAAGCCCGTGCACTGCAACGAAGAGTATCCCCCACTCACCACAACTAGAGACAGCCCACGTGCAGCAACGAAGACCTGACACAGCCAAAAGAAAAAAAAAAGTTTAAAAAAAAAAGAGTACATAATACAAGTATCCTTTGCTAATCAAATTTACTTGGATCCTAGTTTGAACAGTAAGTTTTCTAAAGTTATTTGGTTCCTGGGTTTTGACAGTGAATAGTAAGAGTTTGGATAGCAAGGATGTTTTGAGTGTACCCAGGAATTTTATTTATAGAGGTGACTGAGTGATGACACAGATAGGTCAACGCTGTTGAAAGAAGTTTATTACTTATAGTTTTCAAGAGGAGAGGACATACCATGCCATGCAGGGCCACATGGGAAGCACCAGGGCTGGTCCAAAGGCAGAAGGAGCAAGGAGAAAGCATGGGCAGGAGCCTTTATTGTGATTCCTGCAGGAAAGGCATGGAAGGGAGGGATAAATATTTTAGGACTGGGTAGTTTGAATAATTATGGCAGGCTCTGCGCTATGGGGTGATCTCTAGTTGTCCAGTACCTGGCCCTGGGGTGATTTAGGGCAGAGGAAAGATTGGCTTGGTGTGTGTGAATTAGATAAAGGAGTTGGTTGATGACCTGGGCTCTGGATTGATTTGTTTGCATATGAAAGGCATATTCACAGGTAAGTTATTTTCTATCTCTGGAAACTAGCTAACCCTGGAGGGGCAGTCTCTCCCCAGCCAGCCAGGTCCTCAAGATATCAAAGCATTATAAAATATAGAAAATTTAAAACATGATTAATACAAAGGGCCCCCGACCTTTACTTCTGTAGGGACTGGTCTACAGAAAATTCTGAGAGCCCTTTCTTCTACACTGTGCGTGCAGTTATTCCTCCCAGCAATAGCACGAGTGGGTGTGATCATCCACATTTTATGGATGAGGAAACGAACAGTGTGCCCCAGATCAGGCAGCTGGCAGAGGATGGATTAAGATTTAAACTTTGGTTCTGCCACTGCACTGTGAGGGTTTATCACACCTCAGCAAAGGAGACAATTTTGCTCCATCTCTGCTTGAGGCAGCATTGAGATTGTTCAGGAGCTTCGGATGTGAATGATGGTAATTAGGCCTCTGAGGTTAGCGCAGGCTAAGGAGGAAAGGAAGTTCTTATCTGGACTAGTGCTCATAGCCCCTGCCCTTCCTTTTTTTGGCTTTGGTGTCAGCTGGAAGAGTTGACTTTTTTTTCCCTTAAACCAAACTTCCAATTTGGACATACATCAGGATCCAAGTCAAGGCCTGAAACCCAGGGATTCTGCAGATTGAGCATGTCTATAGCTACTTGGAGCTGCCTGTAGGGGAGCAGATAGTATTAGGGGGGTGGTCAAGCTGTGCCCATTGAAGTGAACACTTGAACCAAGCCCAGTGGAGAGGGGCCCAGGATGGGGAGGCAGCTCCCCTGTGACGTGTTTGGCTTGGGAGGGAGGGAGCCTCGATGGAATCTCTGTGTTTCTTTCCTTCCCCAAAAGGACACTTCCCAGCTTTTTCTGTGTTGGTGACATACTGGTGACTTAAAACTTCCACATCTATTTGTTTTAGATGCTGTATGAAAGCAGGATGGTTGAGAATATACTGTTTGCTTAAATAACTGCCCAGAGGGCACTTTTAAATTCCAAATAGGGTGCCTTTGGGTACAGTACAAGGGCCAGCGGAGGGAGGCTGCTCTTTAGGAGCTAGATAGGCCATGTTGCCCAAAGTAGAGTAGATTTTGGGTGTGGAGGCTCTGGGGTGACACTGTTGGCCTTCAGATCTTGACACTGCCACTTTCTGCCTGTGTGACCCTGGGAAAATGACATAACAATAAGAGCTAACACTTGACAGCTTTTGTCATGTGCCAGGTACTATTTCTAAGCCCTTTGCGTAGATGACCTCATTTGGTCCTCAGAAATCGTCTGGTGAGGAAGGTACAAGTATTGTCCCCATTTTGCCAGTGGAGACACTGAGGCACAGGAGGTTCTGTAACACACCAAAGTCGGACTCCTTAGTGGCAGAACCAGGATTCAAATCCGTGTGGTCTGGCTCCAGAGCCTGTGGTCTTAACCACTGTGCTCCACTATTGAACTTGAGCTTGTAGAACTTTTGTTTCCTTATCCGTAGTGTGTATTATCGTAATCCCTGCTGCGTGGGGTTGCTGAGGGATTAACTGAGATAATATATAGAAAGAGTTTGGCACATAGTAAGTGCTCAGTAAGTGTTTGCTCTTGTTCATCGTAAAGCAGTGTGTCCCCTTCTCTTTTTGCCAGCTGTCCCCTCTTTGTGGACATAGGAAGTGGGTGGGACTAGAGGGCTTATTTTCCAAAATACATTTAGAAAAGAAAAATATCCCAGAGCATATAATAACTGCATGAATGTGCTGTCATCCCTGGTGCCTCCTGACCCTGGTCAACCTCCCATACGGATCACATACCACCTTTCAACCATACGTGATCCACCCATGTGTTAAAACCAGCACAAGTCTGTCCCCTGCACAGTTTCGCCAGCCACGCTCTCTGCCCAGCTGACGGGGTATATCCAGAGCACTGCGTACAGAAGACCTGGCTGCACCTGGCGTGACTTGACCTGGGATGGCACCCAGGCTTGGAGGAGGAGGGCCTTCTCATGGGGCAGGGTTACTCGTTACACTCTCTGCTCACCTGCGACCCTGCCCCGCCTCCAGGTGTCCAGATGGATGACATTAGTCTATTAGGGAGAAGGGGGTCTGAACACTTTCCCTGGGTGGGTTCTATGTAGTCAAAAGAGGAGTCGGAGAATTGAAACAATGATCTTGGCTAATTTTCCAGGACTGTTCCAGTCATCTAAGCAGACACCTTACCTCTCTTAACTTCATCCCCATCTTTTTTCTCCCCTTGGTTATCCAGACAGGATGAAACAGATTTCTATCACTGTAAAAAAGAGTTTAATGAGATGTAAGGGAAGATTCTTGTCTGTAACCCTGATTAAAAAGTAATGAGAAGATGAAAAATCTCCATCCACGAGGACTTTAAAAACCTTTAAAGAGGAGTTTTCCTAGTTGAAAGAACATACACGCATTCTTATTTTGAAAACATAAGAAAATATCAGTCAATTCTTCCATGCTCCAGAAACAATCCTCTATCACCATGAAGTACTTTTTAGACCCGTTAAAAGTTATGCCTATGAATATTTTGTTTCACAAAATTGAGATTATTCTGTATTACAGGACATTGTCTTATTTACATATTCTATTTTATCAAAAAATTCTCTCGTATCATTAGCTGTATTTTTTTAGAAGCATGTGGACACTTTATTAGGGCAGACAGCCACTGGTCTTGAGTGGTTTGCATTGAGGAGCCAGGGCTTTGGATCAGGAAACCGATGAGGATATAATCCTTGTTCACTTTAGCAGACACTGTCTATTAATACTGTTTGTGTAAAGCATGTTTCCATGACAAAATTCTAGTATCAACTTTGGAAGGTTATTTCTGAGTGTGGGAGGTATAGGAAAGGCAGAGAAACTGAGAGAAGTGAATGCAGAGGGAAGGTTTGGGTGCATCTGATGGAGACCCACGAGGAGCTGGGAGAGTGAGGATTAGGGGCTGGGGGTCTGATCCAGACAAGGATGGACAGCTCACTGGGCCTGAGGCATATCCATCAGCCCTGTGGTGAGCGGAGGGGTCTGGTGGTACCGGTCAGCGCTGATTACCATGCATTTCCAGATCTCTTTCCAGGCACATGATGGGGTGGAACTTCCCTGCTCCCTTGTGGTTTGTATGGCCACGGGACATGCTTTGGCCAATGAAATATGAGTAGAAGGGACGTGTGTCCCTTTTAGGTGGAAGCTTTAAGAGCTAGTATACGGTTTCCCATGTTCCTTCTGCCCCAGTGACTGGCAATTCTCCAAAGGGTGGCAGACCCATCCGGGTCCCAGAGCAAGGATGACACAGACCAGAGCCCACAACTGACCTATAATGGACACTCTTCCTTTGAAGGAGGAAGCAGAGTATACTCGTGAGTCTTTTCAGGGGGCTGACATGATGCAGACAGATGCTCTGGGTAATGGTATTTGCCCCTGTGGACCCAGATATTAATTTAGAACAAAAGATGAAAGAGGCTGAGCCTCAAGAGAGGCTAGAGTGATCCTTCCCAACAGAACATATCAAAGAGAAGAGGACCAGAGGGTCATAGGGGCTTCTAGGAGCCACAGAGAACAGACCTGATGTGGGCCCCAGTGGTAACTACCACATCAATGCAACTGTGGATGCTGGGTGTGGGACCCCAGAGTACTAGAGCGGCATTGGAGAAGAAATTCCAGCCTGGGGCCAGAGAGGGTGAGCTAGAATCCCACCTGTGACGGTTAACTTCACGTGGCTATGGTACCCAGTTGTTTGGTCAAACGGTAGTCTAGATGTTGCTGTAAAGATATTTTATAGATGTGATTAACATCTGCAACCAGTAATCCTTAATCCTGCAATCCTTACTTTAAGTAAAGATTACTCTTAAAAATGTGAGGTGGTCACAGCTAATCAGTTGAATGCCTTAAGAGCAGAAACTGAGGTTTTCCAGGGAGGAAGAAATTCTGTCTCAAGATTGCAAAGTTAACTCCTGCTGAGTTTCCAGCTTGCTGGCTGGCCTGACAAATTTTAGACTTGCCAGCCCTCACCATCATGTGAGCCAATTTAGAGCCAATTTATATTCCTTAATATAAATCCCCTTATATATACATATATGTATGTATTTATTTATATTTTTTATTTATTTCATAACTATATATCTATATATCATCCCTATTTATATCATCTATCAATCTATCTATCATCTATCTACTCTTGAGCCTTTATGGTTCTTAAAGAGACTTGCATAAATTCCACCAGGCCTGGCCATAGTACAGGCCTGAATCTACCTCAGATTAAAATTTTAGCAGTTCTCAATACCCAGTCAGTGTGGGAGGTGGTGGATTCCCAAGAGGAGTAAGGAAGGTGCCTGAGGAACTGGGCAGAGGGAGGCCTAGTGCTTGACAAGCACGTCTGCTTGTTGGTCTGTCTATCTATCTACTTCATTTATCTATCTATCTACCTACCTATCTGTCCATTCATTCCATTGAATCAAAAATTTTTTATTTAAAATTTTTATATTAAAAACAATCAAATTAATAGCTTTAATAGGCCCAGGAGATACACCCTCTGGCTACCGAATGATAAAGCCCTGTTCCCAAACCACAGCAACTCAGTATTTCAAAAACTTCATTTTGCCACAGTTCTCATCCCCCTCAAATTGTTCATCAGTCCCATTAACCAAGAGCCAAAGTTGCTCTTCAGGGATTTTTTTTTCAGTCTTTTAAAAAATCTTTTCCCATCCCAAAGCTGTTCCATATGTATAGAAAGGAGCTATCAACTTGAGTTCACATTCTTGCAATCAGGTTCCTGGGGAGACAAACCACAGGACAGAAAGCCATATCTTCATGGCTGTTTTCCTTGGAAACCGAGTGGAACTTTTCAGGAAACTCAGTTCTGCAAACACGTCGGTTGAAGGTAAAGTTGTGAAATGGGCCTGTTTTGTACTTCGCTTCTTTTTTCAGAAATCCTTCTGTGTCATCTTCCCTTCACCTCTACCCCAGGTCCCCCCCTCCCCTAACCCTCTTTCATGTCCCTTTGTGCCCTCAGCTTGCTGGTAATCAAACCTTCTCTGCCTACCATTGTCTAGACCATGCCTGCCTGAGCTCAGGCATTTCCTCCCTGAACCATCAACCTTTCACATTGCAGTTGGGTGCCATTTTCAAGTTCATAACAACAATGAATAAACTTACCCTTGCTAAGGTGCTAGCTTGTTCCCACCTAACTCAAGGAGTTAGCCCCACTAAAGAGCCTTGTTCCATATCAACTACAAAGAGAACAACTCTACTGCGCAATATCCACCCAAGGGTATAGTCAGAGACCTGTATGTTCCCTAAGCTCCCTTAATGGGACACTATCTCCCAGACTCTGTAAGTCCCAAGTGATATGGGACACAGTGTATTGGTTACTGATTACTGTATAACAAATGAACACAAACATAGTGTCTTAAAACTACACAAGTTTATTTATTCATAGTTCTATAGGTCAGAATTCTGGGATGTTGTGGCTGGGCTCTTAGCTGAGGGTCTGTGATGATTAATTCTCTATGTCAACTTGACTGGGCTAAGGGATGCCCGCATAGATGGTAAAAGATGATTTCTGGGTGTGTCTGTGAGGATGTTCCTGGAAGATATTAACATTTGAATCAGTAAAGAAGATGACCCTCCCCAGAGTGGCTGGGCATCATCCAAATGAGGGCCCGAATAGCATAAAAAGATGGAGGAATGGACCAGGAAACCTACACAAGCCACTGAACCAACCTCATTCACTGGGGGCAGACAACAAAAACAATGGGAACTACAAACCTGCAGCTTGCAAGAAGGAGACCCCAAACACAGTAAGTTAAGGAAAATGAGAAGACAGAGAAATATGCAGCAGATGAAGGAGCAAGGTAAAAACCCACCAGACCAAACAAATGAAGAGGAAATAGGCAATCTACCTGAAAAAGAATTCAGAGTAATGATAGTAAAGATGGTCCAAAATCATGGAAATAGAATGGAGAAAATACAAGAAACGTTTAACAAGGACCTAGAAGAACTAAAGAGCAAACAAACAATGATGAACAACACAATAAATGAAATTAAAAATTTTCTAGAAGGAATCAATAGCAGAATAACTGAAACAGAAGATTGGATAAGTGACCTGGAAGATAAAATGGTGGAAATAACTACTGCAGAGCAGAATAAAGAAAAAAGAATGAGAAGAATTGAGGGCAGTCTCAGAGACTTCTGGGACAACATTAAACACACCAACATTCGAATTATAGGGGTCCCAGAAGAAGAAGAGAAAAAGAAAGGGTCTGAGAAAATATTTGAAGAGATTATAGTGGAAAACTTCCTTAACATGGGAAAGGAAATAGTCAATCAATTCCAGGAAGCGCAGAGAGTCCCAAACAGGATAAATCCAAGGAGAAACTTGCCAAGACACATGTTAATCAAACTATCAAAAATTAAATACAAAGAAAGTATATTAAAAGCAGCAAGGGAAAAGCAACAAATAACATACAAGGGAACCCCTGTAAGGTAAACAGCTGATCTTTCAGCACAAACTCTGCAAACCAGAAGGGAGTGGCAGGACATATTTAAAGTGATGAAAGGGAAAAACCTACAACCAAGATTACTCTAGCCAGCAAGGATCTCATTCAGATTCAACAGAGAAATTAAAACCTTTACAGACAAGCAAAAGTTAAGAGAATTCAGCACCATCAAACCTGCTTTACAACAAACGCTAAAGGAACTTCTCTAGGCAGGAAACACAGACAAGGAAAAGACCTACAAAAATAAACCCAAAACAATTAAGAAAATGGTAATAGGAACATACATATTGATAATTACCTTAAATGTAAATGGATTAAATGCTCCAACCAAAAGACATAGACTGCTCAATGGTTACAAAAACAAGACCCGTATATATGCTGTCTACAAGGGACCCACTTCAGACCTAGGGACACATGCAGACTGAAAGTGAGGGGATGGAAAAAGATATTCCATGCAAATGGAAATCAGAAGAAAGGTGGAGTAGCAATTCTCACATCAGACAAAATAGACTTTAATATAAAGACTATTGCAAGAGACAAAGAAGGACACTACATAATGATCAAGGGATCAATCCAAGAAGAAGATATAACAATGGTAAATATTTATGCACCCAGCATAGGAGCACCTCAATACATAAGGCAAATGCTGACAGCCATAAAAGGGGAAATTGACAGTAACCCAATAATAGTAGGGGACTTTAACACCCCACTTTCACCAATGGACAGATCATCCAAAATGAAAATAAGTAAGGAAACACAGGCTTTAAATGACACTTTAGACAAGATGGACTTAATTGATATTTATAGGACATTCCATCCAAAAACAACAGATTACACTTTCTTCTCAAGTGCTCATGGAACATTCTCCAGGATAGATCATATCTTGGGTCACAAATCAAGCCTTGGTAAATTTTTAAAAATTGAAATCATATCAAGTATCTTTTCTGACCACAACGCTATGAGACTAGATATCAATTACAGCAAAAAAAAACTGTAAAAAATACAAATACATGGAGGCTAAATGGTGTGCTAATAAATAACCAAGGGATCACTGAAGAAATCAAAGAAGAAATTAAAAAATTCATAGAAACAAATGACAATGAAAACATGACCCCAAACCTATGAGACACAGCAAAAGCAGTTCTAAGAGGGAAGTTTATAGCAATTCAACCTCACCTCAAGAAACAAGAAAAATCTCAAATAAACAATCTAACCCTACACTTAAAACAGCTAGAGGAAGAAGAACAAAGAAAACCCAAAGTCAGTAGAAGGAAAGTAATCATAAAGATCAGAGCAGAAATACATGAAATAGAAACGAAGAAAACAATAACTAAGATTAATAAAACTAAAGGCAGGTTCTTTGAGAAGATAAACAAAATTGATAAACCCTTAGCCAGACTCATCAAGAAAAGAAGGGAGAGGACGCAAAGCAATAAAATAGAAATGAAAAAGGAGAAATCACAACTGACACTGCAGAAATACAAAGGATTATAAGAGACTACTACAAACAACTATATGCCCATAAAATGGGCAACCACAAAGAAACGGACAAATTCTTGGAAAGGTACAATTTTCCAAGACTGAACCAGGAAGAATTAGAAAATATAAACAGACCTATCACAAGTAATGAAATTGAAACTGTAATTAAAAATCTTCCAACAAACAAAAGTCCAGGACCAGATGGCTTCACAGGCATATTCTATCAAACATTTAAGGAAGAGCTAACACCCATCCTTCTCACACTCTTCCAAAAAAATTGCAGAGGGAGAAACACTCCCAAATTCATTCTATGAAGCCACCATCACTGTGATACCAAAACCAGAAAAAGATACCACAAAAAAAGAAAATTATAGATGAATATCACTGATGAACATAGATGCAAAAATCCTGAAGAAAACACTAGCAAACAGAATCCAACAGCACATTAAAAGGATCATACTCTATGATCAAGTGGGATTTATCCCAGGGCTGCAAGGATTCTTCAATATATGCAAATCAATCAATGTGATACACCACATTAACAAATTAAGGAATGAAAACCATATGATCATCTCAATAGATGCAGAAAAAGCTTTTGACAAAATTCGACACCCATTTATGATAAAAACTCTCCAGAAATGGGCATAGAGGGAACCTACTCAACATAATAAAGGCCATATATGACAAACCCATAGCAAGCATCATACTCAATGGTGAAAAACTGAAATCATTTCCACTAAGATCAGGAACAAGACAAGGATATCCATTGTCACCTCTCTCATTCAACATAGTTTTGAAAGTCCTAGCCACAGTAATCAGAGAAGAAAAAGAAATAAAAGGAATACAAATTGGAAAAGAAGAAGTAAAATTGTCACTGTTTGCAGATGCCATGATACTATACATAGAAAATCCTAAAGATGCCACCAGAAAACTACTAGAACTAACCAATGAATTTGGTAAGGTTGCAGGATACAGAATTAATGCACAGAAATCTCTGGCATTCCTGTACATCAACAACAAAAAATCAGAAAGAGAAATTAAGGAAACACTCCCATTTACCATTGCAACAAAAAGAATAAAATACCTAGGAATAAACCTGCCTAAAGAAGCGAAAGACTTATACTCAGAAAACTATAAAATACTGATGAAAGAAATCAAATGACATAAACAGATGGAGAAATATACCATGTACTTGGATTGGAAGAATCAATATTGTAAAAATGACTATACCACCCAAAGCAACCTACAGATTCAATGCAATCCCTATCAGACTACCAATGGCATTCTTCACAGAATTAGAACAAAAAATCTTACAATTCGTATGGAAACACAAAAGACCCTGAATATCCAAAGCACTCTTGAGAAAGAAAAACAGAGTTGGAGGAATCAGGCTCCCCAACTTCAAACTATACCACAAAGCTACAGTAATCAAGACAGTATGGTACTGGCACAAAAACAGAAATATAGATCAATGGAACAGGATAGAATGCCCAGAGATAAACCCACGCACATATGGTTACCTAATTTACGACATGGGAGGCAAGAACATACAATGGAGAAAGGACAGCCTCTTCAATAAGTGGTGCTGGGAAAACTGGATAGCTACATGTAAAAGAATGAAATTAGAACACTCCCTAACACCATACACAAAAATAAACTGCAAATGGATTAAAGACCTAAATGTAAGACCAGACACTATAAAACTCTTAGAGGAAAACACAGGAAAAACACTCCTTGACATAAACCACAGCAAGATCTTTTTAGACCCATCTCCTAGAGTAATGAAAATAAAAACAGAAATAAACAAATGGGACCTAATTACACTTAAAAGCTTTTGCACAGCAAAGGGAACCATAAACAAGACAAAAAGACAACCCTCAGAATGGGAGAAAATATTTGCAGTTGAAACAACAGACCAAGGATTAATCTCCAAAATATACAAACAGCTCATGGAGCTCAATATCAAAAAAACAATCCAGTTAAAAAATGGACAGAAGACTTAAATAGACATTTCACCAAGGAAGACATACAGATGGCCAAGAGGCACATGAAAAGATGCTCAACATCACTAATTATTAGAGAAATGCAAATCAAAACTACAATGAGGTATCACCTCACGCCGGTCAGAATGGCCATTATCAAAAAATCTAGAAACAATAAATGCTGGAAAGGGTGTGGTGAAAAGGGAACCCTCTTGCACTGTTGGTGGGAATGTAAATTGACACAACCACTATGGAAAATAGTATGGAGGTTCCTTAAAAAACTAAAAATAGAACTACCATATGACCCAGCAATCCCACTACGGGGCATATACCCTGAGAAAACCATAATTCCAAAAGAGACATGTACCACAATGTTTCATTGCAGCACTATTTACAATAGCCAGGACATGGAACCAACCTAAATGTCCATTGACAGATGAATGAATAAAGAAGATGTGGCACATATATACAATGGAATATTACTCAGCCATAAAAGGAAACGAAATTGAGTTATTTGTAGTGAGGTGGATGGAGCTAGAGTCTGTCATACAGAGTGAAGTAAGTCAGAAAGAGAAAAACAAATACCATATGCTAACACATATTTATGGAATCTAAAAAAAAAAAGGTACTGATGAACCTAGTTGCAGGGCAGGAATAAAGATGTAGACACTGAGAATGGACTTGAGGACATGGGGTGGGAGGGGGAAGCTGGGGCAAAGTGAGAGTAACATCGACATATATACACTACCAAACGTAAAATAGTTAGCTAGTGGGAAGCAGCAGCAGAGCACAGGGAGATCAGCTTGGTGCTTTGATGTGACCTAGAGGGGTGGGATAGGGAGGATGGGAGGGAGGCTCAAGAGGGAGGGGATATGGGGACATATGTATGCATATGGCTGATTAACTTTGTTGTACAACAGAAACTAACACAATATTGTGAAGCAATTATACTCCAATAAAGATCTATTAAAAAAAAAAAGACTATAGGGGGCCTGCAAAGACTAAAATATTTACTGTCCATCCCTTTATAGAAAGAGTTAGCCAACCCAATTTTTAGTGGATTCTTTTTAAAATGCAATATGCACATTTAACCTATCAAATTCTTAAACTAATCAAAACCTTTGTCTTCTTTATGGATAAATCAAGGCCCTTAGGATATTATAACTCTACTTACCCCTTGCCACATACATGTTACTGTAGTCGGAAATTTTAATTTTATTTTTAAAAAAACTTTATTTTGAAAGCTACCATATGATCCAGCAATCCCACTCCCAGGCATATATCCAGAGAAAAACATGGTTTGAAAGGATACGTGCACCCCAGTGTTCATTGCAGCGCTGCTTAAAATAACCAAGACGTGGAAGCAACCTAAATGTCCATCAACAGAGGAATGGTTAAAGAAGTGGGGTACATATATAGAGTGGAATATTACTCAGCCATTAAAAAGAATGAAATAATGCCATTTGCAGCAACATGGATGGACCTGGAGATTATCAAACTAAGTGAAGTAAATCAGACAGAGAAAGACAAATATCATAGGATATCACTTATATGTGAAGTCTAAAAAATATTGATACAAATGAACTTAATACAAAACAGAAACAGACTCACAGACTTAGAGAATGAATTTATGGTTACCAGGGGGAAGAGTTGGGAGGAGGGATAGATTGGGAGTTTGGGATTTACATGTACACACTGCTATATTTAAAATAGATAACCAACAAGGAAAAAGATAATAATGTATTATGAATAACTTTATGACAATACATTTGACCTTAAAAGAAAAAAGAACTACTATTTCCTTTTGTTATTTTGTAGAACTGCAACTGGCATGTTTTATTTGAAAATTAAAACAAATTGAAGCAGAGAGTGAAGCTCAAATTGGGATTCACCCCAAAGTGGGGTGATGATTCAATGGCTAATCCTTTATTAAGACAATAATGTTGAGCTCTTGGCCAGGGGACAGATCTCCCATGCTGTCCTGGCAAGCGCTGTTGAGTATGAGGGGCTGACTGGCCACAGGCAGAGCTGCCTTTTACAAAGATGGAAAGAACGTTGTGCCAGGCAGGCAGCTTTACCAGGTGCCTGAAATTCATCATGCGCAGAAGATTGGGGTTTAGATGACAATGTTTGATCTGGAACCCAATGTTCAATTGGACACGTGCTTGACCAAGCAGAGTGTAAGAAAAACACAAGAAGAATGGGTGGAGGACAGAGGAGGAAGACCCTGAGGACAGCATGGCTGATGGGCCTGAGGGCTAAAGACATAAGAGGATGGACAAGGACAGACAAAAGAGCTGTGGGCCCCCAGGAACTCTTGTGAAAGTTCCCATGCAATTCTCTCCCTTGCAGAGAACGCCCCTCATCTACAGCCTTTCTCCCATGATCTCTCTCGAATAGTGATTCAATGAGTTCGCCAGATTTGCTGTCAGATTCCCAGTAGAATAAGGGTCAGGTAGGTTCTGAAGGGGAAACAAGGAAGCGAAGCCTGAGTTGCCTTGCTAGAGAACTTCTGGAATAATCCATTGTTGTTGGCCCAAAATATTTAGACTTTTTCTAGAAGAAGCCAACTTTGTGACCTAGTTGTAAGTACCCTTTTGATCAGCCCTTCTGACAAAGTGCCAGGTGCAGTAACATGGCTTTGACAAAGCACAGAATTCTAAAATGTTAGAGCAAGAAAATATTAGGGATCATTCAGTCTAGAGGTTTTTGAACTTTTTCTCTTTTTAAAGCAGTGCAATCTTTTCTTCAAAAGGAATCAAACCAAGAAGTCCAACATGAAATAATTTATAAATGGAGCAGCTCTGGTTATCCCTAGTGGCTCTTCTGAAGCAGCCGGGTAGAGAGGTGAACTGATTTTGCCAAAGTCATCCAGGCTGGGGAGGGATTTGGCAGGCCCCAGAGTTCTGATCTCTCATACTCAATCCAATATTCTGTTCACTGCACCATGTATCATTAAATACCGACCTGACAACCCACAAAGCTGGCTGCAGAACTACTGGCATAAAGGTGTAATGCGGTGCTGCTATTGTAAAGTTACGGAATAAACATGTGGGTTTTTTTTTTTTTCTTTTTGTATTCTGAGGAGCAAAGATAAAACATGGGTTACGGGGGTTTCTTGCAGACCTGATTCTGGGGACGTTGAAAGGACAAGGCGTTCACTGTGCTAGAAGGAAATTCTGCTGCTTGAGTCCTTTCATGTGATGTTAAGTCCCTGTTTTGTTGCTTTACATCCATATCTTTATTTTTAAAATTCATGGTACATATAGTGTGTACAACATCTACACACAGTTTAATAATAAAAATTATGAACACCTGTGGATCTCTCCCCAACCCTGCTTAAGAATGAGAATATTTCCAATACTATTGAATCTCCCATGTGTGCCCTGCTCCTATTGAATCTCCCTGTCTCCCCAGCCACCAGTCTGAATCTTGCCTATTTTCTTGCTTTTCACTGTGGTTTTACAACCATAGATTCATCTCTAATCAGTATATTGTTTATTTTTGTCTGTGCTTTAACTTCATAGAAATGGTATCTTGTCTTCTTGTCTTGCTTCTTTTGCTTAACGTCATGCTCTAGAACATTATTATCATTGCAGAAAGCCATATATTTAGATATTTATCTAGATATTTATCCCTGACGTTGAGTGGAGATTCACCCATGCTGTTTATCATTAGTATTCATTGCTGTGTAATGTTCTACTCTCTGAATAACCACCATGCGTTTATTCATTTTACAATTGCTGGATATTTGGTATATTTCTAGTTTTTTGCTTCTGTAAAATGCTTCTGTGAATATTATACATATTCTCTTGTGTAAGAGCTGCTCTAGGGTATACACCCAAGAGTAGACATGTTGGATGAAGGGTGGAAACATTTTCAAATTTTACCAGGTAAGAACTAATAACTTCACTTTCTCCTCCCTCTCTCCCTCCTTCCCTCCCTTCCTTCCTCTCTTCCTTCCTTCTTCACTTCTCCTTTCTCTTCCCTCTCTTCTCTTCTTTCCTTATCATTGGATCTCAGGTGTTTTAATTGTATTAAATACAATCCTTGGCTCATGACACACTCTCATCATTGGACCATACAAGGTCGTCCCTATCTATCTATCTATCTATCTATCTATCTATCTATCTATCTATCTATCTATCTAGACATCCATCCATCTGTCTAGCCAGCCATTCATCTATTTACCTATTAAAAACACACCATCCAACCAATAGGCAAATCTTTACCAATTATTTAGCAATTACTTGTGTCCTCTTATCCTATCCTGGTCTTTTGCCTTCCCTGCAGAGGTAGCCACTATATTGAATTTTGAACTGTAATTTTTTTTTTGCTTTTTAGGAAAAGTTATTTTTGCATACATATACACCGTGATATAGTTATCAACCATGGTGTAGAAAATTACCCCCAAATGCTAGTATCTTAAAACAACAATTATCATTTATTATCTTAGAGTTACTGTGGGTCAGGAATTCAGAGAGAGCATAGTATGGGTGGCTTGTCTCTGCTCCATGACGTTTTCTGTGATTTCAGCTGGAAGACTCAGATCCTGGGGGGCTGGAACCACCTGAAGGCTTGGCAGGGGCTGGAGGACCCACTTCTAAGGTGGCTCACCCACATGGCTGGCAAGAGGGGACTGGCAAGATGTTGGGCCTCTCTACATGCTGCCTTCTCCCAGGGCTGTTGCTGTCCCCATGACATGGCAGCTTGCTTTAGTGAGCATATCAGCCATTGTTTCTTCTAGCCTAGATGCCAGCTCAAACAATAACGTGATGAAAATCATAACATTTCTCCATTTTCTTGTTCAAAAATAGATAAAGATCTTGAATTCGTGGGAAAATGATCCAAACTATTCAGGTGGAATGATAGACTCTGGATTACCAGGTACAATCTAGAAAAGGGCATGTGAGCCAATGAAGACACTGGCTGCAAAAAGCCAACGAATTCTGGATGTCATTTAAGGGTGTCGGAAACTAAACAGCATTGTCTTACCATCATGGAAGAGAAAGGTGGGTTCACCCCAGCAACCGCGGTGCTGTTTTGAGCCCAGGTACTGTGCCGCAAGAAAGAAAAATTGCATCTGCAAGAGAATGGTTATGGGGAGATAAATGAGATCTAAGCATGAATATGGGAGAGTGAAGAGATGGAAGTGGGTAGGGAGAGGCAGGAGCTGGTTTTATGAAAACAGAGTGAAAAGGTCAGTATTATTCAGCCCAGAAATGTAAAGTCTTAGAGGATGCCATAATGAAGAGGACACAGATGTCCTGAGTTTCTAAAGAAGTCGTCTTTGAAAGGTAAACTTTGCATAATATAAGGAAGTCCCACTTCATATAGTGTATAATGCACTTTTGTTTCTCACTACTCAAGAATTGAGGCAATCTCTGAAAATATAAATCTATAAGGCTTATATGTTTATGGTTGATAGAGCTGGCTGTGGAGGGAAGAAGTTTTTTGTTTCGTTTTGTTTTTGAGTTCTGATCTGACTTTTTGAGTTCACAACAAAGAGGACAACTCTGACCTTCCATAAGATGCTTTTTGGGGTCTCTGTCACTGCTAGTATCCTGATCCAGAAGAGCAGCTTTTCTGTTTTTATAGAAGAATTCACAAGTCTCAAGCATCTTCTGATCTCTCAGGATTAGGTGTGTAGGAGAATCCACAGATGATGTAGCGCTTCGGGGTGGTGATGTGAGGGCTAGTGCTTTGACAGCAGTTGGTAGTTCATACATTTTTTTTTTTTTTTGTAAAAAGTGGAATGAGGGGAGCTAAGCCCCAGTGATTGGCAGGGGTCACAGGGAATACTGTGGGCTCACAAATTACTGCTGATATCCAGCAACACTGGCCAGCAAGTTTGAACTCTGTGTGGATGGAATAAACATTGGGACAGAGTAAGAAAGAAAAAACCCAATGAATTCTGTTAAATAAGCCTCTCTTGGACCCTAGTGCAGTTGTTTTCATAAAGAAACCCATATAGCAATGGACAAAAATGAGATTCTTTTATGTATTTAACATGCAGCATCCAGAAAAATCCAAGGACTATTTAATCTTGGGTTTCTAGCTTCCTTCTCTAAAAATAATACATCACATCATTTAACCATCTGAATCAAGTATCTAGGGGCATCCCGATCCAACAACCACATTTCCCTGAATTATTTTATAAATGGTAGAAGTGTCTGGAAGTTTAATGCCACAGGATCATGTGAATATAGATGGGTTGGTGTTTAAATGGATCTCCAAGCCTCAGGAGGGAAGGTACAGTGCCTAGTTCATCATTGTGTTCTGGTACCTATCTTAGTGACTGGCAGATAATAGATGCACAAAATAATTGGATTAATAATTAATAAGTAAAGCAGGGATGACTTGGGGTTTTCTTTCTATTTGTAGTTATGTGTATTAAGTAGAGCTATTGGGCTTTTATATCTTAATTTGTCCCATCTAATGGTTATTTAATTCTGAGATATTTTCAACATGGTGTAGTTTATTTCTTAAAAAAAAATGAAAAAAAAATCCGAGTAGGTAATTTTGGTGGAAATGCGCATCTGAGGGAGATGGAATTGGATTCTTAATTGGTGGCTCTAAGAAAATTCATGCTTGAATTCTTCTGGGGTGAGAGAGTATCACCCTCCAGATCTTAAGAGTTCTTAAAAGGGAGGTGTAGTATTTCAGAAACAACCCTTTCAAGCCGCAATGCCTTTCATCAAAGGCTTTTAAAGCACTTTGTCTTTAACAGGGCCCACCTCTACCTCCTGCCCAGCTCACACACATGCCTCCCTTTGAGGTCAGTAGAGGCTAATAGTGCTGAGAAAACAAGCCAATGTATGTAGTGGAGGTTGCAATCTAGTCTTATTTCAGTCTTGCATGTGAATGTATACCTGAGACTTCAAAGAAGTCTGTGTAGGCCAAAATGAAATCAAGCATGAGGTCCAAAGAACAGCAGCTGTCACATGAAGGGAACTTAGGTCTCACATTAGAGCCCTCTCAGAATGGAATAGTTTGCCACAGACGGTAGTGAGTTCCTCATCATGGGAGATATTCAAGCTGAGGCTGACTGACCACTTGATGGCAATGCTGTGGTTGTGGGGCGAGCAGGACCTACACTCTAGGTGGAGAAACCAGCTTCATGGTCTATAAGAATCCCCATCCCTCCATGACTAAGAGTCTATGAAATCAAGTCTACCTCTTCTTCCTGGAATGGGCCATCATAAATCCATGATTTACTGGGACCCTCATCCACCCACATTTCCCCCCGTTACTCAAGTTTAGTGAGAAAGAGGCAAGTGACTCCACCTCCAATAACAGTCTATTTGGCATCCAAAATGAATTAAAAATGGAGCTCCCAGGGACTAGGGCACATTTATTACTGGTATTCCAAATGAAGACCCTGGGTTGGGAAGGATTCTGAATCACCAATGATTTGGTTGGATTTCCTATTCTATACTTGTCAAGGCAGGACATGGCACCGGTAGATTTTATCATGGTTAATCAAGTCATTAATTGTCAGTGTTGAGTTTTCATAGGGATGTGTGTCGGAGTATGTTTGCTTCAGGGAAATAATTGTGATTGTTTAGTCTAGTGCGCGGTTCTGAAACCTCAGCATGCATTAGAATTACTTCCAGGCTTGTTTAAAGACAGACTGCTGAGCCCTACCCTCAGATTTTCTGATTCAGTAAGTCTGGAATGTGGCCAGAGAATGTGCCTTTTTAGCAACTTTCCAGGTGTATTAGTTTTCTAATGCTGCTGTAAAAAATTATCACAAACTCAGTGGCTTAAAACAACACAAATTTATTATCTTAGAGCTCTGGAGTGACAGAAGTCCAAAATGGGTCTCACTGGGCTAAAATCAAGGTGTCGGTAGGGTTTTGTGGAGGCTCTGGGGGAGAATCCATTTCCTTGCACTTTCCAGCTTCTAGAGGCTGCCTGCCTTCCCATGGTTCCCTTCCATCTTCAAAGCCAGCAATTGAGTTGAGTCTTTCTCACCACGTCGTCTCTCTGGTTCTTAACTCTTCTGCTCTCCTCTTCCCTTGTATAAGGATCCTTGTGATGACATTGGACTCACCTGGGTAATCTCCTTATTTTAAAGCAAGCTGGAGCCGGAGAAGATGGCGGAAGAGTAAGACGCGGAGATCACCTTCCTTCCCACAGATACAGTAGAAATACATCTACACGTGGAACTGCTCCTACAGAACACCCACTGAACGCTGGCAGAAAACGTCAGACCTCCCAAAAGGCAAGAAACTCCCCACGTACTTGGGTAAGGCAAAAGAAAAAAGAAATAACGGAGACAAAAGAATAGGGATGGGACCTGCACCAGTGGGAGGGAGCTGTGAAGGAGGAAAGGTTTCCACACACTAGGAGCCCCTTCGCGGGCGGAGACTGCAGGTGGCGGAGGGGGGAGCTTTGGAGCCACGGAGGAGAGCGCAGCCACAGGGGTGCGGGGGGCAAAGCGGAGACATTCCTGCACGGAGGATCAGTGCCGACCAGCACTTAGCAGCCCGAGAGGCTTGTCTGCTCACCCGCCGGGGCGGGCAGGGCCTGGGAGCTGAGGCTTGGGCTTCGGAGGTCGGATCGCAGGGAGAGGACTGGGGTTGGCGGTGTGAACACAGCCTGAAGGGGTTGGCACACCACAGCTGGCCGGGAGGGAGACCGGGAAAAAGTCTGCAGCTGCCGAAGAGGCAAGAGACTTTTTCTTGCCTCTTTGTTTCCTGGTGCGCGAGGAGAGGTGATTCAGAGTGCTGCCTAAACGAGCTCCAGAGACAGGCGCGAGCCGCGGCGATCAGCGCGGACCCCAGAGACGGGCGTGAGACGCTAAGGCTGCTGCTGCCGCCTCCAAAAATCCTGTGTGCGAGCACAGGTCACCCTCCACACCGCCCCTCCCGGGAGCCTGTGCAGCCCGCCACAGCCAGGGTCCCGTGATCCAGGGACAACTTCCCGGGGAGAACGCGCTGCGCGCCTCAGGCTGCTGCAACGTCACGCCGGCCTCTGACGCCGCAGGCTCGCCCCGCCCCTCCGTACCCCTCCCTCCCCGCAGCCTGGGTGAGCCAGAGCCCCCGAAGCAGCTGCTCCTTTAACCCCGTCCTGTCTGGGCGGGGAACAGACGCCCTCAGGCGACCTACACGCAGAGGCGGGTCCAAATCCAAAGCTGAACCCCGGGAACTATGCAAACAAAGAAGAGAAAGGGAAATCTCTCCCAGCAGCCTCAGAAGCAGCGGATTAAAACTCCACAAACAACTTGATGTGCCTGCATCTGTTGAATACCTGAATAGACAACGAATCATCCCAAATTCAGGAGGTGGACTTTGGGAGCAGGATATATTAATTTTTCCCCTTTTCCTTTTTTTGTGAGTGTATATGTATATGCTTCTGGGTGAGATTTTGTCTGTATAGCTTTGCTTTATAATAGCTTTATTTTACTTCACTGTATTATATCCTCTTTCTTTCTATTTTTTCTCCCTTTTACTCTGAGCCGTGTGGATGAAAGGCTCTTGGTGCTCCAGCCAGGCATCAGGGCCGTGCCTCTGAGGTGGGAGAGCCAACTTCAGGACGCTGGTCCACAAGAGACCTCCCAGCTCCACGTAATACCAAACAGCGAAAATCTCTCAGAGATCTCCATCTCAACATCAAGACCCAGCTTCACTCAACGACCAGCAAGCTACAGTGCTGGACACCCTATGCCAAACAACTAGCAAGACAGGAACACAGCCCCATGCATTAGCAGAGAGGCTGCCTAAAATCATAATAAGGCCACAGACACCCCAAAATACACCACCAGACGTGGACGTGCCCACCAGAAAGACAAGATCCAGCCTCATCTACCAGAACTCAGGCACTAGTTCCCTCCACCCGGAAGCCTACACAACCCACTGAACCAACCTTAGCCACTGGGGACAGATACCAAAAACAACGGGAACTACGAACCTGTAGCCTGTGAAAAGGAGACCCCAAACACAGTAAGATAAGCAAAATGAGATGACAGAAAAACACACAGCAGATGAAGGAGCAGGGTCAAAACACACCAGACCTAACAAATGAAGAGGAAATAGGTAGTCTACCTGAAAAAGAATTCAGAATAATGATAGTAAGGATGATCCAAAATCTTGGAAATAGAATAGACAAAATGCAAGAAACATTTAACAAGGACGTAGAAGAACTAAAGAGGAACCAAGCAACGATGAAAAACACAATAAATGAAATTAAAAATACTCTAGATGGGATCAATAGCAGAATAACTGAGGCAGAAGAACGGATAAGTGACCTGGAAGATAAAATGGTGGAAATAACTACTGCAGAGCAGGATAAAGAAAAAAGAATGAAAAGAACTGAGGACAGTCTCAGAGACCTCTGGGACAACATTAAATGCACCAACATTCGAATTATAGGGGTCCCAGAAGAAGAAGAGAAAAAGAAAGGGACTGAGAAAATATTTGAAGAGATTATAGTTGAAAACTTCCCTAATATGGGAAAGGAAATAGTTAATCAAGTCCTGGAAGCACAGAGAGTCCCATACAGGATAAATCCAAGGAGAAACACGCCAAGACACATATTAATCAAACTGTCAAAAATTAAATATAAAGAAAACATATTAAAAGCAGCAAGGGAAAAACAACAAATAACACACAAGGGAATCCCCATAAGGTTAACATCTGATCTTTCAGCAGAAACTCTGCAAGCCAGAAGGGAGTGGCAGGATATACTTAAAGTGATGAAGGAGAAAAACCTACAACCAAGATTACTCTACCCAGCAAGGATCTCATTCAGATGTGATGGAGAAATTAAAACCTTTACAGACAAGCAAAAGCTGAGAGAGTTCAGCACCACCAAACTAGCTTTACAACAAATGCTAAAGGAACTTCTCTAGGCAAGAAACACAAGAGAAGGAAAACACCTACAATAACAAACCCAAAACATTTAAGAAAATGGGAATAGGAACATACATATCGATAATTACCTTGAATGTAAATGGATTAAATGCTCCCACCAAAAGAAACAGGCTTGCTGAATGGATACAAAAACAAGACCCATATATATGCTGTCTACAAGAGAACTACTTCAGACCTACGGACACATACAGACTGAAAGTGAGGGGATGGAAAAACGTATTCCATGCAAATGGAAATCAAAAGAAAGCTGGAGTAGCAATTCTCATATCAGACAATATAGACTTTAAAATAAAGACTATTACAAGAGACAAAGAAAGACACTATATAATGATCAAGGGATCGATCCAAGAGGAAGGTATAACAATTGTAAATATTTATGCACCCAACACAGGAGCACCTCAATACATAAGGCAAATACTAACAGCCATAAAAGGGGAAATCGACAGCAACACAATCATAGTAGGGGACTTTAACACCCCACTTTCACCAATGGACAGATCATCCAAAATGAAAATAAATAAGGAAACACAAGCTTTAAATGATACATTAAACAAGATGGACTTAATTGATATTTATAGGACATTCCACCCTAAAACAACAGAATACACATTTTCCTCAAGTGCTCATGGAACATTCTCCAGGATAGATCATATCTTGGGTCACAAATCAAGCCTTGGTAAATTTAAGAAAATTGAAATTGTATCAAGTATCTTTTCTGACCACAACGTTATGAGACTAGATATTAATTACAGGAAAAGATCTGTAAAAAATACAAACACATGGAGGCTACACAATTCACTACTTAATAATGAAGTAATCACTGAAGAAATCAAAGGGGAAATCAAAAAATACCTAGAAACAAATGACAATGGAGACACGACGACCCAAAACCTATGGGACGCAGCAAAAGCAGTGCTAAGAGGGAAGTTTATAGCAATACAAGCCTACCTCAAGAAACAGGAAACATCTCGAATAAACAACCTAACCTTGCACCTAAAGCAATTAGAGAAAGAAGAACAAAAAAACCCCAAAGCTAGCAGAAGGAAAGAAATCATAAAGATCAGATCAGAAATAAATGAAAAAGAAATGAAGGAAACAATAGTAAAAATCAATGACACTAAAAGCTGGTTCTTTGAGAAGATAAACAAAATTGATAAACCATTAGCCAGACTCATCAAGAGAAAAAGGGAGAAGACTCAAATCAATAGAATTAGAAATGAAAAAGGAGAAGTAACCACTGACACTGCAGAAATACAAATGATCATGAGAGATTACTACAAGCAACTCTATGCCAATAAAATGGACAACCTGGAAGAAATGGACAGATTCTTAGAAATGCACAACCTGCTGAGACTGAACCGGGAAGAAATAGAAAATATGAACAGACCAATCACAAGCACTGAAATTGAAACTGTGATTAAAAACCTTCCAACAAACAAAAGCCCAGGACCAGATGGCTTCACAGGTGAATTCTATCAAACATTTAGAGAAGAACTAACACCTATCCTTCTCAAACTCTTCCAAAATATTGCAGAGGGAGGAACACTCCCAAACTCATTCTACAAGGCCACCATCACCCTGATACCAAAACCAGACAAACATGTCACAAAGAAAGAAAACTACAGGCCAATATCACTGATGAACATAGATGCAAAAATCCTCAACAAAATACTAGCAAACAGAATCCAGCAGCACACTAAAAGGATCATACACCATGATCAAGTGGGGTTTATCCCAGGAATGCAAGGATTCTTCAATATACGCAAATCAATCAATGTGATAATCCATATTAACAAATTGAAGGAGAAAAACCATATGATCATCTCAATAGATGCAGAGAAAGCTTTCGACAAAATTCAACAGCCATTTATGATAAAAGCCCTGCAGAAAGTAGGCATAGAGGGAACTTTCCTCAACATAATAAAGGCCATATATGACAAACCCACAGCCAACATTGTCCTCAATGGTGAAAAACTGAAACCATTTCCACTAAGATCAGGAACAAGACAAGGTTGCCCACTCTCACCACTATTATTCAACATAGTTTTGGAAGTGTTAGCCACAGCAATCAGAGAAGAAAGAGAAATAAAAGGAATACAAATCAGAAAAGAAGAAATAAAACTGTCATTATTTTCAGATGACATGATACTATACATAGAGAATCCTAAAGATGCTACCAGAAAACTACTAGAGCTAATCAATGAATTTGGTAAAGTAGCAGGATACAAAAGCAATGCACAGAAATCTCTTGCATTCCTATACACTAATGATGAAAAATCTGAATGAGAAATTAAGGAAACACTCCCGTTTACCATTGCAACAAAAAGAATAAAATATCTAGGAATAAACCTACCTAAGGAGACAAAAGACCTGTATGCAGAAAATTATAAAACACTGATGAAAGAAATTAAAGATGATACAAATAGATGGAGAGATATACCATGTTCTTGGATTGGAAGAATCAACATTGTGAAAATGACTCTACTACCCAAAGCAATCTACAGATTCAATGCAATCCCTATCAAACTACCACTGGCATTTTTCACAGAACTAGAACAAAAAAGTTCACAATTTGTATGGAAACACAAAAGACCCCGAATAGTCAATGCAATCTTGAGAATGAAAAATGGAGCTGGGGGAATCAGGCTCCCTGACTTCAGACTATATTACAAAGCTACAGTAATCAAGACAGTTTGGTACTGGCACAAAAACAGAAATATAGATCAATGGAACAGGATAGAAAGCCCAGAGATAAACCCATGCACATATGGTCACCTTATCTTTGATAAAGGAGGCAAGCATATACAGTGGAGAAAAGACAGCCCCTTCAATAAGTGGTGCTGGGAAAATTGGACAGATACATGTAAAAGTATGAAATTAGAACACTCCCTGACACCATGCACAAAAATAAACTCAAAATGGATTAAAGACCTAAGTGTAAGGCCAGACACTATCAAACTCTTAGAGGAAAACATAGGCAGAACACTCTATGACATAAATCACAGCAAGATCCTTTTTGACCCAGCTCCTAGAGAAATGGAAATAAGAACACAAATAAACAAATGGGACCTAATGAAACTTAAAAGCTTTTGCACAGCAAAGGAAACCATAAACAAGACCAAAAGACAACCATCAGAATGGGAGAAAATATTTGCAAACGAAGCAACTGACAAAGGATTAATCTCCAAGATTTACAAGCAGCTCATGCAGCTCAATAACAAAAAAACGAACAACCCAATCCAAAAATGGGCAGAAGACCTAAATAGACATTTCTCCAAAGAAGATATACAGATTGCCAACAGACACATGAAAGAATGCTCAACATCATTAATCATTAGAGAAATACAAATCAAAACTACAATGAGGTATCATCTCACACCAGTCAGAATGGCCATCATCAAAAAATCTAGAAACAATAAATGCTGGAGAGGGTGTGGAGGAAAGGGAACCCTCTTGCACTGTTGGTGGGAATGTAAATTGATACAGCCACTATGGAGAACAGTATGGAGGTTCCTTAAAAAACTAAAAATAGAACTGCCATACGACCCAGCAATCCCACTACTGGGCATATACCCTGAGAAAACCATAGTTCAAAAAGAGTCATGTACCAAAATGTTCATTGCAGCTCAATTTACAATAGCCAGGACATGGAAGCAACCTAAATGTCCATTGACAGATGAATGGATAAAGAAGATGTGGCACATATATACAATGGAATATTACTCAGCCATAAAAAGAAATGAAATGGAGGTATTTGTAATGAGGTGGATGGAGTTAGAGTCTGTCATACAGAGTGAAGTAAGTCAGAAAGAGAAAAACAAATACAGTATGCTAACATATATATGGAATCGAAGGAAAAAAAAAAGAAAGGCCATGAAGAACCTAGTGGCAAGAAGGGAATAAAGACACAGACCTACTAGAGAATGGACTTGAGGATATGGGGAGGGGGAGGGGTGAGATGTGACAGGGTGAGAGAGTGTCATGAACATATATACACTACCAAATGTAAAATAGATAGCTAGTGGGAAGCAGCCGCATAGCACAGGGAGATCAGCTTGGTGCTTTGTGACCACCTAGAGGGGTGGGATGGGCAGGGTGGGAGGGAGGGAGATGCAAGAGGGAAGAGAAATGGGAACATATGTATATGTATAACTGATTCACTTTGTTATAAAGCAGAAACTAACACACCATTGTAAAGCAATTATACTTCAATAAAGATGTTTAAAAAAAAAAAAAAGCAAGCTGATTCGCAGCCTTAATTTCATCTCCAAACTTAATTCCTCCTTGCTGTGAAACATGATGTATTCACAGGTCCCAGGGGTTAGGACATGGACATCTTTGAGGAACATTATTCTGCCTACACTGTAACAGGTGATGTTGGTGCTACTGGCCTGAGGTCCCTGTTTTGAGAACCTCTGGTTTAGTGACTCAAGGGACTAATCAAAGGCTGCAGAGTGATGGGGAAGATTGCTTGTCGATAAAATTGTGTAGGAACATGCATGTCTTATGGAAAATTAGCATTTTGTGTGGTTTAAGATTTTCTGAAACTTTTATGCAAAATAATACTTTGTAAAATATTAATCCCAAGATTCCTGTGGACATCCAAATAGGAGGCCTATTTCCCAGGACTCCAGTACTCTGCCCTGCCCCCATGAGTCTAATTCACCCCTTGTACTTATATTGTCTTTGCTGCTGTCATGATCATTCCCTGTCACATTGTTCCCCTTCTTTTTACCTGTTGAGACCCTGTTCCTTTTTAAAACTCTGGAGAATCCCTCTGCCATGATGCCTTCCCTCATTGCTGAATGTTATCTTGCTAGTTTACTAGATGTCCTCACACATGAAATCATTTGTTCCCGTAACAGTGCTGTGATGTGGGTAGTTTCTCCATTTTGTAGATGGAGAGAACAAGGCAGCAGCAAGTTTTAGTAAGCTGCTCAAGTTCACTCAGCACTGGCAGGTCTGGGGACTCAGTTTCTGCAATGGACTAAATGTTTGTGTCCCTCAAATTCATATGTTAAAGCCTAACCCCCAATGTGATGGTATTTGGAGGTGGGGCCTTTGGGAGGTGATTAGGTCATGAGGGTGGAGTCCTCATGAATGGGATTAGTGCCCTTTAGAAGAGTCCCTAGAGAGCTCTTTGGCCATTCTGCCATGTGAGGACACAGTGAGAAGATGGTGCTCTATGAACCAGGAAGCAGGTTCTCACCAAACATCAAATCTGCAGATGCTGTGATATTGGACTTCCCAGCCTCCAGAACTGTGAGAAATAAGTGTCTGTTGTTTGAGTTGCCCAGTTTATTGTATTTCTTTTACAACAGCATGAACAGACTAAGACAGTCCCTCAAGCTGTGATTCAGGATCTGAGCTTATCTAGCACTGTGAAGGATGGGCATTTTTTTGAGGAATTCCTAGCTAGTGAATTACAGGTTGACTGACCAAATCTCAGCCTCAGGTGAGCAGGATATCCTCTGGAGTCTGTGGCTTCCTCTTTAAGCTCCTTCCTTGTCAGTCTATGTCAAAGAAAAACTGTTGCTTGTTATACTGCTCTTTATTAGGTAGTGGTTTTTTTGTTTGTTTGTTTTTTTACTCTTGTAAATGGATGTAGAGTTCCTTGCTTGTGAATTTAACTTGTCAAATAGGAGTGCTGTCATTATAATTATTATATGTAGTTGAGATGAGCTGCTGTGGTTCAGAGCTTCATTCCTGGAGTTTCAAAGAAAGACTGTTGTAATGATGAGTATCACCGATTTGGAGAAAGGTTTATTACAATCAAACACTAACAGTAATGTGTTTTCTGCAATCTGTAAACCTTGTGTACCACGACATAGGTGGTCATTATTTTTTTCTTTCACTTAAAAAATATCTTGATCATCAGGCCCATGATTCTGATCTCGGTGAAAGGTTATAAGATTAGGCTAGCTCCATGGTATAGGAGAGGGAAGAGGAGGACCAAAGACCTATAAAAAATAACCCCAGGGTAGTAATTTTGTAAAACCTTTGTATGAGTAGATGGTGATTCAGCACCAGTCTTTTTTTTTGGCAAGTGTATATTTTATTTTTGGGTGGGTGAGTGGGAGAAAAAGAAAAAAACAATGGATGAGCATGGAATTAAGACATCCTGATGCCTCCGCTAGTCTTTCTCACCTCTGGTCTTTCTTAGAAAGGATCCCTCTGCATTCATTTCCTTGAAGATGTGAATGAATAGGCTGAGATCAATAAACATTTTCCTGCTGGTTGGGAAATCTTGTTGGGTCAGTTCCCCTGAGTGGTCATGAGACAGTGTCCTGCCCAACAGGTGTGTCCCTGAAGTGCATCTGTCATCAAAAAGGGAATTCCTCCTCATTGCAAATGAGGTGTGATTGCTTGTCAGGTGAGTGAGTGCCCGTGAGCCCTGGATGCCTGCCAAGCTTGTGCGGGTTTGGCTGTTGGAAGTATTCTGGGATGTAAGGGAACATACCATTGTAAACCCAGGGAGTGAAATTCACTGTAATGTGATTACTGCCATGATGAAAGATTCATTCACTTCAAATTCTTAGATTATGCTTTGAACATTCAGAAGAAATGTTAAATTAGTTGACTAAAATATGAAAATTCAACAGAAGGTTTTAATGTTCTCCACTATGTCCTGAAGCACTGTCAGAACATGAAATTAATATGGTAAATTTCCTTCTGAGTAACAGCCAGTGAGTATCGACAAAACTGACAAACAGACTTCTTAATTTTTCACTGGTTACCAAATCAAGGTATTTCTAGAAGAAGAGAACCAGTTTCAAGATCAATGGGTAATAGTGACTTTAGGAGATGCCATGATAATGGTGGTGATGAAGAAAAGAATAGTAATTAACATTTATGGAGTGCTCTTTACATGTATTACTACATTTAATCCTTGAACAACCCAGTGAGGTAGGTGCTATAATCTCATTTCAGTGATGAGGAAATTGAGGCTTTCAAAGCTTAACAAACTCACCCAAAGTGACACAGCTAGTGAGTTTCAGAATTGAAATTCAAGCCAATCATTCTGGCTCCAGAAACTGTGCTTTATTTACTATCTCCTCATATTACCAGGAATAAGTTAATTCTTTCTTTCTCTCTCTTTCTCCAGACTTCATTCTTTTCCATTCCTGTTCATTTTCTTTATATTATTTAATTTTTCAAGCATTGAATAAGCACTTGCAAGGTGCTAGGCATGATGTTAAGAGGCAAAGATTCAAAGAGGAACAAGGCTCAGATGCTACCTGCAAGAAACTTGCAGGTATCTTGGCTTCTTTGCTGCCACTTTCTCCTCCTCCTCCTCTTCCTCTCTCTCCTTTCTCCTCCTCCTCACCTTCATCCTCAATGGCAGACATAACAGATGACTGGGGCTACTCTACCAAGACTTAAGAATTTTTCCTCTAAATGAACATTAACTGCTGAAGGTAGAAAAAGCTAGAAGGCATCTATCCCTTTGCCAGGGAATTCTGACAGGAGAAAGGCAGATCTGAAGGGAAATGGTGCTAAAAATACCACCAAGATGTGAAGGACAGACTGATAGCCAGAGTCTTCAGAATGAGACAGTGTGAAGCTGGAGAAGGTGAAAATAACATTTGGTCCATGATCACTCCCAGAGTGATAGTGATCTGCTTGTATGTGTCTACAGGGTGTGTGCACACAGGAAATGAGATGGTTGGGCAGAGTTCTTCAGATTAATCTGCCAGAAAGATTAAGGAGGGCAGGGAGGGGAGGAAGGAAAATGATTGATTGTAATTCCTAAATAGATCTTTTTTTTTTTTGGTAGACCTTACATGCAATTTCATACTCTGGGCCTGCTCATAAAAATCAAGGGAAGGTGTTCTTACTTGAACTATTTTTGGATGTTCCCTTTGCTTTTAAAATGCAGACTTCCCAGGGGTCTAGAGAAACCCCTATGAAATCATATGGCCTCCAGTGGCAGAACACTATCTTTTTCTCCAAATGTTTTATTCCATTTGTCTCAAATGACCAGAATTTAATGAGATTTGAGTTCATGACTTTATTCCCGAGATGTACTGCCAGATCAACTGAAAGCATGCATGTAAAATCACTTTCTAAAGGATTAAAAATGGTCATGAAATCACTTTATGACACTGACCCCCAAAGCCTTACCCTTCCTGCTTGGATATTTTCTTTAAGTGATCTATTCTGAGATTGTATTTGTTATTAGAAGCTTTGCAAAGCCCTCTAAAATGAGTGTTAAAATGGGGTTCCTGCATTTGTAGGTTTCTACTTTTTTGGATTGCAATGAATCACTGTGCTCCTGGCCACTTCTTCCAATGAGAGGTCTCCTGAGAATGTGGAGGTTTCTCAGTGGGCCTTGCTCCACTGGAGAGGCTGCAGTTCGCAGATGCTATATTAGTCAATGTTCTCCAGAGAACAGAATTAATAGGATACATGTGTATCCTATTGATATATCTCTCTCTGTGTGTGTGCGTGTGTGTGTGTGAGAGAGAGAGGGATTTATTAATTTATTGTTTTACTGATTTATTAATCATGAGATTGCAGTGGCTAGCAAGTCTGAAATCTGTAGGGAGGCCACCAGGCTAGAAACTCATGCAGAATTTCTATATTGCAGTCTGGAGGCAAAATTTCATCTTCAGGAAACCTCGGTCTTTTCTCTTGAGCCCTTCAACTGATTGGATGAGGCCCACCCACATTATAGAGGGCAATCTGCTTTACTTAAAGTCTGCTGATCATAAATGTTAATCACATTCTAAAAATACCTCCATAGCAATATCTAGATTAGTGTTTGACCAAACAGTTGGGCACCATAGTTTATTTAAGTTGACACATAAAATCAGCCATCACAGATGTCCAGGCAGAGCCCAGGGTCTCTGGGGATCATGTTCAGAGCAGGAGGATGACAGGGCTTGTCTTAGAACTAAGGTTAAACCCATGTTGTATGGTTGTGACCTCTTACCTAACTAATACACACTGTATGTCATGGCGGATCAATCTAGTCTACCTACAGGGCCTGGCCTGAAAGTGAGGGAATTGGAGGATGCCAGGTCGCAGTATAGATTCATGTACCTAAATCACAGAAAGTTAAGGTGAGGGTACTCCGAGGCAGAACCTCTGGTAGCCCATTTGGCATCTTTGTCTAAGTTAGAAAAAGGTCCCCCTTCCTCTGAGTGGGTGTAGCCTCTAACCAGGATGCATGGTGAGTACTGGAAGTCACCCCTCACCAGACACCTTAGCCAGGTGTCCTTTTGTTGTAAGCAACCTTCCCAACCTTAGGTATTGGCTTTGTTCACTGTTTTATAGGTGAGAAACTGACTCCGGATATTGATGATCTTGCCAAAGGGTGTGCGCTTTCTGAATTTAGATTCTAAACCCTAAATTTAGAATTCTGGATTTGGAATTCTAGATTCTAAAACTAGAGTCTGAGTGGACTGATGACATGTACTTATTCTGTGGGAGAGGGAGCCAGAGGAGGTGTGGACAGGAAAGAACCCTCTTCAAAAGTTCTGTCACCCTACCTATTAACTCACTGATTTCAGAATCACTTAAGTTGACTACAAAATAAAAATGCCCTCTGAGAGTATTGCCTTATTCATGTTTTAGCATTGAATGACTTCACTCGCGTGATGATAGTGGTAATTCTTTACATATAAAAAATACCTAATGGTTTTCAAGTACACACAGTATTTTATTCCCAAGATTGCAAGGATTTCATGGCTGCTGAGGACTTTCTTGAGGAAATTCATAGTTAATGACTCCAAGAAGCATTAAAACTTTTTTTCTAAGCATACTTTCTATTGAAGTATAACACATATCCATAAAAGTATACAAATTGTAGGTGTAGAGCTCAATGAATTTTTATAAACTGAATACAACTATGTAACCCCCACCAGATCAAGAAAGAGAATATCAGCAGTGCCCCAGGAATCCCCTTTCTCTAAAAACGTCATTGCTAAACTCTTCCTAAAGACCCAGTTCAAAGAGATCATAACTCTAGTATAGGTCTCAAGGTGAAGAAGAAGAATTCAGTCAAATCTGTGCCTCACCCCAGGATTAGGTTAATTTGTGCTCAGCAAGTTAAGGGTGAATGAGACAAGTACTAAATAATTCCTGGCTTTAATTGCTTTTAAACCTTCTCTAAACCTTAAAAATGTTTATTTCCTTTGACTCAATGATTTTGTTTCTTGGAATCTATCAGAGACTCAGAGAGATTTCTATACAAGTTGAGAAATAAGATTCAACCTAAGCATTAGTAATAAGGGCTCAGTTAAATCAATTTGTCATTGACTGGTAAATGGAATATTATGCAATGATTAAACAAATAGGAATCTTTGCTTAAATGCTCATGATACAGTGAGAAGTGAAAAGGGCAAGATACAGGAAGTATATGTATATTAGACAATAATTATCTCAATTTTCATTAAAAATGTCTGAACAGTTGGAAGAAAATTACATGAAAACATAAACAATGGTGGTCTCTAGGTGTGAAATTGTAGGTAATTTTATTTTCATGTATTTTGTTTTATGTACTTTGTTATAAATTAAATATTTCTAAATGAGTATATTACTTTAGTAATAAAGTATTTAGAACTTTTTTATAAAACCATTTACCTTTTTAAAAAAAATTTTATTTTATTTTTAAATTTTTTTTAACATTTTCATTGGAGTATAATTGCTTTATAATGGTGTGTTAGTTTCTGCTTTATAACAAAATGAATCAGTTATACATATACATATATCTCCATATCTCTTCCCTCTTGCGTCTCCCTCCCTCCAACCCACCCTCCCTATCCCACCCTTCTAGCTGGTCACAAAGCACCGAGCTGATCTCTCTGTGCTATGCGACTGCTTCCCACTAGCTATCTATTTTACATTTGGTAGTGTATATATGTCCATGCCACTCTTTCACTTTGTCCCAGCTTACCCTTCCCCCTCCCTGTGTCCTCAAGTCCATTCTCTAGTAGGTCTGCGTCTTTATTCCCGGCTTGCCCCTAGGTTCTTCATGTCCTTTTTTTTTTTCTTTTTAGATTCCATATATATGTGTTAGCATATGGTATTTGTTTTTCTCTTTCTGACTTACTTCACTCTGTATGACAGACTCTAGGTCCATCCACCTCACTACAAATAACTCAATTTCGTTTCTTTTTATGGCTGAGTAATATTCCATTGTATATATGTGCCGCATCTTCTTTATCCATTCATCTGTTGATGGACACTTAGGTTGTTTCCATGTCCTGGCTATTGTAAATAGAGCTGCAATGAACATTGTGGTACATGTCTCTTTTTGAATTATGGTTTTCTCAGGGTGTATGCCCCGTAGTGGGATTGCTGGGTCATATGGTAGTTCTATATTTAGTTTTTTAAGGAACCTCCATACTGTTCTCCATAGTGGCTGTGATGCAAACCTTTTGAAAACTGAGACTATAAATGACATGGAGCCAAACCAATGGTAGGCATTCTTAATATTTTTGTCATCTTGAAACACCTTTGGAACCATTAAGAAAATATATATTTATCTGTAGTGTGGGTTTCAAAGTAGGTGGGCTTTTGTTTTCTAATTCTTCAAAACTTGATCATCTATACAGCACATGCTTGGTAATTCTCAGTCAGAATACTCTATCCCCTAACTATTTTCATTAAGTAGGAGAAAGGGTTTAAGTTATTTTTCCCTTTGCCCTTGAAACCCCACACCCAATATATAACAAGCGCATGCTCAGGCGTATTTGTCCAGTTGTTCAAGTGAGGGTGGGGTGGAGGTGGGATCATGGACTTGGAATGAGTTTTGTAATTTTGCAACCTTGAGAAAGTGAACAAATGTCTTTGTGCCTTGGTTTGCCTCTAGGAAAAGAAGCCCAGAGACGTGCCGATTTTTAAGAGCTGAACTGAACTGCAAGCTTGTGGGGGCGATCAGCGTTAACAGAAGAGGAGAGGGGAAGAGAGGCCTGGCACCTGGAGTGCTGCCCTGGGAGAGCATGGTTGGTCGAGAAGGGAAGAGGCCTCTGGGCAGAGCAGACAGTGCTCGCGCCATGGTGGAGGGGGCGTGGAAAGTGAGTGATTTTCTTTGCAATTGTAGAATGCTAGAGCTCAAAGAATCCTCAGTGATCATCCCACCCAGCAAACTCATTTTAAGATGGGCAAACTGAATATAAGACAAGTTAGCCATGTGGCCAGGAGAGGGATCTAATTAGCAACAGAGGCAGGATTTAAACCAGGTCTTTGATCTCCTGCTCCAGCATTCTTCCTCCTTTCACAGTCTTGTGCCAGGTAACTATCTAAACGGAGTGACTCTCCAGGGATACCTGTGGGAAAAGAGTGTCTTTTCCAAACCAGACACTTTATCAAGTGGCACAGCCTTTCCTTAAGAGCTGCAGCCCATCTGCTGCCATTTTCAGAAGCCAATATCACTTGCTTATTCCTTGGGGTTTCCTAGGCCAGCCCCATGGCTTATTACGTAGCCAAAGGGTAGGAGAAACTGGTTGCTGAGAAATACAAGGTCTGAGGAATATTTTATGGTTTGGGTTTGGCCAGAAGCTAAACCCGAAACAGTGATTTGCGGGCAAGTAGTTGGTTTGGGAGGTGATCTGGGAAACACCACTAGGGGACCGGGAAGTAAGACAGGGAAGGGAAGAAAGCGAGTAAATGGTGTGTGATCACACCAGCTACCACTGTGGGCAACCGGAGCTCGGCTCTTTGGGAGACTGTGTAGAATATATTTCCTTAGAGTAGGCTTTCTCAACCTCAGCAGTGTTGACATTTTGGGCTGGATCATTTTTTGTTGTAGGGGGCGTGTTGTCAGATGTTTAAGCAGCATCCCTGGCCTCTACCCACTGAATGCCTGTAGCATCTTCCTGTTCCCACTACCCACACCCCCCTCCAGGGTTGTGACAACCCAAAAGGTCTCCAGACATTGCCAAATGTCCCCTAGGGGTCAAAATTGCCCAGGGCTGAGAACCATTGCCTAAGAGTTATTCCATTCAAGGGATGAGAAAACTGGTACGTATTTATCCTCTGACCCCCATCCAGCTTTGGTAGAGGGTTGTTTCTGGGGACATTATCTCTCTGAAACTCATTGACCAAACATGCTGTCTTGGTCAGAATAAAAGTCCACAGGCAGAGATCTGCCAAGTAAATAGCTCTTGGCATTTATAGTGAGTTCTGAGGGTATATGGGTGGGGCACAGGCAACACCTACTTTTTGTGGCCATCTAGGGATCTGCTTCATCATTCATTCATTTTGTCATCATTTCTTCATTCATTCTACGAACGTTAATCAAAGATCTATTATGTTCTGGGCAGCAGGCAAGACACAGGAGATCCTATGTTCAATGGTGAGCAAAAAAATGGACACAGTTCCTATCCTATGTCATTAGAAGTAACAGTCTAGAAGAGCAATAAGCATTAATCAGATAATACAAATGTTTTTAATAAACATTTGTGTTTATTAAAACAAATGTTTTGTGATAAATGCTAAGACAAGATACACAGCATGGAGATAAATCATAACCTGTGGCTGTTCCTCTGACACTCTACCTTTAGGAACTTGTCACTCATCGTGCCCTCTCCCTGGAACTTTTTTCTTCCAGAAAGCATTGCATGTCCTTCACTGCATTTGGAGCTTTGTTAGTTGTCTCCTCTTTAGAAGAGAATTCCCTGACCACTTTATCTAAGATAGTGCCCCTGTTCTTTTGCCTTTTACCCTATTTATTTGTGGTCCTTGCACTTATCATACCCATAGAAGATTTATATTTATTGTTTATTGTCCCTGCTGCCATACTGACTATTGTGTTTCCTTTATGCTCCCAGCAAGTAGGATAATGCCTGGCACTTAGTAGGTGTTAAAAAAGATTTGTTGTATGAGTAATCTAGAGAGATTGACTTGTTTGGGGAGACCAAGGAAAACTTTCAGAAGAGAACAGCAATAAGCCAAGATCTAAAAAAGGTAGGAATTATCTGGATGAAGAGGGTAGGGAAGAGCATTCCAGAAAGTGGAAGTGGTATGTAGAATGGCTCTGTGGGTGAAAGAAGCATGGTCATCTTGAGGAACTAAAGGAAGGCCAGTGTGCCTGGGACAGAGAGAGCAGGAAACCATTAGTTAAGATTTTAATCTTTAGAGTAAAAATATGAAGAAGTTATGGACGTGTGTTGATCAATGGAAAGTTGGGCATGGGAAGGTGGATGACGGGGTGGGAAAATACAACCAGATTTCTTTTTTTAAAAAAAATCTTGGGGCTTCCCTGGTGGCGCAGTGGTTGAGAATCTGCCTGCCAATGCAGGGGACACGGGTTCGAGCCCTGGTCTGAGAAGATCCCACATGCCACGGAGCAACTGGGCCCGTGAGCCACAATTACTGAGCCTGCGCGTCTGGAGCCTGTGCTCCGCAGCAAGAGAGGCCGCGATGGTGAGAGGCCCGCGCACCGCGATGAAGAGTGGTCCGCACTTGCTGCAACTAGAGAAAGCCCTCGCACAGAAACGAAGACTCAACACAGTCATAAATAAATAAATAAATAAATAAAAGAACGTGAATTTCTTTAAAAAAAAAAAATCTTTATTGGAGTATAATTGCTTTACAATGGTGTGTTAGTTTCTGCTGTATAACAAAGTGAATCAGCTATACATATACATATATCCCCATATCTCCTCCCTCTTACGTCTCCCTCCCACCCTCCCTATCCCACCCCTCTAGGTGGTCGCAAAGCACCGAGCTGACCACCCTGTGCTATGAGGCTGCTTCCCACTAGCTATCCATTTTACATTTGGTAGTGTATATATGTCCATGCCACTCTCTCACTTCGTCCCAGCTTACCCATCCCACTCCCCGTGTCCTCAAGTCCATTCTCTACATCTGCATCCAGATTTCTATTTTAAAAAGATCATTCTGGCTCCAGGGTCTAGAATATTGGAGAGGGACAAGACTGGACGCCATCATGGTGGTATGTTTATGTTTCATCCTCACAACTTTGTACCCATCTGGTTGAATAGTCGTGTATACATGGAAAATTTCAGGTCATGTGTCAGGGGCTCATGTATGTATGTCCTTGAATTCCCAGGAATGGAAAAAGCATTCTTCTCCCCAAAGAGCTTCCAGAGAACTCTTCCTCCCTGTGCTCCTCATTGGTGTCCATGCCTTCAGAATGTCTCTAGTTTGGGTTGAGGAAGGAAGAGTTGTCATTGCCCGCATTTTAGTGGATGATTCATCTCCTGGGGTCCTAGCTCCTTAACTAGTCTGCGTGGAATCAAGCCTTGTCCTAGATCTCAGGATCTTGTCGAAGACTATCTTATTGTTAACAAATTTGATGGCTTTTCCAGGGGAGGTTAATCTATCCCTGACTGTTGCAATTGGCCAGTGACTTGCTTTGTCACATGAAATGTGAGCAGAAAGGATGTGTTCCACTTCTGAGACAGGAGTTTTCAGAGTCAGAGCATGGTTGTCTGTGTTACCTTTTGCCTTTGTAGGCACGCAATAAATGTTTGTTGAGAAAAGGTGAATGAAAGGAAAAAGCCCCAGTAAAACTGGGATAGCCAAGGCCTATTACCAGTTTCCACTAACAAGCTGTGGCATAGCTGTTTTGCTATTCTAGTGGCTACACATGTTTCTTAAGGTTCCTTTCATTTCTATGACCCTGTCCAGATACGGTAGAAGTATAAAATGACGATTTTTGGATGCTTTTTGGAAGTGTTGCCCCTGCTGGCTAATGGGGAAAAGACTTGAGGGAGGGATGGAAGCGCTGGTAGACAAGTTATTTTGGAAAAAATCGCTCTTCAGGGTGGTCGCCTGAATAGTAGGTTTTCTCTGGAAACTGTATTCCGTCGCTCTTTCTCAGACTTTACCCCTACTGACATCAGAAGAAGGGCCAGCGAATATTAATTCACTGAGGAGCCTCAGGACTCTTCCCTGAGACCAGGAAAGGAGGGAAATGTTCCTTCCAATTGCTGTCAAAATTTATTCTTAATAGTTGTTCCTTGTAATCATTGTTTTGGTGACCTCAATCCCTGGAGTCACCTCCTTGGGGCAAAAGGATGCCTTAAGCGGGGAGTTGACAGGCCTGGGTTGTGTCTGAGGTTGGTAGGGGGCCGTCGCTGTCTCCACTGGAGTCAGATGTTTCCCAGCCTTTAACCTATGGTGATCTTCAATAAGAGTCTCGGACAGCACCCAGTGCCATCTTGCAGATGTACTGATGCTTCAGCCCCCATGGATGCCCCACCTGGAAGAGTCTTGTGCAGAAGAAGAAGTAAACTTCACACTTAATTCAGGTTAAAACTGCGCTGTGGTGAAAGCAATGGGATGGAGTGAAAGGGACCTGCACACGCCCCCAGAAGACCCCAGTGCTCTCTGCCTTTCACATCTCTTGTGCTTTCTGCAGCTCGTGTCAGATTCCTTGGACCCTCAGCTCTGTGCACGTGTACCTGGGCTGCCCCTCCACTGCCAGGGGTGTGTTACCTAAAACCAGGCGCTGACCTGAGGTCAGGAGCTCTTGAGTGTTTAATCTCTCTGCTGTTCATGCCTAGCTGGGTGGCCTCTGAAATATTATTTAATTTCTCTGGGTTCTGATTTCCCCAATTGTGTGGTACCGAGTGACCACTCCGTGACATTTCATTGCCTATGAAAAATGGTGTCATTCGAATGTTTAGTCTTTACCTAGAAGAATAGATAGAAGTGTTTCTTGCTGGGGGATGATTCTGTGAATCTAGGGTCACAGTTTATCTTCTCAACTAGGGCAAGAATTATAACCATAGAAGATTATACCTTAAGAAAAAGGAAAGTTTCTCCCTTTCTAAAAATGAAAGTTGTGATACTTACGTTTATAATTTTGCCCTAATGGCTCAGAGCCAATATAAATTTAATTGCCAATAGTGTTAACCTGATTGTTAGCATATTTTCATTTTCCTTTTGCCCTTTAGTCCTACTTTTCTATTTTATTAACCTTATTGATTTGACAGGGTGTAAGTAAATGCAAAAACTAAATGAAATTACGCATAACTTGAAGGGACCTTATGGATTGTTAAATCCAACTATGCAGTTTACAGACTAAGCAGTAAAGATCTGGACAGAGGGCTGGAACAGGTAGCCTCAACTTGTGAGTTCCAGAGCCTTGACTTCCGATTCGAGGCGAATACTTGTTCCTCTATTCCATGATGACTGCCCTTCTTAGAGAGTGGAGTTTACTTATGACAATGGGGACAAAGCAACAGTCTTTGCTTGAGTTGCAGGAGCAGGATTTTTTTTTCCTTCAGCTAAGACAGCAAAAGAGATGATTTATTGTATACGTGTTACATTCAGCCACAACTGAGAACAGAACTAGTCCAGAAAGTCACAGGTCCAGGGCAAAGGGCCAAAAGGGACTGTTTTGATACGAGCAAGGTGGTCAAGGTGATCCAAGTGGCCATAGATGTTCTAGATCCATTGAGACAAGTTCTAGACAGTAGGCGTGCAGTCCAGCAACTTTTACCAGCGTCCTTGGCCTCTGGCTTCCCTTGTTTCTGCTTCTGTGGGTTCCATGGGTGTACAAGTTTACGTGGACCTTTGTCTCACTTTTCTTCTTTTGTGCTTCAGGCTGCGCGTTCACTTCTTCCTCCACTTCGCTCTCATGGCACAGAGGTTTCTCAGAAGATGACGCTAAGGTCCAGGGCAGGATTTTTAGAATTAAACAGATTCTGGTACATGTTACAGAAAAATCAGTTAATTTGTGCTGATTAGGTCACACTTGGTTATACTTGTGACTCTAGGTTATAGGTTCCTCTGGAGTCTTCTGAACCTGGTGGGCCATTTCTAACTGGATGAAAATTACCAACTGTTTGTCTTCATCCTGATGAAAATTAGCAGTTCATCTTAGTTTCACAGCCACAGTGTACAGCTATGGCGGTAAGTATATTTTCATTTATCTAGTTGAAATATTAGGGAGTACCTATTATAGGTCTGGTACAGAGGCTCAATCAATTTTTACATATAATATATATGTGCTAAATATTTTTATGGGTAAGTGTAATATATTGTGTTTATGCAGGTAAATGTAATATATTCTGGTGAATGTAGAATATATAACAGAGCTATTATCTGTGTATGCATATTTTTTGGAGGAATTCTGTTGCCTGGCTTCCTCATATTCCTTATTTCCTCAATTCCCATATTCTCTTCCTTGACTCACTGTTTTCCTCTAATACTAAAGTAGAATAAAGGAAACCGTGTGTGATGGAGAAAGTTGTACACAGCACAGTTCTCAAGGGCTTATTTATACCTGGTCAGCTATAACGAGCAATCTTGCAGTTCAAATCAAGTCACTACCCACCTAATGACATCTTGCCATCCTAAACTGAAGGCATCCTGAAGCTTTAGGTGAAACAAACCATCTTCTGAGTGCTGAATTTGCAAACAAATATATATGAAAAATAACAATAAGATCACAAAGATGAATCAAACAAATTGGTAATTTTTACCTCTAGTGTGGGGCAAAATGATGAGACTGAATCGTCAAGATGCTTAACTCTCCTTATTGCTGTTGTCTCCTAGGACATACTGTGATGCTGTGGCATGGGAATGCTATGTTATATTGAAATTCTTTCAATCTCACTGATACAGAAAGGGTTCTAAGTGTATCTCAGTAGATTATAATATAGCAAGCATCCAGAGTAATTAACTTCTCTATCATTTGGAAAATTAATTGGAAAAGATACTACTAATTTTGTAGATAATCCCTCTCAATGGTAATATTATAAATATTTAAGTATGGTTAACATAATAGTAATACCACATATTTATGTATCATCCTATCTCCAAGGAGCTCTAAGTGATTTACAAATTATTATTAAATCCACTTGTAGCTCCCAGATTCTCTGGGAAGCAAGCAGGGACAGGTTCTATGAACACTGTTTAAAGACAAGGAATTTGAGGTTCATTGAGTGGCAAATCCAGACTCATCCAGGATGTCAGTGTCTGAGTTAGACCCTCTTGGTACCCATGTCCTTCCTCTTTTGTTGTTTTCAGTGGGGGCCTAGAGCCTTCATTTTTATTTGATCAACTTTCTTCCTTCTAGCTTGCTTCCTAAACACTGTCAGGCTACACTCTATTGCATGAAGTTCAAGGCAAAAATGGAATCTGTACTCTTTAGTGAGGGATTAAGACTATTTTGTGCTCACAGGGAATTGCCAACAATCACAAACACATTGTTTTGGGTCAGTCTCTTTTTAAATATTTGGTGGATAGCAAGAATAAGGATTCATTGGATTCTAGAATTTCACCAATGGAAGGGAGGTGATGGGGTAGAGTGGACAGAAGAACACTTACCTGGGATTCAGGGATCTGGGTTCTTGTTTCAGGAGAGATCTGTGAGTTGATCTGGAGCCATGAGAGCCTTCCCCAGGAGATGGGGATTCAGGAAATGAACTTGATTTGTAAGGAAAGGCATAACTGGCCCCTTTAGCACTGGATCCTTTCTGTAAACTCATGGTTTTCCCCTCCTCTCTAGCCACTATTACAGGCTTTTGGAATTTTTAAAATACAAAAACAGACCTAGTAATAATTGCTGCCATTCTTGAGGCCTTTACTCATGTGCAGTCATTATTCCCTTTTAACCTATGACCTAGGTTTTAGCTGTGTGACCTTGGGCAAGTGATGTAATCATTCTGGGTCTAAGTTCCATTAAATGTAAAAAGGAGCAGTTTGACTAGATCTAGTGGTTTTTAACTGGATCCTGTGAGTCTCTAAGCATGAGGGAGACTCCTTAGGAGCTTCTGAGAGCGTCAAAGAAGAAGCTACATCAGCAGATTTCCTCAGGCCATCAATCCTTTACCTCATTTTTGATCATAGGAGCTTTGCTTTTAATTTGTGTTAAATAGGGCATTATTTGAAAAAAGACTTCTCACACAAAAAAGTTTAGTTTTACTTCGTCAAAATGGATTAAAAGAGATTGAATTTGCCGTTCCAGCTGAAACAAAGGTATAACATATGAAACAATAGTTTTCAAGACAGTGGACTTCAGCCCATGCATGTGTGGAAATTACCCGAGTCCAGAGAAAGAACCATCCTAAAGGATTAGGAGGAAAAATCTCTGGTGCTGACACAGGACCAGAAATAATGCCTGTTCCCACCAGCCAGATTGGAGAGCCTTACAATTCATGGAGCATTGGGTACTCAGAGAAGTCTTGTCTCAGTAGTGGGAAATAACTGGCCCTAGGGTAAGCACTGCTCTGGTGCTGTTAACAAGTCTTGAAAGCAAGAATAAAAGGCCAAATTGTTTCCTTGTAATTTAATTGTATCCCTGAATAAGTGCAAAAATATTTATAGGGATACAAAAGTATCTAACACCAAAGTAAAATTCACAATGACTGGAATTCAATAAAAAATTACCAAGCATGCAAAAAACCAGGAAAATACAACCCATAATGAGGAGAAAAATAAATCAAAACTGACCTAGAATTGGCACAAATGTCAGAACTAGCAGACAAGGGCATTAAAACAATTATTATAATTACATTTCACATGTTCAAAAAGTAAACTAGAGACATAGAAGATATTTTTTAAAAGCCCAAATCAAACTTCTAGATATGAAAGCTATAATGTCTGAGGTGAAAAATACACTGGATGGAATTAATAGCAGGCTAGACATTGCAGAAGAAAAGACTGGTGAATTTGAAGACATAACAATAGAAACTATCAAAAATGAAACAGAAACACACAGAGAAAAAAGAATTAAAAAAATAAAGAGCATCAGTGTGCTGTGGGGCAACTTCAAGATGATGTGTGTGTGTGTGTGTGTGTGTGTGTGTGTGTGTAAGTATATTTGGAGTCTCTGAAGGAGAGGAAGGGGAAGGACAAAAAATATTTGAAGAAACAGTTTGATGAAACCTATAAACCCTAATATATTACTTTTCTCTTGTTGTAATAACTAATTACCACAAACTTAGTGGCTTAAAAATGACATAAATTATCTTATCCAGGCACCTTAGAGATGTTACAGGTTCAGTTCCAGACCACTGCAATAAAGCAAATATCACAATAAAGTGAGTCACACAAATTTTTCAGTTTCTCAGTGTGTATAAAAGTTATATTTATATTATACTGTCTAAAAAAACAATGTACACACCTTAATTTAAAAATAATGCTGTTAGACAAATGGTGCTGATAGACTTGCTCCATCACAAATCTTCAATTTGTAAAAAATGCAGTATCTATGAAGCACAGTAAAATGAGGTATGCCTACAGTTCTAGAGGTCAGAAGTCTGAAATGGATCTTAGGGACTAAAATAGAGGTATCAGCAGAGCCACATTCCTTCTGGAGGCTCTAGGGGAGAACCTGTTCCTTGTTTATTCCAGCTTCTAGAGGGTTTGCAATCCTTGGCTTGTGTTTGCATCACTGCAGCTTCTTCCATTGTCACATCTTCTCTGACTCTGGCTCTCCTGTATTCTTCTTATAAGGGCCCTTGTGATTATATCATGTCCACTTGTATCATTCAGGACAATATTCCCATATAAAATCCTTAATTTAATTACCTATGCACGTCCATTTTGCAGTTTACGATTACATAATCACAGGTATTATGGTGTGAATTTTGTCCCTGCAAAAGGTATGTTGAAGTCCTAACCCATGGTAACTCTGAATGTGACCTTATTTGGAAATAGGGTCTTTGAGGGTGTAGATAAGATACAAATTAAAATGAGGTCATACTGGAGTAAGGTTGGCTCTTAATCCAATATGACTTGTAGGTAAGAGGGAAGACAGATGTAAAGAAAGGGGGACACAATGTTAAAACACAGACACAGAGGACAGATGACCATGTGAAGACAGCTAGAGATTGGAGTTAAACTGCCACAAGCCAAAGAACACCTGGGGCTACCAGAAGCTGGAAAAGGCAAGGGAGTGTCCTCCCGTAGGTTTTGGAGGGAGCATGGCCCTGCCAGCATCTTGATTTTGGGCTTCTAGCCTCCAGAACTATGAAAGAATAAATTTCTGTTGTTTGAGCCGCCTAGTCTCTGGCAGCCCTAACAAACTAATACAATAGGTTTCAGGAATTAGAATGTGGATATTCTTCGGGGGCTATTATTCTACCAAGAAGCTCAGGAGACCCCAAGCCCAAGAAACACGAAGAAAATTACACCAAGGCATATCAGGATTATGTTGTCAAAAATCACTGATAAAGAGAAAAATCCTAAAAGCAGCCAGAGGAAAAAAGACACCTTAAGTACAGAGGAACAAAGATAAAAAAGCAGATTTCTAATCAGAAACAACGTAAGTGAGAAGACAGTGGAACAACATCTTTAAAGTACTGAAAGATAAAATCTGTCAACCTCGACTATACCCAGCAAAAATATCCTTTGAAAATGAAGGCAAATAGGCATTTTCAGACCTACAAAAGCTGAAAGCATGCATCACCAGCAGACCATAACTACAAGAAATGTTTAAAGTCCTTCAAGCAGAAGGAGAAAGATCCCAGATGGAAATCTGGATCTACACTAAGGACAGAAGAACAACAGCAGAAATGGTAACTACATGGGTAAATAGTAAGATTTTGCTCCTTATTAGTAATCTTTTAAAAATATAATTGACTGTCAAATATAATAGCTATGTAGTTATTACCTTATAAAATATGTAAAAGGAAAATGTGTGATGACAATACCACAGAGACCAGGAAGGGAGAAGTAGAAGAATGCGATTGTCAAGGTTCTTATACTATACATAATGAGGTATAATATAACATGAAGGTAGACTGTGATAAGTTAAAGATATACACAATATCCTAAAGCAACCACTAAAATAACAAAACAAAGAATTATAGCTGAAAGACCAATAAAGAAGATAAAATGGAATCATTAAAAATAATGAATCCAAGTCAGACAAAGAAGAATGAATAAATAAATTGTGGTTTAACTTCATAGTGGAATACTACTCAGCAACGAACAGGAGTAAACTGGTGACACATGCAATTATATGGATAAATCTTAAGATAATTATGCTGAGTGAAGGACCAGAGAAAAATGTGTACATAGTTATGATTCTGTTTATATAAAATTCTAGAAAATGTAAATTAATCAACAGTGACAGAAACCAGATCATCGGTTACTTGGGGATGGGAGAGTGAGGCAGGTAAAAGTGGGAGAGAGAGACTGCAAAAGGGTATTAGGAGATTTTGGGGATCGTTGAGTGTGTTTACTCTCTTGATTGTGGTGATGGTTTCACAGGTGGATGCATATGTCAAAACTTATCAAATTATGTACTTTAAATATGTGCACTTTATTGTATATCAATTAAACTTTTGTAAAGCTGTTTCAAAAAAACTAATCATCAGACTACTTGATATCTAATTTCTCTTTTTGTTCTAAACAATGAACAAAATTTCTAATGAGGGAATTACTGATGGTAGTGTAAATTATTATACTCCTTCTAGAATGCAGTTGGAATTATGTATCAAGGTCTGTAAAAATGTTCATATGCTTTGCCTCAAAATCCCATGTTTGGTAAACTGGCCTAAAGAAATAATGAAAAAGACAGAACAAGTATTATGGAAATCCTTGCAACCTCTCCTTCCCACTCCAAATCTTCAGAAATGGCAAAAATCTTGTTTTAAAAACTATGCTTGAAAACAAGAGTCTTCAACTGGCCAAAATGTACTTGTTGAATTTCAGAAAGATGGAAGATATTTGGGATCAGATTGAAGAAGGAAATTACAGCCCAAAACCCGTGCAGGAGAGAACTCCCGTAGGTGCGTGTGGCTCCAAGGATGCTTCTAGCTGAAAATTTGGTGACTTACAGAGGTCTGGGAAGCAGTCCCCTGGGGCAACTGATAGGGTGATCAGTTGGGGTTCTGCAGCAGAAGCCATCAGGTCTGTTGACCATCTGCAGTCTCCCTCTCCCTTGCCTCTACCACTCCCAGGCAATGAGCAACCCATATGTCTGTGCCCTTAGGCAGGAACAGTGAGTGAGAGGCTGAGTGGGGGCTTTGGTGGCTGTGACATGCAGGTGAATCAGTGAGCTCCCACATCAGGAGATAACTGAACATCTGTCCTGAGGGACAGCACATACTGTTCCTCATCCAGGTCACAGGAGACGGGCTAGAGGTCACACTGCACAGAATGGCATGTCCGGCTCTCTCCCACAAGCAGGCTAAAGACACACAAAGGCTGAAATGAAAGGAATGGAAAAAAATATATAAAGGGAAAACACTAACCAGAATAGAGCAAATTTGGCAATACTAAGATCAGACAAAAGAAAATTCAAGGTAGATATTATTAAAATAGCCAAAGAGGACTATTTCAGAATAATAAAAGTTATAAAAGTTATCAAACAAACCTTTATAACCCTGACAACATTGCTTCTAAATATATAAAACCAAAGCAAATAGAAATGACAGGATAAATAGACAGATCCACAATCACAATAGATTTTAACATATGTTTTTTAGAAATTCAGAAATCAAGTACACTAAAAATAAGTGAGGTTATAAAAGATTTGAATAACACAGTGAATAAATTTTACGTATATATCTCCAATGAACAGCATTCCCTTTATTCACAGGAACATTAAACTTTCAGAAAAAAGTGACATGGATTAGAAAATGTTAACAAATTAAAAAATAGAAATCACATAGGCCACATTCACTGATCATGATGCATTAAAATTAGAAATTGAGAAGGAAAAAAACAACCCCCCCAAACCAAAAACCAAACTATATTTCTTAAATATAAAACTATACTATACAAAGCCCATGTCTTTGTAACATCTGAGTTAAAGAGGAAATAAAAACTATTTAGAAATGCATTATAACAAAATACAATGTGTTAAAACCATTGATATGGCCAAGACAGCACTTGGATAAACATTTGTCATAATTGTACTTATTAGGAAAAACAAGGAAGACCCAAAAATGAATGAACTAATCTTTGAAATCAAGAAGCTGGATACATACGAGAAAAATAAACTCAAAGAATGTGAAGTGAAGGAACTGATAAAGATTAAGGGAGAAATTATTTACACAGAAATTAACAAATAAGAAGTTAGTAGAGTTGCCCTGTAAAAAACAAAAGCTGATTCTTTACAAAGGCCTGTGCATTCTGGTCTCATATCCTCATCCCATTGTTCCTCCTTCCACCTCCATCAAACCCAGTGGGCATCCTACTACATCGCTACTCAGAGGCCCTGAATATCGAATATAAAGTGCTACTTTACTGTGGCAGGTGGCATTTATCTGTTTGTTCTATTGAAGTCTACAGATGGTATGTTAGAAAATTTGAATACAGCCTGTAGAATTGTACACTTGGAAGTGTGTGCAAACCTCAGCACTCTTGAATGTACTGTCAAAAATCTGGTACTTATAAACCCATGGGTTTCTTTCTTAGGGATGAAATCCTTCTTTTGTGAGTGAGCCCTGCAGGAGGAGAGGAATGTGCATTCACTTCAGAATCTATGAAGCCCTGCCCAAGGGGCTGTAAGGGTTTAGGTGAGGTGGGCACTCCTGCTTTTCTTTTGATTCCTGTGCTTGGCTTCTCACCTCCACTTCATGCTCTACAAAATGGGTGGCCCTGGGAAAATTTGCAAAGGTCAGTTTTTGCATATGTTGTCACATTCCTAACCCTTTTCAGCACCATCGAAGTGCCTAGTGCGTTCCACTTTGGATCCCACTGAGCTAGAATGGGACCCTAAATTCTAACCACTTCTTCCTCCATCCAGCTTATTAGTCCCATGTCTCATGCATGACCTTATATCTCTACTATATCCCAAAAGCAGATAACTAATTAGATAAATGATTCGAATTTAGAATTCCGGGATCTAAAAGCAGTCTGAGAAATCGTCACATTCACTGTCCTCAACACTTTAGATCCGTGCCGCCCACAGAGAGCTTTCTGACTTTCATCTTTTGAATATTCCTACCAGCCAAGTGTTTTTTGTTTGCCTTTCATTGTGTAATATATGCGATTAAAACAATGAGAACGTTGACGTGCCCCTACCCCCATTCTGATGTGCTTCTCCTATGGAGATGTAGTCTACTAGGGAGAATAACTGATACCTAGTGCACGATTTGGGTTTGCATTTGGCTGTATGTAACAGAAGCATAAATGCAATGGCCTAACCCAATAAGGTTCTGTTGAATTCCCAAGTAATAAGAAGTCCAGAGGCAGAGAGTCAGGCTGGGGCTGCTGCTCAGGGAAGTCACCAGAGTCAAGTTCCTCACCTGGGTACATGGCTTCCCTGATAAATAGGAGCTCTGCTAGTATGGAAGACAGGAAGAATAGGTATCTGCATCAGAATCAGCATAGTCCAATCCCCCATTTCATAGATGAAGAAACTGAGATCCGTACAATTTCAGTGACTTGTCCAAGGTCTTGAAGCTATTCAGTAACAAAGATTAGATTAGAACTCAAGACCCAAGACTTCTTACTTGATGTTCTCAAAATTCCCCCAAAATGGACATGCTGGCACATGCTTCTGTATTTTGCAGATGCCATTCCCCTTTCTTGGGACCACAGGCCAACATGCCTGCCCACTTCAACCATCTTGAAGCGTCCCCACCCTCACTTGACCCTACATATCTGATCTGATGCTTTCCTTGACTTGAAAGTAGCAATTTCAAGAACTTGGGGAAAGTGGTGTTGGGTTTGTGTTTGACCGGAGGGTTAAGTCTTCAAATCATAAAATTTTTTTATTGAAGTATATTTGGTTTACAATGTTGTTAGTTGCTGGTGTACAGCAAAGTGATTCAGTTATATATATATTATATATATATTCTTTTAAAGATTCTTTTCCATTATAGGTTATTATAAGATACTGAATATAGTTCCCTGTGCTATACAGTAGGTCCTTGTTGTTCATCTATTTTATATGTAGGAGTGTGTATTTGTTAATTCCAAGCTCCTAATTTAGCCCCCTTCCCCCAAATCATATAATTTTTAAGCCTCTTCATAATCTGCATTAACCTAGTGACAACTCCTCCTCACCCACCTCACTCTCTCCTTCTGTCCATCTACCATTTCCTTCCCACCGCTCACCGAGATCTGCTCTGCACTTGAGCTCCATGGGGCAGGGCTGCCTTTGGAGCCCAGTTCCCGCTACACTCTCTGTTCTTATACCTCAGCCTCCAGCAGGTGAATTAGAGGAGTTTTGGGGGGTCGTTATTCTTGTGGGACTCACAAGTCCCTCATGGGAATTGAGCATTGCCAGGACAAAGACCCTCATTTTTCTCATCTTTGGATTTCTCACAGCACTTTGCACAGGTACTCACATGCAGTAATTCCTCAAAAAAATATTTGCTTGGTGAATGGCTCCTCAGAAACCTTCTAGGAGTGAGATCTGGGGGCTTGTAGAGATGTGCCTTGCCTAGTGCCTGGTACCTGGTAAACCTCCTGGTGTGATGTCTGCAACTTACTTTCAACTATTTCAGCATTGATATTATGGTATTTTCTGAGTGTTGGTTTAAGCTACAGTCTAGAGATGATCAGTTGCTCTAATCAGGAATATATACTCCGGGGTAATCAGCTTGTATTTAATCAGAAAAACCACACTTCAAAGGCCCCTTCAATACTAATTCTCATAATGATTATTATGTTAGTAACGATAGTGGTATTCAAGAGAAGTGGGTGGCCTAAGTATTTTTTGATGTATTTCCCTCTCTTGTATAAAAAGGCTATGAGAAATTAGTACGGTCTCAGGGATGGTTTTGTTGGTGTGCTGGTAAATGTTTAACAACAGGCTCTTTGGGGAAATGTGTAGTGTTTGGGGAAATTATTGTGGTATGAATACTCCTACCATGGTCCAACTACCAACATGAAGCCATTAAACAAGGAGTTGGGAAGAGATGTGTTCATCGTACATTTACCTGTCCAGGTTTCAAACAACTGGCCACTTACAAAGATTTTTAACCCAGATATGGCAGCTCTTCAGCTATTCTCATTAACCTAGACATTAAGAGGACCGGTCTCTGAAATCATTCAACTTCCGGTGCTGCCCCTCTTGTCATAAACTTGACTCAAAACTATGTACTACAAAACTCTGAAAAAGCAAGTCAAAGGGACATTAATGGGTACATTACCTCTGGGGACAGCTAATCCTTTTGCAGACCTTCTGAGAGGCTGGGTAGGACACACCTAAGAATTGTCTCACCAAGGGACATGAAAACTGAGGTATTCATTCATGGGTTGGTGAATGAATACCTCACTGGTTGCAAGGGCCAGGCATGCTCCTGAGTCTAGAGAAAAACCATAGGCAGAGAGAGATGCAGGTCCTTGAGGGAGGAAGGCTTCGGCATGTTTGAGAACCATCTGCTGGAGCCACAAATGCCCTCCAAGTAAGCTCATGGAATATGGCCGGGGCTGGACCTACAGCAGGGCAGACTGGCCAGCTCGCAGCGGAAGAGCCTCCCCAACATCCTGGCAGAGCACAAGGACGCCACTCCTGCCAGGGCTGTATGGGAGGGAATGAACAGGAGGTGAGCACCCCTACTCTACCCTGTTCTCCGATGACTGGTCTTGTCATGGAGTGGGGGTGGGAGCTGCAGCGCAGGGTGCGGGGGAACTGAAGGGAAATAGTCTTAACCATTGACTAGTCCCCTGGAATATTGACTAGTGATTTGGAAGAATGTCTGCCTATTGGGTCCTCACCACTACCCACTTTCACTCCATGGGAAAGAGGGACCCAATTGTGTTCCCAGAAATCTCCCCAAACTCTCACACATTCTTCCCTCTAAATCCCAAGCATTGCCACTGTAACCCCTTACACCACATCAGCAACAGGAAAGAACGTCAAACTTTACAAGGAGCAGCTCTGTATTTCACGTATCCAGGCTCTTGTCTCTTCAAGGAATATTTGTTTGTTCTGTATCTTAGCTGGCAGTGCCGCCAGGCTGTTGAAGGGCAAGATGCCATCTTTAAAAACTCTGCAGAGTAAGGCAAGACCTCAGCAAACCCAGGAGGCATTAGCAGTTGCCTGAGGTCAGATTATTTAAATGAACATCAGCTTCTCCATCATGAAGAAGAACCTCCAACTGAAAATTAAATCAGCCTAATAATAACCATTTGTTTCTCCCACTATACACACTAGTTGGTAAAGTGCCTTCTGCTTCCAACCAGTACATTTTACTCATTTCTGGTTGCATTCTTGTCATCCCAGTTCAATATGGAAATTTTTATCCTGGAGCTAATTAGTTTCAGCTGATATTTACTCAGCATCACACTTTTTGGAGATAAGTACAAGTAGAGTAGCCAGTTGGTGTGATGGAATCTTTTTTTTTTCTGTGTAAGTTTATGCCATCCTTACTGTCTTCTTTTTCTACATTTCTTTAAAGATGAGAAAAGGAACCTTAAATCTTATGAAATCTGTCAGTGTAAGAGGACAGGAGCTTCACAGGAAAGATAAGAGGGAAAAAAATCATTTGTCAACCCCCAGGGCAGGTTCTGAAGGAAATGTACAGCTTTATTTCTATTGCAGGAATATGTGAGATAGATGAAAAAAATCCAGCCTTGGCATAATGGGCCCTGTTTGCAGCCGACAGCATGAGGTTTCTGCACCAGGGATCTGAAGAGTTGTTAATAAAAAGAAGTTTTCCTGATAATGGCTTTGGTGCACTTTGTGCAAGCGTGTGCTATTCCTAGTGTTTGGTTAGAAAGAAACTATAATATGGAATGCATTATACAGAAGAGCCAAAAATAACATCTGTCTTGCAAATAAGGGGAACGATCTCATTTCATATCTCTTACTTGACAGCATCTTTCTTTTTTCTTTACTGGAAGATTATAGTTTTGTATAGTTTACAGAAATAGCATTTAAACATTGCATGTGATCTTAGACTGAAATGGGATCTACTCAATAAGACACACAAACAACTAAAGAACTTGGTTGTAATCACTTCTGAAACCCCAGAAGGTTCACATCGGCTGGGCTGAGTTGCTGCCTTCCTAGGCTTTCTCGTTTCGGAAGCTGAGTAGAGGAAATCACCACTGCCCACATCATGTATACAGATCACCTTTACCTAGCAGTACAGATGTTTCTGAACTTCGTGCTGCTACTGCTTGGGCAGATTTCTCATTTCCAGAATGAAAATTATGTTCGCCAGGGATTGATTGGAGTTCGGTGGACACAGAAGTTAAGCACACTTGGCAGTTCATCTTAGAGATCATCTTAGGGAAGAAGGAATGATTAGGAAAGAAGCCCCAGTTTTCTGTTTTTAATTTTATGTAGCAGAGGAGTTACCTGTCTCAGCTGTAATCTAAGCCCACCTACTTAACATTTTTAACCTTCCGAATGTAGGAACTCTTCTACAAGTCCAAAATGTGCCAATATGAAGGTATAATTTTGGCAGATGTCTCATGACAACCATGTTATTGTCATTAGGATTTGCCTTGCTCTCGGATCTCCTTCTGTGCTTTAGCTGTTTTAATCAGTTGAACTCCATATTTCAGTAGAAGCTGGTATTCCCTGCTGTCATGACTGTGCTTGATGAACTACCAGTCTTCACTTCTTATCATCATTATTGTTTAGTTAGTGATCACAGTCTTTGATTTCAGTGCTCGTATCTATTGGCTGAATCATCTCTTGGATGCCCAGGAAGAGTCTAGTTGGATAGATAAATGATCTGTCATTTAAGTAATTCTGATGGTTTATAATGGGCAATATTATGGTGGTAGAGATGGTAGGGTGTTAGTGATAATTGGTGATGGAGATGGTGGTGTTATTGGAGGTGGTGGTGGCGGAGATAATAGTAGAGGTGATGGTGGCGGTGATGGAGATGGTAGAGCTAGTGAAGTGGTGGTGGAGGTGATGGAGAAGGTGGTGATGGGGTGGCGAGGCTATTTTGCCAGGCTCAGTCTTTGGAGGGAGTTATATATAGGAGGCACTGAAGGCTTACTATTAATGATGATGGTCAAATCGTTACTATTTAAGGTGTGGTCCATAGACTTGTGGCAGTGACCACCAGCCAGCTCTTTGTTAGAAATGTAAAAGCTTAGGTTCCGTCTCAGACCAACTGAATCAGAATCTGCATTTTAGCAGTACTCCCAGGTGATTTATATGTACATTAAAGTTCCAGAAGCACTGGTCTAAAGGAGAAATAGCTACAAATACCCTTTACTCTCGTGGCCCCTGTTCCTGCCCTGCCTCCTCCCCCTGAGGGAATCTCAGCCTTTACCTGCATATAAGATAAGGGAGGTCAATGTTTAGCTGACCAGTAGAAGGTTATTTGGCCTGTACTCCAGGGTCTAGAGTCAGGTTTAAGTATGGATCCAAAAGAAAGCTGTTCATGCCCTGAAATTTGAGATACCCCAACTAAATATATCTTGTCTAAATTTGCCATGGTGCCTGGAGTGCTCATTAGCTTGACTTTTCAAGAAACACAGCCTTTTAGCAGGAATAAGACATTTGGGTACCACACTGAGACCTTGATACATTATCTGATTACTGTATTAGAACCTGAGGATCTTGGGACCATGACCTGCTCCATATAGGTTCCTTAGGGAGGTCTGTAGAGAGCTTGACTACCTTACCTGATATATAGTGGAAACCCATGGCACAAGGCACACACACACACACACACACACACACACACACACACATACACAATCCAGATTAATTACATTAGCAGAGATTCCTGTGTAGCATTAGTGGTGTGTGTGTGTGTGTGTGTGTGTGTGTGTGTGAATTGTGTGAGGAGAGACAGGGTTGATTTCTACACATATGTTATGGTTATGTATTGCTATATAGCAGACTACCCCCAAGATTTAGTGGCTTAATACAACAATCATTTATTTTTGCTCATAAATCTATCATTTAGGCTGTGTTTGGTGAGGACAGCTTGTTTCTGCTCCACATAGCATCAGCTAGGTTGGTCCAGTTGAGACTGAAAGATATGCTTCCAAAATTACTCGCTACCTTTGAGCAAGTTGGTGCTCAGCTAGGGCTGTCAACTGGTGTCTTGGTACCTCTCCATAGGGGCCCATTTGCTTGGGCTTCCTTACAGTATGGTGTTTGGGTTCCAAGAGTAGATGTTCCCAAAGACTTGGGCAGAAGCTGTAGAACTTCTTATAATCTAGCTTCTGAAGTCTCAGATGCTATTTTTTTATGATCGCCTTTTTTTTTTTTTTGTGGGTGTCCTTTTCATACATATATCCCAGTGCTGGTGTATTTTTTTTTTTTTTTTTTTTTGGGCAGCACTAGTGTGGCATTAGCTAAATGAATAAATATATTTTTGCAACACTGATGCTATCTGAGAAATTTCTAACCTGGTCTTCCCCAGCTTGCTCAGGTACTGTAGAATGAGAAAAAAAAGTACTGTACAAATAATAAATGAATAGGCTATGTTATAGAGCACTCTAAAAGTAGGACTGGGCTGTGAGGGGCAGGTTAATCTGAGACCAAGAGGGAAAGAGTCAAGGTGGTCTTTGGTTGAGGTTGAGCTTACGAAGATTAGGACTCTGATTGATTAAACTACACTTGGTCTCACAAGGCAACTGTATATTGAAATAGTGAGTAGAATTAAGAGTTTAAGTAGAAGTTACCCGTGGAGGGGATCTTCCCCTAATGACGCTTTCACCAGGGCCTTCCCCAGCTTAAGAACCTATCATGGCTTCCTACTCCCATGTTTGGCTTTCAAAGTACCCCATAAATGGACCTCACAGTAACTATCCCGACCATCCTCCCACAAGCCCCCAACATTCTTGGCCTAAGCCAGCACCATCTCTTCAAGGCCCTGACTTATCAAACTGTATCAAACCTCCTTGCCTTTGCTTAGTCTGTTCCCCCAGCCAGAAAAGCTCTCTGACTTTTTATCTAAGAAAACCATATTCCTTCAAGAAGTCCTCCTTCTCCCACAGAATCTTTTCTGACCACTCTGACCACTATGGAGTAGTTTTTTCTTGGAACTCTGATAGTCTTATCAGTGTAAAAAATAGTCTCAACTTCCCTCAACTTTCCATTTCCCCCACTCGGGGAGGGTCTCCCTTTTCCCGTACCCCTTCTTCTCAGTCCTGAGTTTTCCTCTCTGTCAGTCCTAGTCCAAACACCATTACAAGAAACACCATGCAAATGCAGGTGTTTAACGATACAACAGGCTTATAGTATTGTCTTTCTCAGGGATATTTGCCTTTTAACTAGTGATTGCACCTTTGACCTAAATCAAATCACTGTATATTTATTGAGAATCTACCACGCGCAAGGCCGTGTGAGGGCCTATGGAAGGGCCAAAGCAGTGTTAGACATGACTTGCCCCCAAGGAACTTAAAATTTAGCTGGGCACTATATATAAAATAGATAACTAATAAGGACCTACTGTATAGCACTGGGAACTCTACTCAATACTCTGTAATGGCCTATATGGGAAAAGAATCTAAAAAAGAGTAGATTTATATATATGTATAACTGATTCACTTTGCTGTACACCTAAAACTAACACAACATTGTAAATCAACTATACTTCAATAAAAAATTAGAAAAAAATTTAGTGGGGCAGAGGAGCCTAATATACATTAGAAACAATAAAATACGAGTTTAATGGTAAACCGTTGGTTTTGAAAGTAGGGTATCTTATGAAGGTAAACTCACCGCCAAGATGAAATGGCAGGGGTGGCTAGAAGGGCATTTTTCTGCTTCCATGCTCAGCTCTTCCAGGTGCTTCATAAAGATGCTCCATGATTCTGCTGGATGGTGGGAGTGGTCTCAGCGAAGCTGTGACCCAGAGAGATGTGGAGGGTGGTGGAGGTAGTGGTGGTAGGTGGGGAACTCAGGTGGAAATCCTCACTCATGCTTGCAGACGCGGCCAGGGAACTGAGAAAATTATAAAGGAGGCGTGAGGACACAACAATGTCGCTGCACTCCACTCTGGTTCCGCAGCCAGGGTTTTCATGTTTCTTCACCATGGTGATATACCTGCTGTCCAAATGATACTGCTGCTGTTTGGAGGAAACCGTTATCATGATTTTCAGAGAATGACAATCTGAATTTGAGCCATGCTCAGAAACCTCCAGAAAGCCTACTTCCCTTTAGCTCTTTAGAGGGAAACAGGATATTTCGTGGTAAGTCAAGAAATGAGGAAAGAAAAGTAGTAGGATGGGGAATGGAAATAAGGAAAAACAGACCTACGGAAAATGGAAGAGGGTTAAGCAAGGGAGGCATGTGGCATCCATTGAAATGAGACAAGTTTCCTATCTTTTAAAACAAATTTTCCGACTTTTCATGTATACAGGGAGACCACACAGTATTTGTCATAAAAGTCAGTAGGATGGATTTCTGGACTCCCCCCACTCTCTATATTCCCATCGACCCCACCCTCTCAAAGAAACGATAAAGGAAGCGAATCGGGGCGGTGGGAGGCTAAGTGACTGCAGAAGAATCCCACTAGCTTCACACACAACTGGAACTGAGACATTTAATGCTAGGCCAGGCTTGCCACCAAGTCCCACAGAAGGCAAATACACACCTGGTGTTCTAGCCACAAGTTAGCCCTGAACCAGGGCCCATTAGTGACTTGTAAACCATTATTGTTGTTGGTACAGTTACTACTTCGTCTAGAACTAGGTAGAGGCAATTTTAAGGGGGCTTATTTATATCATTAGCTAACTGCTGGTTCATTCATTCATTCCTTCATTTCATCAGCCCCAGTCTTGTCCTTGTGCTAGGCCGGTGGTCTGTGTGTGTTTTCCTTACATGTTGTATTGTTAGCTTCTCAAAGAATATGGATGGCTGTAGTGTATTCCATATACACGCCTGGGTTATAAGAAAACTTATCACGTGAAACCATCTATGCTGGTTTCCTCTTCCAGCTGGCTGAAAGGGAGATGATGCCCAGTGAAATTTTGTAATTTTCTTTTGTTATAATGTCTTTATTTAGTTTAAGTATTTGGGTTACGCTGGCCTCATAAAATTTTTCGGAAAGTATTCCCTCCTCCTCTATTTTCTAAAAGAGTTTGTGTAATGCTGTAATTATTACTTCCGTAAATATTTGATAGAATTCACCAGCGAAACCGTCAGGGCCTGGGGTTTTGTTTGCGGCAACGATTTAAATAATGAATTCAATTTACTTAATAGCAATGGGGCTATTAAAAATTTTTACGTCATTTTGCCTCAGTATTGGTAAGATGTATTTTTCAAGAATTTGTTCATTTTATCTAAGTTGTGGAATTTGTTGGCATAAAGTTTTTCATAATGTTCATTTCTTACCCATTTGATATATTGGATTTGTGGTGAAAACGCTTCTTTTATTCTTGATATTGGCAATTTGTGTTCTTAATGAAACTTTGGAGACCAAATGTTGATGATGCTGAAGCCACAAGATGGAATAAACCTTGGTCTTTGAATCACATATTGGTAGAGAGCTGCCAACTAATCAGAAAACCTGCATCATATTGTTACATGAGCAGGAAAGAAACATCTGTCACAGAGATTTGGGGGGTTGGTTTGTTATAGCAACTAGCATTACCTTACCTATTGCAGATCATCATAACTAGTTTCTGTGTTCATATTCCTTGCTCTACTGTGACCCCTGGAGGATAGGGGCCATGATAATGCTGCTCTTGGTATTTTTTCCAGTGCATAGTGCAGTACTTGGTGAATATTAGGTTCTCCATAAATGTTTCTTGAATATACATGAATGACTGAAATTATTCCTTTGTGTTTGGAGCCTTGAGGTATTCTTTCCCTGGGATGGTTGACTCAACTCCAATTTGGAGCTTCCAAAAGCACGCAGTATTGGCTGGCTGAATCTTTCCCATCATCCTTCTCCTTTCCCCTCCCTTCTTCTCACTGCTTTCTGTGTCCTGTCTTCTTTATTCCAGAACCACACCTGAGGGTCACTGTCAGAGACCATTTACGAAGGTAAAATCTCTTCAATTCGGATCCCACTAGAGGGGAATTCAGAATAAAACAGACATGGGCTGGGCTTATGTTTGCTTTTGCTTTCTCACCAAAACATACTGAAAAAAAAAACCTACCCAGCAAATAACACCACCACTTAGAACTTTATGCAAATGAATATATAAAAATTGATCCCACTGACTTTGATCTGTTTGTTTGGTGAAGTTTGTTTCAATTTGCATTTTTTAATATTTTGATGTGGACCATTAAAACATTTTTTTAAAAACTTATTTTTAGGCTGCATTGGGTCTTCGTTGCAGTGCACAGGCTTCTCTCTCTTTTTTTTTAACATCTTTATTGGAGTATAATTGCTTTACAATGGTGTGTTAGTTTCTGCTGTATAGCAAAGTGAATCAGCTATATGCATATGTATATCCCCATATCCCCTCCCTCTTGCGTCTCCCTCCCACCCTCCTTATCCCACCCCTCTAGGTGGTCGCAAAGCACCGAGCTGATCTCCCTGTGCTATGCGGCTGCTTCCCACTAGCTATGGAAAAGATAAAAGAAAATACTCTTAAGCTGATAAAGCCATGGGAAAATGTATACCCACATACACTGCTAACATAGTGTTAATTGGGATTGTTTCTTGGAGGGCCACATTATACTAGAAAAATCTTTAAAATGTTTGTACGCTTTGACCCACAATTCCACTTGTAGGAATTGATTCTAAGGAAATAAAGATGTGTATAAAGAAAAAAAAAAAGTTCCCAGGGAGGGATGTTGAGATTACTTGAAAGAACAAATGTTTGAAGGACTCTTCCAGTGACATCTGCTTAATGCCTTTGCATATGTAATAGACTAATCATAAATTATATTTAAAGTAGATACCAGATTCATTGCTGGAAAAAGCATATTTTGCTGTATCTTAGCATATGTTCCTATAAAATAATTTTATCAAAACATTTTCTCATTCAGACTTTCACCAAATTGGACTAGCCCCTTAAACAACAAGAAGTATTGGCGAGGGGCTTTCTGTGCGAAGTAACTGTTAGCTGAAGGTTGGGTGCCTCCTGCAGATATTCTGCGGTCCTTATAAGTGAGAATGAAAACATTCCAACACATACAGTTTGCTGGGTTCTAGGTAACATTTTGAGTGTTTTTAAAGTAATAACAAATGCTTAGAGCTACATTTCATTTCAGTGGTGTTTTTTCTTAATTACTTGCTGACAAGTTTACTACTCTGTCCAAAGCAAATAGGTGCCATATGAATTCTCAGAATATCTTTGTTCTTTGTCTTGCCTCATTTATGCTAAAGAGTTTCTACAGTACTTCTTTTTTGTGCATCATTCTTAGAAAATGTAGGCCTCCTTCAGTATACTCTGCAAAATCATTCTAGCAAACATTTATTATAAAGCAGACATTATTTTCCATTACTACCTGGAGGTTTATTCATCAGGAGAAAATCCTCCCATAGACTGAGTTGAAAAATTCTGGCAGGAAGTGTGTGGAAAGGATGAATGGCATAGGGTGGCATGGTAGGAATTGTGTGATTCCTGGAGTTTGCAGTCTCCACTTAAACCATACCCTTCCCCATTACATCACCTTTCCCAATTCTCCTATGACCCTTCAACTCCCATCCTTTCTTAGCCCATAATACCCTTAGGAATTTACACAATATCTAGAAATTCCCTGATTTCATACTCAGTTCTCTGAAACTCTGCTTCCCTTTTCCTTTAGTTTGCTTATTTAGTGTCCCCTAAAGCTGGGCTGTGATAGTATACCTCCACAGAAGATGTCTGATAAATGAAAGACTCTCATCTGTACATCTTCTTAATTGGAGGCTTTAGATTCTGTGGAAAGCAAATACAATTTGGTTAGTTTAAATTCTATACATAGTTTACTTAATCAGAGGGAATAATTTAAGAGCAGACAGTGGAGTAAAACCTTGCCATAAACTGTCTTGTTTTAATAATTATGATGATTAAAACTGTTAACTATTATTGAGTGCTTACTATGTTCCAGATGTTATTGGAAATACTTTACAACATATGTTAAGTCATTGATCCTCATACCAGCCCTATGAAATAAGCACTATCATTACTCCCACTTTACAAATGAGAACCCTAAGGTACAGAGAGGATAAGTAGTTTATCCAAGCCTAAACATCTTGTAGTGGGAAATATTCAAATATTTCTTGTTGAAGAATCTTCCTCTTGCTCAGAATACGCATATTATATCTGCTTTTGGTGTATAAGAGAAATATTATGATGGTTATTCTTGTCTTTAAATGCCATCTACATAAAAAGTTTCTACTCTATATTTTAGAGCTATACTCATGTTAACAGCAAAATCATTCTACCTAGTATCCTAAAATACTATCTTGGTTTTTAACCCAGAAATATCAGATCTAAATTCTTAATTTGATGAAATATTTTACAAATTGAATTTGAAGCCATCACAACCATCATTGTGATCAGTAGGATTGATTCTCATTATAACCAGTTTGCTCTCTCTTAATAAGGTATGGTATTATAAAACCTGCCAGTTTTCACTAGCATAATCTGTGCTGTAAAAGTAACTAAAGGGAACTTGGCTCCTGAAACTCTTTCTGCCCTGTCTTCTCTGTGGTGTATTATGAAGGTAACATGTAAAAATACATGTGGTGTCACTTATGTTAGAGTCCTAATCAAATGTTAATAGTTTAACTTCATATTGTATTTTATTAAGCATTCATAAAACAGTTTTAGGCGTGTTTGTTCCTCATGGGTTCGTGTAGGTTTCTGATAACATATTTGTTTAAAGAATTCATTTTTCAGGTTTAAGTCTGCTGTCTCTATAATTCTGAGTATTTCTGCAGTGGATTAATTGCACTGAAAGCCCCAAGCTTCCACTCTTCCTACTTTGGGAGGGACATTTTTCCCCAGCTCTTGACTCTGTGGTCAACCACATGATTTGCTTTGGCCAATGGGGTCTTAATAAGTGTGGTACAAAGTATGCACTCTGGACTCAGTCTTTGCTGCTATTGCATCTTTGCCATAACGATGAGAACATGACCATACTAGCCCACTAATAGACTGTAAAAGATGCCTATAAAAGATTCAGGTCATCTGAGGCTATCTAAGACCAGTCAACCTCTAGCCAACCTGCCAGCTGTCCATAGACTCACAAGTGAGCCTAGCCAAGATCAGCCAAGATCAGCCAAGATCAGCCAAGATCAGCCAAGCATGAGCCGGGTCAGCAGAACTACCCAGCTGACATATAGACTAGGGAGAAATACTAAATTATCATTACTTTAAGACACTATGCATTGGGATGTTTTGTTATATTGCAATAGCTAACAGATTCAACCTTAATTGCAGTGATAATCATTACTATTTAGAAATATTTCCCCATTCGAGTGTATATTGAAGCTGTTCAGAATAGTGAGTTAGGCACTTGGCTTCAGAACCAGGCTGCCTGGGGTTCAAATCCCAGTTTTTAAATTTATTTCACTCATAATAGTGCCTGGCACTAGTAAATATGTTAAATAAAATGCTGTGTGGCCAGATTTGTGGCAAGTGTATGCACAGATGATCTCTTTCTATCCCTTCAGTAACTCTTATGAGGTAGATAATATTACACCCATTTAGTAGACGTGGATACCAAGGCTCAGAGAAGTTAAGAAACTTGCACAGTATCACAGTAAGTGGCAGAGCCAAGATTATGAATCTCAGTCTGGCCATGTTTATAATCACTATTATAAATACATTGCCATAGCATCTTATCCATTTTGGCTTTCTTTTGGACTTTTGGTCCAAATTTCAGTCTTGTGCCTCAAGTATAATTTTTAAAAATAAATTTAGAAATCTAAATAATATTAACAGGGAAGGAGAGGATGTAACAGAGAAAATATAAACTGTGCAAGTGCTGTGTATCCCCTTTTACTTGCCAAGGGTACCTTGACATTAAAATCCTGTTTATATACGTCAGTTTTGGTCATGGGAAATGAAGATAAATGAAAACCACATTGGGTAAATCTAATCTATTAAATACAGTAAACACTTCATTAAACCAGACTTATTGCTGAGTTTGAGGATGGAGTTGGGGAATAAACCTAAATGAACTTACAGTATTTGAATTATAGATTTATTTTTCAAAGAAGTACAGTTTTACTTAGGTAAATAGTGTTTTCATGGCAATACTGTTGTTTATAGCTTCTGCTGTGCAGTTATATGATAATAATTAATATTTAGCTCTCACTTGTTCCCCATCCCCTGCTGAAGGCTGTGGAATTGTAATGGGATAAACTGCTTAAACACAATGTCCAGTCATTGCTCATTGTTAATTTCTTTGGAAAGACAATAATGATAGAATGATCCTAAATTCTGGACTCTAGGATCTATATTACTGAGATTTTATAATCCCTCATTCCTCTGGATTTTCCACACAACTTTTTTTTTAGTTTTAATAATATATCTTATTTACCCCAATGTCTCCAAAACATTATTACTTCAACATGTAATCAGCATAAAAATTCTTAAGAATATTTTACATTTTTATACTAAATCCAGTGTGAATTTAATCTTATAGCGCATCTCGATTTGGATTAGCATTCATTTTTTTTGTTCTTGTTAACTTTATGTTTTTTTTAATTGAAGTATAGTTGATTTACAATGTTGTGTTAGTTTCAGGTGTACAGCAAAGTGATTCAGCTTATAAACAGACACACATTTATATTCTTTTTCAGATTCTTTTCCATTACAGGTTATTACAAGATAATTGAATATAGTTCCCTATGCTATACAGTAGGTCCTTGTTGTTTATCTATTTGATATATGGTAGTGTGTATCTATTAATCCCATACCCCTAATTTGTCCCTCCTCCCCTTCCCTTTCCTCTTTGGTAACCATAAGTTTGTTTTCTATTTTGTGAGTCTATTTCTGTTTTGTAAATAAGTTCATTAGTATCATTGTTTTATATTCCACATATAAGTGATATCATATGATATTTATCTTTCTCTGTCTGACTTACTTCACTTAGTATGATAATCTCTAGGTCAATCCATGATGCTGCAGATGGCGTTATTTCATATTTTTTGATGGACATTTAGGTTGCTTCCATGTCTTGGCTATTGTGAATAGTGCTGCTATGAACACTGGGGTGCATGTAGCTTTTTGAATTAGAGTTTTCATCTTTTCTGGAAATATGCCCAGGAATAGGATTGCTGGATCATATGGTAACTCTATTTTTAGTTTTTTAGGACCCTCCATACTGTTCTCCATAGTGGCTGCATCAATTTACATTCCCACCAGTAGTGTAGGAGTGTTCCCTTTTCTCCACACCCTCTCCAGCATTTATTATTTGTTGACTTTTTGATGATGGCCATTCTGACCAGTGTGAGGTGATACCTCATTGTAGTTTTGATTTGCATTTCTCTAATAATTAGCAATGTTGAGAATCTTTTCATATGCCCGTTGGCCATCTGTCCATACACTTTTGATCATTGTCACCAACAAGCAACAAAATGCTAAACTTGTCCCTTTCTTGTGCACATGCTAACATTCATAAAAAAAAAAAAAAAACCCACTGGAGTCAATTCTTTGGGATCAGGCTTTGGACAAAATGGCCTGCGTAATCCACAGCCTGGATAATTCGCCTCTGGACTCTGGACTCTGTTCTGAATGTACTTTGCAAAGTGTTCAGTTTCTGTTTTCTTTTACTCTGTCCAGTAAAGGAGACTCAGACTGTTGTTTAACAGTTTCTGCCTGGAATCAATCTCAAATGACCCAGGTTTTTCTGTCTTTTATCCTATACATCAGAATCATAATGCGCCTCCCCCAAATGTTTGAGAGCTGTAATTCACCCCGGGGAACTCAATACCAGTCGCTTTGTGTGTATGGTGACAAGTATGTCAGCTAAGATCGATGGGCAGCCTTCTATGTCAGGAGCTTCCTTGCTGAAGATGGGCTGCTGTTACATGCACCCAAATCCCCATCCCTAGGGATAGGCCAGTGCCAACTCCAGACTTGTGGACAGATAATTATTATCATAGTAAAGTAACTTCAGAGAAAGAGGGGAATTCTGTGGCCATGAGATCACAGTAGATCTGAGTGCAACTTCTGCAGTGCTTCATTAGTTTTCCCTGCAACAGACCAGGAAGTGGCATGCATGAGGTTTTCTGGCTTACAGATTTGCCGTGCTTCTGGAAAAACAACAACAAACCGCCCCCCCGAAAACTGAAGAATTAAGAAATATGTTTATGGTACCCATATCTTAAGAAGCTTTTACTTGATCTTGGCAGGGCAAGCCATTGTTCTAACAATTGAAAACATCTTTTTAAACTGTTTCCAGAAAGCATTTGGAAACATCTCCAAGTAAGGTTACATATTTACAATTCAGCTCTAAGCCTCAATTAAAGCTGTTGTTGTATAGCGTTTGCTGCCTCTGATAGCCTGACACCATAATAATATTATACAGTATCCCAAGATAATGAGATGAGTCTCTAACATCTGCTTATACTCAGAAAACAAAGGAGAATTGGAAGGCTGCATCCTGCAATGCTTGTGAAGCACCGCCTTTACTTGCTGGAGACACAGGATGGCTTTTCTGGTGGATTGTTGTCTGCCATCCGGGGGCAAGAGCAAAATGATCCGGAAGAGGTTGGAGAAAGCTTACCATAGATAGGCTGCTCATTCTGGGGATTTAGCTAGACTGAGCTCATTACCTCATTAGGGGAACCATTTGTGAGCTCCTCCAGGATAGTTCAAGATTGTGTTTTTAATTACCATTTCTTTTTTTGTGGCGAGAGCATTTAAGGTTTACTGTTTGAGCAACATTCAAGAATATAATACACTATTATCAGCTGTAATCACCGTGCTGTACATTATATACCCAGAGCTTGTTAATCGTATAACTGGAAGTTTGTACACTTTGGCCGCTATCTCCCTGCCCTCCACTCCCCTGCCGACTCTGATAATCACTGATCTACTCTCTGTCTCTCTGTGTTTGGCTTTTTTAGATTCCACATATAAGTAAGATCATACAGCATTTGTCTTTCTCTGACTTCTTTCACTTTGTATAATGCCCTCATGGTTCATCCAAGTTGTCGCAAATGGCAGGATTTCCTTCTTTATCGTGGCTGAAAAATATTACATTGTATATGTATACTTCATCTTCTTTATCCATTCATCCACTGATGGAGCTTTAGGTTTTGTCCATATCGTGGCTATTGAGAATAGTGCCGCAGTGAACATGGGAGTGCAGATATCTCTGTGAGATCTTGATTTCAATTTCTTTGGATATATAACCAGAAGTGGGATTGCTGGATCATATGGCAACTCAATTTTTAATTTTTAGGAATCTCCATACTGTTTTCCGTGGTGATTGTACTAATTTACATTCCCACCAACAGTGCACAAGGGTTCCCTTTTCTCCACATCCTTGCCAACACTAGTTATCTCTTATCTTTTTGATAATAGCCATTCTAACAGGTGTGAGGTGATATCTCATTGTGGTTTTGATTTGCATTTCTCTGATGATTAGTGATGTGGAGGTGTTAGTTAATGCTATGGTGGTAATCTTTTTGTAATATATAAATGTATCAAATCAACATGTCATACACCTTAAACTTACGTAATAGTATATATCAATTACATCTCAATAAAGCTGGAAAAAATCTTAAAAACTTATAAATAATACATAGTTGTATTTTTAAGTTAGTTTATTAAATAAGAGTCAATGATTTCCAAATGGTGGAGAATACTCCAGAGGTAATGCGTTTTTCTGACTTGGATCTTTGCTCTAATCTGCTCTTACCTCGAATGTTGTCCTCTGGAACCGAGTGATAGTGAATGATGTGTTTGTTTGTTTGTTTGTTTTCTTTCTTTTTAAGCTTTTTTTTTGAAGTGGACCAGTTTTTAAAAGTCCTTATTGAATTAGTTACCATATTGCTTCTGTTTTATGTTTTGGTTTTTTGTCCGTGAGGCATGAATGATCTTAACTCCCCAACGAGGGATCGAACCTGCACCCCCTGCATTGGAAGGCGAAGTCTCAACCAGTGGACCACCAGGGAAGTCCCCGGGAATGATGTTTAATATGCCTGTCTGACACTTTGAGCAAGAGACCCACTTGGAAAGAGGTTTAAGATGGATCTACCTTATGCCATGCTCTGCTTTTCTGGGGTCATACTTTATAGGGATAAGAATCATCATTCTTGATCTTCATTAAGTAGGAACTTGAGACATGATGAAGGGAAATTACTTACAAAAAGAAACACAGCAGGTAGGGGAGGGAATAGCAAAAATGGAACCCATTGTGCGTGCTTCCTGATCTGCCAAGCTGTGCTGTGCTCTTATCTGTTTAACAGAACTGTAGGAGAAAACATAGTTGGCTTATTAATTAATTGAAAGAGAGGAAACAGTAATGACTATAGTGGGCATTCATTGGTTGACTTTCTAGTGCTTTCCAGTCTTACCTTTTCTCTTTTCTAATGGAACTCTGAAATTCCTCCCTTGCAGTTTATTGGGACTTATCCTGGTTTAGATATCCCTGGAAGCAAACCTGACACAAAGATTTAAGTAAAAGTGGTTTATTTGGGAGGGATACTGGTGGGGAAGTGGGGAAGTGTGGCAGGGAGGGAGGAAGTCAGTAAAGGGTGTATTAACCAATCACTGTGGGCACCTGGTGCTCAATGCCCCTGGGAACTCTGGAATACTCTGTAGAACATACACCAGAATCCTTCCAACTGAAGAGTGAGGATGCTGGGATATTTGTCTGCCAATTCCCTGCTAACCCTTAGTTGAGGGCTGCTTCTGGGAGCATTAACTCTGGAGTTTCTAGCTTGTTCTGTGCATGGGCCAAACATTTTCTTGTGGTCAGGGGGGGAAAAGAAAAAGCTCTCAAGCAGAAAGTAGTGGGTGTTTGCAGTGAGCAGCCTTGGGTGAGTAGATTGAGAGTTGAGGGGGAGATGTATGGGCACCAACAGTGACTCAGCAGGACCTGACTCCACCCCCATCTCAGGAGGGGGGCCTTGATTGGCTCAAAGCAATTGACACAGTCATTGATCTGCTGTTTGGGCACCTGACTCAAATCAGTCTATGTCAGAAATGCAACTCAAATTCCAGACTTTAGTCAGCTATTGCAAGAGCTGACTCTCTCTTCTCCGTTAAATGTGAAGAAGCAGGAAGCCCTGGAAATTGCTGGCGGCCACCTTGGGAGCAATGAGAAGAACAACCTGAGTCTGAGGACGTGTGGCCAAGACTGGAGGAGAGAAACAGGGTCCCGATCATAGGAACTAACTGAGCCTTGCATTAAGGTTCATACAAAGCTGTATACAGGCTGCTAAGGGCTGCTGTGATAAAGTATCAAAAACAAGGTGGCTTAAAACCATAGAATTCTACTATCTCACAGTTCTGGAGGCCACAAGTCTGAGGTCACGGGGTCAGCAGGGCCAAGTGCTCTTGGATTGCCCTGGGGGTGGGGGCAGGTGGGAATCTTTCCTTGCCTCTTCTAGCTTCTGGTATATGTTGACAATCTTTGGCACTCCTTGGCTTGTAGATGCATTACTCTAGTCACATGGCCATCTTCTCTCTGTGTGTCTTCACATCTTCTTCCCTCTGTGCACCTCTGTGGCTATGTCCATATTTCCCCTTTTTATAAAGACGTCAGTCATATTGGATTAGGGCCCATCCTAATGACCTCATTTTAACTTGATTACCTCTGTAAAGACCCTGTTTCCAAATAAGGTCACATCATGAGGTAGTGGAGGTTAGGACTTAAACATATATTTCTGGAGAGACATAAAACAACCCATAACAGAAGCCAAATCTATTCATTTATGATAGGAAATAAGTCTGTTTTGGCTTAAGGACATTTGGGTTGAGACTCTATGTTGTCTGCAATGTCATCTTACTTACCAGTTCCTTGATCTGTGGCTATGGATAAAACAAGACAGGACAACCAAAGCAAGTGGGGGACTTGCTCTCTCTGAGCTCATGTGGCTGGCATGATCAGAGGGTGGAGCAAGCAGTAGGATTAGAATATGCACTGCCGAGGTGCTCAGTAAAATGTTCAGAATGGGCCACCATTCATTCATTGATTCAACATGTATTTCCTAACATCCCTTCCTCCCCAGTGTGCCAGATACTGTTCTAGGGATTGGGAATATAGCACTAAATAAAAAAGATGTGCTTCCCTGCCCTCAATGGAGTTTATATTCAATAAGGGAGACAGATAATAAACAAGAGAAATGGGTAAAATGTAGAGTACGTTGGAAAATATTACAAGGAGAGGGAGTATCAGGAGGCCTGGAGTTTTAGATGGAGAGGGCAGACAGGGCCTCAGCAGTCAGATGACATTTGCATAAAGACCCAAAGGAAGTGATGCAGTTCTTCATGTAGTGAGTCCTAATGGGAACATGGTATCCAGTCTGGGTCTAACTGGAAGCAGAAATGGGTTAAAAGCCAGAAAAGCTTACCTATAGAGGAGGCTCTCTGTTTCCTGAGGGGGTTATAGTTAGAAGCTTTTGTGTTTGAAGGGAATTTGGTTTATTTCCACCTGGTCCATCTTGGACACCTGGAGAACTCTGGGAACCACTGAATCTGTTTGCAGGAAATGAGTTGTGGCAAAGGTTGAGTCTAACTCACGACAAGCTGAATGTGTCTTTAAAAACTTTAAAAGCTGAGACATTATAAGATTTATGAGCATTCTCTCTGACTTTGAGGTTTCAGTGCTATGAAAAAGAAAGAGCAGGACCAAGTCTAGTTGTAATGTCCCTTGGGACTTATTATTTTTAACAGCAAAATATTGATTTTCTAAAACATCCAAATATGCAAGGTGTGGATTGAAGGCTGGATTGATTCCACAAGCACCCTATGAAAATTAGTTGTATTTCTTTTAGTTGTAGCCTCCTAAGGTCTTATGGATGGTAACAAATATTGAACAATGCTTTAGACCTCGTCAAATACACTGATTGTACAAAAGGACTCTCCGTGCTCCAAACTGATGTCGAGAAGGACAATTTGTCACTTTGCCAATTTACATCACTTAGCATGATATTTTTTTACAACTCCAAATTAAGACAGCAGCCATCAGTTAAGTAAACAAAGCATTTACTCTAGTGCAGATGGTAAACATAGTTATATTCTACTAAATTATTTATTGTTCTTAGATAGTAGCTACATGAAGAGCAGATGCTTGTGAGTTTTCAGTATCCATGGTGTTAGCGACAATAGTGCTTGGACATAGGAATAAGAAACTTCAAAAATGTCCCCTTCTCTTGCAAAATTAAGTTATAGAAATTTACAACTAATGTGAGTTATTAAAGGTTCAATTCAAGATGCTAAAAAAAGAGAGAGAGAGAGAGATCAAAATTCAGAGGCATAAACAATAGACAAGATTGCTTCTCTCTGATGTAAGTCTAGAACCAGGTGAGTGGTCCAGGGTGGATAGTGGATCTACTCTCTGAGGTCACCCAGGACTAGGTTTCTTCTGTCTTGTGGTTCTGTCATCCCTTAGGTTGTTGCCCTCATCTCCCTGGCTGAAGCTGTCTCACCACCACTATGTTTGTTTTCCAGGCTGTAGGAAGAGAAAGGAGCAATTAGAAGAGAAGCAGCTATTTTAACATGACCTGCATGTTGAACATGCTCTTCAGCTCACGTTCAGGTGGCCAGAACCTAGCTGCAAGGGAAGCTGGAAACATCTCTAGCTGTGTGGCCTTGTTCCCTGGCAAAACTCCTGGGGTTCAGTTACCCCAAAAAGCAAAAATTAGAATGGCTATCAGGAAACGATTAGCTGAAGTAAAAGTGCTATGGGTTCTCTCAGGAGAAGGAATGAAATTTGGATGTTAAGGGCTGATAAACTTTAGGAGGCATTCATTTACTTAACAGCTGCCATGTACTGAGGAAATGATGTTTTCCTCATGGTCATACAGTCCAGCTGGAAAGATAGGCAATTAAATAGAAATTAATAACCTGTGAAGACGTTGCGATTGGGGAGATACAAATATTGCGAGAACACAGAACAGAAGGACCTATCCTAGTCTAGGGGCGGAAGGATCAGTGATGGTTTCCTGGGGTGATCGATGCTGGGCTGAGACTTCTGTGCAGGGTCCCATTTGGGTAGAAAGTGGATATTGTTATAAGGGTGGGAATCAGAGATACAGTGTAGCTTTAATGAATCTTCCAAAGATGGAAGTCATTTACAAGGCTGCTGCAAGGAATCTTAACCCAAGGCAGGAGCAAAGGGAAAGCTATGTAGAATTTATCCAGAAAGGAAGGAGGATTACTGAGCTTGGAAGAAATTTTCTTGGCACTGGTCTTGTAGCAAAGTAGAATCATGATGAGCCCCAGATTCTGGGTCATCTGCAGTGGTTTGAAACATGGACCTGGTTATTGTTTGGCTGCAAGCACAAATAAATCGATCAAGCTTTTCAACAATAATTAGAATATTCCTATAATTCCCCATTTATCACGTCTTTTGGAGAGGTAGGAAGTGGTAGGAATCACATCTGTTTGGTTGTTTGACACCAAAGTCTAAGCTCTCCTAGTATTTATCTGGTGTTTCTTTACTAAAAAATGTTGTAAGTTTGAATCATGATGAAATCTATTTTATTTGGAGAGTTGCTTTTGAGAATGGATAGCAAATTGTCCTAAAAAAAGGGGGAAAAATATTACAGGATAATGGTTGGGTAGGACAGGGGAACTTAAAAGTTTTTGTTAGTTTGGAACAAAACGTCTCATTTTTTCTGTTTTGGAGCAGGATATCTCCTTTTCTCTGTATCTCTTTGGTTAGGTTTTGGTTTAAGTGCAGGTTCTGAGCTGCTGCATGCTTTGAATTTTACCTTTTTAAAGATCATTTATTTGCAAGCACTTACTGAGTGCCATGGTGAAGTGTTGTTAGATATTGCTAGGAATTGCAGGCTCTGAGTGTTGCTAGGGGCTAGGTGTTTAGGCTATGACAGTGAAAAAGGCAGACTTAATTCATGCCAAAATAGAGCACAGTCCTGGAAATTGAGGCACGCCACTTGTCAGCTTTACTTCTGAAATGCTGTGTGTCTTTGGCCAGTTATTCAACCTCTCTGTTCTATGAAATTCCTGACCTATAATGAGAATGATCATAGTATTGTTTCCCCCCCCCTTCACTCTTCATTCCTACCCTCTGGCAAAATTCTACCGTATCCAGTTCTTTCACTGTGGCTAGGACATGATTCATCTTTGACAAAACCAAGCATGAAATATACCAAGAGCTTCTCCTTTCTGAGGCTTCTTGGAGAAGGATGATTCTGAAAGTATTTGCTAGAAGGAGAGATGGCTTCCCCGTGGCAGGCACTCCATGTTTTTACTCACAGATGGAAGCTTAGGTATCCCTTAGAATTCCATGCCCAGCTGAGGTCATTTCCATTGTCTACTACACTTTAGAGACATTCTGAATGGAAGAATGGAATGTAGGGAAGTTTTTTCTCCCAGCATTTGGCAGGAGTAGTGGCAAGGAACGTGTCTTAATGAATTGAGTTATGTGCCAGGCACTGTTACATATATTACCTCATTTTGTATAAGGAGCAAGCCAACAATGAGACATTATTATTCCCATTATAAAGATGAGTAGGTTGAGGTTGGGAGAGGCTAAGTAACAGCTGATAAAATGTAGAGGCAGGATTCAAACCCCTCTCTTAGACTGCCATGTCCATGCTGCCTTCCACCAAAATGTTTTTCCTTGCGCTGATGAAATCCAGACACTAATTAGTCCGGTTGGGTTAGCCCTGCTCCTTTCAGGAATCTAGGTGAGTCTCAGCTGTCTGGAAGAGCAAACTCCTCCAAGGCTGGGGCAAAATGGGACAGATTGGAGCTGAGAAAGGAAGTTGGCTGGAATGTTGTTGCTCAAGCTGCTGTCTTACTGGCAAGAACACACCATTTTTGTTTAGCAAATGATCGAGGTTCATCAACCTGTTTTCCCTTCAGTTGGACCTTAAAGATACCAATAAAACATTAAAAATTAAAAAGAAATTTTCTGTGGTTTTGAAAACTTGTTCCAAATTTATGTCCAGACCAAGTCTACAGAGAATGTGCGTGATTGCCTTACACACAGCAGAAGTTGTTCTTGCCCTGTGTGCTGTGCTGTAATTTATCTGACTGTGGGTCTCCAGAGGGCAGGGGGGTACAACTCAGTCATTACAGGATCCCAAGCACCCAGCACAGTATCTGGCACATAGCTCAGCAAACATCCATTGAAATTAACTGGTATCCCCATTCTTGTCCATGACTAAAGAAATTAAATTTAAATTCAAATAGACTTTCTTTGTTATAAAGCAGAAACTAACACACCATTGTAAAGCAGTTATACTTCAATAAAGATGTTAAAAAAAAAATTCAAAAAGACTAATGCCAATCAAGTCATTTCCAACTCTCTTCCTGGGAAAAGTGTGGGCTTGGTTTACTTTGAGTTTTACTTAGTTTTACCTGGAGGGACGGCATTGTCTTTGTGCCATACATACCCCACCTTCTTTAGGGGAAAGCCCTCTAGTGGAGGTACATGGATTCCCAGTGCCATGCCTCATGGTTCACCAAAGAATGTGACAAGTGGGTAGTAACGTTTGTAACATGTCCATTTGGTCTGTGAATGTAACTGCCAAATTTGCCAAGCAAAAAAAAAAAAAAGGAAATTTGGAGAGAAGTTAGGGGAAGACCATAGCAATATTGAAATATATTGTTTGAAGAGCTGCTTGGGAAAAGGTTAACTTCTCACGAGCACAGGGAGAGCAGAGAGAAGCGCATGAGTGGAGGACAGCTGCTCTGTGGTCTGAGTGGGTCTATTTGCATTTTCGCTGGTAGGGTTCCTGTGGCCTTTTTTACTGATGTTGGTAATGCTCCGCTGGTTAGTTTCAACGATTTTCTTTATTGTGATTTGTAGATCAATCTCTTACATGGTTGTTCCATTTAACCTGTGTTCCCTAGGTTATTTCTTAAAGCAATTTACTGAACATTACCTAAATTGAACTGCATTTACTATCCCTTGACCCAATTACTTAAGTGGTCCACGTCCATTTGATTTTGGTTGTCTGCTCGGCCCATTTGCTTTCCCACTAATTTTACTATCAGTTGCAAAAGAGAATGGTTCTGCTGTCCCTTCCTTCCCACACCACTCTCTGTATGAACAGTGCAACTCATAAAGGCAGCTGTTCTAATTTGAAAAATCCCAGTTCTTCCATCTGAGTATGGTTTTATTTGAACAATTCAATTCTACAAAGATTTATGGAGTGCCTACTTTGTGATAGGAATCAGCTAAGAGCTATCTGCTTGCCCCCTTTCTCCTTTGGAGTGAGTTTGCTGGGCAAAGAGGTCTCTGATCTCTGAGCAGGGCGTCTTAGCTCTGGATCCTATCAGATGGTTTTCCAACACCAGTTTCAACTCCTGGGTTCCTTTCCACACGTCTCGCACAATGCACAGCAAATGTGCATCACGTTGGTTGGCTGCTGTCATTCGTGTGTTTGTAACTTCTAATTCATGATCTAGCCCTGTTTCTTCAGGTGTTCTTCTATCATAGTCCTTAGACTAGTTTCTACTCTTTGTCTCATAACATTTGTATAATGTGCTTGGTCCTGGTTCATGTCTTGAATTATTAAAAAAAAAGTGTCAGTATCAATACAGTTTGTCACTTCCCACCCTTAGAATTTCCTCTTTAAACTTCTGAACTCAAGGAAGATTCACTATCTTCCTTCATTTCTCCTAACCCTTGTAAACCAGCACTGTGTTTTTATTGGCCTTCAAACTTGTTTAAGTAGAGCTAGTGGTGGGAATGGAAATGTCTTTTTCTGGGAAACCTGACTATTTATACTGCACGAGGAAAGACATCTTTAAACAGGGCTCCCTTCTGGCTTTTCCGATTTCTCGCCTGGTGTGAAAGTGACATTTTGTTCATCTTTTCCATTATTTGTTAATCCCATGTCCATCTTGGGAGGTCAATGCTGCTGTCACCAATTTGTTGCTTAAATCCCATGACAACCAATTCTCCACTAACCCACAGAGAGCCCGGTCACAGGTGGAGCTCTCCTCACTTGCAATGTCCTACTCTATGGAGTCCCAGGCTGTACAAACAGGATTCGACCTATTCTCATGAGGCAGAGGGAAATTTTGTCTAAAGCCACTTAGGAGCTCAGTAGCTGAAAAACCCGAAATTCCAGATTTGGGACTATTTGATTTGATCACTCAACCATGCCATAGTTCAAGCCTTGGGTTATATTTTGAGTGACAGCAATTTGATTCAACCATGACATTGAACAGGAGATTGAATTACCAGGGTGTTGAGTTTACTGAAGGAAAAGACAAAACAAAGTAGGTGAAGTGGTAGCAATGGAGAGGGGCAGAATTTGGTAGCAGAATGGAAGGAAATGGAATTAGCCTGTTATGTGAAAGAGCCGAGACTGTGGAGGTTATGCTAAGGAGCCCATGAAGTGCTTTTTAAAATTTTATGTGCAATTCAGGGCCTTTGTGAAACGCTTTCTTCTGTTACAGCAAAAATAAGGTCCTGTTTCTTAGCCAAAAAGGAAAAAATAAGGCATATTAAAAAAAGAAACAAACCGTTATGTTTTAAAATATGATCTTTCGTCTTAAAAATGCTTCTCCTTTTCTTTCTTCTTGGATTTATTCTATGGCAAATGGAAGAGAAGGGTCTGATTACCCTCACCTTTTATCCCTGCCCCTTTTCCTGGTGGTGTCCGAATTCCACTAGACTCTTATAACTGGTGTGAGGATATGGCCATTTGGCAAATAACTGGAGGAAATATGATATTTTTTGTTTGCAGCTGTATTGTATTCCAAAAGGAAATGTGGTTCTATTACAAGCTCGCTATATAATCTTAAATGTCCGGGCTCTGATACAACTGTGCACTCGTAAAAGGGGGAACCCAGGTTTGGTGTTTTGAACATTAGGTGCTAAATGTTCTTTTACAAAATATGCTGTTTCTCTCCATTTGAGATTCAAAACTTCGTGTAAAGGATGGCTTTCCTTTCTCTCAAGAACTAAAGAGGAATATCTAATGTAAACACTTAGTCTGGTGTGAAGCATTTCATCCTTGGATAAAAGAGGCTTTTGAAATAGGTTCATTTGAAGGCTTTAAGTTTATTTTGTGTGCAAAATACAACGTTTCAGAGTTTCCCAACCCTCGTGTCTGGTAACAGTATATTTGACGATAGGAGATCGATTTTCTCTATTCACTCTGTCAACTAAACACGTTTCCCCTTCAACCTATTTGTCTCAATAGAATGAAACGGTTACTTTTGGCATTTGGCATTTGGCATTTGGCATTTGTTATAGTAGCTTGTATTTTTTCCAGATGACTTTAGTGTATATGTCAGCACTATGTACATAGGGCTCTATTTTTTTTAAAAAATAAAGCAGAATTCAGTCTAACCCTTTTATACAGAAGAAAATAAAGCCATATGGAAAGATTTCATTTTTCAAATGTACTTTCAGCAGACAGAAAATTTTAATTCGGCTTTTGTGGAGAGCAGGTTGCGTTTGTTCCACATCGTTCTCACTGTTGACTCTGAGTTTGAAGAGTGTTGCACTGACTCTTGGCTTTGCATCACGTACAACGTACCTCTTGCCCTAGTGTTTGGACAGATGTGAAGAGTAAGGGGGACTTGAGCAGATATTTCGGACAGCCAGACCAAGTCAGACATTCTTGGAAACTGATGCAATCTAGGTTTCAGCAGAGACTGTAAAGCCCCAACGGCATTTATCTGTTCCACAGTGAGGAGTTGGGGGCTCTCAAGCCAAGCAGTGGCATCTGCGGCCCCTGCTGGTTTGACACTTACACGCCAGCTAAAACAGAAACCCCTTTCCCAAGATAGCTGGATTGCCTTCATCTGGAGATCTGACCACTTTGTAGAATTTGAAGAAAACTCTCATAGAATCATGGAATATAGATGTCAGCCAAGAAATGTCCTGGAAGACATCTGCCCTATATATGCGTGTAATAATCTTCTGTTTGAAAAACAAAAATCATATACAGTGTAGCTTGTAATCTATATTTTGCTTGAGAAAGAGAATGGTTGTGAATAGAAGTACATCTGGGTCTCTTTAAAATACCAAGCACCTCACTCATTAATAAATGTGTAAACATTGATTGTAATCAGCCATGGTTGGGTGACATCTCTTCTCGCCTAAAGATGGGTTTAGAGCAGGTTGGAGATTCTGAGGACATGTTGCCAGAGATGGAAGCTCTAAGGGGAAAAACAGATTCCAATGTGAAAGGCACAGCCCTAAAGGAGAGCTTTAGGGGAGATTTCCTACCAGTGGACTGCTCTTGAGTATTTCATTAAGAAGAGACTAGTGGCTTGGACAGTATGGAAAAAGCCAGGTAAGCATATTCAGAACTGTGTGTCTCTTAACAAGATGATTGGCAGCAAGTGTAGATTAATATGTAAGATTCAATAAAAATTTGAATTGAAAGCAGCTGTAAAATTATTAAAAATCAAGTAAGAAGGGACAGTATTTTCTTATTTTTAGCTGTTTCATTTTTTCTGGATTCTTTTTATTTTGGTTGTATCTAGTGGTTCATAAACAAGACTTTTGAGCTTTCTATTTTATTATGAATAACATTTAAATATTTTGATATATCATTGTATGTCTTCCCTTGGTATTCTTGGTATCTAATGTAAGGTATTTTAAATTTCAGGTTGTGAGTGATTAGTGACTGGGATAATCTAATTTAATGGTGTGTGACCAGTATTTTTTCTTAATGTTTTACTGAAGTGTGATTTACATACAGAAAAGTGCACGTACAGTTTGATACGTCTCCACAAATTGAACACACCCATGTAACCAGCACTGAGATCAAGAGGCACCAGCTCCCTAGAAACACCGCCCCCCATAGTGATTCCTTCAAAGCACTACCCCTCCAAAGGTAACCCACTGTCCTGACTTAGAACAGCGTAGATTTTCATTTTGGCTGGTTTTGAACTTTATATAACTAGAATCATAAAGTATGAACTCTTTTGTATCTAACATTATGTGTGGGAAATTCATTTATATTATTGCAAACAATTGTAGTGCTTTATTGTATGAATATACTAACTTTATTTATCCATTCTACTGTTGATGAGCCTTTGTGTAGTTTCCGATATTTGGCCTTATGAACATTTCTTCTGTTCATATTCACTTCATGTTCACTTCTGTGAACATTCTAAACAAGTCCAATGGTGGACACATGTATTCATTTCTCCCGAGTATGTACTTAAGAGTGAAATTGTTGGGTCATTGGATATGGTATATTCCACTTTAGTGGACGCTACCAAAGAGTTTCCCAAAGTGGTTGTCCCAATTCAGAATAGAATATCATAGAATAAATAGAAATAGAATAGAATGGAATGGAAAAGAAAATGGAAACCTGCATCACATGCTGTAGTGGTAATTATTGTTTCTTCAAAGTTTCATTTCAATTATATAGATATTTATGTTTGTACTAGATCTTAAGATGAAATGTATTCCTTCTTTTTCTGAGTTTCCATAAAGAAGTTTAAGAAGCACTTGTCTAATCTTAAGGCTCAAGTCCAAACAATTATATTGACTGTACTGCTTTAACAAGCAACAGAAATTGCCCTGGTGTCAGTGAGTAATAGAAAAGGCTCTGTCAAATCATAAGTTCTTTCAGGATCTGAACCAATTTTCAATAATAATAATATTTAGAAGTATGCTGTGATAAGAGCCGCACAGAGAAATGAAAGCATGAGGTTGAATAATCACTTGTGATTCGGGGGCAGTCAAAACAGCAACCTGGGTAATTTCATGCGATCATTTCTGGTCTTGGGTACTGAGAGTGCTTGTGGAGTGTCCCTTAAAAGGCCTCTCCTCACACACAACTCCAGCTTACCCAGCTCTCAACCAGGGAAATCAATCAATCACTCCTCAAGTCCAAGGCAAAGGGCTAATTCCATCATAAGAAGGAAGATGTGTAGTTCACATACAAAACATATTTGCCTGCATTTCCTGATCGATCACCCAGAGTGGTTAAGGCTCATTAGCAGACATCATGAGAGAGTATAGCATAGTTGACTGCTTGAGATTATATCCTGCTTCTACTACTTACTACCTATGTCTCCCTCCCTCCCGCCCTCCCTCCCAGTTCTGATTACGAGGGTGGCACCTATTGTGTATTGTGGTTCTATCTTTTAGGCTTATGGTTCTATTAAAAGTACAACTCTGATCATTCCCTTGCTCAATATCCTTCAGTGTTCCCATTGCCTTCAGGGAAAATTCTTCATGTGGCTTACAAAGTCCTGTGCCCTCTGGCCACTCCTTACCTCTCCTTACGTTACCTGTCGACTAACATTGCCCCTTGCTTTCAACCACGTTGAACTCCCTTTGGTCTTCTGAAAGTGCCAAACTCTATCTGTCTTTAAGGACTTACTGTGGGAAGTTCCCTTTCCCTCTTTTGTGCCTGGCTAATTGCTGCTCTTCTTTCAGGGCTCATCTTAGATGACACTTTCTCCAGGAGGCTTTCCCAAGGTGTGAATTATTTGTCCTTGCTCCTATTGATTCTTGCTGTTTACTAAATATGCTGTATTGTATTTGCTTATTTATTTTCTTCCTCAGAGGATGTCTCTCTCATTCATCTTTGTATCTTTAAAAGTGTTCATCAAGTCAATCATGAAACACAGGGTATTCTCTGAAGGGTGGATTTGCAGATGACTTTTCATTTCTTTCTACTTATCTGTTGTGACTTACTTTTGTACAGTGAACAGGAATTATCTGTGTTGCAAAATTGTAAAAGTTTGAAATGAGTTAAATGTCAAAAAGTAAATATTAAAAAAACCCCAGATAACTGCAGAAAAATGATAAAGTTGGTACCTATTAGTGAGTCTGTTATCTGTGGCTGGTGTTTAAAGGGTGAAAGAATTCAGGGCCCCTAGCCACCCCTATCCCAAGCTTATATTTGTTAGTAGGATTTAGGGTGTGGAGATTGTAGGGTCCAGCCTATTAAAGGCAGGTGGAATCAGAGAGGATATGTGTATAATTAAAGAGGGGAGGGTCATTTAGGAGAAACAGATGGGAACAGCTGTGAAAGGTCTTTGGAAAACTGGAAGAAAATAAAAGGTTTGCAAGTATAAGAAAAAATAGGAGCTGCAGAACCAGGAAATATGAGCAAAATCTGGAGGAATAAGAAGTACAATGTATAATAGAGAGAGAGGAGGGAATAAAGGAAAAAAAAGAAAGGAAGAAAGGAATAGGGCTCAGTAGGGAAAAAATATATCAGAAAGATATGTAGGGAACAAGTCAGGAAGGAATACAAGTTAAGACTGCTGACATGTCCTACCCAGTGTGGGACATCTGGTCTCCTGCTGGTGGTAGATCTGCCTCATTTTCAGCCCTCCAGGTGCAGCTGTCATAGCCACAAGGTGCTGGAGGGATTTCTGAATAGTACCCTTTGGGTCACTCTTTTCTTTGGGAGGTTTTGTCTTCCAAACTTAAGTGCACTGGGCCTCTGGTGTGAGCCATTTATTTACGTTTTGAAATGTGAGCGTTGCCTGTGAACTTTCCCTACCCTGCTGTATCTGTGTGCCTGGGACAAAAGACATGACTTAGCTGTCAGTGCACTGAAGTATGCAGCCTGCCTGCAGGTCAGGTCACAAAGCAAAGCTGTTTAAAAAGTATGGGGCTCCTCTCGGGAGACAGCTGTGTGTCCATGCAGCATTTGTCAGCTGTGCTAAAGATGGAATTGAGGACAGAAAGGAACATCCAGAACACTGTATGAATGGAAGGGTGCCATAAAGTGTTTTAAACTGGTGTGAAGTCAGGTTTGAAGTGTTGAGGTCAGAGTGTAAGTTCTCTTTCCCCTGGAGCCTATGTCATTCTCCGGCAGAGTTTCAGAAAGCTAGTTGTGGTAGGTACAGAATGGCTGCACTGAGACTCATTGACCGTGAGTCTTCCTGCTAGTTTACCAAGGTGAAGCCTATGGTACAGAGTCCGGGGTGATCATATTTCCTTGGGCTTAGGAGGAGGTAATGGTCATACTGTATCATTTATTTTCTTATCCTGCCACAGATTCTGCTTTTAACCATGGACACTTGGTCTTAGAAATACACTCTTGGCCACTGTCTAGTGAGTCTGACTAATAAAATTGATCTTGAAGCTGAAAGGGCTAAGGCAGGTGGTTAAATTGCCTGTTATTTGTGGGGAGGAATTTAACCTTCATGAGATGATCAAATTCAATATATGGAACAACGTGGGTTGAGTAGGGCAAAACTTGCTTTACATTGTGGCCTTGAATTTATTTATGAGGCTACAGAGATGACTGTTGAGTTTGGTTGTTAAATTGGTAAACAATCACAGAAAGTAGAATTGGGCAGAGCTAGGATGGCCCACTGGCTCCAGGGACTCATCCTTTTCTGCCTTTGACACGGGTTGCAGGCAACTTTCCACTTTTTGGTGTTGCTCTGCCATCAGAATGATTCACACCTAGTACTATGTATTTCAGTCCAGAGTCTGAATGTAATATTTAATGACCCATTATGGAAACTATTCTGTTTGTAGATACCCACACTCATATGGAAAATATTGAGACTCATTCATGTCTCTGCCTTCGGGAAACAGTTATGATATTGTGGAAATGGCATGGATTTAAGCATGAGATTGTCCTAGCTTCAAATCTGAGCCTGACCACATACTTACCAGAAAACCTTGGACCATTTATTTAACCTCGTAGCTTCAGTTTCCTTACCTGTAAGATGAGGATAATACTATCTACTCATGCAATTATTGTGAATGTTAGACAGGAAAATGTGTATATATTAGGGTTCTTCATTGCGTACAACAGAATTTTCTTTGACTAATTTAAGGAGAAAGGTATTTGTTAAGGGATATTAGCTCACGGGATTGTTGGGAATGCAGAAAGAATGGTCTTCTAGGCTCGGCTGGAACTGACCTGCTAAGAGAGATGCTGCCACATGGAGCCCCAGAACCAGGTTGCCTCTGCCCTCATCAGAACTTGACAAATCAAAAGTGGTCATTGCTGTTGCCATTCCTGGAAGAGCCAAATGCTTCCACCTTCATGCTTCCCAGAAAAGCTGGACCCACCTGAGTGGCCTCCACATCTCACTGTGCTCTTCTCTTACTTCCAGTCCTAGTATGCTTTTCTTCAAAGAGTTATGGTCCTTTTACAAAGATTACTGCCAGGTGCTTTGCATTTTGCCCTCTGATTGTTGTTGCTACCTTGCTACCCAGAATGACTTTCCTTCTCCTCTCCACCCATCAAAATCCTAGTAACCTTAAAGACATATCTCAAGTTCTCCTGTTCCAAGCTTCACAGAATTAAGTCATTCCTCTATCCTTCAAATTTTAAAATGACCTCTGTCTGATTACCCTCAATTCTCAGCTGTTGTTGTCTTTACCTGTTATTTTAAAATTTTATTGTGCAAATATTTTTTTTTTGCATTTTAATCTGTTCTCAAGTAAATTATAAGTTTCTTGATAGCAAAGATAACTATATAAAATTGGGCAGTCTCTGTAGTAATGAACACATGGTATATATTCAACAAATATTGTTGATAACAAACCAGCTGGACTGTTAATGTACTTAAAACTGGCTCCATTAGGAACTACAGTGGGTGCTGTGAAGAGCTACAAAGATCCAACTTCAGGGCTAAAGGACTTATTCCTCCAGCTGTTTTACCTTAACTTGGGATAGCTCTGAAGGACCATCTGGCTTCAGGGCTCCCTATGGGTTTGGTAGAGGTGTCTGTTAAGACAATATCACAGCCCAACTTCTCCCTCTTCTCAATCCCTGCTTCTGAGTCCCTTCTTTTCCTTAGGTGCTCATCTTGGGAGCACTCCCAAATAAACTTCCTACACACTTATCTCAGGGTGTTTTCCTGGGAGTTCAACCTGCAACAGGAACTGTGTGATAAGACAAAAATAATAAACAATTTGAAGGTTCTGAGCTTTGTTTGATGTGCTTGAAAGAAAAAGAAGTTGTTCAAATTTTGGCAAGTTTTTTTTATGCCTGCATATTTGAAACCAGAGGCGTGTAATTATTATTATTGTTGTTGTTATTTTCAAATGAGGATCTTAAAAAGAATCAGTGACTAAGGTGTGTCTTTGCATTCAGGTAGGATCTACCACCTTATTCAGAGAGCGATACATGAAACCACAATTAGGATAGTTTTAACATGTATGTCTTATTTTCTTACATGCAAAAACTTTGAAAATTACTGATGGGTACTGCCTGATGGAAACGGAATACACCATAATGTTGGTAAAAGACCATTACTAATTTGAGTTTTCTAAATGAATTTGAAAAATGGAGTAAAACTAGAAATAATAAGAGCATAAATAAATGTTTAAAAATTAATCGAATTTTCAAAGACTCGCCATCAATTTAATATAAATTGCATTTATTAACTTCATCGTTTTACAGTGAGAAATCATGCATTTGGGAAGATATTAACTGTTATTTTACAATGATTCTATTTACAAGTGGAACGAGGTTTCTTATGGAATTTGTAATTATCCTACATGTAACAGGGCTGTCCCCCACTCTCCCCCAGATCGGAGTCATGCAGCGAGAAGCAATCTTAGATTTCAGCCAGTGAATCTATATCTCTTAATTTACATATAAAAATAAAGGAAATGTAAAAACATGCCCAGAGTCAAGATACATCTAATAGCCAAGCCAGGTATCTAATCCAGGACCTTCAAATTTCATCCATTGTGTGTGGTAGCCCCTTCCCTTTGTCTGTCTTTGAGAGATTATCTATGTAAATTATCTCTCACTCAGGGCTGAAGGATCATTTCTATTACTTGTATTTTTTTATGCCATGCCAAACAATTTGAGGCATTCACAGGTCAGAGTGTCTGAATTCCATAAAATAACAAAAACCCAAACAAATTTAATTCAGTTAAAAGATTGATTTTTTTTTTTTTTTTTTTTTTTGGCCTCCATGATGCCTAGCAGGTGGGTTGACAGAAATATTTACTTCTCAAATTACTGTTGTTCCTGCTCTGATGACATCTGGTTGCTTTGGCATAAACAAATAAAAGAAGACAGAGGGGAGCAATAACCTCTATCTTATATGTAATTAAGTTCAACTCAAAGGCCAAGTAATAAAAGAAGATATATTTTTGAAGTGTCTCCCACTCCACTCTCCATAAATCAGCTTTTTTTGCATCAACCTGACCTGCTCAGAGAGACCTATGAACCTCTGGCTTGTTCCTCTCACTTGAGGTTGGGAGGCTGGCAAATATTGACTGGCCATGGGTCCTCAGTGGGGCTGTGTTTCTAGATTTGTTTAGAAACTTGGAATGGTTAATCAGTCTTCTGGTGGGGAAAGAGTGCGTCTATCAGGTTAGCCTGGACAGAGTCAGTGGCAATTGGCCCCAAAGTAAATGGCGATTTTGCTTTTATCTGGCTAATTTTCTTCTCCATAGACAGTCAAATGGGCGTATAAAATAGAGTAAATATTTTGGCCATATTTGATTGTCTTCATGAATCAAATCTACCATGTACTCTTCTGTCACCTCTAGAATGGTCAAGGCTATCCAGAGATGTTTTCCTACAATCTGTGTAACAAACAAACACGATCTATAACCAGAAAACAAAAAGGCAAATGGAAGTATATACACCTATTCTAAGAGTAAACTTGATATTTGACTCCAATGGAGTTTAAGGTCTCAGTACCTACATACTTTTGTTGGGGTTCTAACACATTTTGGAAAAGTAGTTTTGGGGGCTCCCTATGACTTTCTCAACCCCAAACAGATCTTGCTTGTAACTGTTATGCATCAGATAATAGAAGCTTGGTTTCCAGACCCCGACCCTTTAGTGATAACTACCTTATTAAATACAATTATTTCTTTAAGGTGAAATAAAATGTCAGCTTGAAATTGTGCAGTTGCAACCCATCTTGGGAAGGACTCATTCCCTAGTTCTCACACGATGATGTTTATAATTATTTTCATTTCCCAACAGACATTGATTACTGGCAAATAGATCATCCCTGACATGCCAGCCGGAGTGTAAGTACACGGGTCTCTCTAAATAGATATTCTTTTTTCCCAAAGGCAGTCTTCAAAGTTTTAACTTTTACCAATAACACTCCATTATATTTAGGGATTATCACTATGCATGGTGAGATTTTATATTTGTACTTGTGAGCCTCAAAGTTACACAAATCACAGAGGCCAGGTCTATATTATTGCCACTAATACTACTACAGTGGCCATTTATTGACTGTGGACCATGTGCTAGGCACTTTTTATATACTATAGTTAATCCTTTCTATAACAGAGCAAGTTAGGTGTTATTATATCTATTTTATATATGGAAAAACTGAGAGTGGAAGAAATGAAATAATCTAGCTGGGGCCTCACAGCTGACTTGTAACAGACTTGGGTTTCAATGCCAGTTCTTTCTGGGTTTAAAGATCTTAATTTTTCATTTTTTCACTCGGAAAATAATATCTGTGCAATGCAAATAATTTGGGGATGGATTAATCTAGCCATTTTCCATATTGTAGTTGAATATAGAAATATTCTGCTTTCCTCTTTCTTTTTTCGTACACGGTGTGAGTCACCCCCTTTGTCTCTAGTCCTAACGTGGTAGCTGTAATACTTAAAATCACAAGCCATCCATGGGAATGGTAAATAGTGCCTGGGTTCAAATTCCATTTCAGCCACTTACTAGCTGTGTGACCCCAGGTAAGTCACTCAGCCCAATCGCACAGGGAGCTCTGTAGCCTAAATGACACTTTAGGTTTGTCCTGCCTTGAGGTAAGATTGCTGAACTTTGATACTCCCTCACTGGCCAACTATTGGCTAAGGGCCAGGAGATGGAGGAGAGAAGAGAGGAGGCAAAAGTCCCTGTGATCTGCACATGTGACAAAGTGGTGTTGCCGGTGTTAGTCACTAAAACATCAAGAACACAGGAACTGTGGGACACACAGAACTGGCCAACCAGGTCTGAGGGTCTGGCCAGAGCACAGGCAGGGTCCTGTGCAATGTGGGAATCATTTCCCCATTTATCTAATGTACTGTGGGCGTGTCCTGTGCTATAGGAATGCCTGCCTGGCACGACTGCTCAGGGCAGACCCTCACTGCTCTAAAGCTGTGGTTCCTGCCACTTTCGAGGGCACCTGGGATCCTTTTCTCCCTCTGTCCTCTTTCTGCCTTGATAAAGCAGAACCTTGGCCTGGTGCTGAGACAGCGGGTATATGAAGAGGAGTAAGTCAAGGTCTCTGCCGTTTGCAGAGCTCACTGGCTTGTGGGAGAGGCAGCCATGTATACAGTTGGCTAAAATAATTCCTAAAGACAACAACATTGGGGCTACGAAGCACAGTGCTGTGGAAACACAAGAGGAGGAGTAGAGAATTCAAAACGGAGCTTTGAGGGAAAATTCATGGCAGTGGTGGCATTTCAGCAAAACCTTGAAGGATAAATATCAGTAAGATTTTCCGATGGGGAAGAAAGGGAGGGCCCTGCAGATTGAGGGAACAGCATGAGCAAATAGTGTGAGAAAGGAAGCATGTGGTTTGCTCGGGGCAATGAATAGTCCACTGGCTACCTTAGTGCCATGTGAATCAGGAGAAGCAGGGCCTTGATGCTGTGGAAACTTTCACATGAGGACAGGGCTGTCGCTGTGACCAGCTTCTATAGCCGTGGTGCCGCTCACACTGGTTTCATTGCATTATAGCAAAGGTGTGCTTGGGAAGCTCTCCTCATAAATGACTGAAAAAGGAGGTCCCCATGGAAGTTTCTGTTGACACCCAATGACAATGGAAATAACATTCCAAACTGAAGTGTAAGACCAGGATACACAAAGCAGTTGCCTGAAAACTTAAGACCTTGAACCATTCATCCATATTGAGGATGTAAAATGGTCTAGGAGAGGAGTACATTTGAAAATTTGTGGAGATCATTTTTGGGGAGAGGAAGTTCAACCCAAAGGAATCCCCCAGAGGAGTTGTTCCCCATCCTCTTCAAATAAAGAGAAATGGGCTTCTAGGACACCCGTTGGACTTGTGTGTCCCTTTAGGCTGTTCTTGTGTCTGACATTGACCGGAAAGCCCCAAAGCTGAGATAGACAGGCTAGTTGCTCTGACCTGAGGAGTGAAGGAGAGTTTGCTCTGAGGTGAGATTGATTAGCACTTTCAGAGTTGTCGGGGCAGATAACAGGACTGCAGCAAGAGATAACTAGCGTGGGCTCTCCTTACGTCCTCTCTGAAAGGAGGGGCACCCAGACTGCAGCAGAGGGAAGCTGGAGACACAGCTGGATTTCTTAGGGCTAAGGAAGGAGTAAGCCACCACTGGCAGAGAAGCTGGCAGAGAAGTGCATTCTGCTGGTACAGACCTACAGTTATGGAGCATTTCCAAAGAACCCAGAAAAGTGCCCATGAGAGATTTATCTTGAGATGCCTGCCAGGTCCCGAGAGTGGCAATGCTGAAGTATCACAATAAGATCAGTCAAGTAAGAACATACCTGCCTGATTTCCTTTACTTCTTCCATGACTTCTCATTCTGAGGTGTCAGAAAACACATTTAGCAAACTGAGGGAGGAGGAATAAAAGTGCTGGGCCATGGAAGAGGGAAGACATTTTCTTTAGCCCCTTTCCCTGATCTTAGGCTTCTTGTGTATAGTTAGGCCCTAGCTTGGGGTAGGGGTGATGGGGGGAGGGGGGAAAGATTTAACTTTATAGCAAGCCTGACATTTACATGGGATTAGACATTTATAATAATGGATTGAGACTATTTAAATTTCTTAAAGCTTATCAGAAAAGTTGAGAGACTGCCCAAATTTTCATCCAAGGGTATCCATCAATTAAGCTCCACTGAGTAAGTCATTTTATGGCTAAATCCTCTGAGTTATGCTTGTTTAATGTAGTGGTGACACCACTAATTATTCTTAAAATTGTTTCCATGAGAAAAACTCACCCAGTTCCCAAAAGATGGACTACAGCACATCAACACTCCCTATTTGCCCATGTTAGGTAATACTATGATGGTTATAAGCATGCAAGACAGTGAATGAATGATTCTGATATAAGAGCCAAATAAGTGATCCTGGCTCCTATTATCACCCCGAATCTACAGTGAAATGAAACACTGTCTGCAAGTGAACTGCTTAAATGGTCTCAGCATCAGATAGGAGGGATCTTGCCCCCAGAGTCCAGGTCTTCACCTTCCTTCCTCCACGTTGAGCCACAGACCCTTCGTTAAGTTCACCACCTCCTACCACGCCCCTTAACAGGGCACTGACCCCACTGGTTCCCAATCAAAGGCAAGGAGACATTACTTTTCCCCAGTGGTGTTCTGCTAGGCCTTCAGGACTTGAATAAAAGGCAGCCCAGATGCTCACACTCAGGGAGTGACTACCTTGTCTGAGCTCTTCTAAGAACTATGTGCTAAGCACTTATAGAGCCTGTGGATCTTATTCAGTCCTGCTTAAGCATTTTGTAGAGCAAAGTTTTCTTCTAGATGGAAGTCTGCACACTTCAGCCCATTGGCCAAAATCAGCCCGATGCCTGTTTTTCTGCCTGTAAGCTAGTAATGGTTATTATTTTTTAAACATTTGGTTGGGGGGGGGGGAATCAAAAGAAGAAACAGTATTTTGTGACATGTGAAATTATATGAAATTCACATTTCAGAGCCCATAAATAAAATTTTATTGGAACACAGCCACACTCATTCATTTACATATTGTCTGTGACTACAATGAAAGTTGAAGACTTGCAACAGAGACCACATGGCACAGCCTAAACTATTTACTATCTGGCCCTTTCCAGAAAAACGTTTGCCAATTCCTGATCTAAACTATGACATTATCTCCTACTTATGATTTTATCTTGATCCAAGAAAGTTCTCTTTTTCCACGCATTAACCATTTTTGATTCTGCTGTTTAGGCTGTAGCAATCATGGGGTTGCTGATTTAGAAAATGAATCTTTCCCTGCTAAATGATTTCAGTGTGATATAGTGGGCAGAGCACTCGCAAAGTTAGGACCCCTAGGGTTTAGGCTTGATTCTTTCATTAGCCTAGAGACTCTAGGTAAGTCAGTTCACCACTGGGGGCTTTGAGGAGTGAGCTATTTAACAGGTTTTCAACCTGTGCTTTGAGGAATTCTGGTCAGTCTTTGAGTCCTTTTAGGATCAAATAGACAAGGGGTTCCTAGTACCCCACTACTTGATCTTCAACCAGAGTCCCCTAAGGGTATGGACTTTACATAGTGGCCATTTGCATAAGATTTTAATGGATAGAAAGAACTGGCTACTAAGCATTTTTTGAAAAGCCATAGAATCAGATCATCCCCAAGATCCCTTACTGTCCCATGAGACTGAAAGGAAGGAAGAACTTTTGGGATCTGATACTACTCAGACGTGTAAGCCATAGACAGGAGATGCTGATCATCAAATTCTAAATCCAGCTTGTTGGCATGTTATGTAATAGTCCACCTGTTTCAGTTTTCGCATTTGGACAGCAGAAGTGGCACATAATTGGGTTCTCCAAAGCATATGGTAGTTATGGCAATATTTACTATTTGGAGAAGGAATGGTAGCCTGGCTAGTTTATTCCAATTTTTGGCTTACTAAAAACTCACAGATGTGGATTCCACCAGGGAAGCTGAAAGGTGAGAAGCATCTTATTACTTTCACGTCAACCCTTGGGGTTGACAGAGCTTTGATAAGCAATTCTCTAAAAACAGTTTGAAATCAGTATTACTTAACACACTCAAGAGTAGATCAGTATGGTTTTAACTGGTGAAGTTCGTTAGAAAAGCCTAAGAAGGGTGGAAATAATAAGCCATGGTTTTTCCTGACTCCCTAATGTAGACATGACTGGCTATTTTTAGATGCATTATCTTTGAGTTGATAAACATTTTCAGTTATTATCTTAAGAAGGCAAGCTTAACTGAATTTGCAGTTCACATTCGCTGTGTTTTATGCCCGTTTACAAATGACCGTTCATCCGCCCACTCGAAAAGATTAATGATAGAAGGCAGGCAAATTGCTTAAGATACAGATTTGATTTATTTTTACTAAATAATGCTTAATAGTGGGTACATTGGAGAGATGGTACTGATAATGTTTCTACAGTTAAATTTTGGAAGTACAAGTGAGTGAAGAAGTAGAAGGGATGGTCAAAGGAATAATAGAAGAGTCCATTAAATTTTATTTTAAATAGGCATACTCAATTTATTCAATGATAGCGTATTAACCCCCATATACCAAGCACTGTGGTGGATATGACAATGAATTAATTAGACAGAGACTTGTATTCAAGGGACCCACTGTCTGGAGAGGAGTTCAGAGGCAAAGAATGGATCCTCTCTGTTTAACTCAGAAGATACCACCCTTCTCTGGCCCACCGACCATTAGCAACTTGGGGCCCCGCTAGTGGGGAGGGCTCAGCTTGATGAAAACATTGCATGAAATGGAGAATTCTCTCTCATCTTTTTCAGTGCTCTTCCCCAGCTTCCAGTTTTGACAGCATTGACTTATGTTTCAAATCATCTTCAGACAGGAGATTTGAGGAGGCTTCATAGGCTTATAGTCCTATCCATTCATCATGAGGTTTGGAGCCATGTCTGTAATGGAACATTTGAGAATAAAACTGTGGAAGCTCTGAATCCAGATCTTCCCACTGTGATGTTTTACCATCAGGGTTCCCAGAGGAAACCTGGGATCCCCAGCCCTGGTCTTCAGTTGAGACTGAATTTTTGGCTCTGCCCCCAACCACTCTGTTACTCCTGGTCAGTCACTTGATTTTCCTTCTCAGGTCCCTGGAGGGGGCGGTGAGGGCTAGCCCTTCCTCCACCTGCTCTCCCTCATGGTATTATTGTGGTACTTCACTGGAAGATAGCTCTTAATTTGCTTTCATTGGAAGCTTCCATGAAAGTATATGATCAAGATTGAGAAGGCATGGTGGAAACAAGTATCCCAAGATTTACAGTTACATTGGGGTGGCTAGGGGACGGAGGGTGTATTTCAAAGCCTGGTTCAATCTTTGGAGTTGGGGACTTGGAAAGGAACTTGGACTTTGGAGGGTTCGAATTTGTTAGTTCTTGGCCAAACACAACTTTCCATTCCTAAGGAAGAAGTCTATAAAAAGGCCATTTGGACTTCAAAGAGATGATATTTTGATGCATTAAGTATACATATGAATCAGAAACATGTGGATTAAATTTCCCTTTCAAACACGTGGCCTTGAAAATTTCAGGGGAAAGTGTTTGGCAAAGTGTGCCTGGGATTTGGATAAAGATGGAGCTTTTTTTCATGTTTGAGAAGTTTTATCTTCTTCCATGTGCCCCTGTGTGATGTGATTGACATAGCCCTAATGTACACTCAGAGGGTGGCAGGGGAAATTTTGGCTTCTGGTGAATACATATTGAGTTTATGAAAGGAGAGGAGGACATGGACCTTTGTTGGAGGGGTCACTGCAGTTTACAAATACCCCAAACCCAACCAAACAATTTTTTCCTGGAATAAGGGCATGGGAAAGCAAGACACCAATTACACTGGCGACAAGTGCTGCGGGACAGCTGGCTCTGTTTTAATGACTAGTGTCCTACCCTCTCAGTCCCAGACCACCATCAATATTGGTGTGACCTTTGCTAGGCAGCCTATAAAGAACTCAGAAGGAAAGCCAGCCCTTCTGAGCTTGGCTGCCAAGGCACTGGTCTCTGCATAAACTTTGGGTCATCTACAGTTTACTGGCTATAGTATGTATAGGATGCCTTTTTGGGTTCCTCTAGAAGAGACTGCCTGTGTCCAAGAGGAGCTAGAAAACTTGACTAATGTCAGCTTCAGTGCAGCTCTCCAAGGTGAATGGTGATGACCTTCCAATCAAATAAAAGAGGGCCTACCATCTGTCTTAGGGAAGAATATGGAGCCCAAATCATTGTTTGGTCAAAGGTTACACTCAACATTCTTTCTTTCTTTTTGTTCTATAATAGTGTGTTTTTTTCCCTGAATATAAATAATTCTTGCTCATTGTAGAAAATTTAAAAAACACAAGCAACTATGCTGAAGAAAATAAAAATCACCAGAATCCAATAACTCAGTCACCATTAACATGGACAGTTTTCCATGTCATTAAGTATTTTTCAAAAACATTACATAGCCTTTTCAAATTCCATAGTCTGGATGTTTCAGAATGCATTTGACCAATCTCCTATTGTTGATATTTTAGTTTCCAATTTTTTTGTTATGATAATGCAGAGATAAACATTCCTAAACATAAATCTGTGTTCCTATCTCTGATTATTTCCTTAAGGTAGCTTCCTAGTGAGGAGAATGCTGGCTTAGAGTATGTGAACATTTTTATACATTTTGATGTATTATGCCAAGTAGATTTCCAGGAAGGTGGCATTAATTTATTTTCCCACCTGCAGTGCATTTGAGGGTCTCATCCATTCTTTGAAGCCATTACAGTTTTAGAGGGCACCTTCTTTCTTCATGCACAGCCTCACAGATGGGGATATTTATGAATCCTTTGCCATGCTGAACCATCCAGTAAGAATGGCAGTGACCATGGTTGCCAACCACTGAGCCCTAGAAGAGGTGAGAGTTCTACAGAGCATTTCAAAGAATCTTGTTGGCTTTAGAGCATATCGGCTAAATTTTTCTTCTCTCCAAGTACACCAGGGCTCCAATTATCCCTTCTTTTCTTTGAATTGCTCTAAGAATCAGCATAGCTGCTTCCCTGGGGACTCCCTACAAAACCAGTTCTAGGTTGAAATCATGGGGTGTGGGTTCTCTTCCAAGCCTATTGAAGAGTTTATCTCCCAAAGATACAGGGACCATACTCTTGACTTCCCAACCCAGTGTGGTCCGATGGGAGCTAGGATCTGGGACAGGCAGTATATGGCCTCAAACCAGGATGTTCTTCTCTGCATTGGCCAGAGACGGTTAACCCCTCCTTGGCTCTTAGTCCAGAGTTTCCTGAACTGTATTGTCTCATCAGTCCTTCATGGCTACAAAGCCAGTGGGTCTTCACATCAAGCGGATGACACTTTGCAAGGGAATGGCAATCCTGTCTCCGGGATTCAGCGGGGGATGCCTTCCAGAATCATGATCCCAACCCTATACCATTTAGGCTCCTGGCTCAGCTCCCCTTTCCCCCATGGCTACTGTATGTTAGGAATGCAAATTAGCATCAATATTAGTTTGAGTAACACATACATAGGGAAATTAGATTTTCTGTTAAGCAAGCCATCAATTAACAAAATGCAGCAATTTTGCTAAATCTACTCTCCTCATTAATCAAGTACTTAGTAGAGTCTGTGGAAATATTACAAAAACAATATTTTTAAAACATTTTAAAAGGAAGAAGAAAGGGAAAGAGAAATTTCCATTTACTTTAGGCCACATAGTGTTCTGACAGACATAATTAATGATATAATTTCCTGAATGTCCAAAGGACCTGCTTTTTTTCTTTAAACATATAATGCACACATATAACAAAAAACCCAAACAGGTAATTAAAGTGTTTCCCATTTTTAACGAATAAACCCTTCAGAGACCTGTCAGGCAGCATCTGGGCTCCACCGCCCACTCTT